>NC_056000.1:41199682-42491348 GCF_018446385.1 Zingiber officinale
AAAAAAGGACCGATCAGGCAACAGCCTGATCGGTCTGAGGCCATTCTGATCGGTCGTAGGGACCGATCAGATTGAGTGTGGATCGGTCCACAGACCGATCCACCCCTTTCTCTCTTCTGCAGGCTCTTCTCCTGATCGGTCTCCCTGACCGATCAGATTGCACTCAGTGTGCTACTGAGTGTTTTCTGATCGGTCATCAGACCGATCCATGGAACTCAGTTTCACTGGATCGGTCTGCCGACCGATCCACTGATTCATGTGTCACTGGATCGGTCTACCGACCGATCCAATGTGCCATGGAATGTCCACTTAGGTCCCTCTCTGACCTAATCCGGAGAACGAGCTACCGTGCCCTCTCCGACTCCATCAGGTCCAGAGAACGAGCTACCGAGCCCTCTCTGACTTCGCATGCCAAGTTTCCTTCTTGGACTTTTCAACACCAGATGTCCGATCACCCTTGATCCATCTGGATTTTCCCTTGCCTGGCTTCACTCACCAGGACTTGCACCTAGCTTCACTCACTAGGGTTTTCACCTGGCTTCACTCACCAGGATTTCCAATCTGCTTGGCTTCACTCACCAGGACTTTCCAACTGCCTAACATCCCAGTTAGGACTTTTTCAATCAGGTCAACCAAGTCAACCTAGATTAGTAATCAATCTGAGTTAAATATCTGATACAAACTTAAATCAGTGTTAACAGCAAAACAACATCCAGGTCAGACTGTATCAACAAATACAACCATACTTCTCACCATATCTTTTAGAGTTCAATTTTATCGCTCTGCTACACCATTCTACTGAGGGTCCCAAGCATAGTGTATTGTGTCATGATTCCACACTCCGCAAGGTAATCCGTAAATGGTCCGGGATGTTATTCACCTGATCGATCAGATCTACCATAGTATTCATAACTAAGGTATGATCTTAACGCCTTAATTTTCTTACCAAGTTTATTTTCAATTTTGATTTTGAAAGTTTTGAACGTGTCTAGAGATTACTACTTCTCATAAATAAGGTATAAATATTTGTATCAGGAATAGTCATCTATAAAGCTTATAAAATATGCTTGACAATTCCAAGAACCTTTAGGGAATGACCCACATATATTCATATGTATAAGCTCTAAGACACTATTGCTCCGCCTTGAACCCTTATTACTCTTGTTAGTTGTTTTCCCCTTAATACACTTAATGAAAATTCTAAAATTTGACATATCAAGAGAATCGAGAATTTCTAGTGACATTAGTCTTTCTAGGCATTATTTAGAGATGTACCTTAAATGCATATGTCACAACATGGATGAATTTTTATTTGTCACAACATGCTTCACACCTATACTATGCATCACAATATTAACTGTATAGGTTATAGTATCTAATCTGTATAGTCTATCAATCAAAGAACTAGTACCACACAAGATAGAATTTTAAAAAATACTAAACTTTTCATTTTTAAATAAACAACTGTATCCAGATTTGTCCAAACATGAAATGGAAATTAAGTTCCATTTAAATGAAGACATTGTAAATATATTTTCCAAATTCAAAAGTGCATTGTTCCCTAAATAAACTCTAAAGATACCTATCGTCTTTTCTTTTGTCTTCTTGTCAGTGCCCGTATAGATGAATTTTTCAACATCAATTGACATTCGGCTCGTGAGGCAACCCTACATAATTACAATTATGTGAATAGTTGCATCAATATATATTCACTAAGTATTATTAGGTACAGTAATTAGGTTGACTTTTGAACTGACAAAATTGATAAATATACCTTTCTTGACACACCAGTTGACGTATCTGGGGGCATCCTTCTTCAGATGGTCTTTCCTTTTACAAAAGAAATAAGTTGGGTCAAGATATTACTTTTGCACCTTATGCCCTAAAGCCCCAGTTACTACAAGTTGTTTATCCTTGCTCTTACCATTACCTTTTTTCTTCTTCTTGTTCAAATACTGAGATGAGAATGCAAAGTGAGCACTATGAGTGGCATGCCTTAATCTCTTTTATTCTTGTACACAATGAGCTATAAGCTCATTTAGTATCCACTTCTCCTTTTGTGTGTTATAACTTATCTTAAAGGCAATGAACTGTGTAGGTAGAGAGATTATGATTAGGTTCAAAAGGACATTTTTAGATATGTATAACTTTAGTATCTTTAACCTTGTAACCAGATTTGATATCTCCATGAGATACTCCTTTATATTACCTGAAACATCCCTAAATCTATCCTTAAAAAAAGTATTATTATTATTATTATTTACTTATTTACTTATTTATTTCCCATCAATTACCATACAACAACTGACGTTTCAAAACCTTAAAAAAAAATCCAATCACAAATTTCAAAATCTCATTAAATAACACCTCCAACAAAAAATATATATATAATTAGTCTAAAAATGAGAAATGTGCATAACTCGGAACCCTAAAAGTGAATACACTAATTTTAAAAATAATAACTTAGAATTTAATGCAATAAACCAACCATGATTCCCATACCAATTTGCTGATGTTATAATTTGTACTCGATTGCGCAAACTAATTAATTTTCAAATCATAAAAACATCTAGTAATTCTGGAATACTTGTCATAAATTTTAGAATTAATCTTTTACAAAAGAAAAAAAGAGTCAACTAAATAAATACGGAAACATAAACTAAAGGGTCTTTGGATTGCACTGCATTGTTCCGAGTTTACTTAGTTATCATGACCTCCCATCTCATATGTCTCACCTCCTACATTAATCAAATTTAATGAGACTCAACATATTTAAACCATGATGTAAAAAAAAAAGTAGAGATAAAATCACATGCGTTGAAATAAACCATACTAAAAATAGATCTAAATTAAATGCTTGCGTGATATAAACATAAGGTATGTCATATTATTAACGGGTTATCATAAATGCGTGCATGATATAAACATAAATATTTTTAATGGAGTTCAGTTTAATGACAGTGACCCGTAACATAAATGTTTGATGAAATATTTACCTTAGCGTTATGTTGATAGGGATCCGAATCTCAGAATGAACCCACTACCCATACATAATTTGGCAAGCTCCCTGGGCATAGGTTCCTGATTCATAACTCAACTCATGCATAATTGGATAAGCTCCCCAAGTATAGGTCCTTAGTTCATAACTCAACTTATACATCATTAGGTAGGCTCCTCAGACGTAGATCTCCGATTCATAACTCTACTCATACAAAAATATAGATGGGTCATAAATAAATCACATTCCTCATATGAAAAACATGTTTTCTTTTTTTTTTTAATAACATCATACATACATGCATGCATAATTCTCATAAATCTCTAACATACATATTTACTGGCACAAAACATGGCTGAAATTAACATGATATAACTTAGCATTGATCTCATTCCCAATTTGCATGATATTATCATAGTAGATACATTTAATCTTTAAGGAGTTATGTCATATACACAAGGTTCCATAGAGGAAATTAAATATTATCACATGTCGCGTAGAAATGAATTAATGTATGGCTCAACCCTATAGTTTATATTTGATCGACTTCCAAATTTATATAATATTTTCACCTTAGACACATTAATCTTCAAGGAGTTATACAATGGTATATGCAAGGTTCTCTAGAGTAATTTAAGTAAAAAATGATAAATTTAGTTAGTCTTATTGATTATCCTGAGTAACTGATCCAGTCCTATAAAATTTTTCTATCAGTCACCAGGCTAAATCAAAAAAGTGCGCACAGTGGGTAGTCCAAGAACTCAATATCCTTTGATTACGGACCTCATTTGGAAGAAAAATTCTTACAAATATGTTATAGTTAGGGATCAAACCGCTGGTATCTGTTGGAACCCCAAGGTTATTTTAATGTAATCAACCAAGTTGGGTTAGGTCCTGTGGTATTTTAATCTTGTGTCTAAGTGTGCAGGAGCTTAGGATCACAATAAGTCGAGCAAAAGACGCAGCTAGAAAGAAGGGCGGCACAGGAGAGAGCTGACGGGTTCGGTGCGTCCGAAGGACGAGATGCTACAGCCTTATTTCGGTTGGCCGAAATCACCCAAGCGAGCGGAGTCAAAGCGGAAGACTCAGGCCGAGGCGAGCTGAAGCGGAGCAGAAGGGTCGGACCAAAAAAAGTCAACCATGTTGACTTTAGTGGTTCGGCCGCCCAGAGCGATTTCGGATGCTTGGAACCCGACTTTGACCATATTACGTTTGACTGTGATCTGTTACGAAGGGGATAAAGTTTTATCCCCTTCCAAGTGCCTGGAACCCTCCATGCGCCCCGACCAAAGCTATAAATACAACCTTGGTCCAAAAGCTTTTAAATCAACAAGCAATTAGCATTACAACACTTGTGAGCTCTTCTTTTAGTCTAAGCTTCTCATTTCTGTGTTTTCACTGTTGTAAGAGGCTTCTCCGCCTGAAGGAGATACTTAGTGTGATCCATTCCTTGGATTAACAACCTCCCCAATTATAACCAAGTCAAATTCGTAAACCTCATCTTTTTAGTTTCTTTCTTTATTTAATTTACGCGAGTGTTCTTTTAAAAGTCCGAGAAGGATATTTGTTTTTATATTGTGCAGAGCTATTCAACCCTCCGATAGTCGGCCACCAACGGTTTCTATAGTGTCTGAGTGACAACGTGAATATTCTATGACGACACTATAGCCCCTCGATACATCAAGTTTACAGTTTCGGCGTCCCACTAAAGAACAATAAATTATCGAATATTCGAATGATCAGCCAGGTAGGCTTAACCAAGCACAAGGTCGTTAGGGAAACCAACAAGAAAGCTCCTTACAACATACGAAAGATTGGTGCGGAGAACGTACTTCCCATATGACATAATATTCTCATAACATAGGATCTAATGAATGCCTAAAGAAAGGTTTAGAACGTGTCTTTACGTCTTAAACATCCATAGAATCCATAATCGATGCGAGGAAATAAGGGGTCCGATCAAGCACGACTTCTTCCTTCTCTTCGGATAGATCACGACGATTTCTCTCCCTCCCCAAGAAAATCCCTAGGTCTTATTTATTGGTTGCCCAAGGACTGGGTTCAATAATTAAAAAAAAATTATTACACAAGTTTATTTAATTATGGCTCAAAACTAGGTCCAATGATTAAATACCAAATATATAAAATTCTATACATGTAATTAATAAAGACTTACCAATACCTATTAGTAAAGATAGGTCCGATAATTAAATAATTTATTATCAAATTTGTTTACCTATTGAAGGTAAGTTTATGAATTATTCGATTATATTTAGATTAAAATTATTAGTTAAGATTAAATTATTAATTAAGATTTAGTTTGCATTAATATCATTTATTTACGTTAAAAATTAAGTTGAATTTATTGGTTATTAAGTTTAAGTTATTAATTAAATAAAGGCATTAAACAACTTTACATTTAATTAATATTTTAATTAAATGTTTTTAACTTATTTTAATTATGCATTGGGGTTTTACGTGAACTGGTTTTGGATGCTACACTATCTTTCCCGTTATACCGCATGGATACTAACTTCGTAAGACGTGTAATTATCTCGACTTTTTCATTTGAAACGAATCAGTCTACTAACTCCCTAATAAAGGTCTTAGCATCTTCATTCTCAGTAATTGAACCTCTAAGTGATTTAAGAATATACATCTTTATGTGATTTGATCATTCTCACTGGTAAAATATCACCTTTTGATCTGTAGTGAAATCACTAGTCAAAGGTGCAAGGCGAGCATGCCTAAATGTAAATTCTAGATCCATGCAGCCTAACAGTACTATTATATGCTCTTTTCATTATCCAAAGTTTACACTTGTAAGCACCGGGATGATGTTTAAATTAGCAGACACTGAGAGCACTACATACAAAAAAAAGTAAAGAACATAACTCAATTTAACTAAACAAGGCATGTATTCTTTATAGTTGTACAATAACAAAATGTAACAAACAAAATATGCAACTTTATGTGCATTAATTGAAAGTGCATTAATTGAGATACCCTGTGCAATATTTTATTAAATCTTTGGACTAAACTGTAATTTACTAGTGGTACTCTCCAAACAACTCCTAACTACCTTCATCTGTCACACAACACACCTTCCTTTGGGCTGACATGTCATGTGCATGATTAACTTTATGATAAGCTTCCTTAGTTTATGTTTTCTATCATCACTCACAATACCCTTAACCAGCCACATAGTGCCCCTTCCTTTGGACCAACACACTATGAGAATGATCAAAAAGTTTAACTTAATTTGTGAGCTTCCTTAAACATATATCCGGTACAAGAATGATTTTCTTTTGGGTCAATCACCTTTAGCATGGATATACATCCCTGTACACTAATACTCCTAGCCTCCCCAATATTTCATGCTTTGGTGGTAGTATAGGTTTGACTAAGTAGTAAGAGCGAGGAAGAATATAGGAAAAAACTATTGAAAACTGAGCTAAACTGTTGTCAGCCAACTATATCAGATATCAATCGACTGATAATGTCAACAGTCGAGTTCCTACATTCATCAATCAACTGGCACACTGTATATGCCCATTTCCGATCACACTAGTCAATTGATAGATATCGCAGTCGACTAACTACAGTAGTTGAGTCTCATAGTCGAATCAAATAAACTTTTGTGCTCGATTTATCGACGTTCAGTCGACTGGTACATTATGACAATCAACTGATGGTAATTAGTCGAATGCCCTAGTCAAGTTTGACTCAATTTTTTTCATAACCTTATGACCATCAATCAACTGGGATCCTATAGCAGTCGATTGATGGAATCCGTTGAATGCTCCAATCAAGTCTAATATGCTTATGTTCGCTAATTTGGCCTTATCATCGACTAATGGAATTAGTCGAATGCTTCAATCGAGTTAGATACGCTTATGTGCCCAAATTCATACTGATCAGTCGGCTGGTGATCCACACCAGTTGATTGATTACTGAAATATGCATTTCTGACACTGATAAGTCAACTGGTAATCCACACCAGTCAATTGATTATTGAAATCTACATTTTTAACACTGATAAGTCAACTAGTAATCCACACCAGTCGATTGATGTTTAAAATATGTATTTCTAACACTGAACAGTTGACTGATTATTGGAATTTCTATTTCTGTATGCAATTTTTTCAACATGGAAAAATCTAAAACAACGTTGTCATTTGCGTTCTTCATGGATAATATGAAAAACTCAATTTCTATGTTATAATCCTAGTTTTTCCAATGTTATATTTGATGTATATGCATCGATTTGCTTATCCAAAAGGAATCAAATGTAAAATCGATGCATACGTACCAAATCGTCGAAAATACTCCTTACGCCTTAAAAGAAGATGATAAGTTAATCCTTAGCTCTGATATCAATTGAAAGCAACGTAGATATATCAAATAAAATAATCTAAACGATGCATCTAAAGATCTAGTTATTATCATCCATAAGGTTGCATTGGATAGAAACTGAAATAATGGCAAATGAATGGTCTAACTTGAATCCATCGCATTAGCCATTGATCTTACTTGTCACTGGAATTCCTACGAGCGCAGAATGAACTTCTATAGGAATGAATGGCAACCTTATCTTGGTCTCAATGGAGAAGAGTTCAAGGGAGAGAAGAAGCTCAAACCTGCTTGATTCAAGAAGATGCCCTAATTGGGGAAGTTTCTTCCCTTATATATCAAGTTATCATCCTATAAGGACCATCCAAATAAAGCTCATACATCATTAATATCCCCATTAATGTTAATGAACCAAGTTAACAGATCTACACATTGAATCCACATCTAATAATCCAAACCCCTTTCTACTACAAGCATTAGATCATTTAATTAGGATTTAGTTCCTTGATGGTAATTAGTTAGGTATGTGTTAATCAAGTATAAGCTCATCTTATAGAGATTAAGTCTACTCATATGGACTTAATCGGATTGAGTCTATCCTTGTAGACTTAATCCTTCAGCATCATCCAATAAAGAATCATTAAGCAATAATAATGAGGCAAATTCTACTCTTGCTTAAGTCTAACGATAGAAATAAGGTGTCACCCCGGGGATATGATGCAGTTGTTAGACCTTTAAGTGCGGATCCTAGCAATTTCAGGGTCAAGACTCAACTATGACAAACAACAAGAGATTTTTCCTCCAATGGGAAGCAGGCTTGAGAAAGCGGGTTGTCTGGATAGACCACCACGATCGTCTCCCGATTTATCTTAATGGATGGTAGAAAATTTTCATGAGGTCAGACCAATTGCCCCTAGCATTAGTCAATAGGAAGAACTAGGTACCCGTGTCAACTTTAAAAAAAAAAAAAAAAGAGATAAGAATAAGGTGGCCCTCGGGGCACAATGAGTGGCAAGGTAATAGTGGTACCAACAGGAGCATTTGGGGTCAATTCCCAACAAGGCATTAGCGTGATTAATTTCAAAAAGTCCATCTATAATTGTAGGGCCACTTGATGCATCCCAAATTTATCTTAGAGTCGGGCTGATCACCTTTAGAATTAGTCGATTTGAAGAACTGGATACCTAGATTGTCAAAAAAAAAGATACGAATAAGGTGCCCCTCATGCTATGGTGCAGTGGTAAGCACACCTTGGGGCTCCCCATGCACTCACGATTCAAAACTCAGGGAGCATAAGAAATTAGTCTCCCTCGTTCAAACTATTAAGACCGCTGGGGTATTGTGTGAACTATCGTTTGCGCTTCTGAATTTATCCTAGTAGTCAGTAAAAAAAATTTATAGAACTGGACCGGTCATCTTCATAATTAGTCGGATTATAAGACTTGCATACTTGAATTATCAAAAAACTAAGAGAGATATAGGAATAAGGTTCTTTCTAACAAAAAATGGAAGGAAATTAGGGTAGAAATAAATCAATTCCATACAAATAAAATTTACTATGGTATTTCCAACAAATATGATAAATTAGTTAATGAAAACTCTATTATAAAAATTTAGTTAATGATCTTAAAAGTTGCTTTGAAAAAATTCACTAGTGGTATTAAATTTTTAAACATGATGTTAGGTATAATAAAGCAGGAATTCAATTTAACACTATATCTAAATTTTTATAGAAATACAATTTAACACTTCATCTAATTTTTTATAGAGATATAACAATATTTATCCATACATTATAATCGGACTTTACAATATATTCCTTTAGTAGAACAATCTAACATTAATATGATAATTTGACAAATTTATACATAATATTTATCTATATTTTATATTGAATAACAACTTAATGTTGATGGCAAAATGTGAAATTGCCACCTTAACATTCCTTAGGACGACCTCATATTATAGAATAGGATAAATCATAGGAGTTTATTCAGTTTTAGTCAAGCGACCTTTCTAAACAAGAAGCACAAAATGATCCGAAATAATATTTACACCTGTCAAAAATTGAATCATACTTCACTAATGACAAGCTATACCCCAATACCAACTCGGCTATCCCGCATAGGCAATAGCAACCTAATGCAACCCATGGCAGAGTTCTTCAATGGAGTTAGCCATGGTAACCAATAATTTTTCTGAAACATTATTATATAGGAAAATTTACATGCAGTCTCAAATCATCAATAAAATTTTACATGCAGTCCCCATTATCAAAAATCTTTCTTTCCACTCCCGAATCAAATATAATGGATATTAATCTACCTAATTACCCTTTATATTTTTTATATCTAAAAGTCCAAAAATGAGTATAATTCCTCTTAAATTCAACACATTAAATTAGAATCTAGTATATTTTCTATCAAATTGAGTATGACTCTTTTTTCACCTCAATTAGATAAAAAATATATCAGATTCTCTTTAAATAGTGTTCAATTGGATAGAAAATATACTAGATGTTCTTTAAATGATGTTAAATTTAAAAGAAATTATATTAAGCGAGAAAAAAAAATTATACACAGTTTTTCACTCCCTAATTAAACATAATGGATACCAATTTACCTAATTACCTCTCATTTTTTTTAGTATAGAAAGTGCAAAATGAGTATACTTTCTCTTAAATTCAGCACATTAAATTAAAATATAACATATTTTCTATCAAATTAAGCACGACTCTTTTTCTACCTCAATTCTATAAAAAATATATTAGATTCTTTATAAATAGTATTTAATTGGATGAAAAATATATTAGATTATCTTTAGATAGTGCTAAATTTAGAAGGAATTATATTAAGCGGAGAAAAAAATCATACTCAATTTGATAGAAAATATACTCAATTCTAAATTTAAAGTACTAAATTTTAGAAAAATTATACTCATTTTTTAACATTTTATACTAAAAAATATGAAGGACAATTAAGTAATAATATATAAAGAAATTGAAACAAACAAAACTTTACATGCAAGGAGTGAAAATAAAATTTTTTTAAAATGGAGACTACATGTAAAGTTGAAATTTTATTTAGAGATTTTTCTCTAATTTACCACATTACATGAGCTAATAGAAAACATCTAAATTATATTTTTAATGATAAAAATTGGTCATTTTTTTTATATTACTTTTTCAATTTGCAATGTATCTATTTATATCTCCTAGTAAGAATTTGGGAATCATTTTTTAATTTTTTTTCTTAACGTTCTTATCATAATAAAAGTAGTATTAGGAGCTTTTAATAATCATAAGAGCATTTTTTGTTTTAAAAAAACAACATTATTTTTTTAAGCTTTTTTTTTTTTTTTTGCAAGAATTGACATTATTTTTAAAAAGAGAACTGGAATAAGGCATTAAATGAAAGAGCTTTGGCAAGATAAAGATTAATTTTAGGGTCTTTTTAAATATTTGGTTACGTTACTTAATGTGTGGGCACTTGCAGAAAGAAAAAAGTGCACACGCCAGATGAGAATCTAAACACACAGCCGGTCTCGCAGATTGAACCTTCCAAACGTCAGATTTAAGTTGCTTTAGTAAATAAAAATGTTATACTTATAAAGAGAGATCACTATCATATACGGACAACAGATTGTGAATCTCAGCTATGAGGTTGAATGAAGGAATCAAAATGATATTTCATATAATATAAAATGCAACGAACTATACGATTTGAAGAGAGAATTCCTTTTTCATGGCCTCGTGTCGACAGTTTTTGATCCCTATCTTTAGAAAATAAAAGAATGTTTCCATGAGCTCTCTAAAAGCATATCACAACAGCTTAAGTTCTGTTCAATCGGGCCATCTCACAAAACTTCTAAGCAATAGTAAATTTAGCTTTTAAAAGTTGTGAAGTGTATAATATTACAGGCACAGATTCTACTTATCTCCTGATGCAATCGAATGGACCCTTTATTGCGGGAATGGAACTCTTCAAAATGTGATTTGTGATTGCCGGTCTTCAGGAGCAACACACTGCCACAAGGAACGGAATGCTGATATCTCGGTTGCTTCGACTCCCATAGCAGAAAGGTTGCGACCATACTCCTGAAAAAAGAGATGTAGTGAGCACTTCAGAGTGGGGGGATTAACAACTGCTCTGAACCTTAAACAAGTTCTGTGAAGAGAAAAGGGTGTGATACAATTATAACGTGATGATGTGAATTGTCTGTACTTCAGTTCAGGTTTGTAACAATACAGAGTTATGGAAGCTTTAGTTGTGACTGGTTCAATGTCTTATGGAAGGTTGTTTTTTTTAATCTAGTAACTTTAAAGATTGCATTATCTAGTAACTATATTCGAGTTGCAGAACGCATAGATCAATTTGTTGAAAACAAGACTACCTAAAGTGTGTGTGTGCGTGTGTGTGTGTGAGAGAGAGACGAGAGAGAGAGAGAAGATAATACAAGATCCATAGCCTAATATAGCATCCACCAGCTTCAATAAATGTTAAACAAAAGAAACTATGCTAGATAGACAAGTGTTAAATCTGTACAAGATAAAATCATAGGAAAAAAAAATGTCCTGAAAAAAATTGATTTCTGACCAACTTGGATATTACCAACAATGTAGTCCTCATAAAAGGAGATGAAAGGTTGATACCAAATGGATGAGACATGGCTTCTTGTTGCCATCTTAAATTAATCTTTCTTGGTAAAAATTCAATTTTGGTCTAAGAAACTCAAATACAGAGTTATGTTAATCATCCTCCTGCAACTGCCATTGATATGATATCATTAATACTTTATCATTATGGATCTAGTAAACATTTAGATATTTTGACCAAAATCCTGCTTTCCTTCTAGGGCATGGTTAATTGGATAAAAAAAAATTGAAAGATGAATAACAGAGGGGATGGATTTGCAAAATTTTCCATTCTTCGTACAGTTTAGACAAATAGATATCTGAGAGAGAAAAAATAATTAATTGATGAGATCAAGTGAAAATAAAAGTATTCCTTGCCAAGAAGGCACCCATGATTTTTTGCAAATCAATACATATATAACTCATTTGTGAATCAATACACACTAACCAAAGCTCTAGCCTCCTATGAGCACAGAACAAGAAAACACTAAACCTCATCCTCAAACACCAACATTGATCTCATGAGCATTGAACTTGTGAAACCAAAAGGGTTCGATAGGTTGATCAGGCCAAGCAGGCCAATCAGGTTGCTTAGGTCAGGAAAACAAAGGAATCAAATGGCCAACCCAATCAATCCAGTCGGTCCGGGCCATTCAAAGGTTGGACAATTCAACTGGTGAAATAGAACCAGATGGTCCAAACACTCTAGGTAAGCTAGATATTAAGATAGGGTTGGTCTAGGTCGATTAACCTAGGCTAGTTAGATAGGTGAGTAGGCTTGGTCAACATGGACAAATAGGGCTAGGTAATTAGGATGGCCGAGGTGACGGGTTTGGATGGGCGAGTGAGCTTGTCTAATCAGATGAGGTGAACGGCCTAATAGGTCAAGCAGGCTAAACATGACTGTCCAGTTTGGTTAGCCAAAGTGTACTAATCCATCTAAGTGGGCCTAATTGGCTAATCGAGCTGAGTGGGTTAGATAGACCAATTAGGGAAAATGAATAGGTCATTCATCCCTTTATGTTTTTTGTATCCTTAAGAGCAAACAAATGGAAGGATGGCTTAAACAAAATTCATGCATCTACCAATGTTCACTCATTCCTTAGAATGAAGGGTGCCTAAGGCCATGTTTCCTATAGCAAAATCACATTCAAAGGAAGGTGTTATGTACCTCACTTTTATTAAGACAAATTAATGGATTAGAGAATTATTGGAGCTTGAGTAATTAGTAATTTTAGGTTAACCAACTTGTGTGAAATTAGCTTTCAATTCTCTATGTTAAATTTTACCTTTGTCTAAAATAATTATTTTTTTTGCTTCATCAATTTAGTCCCAAATTCCTATGTGATTCATGAGTTCAATTTTCATGTTGTATCAATTGGTATCTAGCAAAAATTTTTATTTCATATATGATACGCATTATCATCATCTCCTCTAATTCCTCATCATGCATCACTATTCACCATCTCCACGCCCTAGACATTGTTGATCCATCCACCCTTGATTTCCTTTGCTATTGTCATATTCCACCACTTTGCTCCCACTAGCTAAAGCATCTTTCGCATCCACCTATTGTAAGTCCATAAACAAGCTCTTGCCCCCACGAGCTTAGCTAAGATGGTAACTGGATAGGATATTTACCCAATGCACGAAGGGTCGAATCCTGAGACTGGCGGACCGTAAATCCCTACACCCCGACACAACTCACCCTCCCATCCATCTTACCTCTCAGTCATCGTGATTTACTGACAAGGGTGCTGGGGGCGAGCGTAATCGCCTTTTGCCTAATAAACAAGAAGTTCTTATTGCATACGCAGCTTTAGAAAACCCCCAACCTCTTCCCCCGTTGCAAGAGGAGGCTACCTCCTTTCTATAATCATTATTGACCAAACAGCGATGCTCACATGCCCATTGATTCTCCACCAATGTTGATCCCCAACGTTGCCACCTTAATGACTCTATTTATTGCCTCCCACCTCATTAGATTGAAGCCGCATAACACCCCCTTCTCATCTCTCATGATGAGAGATGAAGCTACCTACGATAAAACCCTAACCTTGATTCTTTAGCATCAACCTTGATTCAATGAATGGATCTATTAAATTATTGTGCTAATGCTAGATTGTTGCCCGGAAGGAACGCAATGCAGGGTCCGACTATAACGTCTCAACAAGGACCGTTATATCTCCAGAACTTGGATGTAGTGCTAAATATGTAAAAGTTCGTGTTGCAAAGTCCGACTGTAACGTATCGGCAAGGACCGCTACATCTCTAGAAGAACTTGGGTGTAATGTTAAATAGACAAAAGTTCTCACATCATAGGTTGGATAAGAATAAATATGATAGAAAAACTAATAATCTAAGATTTGAAACATAGAACTAGTAAATCAATGGAGGTAGTAAATACAATGATTACTAGAATTAGTATTTTATGTGTACAAGAGACAATGAGTAGGCAAGAAGGCAAATATGATAGAGAACTCAGGTTTTAAGTTATGATACACAAGAAAGAGTAAAGCAAGAAATGGAGTAGGTATTGTTGTAGATAGTTCGTTAAAGAATGAAGTTGTTGAAGCAGTTAGAAAAAAGGATAGAATTATAGTGATTATAATCCTTAAGATAAAAGTGGCGAAAGAAACTATGAACATAATTAGTGTATATGCACCACAAGTAGGAGTAGATGAAGCTACCAAATCATGATTTTAGGACAACTTAGATGAAATATTACCAAACATTCCGCCAAATGAAATAATTTTATTAGGAGATAATCTAAATGGGCATGTCGAAATAAAAAATAAGAAATATGAGAGGGTACACGAGGGTTATGAGTTTGGAACGAGAAATGAGGAATGGAAGCTATATTAGATTTTGCGATAGCATATAACCTTATATTAGAAGGGGAGCCTTGGCGCAACGGTAAAGTTGTTGTCATGTGACCAAAAGGTCACGGGTTCGAATCCTGGAAACGACCTCTTGCAAAAAAGCAGGATAAGGCTGCGTACAATGGATCCTTCCCCGGGACCCCACATGGCGGGAGCTTCGTGCACTGGGCTGCCTTTTTTATATAACCTTATATTAGCTAATACATTTTTTAAGAAAAGAGAAAAATATTTAGTCACGTTCAAACGTGGAAATAATAAATCGCAAATTGACTTTCTTATAGTTAGAAAGAATGATAGAAAGATTTGTAAAGAATGTAAGGTCATCTCTGGAGAAAGTTTAACTACCCAACATAGGTTAGTAGTTTTTGGATATACGCTTCAAACATAGTATCAATATATATATATATATGACTTCTAAAATTAAGTAGTGGAAGTTAAAGGATGGGAAGCAAAATATATTTAAGGAGAATGTAGGAGTACAAGATTAGGTGAAATATACGATGATTCTAATATGACATGAGATAAGATGGTATCAAAGTTAAAAATAGTAGCTAAGAGTGTACTCAGTGAGTCAAAGGAATATGCACCACTAAGTAAGAAATTTTGGTGGTGGAATGAGAAAGTACAAGAGAAAGTGAAAGAAAAATGAATAACTTATAAAAAATTATATATTTGTAAGAATGAGGAAAATTTTAAAAAACATACAATAGTCAAGAAAGAGGCTAAGAAAGTAGTGAATGAAGCAAAGAATAAAACTTTTGAACGATTATATCAAAAATTGGATACAAAAGAAGGGGAAAGAGTCATTTATAGAATAGCTAAAATAAGAGAAAGAAAGATAAGAGATCTTATCCAAGTAAAATGTATTAAAGATTAATGTAATATGGTACTAATAAATGATGGAGAAATAAAAAAATGATGGAAGAGGTATTTTCATCAACTTTTTAATGAAAGTTTAGGTGACCAACTTAACTTGGGTAATTTCAGTTGGTTAAATGAGCATAGAAATTTAAATTTTTATCGTAGAATTCAAACTTTAGAAGTAAAATAAACTTTAAATAGGATGCACAATGGAAAAGTCATTGAACCAAATGATATTCCAATAGAGGTATGGAAGTGCCTAAGGAAACAAGGTATTAAATGATTTACAAAATTATTTAACATGATATTCAAAACGAAAAAAAATACCTGATCAATGGAGGATAAATACTCTAGTTCCCTTATACAAGAACAATGGAGACGTACAAAATTGTGCAAACTATTGGATCGAGACGCACATGAGGGGGGATGAATCACGTGATTTTCAAAAACTTATTTTTTACTTCTTTAAAAACAAAGTATGCGCAATGGAAAAGAAAGAAACGAGAATTCACAAGAACGCAAGTAGTTTTACCTGGTTTGGAGCCTTTGGCAACTCCTACTCCAATACCCAGGTCCTGCGGATCTATTGACGGGTAATTCACTAATGACTTCTTCTGGAACTGCCGGAATAGGGGATCGAGTAGAAAAAGAGTAGGAAAAGTGTAACACGCAACACTTTTTCTTTTGCAAAATTTAAATACAAAATTTAACTTTGTTACCCAACACTTTTGAAGATGATCGAATCGTGTTAGGGGTTGGACAATTTCTTAGTGGCAGCCGGACGTAGCAAGATCATAGCAGGGCAGCAGCAAGAAGCCAGAGCAGTCGGAATGCCAAAAGGAAGCGTAGAAGCTTGAAAATATGATGTGATAGAAGCCTTGGTCAAGATGCTCTTTTATTGAGCATGGAAGGCGCTTTCCATTGGCAAAAGTCTATCCCGACATACACTCCTTATCGTTGATGAAGTATAATTTTATCCGATGGAAGACGCCTTCCAAGCCTTCGAAGGCAACTTCCATGAACAGTGCTCAAGACACCTTCCATAGTCTAGAAGGCGCCTCGATTACTATTCACCCAAGGCTGTTTGTGCTCCTTTTGCCATGCAAAAAGTGTTAGTCCAACACAAAAATATTTAACTTGCAAAACAAGGTTAGCACAATAATAATATGATTAATTTATGACTTAAACCCTGTCCTCTAGACCAGGATCTAATCAGAATCTCAATTTAGGTTTTCGAAATGGACCTAAATCAGACTAACGCCTACTGTCCCCTTAACCGAGACGCGTCCTCACTGAGTCACTCTCCTCCAGTGGCTTACCTTCACTTACCAGCTTGCAGTCTATCAACTAGCCTCTCGACCCAACAAATCTTCCCGCCAGTTGTCAGGTCCACAGACCCAACTAGACTTCGCTAGCTGTCAAGCCCGCGAACCCAGCCGGACATCCTACCAGATATCAGATCGACCCTTTGACCTATCTGGGCTTCACACCAACTATCGAGTCCTCAGACCTAGTTGAGTTTCATCCTAGTGTCAGGTCCCTAGACCTATTAATCTTGCACACTCGGTAAATGCATTAGATCACAGTAACACCTAACTTAACTCAATTGTCATTCATCAAAACCTGAATTAGACCGTTAGTGCAAATTATACCAACCTAAACTATAGGGGTATTAAACTAATGAGTCATACCATGAAACTTTGGAAAAAAGTAATACAAAAAAGATTAAGGAGACCTCGATGATGAAAATCAATTGGGGTTCATGCTTGGAAAGTCAACAATATAAGCTATACATCTTCTTAGACAATTAATTGAAAAATATCGAGAGCACAAACAAGTTCTAGTATTCATTGATTTAAAAAAAACTTATGATAGAGAAATTAGATTGAGAATTCTAGAAAAGATAATTGTTAACGTAACATACACTGAACTAATTAATGATATGTACAAGGATGTAACGACCAGAGTAAATACTTCAGGCGGAATAATTGAAGCATTTCCAATAAAGATAAGATTACATCAAGGATTAACTCTAAGTCTCTATCTTTTTACACTAATTATGGACGAACTCACTACACACATTAAAGACACAATACCGTTGTGTATGTTGTTTGCAGATGATTAAAGACACAGTACCGTGATGCATGTTGTTTGCAGATGATATTGTTTTAGGAGATGAGACACATGAAGGAATAAATGCTGAACTAGAATCTTAGCGGGAAGCATTAGAAAGGAAAAGCTTTAGGCTCAGTAAAATAAAGAGAGAATATATGGAATTTAAGTTTAGTAATATTAAAAATAATGAGATAATTATTAACGTAGACGATGACAAGTTGCTCGAAACCGAAAGTTTTAAATATTTAGATCATTCTTACAAAACAATGAAGGGATTGAGAGAGATGTCTTACATATAATACAAGCATGATGGTTGAAATGAATGAAAGAATCGGGTATTTCATGTGACCATAAAATACTTCTAAAATTTAAAAGAAAATTCTACAAAATCGTAGTTAGATCTGTTATACTATACGGAGCTAAATGTTGAGCTATGACTCGAGCACATGAGCAAAAGATGAGAGTTGCAGAGATGAGAATGTTAAGATGGATATGTGGGCATACAAGGATAGACGGAATAAGAAATGAAAGTCTTAGAGAGAAAGTCGAAATTGCATCTATTGAGGGAAAATTCCGAAAGACGCGTTTAAGATGATATGGACATGTACTTGGACGACCAATAAATGTTCTAATTAGGCGATATGAAACTATGACAAACACACATATCAAACGAAAAAGAGGAAGACCAAAAAAAGACTTGGTTAGCGATAATAAAACAAAATAAAATTTATTTAAGTATAGATTATATAGTAGGAAATAGAGATGAATGGCATAAAAGGATCTCTATAGTCCACCCCACCTAGTGAGATAAGACTTGGTTATTGTAGTACTCTATCAAGGATCATTGTTGTCTATGACTAGCGACACCACCATAATATGCCCCCATATTGTGATCACACTGGATCTGCCTCTACCCGACATCTTTGCCTCCTTCCCGATAGCCTACCTCTGTAAACCCTATTGAAGGGATATGTTATTGCCTCATTAGTAGTTCGTTGTTATCTCTAACTCCATCGGCCTCAACCACTCACGCACATCTAGTGACACTTGCACAACTCCATGCCTATTATGAGATTACACCACACTTTTCATCTCACTAGAATTAACCCATCAAAGGAGATCACCCTTCCATTAGCCTACACACAAAGATCTACTTGCAAGTCTGATGTATCATTGCACCGCTTAAAGGTTACCCCATTTTCTCAACTTTGCCCCTACAACTCTTCTAACAACCAAGATCTACACCATTGTCAGAGAGAATCAGCTTCAAACGAATCACAAATCAAATTTTAATCTGCTCAAATCAGCAAAGAAAAAAAAGTTGTCCGTGAGAAAAAGTGAAGGAAAAAAAAACAGACAGGAACCTGCAAAAGTGAGATTTAGGATGTCATCAAAGGTATATTGGACAAGGTGGATTTAGAATGTCATCCAAGGTATATTGGACAGCAAACTTTGAGATCCAATACAAAGCGAAATTCGATTTGACACAAAAGTTTGTCACAATCTCGAAATGTAAGAACTGGTTACGAGGTGGAAGACTCAAGTTCTAACTCATCACTTCAATTGAATGATTGAAGGATAGATAATCCACTTGTAGCTACAACATCTGACTCAGTCGCACTATCTCAGTAATGCATTCTCTTTGTAACCAGTTCTTACAATTTAAAATAGGAATTGTCCTATTTTAGGTGTTGATATCTTTTAAGGTAGTACTTTAATGAGTATCTTTTAATTTATTTCATTCAGATTATTATGTTTCTCATTAATGGTATTTTTTTTCTTATTTATTTGGTATTGGGTCTATAAAAAAGTTGTCATCTGGATGCAATTTGGGAAGCTTTCGATTAATAGAATTCTCTTTCAATTTTCTCAGCAAGAGTTTTCATCCATGTGAGACTCTTTTCTTTGTGTGAGATAGTTATACGCTTTACTTTATCAATTTTGTGTCAATTCAAGCGTTCAATTGGCCAACAGCTCTAACATGAAAGAAAGCCCGTATATGTCTGGTTTTGACCCCTCCTTACTCGATCAGGCAAGCATAAGCGTTATCCTTTACTTTTGCTGATCCAAAGGGCTATTTAAAATTTAAAAATGTCAGTCTCAATCTAAACTCCTTGACTCCAAACCTCATCTTCAAACTAACCTATACCCCCTATCAGAATAACTAGAAGGGAAACAACAAATGATTTGGTAATCATAAAATTACATACCTGAATGTCAAGAAATAGCTGCATGCAAATCTTTTCTGTGTCAGAAATATTATTATCCTGGGCGTCAGAAGTTGCTCCAACTCGCCGTTGTGCACCTTGGCGCAACCTCAACAAAGAGGACTCTGTTTTCCTTGCCTATCAATCAGGTTAATGAAACGTGACTTACTGATTAGGACAGATCATAGCACGAGTTTGAATATGGAAAATGGACATGACAACTTACCACATTAACTGTATCAGATGCTAGTTCATAATACCGAGTAGTGATCTTTTCTGTTGCACCGTGCAAAAGTTGATTCTGAGCATCTTTTGTTAAAAACTTCATTAGCTCTCCTTCAAAAAAAACCTGTCAAAAGTTCACTAGTCATCAATCACAATGTGTATAAATATAGGTTTTAGTTGCATAATAATCAAAAAAAATGAATGACAAGATGAGTAAATTGTAACATGCAAGAAACAAAATGTTACCCAATAACCATTTATCACAACTTTCTATTTCAAATGAATAAAAAAGTACAGTGTGCTAATCATATATCTGTTCTCTCAAGTAGTTTCACATCTCAATAAAAATGACTAGAAACAATATATATTGTGGATTTTCAGCTGTGGTTAAGTGTCAATAGTCTTCAAGTGTGACCTATTTTCCAGTGAATCAATTCAATAGTGCACAAATTATGACTGAAGTGCTCGAGGAAGCAATTTGATAGAATAATCTTCAGGCTTGCAATTATTCTTCATAGGACCATTGATGACCACTATATTATTCCCACCACTCAGATTGAAAAATTATGATTTAGTTAATGATCTAGATTTCATCAAATTCCTGAAAAATAAACATATGATGTATAAAATTTAAAATGTTTACTAAGATGAATGTCATACCCCAACCATATGACATGCCGTCTGAAACTGCAAACTATCTCACATTTCACTTACACGCACTACTGACAAACTGTGGTTTCCAATATAGCAACAATGACATGATAGTAGTAACACTGTAAATGATACTGATAAGGATTAAGATAATATACCGCAAACACAAGATTTTTAACAAAATTAGTTGTATACAATTAAAAAAATCAGAAGTCACAACCAAATATTTAATTTATGTGCTAGTGAATATCTTAACAAATTTGTCTCTTGTCACATACAAATCATAGAAGGTAGGGTTTGTATACAGTCGGGGATTGTATATTTAGGGGGCGTTTGGTTTAGGGGAATAGGAGTGGGGAATGGGAATGAGAATCATTGATTGCCATTGTTAATGTTTGGATTATAGGAATAGAAATACAAATAAGGGAATGAATCCTTGAAATTGGGTAATAACTCATTCCCATGTACCTCCCCTTCAATGAGTCATTACCCTATTTTCATCAATCAAAATATTCCCTTATTCCAAAAATACCCTTAACCTAAAACTAAAATTTTCTCCCTTAATATCAAATATCAAAATATATTTATTTATTTTTTCTTTCATATCACTTCTCTCTTCTTATCCTCTCTCATCATATTTTCTCTCTCATCATTTTATCACACACTTTCTCTATCCTTAATCTCTCCTACCGCACTCTCTTTCCTCTTTTTTTCTCATTACACTTTCTCTCTCCTCAATCTTTTCCATCGCACTCTTTTCCTTCTTTTTTTTCTCATCATACTTTTTCTCTCATCATACTTTCTCTCTCCTCAATCTCTCCCATCACACTCTCTTTTCTCTTTTTTTCTCATCACACTTTCTCTCTCCTCAATCTCTCTTGTCACACTCCCTCTTTTTTTTCCCTCAACACACTTTCTCTCTCACCATACTTTCTCTCTCATCATACTTTCTCTCTCCTTAATCTCTCTCATCACACTCACTGTTCTCTTTTTTTCTCATCACACTTTCTCTCTCACAATACTTTCTCTCTCCTCAATCTCTCTCATCACACACTCTCTCCTCATTTTTCCTCGTTATATTTTCTCTCTCATCATACTTTCTCTCTCATCTTCTCTCGTCATGCTCTCTCCTATTACACTCTCTTTTCTCATTTTCTCTCATCACACTTTCTCTCTCTTCATTCTTTTTCATCACACTTTCTCTCTCATCATTCTCTTTCATCATATTTTTCTCTCACATTCATCTTTCTCTTACATCTATTTCTTTCTCTTATTTTCCTTTAAGGATAAAAAAGAAAATTTTGATTTATTCCGATAGAAAATATGCAACTAACCAAACATTGCTTTTAAGAGTGATATCCATGCTCATACCCATTCCTATTCCACTATACAATGATTCCCATTCCGATACATATTCCTAGAAAAGAACCAAACGCCCCCTTATTCTTAGGAATGCTGCATGCCTTGGTAAGCATTGCCATATTCTATGCTCATTTCACATAGCAATACATTAAGGACTTGATCTTTACCCCTAAATAATCAATGTCGTAGTGTCATGTATCAAGAGCTCACCTTTCTTAACTACTTAGCATGTTCTCCAATCACACATAGAAAACAACAATAGAAAAAACAAATGCAAACATACCAGGATATACATGGAAAATCTTAACCACAAAAATCTAAGAAGAGGAAGAAGCAATCAGTAATATGAAACAAGATACAAAAAAGTGTGTGCAGTAACAAAGGCAACAAACTTTAATTAGACCTCTCTCCTTGCAATCCCTTTCAATGTGGCACGCTTTGCTCCCTATCAAAATTCCAACAATGTGCTCACATTTACCTCATCTCACAACAAGCTTATATACCAATAGGTGCAACAAATGTAGTCATAAATTTCATACATCAGCCTTGTATCAACCCAAACAACAAATGACAACTAAAATCTCAATAAGAAAATTGATTATACATTAGCTTGAATGAGGTTAACCTACCCAACCTTAGGGTTAAGTGTTCCGTGAATTTGTTTCTGACAATAACCTCAGATAAAGTTTAAGTATGGATCTCCAATCGAAGTGGTATGGTTTGGTACCAAGTCATTCTTCAAAGCATGTTAAAATCAACTCCAATGTGTTTTAATTTATAGCACCCTTCCATTTAGCTTGATTACCTCCAACTATAAATATATAGCCATTAGAAAATCAACTGATGTAAAATTTGGAGTAATAAGTTAAAAAATAACAAGAAATAACAAGTACATTGACTGACGATTACTAATACTAAAAGAGTTTTATGCATTGAATGGAAGAATTAAATTTTTGCTACATCCTAAAGGAATCGACCTCATAATATTATAACATCCTGATTAATTAGCACTCCTAAGACAAATTGTTGGAACAATTAGTTTTAATGTTTGACAAATGTTTTAAATTAAATCATGTATTTGACAAGTTGTGATAAGTTTGCAAGTGCAAGTCACATAACGGTAAGAAATACCTACGGAACAAGGTTGATTGGGCACATGACAAGTGCAAGTCTCAAGAGACCAAGATTGACGATGCTTGGTACGAAAAAGTCATGGAAGATCAAGAGTGATCAAATGTCTGGCAAGACAAAAGTCTGCATTAATAAATTAAGGTTAACCGGATGTTTGGGAGAAGAGGACGACCTCAACAAGGATCCTAGAGAAGGTTATTCTCTAAGACTTGATGGATTTCTTTTCTACAGTCCTAAGTGTGAGTGCATATGTAACTTGAGGCAATCGAGGGCTAGCTAGATTATGCTCAGACTAAAGCCTTAGAAGTTAGAAGTGACTTAGTCAATGCTCCAGTCGACTCTATATATTTTAGTCGACTGGTAATTAACTCAAGGTAAAAGGAATAGAAGCTTACTCTCCCGTTTTACCCATGTGTTAATCGACTATGTAGTTGACTGATACTATGTATCAGTCCACTGTACAGTCAATTGATCGTTGAGTCAACTGGGGTCGACTCAGATAGAGAAACAGAAGCTTATTGTTTTAATCAATTCTGTTAAGCAGTTGACTGATGGTGAATTGGCTGACGGTTAGCTATTGTAACAAAATGGTTAGTCTAATCGACTATTGATGGAGCAGTTAAACGGTTGCAACAGACCCACTAGCTATTACATCAATAGATCAAGAAGATTCCCTAAATAGGAGTCAACTAATGTAGTGAACAACCGACTAAAATGATTGATAAAGCAGTAGCACGTCAACTGCCAGCTGATTAATTAGAACAGAATGGAAGATTCTAGAGGCAGCTTGGAGGCTTAGAAGAAGACTATAAATATCGGGTATGTAGACTACAAAATGTACATCAATTCACAATAAAAATACTCTGCCAAAATTGTCTATTCTCCAAGGTCACTTTCACTCTTGTAATTCTCTTTTACTCTCTTGTAACAAAATCTTTGTAAGAAGTTTCTCTGCCTCCAGAAAATTCCTGAGAAGAAGAAACTAGTGGAATTCATAGAGTGACCTACTGAAAGCTCATAGGCTTTGAGGAGTCGGAGAGCTGTCGAACCACGTAAAACCTAGCATTTGTATCTCTATCTCTCTTTTGCACTATTTCAATTTAGTATTTGTGTGTGTTTTTTTTTATCTGTAGTTTGTTTCCTGCAAACTATCATCCCCCTAAAGCTCAAGAAAGGCTATTCAGTCCCCCTCCCCCCCAAAGGACTAACTGCCTAAGGAAGCACATCTTCATGATGATGCAAGAGGGATTTAGCATGAGACCACCGTACTCTTCAATTACACCAACTTCTCATGTTGCCAAGAGGGGATACTATTTAATAAACAATACTGAAATGTAGTTTCCTATTCTTGAAGGGCTCGGATTCTTATGGATGAATTTGACAACTTGATGAAATCCAAGAATTAGATGACGAAGATGAAAACAAGGTGCAATCAAATGCAAAAGCAATTACCAACCTGCAGTGAGACTCTCACCCAAACTTTGCAAAATGTGATTTATTCTTTAATCAATTGAAGAATTTTAGTCTTAAAGAAGACAAAATGATTAGAGAAATAAATGGGAAATTTAAGGAAGTCCTTAACGGCCTCCATATGATAGAAGGAAGAAAATCAAGACATCACAAGGTTTCTTAAATCATTCCCTAGAACTCCCCTTTAGTCTTCAATGGTAGATGCATATAAGATATCTAGAAATCTTCTAATATAAAAGTTGATCAATTATTTGATGAATTTGTACTTTATGAACAACCTAACAATGTGTCCAAGCATAATGGTTTAGCTTTAGTAATGGAGAAGTCCAAACGAAAATCTAAAAGGAATCTTCATCATTTGAATCCAATGATGACACAAATTCCAAAAGTGAAATTTCTTCAACCGAAGTGGTATATCTTGTAAAAAAGCTTATGAAGGGGAATAAAAATTTCAATAAGAGGAACCTAAAATACTTTAAAGAAGTGCATTAAAGATACAAAGAAGACAACCAAAACAAGCAGTAAAACAATAGGAAGAGCCACTAAAGTTGGAGTGCCCCACACTCAACAAACAAGAGGCAAAGAAAAAGAAGAAAAGAACTTGAAAGGCACATGGGATGAATCTTCCTCATCATCCTCATCCTAAGATCAAAAACCCAACCAAAAGTACCAAGAATTGGTGATAGTGATAGGAGTTCAAGTGATGAAGCCTATTCCTCAAATGAATAATCATCTACAACATTTAGCAAGGTAAATTCTCCCCAATTAGAGCTTTTGTATGATACTATTACTAAGTTACTAATTCTCTAACAACATCTAATGAAAAGAACAAATGTCTTAATAAATAACTTAAGGAACTTAAAGATCAAATTAGTTTAAATTCTTCAAACAGAAATCAACAACATGACACTAATGAATTTGAAAAACTTAGTGAGGAAAATGAACCTTTAAAATCATTGGTTAGTGATTTAAGAAATTGTCTTGAGAAATTTACTTGAAATTCTAAATATTTGAATATGATGATAAATGATCAAAGAGCTATATATAATAGAGCAGGAATAGGATTTAATACTGGTCAAAAACAACATAAACAACATACTTACATGTCCTTATTGCTAGAAGTAATTCTTTTATGTCTTATTCAAATGCTAGATTGTTGCTAAGTCAAAGTTGCTAAAGCTTAGGTCCCAAAACATTTTACTTGTGTTACCTCAGCAGGTACACTCAATTTTTATTAGGTACACTTAAGAAAAGGAGCTCAAACAATTGGATCATCGATAGTGAGTGCTCAACACATATGACGGGAGATCTTAGTAAATTCTCATCTTTTAGAGATAAAAGTAAAGGTATTGTTTCTGTTGACAATAACGACATATTAAAGTCATAAAAATTGGTAATAAGCAGTTAAATTCTAATTTTGTTATTTACAATGTCTTATTAGTTTAAGGCATCAAGTACAAACCTAGTCAGAGTACAAGTCAATTGTGTCACTGGCTATAAAATTGAATTTTCTACATAAAAATGTCTAATTAAGCATATTAATTTAGATACAACATTGTTAGAAGATAAAAGACGAGAAAATGTATATATGATCAATTTTTTTTTTATTACAAATACTAATATTAAATGTCTTATATCCAAAGAACAAGAATATTGATTGTGGCACAAGAGCACAAAATTAGCTAAAAATAATTTAGAGAATTATTTGAAATTACATATAACAAAGAAAAATTGTGTCATGCTTATCAAAAGGGTAAACAAACCAAAACTACACATAAAGCTAAAAATGCAGTAAGCACAACAAGACCCCTAAAATTATTACACTTAGATCTAATAGATATTCATGAAATTTTAATATTTAACAATAGAAACTTACTATTTAACAATAGTAATTATTGTATTGATGACTTTAGTAGATATACTTGAGTTAGTTTCCTAAGACATAAAAATGATACCTTTGAAATATTTATAAATTTTTGTAAAAGAGTAGAAAAGGAATTTAAAATCAACTTGATCTGAACTGTTCACGACGGAAAATTTGAGAACCTTAATTTTAACTATTTTGTAACAAAAATGGCTATGCCCAAGAATTCTCTTCTTCTATGACACTTCAACAAAATGTTATAGAACAAAGAAATAAGGCTTTCTAGGAAACTGCCCGGACAATGCTTAACGAATATAATTTACCTAATCATTTTGGGCCAAAATAATAAATAAGACATGTTTCATACAAATCAAAATATAATTACATATACTACTAAATAAAACCACCTATGAATTATTCTTTGATAGAAGATTCAATATTAAGTATCTTAGCATATATGGATGCAACGTTTGCATTTTGAATATGAAGGATTACCTAGGAAAGTTTTCCTCTAAAGCAGGAAATTCCTTATTTAGTAGAGCATATAGAGTGTTTACTTAATATTTAATTTTAGCAATTCACTAAAGAAATTAGGCCTTTCGAAATCTTGTGTTAAAATGTATAAATTTTGAAAACTTTCATAAAAATCTAGGGAAATCTGGTAAATATTGATAAGACGAATATGCATACCAAAATTTAGAAATATTTTTATTTTCAACAATTTTCTAGAATTTTTCAAATTTTGGCTAAAAATAGTTTCAAAACCTTAATTAGTCGACTCTATTAGAGATACCAGTCGACTGCTTGTACCCAGTTAACTCTTGACAAGAAATGAGTCAACTGTTAATAGAGAACAGAAAATAGCTTCAATTTTGCGATTATGAACATTATGTACATACTTTATACTTTTGAAACAGAATAAATTATACTTGATGCACCCTTTTGGTATCAAGCAGTTATTTACATATATGTATTGTTTTAGGAAAAGGAAAGTTGAGTATCAATACACCCTAAAGTACCCTTTTGATAAGCATCACACAATTAAGTACCCTTTTGATACTCAACTTTCCTTTGCTGTTATGGGGAAGTTTAAGTATCAATACACCCTTAAGTACCCTTATATTGGTTTTCTTTATAATGGAAAATGGGGAGAAGGAAAGTTAAGTTAGATAAATTTGGCATATTAAGGGGAAGTTATAGTTGGGGCAAGCTTCATTTTGTCTATTTTTTTCTATTCATGATCTAACTTAAATGAGTTGTCAAACATGCAAAGGGGGAGATTGTTGAAACAATTAATTTTGATGTATGGCAAAGGTTTAAGTTAGATTAGGTATTTGATGAGTTGTATAAGTATGCAAGTTTAGGTCACATGATGGCAAGAAGTCCCAATAATTCAAGGATGATCGGAGGCTTGGCAAAAGGAAATTCCAACATATCAAGGTTGATTGGATGTCCGGCACGAGGAAGTCTCGACAGATGATTGATTATCTAGCAAGCTGAAAATCGTGGCAAGTTATAGTTGATAAGATGCCTAAACGTCGACAAAGGTGTTGGGGAAGACAAGCTGGAGAAGGGTATTCTCTAAGACTTGGCGGATTTGTTTTGTGCAACAATGAGTGTGAATGCACATGCAACTTAGGGCAATCAATGGCTAAATTAGGCCAGACTAAAGCCATCAAAGTGGTTTACTCGATTGAAATATATTCAACTAATAATTGAGTCGATTGGGTAGTCAACACAAGGTAAAAGGAGCAAAAGCTTATTGTTCGGTTTTACCCATGTATGTGCATTTGACTAAAGAAATGGTTAAATATTGTAATACGATAGTTAATTTGTCAAGCACCTGACTGATGGTATCTTAAGTCGATTGAAAGAGTAATTGAAAGATTACAATAGAGCAGTTAGCTGTTACAACGACAGATCAAGAAACTTCTCTAGAGAGCAATTGATTAACACCAGAACCTTCGACTAAGGTAACCAAAAAAGTATTAGTGCACCAACAACCATTTAACAAATCACAAAAGGCAATCAACTACCTCCAGGTCACCACATAGTAGATTTGCAAAATTGAGCAAGGGTCGAGTCCCAGCGAAACCGGCAGAAATACCCTCCCACGTGGTGACCTCAATTTCCTGATTTACCTCTCTACAGATGGTTCTGAAGCCAGCCGGGTGGGGCGTCAGTGTATAACCTTTTGCAGAACAAAAGACAATCAACTGACCACACCAAATAGAATATTCTAGAAGTAGCTTGGAGGCTTAGAAGAAGGCTATAGATATAGGATATAAAATATACATCGATTCATAGCAAAGATACTCTACCAAATTGTCTACTCTCGAAGCTCTCTCTCTCTTTTGTAATTCTCTTCTACTCTCTTATAACAAAGGCTTTGTAAGGCTCAAAAAACTCTTTAACCTCCTATTTACTTGAAGGTGTGGATGAAAAAAAGGATGGATTGCATATCCTTTCCTTCATTTACCTATTATAAAATAACAGACGGAAGAATTAAAGATCCTTTCCTTTCATTTAGCTATTCTAAAATAATGGAGGGATGAATTAATAAATCTGTCTACAAATCATTGTTTAAGCATTTTCTCATCCACCCGAATCAAACGGAACGAAATTTCCTTCCCTTCATCGTCAAACCCGCCCTTTCGGCTTGAATCTCTCCCCCATGTTGGAGTCACCGCAAGAGAGAGCTCACAGCTGAGACTAATGGTTGGGGGTGGACTCACGATTGCAAAACATGGGCGGACTCGCTCATAATTGCAAGTCCACAGGCGACCTCGCTCGGCCTCATTTGTGGCCACGGATAGCTTCGCTCATGGCCGCGAGGTTCAACGAATTGATATATTGTTTTCCTTTCTTTCTTTCCCTATCCTTTCCTTCTTCTTTCCCTTCTTTTCCTTTACTTCCCTAGAGATTTTTGTCCAGCTTGGATTTCTTTCCTTCTTCAATCCACACCTTTGAGTAAATAGAGCATAAGGCTCAAGAAAGGCTATTCACCCCCACCCCCTTTTTCCTCTTCAATCCTACACATCTGATATTGGAATTGGAATTGGTTTCTCTACATATCAATACATCTCAATTACCTACAAGGAGTTGAGGCCTACCACAATTGGAAATGAAATACACAAGTACAAGATACAGATACATCTTAATTTCTCCTTCAATGTCACTCTTACACTTTTTTATTTGTTGTTGGTGCTTCACTCCTTCCTCTCCCCTCTTTTTATTGTGTGCATCTTCGCTCCAAGGCCGCTTGATAGAATATAAAAAAGCCATGAGAAAAGAATTTTCCTTTTTTGGAAAATTCTAGTCAACTGAGATACTCTCTCTCGGTTGGTAGTGATTAAACTATGCCAACACAGGCAACATAACAATATTTCCTATACCAACGCAATATCAAGTATTTGTTGGCAATCGAAATGATATATTTCAAATTTTAAGAATAAGATTGACTAGTACAAAAATTGATGTATATTTCACAGTAGCATAAAAGATAAACACAATTAAAACCAACAAATGAGCCTAATTGATACCTCTCTTCGAAACAAATTTTGTCATACATCTAACCTCACAGCCAAGTGCACCTTTCTTCCTCTTACTTATCACATATTGATTTCATTCTCTATGCTTATTAGGCTTATAAAGATTCACTTTAGCTAATATTCTCTTTCACTTTTAGCAACTTTACTTGATCATGGAAATCATATTGGTTCTTCAACCAATCTTCTCAAACAACTAGATCAATTTCTCTATAACTACAAGACATCAAGCTGCAACAATTTAAGAGGCCGCATTGGTAGACATACCAAGAACAAACGAAGAATTTAATCCTTGTGCAATGGGAGCATAGTCAATTGACTTGACAACATGACTTCTTGTGAGAAATTTAAGACAACCAACAAACATTCAAATGGATAAGTTTTGATTACCTCCCTTCAATGTTCTATCACACAAATAAATGTTTTGATAGGTCCTTTGGAAAGGCAGAAATATTCAGTTTGGATAAATGAAAATACAAAAGGGGCAAAGAAAATTATAAAGTAAAGGTTCACTGGTTAGTATTGTTTGTTGGAATATTATATCAGCAGGCACAAATGAAAAACAAGAATAAATTGTTTGAAGGTATATTTACCAAGAGAGTTATATTGAGTTGCAATTTTCAAAAAGCACAAGTGCCAAAAGACATGCAGTAGAAGTTCATGCATCTATGTGGGAAAAATGCTATGATTTGCAATGATAAACAGGATTCCTTTCCATATAGAATGATAACAGCTAGAAACAATAAAAAAAAAACCATAGAGCAACAAAAATTTCCTTTTTAAAAAATAATAATAAAGATAATAAAAAAGACAAACCTTCAGTGGTCTGAGAATTAATGACACATACGGTGAAGGCCTTACAGGAAGTTTATTAGTCATCCTATATGTTGCAGTGACTCCTTTCAGCTGCCTTAAGTCCTATAGTTAAATAGAAAGGTGGTCAAACAAATCAATGTTGAAATTGTGCTTTAGCCTACAATTTGTCATGGAAATTCACATACAAAAGTAGTTCCAAGTAATAATAAATTGAAATATGTTACACATAAACAAAACAAGAAACATATTCAAAAGAATTCCTACGTTTTATAAAATCCCAAACACTAAATAGAAGCTCGAAAGGAAAGTTTATAATGAATTTATGCAACAGTTGATACTCTAATTACAACTTGCATAAGGTGTGTAAAAGTTCATCCGGAAGCCAAATTCAGAAATAGAGTCCCGGGATCCTTAAACATGCTCTAATGATACATCAATTCCAACATCATCAAAGATGAGGAACTAACTCTAGTATTGTATTAAAATAAATAAAATAAAATATGAGAGATAAACCCAGCTGGCAATTTTCAATCAATTCCAATTCTAAGAAATCCACCACAACTATTAATTGGAATAACATTTGGCAAATCAAACCAACAAAGAGGAAAAATACTTGAGCAGCTAGGGGAAGCAAGAAGTGATAGAAAATGAGTAGACTTCAACAAAAATATTTAGAAAAAAAAACATAAAAGAATGAAAGAAAAGAATGAGATGTTGAAGAGTTGGGAGGAGAGAAGGGAGGACAATTAGACTTTGTTCACCCCGCCTCACTCAATAGCCTCTCTTTGTTGCCTCACTCTCTTCAACATTTGCATGCTTAAAAACAAGCTCAAAAAAACATTCATAGCTTGTCTTACAAGATCAACAACTTCTCCTGAGCATGAACCAAGAGCTTGAAGTACTTGTCCAAGGTAGTCACCGCAAATCTCTCCGACAAGTACAGTTATATCATGCATTACCTGCAAAAGAATAGGGCACAAAGTGTTTAAAATCTTTAGACAAGATAAATTTCCCATTGAACTAGAAGATGTAGCATTTAAGAGATTAACTGAATTATAAATGTGATAGCATTTGTTCTTGTTATTCCATATTATGATAACCAAATCAGTGAATTTTTCCCTCCTTCCTGATTCAACCATCAACCACTCCCACTAAGGGCATGAGAGTGCATCCTCAGTTTCTCAGTAAGCATATAAAGTAACTTATCTATCAATGATTCTAAAACATGACCTATATGGCTGTATTAACATTCAAGATGTATGGTTTTGCAAAGATGAAACAATGAAGCACCTCTAATGTCTTATCCATGCACAGATAGCTCAAGTTTGTCTGCACAGGTTCTCCTGCAATGTGCTTAAGCTATTGCAGAAGCATATAATCAGGAAAAAGGAACACCTTCCAACATTGCACTTCATTGAGTTTCAAATGGATACAAACAAGGTTCCTCGAAGTCAAGTATCATATGACATATGTACTGAAGTAAACAATTCTTTCAGACAGAAATAACAAATGTTGATCCAACGTGTTAGTTTTTTTCCCCAAAATTGACAACTGCATTGTTCATCATATTATTATACAAGATTTTCAATTAATTCAGTACTTATTCAGAGTTATGTTTGCTAAATATATTCCTAAATTTAAAAAAGATTACAATCTATAGAGTTGAAAAATAAGAGGTACAAATAAAATACTTAACAATTTATCAATATAATACAACAACCAAGTCTTATCCCACTAGGTGGGGTCAGAATTTATCAATATAATAAAAAAAATAATTAATTAATTTGAATATTATTAGTAATATTGCCTAGCATTAGAATGGGAGCCTTGGCGCAATGGTAAAATTGTTGTCGTATGACCTAGAGGTCACGGATTCGAGTCTCAGAAATAGCTTCTTACAGAGCAGGGTAAGGTTATGTATAATAGACCCTTCCCAAGACCCCGCATTGGAACTTCGTGCACCAAGCTGCCTCTTTTTTTATTGCCTAGCATTAAAGTTGATGGAGGAATAAGATTCATTAAGTTGACTCTAAATGGTAGGCACAAAAATGGTTTGGTGGTGATGATGATGATGATACTTAAGTTAAAAGTTACGAATTATTTTGTAGATCTATTGACCCAGAACTGGTCAAGAAAGATGATCAAAGAGTACAGCTACAGAGATCCAAGATAAAACCAAAGCCAAATGAATTAGAAGTTATGGAAACTTAGGCAAAAGTTGGAGGATATAAATTCATGAAATCAGAGAAAAGCAAATTTATGAGACTTACATAGACAAAAATTTCTACTTGTGCAGAAATAGCCCATTCAAAGTTCTGGGATGCATTTGCGCTAGCATTTCGTGATTTTCGAGCAGACAAACCATGAAATAGCCAAGTTGAGTACCTGCTTGTAAACCCCTTGAGAAACATAAATGGGGAAAAAACATAAATATATAATTAAGAATCTGGAGTAGGCTGACCTCGAAATAAGTTGCAAAGACAATCGAAGAAATTTGTCGGAGTGAGCAATAATAAGAACATCATCACTCCAGCAAGATTTCAAGCTTTCCATTAATGTAATACTTTGCTTCAATGTCAACTTATGATGGTTCCCATGAATGTCAACAGGATTAACTTTAGATGCCATAAGAGCAGAATCCAGTGCACCAGCAATTTCTTGAAACCTGATACAATTGAACCTCTAAAGTTAAGTTGCATCCATTTAGTTCAAATCTCACAGATAATGGTAAGAAGGATCAGATGAGGTACCTCAACGAGAAATACACCCCAACATTCCACTGTCGTATGAAGTCCAGATACACAACTTCTAATCGAAACTTAACAACAGCAGATTTAGATGGGCAATAGCCTAGAATATTATACAGAAATTATAGTCAGATGGTTATGCATGGAAAAAGATTTTTTTCAGTTACAACTATGAAGAATGCATTAGTTAAAAAATTATCTTCAACTATGGAGCACATCACAAAAAAAGGCCTAGATAGATGTTAAAGGAAATCTCCTATTTGATTCTCTTCCATCATGAACAATTCCTTCTCGTTCACTTCAGATTCATTCCAAAATCATCAAGATATATTTCTATATCATCACCTTCCCCATATGTGTTTTTTTATTTTGTTTTCTTCTGTTATCATCATCTTATACCTTTTAAAACATGGAAAATTAATATCACCATATCATATTGAATACGATAATATTCTCCTACATATTTTATCATGGTATCGCAATGAATCTCTTGTTGATCTTCTTGTGTTCCTAGCTCAAGGGGGCTTGTTGTGTAAGATTGCAGCCACAGCTTTTCCATATGACGTTGACACTTTTCCACACGAGTAGAGGCCCCATTTCAACTCTCTTCAGTAAAACAGTTAGCGATGTAAATCAATTTGAATTGAGATTGAAATTGAATTTTGGTAATTGTTCTATTTTGGTGTCAAGAAGCTTGGTATCTTTTAATTTGGATGGAGTTTAATTGGATTATTGTATTTCCCAACATGAGGTATTTGTTTCCCAGTTCAGTTAAGGTTAAATCGATTAAACTGGTTTTGTTTCAATGTAGTATCATTTTTCAGTTAATAAGAAATTCCACTTTCAATTCTTTTGCACGAGATTTTCCTCTGTGAGAGGATCTGCTACATTAAGTTGCATCAAAATTCCCTATGTAAGGATGTGCTACATCAATTTGCATCAAAATTGAATCCTAATTTAGTTTGATGCTTCCACTCGTGTTTCCCACATCCACTCCTCTGTTGTTGTTGTCTGACAAACTAGAGATGGAGAGATGAGTCCACTACCCTTTGCACACGTTACACTTCCAGGCCACTGAGCGACTCTAGCAGTATACACGCAACATCCATTCAATCTCAAACCCTCCTACATATGGGTATCTTCTATTGAAAACCTCACACGCAAGTGTTCCAGAGACCTCCCTATTGTTACCAACAACCCACACTGCTAAATCCATCATGACCACTGAGTGATTCCCCTCCACCAGAGAGCTCTACCAACCCCTATGTCCCTGCTCCTCTAGTCGGTGGCCTAACCCACAATGTCATCCTTTGCTACGTCACTACAACATTTTCAACACTTCTAGGACTCCCAACACTAGTTCCATCTCCTTTATGTCAATCGACATTGTAAACAACACTATGAACAGCAATGCCACAAACAGCAACACTGCTGTATAGCTTCTGAGTGGCACTGACACTTTGAACAGAAGCACCACCGAAGCCACACCACCATCATTCATAGAGTCATCATTCCCACATTGCCATTTTATGGATCAGCTCATTCGACACTGACTCCCGCACAAAACCAAGACCAGTAGCTGTGACTCCCATCCATAATATGGACCAGATCCTAAATTGATTTCCAATCTAGTTAAATCAACAATTGAAAAAAAAATATCAAAAATTACCATAGCCAAGAGTAACTATAAAATCTCTTCTTTTTTGGATTTTATCCAAGGTCCAGATTTTCACAATTTGCAAGGGAGAGTTGAAGCCATTCATTCAAGGACCACAGAATGTAAATTCAACAACATCAAAGGTTTGCACTACGCGGGTAAAGTCATTCCCTTCATTAAAAATTGCTTTGTTTTAATTTATTCAGTTTAATCAATCCTTAAGAATTTGTTTATCTTCCAAATCATTAATTTTTGTATATTAAAAAATAGGTCATCATTTAAAAATTTTCATAACTTATCAACCCCCACATTGCCTATGGTGAGTGGAACAAATCAGCTAATGGATCATGCATCTCATTCAGCTCCATGAACTTCACCTAGACAAAACATGCATTATGATGATATTTTTTACTAGAAAAGATTACTTTTCTAAAACTCATATCAAAGCTAAGCCTAGCTACGAATCTGATTGACTAATCAAAATTAAAGCCCTAATTTGAATGGTTATCTAAATCTAAATGTAATTCTCAATTGGGTAGCCGAAATAAAGGACTATTAAGACTGCTACAATATGACCAAAACTAAATGAACATGCTTTGCACAAAGAACAATAGAAAAAGTGTTCAGAATCATTGTCATAATAGGGGTTGAACCCCTCACAAATTAGGTTGAAGTGAAACAAAAGTTGATGGAGAAATATATCCCATGCACTTCAAAAATCAACAATAGACCATATGGATAAATAAGTAGTCATCTTTAAGCGTAATTGAGCATTAAAGTAAGTTGAGGACCTACAGATGTTGCAATCTAGACTGAATTAAGGACTTACACATAGGGTTGTAAATGGACCAAGCGTTCGTGAACAAACTTGGTGTTCGGTTTAGTAAGAGCTTGTTTATGTTCGTTCAATATACACAAGATTAATTAAACAAACAAGTTTGAACAGCTCGTTAAGCTAAACAAACAAACTTGAACACATATGTGTTCAGCTCGTTAACGTTTGTGAACAACAATCATGAACAATGTTCGTGAACAATGTTCACGAACCATATTCATTAATAAAATTCTTTTCAATATGCTAAATAAACAATAAAATAAAATAAGTAAATAAATTTAAATTATCGAGTTCAATAATCAATCAAGCAACTAAAGTTTTTTGAATTGAGAACTCGATAATATCTAAACGAGTCAAGCTCGAACCAAGCTCAAGTCAAGATTGAATTGAGAGCTCGATAACATCTAAACGAATCAAGCTCGAGCCAAGCTTCAAAAAAGCTCAAGCTCATAAAAAATAAACTAAGTCAAGCTTGAACAATCATTTCAAAAGCTTGGTTCATTTTAAACTCGGCTCGGCTCGGCTCGGCTCGGTTACCTTATCAAACAAGCTTAAACACTCCAAAGTTTGGCTCGGCTCGGCTTGTTTACAGCCCTACCTACACATGTGTTGCAATCTAAATTGGACCGTAGAAAAACTCTCATTCACTTTATTAATAGGTAAAGTTGTTTGTCTTGACCTCAATAGGATAAACTTTCCATAATGCCATTGAAATTGAATAGTTCTTACAAGTTCTTGAATTTAGGTCACTCAACCTCTCAACATGTAATGCACCTCCTCATAGGGGGTCACCACTCACCCTAGACCAAGGGTGCCCACACAAGTACCTAGAAGACTAATACAACATCAATTCAAACTATTGTATACTATGCTACAACTATCGCAACAAACATCATGACACATCAAAGTGCCTACACAAAATCTTAACCCTAAATCCCTAGAGCCCGAGAACAATTCTCAAAATTAAGTAGCATACTTCCCAACTTCAGGGAGTTATGAAGAGATCAAACTATTGAACACCCTGAGGAAGATCACGTACTAGTTGTTTACTATCCACACCAACGCTCATAACTCATGAAAGTGTACTAATATTTTCCAGACTCTTGCAAATTATGAAAATAAATCATACATTGTTGGACAATGTAGAAATTGCATGTACACGATCCATTTCTTGGATCAAACTCCCATCAGTCTCATCAAGTCCATACAAAGTGGCATAGATATATCCAACCTCCCTATTACATATAAGCATTTAGTCCTAATTGAGATGGGCCCTTATATTCATAAAGTATGATTCAATGTTCTTCCCATATCCATGACTCACATCAACCTTGGTAGGCACTAGCTTTACAATCATTATGGAAGAAAGAACATGTACATTCTTAAACACGATGAGAAAAAATCACATTGTAACTTGCCAAGAAAATTCAATCAAACCAAAACCCAAGCAACTTGTGAAGCAAGCCTAATCTTTGAACAATCTCTTTGCCTTCTCGCAAAATCCAATTTGTGGAAAAGGGAAGGAGTCATGAGTGATGGTAAACTTAATGGCTCAGGAACTCATGGCCAGCCCTAGTGCCTCACTAGAAGAGCATCCTTTAAGGTCAAGAAGATCTTAGATGACTTTCAAGGCATAACCCCAAAGAATTACACGATGAACTACCATTTACACTCCCAATTTAGTGTGACATACTCTTTGTTACAGAGTCATAATTGTCTATCCTCTCATACTACTACATAAAACCCGTAGAACACATTGTACTAAATAGGCAAGTTTAATGAGTTCCATAAGGAAAGGCTTTATTCGAGAAATGATGAGTTTTCACATCATCCCCGCATTATTAACGCTCAAAAAGATGGCACTAAAAAAGTATCTATTGACAATTATATCATCAATAAGATCATTGTTATGTGTAAGCATGGTTTGAAGTGTTGACTTGTGTCATCCGAAAGGGATGGTATTTAGCGTTCCAGCATGGAATCGACATCAATGCCCTACTGGCACCACTACCATGAGGGCGTTGCAACCTCACATCCAAAAGAATTCGGTGTCATATTAGTAGGTAATCTGAAGGGGATACTTCCCAGGACCACACATCTGCACGCCTCAGATACCTGTGGTGGACCCATTTGATCCAAAGAGCATCTGTTTTCACCTCAATCTGCCAAACTATCTTAGCTAGCAGAGATAAGTTCCAACTTTTTAACTCCCGAAATCCCAAGCATCCTTCCTCCTTTGTATTACAAATATCAGCCCAAGATACTAGAGGATGCTTAGATGTTCACATGAAAAATCTACAAATTCTATAGATACAGTCTACCCCCATGGCACTGGTAAAATGGGCATTCAGAAATATTCCACCCCTTGAAGCACCAAGGAAATAAGTTGTGAATTGCCTGCATAAGATAGAGTGTGTCTCAGCCAACAGTTAACACGTCAGACCAAGGAGTTAAGGAGAGGGCTATAGTCCGAAATCCGAAACAGTTCAGCTGCAAGGGGAACCCCAAGATATCTAAACGGTATAAATCCCTCCTAAAAGCTCGTGATGGATAGCAACCTCATGCAAATCTTATCCTCAACTCCAGCCAAGTAAATGCATGATTTCAACCTATTAACCCGAAGGCCAGCTGTTTCCCCAAATTCACGCAGAATTCTCATCACCCTTATTGAAAAAAAGGAGATCGTCAGCATAGGGTAGGTGAGTTAGTCCCAAGGGTGCATACTGGGGATGAAATCTAAAGGTCAAACCAACTATGCACTGCTGAATTTGTCTCCCAAAGATTTCTATACAGATTCCAAATAGATATGGGGACAATGGGTCTCCTTACCGCAACCCCCTAGCTCCATGGAATAGCCCAAAAGTCCTCCCTCCATTAATGGCAAGTGAGTATGATGTAGTGGTCACAAATTCCATAATCCAATCTATAAATTTCCCTGGGAATTGCAACCCCAAAATTGCCTTCCTTTAGGAAATCCCAGTGAACCGAGTCAAATGTCTTTTGCAGGTCAATCTTCATGATGCACCTCAGAGACGATCACTTTCAGTTGTATTTCCTAAAAAACTCCTGAGCCAAGTCGATGCTATCTGTAATGAGCTTGCCCTTTACAAACGCAGCTTGTGACTAATGTAAGAACTTGTCCATGATATTTGCTAGACGACCCACCGATAACTTCAATATAACCTTGTAGAAGACTGTACAGCAGGAGATAGGTCTATAATCCCATCACTTTACTTGCATGGGAAGACTTTGGGACTAGAGAAATCAAAGTATGGTTCAATTTCTTAAGTAGCTTCCCACTGTTGAAGAATTCCAAGATTGCGTAAGAAAAATCTCCTCCAACCGTGTCCCAAGCTTGCTTAAAAAAGCCTCGATCCATAGCCATCAGAGCCTAGGACACACTGGTCCCTTATGTAGGGAGGCGGACCAGCTAATCATGTTGAGCCATTTGAAGAATCTGACCAAACTGCAGGCAGGATGCTAGGAATTCAGTCCTGTCTATTCGCGTGCCAAGCTAGTTCTGAAAGTAATTAGTAAATACTCCAACAACCTCCCCAAAGGATTCAGTAAGATTGTTATCCTCCCTTTCTACCAATGTGATTTCATTGCGCTTGTTATTTCTTTTTATGATCGCATGAAAAAACGAGGAGTTACGGTCCACCTATTTGAAATAATCTAGCTTGGCATGCTGCATGCAAAAGCTGTGTTCATCAACATTTAATCAGGAAGCAACCTGTTGAATTTCTTTGTAATTGGCAACCATAGTTCCACAGGACAGTCCAGCTTCTTAAGCTTCCTCCAATCTCAATGCAGCTGCTGCCCGTGCCAAAATGTGCTGAAAGTGCACGGTATTCAGAGTTTTCAAGTTTGATTTCATAAGTTTCAGAATGTGCATAATTCTGTACTGAGTTGTTCGCTGGCCAATCTGCTGCTTGTAGGTTGTCCGTTTGGTGTTAACTAGTTCCAGGAAGGTGCTATGCTTGGCCCACATATTGAAAATTTTGAATGACCTAAGGATTTGAATATCACTGTTCAGAATTGAGACAATGCAAGTCGAATGATCTGACAGGCAGCCTGGGGGAAGTGAAGTTAGAAAAACTCTGTAGCTCAGCCTCTCGCCAACATTTATTCCCTAGTGCTTGATCAAGTTTAATACACATGTAGCCGTTTGACCAGGTATATCTGCAACCTATATGGTTTAAATCTAGTAACTGCAACAAAATCCTGGAATTCAATAAGACTGTTTTGTGAGAGAGGGACTCCACCATACTTGTCCTTTATTGATAGGTCAGCATTGAAATCCCCAATGACAACTTAAGGCAAATCTATATCATCCAATAGACGTTATAGGTGTTCCCATAACGGTCTCCTTCCAAGAGCAGTCAATCTGCCATACACAAAGGTGATAGTTATGGATCTTCATGTCACTTTACAGGTCACTTTACAATGCACAAACTGATTATGCCATTCTTGTACGCAAGTTCAACCTTTGTTCATCCCATATCAACAATATCCTACTCCGACCATCTGGAACATCTAGTTGTTCCATCTTGAATTGGTGAAATCGCCTCAATTTCAATTTATGATAACTCAATGTTGATAGTTTAGTTTCCAGCACTCCTAACATTGCTAATTTATTAGTACAAAGGAAGTTCTCCACTCCCTTTTGCTTGAGGCCTTTATTGAGACCTCATATATTCCAGCTAGCAATCTCCATTCCTGTTGTCGGGCTGCTCGTGCCCGTTCACTTTGTATTCTCCTACTAGGTTCAGTATCAGAAGTAATACCCTCTTGCAGTAACCGTTTTGGTACTATTATTGTATCTGCCGCTGCTATTTATTTTCCTTTGCTCGCCATCTCTATTTGCTTGCCTAATGGTTCTGTGGCACCCATAGCCCTGCTCATGCTTCGGGTCATAGGGGTTGACTTCCAGAATACCTTAGTTTCTGAATAAACATTTTCTAAACCTGTACCGGTTTGCACTGCTCAACAGATCCTGAATTTGTGCCAGTGTACAAAACCATGTTGTTTCTGGCCTCCTTTCCTTCTTCCATATTGTTGAACCACCTTTTTCTCAAGTACAATTTCTTTACCTTTATCCAGCCGAACTCCATCGGGCTTCAATCCTTCCCTTTGACTTGATAATTGGCTAACCTCCCGCCCCAAACTGATATGAAGATTGTTAGGCAATGTGTCCTCTGAATTGAGTCAGAGGGTTTCTAAAACATGTACAATTTCCTTGCCTTTATTCAGATGAGAGTCATCTCGCTAAGACTGCGATGTTTCTCTTCGGTTATCTATCTGGCCAACCTCCTGCTACCCCAAACTGATTTCAGGATTGCCATGCAATGCAGCCTCTGGAATAAGGGTATCCCCATGTGGTTTGGAATTCGACTGAGTTGAATTACTGCACCGAGAATCATTTTGATCAGCACTCTTACATTGTTCTTGATAATGACCCATGTGTTGGCATTGCCAACAAAATTTAAATTTTGATTCGAAATGAAGGGGAAGGGTTACCTCAATACCACCAGGCAATATGACGGGGATAGCATTCAATGGTTCTTTGGTGATGTCTACTTCCACAAGCACTCGGGCAAAATTAATTTGCCCTCTTTGTCTTGTCACCAGGTCCGTATAGAGTGGTCTGCCAAGTAACGAGGCTATTTTGCTCAAAGCTCACACCGTCCAGCATTCCAGCGGGAGATTGAAATTTGAACCAATATCGGCAGCCGTTGGAGCTCCTAGAAACAAGTAGGAAGTGGTTTCGCAATGTATGGACCACCACGTAACACTTTGTCACAATCCTCTACATTCTGAAATTTAAATAGCAACCACATGGTTTTATGTAGTTGAACTTCGTAGTTGACCCTCCACCTGTTCGCCGTGCTTTTGATGGTCGGCCAGCACAGGAAACATCCTACAAAACGCCCGACTAAGCAGTTTCCAATGGCATTTTCAATTGTGTCAACATCCTCCAGTTCCAGTGCAACATTCCCAGGTCCAGTTGAACAAAGTGTAATGGGTTTTCGTCTGTGAAAAATCTGTTGGAAGAGAACAGATCAGTCCAACATTTTTTTATTTTTGAAGCCCTCCTGATTTTGTTGTTCGTTATCATTAGTGTCCATAGTTGGTACCCATGCAGCACTGGTTAAGGCCACCAGAGGTTGCATTGGAGGTTGAACCGGAGGCTGTACCACCGGCTGTTGTGCTGCTGCCACAATTCGCCTTCCACCCCCATGCCCATGATTCCTTGCCTGATTTGGTAAGTGGGAAATAGTTGGAATGCTGATTTGGTAGGTTGGCAGCCTTGGAAAGTGGTGGCCAATGAGCAAGCTTACAAATCCAGCTAGAATTACCATCCCAGCTGATTTTGTATCTTTTTTCTTCTGTTGTGCTGTTTAGAGAGAGAGACTCTCCCTTCTCTCTAGGGAGAAGGCGACAGCAAACCATCCCAAAGTTCATATTGGCAAAAGTGCTTTTGTTCAACGGTTTCTAATCTGGTTCTTATCTTCTTTTGCGACACAACTTGGTGGTGCTCTTGGGAGGTTCCCTAGATTAAATCCTCTCACGTGGGCAAGAAGGCTCCCCTTGGTAGTTTGGGCATTTTAAATGCAAAGATTTCTTGGTGTTGACTCTTCAGAGTTGTGGAAATCATCTAAGAAGACTGGGCAGGGTTCTTGTGGCTGGTGATTCAGAAAGAATCAAGCTTTTCAACACTGGTGACAACTTCTGTTGGTGCTGGATTGTGGAAGAAGGCTGACATGGAGGGCTGATGATGTGGAAAGTATGATGATGTGTCTTGTGTAACCCAATCAGTGGCTACACAGTGGATCCTTGTGGCTGGTTTTCGCACAAGGAATTCCTCTATTTGGAAGGCTAGCAGGTTTTCTCCATTTACTTCAGGATTTGGGAGGCAAATCCTGGACATCTTTGGAAACGATTTATTCTCTCAATCTGATTCATATTTACTCTCCTTCCTTTAAACTAATCAAAACCATGATTCTATCTTAGTGATGGTTTAGTAGTAGTGATGGTAGACAGGTTTTCAAAAATTACACATTTTATTTTGTGCGATAAGACAAATGATGTATCATATATAATCAAGTTGTTCTTTACAGATGTTAGATTACATAGATTCCCATCGTCAAGTCATATATGGATATTAAAATTTGTCAAATACTTAGAAAAAATTATATAGAGGACCCGACTTAAGTTTTTATATGCATTTCATATGAAAATGGATGGGCAAACCGATGTTGTCAATCGTAGTCCATAGAAATTGCTTAGATGTCTAGTAGGTGAGAAACCCAAAAACTAGAAATCTAGAAAAAAAAATTTGTCAATTATCAAATTTACTTATAACCATTTTATAAATGAGTCTTAGACTAGTCTGTATATCAAATTCCCCTACTTACCGTTTCATTCCTTCGAGTCTGCTGAAACTTTCCTAGGCATGTTCGAAATAGTCACATTGATGTTAGAAGGAAAATCACATTAAGTAATTAAACTTATAAAATTCATATCATGCACATCTTAAACTTAAGATGTATATATTCACCCAAAACCTTTTCAAAATAACCTCCAAAAAACTTCACAACCACTCCACTGGTCCCTTTTCATTAGGAGAAAGATAGGTCTAAAAGAAGTTTCATGCCCACTCCATTAGTCCCTATTTCATTGCAAGAAAGATTGGTGCTAATGCATATGTTAATAAAATACCAAGAATTTGAACATCAGCTCGTATTGTCGTATCATTTTTTAACATTGAGGACTTATTGTAATATTGAGGAGCATTAAGTCTTCCTCTTTATCTGTTGGTTTGACTATGATCACACTTATATAGTTCTGAAACACACACACACACACACGCTTCCTTAGTCCACTCATTATATCAAGCACATAGTAAATATATCAAGCACTAGTAAATACTCAAAATGTGATAGCTCCCTATAGAAGCATCTAGAGGTACTTGGATCATTAGAAATGACTTCTAAAGATAGACAAATTAGAATAGGAAAAATGAACTTCTAACACTGTTTCTAAGACACTTAAGGTGATGCAACAACAAACATCAGAACTATCTTCTACCAAGGTTCTCCAGTCATTCCGTCGCAACGATTTTTGGCGCCTTAAAGCTTGATTAGGGAGGTTTTATCTCTCCACTCGACAAGGTTGAGCTATTCTTAGCAGAGGAAATGATGCAAATGGATTTGAATTCCAAATTTGAATTATGATTGAATTTAGGAACAAGAAATTTGGCATCTTGTAACTTATAAGTAGTTTAATGGGATTATTGTATTTCTTGATTTATGATATTTTATTTCCTAATTTAGTTTGAGATTGAGTTTATTAAAGTGGCGCTATTTCAATGCAACAATCTCTTGACTAATAAAATAATTAACTTTTAATTCTCTATATGAGATTTCCCTCTACGTGAAGTTGTGCTATGCCATTTAGATGCCCACCACTCCATGCCATCCCTATTTTAACTAGCTCACCTTTGTGACCAAATCAGGACCAACTTCATTTTTTCAACACCTTCTTCCTTTAATTCATCTACAATCATGCAAGCCTCTATCTTCCCTATACTCCAAAAGCACTCACCTAAGCAGATCATCTCTTCTTATAGACATCCTCTAAACACCATTCTTGTGCCAATCATCCCAACCAACCCCATCTCTCTCTCTTCGTGGCCCATTTGTCTCACAGTCATCTCTATGAATCCGCAGATCCCACTTCTCCTGTAAACCAACCTCTCACCTAACTCATCCCTCACGGCCTCACCTATCCTTTATTTCCAACTACTTCAATTACAAAGCCTCTACTGTCTACTTGATCATATAAAGGAGCTTGTCCTTCGATTCCACCTTTCTTCATCATCGTTGTTGAATCAACTTCCACCAATTCAGCACTCATCTCTTTATTCTCCAATGCATACTTGTGTTTGTGCCACCATCATTTTCGCATTCAAACCACTAGGAGCAATACTAAAATAGATGCACTTTTGAAGAGGTCTTATCCAAGATTCAAAATCTCAAGCTATGTCATAGTTTCAATCTTTGATAGGAAAGTATTGTTCAGGTATTATGCTGACATTTCGATGCATAGTGTCAGTGATGGATTGGAGGTTGAATAAGGAAGAAGATGAACTGATGAAGCGTGGAAGGAGTCATTGTCTGTGCCAAGTGATATTGAGTTTCATTAATTTACCAGAACGATAGATTTCCACCATTTCATTCGATGCGATATGAAATTTCAAACTATGGTCTTATCCAAAGTCATAGCTTGTGAACAAGATCTTAATTTAAGCATAAGCAAGTTCTCCTTACCTCAGTTTAAGTTGAAATTGTCCATAGTCAATATGTTATTCGACCCTACAATTTAATTTCATAATTGGGCCTTCGATACTTCTCCGACACTGCTCTAGATATTCCTCTGTTTCTATCTCGATCTTGTGAGCCACATAATCGTTGCTCCTCTCAAATTGAAACAGATGTTATTAGTTTGTTCTCTATTAGTTATCCTCTCATCTTATAGAAGAACACATCAACGATGTTCTATTAAACAGCTGAAACAGCTTCCTAGGTGGTATTGCTAAGGAACTACTTCACTTAGCCAATAAGTCATCCCTTTTAGTCGGTCTTTTAAAAATTGTCCTAAGCGATCTAGGAGGGTGGCCTGGAAAGTTGAATGATGACATTTTTTTCTCCTCATAAAGAGGACAAGACTAGCTAGTTATTGTTATATTATGTATTTTCTCGCAATGCTCCAATATATATTTATGAATTTTATGTTTATTTATCTTGTTTATCAGATAAACATTGTTATCTACATATGTAGTTTTTGTTGTATTATGATATTAAATATGATATATTTTAATGTTGTTATTTGTTCGCTTATCATTTATCACTTTTTTTACTTGTAATAGTGAACTTCTTTTGATTGATTAATTTACCTTGTTCTATGTCAGTGTTAGTCATTTTTAATGTTAATATCAATCTATTTTAGTTTAGTCCTCCCCTAAGAGATATGCAGTGGGCCAATTGTCTACCATCTGAAATTGACTTTTAAATCCTTGATACTTGATAATCAGAATATATTGTAGACATTCCTTCAAACCAAAGATTTTGCATATCATTTAAGGCCAAAAATGCCATCTGATCTAGATGAAGGCAATAATCTAAAAAATCCTGCAACATCTAATCATCTATCATCCTTAATGGTGTTCAATGCTAATTGAAAATGCTTCCAATACTTTTAGTTTGTTTGAGAGGGGTGTTAGGGAATGAAAACAAACCCCTGATCTTCTATGCTTCTCTTTGATTCACTTATGATCCCTGCCCAATTCTCCTTAGATTTACTCCCAATTCGTGGAGCTATATTTCTCAATTCACAACTGCAAATGGACTTATGGATTGTGTTTTCTTCCATTATTGTCATGTGCCTCTAAAATGTAATATCACCATTATCATATTGAATACAATCATTCTCCTATATATTCTATCAAAAGACAAGAAAACACTTTAGTTAATTAGATTCCAGAAAAAGAAAAAGAAAACACACATGCATCAGCTTGTTAGCTTGCTTGACTCTGGTTAGGTTCTTTCAAGTCTTTTAAACTACAAACAAAGTACGTTTTAAAAAATAAATGAATAAGAACATGTAAATCTGCGGCAATGGAATCTGTACCTTCAAGAAATGCAAGGAAACCAAGACTTGATTTATAATTCTTCAAGAACCCTGCAGGCCTTCCGGGAGAAAATGCCCCAGGTTTCCCTTTTTGAATTGCAATAAGAACCTCTCTAATGATTGAATTGGCTAAGAAACTAAAAACATGGAAGCCAGAATTTGCTGAAAGCAAAGAGGTATATAAACAAGGTTAAAAAAACAATAGCTGAAAATGAAATGCTGAATAAAACATATCATCTACAACTACCAGGATTTAATTATCTTAGAGACCTGTTGAAGATATATCAAGTAAAAATTTGCAATCCTTCTTGACACCTTGCATTATTTGCTGATAATCATCCTCAAGTTCATCTAAGGAAGCACCACTAACCACCTGCAAGTTGTCATGGGGAATAATTTTCTGAATCATAGGTGACACAATGACTGTCCTGAAAAGTTCTTCAGCGGCTGAAGTGTTGTCAATAGCAGCATAAGCGCGCAAGCAATTATAGATTGACTTTGCATCTTGATGTTTTAGTCCATCCACAAAACAATTGCCTAAGCTACCATCCAACATCAAAGTAACATTCTGTATCCTCTTCTCCATGTTCTCAATGAAGGGGAGATCCTGTACTGCCACAATTTAAAACAAAGTATGTAATATAACAATTTTCTGCATAAACAAAAAGGAACCGTAAGAATAAAAAATATAAATGCAAAAGCTAATGGCTAAACTTTTGTGTGCGCTAAGATTTGAAAGGCGATAAACTGATAATCTTAGATATCTAGCCTGGATACCAAGTGAAAACCCAAAAGCACTAACATGGCTTATTCTGCCACGTGAGGATAGAAGGGGGAATGTGTAGCTTAGAAGCAATGAATATAAACATGTGCTTTTTGCCACAGAGAACCAAGTTTCAGAAAGTCAACATACAATCCAAAATCATTTATATTCATTTTTGGCACTTGATGATCAACATAATGTCTTGGTAAAAGTCATTTTGAAGTTTTTTTTTTTTAGTTAACACCACTTCTAAAAGAAAGAAGGATAATGAATGAGAACAAAAATAATGTTCTGTGGCCTACCACCTAGTGCATGCATTATAACATAGGCCATGCAACAATTGCAAACGATTCAAGCGCCTAGATGGCACATAAGGAGCTACCTCAGATTTGCTTCTTTTTTTTTCTTTGAAATGATCAAATCATTACAGAGCTATTGGTAAACAGCACTGGTTTGGCCCAAAGAAGAATAAAAAAAGATGGGTTGTGAGTAACAAGAAACTAGTTGATCTTATTCATAATAATGAAAAGTTAAAATAATCCATAAGTATATAATATTTCTTGTTTATGCTTTTGTTAAGCTTCAGTGCTTAAGTTGTCTCTCTTTTTTCATAAAATTGTATTAATGTAATAATGTGCATTTACTTTTACAATTTAAAGTCAAAATCTATAAGGGCAATGGATACTGAATATGTTAAATATTTAATAACAAAAATTGCAAGCCTTGGTGAAATAAATAATATCTCAGCCAGCATTACAGTATCCTTGATTTTGATCTCATTATAAGGATCTTTCAGAGGGCACCCACAATTTTCATTAGAGTAGAATTAAAGGGCTTTCAGCAAACTAGAAGGGCTCACATATAGAAACAATTTTACAGTCACTACTCAAAATGGTGTATGACATTTTATTCGATTTGCAAACAAATTTAAATAGAAAAATTATATATTATTACTTTTTGAACTTAAAACAATTTAAGATTTTATCATTGAAGTTCTTTAATTAGATTTTAACATTTAAGACCTTTTTTCATATGCACCCACCTATGATTGTAGCTCCACTTAAACATTTTCCCTAAGTAAACACTAAGTCATTTAAAACACTGAGCAGAAAATTCCCATAAAAGCATATCAAATTGAAATGTGTTGGTGCAATCATAACTATGGAGATCTGGGTACAATCGATGTTTTGATGGATTGGGCAAATAATTTAAGTTATGATTATTGTTGTATTTGATATGTATATTTGAGTGTTGGACTTGAAGAGATACACTTGACGTGGCTAAGGTCCGTGGAAGACCACAAGACGAGAAGCATTAGAGTATGACTGAATCGAGGAAGTAAACTTTGTAAGTGAAGGTGTGAAAGATGGCATAAGGAGAAGCCGCAGGCAGGGACAAATAGCCTGACGAGAGATGGCTTCAAGGCAAGGTAAACTCTTGGACTGTTAAGTGTTGAAAGAATATGTATCTAAGAACCTCAACATACGAAGACTCAACCTTAGAAGTGGTCGGAGTCATAGGACCAATGAATTGGTACTTGACACTAATTGACTGATGACTGAGTCGTGGACTCAATGGCTTCAAACAGAAGGGTGTTTTGTTCATGGTTTCCTGGTCCATCGACCGATGAAACCCCAAACCTCAAATGAAGAGAGTTTAGGTGAGTTTAGGTTTCAACAAGTTTATATCAATCAACTGCTAGTCTAGTCAAGTGTTGGTCAATTGACTATTGTAGTCGACTGGGACTGAATTGAATGTTTTTGTTTGTGGCCGAGTCAACTGAGTCGACTAATCAAGGGCAATCGACTAATGAAAACATTCGAGTGACAATCAACTGATGAAAACATTCTACAAGATCCAATGTGGCAAGATCCATTGATAAAGCAGCAACAGTCAGATCAGCTAGCGACAACAGTAGACCAGCCAACTGATAAAGAACCCCAGTCAATTGTTGACGTCGGGAAGCATCAATAAACAAGCTGAATGAAGGCTATACTTGTGAAGATTGAAGACCTAATGTTCCCAACAATACTTGAATTAATTCTAAGCATTCTTGTAACTCCTTTGAGAACCTTTTGTATACTTAAGTATAATCTTCCTCAAGGATAAGAGCTTTCTCTACCTCCGAAACTTTACCAAGAAGGAAAAAGATTAGTGGCTTGTTCGAGACTTAATTTTCAGACGTAGCAGCTCATGGGGAGTTGTGAACCATGTTAGATCGTTTGTCGTTATTTGTTTCATTTCTGTTGCGATTTTTATGTTATTACCTTGCTAAGCAATTAGCGAGAATCTTTTAAACTTTAATTTAGAGATGTTGACTAATCACCCCCTCTAGCCCGGCCTTATGATCCTCCAACACTAATTTCTAATTAAGAAATAAGTACTAGATAAAAGCTTGCAAAAAAGGAAGATGTGTATGACTGAACAATATGTTGATTTCCTCTCACAAACAACTCAACAAGTCAACAAGCTTAAATTTTGTACCGCAAATAAAAATCCATCTTAGCGATGGTGAGGTAATAATAAATATAGAAAAACTGTTCTTCTTGTTTGTGTAGCTAATACCAAATTGTATGAAAATCAATGAGGATCATATCTATGTTGAAGGATTGTATTGCCACATTTTTAAGTTTCTAAAGTGTATTTTTCAATTTTTGTCAAATTTAGATGCAAAGATTTGCAATAGAAAAATGTAGCAAAAAGAAATCCCAAATCCCAAGTAATGCACAATGGCAAAAAATGATAAATAATTCGATAAAATTTTGAATTTATAACTAAATGAAAGAAAAAACCTGCGCGTGGCTAATATAAAATTTAAGCCGGTTCATTTCACTTGCAATTCTTTCCAAAAGAATGCTTTGATCTTCTCTATGATTTGGCCCGACTTCTGTATTTAGCGCGCCATTAGCATTGGCTGAAGAAACTTTCTCAGCAGGGACAATCTCTGTGTTTGATGGACCAAAATGAGAGCTTGGTAATTCCTTGATAAGTTTCTCAACCTGCAAATGAACAATTCAAAATGCCAGTGTCTCACAAGCATCTAACAAAGTAATTTATCCAAAGTTCTGTATTTGAACTAAAAAATAAAACATCAATCTCCAGCAGTAGGGAGAGATAAGATAGCAAAACCTAAAGGAAAAAACTTTCATCAGTAGTCAAAGGATAGGCACAAGATTTTGATAGAATATGGCATAAGAACTTCAGAAATGAAACCAAGATGATTATACAGCAGAAAAGCCAAAAGTTTATGCGGACATGAGTACTAAATGGCATACACCTACATTTATAAAATACACTATGGAACGTATACCCAGTGATTGCATGTGGAAGTGAACTATAATTTATTGCATTTCATAGTGATAGAACAACAAACTGTTCAACAAAGTGATAACTGTTTTGTGGTTGTGTTGGTTCAACTTCAGAGTAGAATGAATGAATCTCCCAGATTGGTTGATGATGAGGTTATAAATTACTGGTTGAAATCAGTAATTTGTGGGATCGAGTCATAGTTGAATGGGCTTATGAGAGAGAGGTGTTGAAATTGTACAAGGAATGTCGCATTTTAACACAGCCATAATTTCCAAAAAAGTGAAATTAAGGAGCTGAGTGCTCAGCATGGAATCTTGAGGGGTGTCAGGAAGGGACTCATATAGCCTTGGAGGAAGCAGCTGCCACCAATTTGACATGTTGCAACTACCGTTCAATGTAAAAGAATACATTGACACGTGATCAAGCACCTCATCTCCTAATTGTATCTGCATGTATTTTGAGGGAGTTCAACTTCTGCATAAATAATCTCGGTCTCAAACATATTCATGAAAATTTTTAGACTGGCTACTTTTGACCTCTTTGAAGCCAGTGAGGTTGGATTTTTCTAGTCATTTCAGATTTCCTAATTTAAGCCAGAAATTTAGGCTCGAAATTGTTTAGAATGAGAATTTTCAAGGAGGTCATAAACCCTCTTCCCATCAATATCATCACTGTGATCAGACACATAGAGGCAATCAACTGAACAGAAAGAACGCATATAAATTGATAATAAATTACGACTTCTTTCAGATAACTAAAAGACAACAATAGAAAACTCTACAGTTGCCCAAGACAGCGAGCTAAAGAGCCAAAAGAACGCTACAAAGGTTCGAGTTATGTAGCACCTTGGAGACTACATGGAAGGTATCGAGCAGTAGCTCCAGAATCTCCCTGGCAGCCGAAGCCTCAGTTCGCTGGCGCAGACCACTGCGGATCGAGGTGAGAGCGGCGTCAATGACGGCGCGGAAAGTAGCAACCTTGTCGCGGAACTCGACAAGCGGGGCGCGCATGCGTGCGGCAGCAGAGTCAACATCGACTAGGCGGGTGCTGAGACCAATAAAATCAGCATAATCTCGGTTTATGAGATCGATGAGCTCGGCCTTTAGGTCAGCGAGGTAGGAGCGGAGCTCAGCCGCGAGGCTCTCGAGGGGTACGAAGGTGCGGAGGTCAGCGACGTAGGAATCAGGATCGAAGTCTTCACCGAGGAAGGCCGAGGAGTTGAACCAGGGCGGCTTGGCGTCGATGGGATCGCCGAAAAGATCCGTCGGCGATCGAGGTGGGAGGAGACTCTCCGCCATGATGAAGTTCCTGGATCTGGATCTGCACGACGGGCCAAAGGGAGAGAAGAAATGACAAAAGGAAACCGGGTCGGGTTTATCAAGTCCGACCCGAAGATAGGATAGAAGCGTGTGAGTAATATTTGAGGGGTAGCGTTTTAAATAAGTATGATTTTAATACTTTTGCTAATTACTTTAGTGATATAAAATTGGTAACACTGAAAAAAAAACATGCAATTAAGTTATCAAGATATTTTGATAGTTTCAACTCCTTACCCAACAAGTCATTATCTCTTTCTTTCTCAATTAAACTAGAAAAACATCAAACAAATTTAACTATTTTACAAAGAAATTCTCAAGAAAATATAAGCTTCTAATAAGGGTTAATAAATTTTAGTTAGTCAGTTTTAGAAGTCTCTATCACTTCTTATACATTCAAGGAGTAGATTTCTTAACTACTACCTGATTAAAATCCTAACACCAGTTGTCTGCTTCCCCTGACTTCAATTAACTCTAAAGTCTGAGTCTACCTAGCTTGTTGTCTACACTCGGCCCTTTATACAAGTCGCTCCACTCACATCTCTCATAGAGTCTCTGCAATTCTTGAAGTCTTTTACCAACAAATTGCACCCCTTAGATGTTCCAAGCCATTGACTCCTCAATCATTCTTCTTGCGTTTACTTACCTAGATCTCCTCCTCAACTAGTTATGCTTTGATGCTCCTGGCCCTATAATCCCTTGAATGAGTTATTCTTCTCTAATCTCATAAACCTTGAGTCATCAGGCCATAACAAATCTTAGTTATACCACGTCAACTTGCATACTTGATAGACCCTACACAAAAACTCTTAAAACCTTTAGATGCCTAACGGCAGAGAAGGGTAGAGTCCTTACAATTTCTACTTCTCATGTGGATAAGCAGTCAACTGATTTGATATCATTAGTTGATTACACAATCGACTTAGTTATGAATAGAACCATTCTATTCACTAGTTGCCCAAACCCTATGAACAGCCCCAATCGAATGTTCCTCCAATCGACTGGACACAGCAATTGACATACTATAAAATCCAATTTAACACAACTTTAGAAGTTTAGTTCATCAATCGACTACTATGTTATTAGTCAACTCAACTATATACTGATCAATTGAATTTCTTTACAGTTGACTGGTCAGCCTTTATACATGTAGGATTGGGTTGAGCTAAGGGGCGATAGCATAACTTTTCATTGAAATGATAGTTCTTAATTAAGTCTAATCAAAGTATAAGGCAACGAAATATCAATACAGTAGAATTGCAGTGGAACTTAAGTAAAACGATTTATGTGGTGGAAATTAAATAAAGCTATTATGCAGTGGAAACTTAAATCACAAATGCAATAGAAATAAGACAACACGCACAAAAAAGGATAAGTGTATTTAGCGTGATTCGGCTTCCCTCCAGGATTCCTCCCGAAAAGCACCTCTAATATTCACCTTTCCAAAACTCTTGGAGATGTAGAAATCTTTTATAGTATTCGATGAGATAGATATATATCTAATATACACATGATTAACAATTAAATTGGATTGAATAATATAAAAATATTAATATTTGAATTCAAGTTTGAAAAATATATATGATATTCAAAGTTCAAAAATATAAATAATTTTTGTTCGAGCTCAATTTGAAATAAAATTTAAGTTCGATTTCGATTAAATTGTTCGAATCTCGATTCAAGCATATTCGAACTATAATTTGAAATAACTTTAATTCAAATTCGATTCGAATTATTCGAACCTTAATTTGAATATATTTAAGTTAAAATTGTGTAAAAATAATATAATTTGATTCGAGTTTAGCTCACAAGCGGCTTGTAAACAATCAAACAAAATATTATGAGTTTGAATTAGACTAAAAAAATTATCGAACATGTTCGAGTTCGGATCGAATTCGATAATTCCAAATACAAAGCTCGTGAACCGACTCGAATTGTTGATGGGATGCCCTCTAGTTGCCTAGAATAGCTCTAGTCGCCTGAATTCCACTGACTCAACTCTCAACTTCATCCATGAACATATTAGATCTATCTAACCTAGCACCTCTCTGGTTGTTTAAAAGCTTAGTCAAATCTCATCTTTTGACTTGTCTAGATTATTTTGATCTAGCCCTCGAGTTGCTTGGATACATTTTATTGGGAGTAAACCCGTTACAACCTGTGTGATCGTCTCAGAAGCTCTTTTCCACGCTTCCGAGTGTGTACCAGAGTCACAAGAACTTACAATCTAGTAGGTTTGAGCAGATAATCTCAAGCTGTCCACTCTAGCGAGCCGAGCCACGCGCCGAGTAGATGAGTCGCGGACACCGTGATTTGTCGAGCGGCGCCACGTTGCTGCTGAGAGTTGTTGACAGGATGTCGAGAGCTGCAACACAAACTCAGAGTGGATGCCGAGTCCAGCAGAACGCTGTCTCCTTAAAACAAATTCGGCCCCTCCGCGGTGCTCAGAGGATTAAGTGGACGTCTGTTTCCCAGGATAAAAAAGTATGATCACGAGCACAACCGAGCACTGATTGTCGTGACAATCTGAACTAGATCCGAAAACTATCACAATTTCTGTTGAGCAAAAGAAGTGCACAACAGAAGGGAAAGAAACATGGGGAGTCAAGGAGGAATGAAAGCGTGCTCACAACACAAAGCTTACTAGAGCACTTAAGCTTTTCTCTCTCACTGCTCACTTAAGCTCACTTCAGCTTCTGTTGTTCTTTTCCATTCCTCTCAAAGGTCTTTATATAGACCTGTGCTTGCAAGCCTTTGGCTTGCATGCTTGCCAGCAAGTCACAACGTGGCTTGCTGTTGGCTGCAAGCAAAAAGAGCAAGCCACGTTGTGGCTTGCATGCTTGTCAACATGTGGATTGCCACGTGGCGTGTAAGCAAGTTGGCGATCTTGGCTTTGGCTTGCATACTGGCCAACAAGTTGCCTTACGCAGACATACCGTGTCCTGACTGATTTTTACGAGCAATGGGTTGATGTCCTCCGGGCCCTGGATTTCCAACCCCCTTTGTTCCGAATCAGTCGGAAAGTCTTGCTTTCAATCGTTGTGGGACTACAACCCACACGTCGCGTTTTCATTCAATTTTTCAACAATCCCCCATATGAATGAAAACAAGGATTTGTGATAGTCTTCGACAGTTGAGTCGAGTATAGGATAGGTAGGTGTTACCCTTTAAACCTTCCCTTGTAAACTCTGTTTGCTCACTGGCTGATTAGTAGACGTGATGTCTTTGAACTATTCGGCCGTTGGTGTAAGCATGGACAGATCTTACCCAAGACTCTCCCTGATATAGCTCAGGTCTTATGAGTGTGTTCGTTCTTGGCCATGAACACGCCTGGTTCTGTGAGAAGTTCTAAGAATTGTGCCTCCAATTCTCTTCGAAGCGGCCTCACTTCTTTCTCACATAGGTGATCCCTCAAGAGTTGTCAGTTACTCTTTTTGATCATTAAAAGCCTATCGGCTTACCCTGGTCTGGTCACTATTTCATTGGGCTACCCACAATGTGTCTAGTCAGTGCAGATTAGTTGGCCCTTTGAACCTAGTTCTTAGGATCTCCAGTCAGCATAGGTTGGGTGTCCTCTGCACTGATTGCTGACAATGGCATCATGCACATTCCCTGTGATGAGTTTGCAACTAACTCTCGATTTAACCCTTTGGTTAGCGGATCTGATAAGTTATCCTTTGACTTCACATAGTCAACAGTGATAACACCGGTTGAGAGTAGTTATCTAATGGTATTATGTCTACGACGTATATGTCTAGACTTACCATTATACAGATGACTTTGTGCTCGATCGATTGCTGATCGACTATCGCAATGTATGCAAATCGCCGGCATAGGTTTTAGCTAATGTGGAATATCTTCTAAGAATTGTCGTAGTCATTCAGCCTCTTCACTACATTTGTCAAGAGCTAGAAACTCAGATTCCATCATGGATCTGGTTATTACGGTTTGCTTATAAGATTTCCAGGAAATGGCTGCACCAGCTAGAGTGAAGACATATCCACTCGTAGACTTAGAGTCTTGTATATCAGATATCCAACTTGCATCGTTGTATCCTTCGATCACAGCAGGATATCTTGTATAGTGCAGTCCATATTCACGAGTGTACCTTAAGTACCTCAATACTCTTGTTATCCCTTTCCAGTGCTCAATACCGGGATTACTCGTGTATCTGCTCAATTTGCTTACTGCGTAGGCTAAGTCTGGTCGTGTACAACTCATCAAGTACATCAGACTTCCAATCACTCGAGAGTATTCTATCTGCGAGATACTTTCACCTCGATTTTCGATAGATGTTGACTCGTATCTATCGGCGTTCGTGCCAACGCAGTATCACTCTTGGTGAATTTCTCAAGAATCTTGTCCACGTAATGGGACTGATTAAGAACAAGTCCTTCTGTCGTTCTAAAAATTTTAATTCCTAGAATCACATCAGCTAGGCCCATGTCTTTCATGTCAAATCTTGAGTTCAACATGTCTTTAGTGGATTTGATTATTTTATCATTACTCCCAATGATAAGTATGTCATCTACATAGAGGCACAAGATGACATAGTCATTCTCTGTGGCTCTCATGTAGACACATTTATCACATTCATTGATCTTGAATCCGCATTCCTTCATGGCATTATCAAATTTCTCATGCCACTGCTTTGGTGCTTGTTTCAAGCCATATAATGACTTCACCAATCTACAGACCTTGTGTTTCTGTCCTGACACAGAAAACCCCTCAGGTTGGTCCATATATATTTTCTCTTCTAAATCCCCGTTTAGAAAGGTTGTCTTTACATCCATTTGATGTATTTCAAGATTCCATAGAGCAATGATAGCCAACAATACTCTAATGGAAGTTATTCTAGATACCGGAGAGTATGTATCGAAGTAATCAAGGCCTTCTCGTTGTCAGTATCCTTTGATTACCAATCTGACCTTGTATTTATCGATTGTGCCATCTGCTTTCATTTTCTTCTTGAAGATCCACTTACACCCTAGTGGTTTACTTCCCGGAGGAAGATCCACAAGTTCCCAAGTATGATTTTGCAAGATAGATTCTATCTCAGATACAATTGCCTCTTTCCAGTGAGGTCCATCAAAATAACCTACAGCTTCTGAGTAACTTCAGGGCTCACTTTCCAACATGAATGTGATAAAATTTGATCCATAGAATTTTTCTACCCGAACTCTTTTACTCCGTCTAGGCTCAACCTCTATGGGTTCCTCGTCATCATTATCTTCTTCTTCGCCTGGTGTTTCGGTTGCCCGTTTTGAGGAGCTAGCATCCTCCCGGGTCTTATATGGAAACACATGCTCGAAGAACGAGACATTTCTCGATTCGATTATTGAGTTCTTGTGTATCTCCGGTATGTGTGACTCATACACACAAAATCTATACGCAGTGCTGTTTTGTGCATAGCCAATGAATATGCAATCAATAGTCTTTGGTCCTATCTTAATCCTTTTCGGATCAGGTACCAACACTTTGGCAAGACACCCCCACATTTGTAAATATTTATAGGACGGTTGTCTTCCATTCCACAACTCATAAGGACTATTATCTATTTTCTTCCGTGGCACCTTATTTAAAAGGTAATTAGCTGTTAACACAGCTTCCCCCCACATGAACTCTGCCAGTTCAGAGCTTAATAGAAGAGCATTCATCATCTCCTTTAGAGTTCGATTCTTTCGCTCAACAACTCCATTTTGCTGAGGAGTATAAGGAGCTGTTGTTTCGTGTCTGATCCCATGTTCAGCACACAACTCAGCGAATGGTGATACATATTCACCGCCTCGGTCACTTCGAACCACCTTAATCTTTCTATTACGCTGGTTTTCAACCTCATTTTTATAGAGAGCAAATTTCTCTATAGCTTCATCCTTACTTTTGAGAAGATACACATAACAGTATTTTGTGTTATCATCTACAAAAGTGATGAAATATTTATTATCACCACGTGTTGGCGTACCTTTTAGGTCGCACACATCAGTGTAGATTAAGTCAAGTGGTTCATTACTTCTTTCAATATGTTGAAAGGATGACCTTGTCATTTTTGCTTCAACACAAATCTCACACTTGTGTTTTGGGTCAAGGTGGAATGTAGGTATGCTTTGCATGTTTATTATTCTACGCAATACATCGTAGTTAACATGTCCTAGTCTACCATGCCACAAACACGAAGACTCAAGCATATAAGTGGAAGAGCTTTCATTTTTATTTATCTTGTGCCTAATGGCCATTATATTGAGCTTAAACAGCTCATCAGATACATAGCCCCTTCCTATAAACACTCCATTCTTGGATAGTACTACTCTGTCTGACTCAAAGACAATGCGAAAGTCATGCTTGCTTAACAGTGATCCGGATACTAGATTCTTTCGAATCTCTGGAACATACAGCACATTGTTTAGAGTGAGATCCTTGCCCGAGGTCATCTTCAGCACCACCTTTCCTTGGCCCATTATGTCCGAGGTTACTGAGTTCCCCATGAACAGTTTGTCTCCAGTGACTTCTTCGAAGTTGTGGAGTAGCTCCTTGCTGCAGCACACATGTCTGGTGGCTCCAGTATCGATCCACCATTACCGAGGATTAGAACCTATTAGGTTCACCTCAGAGATCACGGCGCAGAGATCCATATCCTGTTCTCCTGTCAGGTTGGTCTCAGGCTTTTTCTTCTTTGGCCTTTTACAGTCTGAAGCCTTGTGACCCATACGATCACAATTGTAGCATTTCCCTAAGAACTTCTTCTTCATGTTTTGTCCTTTGGGTTGCGTCGTGGAAGATTTTGGATGCTTCCGTTTTGAGCTTTGTCCGTGCTCAACAACATTGGCTTTTACAGTAGCCTGAGAGAACAGTTTTCTCTCCAAATTCTTGTTATCTTCTTCTATACGAAGGCGAACAACAAGTTCCTCTAGGTTCATTTCCTTCCGCTTGTGCTTCAGATAATTCTTAAAGTCCTTCCAGCCAGTTGGTAGCTTTTCGATGATAGCTGCCACTTGGAAGGTTTCGCTCAGAGTCATACCTTCTGAGTGAATTTCTTGTAAGAGTACTTGAAGCTCCTGGACTTGACTGAATACAGACTTCGAGTCACTCATCTTATAATCCAGGAAACGACCAACAATAAACTTTTTGGCCCCAGCATCCTCCGATTTATATTTCTTGTCCAGAGATTCCCACAGTTCCTTTGCCATTTTTATCTCACAATACACAAGATAGAGTGAGTCGGCAAGATTGTTAAGGATGTAGTTTCGACAGAGGAACTCAGACTCGTTCCATTTGTCGATAAGAAGGAGGGTGTTCACCTCATCTACACCCTTAACAACCTTGGGAATCTCCTCAGTCAAGATACGTGCCAGACCTAGCGTGGTTAAGTAGAAGAACATCTTCTGCTGTCACCGCTTGAAATTCACTCCTATGAATTTTTCTGGCTTTTCCCCGTGATTGATTGACACGTTCCCAATTGGGGCGGAGGAGGCCGGCACATGTTGAGCCTGTTGCATATCAACATTTTCTGCCGCCATGGTAACAGAACGAATCTGTTTTAAGTTTTGTTGGGAGTAAACCCGTTACAATCTGTGTGATCATCTCAGAAGCTCTTTTCCACGCTTCTGAGTGTGTACCAGAGTCACAAGAACTTACAATCTAGTAGGTTTGAGTAGATAATCTCAAATTGTCGACTCTAGCGAGCCGAGCCACACGCCGAGTAGATGAGTCGCGGACACCGTGAGTTGTCGAGCGACGCCACGTTGCTGCTGAGAGTTGCTGACAGGATGTCGAGAGCTGCAACACGAACTCAGAGTGGATGCCGAGTCCAGCAGAGCACTGTCTCCTTAAAATAGATTCGGCCCCTCCGCGGTGCTTAGAGGATTAAGTGGACGTCTATTTCCCAGGATAAAACGGCAGGATCACGAGCACAACCGAGCACTGATTGTCATGACAATCTGAACTAGATCCGAAAACTATCACAATTTCTATTGAGCAAAAGAAGTGCACAACAGAAGGGAAAGAAACATGGGGAGTCAAGGAGGAATGAAAGTGTGCTCACAACACAAAGCTCGTGTTCACAACACAAAGCTTATTGGAGCACTTAAGCTTTTCTCTCTCACTGCTCACTTAAGCTTGTTAGAGTGTATACTGAAAGCCTAAGCTTTTGTAAACATTTATTTTGAATAAAGAATCACATTTGGTTAAATTGTCTACATTTAGTTGTAGTTGTTCAATTAATTTATATTGTAGATAATATAATATGTGGTGCCACATACAGAAGAGGATGTTATCAGTACCTTATAAATTATAAACAGTAGCTCACGACCAAAATGGAAAGGAACAAACCATTGGAAGGTCGTAGTGTAATTAGGAATTAGTTTATCTTAACTATATAATTACATTAGTATACTTAGAGTGTATTGAGTAGGACCATTTGAGGTTGTTTCTTTTATACTGACTTTATAAAGGAACAAATACCTCAGTTATTATGGAAGTGTGTGCTCTTAATCCTAATATAATAACAAGCACATATATTTGATATTTATTTCTTTAATTTATCAATGGGTGAGATTTAGTTCGATGAATCAATAAGCCCGATAAGTTGGGAAATGATATCACTTATAGTGTGTGTTGTTGATTATAGAAGGAAACTATGTCCTAGTAATCTAGGTTGATAATGTCTCCAAGATGAGCTCATAAAGATTGTCATGTTAAACCCTGCAGGTGGACTTAGTCCGACATGACGATAAGGTTGAGTGGTACTATTCTTGGATTAAGATATTAATTAAATGAGTTGTCAGTAACTCACTTAATTAGTGGACATTCGACATCTTAAACACAGGGAGACTAACACACTCATAATAAGAAGGAGCCCAAAAATATAATTTGGGATTGGTGCGGTAGTTCAATAATAGTTATCTAGTGGAATGAATTATTATTGATAAAATTAAGTTGTGTGTTCGGGCCGAACACGGGATGCTTAATTTTATCGGGAGACCAAAACCAATTCCTCCTCTCGGTCCCTATCGTAGCCTCTTAATTATAAAGTACTATACTCACCTTCTATACCCACCTAAAAGGGGCCAGCCAAGCTAGCTTGGAGATCAAGCTAGGGCCGACCTAAGCATGGTTTATGGGTGGCCGGCCCTAGCTTGAACCCAAGCTTAGGTGGCCGGCCCCCATTAAATTAAAAAGAATTTTATTTTTAAATTTTTCTTATGTGAAAGATATAATTTATTGGAAAGATTAAAAATTAAAATATCTATTTTAAAAGGATCTACAAAAAATTAAAGAAAGAGATTAAATCTCTTTCCTTATTTGTAGATTGGAAAGATGTTTTATTTTTCTTCTTTATAAATTATTCACATGTAGAAAAATTAAAATTATAGAAATTTCTTTTTATCAACCATGAAGGGATTTTAAAGGAAAATTTTATTTTTTAAAATTTCCGAAGACAAATAAAGATTTTTTAATTGTTGATTGAAAATTGTCTTGTTTGATCTCCATGAGGTGGCCGGCCATTACAAGGTTAATTGGGAAATTTTATTTTATTTTTCTCAATTAATTCATGTCAAGGAAAGTTAAGGAAATTTTATTATAATTAAATTTCCTTATTTGCCAAAGCCAAGGAATATAAATGAAGGGGTTGGGGTGCCTTCATGACACACAACTTCTATTATTCTTCTCCCTCTTTTCTTCCTTGGTGTGGCCGGCCCCTTCAAGCTTTCTCTTCTCCTTGTTGTGGCCGAACCTCTTCTTCCTTTTGGAGATCAAGTTGTGGCCGGATACAAGCTTGGAGAAGAAGGAGAGAAAGCTTATATCCCTTGGAGCATTGGTGGTGTTTTCTCTTCATCCTTGGAGGTGCACTTGAGTTGGCCGAATCTTACAAGGAGGAGAAGAAGGTGTTTTGGTGGTTTCTCATCTCGGAAGATCGTTGCACACACAACGTCCGAGGTTAGAAGAGGAATATGGTAGAAGATCAAGAGGTTTTTCTAAAAGGTATAACTAGTATTTTTCCTTTCAGCATCATACTAGTTATTTTAGGAAATAATACCAAATACAAGAGGCATACGATTTTAGTGTTTCGAATTTGCTTTCGATGTAGTGTTCTTTTGTTTATTCTTTTCCTTGTGATTTGATTGTTCTTTTCGGTTGACCTAAAGTTATTTTAGGAAATTAAATATTAGCTTTCCTTAAAAGGTTTTGTCTAGTCGATGGTGGTTGCTCCCATATCCAAGAAGGCCATGTGCCTCGCCACGTCAGTACTGGGAACCAATTATGGAAATTAATATTTAATGGAATTAGTAGCTTAGGTGATTTGGATCGAACGTGTTAAGTTCCGCAGGAGATCCAAGTCAAAACCTAAAAGAACATATAGATTAAATTTGGATCAAACGTGTTAAGTTCCGCAGGCGATCCAAGTTTAATTTAAAAGAACACATGGTAGCTAGGAAAAGGTTCGGACCTTTGTACAAAATTTTTGTACAATGGAACCATTAGGTTTTCCAAGTAGCAACCAACAAAGCTCACTTCAGCTTCTGTTGTTCTTTTCCATTCCTCTCAAAGGTCTTTATATAGACCTGTGCTTGCAAGCCTTTGGCTTGCATGCTTGCTGTTGGCTGCAAGCAAAACGAGCAAGCCTCATTGTGGCTTGCATGCTTGCCAACGTGCAAGCCACAACGTGGCTTGCATGCTTGTCAACATGTGGATTGCCACGTGGCGTGTAAGCAAGTTGGCGATCTTGGCTTTGGCTTGCATACTGGCCAACAAGTTGCCTTACGCAGACATACCGTGTCCTGACTGATTTTTACGAGCAATGGGTTGATGTCCTCCGGGCCCTGAATTTCCAACCCCCTTTGTTCCGAATCAGTCGGAAAGCCTTACTTTCAATCGTTGTGGGACTACAACCCACACGTCGCGTTTTCATTCAATTTTTCAACACTTTTAGTCACCTAGACTTGATTATGATCTCCCTTACCTTTCGAATCTGATCAGCCAACGTCCTGCAATACAGAGTTAGTCCACAAATACAATATATATGATTAAACTAAACTTTAGACACTTTGAAACATCGGGTGTTTTTTCTGTCAGGCTTGCGTCTAACTACTAGACTACCCTCAACCTAAAAAGAGGATGGTCTCCTGTCTATCTTCTATGTTAGAGTCTCTCATAGCTTACCTTACCTCGTTACCCCAAGATTGACCTTGCTAGGTGTTTGGTCTAGTTGCCTACTGCTAGGTGTTCGGTCACCTGACTCATCAAGTCTTCCTTTGTTCGGCTTACTAGACTTTCATTTCTTGATGTATGGTCACCTAACCATCTCAAAATTTTCATTGCCTAGTGTTTGATCACTTCACCCATCAAGTTTTTCTCAACTTGATGCTTGGTCACCACAACCATGCACCAAGAGTTGTCTTGTCTAATGTTTAGTCGACTCATGAGGGATTCTATTGCTTGATGTTTGGTCACCTAACCCACTAAAAAAACTTTTGTTGCCTAGTGTCTAGTTGCTTGATGTCTAGTTACCTAACCCACCAAGACTTCTGTTATCCAGTGTTTGGTCATTTGACCCATTAAATCTTCCTTTACTTAGTATCTGGTCACCTAACCTACCAAGTCTTTCCTTATTAAAGTTCTCTACACTCGTAAACTTGACAAACACATCATATCACACACAACCTAGCGTTAAATTCTTCTACCATACATCAAAATATATATTCAATATGTGATACTCTATGCATCAATAATCACTCTCTTTTTTATATGTGATAATTTGTTTAATGTTAGAGGAAAATATAAAATAATGTAATGCAAGCAACTTTCTCTCTTTCCTTGAATAAATCTCTTACTGCCCCAGGCATGACTGAGTTGGCTAATATGTGGCAGTATGGCTACAATGAGCATGCATGGGTCGAGTCTTAGTAAAAATCATGCATAACACCCTCTCACATGCTGGTCAATTATAATTTTCTAATTTACCTCTCTACAGATGACTATGAAGCCAGCCATATGGGATGCTTGGGGTCAGCATATGACCTTTTTTTTTATAGTAATTGAATAAATCTCTTACTCTCCTCCCATGTAAAAGAGTTTTTTTCTTAGTTTTAATCCTCAAAATAATTTAGTATTCTCCCCCGACTAACTTGATTAAAACTTCTATTCTGTCCTTGTAAACTTTTCTCTCTTCCTTTTTCTAACTTTGAACTCTATTCTCTATCATTTAACATGTAGGAAATGGGAAATGCTTACGTTGCCCACTTTCTCTGGGACAAAATGTCTCTTTTATCCCTGGGATAATTCTCATTATAAAAGGAGCATCCAAGGGTGGTTTAAGAGAGGTTAAGAAGGTGAGATTCATTTTCACTGTGCAAGAAGTAGTCTGGTTAAGAAGTTTTCTGAAGCATCTTAACATTATTGAGGATAGTGAGAGTCCAATAACTATATGATTTGACAGTCAAGCTGTAATAATTTTCTCAAAGGATTTCAAATATCACAGTAAAGACAATAATATAGAAACTAAGTATAATTTTATGAGAGATATTGTGGCTAAAAGGAAGGTAATTCTGGAGTATGTCTATACACGTGATATACTTGCAGATCCTTTTACTAAGCCAATGACTAAAAAGTCATTTAAAGAGCATGTAAAGTCATCGAAACTTCGTAAAATGTAACACTTTATAAAGACAATTAGAAATATAAAATGTTATGATCTGTTCAGTGTAAATGTCTATGTTACATTTGGATAAAGTCTTAGTGAGCATATTGGCAGGTTGAGAATGGTTCACTCACATGGATAATCATCTCTATTTGTTAAGTATAAATAGAGATAAGATTATTACTTATGGGACAATTTATGTAGCTGTGAATAGAAACATGCCCATAAGTTAAGGTCGTCTTGATAATTGTGTCAGGATGAAATCATTTATGTGTTAATGATGATAAAAGTAAATGAATCCACCATTTACTAAATTTGTTGGAAGCCAGATTGGAATTCATGAATTGAATTCAGAATTAGACATTAGGTATGTCTAGATCAAAATCTGTATAATGTTAAATTTGAAAAAAATATGTGCTCTTTTTAGTAAAGAGAAAAATATCATAGCATGTGATTCATACAACATGTGCTATAGCGACAATAAAGGTAGTAGGAGAAGGGATCCATGTTTCTCTACTATGTGAGACCTTTGAGATTATAAGTTAATCTCAGTTTTATCCTTAGTGACTATTTAGTTGTTTACTTGAAGTTTTAATCGATGTTTGCTACATTAGCATATATCCTATGACTATATATGATTCGGTTTATGGAGCATAACTAGAAAAGTGACTGATTAGAATGAATAGATTCTAGCTAAAAAGAAAAATTAAATAAATTTATATCTTTTGATGTTATTCAGTGGTCGATCTATTTCTGTTATATAAAGAAATGATTGTGAATATTCAATATGGAACATGCACTTGACATAATTGCCATTATAATGGATTAAAGATATTCATATTGATGTAAATAAAGATTATTTAATCTGGGTAAATAGCAAGACATGGATATCTCCAAGATAATGGCTATATGCCATCGGAAGATTAGATGTTTCCTGGATAACAGATATGTACCATTAGGAGAGCGACTATATGCTATTATGAGAGTGTCTCTGATTCATTTGGAATAGAGACTAAGTAAAGTGTAATAATTTTGTTAGCATTGATCGCTCAGAGAGAAGGTATGTAAAGTGTAACAATCTTCTTAGCGACTATGGCTTAATGTGCTTGCTGTTGTACCAACCATTTTCTCTAAGTATGGATTGAATGTTTTGATATAGATTGTGACTAAACTCTTATATACTCTATATGACTTATTTAATCTTTGTGACTAACTAGTCTTAGTGACTTACCTTGCATGAGTGGGAGATATAGGAAATGTAAATGTGGGCATGCCCACATTGCCACTTTCTTTGGGACAAAATATCTCTTTTACCCCTGGGATAATTCCAATTAAAAAGGGAGCATCCAAAGGTGGTTCGAGAGAGGTTAAGAATGTGAGATTCATTTTCACTGTGGAAGAAGTGTTGGTTGCTACTCGGAATATCGTATCGGTTCCCCTATACAAAAATTTTGTACAAGTCCTGAACCTTTCCTAACAACTTATTGTGTTCTTTAGAAATTTAATTTGGAATCACAAATAGAATTTAACATTATTGATTCCAAATTCAACTTATCTGTTCTTAGAGGTTTAGACTTGGATCGCAAACGATGCTTAACATTATTAATCCAAATCCACCTATGTTACAAATTTGATTAAATATTTATTTCAGAGATTAGCTTCCAGGTTAAACATGGCGAGGCACTAGGCCTTCTTGGGTATGAGATCATCCACCACTTCCTAGACAAAGCCTTTCAACGAAATTCAATATTTAATCTCCTTATAGTAACCCTAGGTTTAACCATTAAGAACAATCGAATCACAAAATCGAAAAATAAAAGAAACACAAAATTGAATCATAAATTCGAAACCTAGAATCGTTAGCCTCTTGTGTTTGGTATTTCAAAATTCATACAAAGAAAACTAGTATGATGCGGAACAATACAAATAGTTATACCTTTCTTTGTAGCTTATAGACCTCACAATCTTCTGTCGTATTCCTCTTCTTATCTCGGACGTCGTCTGGGCGACGATCTATCAAAATGAGAATCCACCCAAGCCTCCTTCTTCTCCTTGCAAGTTTCGGCCACCAACTATTCTTCAAGGGAAGCTTTCTTTCTCTTCTTCTTCTCCACAAGCAACCGACCACCAAGATGAAACAAACCCTCCAAGTGTCGCCGACCTCAACAAAAGGAGAAGAGAGGAGAGGGCCGGCCACAAAGGAATTAGAAGAGAGGAATAATAGATGTATGTAGTGTCAGGTGAGGCACCTCTACCCTCTCTTTTATATTTCTTGGTCTTGGTAAATAAGGAAAGTTTTAAACATAATTAAAACTTCCTTATTTTCATTACCAATGGCTAATAAGGAAAATTTAATTAAAATTTCCTTTTAACCCATCTTGTGGCCGGCCCCTACAAGTCCTCAAAATAAGGAAAATTTTAAACACAAAAATAAAACTTTCTAATTTGTTTCCGAAAATTTTTAAAATAAAAATTTCTCTTTTAAAAATTCTATTCATGGTTGGTTATAAAAGGAAACTTTTATAAATTAAAATCTCTCTATTAAAACATGTGGATGATTATAATAAAGAAAGTTTTCTCCAAAATTAAAATCTTCCTTTCAATCTATAAATAAGGAAAGATATCAAACGTTTCTCTTAATCCTTTGTAGAAACTATAAAAGGTAAAATTTAATTTTAAAACTCTCTTTTAAATTATGGCTTCTACATAAGAAAAAATTTTAAAATTAAAATCCCTTTTATTTTATTATGGCCGACCACCTAAGCTTGGGCTCCAAGCTAGGGCCGACCACCACTTGATCTCATATCTCCTTGGTTTGGCCGACCCTAGCTTGGGCTCCAAGCTAGGCTTGGCTGGTCACCTTAAGATGGGTAAGAAGTTGGGATTAGGTGGGTATAAAACTTTATAAATAAGAGGCTACGACAGAGACCGAGAGGAGGAATTGGTTTTGGTCTCCCGATGAACTTGAGCTTCCCGTGTTCGCCCCGAACACCCAACTCGAGTTCATCAATAATATCTCATTCCACTAAAGAGTTATTATTGCACTACCGCACCAATCACATATTACTATATCAGCTCCTTCTTATCATGAGTGTGTTAGTCTACCTGTTTTTAAGATATTGAATGTCCACTAATTAATGAGTTACTAACAACTCACTTAATTAATATCTAGCTCCAAGAGTAGTACCACTCAACCTTATCGTCATGTCGGACTAAGTCCACCTGCAAGGTTTACATGACAATCCTTTTGAGCTCCTCTTGGAGATATCATCAACTTAGATTACTAGGATACAGTTTCCTTCTATAATCAACAACACACACTATAAATAATATTATTTCTCAACTTATTGGACCTATTGATTTATCGAACTAAATCTCATCCACTGATAAATTAAAAAAATAAATACTAAATATATGCGCTTGTTATTATATCAGGAGTAAGAGCACATACTTCCATAATAACAAAGGTCTTGTTCCAGCCAGTATAAAAAGAAACTACCTTAAATGGTTTTGCTCAATACACTCAGAGTGTACTAGTGTAATTTTATAGTTAAAATAAATTAATATCAAATTACACTACGACTATTCCAATGGTTTGTTATTTTCCATCTTAGTCGTGAGATACTTTTTATAACTTATAAGGAACTGATAATATGATCTTCTGTGTGTGACACCACACGTCATGCTATCTACAATATAAATTAATTGAACAATTACACTTGACATATAAATGTAGACATTTGACCAATGTAATTCTTTATTTCAAAATAAATGTTTACAAAAAGTTAGGCTTTTAGTATACACTCTAACAATCTCCCACTTATACTAAAAGACTATGCTGTTATAAACACTGTCATACATCTTATTCTCATTCCTTCAACATGCCGATCAAAAGCTTTCGCCGGAAGGGTCTTAGTGAAAAGATCTGCCAGGTTATCTGCTGATGCAATCTTGGCGATAACAACTTCTCCTCGCTTTACGATGTCTCGTATCAGGTGGTACTTGCGCTCTATATGTTTACTCGCCTTATGGGCTCATGGTTCCTTCTAGTTTGCTACTGCACCGCTATTATCACAATAAATTGTGATGATTTTGGGCAAACCAGGAATCACATCTAAGTCCATTAGGAAGTTCCTAAGCCATACAGCTTCTTTGGCTGCCTCAGAGGCTGCCACATACTCAGCTTCCATGGTTGAGTCTGAAACGTATTTCTGCTTAACACTCCTCCATGCTATGGCTCCACCTCCTAAAGTAAACACATAGCCTAATGTAGACTTACTATTATCCCTATCTGATTGGAAGTCGAAATCCGTGTTTCCACAGGGAGCAAATTATCTGATTGGTAAACCAGCATATAATTTCTAGTCCTCCTCAGGTACTTTAATATATGCTTTACGGTAGTCCAATGTCCCTGTCCTGGATTACTTTGATATCTGTTAATCATGCCCATGGTAAAACAGATATCTGGTCTCGTGCACAACATAGCATACATTAGGCTTCCTATAGCTGAAGCATAAGGAACTGCCTTCATATCTTCTATCTCTTTTGATGTCTTCGGAGACATCTCTTTAGATAAAGATACTCCATGTCTAAAGGGTAGAAAACCTTTCTTGGAGTCTTGCATGCTAAAATGATTTAGAATTGTATCGATATATGAAACTTAGGATAAGCACAACATTCTTTTCTTGCGATCCCTTATTACTTTGATCCTGAGAATATGTGCGCATTCTCCCAAGTCCTTCATATCGAATTGCTAGGACAATCATACCCTTACTTTCGACAACACTTTGATATTGTTTCCAACTAACAAAATGTTATCTACGTATAGTACAAGAAATACTACCACGTTTCCATCACACTTCTTGAATACACAAAACTCATCCAGACACTGAATAAATCCATATGACTGGATTACTTCATTAAATCGGATGTTTCAAGATCTTGAAGCTTGCTTCAGTCCATAAATCGATCGATTGAGCTTACAAACTAGATGCTCTTTACCCTTTACTATGAACCCCTTTGGTTGCTTCATATGGATGTTCTCTTCAAGACTTCCGTTAAGGAAAGCTGTCTTCACATCCATTTGCCAAACCTCATAATCCATATGAGCAGCAATAGATAAGAGTATCCGGATAGACTTAAGCATGACTACCAGTGAAAAAGTTTCCTCATAATTGATTCCCTCTTTCTGAGTGTACCCTTTCGCAACAAGCCTTGCTTTGAAGGTTTCCACCTTCCCATCTGTCCCTCTTTTCCTTTTGTAGATCCACTTACATCCAATAGCTTTTACACAATTTGGTGGTTCTACAAGCTCTCAGACCTTATTAGAATACATAGATTCTATTTCAGAATTCATCGCTCTTTGCCAAGATACTGCATCTTTATCTTGGAGTGCTTCGTCATATGTCCGAGGATCAGGTTCATGTTCACCAGGGATCAAGTCCGAAGACTTTTCCAAAAACATGAATCTCTTAGGTTACCTCACAACCCTCCCACTCGACGAGACACTGTCTATAACTGTGCATCATTTGTGACACGTGTTGCAGTTTCTTGTGATATTTCATCTTGTATTATTGGTACTAGACTAGACATGTCCTCTCTAATTTCTTCTAGAACAATTTCACTCATGGGCTTATGGTTCATTACATAATCTTCCTCTAAAAATCGAGCATTGATGCCAACAATGATCTTCTGATTTTTAAGATTATAAAACAAACCACCTTTCGTTCCCTTAGGATATCCTACAAACAGACAAACTTCTATACATGATTCTAGCTTGTCAGTATCTCCCTTCAGCACATGTGCTGGACTACCCCATATCTGAATATGACTCAGACTAGGCTTACGCACATTCCACAATTCCATGGGAGTAGAGGGTACTGATTTAGAAGGTACCATATTCAGAATATACACTGCTGTTTCCAGAGCATATCCCTAAAATAAATTTGGTAATTCTGAATAACTCATCATCAATCTAACCATTTCCATAAGAGTCATATTCCTTCGTTCTGCCACACCATTCTGCTGGGGTGTACCAGGTGCAGATAATTGGGATTGAATCCCAGTCTCTGATAAGTAATTCCTAAACTCTCCAAAGAGGTATGCGCCACCATGATCAGACCATAGTGTCTTGATACTTTTATCATGATGTTTCATCACATCAGTCTTGTACTCTTTGAACTTATCAAAGCATTCAAACTTACGGAGCATCAAGTAAATGTACTCATATCTCGAATAGTCATCTATAAAAGAGACAAAATATTTGAAACCACCTCTTGTCTAGATAGACATAGGACCACACAAATCAGAATGAACCAGTTCTAACACATCTTTGACTCTATACCCCTTGGTATTAAAAGGTCTCTTAGTCATTTTACCTTCCAAGCAAGATTCACAAGTTAAAAAGTTTTCCCACACTAATGAACCCAAGAGTCCATCAGCTATAATCCTTTGAATCATACTCAAGTTAATATAACCAAGCCTTAGATGCCAAAGATATGTTTGGTTCATTTCCGAAGGTTCCTTTCTCTTATTAGAATTAGAAGATGTGTTATTAATTTCCATTTGTTGCTTTATGGGAGTAATTAGATTTAGAGTATACAAATTGCCTAGTAATGCACCAGAACAGATAATAATCTCATTTTTCTTGATAACTACTTTGTTATCAAAAGAATCAGAATATCCATCCACAAACAGTTTAGAAACTGAAATTAAATTCTTTCTAAAAGTTGGTACATAAAGACAATTTCTCAAAACCAAAGTTCTATTCCTATCGAATAATAAGTAGACGTCTCCCACTACAACAGTCGCCACTTTCGTAGCATTGCCCATGTAGACGGTTATCTCTCCCTCATATAGTCGTCAATTTTCCTGGAATCCCTGCAATGTATTGCAGACATGATCAGTGGCTCCTGTGTCTATACACCAGGTGCTGGTAGATAGTACCGCTAAACATGTTTCAACTACTAGAGAATAAGATATACATTTATTGTTCTCTCTTCTATGAGGACAGTCCGTCTTCCAATGTCCAGACTGCTTGCAGATGAAGCACTTGCCATTTGGTTTCTTCACTCCAGCTTTAGGTCCAGTACCTAGAGATCTATTCATCTTCTTTACTGAGCCAGCCTGTTTCTTCTTCTTCTTGCCTTTCGACTTAGAAGTAGAAATATTTTCAGCAAAGTGAATCTGAGAACTATGATGAAATATACCTTCTGCTGCCTGAAGTTCTGTCAGAAGTTCCACCAACGTATAAGCCCTTTTGTTCATGTTATAGTTCAGGCGGAACTACTCAAAACTTCTGGGTAGCGTTTGGAGAATAATATCGATCTGGGTTTCCCCATCGATTTCAGCTCCAAGGCTTTGTATTTCGTTCAAATAAGCCATCATCTTTAGGATATGATCCCTTACGGGTGTCCCCTCTGATATGGTGGTTGTCATTAATTTTCTCATTGCCTCTTGCCTAACAGCCCGATTTTGGTGTCCGAAGAGTTTCTTGAGATTGTTCATCATGTCATAAGCAGTTGGTAAGTCCTGATGCTGATGTTGCAACACATTTAACATTGAAGCTAAAATGTAACACCACATCATCTCATCTGCCTTTACCCATTTCTTATGATACTCAATCTTCTCTTCACTAGAATCACTATTAGGCACATTAGGGCAGACCTCTAACAGTACATACTTATAGCCTTCAGCAGTTAAGATAATGTCCAGACTTCTTTTCCAATCTATGTAGTTGGGACTAGTAAGTTTGTTTTCTTTTAGTATAATAGCGAGTGGGTTGAAAGTCATCTTAAGAATCACAAAAAAAAACTTTTAGTCAAGACTCTAAATTTAGAATAATATTGATTCCTCAAACAATATTATTTAAATTTACCAACACCTCAAAACACCGTGAATTTTGATGCAACGTTAGTGTGGACGTATACAAATTCAACATTTGTAAGAGGAGGGTTTACCCATTAATTTTATTATCTTGTCATCCTAACTTTATGATAAATAAAATTAATAGTTGGTATTCCTTTGGTCACACAAATAATAGCAGTGACTCCGTTGGGGAGGATATTATTAAATGTGCCTAAGTGTGTACCATTACTTAATACTTAGTCCATTAAATAAGATTGTGCCCCTTCAGTTGGAGAAGATCACACTCTCCTAAATAATTTCCTATAATCATCCATTTAGAAAGTTTAGTTTAGTGATCTGCAAACAAACTCATCCGTTGTGGAGGGAGGCACTCAGAGCTAACACACAAGTTTGTTGCATCACTTACAAACCAGTAATGGAGACCGTGGAATTTTTTACTAATCCCTCTCCCACTTAGTTTTTTAAGACGAGGATTTTATCATGCACACACACATCACAACAAATAAAGCAATAAATATGGAAAAATAATTTTCTAACTATTATGGTCTTTTCCATCATTGTCCTCTGTGTGATGGCAACCCTAGCTACTGCCATCTTTAGCCACCGCAATCGGGTCTAGTCGTCGCATTTATCTTGCTTCTTTTTCCGCTATGTCTCTGGTCCTCAAACAGCACCACGCCTCATAAGGATACGATCCACGACAAAAATAGAATTTTACATTTATCAATCCTATATTCCACGAAGGAATGTACATGTAATCTAGATCGAAACTAAAATATAAAATCCTAAAACTAATACAGCTCCTGCTGTATTTAATACATACAATCATGCACACACATAAAATGTCCTCGGCATATCCAAGGGTCCAATCACACACAATCATATTAGGGCCATAATAGTTGGATCTAGGATGTCTGCAACCACAGAGTTAAATCTATTTGCACATCCTACTATTATCCTGCCTAAAATATGTATGACATGTGCATAATTAAATTGAAAATCAAACACACAGAGGCAAACCCTAGCTCTGATACCAATTGTTGGTTGCTACTCGGAATATTGTATCGGTTCCCATGTACAAAAATTTTGTACAAGTCCTGAACCTTCCCTAACAACCTACTGTGTTATTTAGAAATTTAATTTTGAATCGTAAACAGAACTTAACATTATTGATTCCAAATTCAACTTATCTGGTCTTAGAGGTTTAGACTTGGATCGCAAACGATGCTTAACATTATTAATCCAAATCCACCTATGTTACAAATTTGATTAAATATTTATTTCAGAGATCGGCTTCCAGGTTAAACATGGCGAGGCACTAGACCTTCTTGGGTATGAGATCATCCACCACTTCCTAGACAAAGCCTTTCAACGAAATTCAATATTTAATCTCCTTATAGTAACCCTAGGTTTAACCATTAAGAACAATCGAATCACAAAATCGAAAAATAAAAGAAACACAAAATTGAATCATAAATTCGAAACCTAGAATCGTTAGCCTCTTGTGTTTGGTATTTCAAAATTCATACAAAGAAAACTAGTATGATGCGGAACAATACAAATAGTTATACCTTTCTTTGTAGCTTATAGACCTCACAATCTTCTGTCGTATTCCTCTTCTTATCTCGGACGTCGTCTGGGCGACGATCTATCAAAATGAGAATCCACCCAAGCCTCCTTCTTCTCCTTGCAAGTTTCGGCCACCAACTATTCTTCAAGGGAAGCTTTCTTTCTCTTCTTCTTCTCCACAAGCAACCGACCACCAAGATGAAACAAACCCTCCAAGTGTCGCCGACCTCAACAAAAGGAGAAGAGAGGAGAGGGCCGGCCACAAAGGAATTAGAAGAGAGGAATAATAGATGTATGTAGTGTCAGGTGAGGCACCTCTACCCTCTCTTTTATATTTCTTGGTCTTGGCAAATAAGGAAAGTTTTAAACATAATTAAAACTTCCTTATTTTCATTACCAATGGCTAATAAGACAAATTTAATTAAAATTTCCTTTTAACCCATCTTGTGGTCGGCCCCTACAAGTCCTCCAAATAAGGAAAGTTTTAAACACAAAATTAAAACTTCCTAATTTATTTCCGGAAATTTTTAAAATAAAATTTTCTCTTTTAAAAATTCCCTTCATGGTTGGTTATAAAAGACAATTTTTATAAATTAAAATCTCTCTATTAAAACATGTGGATAATTATAATAAGGAAAGTTTTCTCCAAAATTAAAATCTTCCTTTCAATCTACAAATAAGGAAAGACATCAAACTTTTCTCTTAATCCTTTGTAGAAACCATAAAAGGTAAAATTTACTTTTAAAACTCTTTTTTAAATCATGGTTTTCACATAAGAAAAGATTTTAAAATTAAAATCTCTTTTATTTTATTGTGGCTGACCACCTAAGCTTGGGCTCCAAGCAAGGGCCGACCACCACTTGATCCCATATCTCCTTGGTTTGGCCGACCCTAGCTTGGGCTCCAAGCTAGGCTTGGCGGACCACATTAAGGTGGGTAAGAATTTAGGTTTAGGTGGGTATAAAACTTTATAAATAAGAGGCTACGACAGGGACCGAGAGGAGGAATTGGTTTTGGTCTCCCGATGAACTTGAGCTCCCCGTGTTCGCCCCGAACACCCAACTGGAGTTCATCAATAATATCTCATTCCACTAAAGAGTTATTATTGCACTACCGCATCAATCCCATATTACTATATGGGCTCCTTCTTATCATGAGTGTGTTAGTCTCCCTGTGTTTAAGATATTGAATGCTCACTAATTAAATGAGTTACTGACAACTCACTTAATTAATATCTAGCTCCAAGAGTAGTACCACTCAACCTTATCGTCATGTCAGACTAAGTCCACTTATAGGGTTTACATGACAATCTTTATGAGCTCTTCTTGGGGACATCATCAACCTAGATTCCTAAGACACAGTTTCCTTCTATAATCAACAACACACACTATAAATAATATTATTTCCCAACTTATTAGACCTATTGATTTATCGAACTAAATCTCACCCACTGATAAATTAAAAAAATAAATACTAAATATATGCGTTTGTTATTATATCAGGATTAAGAGCACACACTTCCATAATAACAAAGGTCTTATTCTTTTATGCAGTCAGTATAAAAAGAAACTACCTTAAATGGTCCTGCTCAATACACTCAAAGTGTACTAGTGTAATTTTATAGTTAAGATAAACTAATACCAAATTACACTACGACTATTCCAATGGTTTGTTCCTTTCCATCTTAGTCGTGAGTAGGGGTGTAATTGAGCCGAGCCGAGCCGAGCCGAACTCTTGAATGTTTGAGCTTTGCTCGTTTATAATCGAGTCGAGCTCAAGCTTTATTTAACGAATATATTCATGGCTCACGAGCTTATTCAAACTTTTATCGAGCCTAAACGAGTTTAATAAATATAAATCATAAATTTAAATATTCATTAAAAACTAAATCATATATTTAGAGAAAATTATAATAATATTATTAAAATTTATAATTTTATTCTAATAAATAAATTTAATATATTTGTCTATATTTTTCATAAGTAGAGTGTAAAATCTATAAATTCAATATCAAAACTATTATTTTTTTTATTTAAAAGTTGCTTAATGAGTTTAACGAACGTGTTCACGAGCTAACGAGCCGAATATTACGAAGCTTGAGCTTGGTTTGTTTATTTTAACGAGCCTCATTAAACGAGCTCAAACGAGCTTTTATCGAATCGAGCTTCGAATAGCTCGCGAGCGACTTGGTTCATTTACACCCCTAGTCGTGAGCTACTTTTTATAACTTATAAGAAACTGATAACATGATCTTCTGTGTGTGACACTACACACCATGTTATCTACAATATAAATTAATTGAACAATTACACTTAGCATATAAATGTAGACATTTGACCAATGTAATTCTTTATTTCAACATAAATGTTTACAAAAAAACTAGGCTTTTAGTATACACTCTAACAAGAAGAACATTCAAAGCTGTGAGATTTGATTTGTGGATTTGTAAAGGGCTTTCCAGTTTCGTATCTGTGATCGCTTTTCCAATAACAAGAGGCGGCTTCCTCCACCCAACATTTTCTCCTTTCCGAATTCTACCACAACGAGGTATGACTTAATTGTTTTGTATAATGAATATATAATTCCTATATAACATACATCAGACATGGGGCAACATAAGGAGAAAGAAACACCTATCAATTATTGTTTGAAAAAGACTTTGAAAACCTTCTAAAATATCTTTTAAAACAACTTTTTCCATATTTTAAAGTATGTTTCAAAATAATTTCTTAAACAATACTTTCTAATTTTCAAAAACATTTTCAAAATTATTTTTAAGATTTTTTTTTAAAAAATAAATATTTTGCAATCAACAAGTTTAAAAAAAGGTTTTACAAAACATTTTCAGTAAGTTTTGAAAACTTTGGACTTCTTTTGATTTTGAAAATTTTTTAAAAAATACATTACCCTCCTATATTAAATACTATATTTTTAATTTACGCATGAAATTATAAATTAAGCATGTAATTGATAAAGGAATAAATATTTAATTTTCAAGTATTTAAAAATAAGATGAGCAACTAATATTACAAATATCCAAATCAAACATTATATTTAAGTAAAAAATTTAATGAGCATGATAAACAATAAAAAAAACTTAAGTAATAAGAAATATAAAATTATAGTGAAAAATAATTACGCTCATTAGACATCTTTTATAATTTATTTCCAAATTATATAAAGAGAGATAAATTATAAGGTCAGTTTATAGTCGATCGTTAAATGGTTAGAATGTGAGAGGAATAAGAAGCATAAAATGATAATCCTAATTTGCCTCATTGACTATTCCAGAAATGATTAGTCTGACCCCATGAAAATTTTCCACCGACCACCAGAATAAATTGGGAAGCGTACCAGCTCAGAAGTCCAATATCCTTTGGTTATGCCCTCTATTTAGAAAAAAATTTTCTATAAATATATCATAATTGAAATTCAAATTACGATATCTGAATGATAATCTGAGTATCGTACCACGATACTATAGCCCTGGGACAATCCCAAAATAATAAACATAAAAGAACATAGATAAAATGAATTAAAAAATGAAATGTAAAACATGCATAAAATATAAAGTTAAGCATAAAAGTTTCTAAGTCATGCATCAAAGTTAAATTGGTAATTAAGTCATGTTGATGAAATCCAAAATCCATATATTCATCAAACAAGAGACTAATAAAATGAACCAACCCAACTTGAATATTTTTGAACCTTAAGTTTATTTACGTTGCCCTGAATAGGTATGGTTGATCAAAATTGTTTGTGCATGTTAGCTGCACATTAAAAAATTCTTTTAAGAAAATAAATATATTTTGAAACCAAGTTTTCAAACTATTTTAATATGTCCGACAAAGTATTTTCAACTTAATGCCTATGAGATATAAGTTTTAAATAGGTTGGTTATGTAAGTGATCAATTTAGGTTAACAACCTTCGTTCATGTTGATGCAAAGTAATAAGTATTTAGAATCATGGCACAAGTCCTACCATCTCACGATCATCTATGCGGCTCAATATACGTACAATGTGAGATGTGAAAGATGCATATATCTATAGGTTCATACAATTCTAAGGTAGATTTGAGCTAAGTCCATTTTCAAAAAAATAGATATGTGTATATATATAGTAGATAAAGTAATTGAGTAAACTAAATATGTGAGAGTCCTATGCTAAGTTCAAAAGTTAGGCTAACTTTTCCCTTGGGGCAATGGTGCACCGAGTGTCTTCTCAGTTTCTCAAATATCTAAGGATCAAGTTCCAACAAAGGTGAATTAACGAATGAATTTTCTTTAATAGATAGTTGACCTAAGAACGTTGACTTATTGGATCGCTCATTGCAAGCGCTTCCCCATTTTATCTAGTGATAGGTGGAAAATTTTCGTCGGGTCAGACTGATCAACCTAGGATTAGTCGGATGGATATCTAGTACCAAAATTAAAAAAAATAAAAAAAAAAAGTTAGGCTAACTTAGTTAAGTGTCAACTCTCTCAAATTGGAGCTTTCTATAATTTTCTTCTTATGTTTACAATGGTTCTTCAATGAGTCAATATAATGAATATGTTGTTTAGGTATCCAAAATGAGTTAAGTCAAACTTTGTTCACTAAGTAATATTTAAGAACCCAATTCCTTCTACATTTAACATAATCAATCTTATTCCTATTTAGTAAAGACATTTAAGAACTATATATGCTTTTGACTTGAGTTAAATCCAACTCTAGTTTTGTACACAATATGTCGAGAGTCAAATATCATATCTAAGTACTCGGAGTCCAATGTAAATTTGTCCAACATTAATCTTATAATTCTTCAACTTGAGTTTCCCAAGCACAATTATCTTCCTCAAGTTATCACACTTGAGTTTAGGTTGCACCTTGAACCTTCTAAGTTGAGTCAAGATTAGTCCCCCCCTCCCCCCTAAGGTTTTTGATCTCCTTAAGGAGTGACTTGACTTTAGACTAGGACTTAACTAAAGACTTAATTGAGTAAGGGATTGTAACATATAATTTGTCAAGTAAGGAATTCATTATCTTATCAATAGAATCATTTAAGTCACTAATCATTTTTTTTTTTTTGAGTTGACGTGGATTCTAACTTTGATCTAGACAAGGGGTTACCAATCACAAAACATGTTTAACATCTCAAACAATCAGATTCAAATCTAGGAAAACTAAGAGAAAGAAAATTCTAAGATTGCTTGTGAGTCAGAATCCAGGACCCCATAACGAGGGGTCAACGCCACGTGGAGGTCAAAGCGTCAGACGGTCCGTCGAAGAATGGTGAGCCGACCGGACTCACGAGAAAAGGGCAGGCCGATCGGTTTGCCAGTAAACATCTGATAGTAAAAGGCACCCTGGCAGGGACCGAGGTTCCGACGCTCAATGAAACAGTAAATAATGACCGAGCGGAAGGGCGCGCCGTCCGGCCGGCGCAGGAAATTAGGGCCGTCCGGAGGCGCTCTTCGTCTAGCCGGCCGGACGGACGTCCTGGCCGGCGGTGGGTAAATAGGGACAGGAACATCTGCTGACAGCCGTCAAGTCCTAGAGCTAGGCCATACTCCTAATCTGACGGCCAGGTGTTCTCTTGTCCCATCGAAGACATGCTTGGACTGTAGCAGTATGGTGTCAGATAAGCTCTCTGACAGGTGCATACCGAGGTATGGGCTGCGGGTACGTATACGCCTCGGTGGACGTGCATTAGTTCTTTCACCGCTCTATATAAAGAGCCTCTTACTTCGCCGGAGGTACGCATTCTACAAGCTTTGGAGCCACTTTCTTTACCACTTGCTTGCCTGACTTGAGCGTCGGAGGGTCGCCGCCGGGAACCCCTTCCCGGCCCGACTTCTGTGCAGGGTCGCTGGAACTTCATACGACCAGTCGAAGACCCACATCAGCAACCGGAGAGCGCCACGTGCTCAGCGTTCGTTGAGTTAGCCGTTCGGACAGGATCAATTTGGCGCCGTCTGTGGGAACGCTCCTGCATCCGATCGGAAGCAATGGACGAAGCTGGACGACAACACATGGTGACGCTTTCGAACGAGGAACTCGACGCTCTGATCGAGATGAGGGCCGCCAAGCTCGTGGAGCAAAAATAGAAAGCCACAGCCGAGCGGCCGGAGCAACAAGCAACATCAGCGTCTGGTGGCCGAGCGGAAGCACCACCAGCGATAGTACCATTCCATCGGGCTCTCTTTCGCACTCCTGAAGCCGTAGCAACTAATCGAGAGCGGGGATAATCTTCGGATGAAATACCAAGACGAGACAACAGAAAAGGGAAAGTCCCCCGAGTGGACGCCTCTCCCGAGCGGATCAATCGCCAATTTTCGGAGGCTATTCTACAAGACCCTCTGCCCAAGCACTACGTGCCTCCGACGATCGGCGAGTACAATGAGACAACCGACCCGGATGATCATCTGGGTAAGTTTGATAACACAGCCACTCTCCATCAATACACAGATGGAGTAAAGTGCCGAGTTTTTCTTACCACTCTCTCGGGATCGGCTCAATGGTGGTTCCGGAGGCTGCCGGACGGATCCATCACAAGCTTCAAGGACTTCCGAACGGCCTTCCTCCATCATTTTGCAAGCAGTCGGCGCTATCAAAAAACGAGCGTGAGCCTGTTCGCCATCAAGCAAGAAGCCCGTGAATCGCTTCGAGCTTACATTCAGCGGTTCAACCAAGTGGCGATGGACATTCCAACGGCCACCTCGGAAACCATGATGAATGCCTTCACACAAGGCCTAGTGGATGGGGATTTCTTCCGATCGCTCATCCGAAAGCCGCCCCGAGACTATGATCACATGCTACACCGGGCGAACGAATACATCAACGTGGAAGAGGCACAAGCGGCTAGGAAAAAAGAAACTCCAACCGAGAGGGCTCCTTCGGCCGAGCGGAAACCACACGCCGCACATCAGCCGCCCAGAGGATCAAGGGCTGAAGCAATCCGATCCTCCCATGCCAGGCCCCATGTGCAAGAGGTAGCCGCCGCCCGGCCCAAGCCAAAGAAGAAATGGACCCCGATGTTCTGCTCCTTCCACCGGACGGATACGCACAACACAAGGGATTGCCGAAGTCTTCCCTTCGTGGCTCATCCCGTACCCCGGAATGTCGGACGACGGTCGCCTTCAGTCGACAGGCGACAGAGAATTCATGAAGCCGATCGGACGCGAGCTGATAGACAACAGCGACAGATTCCCGATCGGCATCGTTCTCCAAGGCAGGGGAATCGCCGGGCGTCCAGAGAACGGTCTCGACCGTCCGCTCGGGAAGAGGAAAATAGAAGCAATACTTCCCGAGGCGAGATCAACGTTATTGCTGGCGGGCCGACCGGAGGAGACTCCAATCGAGCCAGAAAGGCGAGCGTCCGGCAGCTCCAGATTCATGCGGTCGGCTGTAGCCGAGAACGAGCAGAAGGACCAGAAATTAGTTTCGGGCTCAGGGACTTGGAAGGAGTTGAAGTACCCCATGACGATGCTCTGCTCATCAAAGCGGTAATAGCCAATTACACTATTCATCACGTATTTGTTTACACAGGGAGCTCAGTCAACATCATATTCAAGAAGGCGTTCGATCAGCTGCAGATTGATCGAGCCGAGCTGCTGCCTATGACAACCCCGCTCTACGGGTTTACGGGTAACGAAGTTCAGCCGGTTGGACAGATCCGGCTGGCTACCTCGCTGGGAGAAGAGCCGCTCAGGAGGACAAGGACAACAAACTTCGTGGTGGTCGACTCTCCCTCGTCCTACAACGTCATCTTGGGGAGACCGGCGCTCAGCGAACTTCCATCAGAAGATCAAGTTCCCCGTCGAGGACAAAGTGGGAGAAGTACGGGGAGATCAACTAGCAGCTCGGCGATGCTACATCGAGATGGTCCGAGCAGAGGCCAATTCCGCTCGGAAGGCGCCCCGGATCGAGGTAAACGCCATCACCGAAAAGCCACCCTCTTTAATTTATGAAGAAAAAGAGGAAGTGTAGATTCACCCAACCCGACCGGAGGCCACAACCTTTATAGCGTCCGATCTGGAGGAGAAGCAGAAAGAAGAACTGATCCAATGCCTCCGAAGAAATCATGATGTCTTCGTCTGGTCGACACATGAGCTGCCCGGAATTTTGCCGAGCATAGCGCAGCACGAGTTACATGTCCGACCGGACGCTCGGCCGGTAAAGCAGAGAAAAAGAGATTTCAGCGCCGAGCAGAATGCCATCATCCGGGCGGAGGTGGAGAAGCTTCTGGAAGCCGGCCATATACGCGAAGTGCAATTCCCGAGCTGGTTAGCTAACGTAGTATTAGTCTCCAAGCCAGGCAATAAGTGGAGAGTGTGTATAGATTTTTGGGATCTCAACAAAGCTTGCCCGAAAGATTTTTATCCTCTGCCCCGGATAGATCAGCTGGTGGACTCTACTACGGTCATGAATTAATCAGATGCTCGACGCCTACGGGGCTATCACCAAGTGCCGCCTGGAGATCAAGAAAAGTCACCGTGACGGACCACTTATTGCTATAATGTGATGCCATTCGGATTGAAGAATGCGGGGACATATATCGCTTGATGAATAAAGTATTCAGAGAGCAGATCGGAATCTAGAAGTTTATGTGGACGACATTCTCATTAAGTCCGTCCGAGCGCCGATCTCTTCAAAGACATGGAGGAAACCTTCCAGCAAATATGGAGTCAAGCTAAATCCCGAAGTGCCTGTTCAAGGAGGGCGTCTGGGTACATAGTGACCGAGCGGGAATCAAGCAAATCCCAAGAAGGTGAAAGCTCTACAAGATATGTCGCCTCCAAGAAATACAGCGGCTGACCGGTCGGATAACCGCTCTGTCCAGGTTCATCTCCAAAACCGCCGACCGGAGCCTCCCTTTTTTCAAGATCTTACGCAAAGCTACAAAATTTCACTGGGACGAAGAATGCGACCGGGCGTTCGAAGATTTGAAGGCATATCTGAACTCTCTCCCGATATTAGCCCAGCCGACTGCGGGTGAGCCACTTCATATGTACTTGTCTTCAACCGAGCATGCAATCGGCTCAGCTTTAGTGAGGTCGAGCGGAGAAGAGCCTGTGTATTTCCTTAGTCACATTTTAAAAGATGCTGAATCTCGCTACACTGGGTTCGAAAAGCTAGCCTTCGCTCTGGTCCTCGCCGCTCGGTGCCTTCGTCCATACTTCCTGGCACATACGATCATTGTCAAAACCAATAGCCCGCTCGGACGTGTGCTACTAAATCCAGAGGCATCCGGACGACTCATCAAATGGACGACGGAGTTAAGTGAATTTGATATCCAATACCAGCCCCGCTCGGCGATCAAAGCGCAATCCTTGGCTGATTTTGTGACTGAGGTGTAAAGGCCGGAGCCGGAAGCTATGTGGAGAATATATGTGGATGGGTCGTGCACTCGGCTCGGAAGTGGGATTGGAATATTGTTACTCTCCCCTCAAGAAGAGAAGATGCACTTATCCGTCCGGCTGGATTATAAAGCTACCAACAATGAAGCAGAGTATGAGGCCCTCATAGCCGGCCTGCAGGCAGCTCGGCATGTGGGAGCTGGTCGGGTAACTCTTCACTCGGATTCGCAGTTGGCCGCTCAGCAGCTCTCTGGTACCTTCGAAGTCAATAGTGCTCGGCTCAAGCTCTACGCTGAAGCCTTCGAGAAGCTCAAAGCTGATTTTAGAGAAGTTATTGTCCAGAAGATACCTAGAGCAGAAAATCAAGCAGCCGATGAGTTAGCCAGACTCGTGAGCTCAATAGCGCCGGTCACCATTCAGCAATCAATTGAAAAAGTACTGTTGGTGGCGCACGTCGACCGGATGGAAGGCCTCACATTTCCAAGCGACTGGCGGACACCCTTCATAAAGTTCCTCCGCTTGGGAGTCACACCGTCCGACCGGAACGAAGCCCAGCTGTTAAGAAGGAGAGTCGGTCGGTTCACACTCATCGGCGATCAGTTTTACAAAAAGGCTTTCTCACGCCCGTTGTTGAAATGCGTGAGCACGGAGGACTCGGCTTACATCCTCCAAGAAGTACATCAAGGATCGTGCGGAGGGCATCCGGGCGGACGATCGTTGGCCAAGAAGATCCTCTTGGCCGGGTACTTTTGGCCGACTTTACAAGCAGACGCCGCTCGGACCGTGTCGACGTGCCTCTCATGTCAGAAGTACCATAACTTCAACCACCGACCGGCAGAGGAAATGAAGGCATCAACAGTTTCATGTCCGTTCGATCAATGGGGAATGGATATTGTCGGTCCATTTCCGATGGCGACCGGGCAGCGGAAATTTTTGCTAGTGGCGGTCGATTATTTTTCCAAGTGGGTGGAGGCCGAGCCGCTAGCCAAGATCACCGAACAGATGGTCAAAAAATTTATCTGGCAACACATCATTTGTCGGTTCGGCATCCCTCGCCGATTGGTTTCCGACAATGGGCGGCAATTCACAGGGAAGATGCTAGAGGAGTGTTGCAAAAGCTACGGCATCGAGCAACACTTCACGTCCGTGGCTTATCCCCAGAGCAACGGTCAAGCCGAAGTAGCCAATCGGGAAATTCTTCGTATTCTGCGCGCTCGGCTCGACCATTTGGGAGGAAGTTGGCCGGATGAAGTGCCGGGCGTCTTATGGGCCATCCGAACGACGCCGAAGGAAGGGACGGCCGTCACGCTGTTCCATTTGGTGTATGGCGGCGAGGCGGTCATTCCGGTCGAAGTCGGCGTTGAATCCGTCCGGATCCAGAGTTATGATGATGGCAACGCCGAACGGAGGAACATGGAGTTGGATTTGGTCGAAGAGGAGCGAGACAAGGCGTCCGTTCGGCTGATGGCATACCGCCAGCGGATGAAGCAAAACTACAACCGCCGCGTAATCCCCAGATCATTCCAGGTCGGCGATCTCATCTGGAAGAATGTCAAGCCGGTCAGCGACGTCGGCAAGCTTGAAACTCCTTGGGCGGGTCCCTTCAAGGTTAATTGAAAAACTCCGCTCGGGAGCTTATTATTTGGAGGATGAAGACGGGCGGCAGCTGGATCGACCATGGAGTGCGAATCATCTCCAACCTTATCGAGCGGGGTGAAAGGTGCACGAATGTAAATCATTTTTGTATATGTTAGTCGCCCAGGTCCTTGTAATGCAGGAAGCAAAATTAATTCAAAGGATGGCCGAGGGTTCCGCCGATCGGCAGTGTCGAAGTTAGCCGTAAAGGCCTTCGAGCTCCGACGTTAAAAATCGAGAGATGAGCCGGCGTCTATAAACGTCCGAGCGGAAGACCGTCGAGCTCCGACGTTAAAAATCGAGAGACGAGCCGGCGTCTATAAACGTCCGAGCGGAAGACCGTCGAGCTCCGACGTTAAATATCGAGAGACGAGCCGGCGTCTATAAACGTCCGAGCGGAAGACCGTCGAGATCCGACGTTAAAAATCGAGAGACGAGCCGGCGTTTATAAACGTCCGAGCGGAAGACCGTCGAGCTCCGACGTTAAAAATCGAGAGACGAGCCGGCGTCTATAAACGCGCCGAGCGGAAGACCACCCAGCTCCGACGTTAAAAATCGAGACGAGCCGGCGTTATAAACGCCCGAAGCGGAAGACCGCCGAGCCCGACGTTAAAATCGAGACGAGCATAAACGCCCGAGCGGAAGACCGTCGAGCTCCGACGTTAAAAATCGAGAGACGAGCCGGCGTCTATAAACGTCCGAGCGGAAGACCGTCGAGCTCCGACGTTAATATCGAGAGACGAGCCGGCGTCTATAAACGTCCGAGCGGAAGACCGTCGAGCTCCGACGTTAAAAATCGAGAGACGAGCCGGCGTCTATAAACGTCCGAGCGGAAGACCGTCGAGCTCCGACGTTAAATATCGAGAGACGAGCCGGCGTCTATAAACGTCCGAGTGGCTCGCATGCGAAAATCTAGCGAAAACCCCTTTGAGGTAAGGCGCGAAGCAAAAGATGGTTAATCGGCATTAAAAATGCGAGCAAGTGAACGAGTGACGTTCGCGCACCGAGCGGCTGCTCAGTCGCATAATGAAAGACATTAAAGACAATCGCCTGGTCTGACAGAGCGTAGTGCCGAGCGGAGGAGTTTTAAAGAACACTTTAGTTATGACGAGAGGAAAATTTCTTGCCAAAACAAAAGCTGAAGGAAAGAAAAAGATTATCTATTAAGCACAAGGCTAACCAAAAAAGTTACTACAGAAATAAGTTGGGCCGAACGGCTGGAATACAAAAAAGAAAAAACGCTTATCACGCGTCAAAGTCAAAAAGAGTGTCAGGGATGGCGCCCATCACGATCCCGAGGTCCTCGGGGGGGATGGCCAACTCGGCGGGCAGGTGGCCCTTGGTCTTCAGGTAATCCACCGCCGCCTTGATCGCTTCTTCGAAAGTGAGGGATATCTTGTCGGTAAACTTCTCTCCGAAATCTTCCGAGCAGAGATACGCCTTACTCCCCCTCTTGATATTCTTTAAGCGCGGCGTGGGCAGCGTCGCTGGCAGCTTGGAGATCCTTCAATTCTCCATCAAATCTTTGAAGATCGGCTGAGCGGCTCTTCTTCTCGGTGGCCAGAAGAGCATCCAGATCCTTGATGCGTTACTCCAGCCCGCTGATCTCCACCTTCATTCGGTCCATATCATCGATGGCCTGGCGTTTCCGTGTGATCGCCGTCTTGATATCCTTATCTCGTTGTTTGACCATCGCTTCGAGCCGAACGACCTTGCTCGCTAGATCAGAAGCCCGTTTCCATTCGGCTTCCAGTAATTTTTTGGTCTTCTCCAGAGCGGCCGTCGACTGTTGGCTGTCCCCCGCGGCTTTGAGTTTTTTCAATTCATCCTCCAGCTCGGCCAACCGATTACTAACGGCAATCTGCTCCACCCAGTTCTACAAGCAAAAGGGAACAGGTTAAAAACTTAATTCAAATACACGAACAAAGAAAAAGAGCATACCCCGGTGGCCTGTTGAAGGTTGCTGTCGCCGAGCTGCGCGGGAGTCATCACTTTGATTCGGCGCCGAGCGTCCTCCCAAGCTTTTGCAAGAGGGCCCGTCAAGGTGATCTGCTGCTCGGGGACCACTGGCCGATCAGCAGCAGCCATGTATTCCTCTGAGGGGAGGCGCAGGACGGTTTTAATCAAATTTGAGCCGCTCGGCTCACTCTGAGCGGCATCGGCCTTACCGGACGGCCCACCGGTGGACGAGGAAGGAAGCTCGCCCAAGCGCCTAATACGGCGCAGAGTTCTTGAAGGGCTGGACGGCGGCACCTCAGAGCTTGCCCTCGGAGAACCATGTGGGGTCGGGGTGCTCTCTAGGGAAACCGTCCTGGACAACACCGGAGCATCCGCGCCCCGCTCGGGCTGTGGTTCATCAAGTGGAGTTGAGGCAGATGCAGATTCCGGTCGTCGGCGCTTCCGAGTGAGTAGCGGAGCATCATCTGCCGAACGACCCTCCACCTCGGCTGGGGAAGAAGGTTCTGTGCCGCCCGCTGCCTCGTCGTGAGAGGTAGTAGCTGCCAAGGCTTCAGGGGCATCTTGAGTCCCCTCGCCTGATTCGCCGGTCGGATTGGCTGGATCAAGGCCCCGCTCGGCGACCTCCTTGTTCCTCACCGCCTCAATCTGAGCGGCTTTCAATTTGAGCTTCTCGGTCGCCTTAGCACGCCACATAACTTCAGCTGCAGAAACAAAGATTAAATCAATTAGAACAAAAGAAAAAGGAGGGATGAGAATCGCTTACTCATGCTGCAGGGCAGATCGGCGGGGGTAGAAGACAAGCCGAATATGTGCATTACTCCCGGAAGGAGCAGCTTGTCAATATGATAGCGCTGACCAACCAGCCGTTCGGCTGCATGAAGGTAGGTCGCGTCGCCTCTAAATTTGCCGAGCTCCGGTTGCGCTGGCATCGCCGTCTGCCACTTGGTGCGAAAAGTTGGCCGCTCGGGAAAACGTATATAGAAAAAATGCTCCTTCCAATGTTTATTGGAGCTCGGCATGTTATCGAAGAGGACGAAACCTATCCTAAACTGGAAAACAAAGGTGCCCCACTCGGCTTGCTTGGGATAAAAAAAGTAGTGGAAAATCTTAGGGTCGAGGGGGATGCCGTTCAGTTTGAATAAAATTATCACCCTGCTCAGCAGCCTTACGGAGTTCGGAACTAGTTGGCCGAGCGGGATGCGGAAGTAGTTGCAAACTTGCAAGAAAAATTTATGGGGTGGGAAGCGTAGCCCGGCCAAAAATTGGTCTCGGAAAAAAAGAACTGTGCCGGGCGGCGATTCATGAGGCCGATCGGCCGGTGTGGCTAATACTATTTGGTGGTCGGAAGGAATGTCGTAAGTCCGAGCGAGACGCAACGCGTCCTCCTCGTCAAAATGGCTCTCCATGGTCATGTATCATAGACCCGGAGCGCCGCCGGTCGACTGCGAGGTGCTAGTCATGGTCGAAAGACAAGAATACGGGACCAAAAGGGAAGGTTCAAGCAAGGAATGGAGGAAAACCGACTGAAGGAAACGATTAACAGAAAGAAGAAAACGTTGGGAACGAGAAAGAGGGTCTTACGAGCAAGAAAGATGATCGACGGGGGGGCCTGGGGGTTACCGAAGAGTTGAGGGGCGAGGTCGCCAGAGAAAAAAACGAGCAGAGGAGCGCCGGAGGAAGATGAAGCAACAATGCGGCAGAAACGGAGTCGCGGGCTTTATATCGCCGCCCGGGAGCAACCTCCACCGTCCGATCCAGGTCGTCGATAACGAGGTCATCATCCAGCCGTTCATTTCAAACGGCGGCTGTCCCATCGAAAGTGACGCCACCGCCATACGCTGACAAACGCACGATCGCCACGTGTCAGCAGAATATTGGCCGCATTTAATGAGCTCCCCTTACCGTGCGCAGCGCACGTGATGGGTAGTAGGGGAGAGCATCGAACATGGATTCCAAGAGAACACAAGGCACGGACAGGATACCGCCGAACGGATGAGTATCCCTATGCCTAGCCGAGCGGCCTAATGCAGTGATCATTGCTCAGTCAGATCGGCAGTCCAGTCAGTCGGACTTCGCCTCCTTCAACTAGACTCGAGGGGAAGGCAAGTGATCCGGTGGTCAGAATCCGGGACCCCATAACTAGGGGTCAACGCCACGTGGAGGTCAAAGCGCCAGGCGGTCCGTCGAAGAATGGTGAGCCGACCGGACTCACGAGAAAAGGGCAGGCCGATCGGTTTGCCAGTAAACATCTGATAGTAAAAGGCACCCTGGCAGGGACCGGGGTTCCGAGGCTCAATGAAACAGTAAATAATGACCGAGCGGAAGGGCGCGCCGCCCGGCCGGCGTAGGAAATTAGGGCCGTCCGAACGGCGCTCTTCGTCTAGCCGGCTGGACGGATGTCCTGGCCGGCGGTGGGTAAATAGGGACAGGAACATCTGCTGACAGCCGTCAAGTCCTAGAGCTAGGCCATACTCCTAATCTGACGGCCAGGTGTTCTCTTGTCCCATCGAAGACATGCTTGGACTGTAGCAGTATGGTGTCAAGTAAGCTCTCTGACAGGTGCATACCGAGGTATGGGCTGCGGGTACGTATACGCCTCGGTGGACGTGCATAAGTTCTTTCACCGCTCTATATAAAGAGCCTCTTACTTCGCCGGAGGTACGCATTCTACAAGCTTTGGAGCCACTTTCTTTACCACTTGCTTGCCTGACTTGAGCGTCGGAGGGTCGCCGCCGGGAACCCCTTCCCGGCCCAACTTCTGTGCAGGGTCGCCGGAACTTCATACGACCAGTCGAAGACCCACATCAGCAACTGGAGAGCGCCACGTGCCCAGCGTCCGTTGAGTCAGCCGTTCGGACAGGATCATTTCTCCTAGTCTCTCCCGATCTCTCCTTGATGAGTAGATGACTCTTGAGTGCCTAAAAGACTCCTCTTCTAGCCTTCTTGGGGGCATTGGATGACCCCAAATTGAGATCCCCCATCCAAATGAAGAGGGCACCTTAAATAGTGCAAAAAATCGAACATCCGACATAGGTTGTGTTTCTAGACTTGGGTGCCTGTGTTAGTTGTTGGGAGCTTTGGATCTGACGGGGAACTGTTGGTTGCTACTGGGAATATCGTACCGGTTCCCCTGTATAAAAATTTGTACAAGTCCTGAACCATTCCTAACAACCTATTGTGTTCTTTAAAAATTAAATTTGGAATCGCAAACGGAACTTAATATTATTGATTCCAAATTCAACTTATCTGTTCTTAGTGGTTTAAACTTGGATCGCAAACGATGCTTAACATTATTGATCCAAATCCACCCATGTTACAAATTCAATTAAATATTAATTTCAGAGATCAACTTCCAGGTTAAACATGGCAAGGCACTAGACCTTCTTGGGTATGGGATCATCCACCACTTCCTAGACAAAGCCTTTCAATGAAATTTAATATTTAATTTCCTTATAGTAACCCTAGGTTAACCAAAAAGAACAATCAAATCACAAGTTTGAAAAATAAAAGAAACACAAAATCGAAAAACATAAATTCAATTACCTAGATTCATTAGCCTCTTGTGTTTGGTATTTCAAGATCTAAATAAAAGGATGAACTAGTTATGATGCGGAAACTAATAACTAGTTATACCTTTTATAGCTTATAGACCTCACAATCTTTTGCCATATTCCTCTTCTTATCTCGGACGTCGTGTGAGCGACGATCTACCGAGACGAGAATCCACCCAAGCTTCCTTCTTCTCCAAGCAAGTTTCGGCCACCACAAGAACTCCAAGAGAAGATGAGGTTCGGCCACCACCACCAAGCTCTAAGGGATGCTAGAAACAAATCCTCCTTTCTCTACTTCTTCTCCAAGCAAAATCCGGCTACCAAGGACTCCCCAAGAGTTGATGTTGCCAGCCACCAAAGAAAAAGAAAAGGAGATGAAGAAGGATGAGGGTCAGCCACCACCAAGGAGGAGAGGAATAATAGAAGTATTGTTGTGAGGTGAGGCACCTCTACTCTTTCTTTTATATTCCTTGGTCTTGACAAATAAGGAAAGTTTTAATAAAAACTTCCTTATTTTTCCTTAACATTGAAAAGGAAAATTTAACTAATTAAAAATCCTTTTCTCTATTAATATGGCCGGTCATATCTAATCCTCCAAGGAAGGAAAGTTTTAAACACAAAATTAAAACTTACTAATTTATTTCCAGAAATTTTTAAATAAAAATTTCTCTTTTAAAAATCCCCTTCATGGTTGGTTATAAAAGGGAACTTTTATAAATTAAAATCTCTCTATTAAAACATGTGGATAATTTCAAAAAGAAAAATTTTCTCAAAATTAAAATCTTCCTTTCAATCTACAAATAAGGAAAGATATCAAATCTTTTCTCTTAATCTTTTGTAAAAACTATAAAAGGAAAGATTTAATTTTAAAACTCTCTTTTTAAAATCATGAGGATGGTTACAAAAAAGGAAAGTTTTATAAAAAATTAAAATCTTCCTTTTAACTACAAATAAGGAAAGATATCAAACTTTTCTCTTAATTTTTTGTAGAAAACTATAAAATGAAATATTTAAATTTTAAACTCTCTTTTAAAACTATGGCTTCCATATAAGAAAAGATTTAAAAAAAATAAAATCCTTTTATTTTTATGTGGTCTGCCACACCAAGCTTGGTTTTAAGCTAGGGTCGGACACCTTTTAAACCATCTCACCTTGGTCTGGCCGGCCCTACTTGGGCTCCAAGCTAGGCTTGGCTGGCCACCTTAAGGTGGATAAAAAGGTGGGTATGGCTAGGTATAAAACTTTATAAATAAGAGGCTACGATAGGGACCGAGAGGAGGAATTGGTTTTGGTCTCCCGATGAACTTGAGCTTCCCGTGTTCGCCCCGAACACCCAACTCAAGTTCATCAATAATATCTCATTCCACTAAAGAGTTATTATTGAACTACCGCATCAATCTCATATTACTATATGGGCTCCTCTTTATCATGAGTATGTTAATCTCCCTGTGTTTAAGATATCGAATGCCCACTAATTAAATGAATTACTAACAACTCACTTAATTAATATCTAATTCCAAGAGTAGTACCACTCAACCTTATCGTCATGACGGACTAAATCACCTGCAGGGTTTACATGACAATCCTTATGAGCTCCTCTTGGGGACATTATCAACCTAGATTACTAGGACACAGTTTCCTTCTATAATCAAGAACACAGACTATAAATAATATCATTTCCCAACTTATCAGGCCTTTTGATTTATTGAACTAAATCTCACTCATTGATAAGTCAAAGAAATAAATACTAGATATATGTGCTTGTTATTATATCAAGATTAAGAGCACACACTTCCATAATAACAAAGGTCTTGTTCTTTTATTCAGTCAGTATAAAAAGAAACTACCTTAAATGGTCCTGCTCAATACACTCAAAGTGTACTAGTGTAATTTTATAGTTAAGATAAATTAATACCAAATTACACTTTGACTAATCCAATGTTTTGTTCCTTTCCATCTTAGTCGTGAGCTATTGTTTATAATTTATAAGGAATTGATAACATGATCTTCTGTGTGTGACACCACACACCATGTTATCTGCAATATAAATTAATTGAACAACTACACTTAACATATAAATGTAGACATTTGACCAATGTGATTCTTTATTTCAAAAATAAATGTTTACAAAAAGCTAGGCTTTTAGTATACATTCTAACAGGGACGACTTGTGCCATTGGCATGGGCGTCCATAGCAAGCTAGCAGAGCTAGGCATGGCTGGTGCCACTCAGCACAAGCGATAAGGCAAAGTGGTAGAGCAGGGCACTGCCCGTGCTGTTGGGCATGGGCGGTCTTGGCAAAGTGGTCGAGTGGGGCACAGGCCATGTCACTAGGCACAGGCACCCATGTACGAACATGCCCTCTTCAAACTTGATGTCTTCACTTTCCATTTCGCTCCAACCTTCACTCCTGCCATCTAAATTACACAGGAGAAATATCTAGGAGTAATAAAGCATGATAAATAAAGCATAGAATCAAGATATCACAAATCATGCATGTTGTTCCTATCTGAAAAATGGAGATGGTATGCTGAGTAGGTAGCCGCGGTGTTGACTGGAAAAGACTTTCGGATTGAATTGAGGTCTATGGATTAACATACACTTCTTCCTACACACACTCAAACGAGAATACAAGGCGTCAGTGCTCAAAAACTAGGGAAAGAGTTTCTAACAAAGGTTCTCCGATGTTCAAGTCAGTGTATTGCCCAAGCGGGAAGTAGAACAGTAAATGAGTAGCAAGATGCACGCATAGTAAAATGTATGGAGTGTGCATACCTCACCATCGGAGAGGACCCCCCATTTATATATCACCTCTATAACCTCTGCAATCATGAGATAACATAGAATATTAGGTGTAAAAAATTGTCAAGCAAGGGAATATATTCATCATGGAAGGCGTATATCCACAGTCCTAGGAATATTCTGTTACTCGTGTGTACCCTTTTGGTAACTGATACCATTAATGAGGCGGTTGAAGGAATATGCTGTCAGAATGTGTTGGTTGAGGGAAAGTATAATCATCTTCAAGGAAGGTTCCATGAGAGGCCTGTGTTCATAGAGGAATATTCTTTGATAAACTGCTAGTATTCTCTAACAGATTGTTAAAATTCTCTGACAATGTTGTCCACTAGATATATCTCGACTGGAAGTTTAGTTGACCAACCACTTAATCTAGTGACAGATTGATATGTATAACAGAGCTACTGCTTTTTTGTAAGAACGCTCTGTATTTAGAGCTGCTCAAATATATGTTGTGTGACACTGGAGATCTGAGTATGAAATAATAGAGAAACGAGTCCCTTTGGTCCTAGCGATTCTATGGCAGGATGGTCATATATATGCAAGAATGATTGCTTCTAAAGAGTGGGTTCTTGAGCCCCGACCAACCTTTTAGTCGGTCGTCCTTACTACTGGGGACTGGTCCTTGGTCACTGAAGTAATATCCCGAGTTATTTAAATCGAGTTGGGTTTTTTCTGAAAGCTACCTGGTATGGTCCGTGGGTCTGAGGATATCGAGCCTTGTAATTCCAATCACCTTTTTATCGACCCGACTTTACATAGGAGGGCGGGGAAAATGAGCAATAAAGCCCACATGTTTGGCTAATTGTATATGAAGTTGCATTATGAATAAAAGGCTGTTATTGAGCCCTGATCAAATATGTTCCCGATCGTCCTGTGTGTCGCTCATGCTCGATCGACCCTTGGGCTAGCCATTCTTGGACACGGCTGTGTGTGTGTTAACCCGAACCCGATCCGAATTCAACCCGAAACCTTTAATCTCGAACCCGACCAACCCGAATCCGACCTCGATAACCCGAAAACTCAATTTAAAATGACTTTTTTAAAAACTATTTTCCCTATAATTCTTCACTTTAATACTCCATCATTATCATATAATATTAATATACATAAAAACATTTGAATTTTTAAAATAAAATTTGATTTAATCCCAAAAAAACTCACTAAACCCTATATTTTGGTCAACCTGGGTCAACTCAGGTCAACTCGAACCCGACCCGACCCAACTCGAAAATTTTCAACCCAAAAATCCTCCAATCTGAATCTGACCTGAACTCGAAAATGCTTAACCGAAACATGATTTTTTCAGGTCAACTCGGGTTGAGTCGTCAGATCAGGTTTATTTTTGACATTCCTAGTCAAATGTAATGTGAAAATATTATGAAAATCCTATATGCATTACATTTATCAACTGCATTAGATTTACCTACAATTAAAATTATATCTTTTTCTTACATATAAAAGATATATAGTATATTTATAAAAAATTCAAAAAATAATACATCTAATTTAATATTATAGAGGTCCCTAAATATTTTATATGTATTTACCAGGGATGACAACATGTGAAAATGCCTTAAAAGCATATTTGATTACGTCACAATTTTCAACCCATTCGCCAAGTGAGTGAAGACGGTTGAGATGCTCCTTGAATCTGCCATGAAGTTAGGCTTGTAATTTTCAACCCATTCGCCAAGTGAGTAAAGACGGTTGAGATGCTCCTTGAATCTGCCATGAAGTTAGGCTTGTAGATTATCTTTCTTTCATCTGACAGTTTTGGAGTTGACTCAACAGAATAACTCTTTTGGCCGTCCTTGAGTCAATCCTTCATGGAATTCAAATTAATTATTTTCATAGCTGCTTTGCACTTTGAAAAGGTCCGACTAAGTTGTTCTTGAGTTAAACTACATTGCAAGATAGTTGTGACCTTATCATTGCCTCAATCCCATCATCTCCGTAGTGCATCCTTGCTAGCTATTCTTGGGCCACCTTTCCTTCATTTGGACCATTGTCTCACCTTAACTTTATCTTCCACGTTAGCCCGGGGTCCACATTTAACACCCCGGGGTATTAATTCGAGTGGGTTGGGTTATTTTTTTTTAACCTAACCCGAACTCAACCCGAATCTGAATTCAACCCGAAACCCTTAAATCTGAACTCGACCAACCCGAATCCGACCTGGATAACCCGAAAACTCAATTTAAAATGATTTTTTAAACTATTTTTCTTATAATTCTTTATTTTTATCTCAATACTTCATCATTATCATATAATATTAATATACATAAAAACATCTGAATTTTTAAAATAAAATTTAATTTAACCCCAAAAAACTCACTAAACCCTATATTTTGATCAACCCGGGTCAACTCAGGTCAACTCGAACTCGACCCGACCCAACTTTCAATCAAAAAATCCTCCAATCCGAATCCGACCCAAATTCGAAAATGCCCAACTTGAACATGATTTTTTCGGGTCGACTTGAGTTGAGTCGTCAGATCGAATTTATTTTTGACACCCCTAATCAATTGTAATGTGAAAATATAATGAAAATCTTATATACTTTACATTTATCAACTGCATTAGATTTACCTACAATTAAAGTTGTATCTTTTTCTCACATATAAAGGATATATAGTATGTTTATAAAAAATTTCAGAAAATAACGCATCTAATTTAATATCATACAGGTTCCTAGATATTTTATATGTATTTACCAGGGATGATAGCATGTGAAAATGCCTTAAAAGCATACTCGATTAAGTCACAATTTTCAACCCATTCGCCAAGTGAGTGAAGACGGTTGAGATGCTCCTTGAATCTGCCATGAAGTTAGGCTTATAGATTATCCTTCTTTCATCTGACAGTTTTGGAGTTGACTCAACAGAAGAACTCTTTTGGCCGTCCTTGAGTCAATCCTTCATGGAATTCAAATTAATTATTTTCATAGCTCCTTTGCACTTTGAAAAGGTCCAACTATGTTGCTCTTGAGTTAAACTACATTGCAAGATAGTTGTGACCTTATCATTGCCTCAATCCCATCATCTCCTTGGTGCATCCTTGTTAGCGGAAATCTTCATTCTTGGTTGTTTGTAGTTCGATCCACCTTAGGACTGATTTTTGAGTTCATTTTGGAAAGTGTGTGGAAGCCGATCGAGTTTAAGCTTCGATTTTAGTCCAATTTTTCTATTCATTTCGAGTTTATGGAATATTGAGTGATGTGGTGTTCTTATGCAGAGGTTTTGCTTCTCTGTGTTGTTTATTTAGGTTTCTGTCTTCGTTATTGTTGGATCGGAAGCCTCAATTATAATGAAGTTAAACGGTGGTATATGTGTGTTTTCCTGGGGTGGTTGTTTTCTTTTGCTACATGTTAGCCGTAGGTTATAATATTTATGTTGTATTACTTCTTCAATCATCACGAAGTTTCCTAGTGTAAGGGATTAATGTTGTATTACTTCTTCAATCATCACGAAGTTTCCTAGTGTAAGGGATTTTTATCATGTTTTTATTATGCCCATCCTGCGAAGGAATAACTTTTAAGTTGATCTATGATTTCTATTTCATAGTTATTCCTGTTCACAATCTGAAACTTGGTATGAAATCAACTTTCTTATGTGATTCATACTGGGTTGAGTTCTATAACTATTGGGTCATACCTTGTCAATTTTTGTTCATTCTTTAACCTATAGCTATGTCTTACAATCTGTAGATCTTATGCAAAAGTTATCCCTGGACTCTACAAATAAAATGGCGAAGCTTCACAGGTACTTTTTTTTAGTTTTTAGTTTGTTAACTAAATTATTATTGGTGTTTTTTCTATCATTTTCTTTGAAGGGAGAATAATGTGTTGATTTTATTTGTTTCTATGAAGACTTCAAGAGTGACCACCACTGGTAAATTGTAATCTACTATCCATTCTATTTTTCAGTATTGATCATGTGTTACGTTTGTGCTTTGTCTTTTTATTATGCTCACTGTTTGATATCATTTATGGTCATTGGCAGGGAGTTTAAGGGGAGATGTACCATCACTGATATGGTTATGCTCCATATAGTCCGCATCCTTCTCCTTTGTCCCCCACCAGTGCACCATGCACACCAAGCCAAAATCCTAGCTCGAAAGGAGATGTTTCTACATCTACTGCCATTGATCTTCCTCCTATCCCTGTAGATACAACAAAAGTTGACTCGAATGGAACTGCTAAAGCAAATGCAAATACCAACAATGGAACAACACAAGCAAAACGAAACCAACAGTATGCACCATCAAATGCCATGGGCTCGTTTGGTCATGATGGCATGTGGTCGCCTATTTCAAGTATGACAGTTCCATGTTTCCTGATGGGCAACAGAGAGACCAACTTCCACTAACAATGGTTCTTCAATGATTTGGAAATACTACATCCACAAGAAATTAAATCAGAATCTCCATCACCTTCCTCATCTTACAGTATGTATTATGCAAATTAGTACCTTGTCTGTTAACTGATATATTTGTGGCACGTGCATGCTTACATTCTGTTATAACTTCACCTTAGTAATCATATTCTTGTTGGTTGCTACTCGGAAAACCTAATAGTTTTACTGTATAAAAATTTTATACAAAGATCTGAACCTTTTCCTAGCTACCATGTGTTCTTTTAAATTAAACTCAGATCGGCTGCGAAATTTAACACGTTTGATCCTAAGTTTAATTTATTTGTTCTTTTAGGTTTACACTTGGATCTCCTGCGGAACTTAACACGTTCGATCTAAATCACCTAGGTTATTAATTCCATTAAATATTAATTTCCAAAATTGGCTTCCAGGACTGCATGGCAAGACACATGACCTTCTTGGATATGAGAACAACCACCACCGCCTAGACAAAGCCTTTTAAGGAAAGCTAATATTTAATTTCCTTAAATAACTTTAGGTCAACCAAAAGGAACAATCAAATCACAAGGAAAAGAAAATAAAAGAACACAACATCGAAAACTAATTCGAAATACTAGAATCGCATGCCTCTTGTATTTGGTATTTTTACATGGAGATAAAACTAACATGATGCGGAAAACTATATTAGTTATACCTTACTTAGTAGATAATGACCTCTTGATCTTCTACCGTATTCCTCTTCTAATCTCGGACGTTGTGTGGGCAACGATCTTCCGAGACGAGAACCACCAAGGCACCTTCTTCTTCTTTGCAAGGTTCGGCCACCACATGACTCCAAGAAAGGATGAGGTTCGGCCACCACCACCAAGCTCCAAGGGATGCAAGAGCGAAGCCTCCTTTCTCTCCTTTTCTCCAAGCTAAATCCGGCCACCACAAGGACTCCAAGAGAACAAGATGGTTCGGCCACAAGAAGGAGAAGAGAGAAGAGGAAGAGGCCGGCCACCAAGGAAGAGAGGGAGGAAAAGAATAATAGAGTCGTTTTTTTATAAAGCCTCCTATACCCCCTCTTTTATAATCCTTGATCTGGGCAAATAAGGAAATTTAAATAAAAACTTCCTTAATTCTTTTGCCATGAAAAGAAAAAATTTATTTAATTAAAAATAATTTTTCTTTTCATTATAACATGGCCGGCCACTTATTTCCCCAAATCAAGGAGAGTTTTAATTAAACAAGAATTAAAACTTCCTAATTTGTTTCCGGAAATTTATAAAAATTTCTCCAATATTTTTTATCCCTTAATGATTGGTTTATAAAAAGGAAATTTAATAAATTAAAATCTTTCTTTTAAACATGTGGATAAAAAAAAATTATCTATAAAAATTAAAATCTCTTTTAATCTACAAATAAGGAAAGATATCAAATCTTTTCTTAATCAAAACTTATAAAAGAGAATATTTAATTTTTAAACTCTCTTTTAAATCATGAACATAGTCAAAAAGGAAAGTTTTCTTAAAATTTAAAATCCACCTTTTAATCAACAAATAAGGAAAGATTTCAAATTTTAAACTCTCTTTTAAACATGTAGATGATTTACAAATAAGGAAAGTTTTTACCAAAAATTAAAACCATCATTTTAATCTACAAATAAAGAAAGAGATTAATCTCTTCTCTTAATCTTTTGTAGAAAGCTATAAAAGGAAATTTTTAATTTTAAACTCTCTTTTAAAATCATGATATCCACATAAGAAATAATTTTAATTAAAAATCCTTTTTAATATTTTAGTGGTCGGCCACCCAAGCTTGGGACCCAAGCTTTGGCCGGCCACCAACTTGGCTCATCCACTTGGTCTTGGCCGGCCCTAGCTTGGGTTCCAAGCTAGCTTGGCCAGCCCCATTGGATGGGTAAGAAGGTGGGTATAAATCTCTATATACAAGAGGCTACGATAGGGACTGAGAGGAGAAATTGGTTTTGGTCTCCCGATAAAATTAAGCTTCCCGTGTTCGCCCCGAACACACAACTTAATTTTATCAATAATAATTCATTGTACTAAAGAACTATTATTGAACTACCGCACCAATCCCAAATTATATTTTGGGCTCCTTCTTATTATGAGTGTGTTAGTCTCCCTGTGTTTAAGATAACAAATGTCCACTAATTAAGTAAGTTACTGACAACTCACTTAATTAATATCTAGCTCCAAGAGTAGTACCACTCAACTTCATCGTCATGTCGGACTAAGTCCACCTGCAGGGTTTAACATGACAATCCTTATAAGCTCCTCTTGGGGACATTCTCAACCTAGATTACTAGGACACAGTTTCCTTCTATAATTAACAACACACACTATAAGTGATATCATTTCCCAACTTATCGGGCTTATTGATTTATCGAACTAAATCTCACCCATTGATAAATTAAAGAAATAAATATCAAATATATGTGCTTGTTATTATATTAGGATTAAGAGCACACACTTCCATAATAACTGAGGTATTTGTTCCTTTATAAAGTCAGTATAAAAGAAACGACCTCTAATGGTCCTACTCAATACACTCTAAGTGTACTAGTGTAATTATATAGTTAAGATAAACTAATACCTAATTACACTACGACATTCCAATGGTTTATTCCTTTGCATCTTGGTCGTGAGCTACTGTTTATAATTTATAAGGTACTGATAATATGATACTCTGTGTGTGACACCACACACCATGTTATCTACAATATAAATTAATTGAACAATTACATTTATCATAAATGTAGACATTTGACCAATGTGATTCTTATTTCTAGATAAATGTTTATACCAAAAGCTAGACTTTTAGTATACATCATAATAATCTCTCACTTATACTAAAAGACTAAGCTGTCATATCTGCTACCATACATCTGATTCCCAACCCTTCAACATACCCATCAAAAGCTCTTGCCTTAAGGGCCTTAGTGAAAAGATCTATAGGTCATCATCTGATGCAATCTAGGCAACAACAACTTCTCCTCGTTTATACGATTTCTCGTATTGGGTGGTACTTGCGCTCTATTGTGTTTACTTGCCTTATAGACTCATGGTTTCTTTGAGTTTGCTACTGCACCACTATTATTACAATAAATTGTAATAATCTTTGGACAAACCAGAAATCATATCTAAGTCTATCTTGAGGTTATTGAGTCATTCAGCTTTTATGACTACCTCAGAGGTTTGCCATATACTCAGCTTCTATGGTGGAGTCCAGAAAAACACCTATGCTTATCACTCTTCCATAGTTATGACTTTACCTCATAAAGTAATCACAAAATCCCGAGGTTGACTCACTATTGTCCCTATCCGACTGGAAGTCAAAATCCGTGCAACCCACAGCGACCAAATTAACTGCCTTGTAAGCTAGCATATAATCTCTAGTGCCTCTAAGGTACTTCAATATATGCTTTACTGCAGTCCAATGTCCTTATCCAGGGTTACTTTGATATCTGCTAACTATGCCCTTGGCAAAACAGATTTCTCATCTCGTGCATAACATACATTAGGCTTCCCGACAGTCGAAGCATAAAGAACTGCCTTCATTTCCTCTATCTCCTTTGATGTCTACGGAGATATTTCTTTAGATAAAGTTACTCCATGCTAAAAAGGTAAGAAACCTTTCTTGGAGTTTTGCATGCTTAAAACGAGCAAGGATTTTTCCGATATATGAAGCTTGAGATAAGTAAAATATTCTTTTCTTACGATCCCTTATTACTTTGATCCCAAGAATATATACATTCTCCCAAGTCCTTCATATCAAATTGTTTGGACAGCCATACCCTTACTTCTGACAACATTTTGATATTGTTTCCAACTACCAAATATGTTATCTACGTATAGTACAAGAAATACCACCATGTTTCCATCACATTTTTTGTATACACAAGACTTATTCGGTTACTAAATAAATCCATAGGTCTAGATTATTTTGATAAACTAGATGTTCCAAGACCTTGAAGCTTTACCTCAGTCCATAGACTGATTGAGCTTGCACACAAAATGCTCTTTGCCCTTTGCAATGAACTCTTCTGGTTACTTTATATGGATACTTTCTTCAAGACTTCCATTAAGGAATGCTGTCTTGACATCCCCTTGCCAAATAGATAAAAGAATCCAGATAGACTTAAGCATGACTACCAGTGAAAAAGTTTCCTTTTTCATCAAGCCTTGCTTTGAAAGTTTCCACCTTCCTGTCTATCTATCTTTTCCTATTGTAGACCTATTTTTACCCAATGGCTTTTACACCATTTGGTGGTTCTACAAGCTTCCAGATTTTATTAGAATACATATATTCTAATTCTGTATTCATTGCTCTTTGCCAAGATGCTACATCTTTATCTTGGAGTGCTTCATCATATGTCCGGGATCAGACTCATGTTCATTTGGGATCAAGTCCAAAAACTCTCCCAAAACATGAATCTTTTAGGTTTGCTTGACAACCCTCCCACTACGATGAGCCACTGTCTGTGTATCATTTATGATACGTGTTACAGTTTCTTGTGATATTTCATCTTGTACAGTTGGTACTAGATTAGACATGTCCTTTATAATTTCTTTAAGAACAAATTTACTTATGGGCTTGTGGTTTATTACATAGTCCTTTTCTAAAAATCGGTCATTGATTCTAACAATGACCTTTTGATTTTTTAAGACTATAAACCTATTTTTGTTTCTTTAGGATAACTCATAAACAAGTGAACTCCTGCCCAACTTATCAGTGTCTCTCATGTGCTAGACCACCCAAATCCGAATATGCTTCAGACTAGGCTTACGCCCATTCTGTAATTCTATGGGAGTAGAGAGTTCTGACTTTAGAAGGTATTATGTTCACTTCTGTTTCTAGTGTATATCCTTAAAATGAATTTGGTAATTAATTCATCATCAATCTACTTATTTTCATAAGAGTCCTATACCTTCTTTCTACTACACCATTCTGTTGGGGTGTACTAGGTGCAACTAGTTGGAATTGATTCCCGACTTCTGATAAGTGACTCCTAAATTATCCCAAGAGGTACTTGCCACTACGATCTTACCATAGTGACTTAATACTTTTACTTTAACATTTCTCCGCATCAGCCTTTTACTCTTTGAACTAATCAAAGCACTTAGTCTTGCGGCACATTAAGTAAATGTATTTGTATCTTGAATAATTGTCTATAAAATAGATGAAATATTCGATACTAACTCTTGTCATAGGATCACACAAATCAGAATGAACCTATTCCAATGTATCTTTGGCTCCATACCCCTTATACTTAAAAGCTTCTCGGTTATTTTTCCTTCCAAGTAAGACTCGCAGGTTGGAAGGATTTCCACTACCAATGAACCCAAAAGTTCATCAGCTACCAATGAATCCTACTCAAGTTAATATAACCTAGCCTTAGATGCCAAAGATATAATTGGTTCTTTCTGAAGGTTGCTTTCTCTTAAAGTTAGAAGATGTGTTATTAATTTCCATTTGTTGCATCGTGGGAGTTATTGGATTTATAAATTGTCAACCAACGTACCAGAACAGATAACAACTTTGTTATTAAAAGAGGTAGAATATCGAGTTCTTTGAATAGTTTAGAAACTGAAAACTAGTTCTTTCTAAACTTGGTACGTAAAGACAATTACTTAAAATCCATATTTTATTCTTATGAAAGGATAAACATCTCCCACTGCAACAGCTACCATTTTTATAGCAGTGCCCATGTGGACGGTATTTTTATTTTCATTTAGTTGTCGGGTTTCCTGGAACCCTGCAATGAATTGTGAACATGATTAATGACATCTATATCTACACTCCAGGTTCTGGTAGATAACACCACTAAACATGTTTCAACTAATGAATTAAATACACCTATACTGTTCTTAGTTCTAAGAAGACAGACTATCTTAATGTCCAAGTCCTATTTCCAATCATTACAATTGGGACTACTAAGTCTTTTCTATAGTATAACAACTAGGGAATTGACAAACATTTTAAATCCTAAGAATCAGAAAAATATTTAGTCAAGATCAATTCCTTAAAATCCCCATGAATTTTGTATGTCACGATAGTGTGGACGTATACAAAATCAAAGAAGAGATTTTATCCATTAATTTTATTATCTCGTCAACTTTACTTTATGACGAACAAAATTAATAGTTGATCTTTCTTTGATCAAATATTTGGTCAAAACTTTTGAATTTAAAATAACATTGATTCCTCAAACAATATTATTTAAATTCACCAACACCTCAAACACCGTGAATTTTGCATGCCACGATAGTGTGGACGTATACAAAATTTAAACATTTATAAGAGGAGGGTTTTACCCATTAATTATCTTGTCAATAAATCTTTATGACAAAATAAAATTACCTCAAACACCGTGAGTTTTGTATGCCACGATAGTGTGGACGTATACAAAATCAAACATTTGTAAGAGGAGTTTTTAATTTTATTATCTTGTCAACCTATTTATTTGACAAATTAATAGTTGGTTTTCTTTGGTCACACAAATAATAGCAGTGACTCCGATGGGGAGGATACTATTAGACGTGCCTAAGTGTATACCATTACTTGACACTAAGTCCATTAATAAGATTGTGCCCCTTCCGATGGGGAAGATCACACGCTCTTAGTTAACTTCCTATAGTCATCCAAAATGGAAGTTTAATCTAGTGATCCGCAAACAAGCTCATCCGATATGGAGGAAGGCACTCAGAGCCAACGCGCAAGCTTGTTGCATCACTTATAAACCAGTAATGGAGACCGTGGAATTTATTTAAAAATAAATCCCTCTCCCACTTAGTTATTTAAAGTGAGGAATTTTGACTATGCTAGCCTACTTAACATGCATACTAACAAGCACACACAACACAACATAAAAAGTAATAAATAGAAAAACTAATTTTCAACTATTATGGCTTTTATCTATTGCTGTCCTCCGTGTGTCGCCAACCCTAGCTGCTGCCATCTTTAGCCACCGCCACCGGGTCTAGTTGTCGCATCCATCTTGCTCCTTGTTCCGCTGCGCCTCTGATCCTCAAAAGGTTCCACGCCTTGCAAGATTCGATCCGCGACATAAATATAATTTTACATTTTTCGATCCTATATTCCTCGAAGGAATGTACATGTAAACTAGATCGAACATAAAATAAAATTTACATCCATCGATCCTATATTCCATAAAAGGAATATACATGTAACTAGATCAAAAAATAAAATCCTAATAAAACTAAATACAGCTTCTGCTGTATTTTATAATACAATCATGCACACACAATAAAATGCCCTTGACATGTCCAAGGGTCCAATCACACACACAATATCTATAAGCCATAATAGTTGGATCCTGCATCCACAAAGTTAGCACATCCTACTATTATCCTGCCTAAATTATGTATGACATATGCATAATTAAACTAATACCAAATACACAGAGGCAAAACCTTAGCTCTGATACCAATTGTTGGTTGCTACTCGAAAAACCTAATGGTTCCACTATACAAAAATTTTGTAAAAAGATCTGAACCTTTTCCTAGCTACCATGTGTTCTTTTAAATTAAACTCGGATCGCCTGCGAAACTTAACACGTTTGATCCTAAGTTTAATTTATTTGTTCTTTTAGGTTTACACTTGGATCTCCTGCGGAACTTAACACGTTCGATCCAAATCACCTAGGTTATTAATTCCATTAAATATTAATTTCCAAAATTGGCTTCCAGGACTGCATGACAAGGCACATGGCCTTCTTGGATATGAGAACAACCACCACCGCCTAGACAAAACCTTTTAAGGAAAGCTAATATTTAATTTCCTTAAATAACTTTAGGTCAACCAAAAGGAACAATCAAATCACAAGGAAAAGAAAAATAAAAGAACACAACATCGAAAACTAATTCAAAATACTAGAATCGCATGCCTCTTGTATTTGGTATTTTTACATGGAGATAAAACTTGTTAGAGTGTATACTAAAAGCCTAGTTTTTGGTATTAACATTTATCTAGAAATAAGAATCACATTGGTCAAATGTCTACATTTATGATAAATGTAGTTGTTCAATTAATTTATATTGTAGATAACATGGTGTGTGGTGTCACACACAGAGGATCATGTTATCAGTACCTTATAAATTATAAACAGTAGCTCACGACCATAATGGAAAGGAATAAACCATTGGAAGGTCGTAGTGTAATTAGGTGTTAGTTTATCTTAACTATATAATTACACTAGTACACTAAGAGTGTCACGCCCCCAGAGGAGTCCTTACCGAAAAATTTCGGCAGCATCTCCCCTGTACCGGTGACAATCTGAGGCATACATACATAATACATCAGCCACATACGGTTGGAATATATATACACAACCACGCAGTTATATAATCAGCCCACTCGGCTGGAACAGAAATAAACACAACCACGCAGTTATATAATATATATTAATCAGCCCACACGGCTGAACTAAAATCAACACAGCGGAAATCACAAACAACGATCACAAAACACAAATCAACTGACTGCGAGCCGGCTCGGCTTGACACAATAATATCAAACCAAATACAAGAGAATACAAATACATAATCAAGTACAAAACCCAAAATACAAATAACGTAAGAAATACCGAAATCGTAAGATCGTCCTCGAATGTGACGTGGAACTGGCGGACAGGATCTCCAGGCGACTCCATAAACCCTTTACCTGCTACCTGGTGAAATTACCAATATACGGGGTGGTGAGTATAAAGACTCAGCGGGTAATAGACAGATAGTGCATGAGTAAAGTAAAGAACTAGAGATGCAAAGGTATACAGTCTCGTATGGAAATAGCAGATACTACAATGATATCATAATAAGTGTCCATACCTGAAACCATATCCTAGGCTAGTAAGGGAAGGTAGATGTAGCAAAGTCCTGCTACAGTACTGCTCATAACTACATGGTATCATGTGAGGTATATACAGGTTAATAGTAAGTAAGCCAGTGTCTAAACACATATCACAGGTATAAATCTCAACCTAAGTAAGCATAACAGCATAAATAAACAACAGCAGCATAATCTAGCAACAGCAGCATAGATAAGCAACAACAGCATAAGTAAACAACCAGCAGATATAATAACAACAGCGTATGTACGGATGGTCACCCCGCCCACCTCTCTGCACCACGACCCCTGTATGGTCGAGAGGCCGGATCGATAACAAACTGTACCACCCAAAGGCCGCTACTACTCTCGAGTGACCGGATGGACAGGTGCATAGTAGCTGAATAGCTACGTCTGCGACGGGGGTCCCTGCTGCCGCAACTCCAGCCGCCACTCCAGCCGCCACTACCCATGAGTGGCCGAGTGTGGCACGACAGGGCAAGCGGCACGCTCTAGCTACCACTACCCATGAGCGGCCGAGCGTGCGGCTCTAGCCAACGACCCTCTCAATCACAAGGGAGACATGGTCGACGGCATGCATGCAATGACATGATGCGAATAATGCAACAGTCATCATATATATATAAACAGAAACATGTATGCTACATGAAGCCAGCATGCTTAGCAAGGTGGGTAAATAAACAGCAATCAAAGTAGGTAAACATGGTATCAGGTGTCCATATATCCAATACCTTCTATCTAATGTCTGGTATCTGGTATCCAATACCTAGTACTATAGTATCTGCTAAATATCATCGATAGCAACAAGAGACTGTATAGAAACAGACATGAGTAGCTTAAAGATTGAGTGGAAGTATCAAGCGCAGGAAAAATAAGAGTGGAGTCAAGATAGATACAGCAACTATCTGAACATAAAGCTCATGCACTAAGATCAAAATACTAAAGAGATAAAGCAAGAAGTACCCGCCTTTATCTGTCGATCGTGATAAACTAATCCCATGTCGAGATGCACATCTCAAATCCATGTCCTGCAATCACATGATATTTATATAGTTTAGCTAATCACATAATCAGCAACTAACCAAACCCTAAACCTAATCTTACATCAATTAGGTAACCCTGTTTAATTCCACTTAAAGATCCAATTAGATAATGAGTTCATTCTTAATTCACCAACAAATTCCTCAATTCTCACTAATCAAGCTTAACATAAATCCTTCAATTTTTCCACTCATTATCTACAATCCATTAATCAATCCAAAATAACTTGATTTATTCCCACAATCCAATAACCATCTACTAGGCATTATGAATCAAGCCTACAATATTCATCCACCCAAAATAATCCATCATTCAATCCATGACTTAGCACAACTAACTACACAGATTACAACTTAAATGAAATCTGATATACGATCATATTAACCCAGTATCATCATCAACAATCAAGCACTACATCACCGAAAGGCAAACCAACCTCCAAACACATAATAAATCTATACTCTGCCCTCAATTAACACCTCCAATTCCATAATGAAATCAATCCAATACGACTAAACCACCATGAATTCCTTGTCCATAAGCTACAAGGGTGCACGCACACCCATCCTTCCAAAACAATCCAAAACTAGACTGTGTACAGCAAAGAATAGTTGAACCATAAATAAACAAATCAAACCTTACCTCAACAAACCTTCCATCCTCACCCGTGGCCTCCACACTTCAGGAATTGGAGAGGGTAATGATCGACAATAGGGACCTCCACCATACTTTGATCCGATGCTTACCTCCAATCCAAAACAGGCAGAATATCACCAAGAAGGTCAATCAATCAAGATCTTGAAACTGTATGATGCGAGATAGGCATACCTCGATTAAACTCTTCCTGGTGGTGTCACATGCTTCGATCCAACAGATGTGGAGCAACAAATCATCCGCCAGTGAGGAGATCAAGAAGAAGGATCGGAGGGGATCGAAGGGCTCTGAACAACACAAGGCAAGCTTCCTGCAATGCCCTAGTCGCGGAACCACCATCGATCCCGGGCAAGAAAACCGCCGAAGAGGCGATCGCTCCGTTGGAGATGGTCTGAACAACATCAGAACATTAAGACCTGTCCACGTTCCTCCGGAGGTGCGACGAGGACGAGATCGCTAGGGAAGCCGTCGGCGTCGGGTCGTCCATGCCCGAGAGAGAAGGTAGAGAGCGTCGCGAGAGGGAGAGCATCAACTGCTCTCACGCAGCCGGAGTCGTTGCCCTAGCCTCACACAAAGGAGGGGCCGGCGATCACAAGCTCGGCGTCAGCGTCGGGGTCTAAAGGCCGGCGATCGGCGTCGGGGAAACGAAGTCGTGCGAGAGAGCTCGGGAGAGGAGATCAGAAAAAGGGCAGAGTTCGGGCGAATTCGGGGAGGAGAAAAGGAAAAGAAATAAAAATAGAATAAAACCTAGGTTAGCTTAATCAAAGCCCAAGTCCATTCCCAAATCAACTCCCACTTAAATGGGTATTCCAAAGAGGCTTTCTCATTGCCCAATAATTAATCCCCTTAAAGTATGTCATACGGGCTCCAATTAAATTCCAGAAAATTTCTAAAAATTTCTGAAAAATCTAATATGATTATTTGTCCAATAATATTATTATTTTATTATTATTTGGGCACCGTATTTTACAAAGAGTGTATTGAGTAGGACCATTAGAGGTCGTTTCTTTTATACTGACTTTATAAAGAAACAAAGACCTCAGTTATTATGGAAGTGTGTGCTCTTAATCCTAATATAATAATAAGCACATATTTTTGATATTTATTTCTTTAATTTATCAATGGGTGAGATTTAGTTCGATAAATCAATAAGCCCGATAAGTTGGGAAATGATATCACTTATAGTGTGTGTTGTTGATTATAGAAGGAAACTGTGTCTTAGTAATCTAGGTTGAGAATGTCCCCAAGAGGAGCTCATAAGGATTGTCATGTTAAACCCTACAGGTGGACTTAGTCCGACATGACGATGAAGTTGAGTGGTACTACTCTTGGAGCTAGATATTAATTAAGCGAGTTGTCAGTAACTTACTTAATTAGTGGACATTTGTTATCTTAAACACAGGGAGACTAACACACTCATAATAAGAAGGAGCCCAAAATGTAATTTGGGATTGGTGCAGTAGTTCAATAATAGTTCTTTAGTGGAATGAATTATTATTGATGAAATTAAGTTGTGTGTTCGGGGCGAACACGGGATGCTTAATTTCATCGGGAGACCAAAACCAATTTCTCCTCTCGGTCCCTATCATAGCCTCTAGTATATAGAGATTTATACCCACCGCATACCCACCTTCTTACCCATCCAATGGGGTCGGCCAAGTTAGCTTGGAACCCAAGCTAGGGCCGGCCAAGACCAAGTGGATGAGCCATGTAGGTGGCCGGCCACTAGAATATTAAAAAGGATTTTTATTAAAATTATTTCTTATGTGGATATCATGATTTTAAAAGAGAGTTTAAAAATTAAAAATTTCCTTTTATAGTTTTCTACAAAAGATTAAGAGAAGAGATTAATCTCTTTCCTTATTTGTAGTTTAAAAGGATGATTTTAATTTTTGGTAAAAACTTTCCTTATTTGTAAATCATCTACATGTTTAAAAGAGAGTTTAAAATTTGAAATCTTTCCTTATTTGTTGATTAAAGGAGGATTTTAAATTTTAAGAAAACTTTCCTTTTTAACCATGTTCATGATTTAAAAGAAAGTTTAAAAATTAATAATTCTCTTTTATTAGTTTCTACAAAAGATTGAGAAAAGATTTGATATCTTTCCTTATTTGTAGATTAAAAGATATTTTAATTTTTAGAGATAACTTTCATTTTATCCACATGTTTAAAAGAAAGATTTTAATTTATTAAATTTCCTTTTTATAAACCAATCATGAAGGGATTAAATTATTGGAGAAATTTTATAAATTTCTGGAGACAAATTAGGAAGTTTTAATTAATTAAAACTTTCCTTGTTTGTAGCTTTTATGTGGCCGGCCAAATAAAATTGAGAAAGAAAATTATTTTAATTAAATAATTTTTCCTTTTCAATGGAAAAAGAATTAAGGAAATTTTTATTAAATTTTCCTTATTTGCCAGGATCAATGATTATAAAAGAGGGGGTAGAGGAGGCTTCAAGGCTAAGGACTCTATTCTATTTTTCTCCCTCTTTTCCTTGGTGGTGTGGCCGGCCATTTCTTCTTCTCTTTGTGGCCGAACCTCTTCATGCTCATGGAGTTTTAATTGGTGGCCGGATCTAGCTTGAGGAAGAAGGAGAGAAAGCTTACATCCCTTGGAGCTTGGTTGGTGGAAAATATCTTCATCTTTTGGAAGCTTTGTGCTTGGCCGAAATTTGAAGAAAGGAAAAGAAGGTGCTTTGGTGGTTTCTCATCTTGGAAGATCGTTGCCCACACAACGTCCGAGGTTAAAAGAGGAATATGGTAGAAGATCAAGAGGTCTTTCTAAAAGGTATAACTAGTAATTTTTCTTTCCGCATCATACTAGTTATTTTTGGAAATAATACCAAATACAAGAGGCATGCGATTCTAGTATTTCGAATATGTTTTTCGATGTTGTGTTCTTTTGTTTTTTTTACCTTGTGATTTGATTGTTCTTTTCGGTTAACCTAAATTTATTTTAGGAAATTAAATATTAGCTTTCCATAAAAGGTTTTGTCTAGTCGGTGGTGGTTGCTCCCATATCCAAGAAGGTCATGTGCCTCGCCACGTCAGTATTGGGAACCAATTATGGAAATTAATATTTAATGGAATTAATAACTTAAGGTGATTTGGGTCGAACGTGTTAAGTTCCGCAGGAGACCCAAGTCAAAACCTAAAAGAACGAATAGATTAAGTTTTGGATCAAACGTGTTAAGTTCCGCAGGCGATCCAAAATTTAATTTAAAAGAACACATGGTAGCTAGGAAAAGGTTCAGACCTTTGTACAAAATTTTAGTACAGTGGAACCTCTAGGTTTTCCGAGTAGCAACCAACAATTGGTATCAGAGCTAGGGTTTTGCCTCTGTGTATTTGGTATTAGTTTAATTATGCACATGTCATACATAATTTAGCGTAATAATAGTAGGATGTGCTAACTTTGGGATGCAGGATCCAATTATTATGGCTTATAGTTATTATGTGTGTGATTGGACCCTTGGACATGTCAAGGGTATTTTATTGTGTGTGCATGATTGTATTATAAAATACAGCAGAGTCGTATTTAGTTTTATTAGGATTTTATTTTGATCTAGATACATGTACATTCCTTTTATGGAATATAGGATCAAATGTAAAATTCTATTTATGTCATGGATCGAATCTTGCAAAGCGTGGAACCTTCTAAGGACCAGAGGCGCAGTGGAACTAGGAGCAAGATGGATGCGATAGACCCAGTGGTAGTGGCCAAATATGGCAGCAGCTTGGGATGACAACACATGGAGGATAACTAGAGATAAAAGCCATAATAGTTGAAAATTAGATTTTCTATTTATTGCTTTTATATCAGTGTGCATGTTAGTTTACATATTTAGTAGGCTAGCATAGTTAAAATTCCTCATTTATAAATAACTAAGTGGGAGAGGGATTTTTAAGTAAATCCCATGGTCTCCATTATTGGTTTGTAAGTGATGCAAACAAGCTTGCACGTTGGCTCTGAGTGCCTTCCTCCATAACGGATGAGCTTGTTTGTGGATCACTAGAACAGACTTCCATTTTTGGATGACTATAGGAAGTTAATTAAGAGCGTGTGATATTTCCCAACGGAAGGGGCATAATCTTATTAATGGACTTAGTGTCAAGTAATGGTATACACTTAGATACATCTAATAGTATCCTCCCCATCGGAGTCACTGCTATTATTTGTGTGACCAAATGATACCAACTATTAATTTTATTTGTCAAAAAGTTAGGTTGACAAGATAATAAAATTAATGGGTTAAAACCCTCCTTTTACAAATGTTGAATTTGTATACGTCCACACTAACGTGGCATGCAAAATTCACGGTGTTTGAGGTGTTGGTGAATTTAAATAATATTGTTGGAGGAATCAATATTTTTTAAAATTCAAAAGTTTTTGACCAAATATTTGATCAAAGACAGATCAATTATTAATTTTATTCGTCATAAAGTAAAGTTGACGAGATAATAAAATTAATGAATAAAATATCCTCTTCGATTTTGTATACGTCCACACTATCGTGGCATACAAAATTCATGGGGATTTTTAAGGAGTTGATCTTGACCAAATATTTTTGTGATTCTTAGGATTTAAATATTTTTCAATCCCCTAGTAGTCATACTATAGAAAAGGCTTAGTAGTCCCAATTGTAATGATTTGAAATAGGACTTGGACATTAAGGTAGACTGTCTTTTTAAAACTAAGAACAACATAGGTATATTTAATTCATTAGTTGAAACATGTTTAGTGGTGTTATCTACCAGAATCTGGAATGTAGATACAGATGCCATTAATCATTACAGGGTTCCAGAAACCCGGCAACTAAATGAAAATTAAAACACCGTCCACATGGGCACTACTGTAAAAATGGTAGCTGTTGCAGTGGGAGATGTTTATCTTTTGATAAGAATAAAACATGGATTTTTGAGTAATTGTCTTTACGCACCAAGTTTAGAAAGAACTAGTTTTCAGTTTCTAAACTATTCAAAGAACTTGATATTCTGCCTCTTTTAATAACAAAGTTGTTATTAAGAAAAAGAGGGAAGTTATCTGTTCTGGTATATTGGTTGGCAATTTATAAATCCAATAACTCTCACGATGCAACAAATGGAAATTAGTAACACATCTTCTAACTTTAAGAGAAAGTAACATTCGGAAATGAACCAATTATATCTTTGGCATCTAGGGCTAGGTTATATTAACTTGAGTATGATTCATTGGTAACTGATGAACTTTTGGGTTCATTAGTAGTGGAAATCTTTCCAACCTGCGAGTCATACTTGGAAGGAAAAATAACCAAGAAGCTTTCAAGTCTAAGGGGTATGGAGTCAAAGATATGTTGAAATTGGTTCATTCTGATTTGTGTGATCCTATGACTATCCAGACAAGAGGTAGTATTGAATATTTCGTCTATTTTATAGACAACTATTCAAGATACAAATAAATTTACTTAATGTACCGCAAGATTAAGTACTTTGATTAGTTCAAAGAGTACTAGGCTGATGTGAAGAAACGACAAAGTAAAAAGACACTATAGTGAAATCATAGTGGCAAGTACCTCTTGGGAGAATTTAGGAGTCACTTATCAGAAGTAGGGATTCAATCCAAACTAACTGCACCTGGTACACCTCTACAGAATGGTGTAGTAGAAAGACGGTATAGGACTCTTATGGAAATAAGTAGATTGATGATGAGTTATTTTACTAAATTCATTTTAAGGATATACTTTGGAAACGGAAGTGAACATAGTACCTTCCAAAGTCAGAACTCTCTACTCATATAGAATTGCAGAATAGGCGTAAGCTTATTTTGAAGCATATTTGGATTCGGGTAGTCCAACACATATGCTGAAGAGAGACAATGATAAGTTGGACAGGAATTCACTTGTTTGTGGGTTATCCTAGAGAAATGAAACTAGGTTTATAGTCTTAAAAATCAGAAGGTCATTGTTAGCATCAATAACCAATTTTAGAAAAAGGACTATGTAATAAACCATGTGCCCATAAGAAAACTTGTTCTTAAAGAAATAATAAAAGACATGTCTAATCTAGTACCAATTGTACAAGATGAGATACCACAAGGAAACTGCAACACGTATCACAAATGATACACAATTGCAGAAAGTGTCTTGTCGTAGTGGGAGGGTTGTTAGGCAACCTAAAAAGATTCATGTTTTGGGAGAGTTTTTGGACTCGATCCCTGGAGGACATGAACCTGATCTTCGGACATATGACGAAGCACTCCAAGATAAAGATGCAATATCTTGGCAAAGAGTAATGAATAACAGAATTAGAATATATGTATTCTAATAAAATCTGGAAGCTTGTAGAACTACCAAATGGTGTAAAAGTATTTGGGTATAAAAAGGTCTATAATAGGAAAAGAGGGATAGACAGGAAGGTAGAAACTTTCAAAGCAAGGCTAGATGAAAAAGGAAACTTTTTCACTGGTAGCCATGCTTAAGTCTATCCGGATTCTTTTATCTATTTGGTAAGTGGATGTCAAGACAGCATTCCTTAATGGAAGTCTTGAAGAAAGCATCCATATAAAGCAACCAGAAGGGTTCATTGCAAAGGGCTAAGAGCATCTTGTGTGCAAGCTCAATCAGTCTATGGACTGATACAAAGCTTCAAGGTCTTGGAACATCCAGTTTATCAAAGTAATCCAGACCTTTGGATTCATTTAGTAACTGGATAAGTCTTGTGTATACAAAAAATGTAATGGAAGCGTGGTGGTATTTCTTGTACTATACGTAGATAACATTTTTGGTAGTTGGAAACAATATCAAAATGTTGTCAGAAGTATAAATCTCTATATACTAGAGGCTACGATAGGGACCGAGAGGAGAAATTGGTTTTGGTCTCCCGATGAAATTAAGCATCCCGTGTTCGCCCCGAACACACAACTTAATTTCATCAATAATAATTCATTCCACTAAAGAACTATTATTGAACTACCGCACCAATCCCAAATTACATTTTGGGCTCCTTCTTATTATGAGTGTGTTAGTCTCCCTGTGTTTAAGATAACAAATGTCCACTAATTAAGTAAGTTACTGACAACTCACTTAATTAATATCTAGCTCCAAGAGTAGTACCACTCAACTTCATCGTCATGTCGGACTAAGTCCACCTGCATGGTTTAACATGACAATCCTTATGAGCTCCTATTGGGGACATTCTCAACCTAGATCACTAGGACACAGTTTCCTTCTATAATCAACAACACACATTATAAGTGATATCATTTCCCAACTTATCGGGCTTATTGATTTATCGAACTAAATCTCACCCATTGATAAATTAAAGAAATAAATATCAAATATATGTGTTTGTTATTATATTAGTATTAAGAGCACACATTTCCATAATAACTGAGGTCTTTGTTCCTTCATAAAGTCAGTATAAAAGAAACGACCTCAAATGGTCCTACTCAATACACTCTAAGTGTACTAGTGTAATTATATAGTTAAGATAAACTAATACCTAATTACACTACAACATTCCAATGGTTTGTTTCTTTCCATCTTGGTCGTGAGCTACTGTTTATAATTTATAAGGTACTGATAACATGATCCTTTGTGTGTGACACCACACACCATGTTATCTACAATATAAATTAATTGAACAACTACATTTATCATAAATGTAGACATTTGACCAATGTGATTCTTATTTCTAGATAAATGTTTATACCAAAAGCTAGGCTTTTAGTATACATCCTATCAATTCTAGCTTGCAGCAAGCCAAGAATTTCACTGAACTATTACTTGAGGATCTAGCTACTTGTCCAACATTATGTGAAGCTGAAGCATACTAAAATTCAGATTTGATTCTATTTGGTACTCGTGCTTTTTCTATTTATTGTTTACTTAGAATATCTTATGACTATTATTTTGCGAGGGAATGCTTACTCCAAGATCATCAACACCTGGGATAGTGAATGTATTCTAATAATAGAATGTAGGGCCAGAATGCTAATGGATTCAAAGGTAACCAGAATTTCCGTTCAAATATCGGATAGCTCTCACCTCGAGACCCCTTTCACGGCTATCTAATGCGATCTGAAAGGGAGGTAAATCTGTTAGATATAATTATCTCTATTAGGTGGATTATTTATAAGTTGCACGGTGAGTACGATTTAAACTCGTTTAACTGATGTAACTGAATGTTACTAAGTTTTTGGGTTATTGGATGTGGATCTTATATATGTAGAACTCATTACCGACATCCATTATCATCTATGGGATGAAAATGGATATGCACTATATAATGGGTTGGTCCATAGAGAATTATGACATCCTTTTGAGACGTCTCTTCATTTCCCATTGACGAGGAGGATTCGGCGTCGTCGACCCTAACTCGTCCGAAAGACCAATCTTCTTCTTCTGCAGGATTGTCAGATTGACGAATTCTATACGAAGAACAATGACAATTCTGCTGCGTTCAGGTTCTTCGAAATTACAGTATTTATGTATTCATTTTCTTATGCTATGTTTAATTGATGAAACTAGATCTTCTTATTTTTGTATTTCCTATATGTAAGTTCTTTATGTTTTAGAATTCATGCAACTTAAGTTTTACAAGAACTATCAATTGGTTTCAGAGCCTTGTTGAAATCAATAGGTAGAAGATAGAAATAATATAAAGCTTTTTGATAATCTTATTACTAAAGCCAATAGACTTATTTATATAAATTGTCCAACACAATAATGGAAAGATTAAATAAGACATACAATCATAATAATTATAAACATAGTAATATAACAGACTTGGAAATATTATTTTCCTTATTTAATTCATGTCGATCTTGATTGACACCGGAAAGTATCGGAGAAATAGGAGGGAACACAAGGCGAACTCTCAACTCACACTCGTCGGAATCCACTGAAGAGATTAGAGGATAATCAGAAGATAGCTCTTCAAAAAGCTTGAAAGCTCACAATATTTTTATCAACCAAAAACTTCCCTCAACAATACAAATGATAACATTTTATTGGGGAAACTTGGAGCACTTGCCAAGATGAATCAAACTATTTTAAATGACCCTTAGAGTTTATAAGACCTCATTAAGTGATTAATATTTTCTAAGACTCGAGAATAGAGTTTTCATACAGTGGCATTAAAGAAGGCTCGTCACCCGAGCAATTGGATTTTCCCAAGACATGTGTTAGACCCCGTGGTTGTTTTGATGTGATCAACCAAATTGGTTAGGTCCTGCTTTGTGTTTGATCCCTGTGTCTGAGTGTGTAGGAGCTTAGGAGCATAGGAGGTCGAGCGGAAGACGCAGCTAGCGAGAAGGACGACACGGGAAGGGAGCCGACGGGCTTGGTACGTCCGAAGGATGAGAGAGCTGCGGAAGAGTACACCGGCGGGCGAGAAGAACGTGCACGACGTTCGAGGGAAGTTAAGTCAGGGAGGAAGGCTTCTCGAGGAGAAGGTCAGAAATTGGGTTCGGGTGAGCCCTATTTCGGTTGGCCAAATCACCCAAGCAAACGGAGCTTCGGAAGTCAAAGCGAAGAATAAAAGGAGTCAAAAGAGGCTGGAAACTATTTATACCATGCAAGCAGGAAGGAATTTATAGCAGGAACCTTGAAGGCACCTTAAACTGTTGGTTGCTACTCAGAAAACCTAGAGGTTCCACTGTACAAAAATTTTGTACAAAGGTCTGAACCTTTTCCTAGCTACCATGTGTTCTTTTAAATTAAATTTTGGATCGCCTGCGGAACTTAACACGTTTGATCCAAAACTTAATCTATTCGTTCTTTTAGGTTTTGACTTGGGTCTCCTGCGGAACTTAACACGTTCGACCCAAATCACCTTAAGTTATTAATTCCATTAAATATTAATTTCCATAATTGGTTCCCAGTACTGACGTGGCGAGGCACATGACCTTCTTGGATATAGGAGCAACCACCACCGACTAGACAAAACCTTTTATGGAAAGCTAATATTTAATTTCCTAAAATAACTTTAGGTTAACCGAAAAGAACAATCAAATCACAAAAAAAAAAACAAAAGAACACAACATCGAAAAACATATTCGAAATACTAGAATCGCATGCCTCTTGTATTTGGTATTATTTTTAAAAATAACTAGTATGATGCGGAAAGAAAAATTACTAGTTATACCTTTTAGAAAGACCTCTTGATCTTCTACCGTATTCCTCTTCTAACCTCGGACGTTGTGTGGGCAACGATCTTCCGAGATGAGAAACCACCAAAGCACCTTCTTTTCCTTTCTTCAAATTTCGGCCAAGCACAAAGCTTCCAAAAGATGAAGATCTTTTCCACCAACCAAGCTCCAAGGGATGTAAGCTTTCTCTCCTTCTTCCTCAAGCTAGATCCGGCCACCAATTAAAACTCCATGAGCATGAAGAGGTTCGGCCACAAAGAGAAGAAGAAGAGAAGAAGAAAGGGTCGGCCACACCACCAAGGAAAAGAGGGAGAAAAATAGAATAGAGTCCTAAGCCTTGAAGCCTCCTCTACCCCCTCTTTTATAATCCTTGGTTTTGACAAATAAGGAAAATTTAATAAAAACTTCCTTAATTCTTTTGCCATGAAAAGGAAAATTTTATTTAATTAAAAATAATTTTTCTTCTCCAATTTATTTGGCCGGCCACACCATAAAATTTCCAAGCAAATAAAATTTTAAACACAAATTAAAACTTCCTTATTTGCTTCCGGAAATTTATAAAATTTCTCCAATAATTTTTATCTCTTCATGATTGGTTTATAAAAAAAAAATTTAATAAATTAAAATCTTTCTTTTAAACATGTGGATAAAAAGAAAGTTATCTCTAAAAATTAAAATCTCTTTTAATCTACAAATAAGGAAAGATATCAAATCTTTTCTTAATCTTTTGTAGAAACTTATAAAAGAGAATATTTAATTTTAAACTCTCTTTTAAATCATGAACATGGTTAAAAAGGAAAGTTTTCTTAAAATTTAAAATCCTCCTTTAATCAACAAATAAGGAAAGATTTCAAATTTTAAACTCTCTTTTAAACATGTAGATGATTTACAAATAAGGAAAGTTTTTACCAAAAATTAAAACCATCCTTTTAAACTACAAATATGGAAAGAGATTAATCTCTTCTCTTAATCTTTTGTAGAAAGTTATAAAAGGAAATTTTTAATTTTTAAACTCTCTTTTAAAATCATGATATCCACATAAGAAATAATTTTAATAAAAATCTTTTTTAATATTCTAGTGGCCGGCCACCTAAGCTTGGGACCCAAGCTTTGGCCGGCCACCTAAGCTTGGGACCCAAGCTTTGGCCGGCCACCTACATGACTCATCCACTTGATCTTGGCCGGCCCTAGCTTGGGTTCCAAGCTAGCTTGGCCGGCCCCATTGGATGGGTAAGAAGGTGGGTATGCGGTGGATATAAATCTCTATATACTAGAGACTACGATAGGGACCGAGAGGAGGAATTGGTTTTGGTCTCCCGATGAAATTAAGCATCCCGTGTTCGCCCCGAACATACAACTTAATTTCATCAATAATAATTCATTCCACTAAATAACTATTATTGAACTACCGCACCAATCCCAAATTACATTTTGGGCTCCTTCTTATTATGAGTGTGTTAGTCTCCCTGTGTTTAAGATAACAAATGTTCACTAATTAAGTAAGTTACTGACAACTCACTTAATTAATATCTAGCTTCAAGAGTAGTACCACTCAACTTCATCGTCATGTCGGACTAAGTCCACCTGTAGGGTTTAACATGACAATCCTTATGAACTCCTATTGGGGACATTCTCAACCTAGATCACTAGGACACAGTTTCCTTCTATAATCAACAACACACACTATAAGTGATATCATTTTCCAACTTATCGGGCTTATTGATTTATCGAACTAAATCTTACCCATTGATAAATTAAAGAAATAAATATCAAATATATGTGCTTGTTATTATATTAGTATTAAGAGCACACATTTCCATAATAACTGAGGTCTTTGTTCCTTCATAAAGTCAGTATAAAAGGAACGACCTCAAATGGTCATACTCAATACACTCTAAGTATACTAGTGTAATTATATAGTTAAGATAAACTAATACCTAATTACACTACGACCTTCCAATGGTTTGTTCCTTTCCATCTTGGTCGTGAGCTACTATTTATAATTTATAAGGAACCGATAACATGATCTTCTGTGTGTGACACACACCACACACCATGTTATCTACAATATAAATTAATTGAGCAACTACATTTATCATAAATGTAGACATTTGACCAATGTGATTCTTATTTCTAGATAAATGTTTATACCAAAAGCTAGGCTTTTAGTATACACTCTAACATAAACATGCATTGAAGGTGCCTTCAACATTGAAGGCGCCTTGAGCCAGGTTAAAATAACCGTTGAGGTTCGGATAGAGTTCTATCTAAACAACTCATTGGAGGCGCCTTGGACCTCTGTTGGAGGCACCTTAGACCTACAAGATAGAGTTTCTAAGGCCTATAAAAGGACCCCTGGACCTAGGAATTAGATATCAATTGTTCAATCAACTTTGTATTCATTCCTAGCAATAGTTCTGAGCTGTTAGAGTGTAAAAGACTTCTCTGCCTTCAGTAAAGGAGACTTTTTCTAGTGCACTTTTCATTGCCCTGCATTAACAACCTTCTTGGTTGTAACCAAGTTAACTACCGAGTCTCTGTTTTATTTCTGTTTCTTTATTTCAATTATTTTATTATTGCTATTGCATTTTTGAGTTGAAAGCACAAGGAGGGTATAGTTTTTATTTTTCAGGCAATTCACCCCTCTTACCGGCCTCCGCTGCACCAACAAGTGGTATCAGAGCCCGACAGCCTCAGAAGGACTAACCATCGACTGAAGCACAAAGATCAGGATGATGGCCAGCGCGAACATTCATCTCTCGAAGTTTGACGAAGGCTTCGCTACTTGGAAGCGAAAAATGGAGGTATTTTTTAAAACTGAATTTGATATACTTTTAATAATGAAGTATGGATATGCAGCGCCAAAAGATAAAGAAGAGTGCAACTGGATGAAGAAGGAGCAGGCCGATTGCGTGGCCAACGGAAAGGCCGAATTTCACCTGCTCAGTGTTCTGCCGCCCCAGGAGGTAAGTTGGATCGGAAGTTATGACTCCGCCAAAGACTCTGGGATAAATTCCTGGAGCTCCATGAAGGCACCTCAGAAGCAAAACTAGCAAGGCGCAACATCCTCCGGACCCAGCTTACGAACCTCTGGATAAATAATGGCGAGAAGGTAGCGCAACTCCAAGCAAGGATTAAGGAGCTAATAACTCAACTAAGTAACCTTGGAGAAGAAGTAACGAACCGGGACTCAATCCGGTACGCGCTCAACGCCTTCCCGAGAACTCCCTAGTGGGCCTCCTTAGTAGATGCGTACTACATCTCTAAGGACTTCGAGGTAAGTACTTTAGAAAATTTATTTTCAACTTTTGAACTTCATGAATCTCGGATTGCAGAACCCAATGAAGTGGAGAAAACAAGTCAAAATTTTGCCTTAAAGGCAAGAATAAACGATTCTGACTCTGAAGCCTCGATCGACGAATCCAAAGCGGTACTATTGGTAAGACGCTTCAATAATTTTTTTAATTATAATAAATTTAGATCGCAGATAAAGAGGTATCAACAAAGAAAAAGAACGGTTCGTTGCTACAACTGCAACGAAGAAGGACACATCAAAGATGACTACCCAAAATTAAAGAAAAAAGAGAAAGAGAAGGAAAAGACAAAGTACAAGAAACCAGAATCCTTCAAGCACAAGAACCTGAAGGCCACTTGGTCAGATTCGTCTTCTTCCAAATCAGACGTCGAAGCCTTCTCGGGGTTAGTGCTAATGGCTAACCATCAGCTGGAAGAAGAGTCAAGATCAGAGATGAGCATAGATGAAGGGGGAGGAACATCAGAAGAGGGAAGCTGCAGTGAAGGGGGAGCATCACCAAGTCAGGTAAGTCAGGTGCGTAATCTTACCCCTACTCAGTCCTTTCGCTTTATTAAAGCCCTTTCGCTTTATTAAAGCCCTTTCTAAAGAGTTAGATAAATTAGAAAAGGAAAATGAACATTTGAAATTAGAGAATGCAAAATTGAAAGATGAAATTGAAAAATCGAAGACTGATGCATGTTTTAAAACAAATGTTTTTCAAAAGTCAAAACTTAAGATTTATGGAAAATTAAACTGGTATGTTAAACATCATCAAGGTCAACTTAGGAAAATTCCCAAGAATTATATACCCCCTAAGTTTCTAATTAATCCAGTAGGAAGGAACCTCTATTGGGTTCAAAAGACTTATTAGAATAAATTTCTTTTATTATTAAAGCTTCCAGCAAGAAAATTAAACGTTAAAATTTCTTTATGAGGCTTTGTCTAAGGAAGTGGTTGTTGCTCCAATAACTAAGAAGGCCTAGTGCCTCGCCACGACCTGGAAGCTGAAATATTAAAATAAAATGTTTAATTAACTTTCTGAAAAAATATTAAAACTAGAATTAAATAATGCTTTGAAAGTTTTTCAAACATTTTCTTAAAAATTCTAAAAATTCAGTTTACTTAGAAATTTCTTTTCTGGAAAATTCTAAAAATTCAGTTTACTTAGAAATTTCTTTTCTAAAAAATTCTAAAAATTCATTTTACTTAGATTTCTTTTAAAATTCTAAAAATTTAGTTTACTTAGAAATTTTTTTCTGAAAAATTCTAAAAACTCATTTTACTTGGATTTTTTTTTAAAAAAAATTCATATTCTCTTATTATTACCCCGTTTTTGTTGTGATCAAAGGGGGAGAGATAAGTACAAGTGTAGGGGGAGAGAGTTTTTTAATAACTCTGAGTTTAAAAAATATTTTTGAAAAATTCTGTTTAACTCTTAATTAAATAGTTGCAATTTTATTTATTACAAATTTATGCTTAACATGTTAGTTTAGTAATTTTCTTTAAAATTACTGTTTGTCTATTTTTACCTTAACTTGAACTTGGGTTGATGCACATCGAAAAGGGGGAGATTGTTAGACCTCGTGGTTGTTTTGATGTGATCAACCAAGTTTGTTAGGTCTTACTTTGTGTTTGATCCCTGTGTCTGAGTGTGCAGGAGCTTAGGAGTGCAGAAAGTCAAGCGAAAGACGCAGCTAGCGAGAAGGACGGCATGGGAAGGGAGCCGACGGGCTCGGTGCGTCCGAAGGATGAGAGAGCTGCAGAAGAGTACACCGGTGGGCGAGAAGAACGTGCGCGACGTTCGAGGGGCGTTAAGTCAGGGAGGAAAGTTGGTCGAGGAGAAGGCCGAAAATTGGGTTCGAGTGAGCCCTATTTCGGTTGATCGAAATCACCCAAGCAACCGGAGCTTCAGAAGTCAAAGCGAAGAAGAAAAGGAGTCAAAAGAAGCTGGAAATTATTTATACCATGCAAGCAGGAAGGCATTTATAGCAGGAACCTTGAAGGCGCCTTAAATATGCATTGAAGGCGCCTTCAACATTGAAGGCGGCTTCATTGCTTGTTGAAGGCGCCTTGAGCCAAGTCAAAATAACCGTTGAGGTTCAGATAGAGTTCTATCCGAACAACTCATTGGAGGCGCCTTGGACCTCTGTTGGAGGCACCTTAGACCTACGAGATAGAGTTTCCAGGGCCTATAAAAGGACTCCTGGACCTAGGAATTAGATATTAATTGTTCAATCAACTTTGTATTCATTCCTAGCAATAGTTTTGAGCTGCTAGAGTGTAAAAGGTTCTCCGCCTTCAGTAAAGGAGACTTTTCCTAGTGCATTTTTCATCGCCCTGGATTAACAACCTTCTTGGTTGTAACCAGGTTAACTGCTGAGTCTCTATTTTATTTCTGTTTCTTTATTTTAGTTATTTTATTATTACTATTGTATTTTTGAGTTGAATGCACGAGGAGGGTATAGTTTTTATTTTTCAGGCAATTCATCCCCCTCTTATCGGCCTCCACTGCACTAACAACATGCAGTGGCATTAAATAAGGCTTGTCACCTGAGCAATTGGATTTTCCCATGTAGAATTTTTGGCGTCAGTCTCCCTCGGTTGAAAAAGATTCGTCCTCGAATCAAAAGGAGGTTCATATCCAATATAAGGAGAGAGGTCAGCGACGTTGAAGGTTGTAGAAACACCATACTTACTTGGCAAATCAATTTCATAAGCATTATTGCCAATCTTCTTTAAGATCCTAAAAGGACCATCAGCTCTAGGTTGTAACTTTCCATGTTGACCACGGGGGAAACACTCCTTTCTTAAGTGAATCCATACCAATTCTCCTTCCTTGAAACTTACTTGCTTTCTGTGTTTGTTCACATTATTCTGATACTTCTCATTTTGTTTAATAATTTCTTGCCGAACTTGCTCATGCAACTTTTTGATGGACTCTGCATACTCTTCTCCATCTCCACTTAGATGACGAGAGGTTGGAATGGGGGCCAAATCCAATGGAGTGAGGGGATTAATTCCATATACAACCTCGAAGGGACTTCGTCCTGTTGTTTGGCTGAGAGACTGATTATAAGCAAACTCGGCTTGAGCTAAAATTGCATCCCATTGGCGGGGATTTTTACCAACCAAACTTCTAAGAAGTTTTCCCAAGCTCCGGTTCACTACTTCCGTTTGTCTGTCTGTTTGGGGATGGTGAGAGGAACTGAATTGGAGTTGTGTTTCCAATTTTTGCCATAAGGTGAGCCAAAAATGACTCATAAATTTAGGATTCTGGTCAGAAGTGATGGTTTTGGGAATTCCATGAAGGCTCACAATTTCTTTGAAATAAAGATCGGCTACATGTGTAGCATCCAACGTTTTAGTGCAAGGAATGAAATGGGTCATTTTAGAGAACCTATCAACTACCACCATAACTGAATCTTTGTTCCTTTGAGTGCGTGGTAATCCAATCACAAAATCCATGCTTAAATCTTCCCAAGGACTTGTTGGTACTGACAGTGGAGTGTACAAGCCCATATTCTGACCATAACTCTTGGCAATATGTTAAATTCAGCACCTGTCAATATATGTTTTGATATCCCGATCCATGCATGGACAATAAAAATTCTCTTGAATGAGTGTAAGAGTTTTGTCCCTACCAAAATGCCCTGCCAACCCTCCATTATGAGCTTCACTGATGATGGCAAGTCATAGCGAACAATCAGGAATACATAGATATTTTTATTTGAAGAGAAATCCATCGTGAATCAAGAAGAGTTGAATGGAGCTTTTGTGCACTCTTCCCAAATATGACCAAAATAGGGATCATTTTTGTAGAGATCTTTGACTACCTCAAATCCAATTACCTTTAGTTGTAAGGTAGACAAGAGAGTGTGTCGTCGGCTAAGAGCATCCACCACCCGATTAAGAGCACCATATTTGTGCTTGATAAGGAAGTTGAAGGCTTGTAGAAACTCAACTCATTTACCATGATGAGGTTTCAATTTATGTTGAGTATTCAAATACTTCAAGGCTTTGTGATCCGAGAAAAGGACAAATTCCTTATGGAGGAGATAATGTTGCCATTGATCCAAGGTTCGGACAATGGCAAAGAATTCCTTTTCATAGGTAGAATAATTGCGGCGGGAATGATTCAACATTTCACTAAAGAAAGCAATGAGTCTCCTATTTTGACTAAGGACATCACCGATTCCCACATTTGAAGCATCACAGTCTATTTCAAAAACTTGGTCAAAATCTGGTGGTTGCAATATTGGAGCTTTTGTAACCTTTCTTTTAAGAAGTTCAAAGCTTTGTTGTGCCTCATTCGTCCACTTGAAATTGCCACCCTTCAAACATTCAATTATAGGCGCAATGATGAAATTCTTAATAAACCTGCGATAAAAAGATGTCAGACCATGGAAACTTCGAATATCATGCAGGGATTTAGGCATCGGCCAACTCATAATAGCTTCAATCTTATTCTTGTCCATTTTGATGCCATCAGAGGAAATAATATAGCCTAAGAAAACCAGGTTATTAGTAAAAAAATTGACACTTCTTCAAGTTGGCATATAACTTTTGCTCCCGTAGTAATTCAAAAACCTGGCAAAGATGTTCCAAATGTTCTTTCGGGTTAGAGCTGTATACAAGAATATCATCAAAGTAGACAACAACAAACTTCCCAATGAATGGTTTAAAGATATGATTCATAAGTTGCATAAAAGTAGAGGGAGCATTAGAAAGACTGAATGACATTACCAACCATTCATAAAGACCGTCCCTTGTTTTGAATGCTGATTTCCATTCATCGCCCGATCTCATACGAATTTGATGATAGTCACTTCGAAGATCAATTTTAGAGTAGACCTTAAACCCATGAAGCTGGTCGAGAAGATCATCAAGGCGAGGAATAGGAAAACGATATTTGATAGTGATTTTATTGACCGCTCTACTATCAATGCACATCCGCCATGAACCATCTTTCTTTGGTACAAGAAGGGATGGGACAACGCAGGGGCTCTTGCTTTCTCGGATAAGACCTTTAACCAAAAGGTCCTCAACTTGTCTTTGTAACTCTTTATACTCGTTGGGGCTTGTTCTATAGGCTGCCTTGTTTGGAATTGAAGCGTCGGGGACTAAATCAATGCTTGGAGAATGGGGGGAAGTCCTGATGGAATTTTGGCTGGTACTACATCTTGAAATTCTTGGAGAAGAGGTTTCACTTGGGAAGGGACAGCATGCCCATCTTCATTCTCTTCCAAGACTACCAATGCAAAGGCCCCACCAGATTCATACATAGCATTTTTCACTTGGAACTTGGATACTAAATTATTTCCATCCCTTTTTAAAGGGTTAGGAATAGTGTTTGTCTTGGCGGGTCTCAGAATAATCTTCTCACTATCTTTGACAAAACTATAAGTATTTTTGAAGCCATCATGATGAGTTTTCCTATCAAATTGCCACGGTCGACCAAGAAGCAAATGACAAGCATCCATAGGAATAACATCACACCAAACTTCATCTTGATACTTATTGCCAATAGAAAATTGAATAAGACATCTTTGAGTTACCTTCAACTCGTTACCTTTACGAAGCCATGATAATTTATAAGGCTGAGGATGGTCTTCGGTTTTTAACTTCAACTTGTCGACCATTGTAGTAACCACTGTTGGTTGCTACTCGGAAAACCTAGAGGTTCCACTGTACAAAAATTTTGTACAAAGGTCTGAACCTTTTCCTAGCTACCATGTGTTCTTTTAAATTAAATTTTGGATCGCCTGCGGAACTTAACACGTTTGATCCAAAACTTAATCTATTTGTTCTTTTAGGTTTTGACTTGGATCTCCTGCGGAACTTAACACGTTCGACCCAAATCACCTTAAGTTATTACTTCCATTAAATATTAATTTCCATAATTGGTTCCCAGTACTGACGTGGCGAGGCACATGGCCTTCTTGGATATGGGAGCAACCACCACCGACTAGACAAAACCTTTTATAGAAAGCTAATATTTAATTTCCTAAAATAACTTTAGGTTAACCGAAAAGAACAATCAAATCACAAGAAAAAAAAACAAAAGAACACAACATCGAAAAACATATTCGAAATACTAGAATCATAAGCCTCTTGTATTTGGTATTATTTCCATAAATAACTAGTATGATGCGGAAAGAAAAATTACTAGTTATACCTTGTAGAAAAACCTCTTGATCTTCTACCGTATTCCTCTTCTAACCTCGGACGTTGTGTGGGCAACGATCTTCCGAGATGAGAAACCACCAACCACCTTCTTCTCCTCCTAGCTAGGTTCGACCACAAATAGCTTAACCAAGGATGAAGAACAAAACACCAACCAAGCTCCAAGTGATGCTAGCTTTCTCTCCTCCTTCTTCTTCTTCTTCTCCAAGTAGTATCCGGCCGCCACAAGAGCTCCAAGCCTTTGAGAGTTTCGGCCACCACAAAGAGGGAGAGAGGAAGAGGATGGCCGGCCACTCCAAGGAATAAAAGAGGGAGAGAAATAATAGAGGTTGTCGCCCATGAAGGCACCCTCACCCCTTTTTTTATATTCCTTGGCCTAGGAAAATTAGGAAATTTAATTACAATAAAATTTCCTCAATTTCCTTGACATGATTTAATTGAGAAAAATAAAATAAAATTTTCCCAATTGAAATCTTATGGCCGGCCACATCAATGAAGAACAAATTGGACAAGTTTCAATCAACAATTAAAACTTCCTAATTTGTTTCCGGAAATTTTTAAAAAATAAAATTCCTCTTCAAAATCTCTTCATGGTTGATAAAAGGAAATTTCTATAATTTTAATTTTACAACATGTGAATAATTTTTAAAGAGAAAATAAAATATCTCACCAATCTACAAATAAGAAAAGAGATCTAATCTCTTTCTTTAATCTTTTGTAGATCTTTTACAAGAGAGATATTTTAATTTTAATTATCTTTAATAAATTATATCTCCCACATAATAAAAATTAAAATTCCTTTTTAATTTAATATGGCCGGCCCCTCTAGCTTGGATTCAAGCTAGGGCCAGCCACCCCAATTCATGCTTAGGCCGGCCCTAGCTTGGTTCCCAAGCTAGCTTGGCCGACCCCCTTTAGGTGGGTATAGAAGGTGGGTATAGGTGGATATAGTACTCTATAAATAAGAGGCTACGATAGGGACCAAGAGGAGGAATTGGTTTTGGTCTCCCGATAAAATTAAGCATTCCGTGTTCGCCCCGAACACACAACTTAATTTTATCAATAATAATCCATTCCACTAGAGAACTATTATTGAACTACCGCACCAATCCCAAATTACATTTTTGGGCTCCTTCTTATTATGAGTGTGTTAGTCTCCCTGTGTTTAAGATATCGAATGTCCACTAATTAAGTGAGTTACTAACAACTCATTTAATTAATATCTAAGTCCAAGAGTAGTACCACTCAACCTTATCGTCATGTCGGACTAAGTCCACCTGCAGGGTTTAACATGACAATCCTTATGAGCTCCTCTTGGGGACATTATCAACCTAGTATCTCTAGGACACAGTTTCCTTCTATAATCAACAACACACACTATAAGTGATATCATTTCCCAACTTATCGGGCTTATTGATTCATCGAACTAAATCTCACCCAGTGATAAATTAAAGAAATAAATATCAAATATATGTGCTTGTTATTATATTAGGATTAAGAGCGCACACTTCCATAATAACCGAGGTCTTTGTTTCTTTATAAAGTCAGTATAAAAGAAACGACCTCAAATGGTCCTACTCAATACACTCTAAGTGTACTAGTGTAATTATTCAGTCAAGATAAACTGATACCTAATTACACTACGACCTTCTAATGGTTTGTTCCTTTCCATTTTGGTCGTGAGCTACTGTTTATAATTTATAAGGTACTGATAACATGATCATCTGTGTATGACACCACACACCATGTTATCTACAATATAAATTAATTGAACAACTACATTTATCATAAATGTAGACATTTGACCAATGTGATTCTTATTTCTAGATAAATATTTATACCAAAAGCTAGGCTTTTAGTATACTCTCTAACAATCTCCCACTTATACTAAAAGACTAAGCTGCCATATCTGCTGCCACACATCTGATTCCCAACCCTTCAACATGTCCATCAAAAGCTCTCGCCTTAAGGACCTCAGTGAAAGGATCTATAGGTCATCACCTGATGCAATCTAGGCGGCAACAACTTCTCATCGTTTATACGATTTCTCGTATTGGGTGGTACTTGTGCTCTATTGTGTTTACTTGCCTTATAGACTTATGGTTTCTTCGAGTTTGCTACTGCACCAACATTATTACAATAAATTGTAATAATCTTTGGACAAACCAGAAATCATATCTTAGTCTATCTTGAGGTTATTGAGTCATTCAGCTTTTATGGCTACCTCAGAGGCTTGCCATATACTAAGCTTCTATGATAGAGTCCAGAAAAACACCTATGCTTATCACTCTTCCATAGTTATGACTTTACCTCCTAAAATAAACACAAAACCCCGAGGTTGACTTATTATTGTCCCTATCCGATTGGAAGTCAAAATCCATGCAACCCACAAGGACCAAATTAACTGCCTTGTAAGCTAGCATATAATCTCTAGTGCCACTAAGGTACTTTAATATATGTTTTACTGCAGTCCAATGTCCTTGTCTAGGGTTACTTTGATATCTGCTAACTATGCCCTTGGCAAAACAGATATCTGATCTCGTGCATAACATACATTAGGTTGTCTAACTGCCAAAGCATAAAGAACTGCCTTTATGTCCTCAATCTCCTTTGATGTCATCGGAGACATCTCTTTAGATAAAGACACTCCATGCTTAAAAGGTAAGAAACCTTTCTAGGAGTTTTGCATGCTTAAAATGAGCAAGGATTTTTTCGATGTATCAAGCTCGGGATAAGTAAAATATATATATATTTTTTTCTTGCGATCCCTTATTACTTTGATCTCAAAAATATATACATTCTCCCAAGTCCTTTATTACGAATTGTTTGGACAACCATACCCTTACTTCTGACAACATTTTAATATTGTTTCCAACTACCAAAAATGTTATCTACGTATAGTACAAGAAATACCACCACGCTTCCATCACACCTTTTGTATACACAAGACTTATCCGGTTACTAAATAAATCCATAGGTCTGAATTACTTTGATAAACCGGATGTTCCAAGACCTTGAAACTTTGCCTCAGTCCATAAACTGATTGAGCTTTATACAAGATGCTCTTAGCCCTTTGCAATGAACCCTTCTGGTTGCTTTATATGGATGCTTTCTTCAATACTTCCATTAAGGAATGCTGTCTTGACATCCACTTGCCAAATAGATAAAAGAATCCGGATAGACTTAAGCATGGCTACCAGTGAAAAAAGTTTCCTTTTTCATCAAGCCTTGCTTCGAAGGTTTCTACCTTCCTGTCTATCCCTCTTTTCCTATTATAGACCTTTTACACCCAAAGGCTTTTACACCACTTGGTGGTTCTACAAGCTTCCAGATTTTATTAGAATACATATATTCTAATTCTATTATTCATTACTCTTTGCCAAGATGCTGCATATTCATCTTGGAGTGCTTCGTCATATGTCCGGAGATCAGGTTCATGTCCTTCAGGGATCGAGTTCAAAAAACTCTCCCAAAACATGAATCTTTTTTGCTTAACAACCCTCCCACTACGACAAGGCATTTTCTGCAATTGTGTATCATTTGTGATACGTGTTGCAGTTTTCTTGTGGTATCTCATCTTGTACAGTTGGTACTAGATTAGACATGTCTTTTATTATTTCTTTAAGAACAAATTTACTTATGAGCACGTGGTTCATTATATAGTCATTTTAAAATCAGTCATTGATGCTAACAATGACCTTCTGATTTTTAAGACTATAAACCTACTTTTTGTTTATCTAGGATAACTTACAAACAAGTGAACTCCTATCCAACTTATCATTATCTCTCTTTAACATATGTGCTGGATTGCCCGAATCCGAATATGCTTCAAAATAGGCTTACGCCTATTTAGCAATTCTATATGAGTAGAGAGTTATGACTTTGGAAGGTACTACGTTCACTTCCGTTTCCAGAGCTTATCCTTAAAACAAATTTGGTAATTTTCTGAATAACTCATCATCTATCTAATTATTCCATAAGAGTCCTTTACCTTCTTTCTACTACACCATTCTGTTGGGGTGTATCAGATGTAGTTAGTTGGGATTGAAATCCAACTTCTGATAAGTGACTCCTAAAATCTCTCAAGAGGTACTTGTCACTACGATCTTCCATAGTGACTTTGTACTTTAACATTTCTCCGCATCAACCTTGTACTCTTTGAACTAATCAAAGTACTTAGTCTTGCGGTACATTAAGTAAATTTATTTGTATCTTGAATAGTTGTCTATAAAATAGACAAAATATTCAATACTACCTCTTGTCTGGATAGTCATAGGATCACACAAATAAGAATGAACCGATTTCAACATATCTTTGACTCCATACCCCTTGGACTTAAAAGCTTCTTAGTTATTTTCCTTCCAAGTAAGACTCGTATGTTGGAAAGATTTCCACTACTAATGAACCCAAAAGTTCATCAGCTACCAATGAATCATACTCAAGTTAATATAACCTAGCCTTAGATGCCAATGATATAATTGGTTCATTTTCGAAGGTTATTTCCTCTTAAAGTTAGAAGATGTGTTACTAATTTCCATTTGTTGCATCATGAGAGTTATTGGATTTATAAATTGCCAACCAACGTACCAGAATAGATAACTTCCCTCTTTTTCTTAATAACAACTTTGTTTTTAAAAGAGGCAGAATATCAAGTTCTTTGAATAGTTTAGAAACTGAAAACTAGTTCTTTCTAAACTTAGTGCGTAAAGACAATTACTCAAAAATCCATGTTTTTATTCTTATCAAAAGATAAACATCTCCCACTGCAACAACTACCACTTTTACAGTAGTGCCCATGTGGACGGTGATTTACCTTTCATTTAGTTGTCGGGTTTCCTGGAACCCTGCAATGAATTGCAGACATGATTAATGGCATCTTGTATCTACACTCCAGGTTCTGGTAGATAACACCACTAGACATGTTTCAACTAATGAATTAAATACACCTAAATTGTTCTTAGTTCTAAGAAGACAATCTACCTTAATGTCCAAGTCCTATTTCCAATCATTATAATTGGGACTACTAAGTCTTTTCCTATAGTATGACTACTAGGGATTGACAAACATCCTAAGAATCACAAAAATATTTGGTCAAGATCAACTCCTTAAAATCTCCATGAATTTTGTGTATACAAAATCGAAGAGGAGATTTTATTCATTAATTTTATTATCTCGTCTACTTTATTTTATGACGAATAAAATTAATAGTTGATCTGTCTTTGATCAAATATTTGGTCAAAACTCTTTGAATTTAAAATAACATTGATTCCTCAAACAATATTATTTAAATTCACCAACACCTCAAACACCGTGAATTTTACATGCCACGTTAGTGTAGACGTATACAAATTTATCATTTGTAAGAGGAGAGTTTTACCCATTGACTATCTTGTCAATATAACTTTTTGACAAATAAAATTACCTCAAACACCATGAATCTTGTATGCCACGTTAGTGTGGACGTATACAAATTCAAACATTTGTAAGAGGGGTTTATTAATTTTATTATATTGCCAATCTAGTTTTATGACAAATCAATAGTTGGTTTCCCTTTGGTCACACAAGTGATAGTAGTGACTCCGTTGGGGAGGATACTATTAAATGTGTCTAAGTGTATACCATTACTTGACACTAAGTCCATTAATAAGATTATGCCCTTCCGTTGGGGAAGATCACACGCCTTAATTAACTTCCTATAGTCATCCAAAAATGGAAGTCTGTTCTAGTGATCCGCAAACAAGCTCATCCGTTATGGAGGAAGGCACTCAGAGCCAACGCGCAAGCTTGTTTGCATCACTTACAAACTAGTAATGGAGACCATGAGATTTACTTAAAAATCCCTCTCCCACTTAGTTATTTATAAATGAGGAATTTTAACTATGCTAGCCTACTAAATATGTAAACCAACATGCACACGACAATATAAAAGCAATAAATAGAAAATCTAATTTTCAACTATTATGGCTTTTATCTCTAGTTGTCCTCCGTGTGTTGTCATCCCAAGCTGCTGCCATATTTGGCTACCGCATCCATCTTGCTCCTAGTTCCGCTGCGCCTCTGGTCCTTAGAAGGTTCCACGCTTTGCAAGATTCGATCCGCGACATAAATAGAATTTTACATTTTTGATCCTATATTCCATGAAAGGAATGTACATGTATCTAGATCAAAAATAAAATCCTAATAAAACTAAATACAGCTCCTGCTGTATTTTATAATACAATCATGTACACACATATAAATGCCCTTGACATGTCCAAGGGTCCAATCACACACATAATAACTAAAAGTCATAATAGTTGGATCCTGCATCCACAAAGTTAGCACATCCTACTATTATCCTGCCTAAATTATGTATGACATGTGCATAATTAAACTAATACCAAATATACAGAGGCAAAACCCTAGCTCTGATACCAATTGTTGGTTGCTACTCGGAAAACCTAGAGGTTCCACTGTACAAAAATTTTGTACAAAGGTCTGAACCTTTTCCTAGCTACCATGTGTTCTTTTAAATTAAATTTTGGATCGCCTGCGGAACTTAACACGTTTGATCCAAAACTTAATCTATTTGTTCTTTTAGGTTTTGACTTGGATGTCCTGCGGAACTTAACACGTTCGACCCAAATCACCTTAAGTTATTAATTCCATTAAATATTAATTTCCATAATTGGTTCCCAGTACTGACGTGGCGAGGCACATGGCCTTCTTGGATATGGGAGCAACCACCACCGACTAGACAAAACCTTTTATAGAAAGCTAATATTTAATTTCCTAAAATAACTTTAGGTTAACCGAAAAGAACAATCAAATCACAAGAAAAAAAAAAAGAACACAACATCGAAAAACATATTCGAAATACTAGAATCATAAGCCTCTTGTATTTGGTATTATTTCCATAAATAACTAGTATGATGCGGAAAGAAAAATTACTAGTTATACCTTGTAGAAAAACCTCTTGATCTTCTACCGTATTCCTCTTCTAACCTCGGACGTTGTGTGGGCAACGATCTTCCGAGATGAGAAACCACCAACCACCTTCTTCTCCTCCTAGCTAGGTTCGGCCACAAATAGCTTAACCAAGGATGAAGAACAAAACACCAACCAAGCTCCAAGAGATGCTAGCTTTCTCTCCTCCTCCTTCTTCTTCTTCTCCAAGTAGTATCCGGCCGCCACAAGGGCTCCAAGCCTTTGAGAGTTTCGGCCACCACAAAGAGGGAGAGAGGAAGAGGATGGCCGGCCACTCCAAGGAATAAAAGAGGGAGAGAAATAATAGAGGTTGTCGCCCATGAAGGCACCCTCACCCCTTTTTTTATATTCCTTGGCCTAGGCAAATTAGGAAATTTAATTACAATAAAATTTCCTCAATTTCCTTGACATGATTTAATTGAGAAAAATAAAATAAAATTTCCCCAATTGAAATCTTATGGCCGGCCACATCAATGAAGAACAAATTGGACAAGTTTCAATCAACAATTAAAACTTCCTAATTTGTTTCCGGAAATTTTTAAAAAATAAAATTCCTCTTCAAAATCTCTTCATGGTTGATAAAAGGAAATTTTTATAATTTTAATTTTACAACATGTGAATAATTTTTAAAGAGAAAATAAAATATCTCACCAATCTACAAATAAGGAAAGAGATCTAATCTCTTTCTTTAATCTTTTGTAGATCTTTTACAAGAGAGATATTTTAATTTTAATTCTCTTTAATAAATTATATCTTCCACATAATAAAAATTAAAATTAAAATCCCTTTTTAATTTAATTTGGCCGGCCCCCACTAGCTTGGGTTCAAGCTAGGGCCGGCCACCCCAATTCATGCTTAGGCCGGCCCTAGCTTGGTTCCCAAGCTAGCTTGGCCGGCCCCCTTTAGGTGGGTATAGAAGGTGGGTATAGGTGGGTATAGTACTCTATAAATAAGAGGCTACGATAGGGACCAAGAGGAGGAATTAGTTTTGGTCTCCCGATAAAATTAAGCATCCCGTGTTCGCCCCGAACACACAACTTAATTTTATCAATAATAATCCATTCCACTAGAGAACTATTATTGAACTACCGCACCAATCCCAAATTACATTTTTGGGCTCCTTCTTATTATGAGTGTGTTAGTCTCCCTGTGTTTAAGATATCGAATGTCCACTAATTAAGTGAGTTACTGACAACTCATTTAATTAATATCTAAGTCCAAGAGTAGTACCACTCAACCTTATCGTCATGTCGGACTAAGTCCACCTGCAGGGTTTAACATGACAATCCTTATGAGCTCCTCTTGGGGACATTATCAACCTAGTATCTCTAGGACACAGTTTCCTTCTATAATCAACAACACACACTATAAGTGATATCATTTCCCAACTTATCGGGCTTATTGATTCATCGAACTAAATCTCACCCAGTGATAAATTAAAGAAATAAATATCAAATATATGTGCTTGTTATTATATTAGGATTAAGAGCGCACACTTCCATAATAACCGAGGTCTTTGTTTCTTTATAAAGTCAGTATAAAAGAAACGACCTCAAATGGTCCTACTCAATACACTCTAAGTGTACTAGTGTAATTATTCAGTCAAGATAAACTGATACCTAATTACACTACGACCTTCTAATGGTTTGTTCCTTTCCATTTTGGTCGTGAGCTACTGTTTATAATTTATAAGGTACTGATAACATGATCATCTGTGTATGACACCACACACCATGTTATCTACAATATAAATTAATTGAACAACTACATTTATCATAAATGTAGACATTTGACCAATGTGATTCTTATTTCTAGATAAATGTTTATACCAAAAGCTAGGCTTTTAGTATACTCTCTAACAACCACAACATTTTCGCAACTTCCTCCATCAATAATGACATCACACACTTTACCATGACAAGTGCACCTAGTGTGAAAGATATTATTGCAAAGCCATGATTGATCTTCTCCATAGGTAGTATTGAGGCTGCGACGTATCACCAAGGATTCTCCATGACCTGCATAAGTAATTTCTCCGTCATCATCGGAATCATCGTAGATAGGGGTTGTGTCATAAGATTCCTCCTCTTCTTTTTCCTCAACAAAAGTAAGAACCCTTCAGTTTGGACAATCGACAGCAAAATGCCCAAAACCCTTGCATTTGAAACATATCTTTTGGTTGTTATGGCCACTTGGTTTTACAAAATCAGTATGGGTTTCCTTACTTGCAGTAGCTTTTTGTTTTGTATCTTTTGATATTGATGCATTTTTAGACGGAGGGGTACTCCCTCGGTTAGAAGTGCCGCTACTTGAAGAGAAACGCGCACCCAATCGACGAGCATCCTTTTGTTGTTTCTCCACCTTAAGAGCCAGTTTGCATACATCATTATAACTCCAGTAAGGTTGCAGTTCCACAATATTCCTGATCTCGTATCGAAGCCCTCCAAGAAATCGAGCGATAGTTTGCTCATCCGGTTCTAGAATATCACATCTCATCATGAGATTCTCAAATTCGATGATGTACTCTTCTATGGACAAATCTTTTTGTTTGAAATTATGGTATTTGAGGAACATATCTTGACGATAATTATCTGGGAAGAATTTCCTGCGCAATACCTTTTTCATCTTATCCCATGTCGTAATCTTTTGTTTGCCATCACGAGCTTGCTGCTTCTTTAAATGCTCCCACCAAATAGATGCATATTTCTTTAACTTGATAGCAACAAATTTCACCTTGCGATCTTATGAAATTTCTTGAAATTCAAAAGTCCTTTCAACAGAGTTAAGCCAATCTATGAACTCATTCGGATCATTTCGTCCATCAAAATCTGGAATGTCAACTTTAAAGTTAAAAGATTTCTTACGATCATTGTTCCTTCGATATCTTTGACCTTGTGCCGCATCATCACTGGAATCACCGCCTCCATTACCATGAAATGGATTATAACCCATCTCATCCAACTCGATGTCACGAAGGTCTCTTTGATGAGCTGCAGGATCATCACCATTTGGTCTTTGTCTTCTCCGACTAGCCATGGTGAAGTTGGCTCTAATACCACTTGACACTGGAAAGTATCGGATAAATAGGAGGGAACACAAGGCGAACTCTCAACTCACACTCGTCGGAATCCACCGAAGAGATTAGAGGATAATCAGAAGATAGCTCTTCAAAAAGCTTGAAAGCTCACAATATTTTTATCAACCAAAAACTTCCCTCAACAATACAAATGATAACATTTTATAGGGGAAACTTGGAGCACTTGCCAAGATGAATCAAACTATTTTAAATGACCCTTAGAGTTCCTAAGACCTCATTAAGTGATTTATATTTTCTAAGACTCGAGAATAGAGTTTCATACAGTGGCATTAAAGAAGGCTCGTCACCCGAGCAATTGGATTTTCCCAAGACATGTAGTGGCATTAAATAAGGCTCGTCACCCGAGCAATTGGATTTTCCCATGTAGAATTTTTAGCGTTATTGATTGTGTGCCAAATATAATAAATCTCAATTGATTGAGATCAATTAGAGATTATTTCTATTATTATCATTACTACCCGACAAACTCAACGGGAGTGCCTGAACGTTGAGTTTAAGTGCTAACTTAGTGAAACATTGTCTAGATAATGACTTAGTAAATATATCAGTAATTTGATCTTCCGTAGAAATATAAGAAACTGAAAGTTGTTGAGTCATCACACGCTCGCGAACAAAATGAAAATAAATCTCTACATACTTGGTACGAGCTTGAAAAACAGGATTTGGCGCAAGATAAGTTGTTCCAACATTATCACACCATATTTTGGGCGTAGCAGTTGGGAAAAAGTGTAATTCTGAAAGAAGAGATTGCAGCTAAATAATTTCTTACGTTGCGTTAGCGATAGCTTTATATTCAGCTTCAGTACTCGAGCGAGAGACTGTAGGTTGCTTTTTTGAAAGCCAGGAAACAAGATTTCGCCCAAGAAATATAGCATATCCATTAGTATAACGTCTATCTTCAGGAGATCTAGCCCAATCTGCATCACTATAGGCAATTAACTCTCGTGAAGACTGACAATATAAAAGAAGACCATGTAGAATAGTGCCATTGAGATATCGAAGAATTCATTTAAGACCTTCCCAATAATGTTCAGTAGGAGCATGCATAAATTGACAGACACGATTCACAGTGAAAGTAATATCAGGTCGTGTAATTGTGACATATTGTAGGGCACCAACAATACTACAGTAGATCTGGGGGTCAGACATCAAAGAAGAGGATGAAGGTGCAGTGAAACCACCTTTAATGATTGGTGTGGAGATGGGAGGTGCACCATCTATTTTAGCTCGTTGTAGGAGCCCAGTAATGTATTTGCTTTGAGAGAGAAGACAACCTTCAAAATGTGAGAGAAACTCTATGCCAAGGAAAAAATGAGCATTGCCAAGATCCCAAATAGAAAACTCTTGAGGGAGAAGATGTAGTAAAGTAGTAATGTCATTTTTATCACTACCAGTTATTAATATATCATCCACATAAATCAGAACAAATATTGAAAATTTCATATTACATTTGTAGAATAGGGAAGAGTTTGTTTTTGAGCCAGAAAATCTCTGAGTATGAAGTCAGGTAGATAGACGATGAAACCATGCACAAGGTGTTTGTCGAAGACCATATATAGACTTCTGAAGTTGACATACATGTGTTGAAAGTTGCGGATGGATGAATCCAGGAGGTTGCTCCATATAAACAATTTCTTCAAGGTGTCCATAAAGGAAAGCATCGGAAACATCTAATTGGCGTATTGAACAATTGGAGCTTACAACTATAGATAGTAGCAATTTGATAGTTGTAATTTTGACGACGGGACTAAAAGTATCATTGAAGTCAATGTTGGTTGCTACTCGGAAAACCTAGAGGTTCCACTGTACAAAATTTTGTACAAAGGTCTGAACCTTTTCCTAGCTACCATGTGTTCTTTTAAATTAAATTTTGGATCGCCTGCGGAACTTAACACGTTTGATCCAAAACTTAATCTATTTGTTCTTTTAGGTTTTGACTTGGATCTCCTGCGGAACTTAACACGTTCGACCCAAATCACCTTAAGTTATTAATTTCATTAAATATTAATTTCCATAATTGGTTCCCAGTACTGACGTGGCGAGGCACATGGCCTTCTTGGATATGGGAGCAACCACCACCGACTAGACAAAACCTTTTATAGAAATATAATATTTAATTTCCTAAAATAACTTTAGGTTAACCGAAAAGAACAATCAAATCACAAGGAAAAATAAAACAAAAGAACACAACTTCGAAAAACATATTCGAAATACTAGAATCGTAAGCCTCTTGTATTTGGTATTATTTTCATAAATAACTAGTATGATGCGGAAAGAAAAATTACTAGTTATACCTTGTAGAAAAACCTCTTGATCTTCTACCGTATTCCTCTTCTAACCTCGGATGTTGTGTGGGAAACGATCTTCCGAGATGAGAAACCACCAACCACCTTCTTCTCCTCCTAGCTAGGTTCGGCCACAAAAGAAGAAGCTTCACCAAGGAAGAAAATCAAAACACTAACCAAGCTCCAAGAGATGCCAGCTTTCTCTCCTTCTTCTTCTTCTTCTCCAAGTAGTATCCGGCCACCACAAGAGCTCCAAGGGAGAGAGAGAGGTTCGGCCACCACAAGAGGAAGAGAGGGAGAGGATGGCCGGCCACACCAAGGAACAAAAGAGGGAGAGAAATAATAGAGGTTGTCACCCATGAAGGCACCCTCACCCGTTCTTTTATATTCCTTGGCCTAAGCAAATTAGGAAATTTAATTACAATAAAATTTCCTCAATTTCCTTGACATGATTTAATTGAGAAAAATAAAATAAAATTTCCCCAATTGAAATCTTATGGCCGGCCACATCAATGAAGAACAAATTGGACAAGTTTCAATCAACAATTAAAACTTCCTAATTTGTTTCCGAAAATTTTAAAAAATAAAATTTCTCTTCAAAATCTCTTCATGGTTGATAAAAGAAAATTTCTATAATTTTAATTTTACAACATGTGAATAATTTTTAAAGAAAAAATAAAATATCTCACCAATCTACAAATAAGGAAAGAGATCTAATCTCTTTCTTTAATCTTTTGTAGATCTTTTACAAGAGAGATATTTTAATTTTAATTCTCTTTAATAAATTATATCTCCCACATAATAAAAATTAAAATTAAAATCCCTTTTTAATTTAATATGGCCGGCCCCTCTAGCTTGTTTCCAAGCTAGCTTGGCCGGCCCCCTTTAAGTGGGTATAGAAGGTGGGTATAGGTGGGTATAGTACTCTATAAATAAGAGACTACGATAGGGACCGAGAGGAGGAATTGGTTTTGGTCTCCCGATAAAATTAAGCATCCCGTGTTCGCCCCGAACACACAACTTAATTTTATCAATAATAATTCATTCCATTAGAGAACTATTATTGAACTACCGCACCAATCCCAAATTACATTTTTGGGCTCCTTCTTATTATGAGTGTGTTAGTCTCCCTGTGTTTAAGATATCGAATGTCCACTAATTAAGTGAGTTACTGACAACTCATTTAATTAATATCTTAGTCCAAGAGTAGTACCACTCAACCTTATTATCATGTCGGACTAAGTCCACCTACAGGGTTTAACATGACAATCCTTATGAGCTCCTCTTGAGGACATTATCAACCTAGTATTTCTAGGACACAGTTTCCTTCTATAATCAACAACACACACTATAAGTGATACCATTTCCCAACTTTCCGGGCTTATTGATTCATCGAACTAAATCTCACCCATTGATAAATTAAAGAAATAAATATCAAATATATATGCTTGTTATTATATCAGGATTAAGAGCACACACTTCCATAATAACCGAGGTCTTTGTTTCTATATAAAGTCAGTATAAAAGAAACGACCTCAAATGGTCCTACTCAATACACTTTAAGTGTACTAGTGTAATTATATAGTTAAGATAAACTAATACATAATTACACTACGACCTTCCAATGGTTTGCTCCTTTCCATCTTGGTCGTGAGCTACTGTTTATAATTTATAAGGAACCAATAACATGATCTTCTGTGTGTGACACCACACACCATGTTATCTACAATATAAATTAATTGAACAACTACATTTATCATAAATGTAGACATTTGACCAATGTGATTCTTATTTCTAGATAAATGTTTATACCAAAAGCTAGGCTTTTAGTATACATCCTAACAATCTCCCACTTATACTAAAAGACTAAGCTGCTATATCTGCTGCCATACATCTGATTCCTATCCCTTCAACATGCCCATCAAAAGCTCTTGCCTTAAGGACCTCAGTGAAAAGATCTATAGGTCATCTCCTGATGCAATCTAGGCGGCAACAACTTCTCCTCGTTTATACGATTTCTCGTTTTGGGTGGTACTTGCGCTCTATTGTGTTTACTTGCCTTATAGACTTATGGTTTCTTTGAGTTTGCTACTGCACCAACATTATTACAATAAATTGTAATAATCTTTGGACAAACCAGAAATCATATCTTAGTCTATCTTGAGGTTATTGAGTCATTCAGCTTTTATGGCTACCTCAGAGGCTTGCCATATACTAAGCTTCTATGATAGAGTCCAGAAAAACACCTATGCTTATCACTCTTCCATAGTTATGACTTTACCTCCTAAAATAAACACAAAACCCTGAGGTTGACTTATTATTGTCCCTATCTGATTGGAAGTCAAAATCCATGCAACCCACAAGGACCAAATTAACTACCTTGTAAGCTAGCATATAATCTCTAGTGCCTCTAAGGTACTTCAATATATGCTTTACTGCAGTCCACTGTCCTTGTCCAGAGTTACTTTGATATCTACCGCAAAACAGATTTCTTATCTCGTGCATAGCATTCATTAGGCTTCCGACAGCCGAAGCATAAAGAACTGTCTTTCTTTCCTTTATCTCCTTTGATGTCTACAGAGACATATCTTTAGATAAAGTCACTCCATCCTGAAAAGGTAAAAAACCTTTCTTGGAGTTTTGCATGCTTTAAAACGAGCAAGGATTTTTCCGTTGTATGAAGGTTGGGATAAGTAAAATATTCGTTTCTTGCGATCCCTTATTACTTTGATCTCAAGAATATATTCATTCTCCCAAGTCCTTTATATTGAATTGTTTGGACAACCATACCCTTACTTCTGACAACATTTTGATATTGTTTCCAACTACCAAAAATGTTATTTACGTATAGTACAAGAAATACCGCCACGCTTCCATCACACCTTTTGTATACACAAGACTTATCCGGTTACTAAATAAATCCATAGGTCTGAATTACTTTGATAAACCGGATGTTCCAAGACCTTGAAGCTTTGCCTCAGTCCATAGACTGATTGAGCTTTACACAAGATGCTCTTAGCCCTTTGCAATGAACCATTCTGGTTGCTTTATATGGATGCTTTCTTTAAGACTTCCATTAAGGAATGTTGTCTTGACATCCACTTGCCAAATAGATAAAAGAATCCGGATAGACTTAAGCATGGCTACCAGTAAAAAAAGTTTCCTTTTTCATCAAGCCTTGCTTTGAAGGTTTCTACCTTCCTGTCTATCCCTCTTTTCCTATTATAGACCTTTTACACCCAAAGGCTTTTACACCACTTGGTGGTTCTACAAGCTTCCAGATTTTATTAGAATACATATATTCTAATTCTATTATTCATTACTCTTTGCCAAGATGTTGCATATTCATCTTGGAGTGCTTCGTCATATGTCCGGAGATCAGGTTCATGTCCTTCAGGGATCGAGTTCAAAAACTCTCCCAAAACATGAATCTTTTAAGGTTGCTTAACAACCCTCCCACTACGACAAGGCATTTTCTGCAATTGTGTATCATTTGTGATACGTGTTGCAGTTTTCTTGTGGTATCTCATCTTGTACAGTTGGTACTAGATTAGACATGTCTTTTATTATTTCCTTAAGAACAAATTTACTTATGAGCACGTGGTTCATTATATAGTCCTTTTAAAATCAGTCATTGATGCTAACAATGACCTTCTGATTTTTAAGACTATAAACCTACTTTTGTTTATCTAGGATAACTTACAAACAAGTGAACTCCTATCCAACTTATCATTATCTCTCTTTAACATATGTGCTGGATTACCCGAATCCGAATATGCTTCAAAATAGGCTTACGCCTATTCAGTAATTCTATATGAGTAGAGAGTTCTAACTTGGAAGGTACTATGTTCACTTTCGTTTTTAGAGTTTTATCCTTAAAACAAACTTGGTAATTCTCTGAATAACTCATCATCTATCTAATTATTCCATAAGAGTCCTTTACCTTCTTTCTACTACACCATTCTGTTGGGGTGTACCAGATGCAGTTAGTTGGGATTGAATCCCTACTTCTGATAAGTGACTCCTAAATTCTCCCAAGAGGTACTTGCCACTATGATCTCACCATAATGTCTTTTTACTTTGTTGTTTCTCCGCATCAGCCTAGTACTCTTTGAACAAATCAAAGTACTTAGTCTTGTGGTACATTAAGTAAATTTATTTGTATCTTGAATAGTTGTCTATAAAATAGACGAAATATTCAATGCTACCTCTTGTCTGGATAGTCATAGGATCACACAAATCAGAATAAACCAATTTCAACATATCTTTGACTCCATACCCCTTAGACTTAAAAGCTTCTTGGTTATTTTTCCTTCCAAGTAAGACTCACAGGTTTGGAAAGATTTCCACTACTAATGAACCTAAAAGTTCATCAGCTACCGATGAATCCTACTTAAGTTAATATAACCTAGCTTTAGATGCCAAAGATATAATTGGTTCATTTCCGAAGGTTACTTCCTCTTAAAGTTAGAAGATGTGTTACTAATTTCCATTTGTTGCATCGTGAGAGTTATTGGATTTATAAATTGCCAACCAACGTACCAGAACAGATAACTTCCCTCTTTTTCTTAATAACAACTTTGTTATTAAAAGAGGCAAAATATCAAGTTCTTTGAATAGTTTAGAAACTGAAAACTAGTTCTTTCTAAACTTAGTGCGTAAAGACAATTACTCAAAAATCTATGTTTTATTCTTATCAAAAGATAAACATCTCCCACTGCAACAGCTACCACTTTTACAGTAGTGCCCATGTGGACGGTGATTTATCTTTCATTTAGTTGTCGGGTTTCCTGGAACCCTGCAATGAATTGCAGACATGACTAATGGCATCTTGTATCTACACTCCAGGTTCAGGTAGATAACACCACTAGACATGTTTCAACTAATGAATTAAATACACCTAAATTGTTCTTAGTTCTAAGAAGACAGTCTACCTTAATGTCCAAGTCCTATTTCCAATCATTACAATTGGGACTACTAAGTCTTTTTCTATAGTATGACTACTAGGGATTGGCAAACATCCTAAGAATCACAAAAATATTTGGTCAAGATCAATTCCTTAAAATCTCCATGAATTTTGTGTATACAAAATCGAAGAGGAGATTTTATTCATTAATTTTATTATCTCGTCTACTTTATTTTATGACGAATAAAATTAATAGTTGATCTGTCTTTGATCAAATATTTGGTCAAAACTCTTTGAATTTAAAATAACATTGATTCCTCAAACAATATTATTTAAATTCACCAACACCTCAAACACCGTGAATTTTGCATGCCACGTTAGTGTAGACGTATACAAATTCATCATTTGTAAGAGGAGGGTTTTACCCATTGACTATCTTGTCAATATAACTTTTTGACAAATAAAATTACCTCAAACACCATGAATCTTGTATGCCACGTTAGTGTGGACGTATACAAATTCAAACTTTGTAAGAGGGGTTTATTAATTTTATTATATTGCCAATCTAGTTTTATGACAAATCAATAGTTGGTTTCCTTTGGTCACACAAGTGATAGTAGTGACTCCGTTGGGAGGATACTATTAAATGTGTCTAAGTGTATACCATTACTTGACACTAAGTCCATTAATAAGATTATGCCCCTTCCGTTGGGGAAGATCACACGCTCTTAATTAACTTCCTATAGTCATCCAAAAATGGAAGTCTGTTCTAGTGATCCGCAAACAAGCTCATTCGTTATGGAGGAAGGCACTCAGAGCCAACGCGCAAGCTTGTTTGCATCACTTACAAACCAGTAATGGAGACCATGGGATTTACTTAAAAATCCCTCTCCCACTTAGTTATTTATAAATGAGGAATTTTAACTATGCTAGCCTACTAAATATGTAAACCAACATGTACACACAGCACAATATAAAAGCAATAAATAGAAAATCTAATTTTCAACTATTATGGCTTTTATCTCTAGTTGTCCTCCGTGTGTTGTCATCCCAAGCTGCTGCCATATTTGCCCACCGCCACCGGGTCTAGTTGTCGCGTCCATCTTGCTCCTAGTTCTGCTGCGCCTCTGGTCCTTAGAAGGTTCCACGCTTTGCAAGATTCGATCCGCGACATAAATAGAATTCTACATTTTGATCCTATATTCCATAAAAGGAATGTACATGTATCTAGATCAAAAATAAAATCCTAATAAAACTAAATACAGCTCCTGCTGTATTTTATAATACAATCATGCACACACATATAAATGCCCTTGACATGTCCAAGGGTCTAATCACACACATAATAACTAAAAGTCATAATAGTTGGATCCTGCATCCACAAAGTTAGCACATCCTACTATTATCCTGCCTAAATTATGTATGACATGTGCATAATTAAACTAATATCAAATACACAGAGGCAAAACCCTAGCTCTGATACCAATTGTTGGTTGCTACTCGGAAAACCTAGAGGTTCCACTGTACAAAATTTTGTACAAAGGTCTGAACCTTTTCCTAGCTACCATGTGTTCTTTTAAATTAAATTTTGGATCGCTGAACTTAACACGTTTGATCCAAAACTTAATCTATTTGTTCTTTTAGGTTTTGACTTGGATCTCCTGCGGAACTTAACACGTTCGACCCAAATCACCTTAAGTTATTAATTCCATTAAATATTAATTTCCATAATTGGTTCCCAGTACTGACGTGGCGAGGCACATGGCCTTCTTGGATATGGGAGCAACCACCACCGACTAGACAAAACCTTTTATAGAAATATAATATTTAATTTCCTAAAATAACTTTAGGTTAACCGAAAAGAACAATCAAATCATAAGGAAAAATAAAACAAAAGAACACAACTTCGAAAAACATATTCGAAATACTAGAATCGTAAGCCTCTTGTATTTGGTATTATTTCCATAAATAACTAGTATGATGCGGAAAGAAAAATTACTAGTTATACCTTGTAGAAAAACCTCTTGATCTTCTACTGTATTCCTCTTCTAACCTCGGATGTTGTGTGGGAAACGATCTTCCGAGATGAGAAACCACCAACCACCTTCTTCTCCTCCTAGCTAGGTTCGGCCACAAAAGAAGAAGCTTCACCAAGGAAGAAAATCAAAACACTAACCAAGCTCCAAGAGATGCTAGCTTTCTCTCCTTCTTCTTCTTCTTCTCCAAGTAGTATCCGGCCACCACAAAAGCTCCAAGGGAGAGAGAGAGGTTCGGCCACCACAAGAGGAAGAGAGGGAGAGGATGGCCGGCCACACCAAGGAACAAAAGAGGGAGAGAAATAATAGAGGTTGTCACCCATGAAGGCACCCTCACCCCTTCTTTTATATTCATTGGCCTAAGCAAATTAGGAAATTTAATTACAATAAAATTTCCTCAATTTCCTTGACATGATTTAATTGAGAAAAATAAAATAAAATTTCCCCAATTGAAATCTTATGGCCGGCCACATCAATGAAGAACAAATTGGACAAGTTTCAATCAACAATTAAAACTTCCTAATTTGTTTCCGGAAATTTTAAAAAATAAAATTTCTCTTCAAAATCTCTTCATGGTTGATAAAAGGAAATTTCTATAATTTTAATTTTACAACATGTGAATAGTTTTTAAAGAGAAAATAAAATATCTCACCAATCTACAAATAAGGAAAGAGATCTAATATCTTTCTTTAATCTTTTGTAGATCTTTTACAAGAGAGATATTTTAATTTTAATTCTCTTTAATAAATTATATCTCCCACATAATAAAAATTAAAATTAAAATCCCTTTTTAATTTAATATGGCCGGCCCCTCTAGCTTGGGTTCAAGCTAGGGCCGACCACCCCAATTTATACCTAGGCCGGCCCTAGCTTGTTTCCAAGCTAGCTTGGCCGGCCCCCTTTAAGTGGGTATAGAAGGTGGGTATAGGTGGGTATAGTACTCTATAAATAAGAGGCTACGATAGGGACCGAGAGGAGGAATTGGTTTTGGTCTCCCGATAAAATTAAACATCCCGTGTTCGCCCCGAACACACAACTTAATTTTATCAATAATAATTCATTCCACTAGAGAACTATTATTGAACTACCGCACCAATCCCAAATTACATTTTTGGGCTCCTTCTTATTATGAGTGTGTTAGTCTCCCTGTGTTTAAGATATCGAATGTCCACTAATTAAGTGAGTTACTGACAACTCATTTAATTAATATCTTAGTCCAAGAGTAGTACCACTCAACCTTATTATCATGTCGGACTAAGTCCACCTGCAGGGTTTAACATGACAATCCTTATGAGCTCCTCTTGAGGACATTATCAACCTAGTATTTCTAGGACACAGTTTCCTTCTATAATCAACAACACACACTATAAGTGATACCATTTCCCAACTTACCGGGCTTATTGATTCATCGAACTAAATCTCACCCATTGATAAATTAAAGAAATAAATATCAAATATATATGCTTGTTATTATATCAGGATTAAGAGCACACACTTCCATAATAACCGAGGTCTTTGTTTCTTTATAAAGTCAGTCTAAAAGAAACGACCTCAAATGGTCCTACTCAATACACTTTAAGTGTACTAGTGCAAGTGTATAGTTAAGATAAACTAATACCTAATTACACTACGACCTTCCAATGGTTTGTTCCTTTCCATCTTGGTCGTGAGCTACTGTTTATAATTTATAAGGAACCAATGACATGATCTTCTGTGTGTGACACCACACACCATGTTATCTACAATATAAATTAATTGAACAACTACATTTATCATAAATGTAGACATTTGACCAATGTGATTCTTATTTCTAGATAAATGTTTATACCAAAAGCTAGGCTTTTAGTATACATCCTAACAGTCAATACCTGGCTGTTGATTAAAGCCTTTAGCAACAAGGCGAGCTTTGTAACGTTCAATAGAACCATCTGCATGATACTTAATTCGGTAAACTCATTTAGAGCCCACAATATTCATAGATGGGGTACGAGGGACTAAGTTCCAGGTTGTATTACGAAGAAGAGCATCAAATTCTGTAGTCATCGCAGTACGCCAATTTGGATCTTTGACTGTCTAAATAAAACTAAAAGGTTCAACAAAATTTGAAGAAACAATAAGAGCACGTGGAAGAGGATAACGAGTGGAAACTGGTTGACATCGTGCATAAATATCGCTTAGAGGAAGCATCCGTCGAGGAATATAATCATCAGAGCTACTCGGAGATGAATGGTCAGATGGATGAGAATCAGAATTAGAGAGTGGATCACTACTATTTGTCGAGTCTACAGGAACTCGTGGAGATGGAGCAGGACCCAAGATACCATCCCCCCTTGTACTTTCAATATGTCCTGATGAATCAATATGTCGGGCTTCTAGTATATTGCTTGGTGATATTAGATAGTTGCCTTGATTATTTGAAGGAGGATCTGAGGTAGCAGCTGTAAACGGAAATAGAGATTCATCAAAAGTAACATGTCGAGAAATATATATTTGACCGGTCAAAATATGAAGGCAACGGTATCCATGATGCAAATTACTGTTGGAGCAATCTGGGTACCCTAGGTTTTGATTTTTGGGCAAAGGTTTAAGTTAGGTTTATTGTTGTATTTGATATGCATTGTGAGTGTACAGGATACAAGTACAACAAGGAAAGTCCAAGTGTGATCTTGGCAAAGGAGAAAAGTCCAAGGATGAGTCTTGGCGGTGTAAGTTCAAGTATGTAGTCTTGGCAACGTAAGTCCAAGTGTGACTTGGCAATGGATGAAGTCCCGGAGGTGCGACCTCTTGGCAAAGGAAGACCTGACAACAATGACAAGGCCGATGGAAGCTCCAGAAGGCAAGACGTGAATGATGAGGAGGCATATGAGGGACGCAAGGCTGATGGAGGAGGCTAGAAGGCTAGGTCTAGGTTGGTCGGGTGAGAACGAGTGTTGAGTGATATTCTGAATAACACGTAGAGACGGATGACCAAGACGTGCGTGCCAAGAGAATTTATCAATGCGTTCTCTAACAAATACATTAGTATAGGTGGGCTGAAGATGATAAAGACTGTCTTTAATATTTACTCGAAGTAGAATATTTCCTGTTGTGGGATCCTTCAGAAGACAATGATGAGTATGAAATTCAAAGAACACATTATTATCAAGAGCAAACAGACGGACGGAAAACAATTTTTAGTAATAGAAGAAACATGAAGAGTGTTGCGCATGCGCAAAGTACGACCGCATGAGTGAAAAGATGTGTTTTCAATGTAAGTAATTTGCAAACCTAAGCCATTACCTATTTGTACCATGTCGAGTCCAGCATAGGGCGAAGCTTCTATGATAATATTATATTCCGGTGTAACATGATGAGTTGCTCCAGAATCCGGATGCCATCCTGGGTTCTCAAGAGTCGATGAAAGTATATTAGGAGAGATAGAATGTGAGAATGCTCCAGAATGAGATGACTGGGTTGTAGAATGCCAAGAAGGTGATGGTCGATTTGAAGATACGTGCTCTCCTTGTGAAATAGATGATTGTCCCAATACTGCAGGACCACCAGCAAAATTTGAGTCAAATCTTTTATGACATTGAATACCAATATGTCCAATTCTGAGACAAATTTGACATCTTCTCCGATTATAAGACCAATCAAATCTTCTAGAGCAATGAATACCAGTATGACCAACAATGTGACAAATTTGACATCGATCTAAACTTTGCTTTTGACCACCGTGATGTTGTTGAGTATCTGATATCGAAAATAAATAATTCGTCCATTGATAGTAATAGACTTTATTGGAAAAAATTTCGATGGCCGGAAATAATACTTGGCATTGGAACCTTGTTGTCTAACGAAAACGACAAATTAGAAGCTTGGTGGATGGTGACGGTCACTTGTTGTGGACGGCAGAGTAACTTTTTATCGACGACGATAAGAAAACAGAGGGCTTTTCTGCGTTGACTTAGGCAGCTATCGGTGGTGAATAGAAGTACTTTCTACGATGAAGATGAATATCAACAGAGAATAACAAAACTAATTAATAATAAAATAGCATCAGCATAAAAGATAAAGAAAGAAAAGAAAAATAACACTCGAAAGAAGATTTTTTTTTTTGCGCTTTTTTGCACGTTTTTTTTTTGCTCGATTCTTTTTTTCTCTTTTTTTTTTTCCTGCTCGGTTTTTTCCTTTTTTGCTTTCTTGTTTTTTCCCTGCTAACAGAAATAGAAGGAAAAAAAATAGATAAGAAGGAAAAAAAATATAAAGAGAGATAAAAAATTAAACGAACAAATAATAATTTTATCTTGCTACGATTAATATTATCGAAGTTTCTACTATTGATAAAAAAGAATTGTTGATGAAAGGAGAAGAAATGTTATTATTGCCGAAGTTGTCGAGGTTGCCGCACTATAGACGATGATATCAAATCTTGACGTAGAAATTCCTATAGCAACTGTAATAAAAATTCGGAAGAGGAAAATTAAGAAGAGAAGATGATTCTGATACCATATTGAAATCAATAGGTAGAAGAAAGAAATAATATGAAGTTTTTTGATCATCTTATTACTAAAGCTAATAGACTTATTTATACAAATTGTCCAACACAATAATGGAAAGATTAAATTAGGTATACAATCCTAATAATTATAAATATAATAATATATTAGACTTGGAAATATTAGTTTTCCTATTTAATTCATGTCGATCTTGATTGTGTGTCAAATATAGTAAATTACAATTGATTGAAATCAATTAGAGATGATTTTCATTATTATCATTAAGCCTCGACTCTATTTCATCAATTTCATAATTTAAAATTAAAGTTTTATCAATCTTTTTGGGTTTTATGCTAGATTAGGTTTTATTAGTATAAAATGTATTTGATCGTCGAAATCTTTAAAATCTAAGAAAGACTTGATCTTCTATATAGTGGTGATTTAATCGATTGATTTGGTCGGACAATCAATTATCAAACCTAAAATATCAAATACAATCAATAGAAATTGATTAAAATTTTTTCTTAATCAATTTTCAATCCAAACTCGTGATCGATGAATAATTAATCAATTTTCAGTCCAAACTCGTTGTGGTAAAAGGTGAAAACGCTCGTTCTCAGTGCTCCCGTCAACCCGTCCCAAGATCAACACGAAAATTTTCAGTCCAAACTCGTGATCGATGAATAAGTAATCGATTAAGTTTTGATTTTAATCGATTAAAGATTTTTTTTTCGATCTCTGCACGAAAGAATACAAGAAATTGTTTCAACGTGAAACACTAAGCAAACTGTTTTAACGTGAAACAGTAAAAGAGAGAAAAAAAATTTCAGTGTTTGAACATGAAACAGCTTATAGTGTTTCAATTTCAAACGTGATACACTAATTAAAAAAAAAAACTGTTTCATTTTTTTTAAAAAAAAATCACTGTTTCAATCCGAAACACTCCCAAAAGAGCAGGAAAAAACATTAAAATTTTAATACTAATTAAGAAATTAAATAGTATGACATAATACTATTTAATGATAGAACTTAACTTAAAAATAATTTTAACTTTTTGTTTAGCAAGAGTTCTATATATAATCATATAGTCATATATAGTCGACTTTCAAATTGATTGAGATAATCAATTGGATCATACCAATCGATTATTATAAGGTATCAATCGATTAATAAGCCTGATTTTATGTTGTTAAGGCTGATTAAGTAATTTCTGTTCGAATTAAGTTTCGAGAATTTTTTTGAGTCTATCTATATAATGTGCTACTAAGTTGAACTAATGTATCAACCCAAAGGAAGACACCTTAGGTAGGGTTAGTAACATGGTGGTGTGGTGCCACACACAGAAGATCATATTATCAATTCCTTATAAATTATAAACAGTAGCTCACGACTAAGATGGAAAGAAACAAACCATTGGAATAGTCATAGTGTAATTTGGTATTAGTTCATCTTAACTATAAAATTACACTATTACACTCTGAGTATATTGAGCAAGACCATTTAAGGTAAATTCTTTTTATACTGACTGCATAAAAGAACAAGACTTTTGTTATTATGGAAGTGTGTGCTCTTAATCCTGATATAATAATAAGCACATATATTTAGTATTTATTTATTTGACTTATCAAAGGGTACGATTTAGTTCGATAAATCAATAAGCCCGATAAGTTGGAAAATAATATTATTTATAGTGTGTGTTGTTGATTATAGAAGGAAACTGTGTCCTAGTAATCTAGGTTGATGATGTCCCCAAGATGAGCTCATAAGGATTGTCATGTAAACCCTGCAAGTGGACTTAGTCTGACATGACGATAAGGTTGAGTGGTACTCTTGGAGCTAGATATTAATTAAGTGAGTTGTCAGTAACTCATTTAATTAGTGGGCATTTTATATCTTAAACACAGGGAGACTAACACACTCATGATAAGAAGGAGCCCAAAATATAATTTGGGATTGGTGCGGTAGTTCAATAATAATTTTTTAGTGGTATGAATTATTATTGATGAAATTAAGTTGGGTGTTCATGGCGAACACGGGAAACTTAATTTCATCGGGAGAACAAAACCAATTACTCCTCTCGGTCCCTATCGTAGCCTCCTATTTATAAAATATTATACCCACCCATATCCACGTTTTTACCCACCTTAAGGTGGCCGACCAAGCCTAGCTTGGAGCCCAAGCTAGGGTCGGTCAAACCAAGGTGAGTTGGTTTCATTAGGTGGCCGACCCTAGCTTGAACCCAAGCTTGGTGTGGTCGGCCACATTAAAATAAAAGGATTTTATTTTTTAAAATCTTTTCTTATGTGGAAGCCATGGTTTTAAAAGACAGTTTAAAATTTAAATATTTCCTTTTATAGTTTTCTACAAAAGATTAAGAGAAAGGTTTGATATCTTTCCTTATTTGTAGTTAAAAGGAAGATTTTAATTTTTGATAAAACTTTCCTTTTTTGTAACCATCCTCATGATTTTAAAAAAGAGTTCTAAAATTAAATCTTTCCTTTTATAGTTTCTACAAAAGATTAAGAAAAGATTTGATATCTTTCCTTATTTGTAGATTGAAAGGAAGATTTTAATTTTAGAAAAAACTTTCTTTTTTGTAAATCATCCACATGTTTTAATATAGAAATTTTAATTTATAAAAGTTTCATTTTATGACCAACCATGAAGAGAATTTTCAAAAGAAAAATTTTTATTTAAAAATTTCCGGAAACAAATTAGAAAATTTTAATTTTGTGTTTAAAACTTTTCTTGTTTAGAGGGATTAATGTGGTCGGCCATATATAGTTTGAAAGGGAAATTTTATTAAACTTTCCTTTCATTGGCAAAGAGAATAAGGAAGTTTTAATAAAACTTTCCTTATTTGTCAAGACCAAGGAATATAAAAGAGAGGGTAGATGTGTCTCACCTCATAACAATATCTCTTATATTAGTTCCTCTCTTCCTTGGTTGGTGGCCAACCCCCTCTCTTCCTCTCGCTCTTCTATTCTTCTTCCATGGCCGGTGGCATCTTCATCTCAATGAGCTTGGTTGGTGGCCGGATCTTGCTAAAGGAAGAAGGAGAGATAGGAGGTCTTGTTTCTTAGCATCCCTTAGAGCTTGGTGGTGGTCGAACCTCATCTTCTCTTGGAGTTCTTGTGGTGGCCGAAACTTGCTTGGAGAAGAAGGAAGCTTGGGTGGTTCTCGTCTCGGTAGATCGTCGCCCACACGACTTCCGAGATAAGAAGAGGAATACGATAGAAGATCAAGAGGTTGTTGCTTACAAAGAAAGGTATAACTAGTAATTCTATTCCGCATCATACTAGTTTTCTTTGTATAAATTTTGAAATACCAAACATAAGAGGCATATGATTCTAGGTTTCGAATTTGTGATTCGAGTTTGTGTTCTTTTATTTTTTCGATCTTGTGATTCGATTGTTCCTTTTGGTTAAATCTAGGGTTACTATTAGGAAATTAAATATTAAATTTCATTGAAAGACTTTGTTTAGGAAGTGGTGGATGCTCCCGTACCCAAGAAGGCCTAGTGCCTCGCCATGTTTAACCTGGAAGCCAATCTCTGAAATTAATATTTAATTGAAATTGTAACATGGGTGGATTTGGATCAATAATGTTAAGTATCGTTTGCGATTCAAGTCTAAACCTCTAAGAACAAATAAATTAAATTTGGAATCAATAATGTTAAGTTCCGCTTACGATTCTTAATTTAATTTCTAAAGAACATAATAGGTTGTTAGGAATGATTCAGGACTTGTATAAAATTTTTGTAAGGGGAACCGGTACGATATTCGGAGTATCAACCAACAATTGGTATCAGAGCTAGGGTTTACCTCTGTATGTTTGGTTTTCAGTTTAATTATGCACATGTCATATATAATTTAGGCAGGATAATAGTAGGATGTGCTAACTCTGTGGTTGCAGACTCCAACTATTATGGCTTATAGATATGGTGTGTGATTGGACCCTTGGACACGTCAAGGGTATTTTTGTGTGTGCATAATTGTATGTATTAAATACAACATGAGCTGTATTAGTTTTAGGATTTTATATTTTTGTTTCGATCTAGATTACATGTACATTTCTTTGTGGAATATAGGATCGATATACGTAAAATTTTATTTTTTTTTGCGGATCGTATCCCTATAAGGCGTGGTACTTTTTGTGGACCAGAGGCGCAGCGGAAAAAAAAAGTAAGATAGATGCGACAACTAGACCCGATTGCGGTGGCTAAAGATGGCAGCAGATAGGGTTGACAGCACACAGAGGACAGTGATGGAAAAGACCATAATAGTTGGAAAATTATTTTTTCCATATTTGTTGCTTTATTTGCTGTGATGTGTGGTTGCATAGTTAAAATTCATCACCTTAAATAACTAAGTGGTAGAGGGATTAGTAAATAAATTCCATAGTCTCCATTACTGGTTTGTAAGTGATATGACAAATTTTCGTGTTGCCTCTGAGTGCCTCCCTCCCCATCGGATGAGTTTGTTTGTAGAGCACTAGATCAAACTTCCTTTATGGATGGTTATAGGAAATTATTTAGAAGCGTGTGATTTTCTCCATCTGAAGGGGCACAATCCTATTTAATGAACTAAGTATCAAGTAATGATATACACTTAGACACATTTAATAGTATCATCTCCATCGGAGTCACTACTATTATTTGCGCGACCGAAGGAAAAACCAACTATTAATTTTATTTGTCATAAAGTTATGTTGACAAGAATAAATTAATGGGTAAGACCCTCCTCTTACAAATGTTTGATTTTGTATACGTCACACTATCGTGGCATGAAAAATACACAGTGTTTAAAGTGTTGGTAAATTTAAATAATATTATTTGAGGAATCAATTTTATTCTAAATTTAGAGTCTTGACCAAAGTTTATTTTGTGATTCTTATGATGGCTTTCAATCCACTGACTATTATACTGAAAGAGAACAAATTTACTGGTCCAAATTACATAGATTGGAAAAGAAACCTGGACATTGTCCTAACTGCTGAAAGCTATAAGTTTATACTATTAGAGGTCTGCCCTAATGTGCTTAATAGCGATTCTAGTGAAGAGGAGATTGAGCATCATAGGAAATAGGTTAAGGTAGATGAGATGGCGCGGAGTTACATTTGACTTTTATATCAAATGTCTTGCAACATCAGCATCAGACCATGCCTACTGGCCATGACATGATGTACAATCTCAAGGAACTCTTCGGACACTGAAATCGAGCTGGAAGGCAAGACTGTATGATCTCTAGGTACTGGACTACAAGCAGGAATGAAGAAGTCGAAAGGCAAGTGCTTCATTTACAAGCAGTTTGGACATTTGTAGGCGGTCTGTCTTCGTAGGAAGAGAACAATATAGGTATATCTTAGTAGTTAAAACATGTTTAGCGGTGTTATCTATCTGTACCTGGTGTGTAGATACAGTAACCACTGATCATGTCTACAAATCATTACAGGGTTCCAGGAAACCAGACAACTACACAAGGGAGCAGAGAACCACGAATTCTCATGATTATGTTTATGTCCAAGAGCATGACTTTGAAATAGGGTTGGAAGATGATTCGACATCTTTCCAAGAAGTCAAACAATGCTTTAACCCTAAAAGGTGGATTAACGCCATGCAATAAGAGTTAAAGTCTATGACAGATGATCCTGTCCGAACCATGGGTCAACGAACGCTGGGGACGTGGCGCTCCCTGCTGGATCCTCGAGTGCTCCGGCGAACCTGCAACAAAACCGAGCCGGGAGGGGTGTCCCGGCGACGGCCCTCCGACGCTCAAGTCAGGCGAAGGAATAGATGAAAGTGGTTGCCGGATGAAGACCCGCGTACCTCCGGTTGAAGAAGTGGAGGCCTTATATAGACTTCTGAGGAGGCTGATGTACATATACCGAGGCACACACACGTGTCCTCAACCCATACCCAGTATGGGCTTGTCAGAGGAGCTTGCCTGACTCCTTACTGCTACAGTACGAGCACGTCTTTGATGGGACAGTGAGCGCGTCTTTGATGGGACAGTGAGCACATGCCCTAAGATCCTGCATATCATCTGCTGTCAGAAGATGTTTCTATCCTTGCCTTTTCTTACTCCCCGTCGATCGTCCGACCGGTTGGCAGTTTCCTCGCGTCCGGCCGATCGGGTGTTCGGATCCGCGCGGGAGCTTCCTGGTCATGTGCTCTCTGGACTGTTCGCAGCGTTGATGTTTTATTCCTTCGGCCGAGCAGGCCCTCTGCTCGGCCTTTCCTACTGTTCATCATGAGCGTCGGAACCCCGACTCCGGCGGGGTGTATTGCTTCCGCTCGGAAGCTTCAGCTGGTCGTCGCCCTCCTTATCCACTCGGCCAAGGCCTTTGGCCCTCCTCGCGGCGTTGACTGCTAAATGGGGTCCCCCATTCTTACTGCCAGATCAACAGATAATGACGTTTAGGAACTTATCAAATTGCCTGAAGGAAAGAAGCTCGTTGGTTGTAAATGGATATTTAAAACTAAGCGGGATTCAAGGGGTAATGTCGAAAAATATAAGACTCGTCTTATTACTAAGGGATTCACTCAAATAGGAGATGTTGATTACAAGGAGACTTTCTCACCTATGTCGACGAAATATTACCTTAGGGTAGTCATGACACTTGTAATTCATTATGATTTAGAGCTACATCAAATGGACGTAAAGACTGCATTCCTTAATAGAGATATACAGGAGTCTATATATATTCTACAATTAGAGAACTTTGAGTCTAAGGACTCAAAACACCTAGTATGTAGATTGAAGAAGTCCATTTATAGTTTAAAGCAGGTGCCCCATTAGTGGTACTAGAAATTTGATCAAGTGGTTATCTCATTTGGATTTAAAGAGAACCCCGTTGATCAGTGAATATATGTCAAGTTCAGTGGGAGTAAGTTTGTTATACTTGTTTTGTATGTGGACGATATATTGCTTGCGAGCAATAATAAGGGTATACTGCATAAAGCCAAGTCATTTCTATCTAGTAATTTTGAAATGAAAGATCTTGGTGAAACATTATTTGTTTTAGACATAAAGATCTATTGTGATCGTTTAAGAGACATTCTCGGACTTTGACAAGAGATCTATATTAAAAAGGTACTTATAAGGTATGATATGTAGAATTATACACCTGGTGACACACCTGTATCAAGAGGTGACAAGTTCAGCTTGCAGCAGTGTCCACGGCTTGAACTTGAAATAAGGGAGATGAAACAATTCTCATATGCGTTAGTAGTGGAAAGTCTCCGATATGCACAAATTTGTACTCGAACAGATATATCATTTATAGTGAGGATGTTAGGCAGATATGTAGGTAACCCAGGACCATCGCATTGGAAAACGGTAAAGAGAGTGATGCAGTAATTGTAAAGAACTAAAAGACATATGCTCATGTATCAAAGATTAGATCATCTGGAGGTGATTGGATATTCAAACTTCGATTTTATTGGATGCTTGGATAGTAGGAGATTTACTTCAGGCTATATTTTCATACTTTCTGGAGGGGCTATATTTTGGAAGAGCGTCAAACAGACGCTAGTAGCCACTTCTACTATAGAGGCAGAGTTGGTAGCATGGTACGAAGCATCCAATTACGGGATTTGACTACGGAACTTTATCACAGCATTACAGATCGTTGATGGTATTGACAGACTACTGAGGATATACTGTGATAATAAAGCTGCAGAACTTTATGCCAAGAACAACCGCAGTTCGTCGAAGTCCAAGCATATCGACATCAAGTTTCTAGCAGTTAAAGAAAGAGTTCAGAATAGTCAGATTATGGTAGATCACATTAGCACAGATTTCATGTTGGCTGATCCACTCACCAAAGGCTTGGTGCCTAAGGTGTTTTATGCGCATGTTGTGGATATGAGAGTCCTTCTTATGGAAGTAGAACTCATCTAGTGGGAGTCTGTATTTATTTTATTGCTCCATATTTGATAATAAAGACAAACATTTTATTTTGATTATTGTATGTACTTAAAGTTTAGAACATTAATGGGAATTTATATGTTTGTTTGACACTTTGACTGTGATATCATCATTTACTACTGTTGTTTAGCATTTGATGTTTGTAAATATAATACAGATTCATTTTGGAATCATAAAGTTGATCATGATTTGCTATTGCAGTTTAGCATAAAGTATTTTACAAATATGATCTAATATCTTTTGAGGTCATTTTAGGACTAGTTGAAAATTGATATGTATTAATCAAATTTTATGTAATTTCCACTCTACACATCCACATCTTGATCTATGTCATTAATGATATTGGTGTTGTGATTACTGTTGGGACTTGTTACAATCATATACAGTAGTTATGACCTCTTTAGTCCTATAACAATGAAGTTAATGGACTATATTATTTACAGAGGTATCTTGTACCCATAAATTTTGATATCAACTAAAGTTTTACTTGTATTTCACATACAACTCACATGTAACCCAAGTGGAAGATTGTTGGATATAATTATCCCTATTAGATGGGTTTATTTGTAAGTTGCATATGTGAATACGATCCAAACTCGTTTAAGTGATCTAACTAAAAGTTATTGAGTTTTTGGATTATTGGATGTGGATCAAATATGTGTAGAACACATTACCCACATCCATTATCATTTATGAGCTGATAATGGATGTGCACTATAATGGATTGGTCTCCAGCGAATTAGGACATCCTTTTGAGACGTCTCTTCGTTCCCCATTGACGAAGAGAATTCGGCGCCGTCAACCCTTACTCCTCCGGAAAATCAACTTTCTTCTCCTTCTTCTTCTTCCGCAAGATTATCGGATCGACGAGCTCTATACGAAGAACAATGATAATTTCGTTGCGTTCAGATTATTCGTAATTATAGTATTTATATATTCATTTTCTTATACCATGTTTAATTGATAAAATTAGATGTTCTTGTTCTGGTATTTCCTAGATGTGAGTTCTTTATGTTTTAGAATTCATGCGGCCTAGGTTTTACAAGAATTATCAAAATTATGAGGGACTTCGCCTAGCACAGTAGTTCATTACATGAGGTCAGGTGATCCGTGATGCATTTTGTAGACACACGCTAGAAAAATATCTATGACTCTAGCATGAATGGAAGATGGGTAATGTCCATGGATCACAAGTAGAAGCATAGAGGCTAGGTCAATGGTTTCAGTGGCTTTGGTAATGAGAACTCAGAAGGGCTAAGTGAGCTTAATAAAGGACCGAGGGAAGATCATTTCAGAAATCAGAAGGGATTTGGGCCTAATTTTTCTGTTGCATCTAGGGCACAAAGTCTTCCTCCAAATGCCCACGACACTTCTCAAGTTCCTGATAAAGATCCAATACAACAAGTAGGATTTCCTGTAATGTATCCATATGCCAAGCTTTTTATTATAAAATCTTACAGTGAGGATGATATCCACAAGAGTGTCAAGTACAATGTTTGTTCTAGCACTTCCCGTGGGAACAAGAAGATGCTTATCAGGAATCTAAGGAGAAGAAAAATGATTGCCCAGTGTTTTTACTCATTCAAATGATTTTGTAAATAATGAATGACTATTAGTCACTAGTATATATAATGGCCAAAGACGGCAACAAGAACAAATATAGAATAATGAAACTCAAGTAATTAAAGTGATTGTGCAGCAAAAATTAATTAAATGAAGCAATTATACAGTATTTAATGTGATTCGACTTCCTTTTAAGGTTTCTTTCTACTCGACAACATGTTCTCCTTTTTAGAATTTATCTGGATGGTATTCGATGTGATAAAAAGACATGCACGGTAATCAAATACAAATAAGAACAAAATACAATTAAGGCAGCTGGGGTCGTCCAATGAACATCTGGCCTGTCGATCTCCCATTCACACATGCAAGCAAAATATTGGCTCTGCTGATCAGTGAGGATCCATCAAACACTGAGACCGCATGCAACCTGGCGATCTCATTTGGTTTCTTACTAGATTTGTCTGTTTTGGTGATTGTGCCATCGAGGACTTCAACGGTGGCAGTTAAAAGTGGCAGCTTACCTTCCAACGTCACCAGATCTAATCACAGATCTTGCACAATTTTGATGGGCCCAGCCATCTTCATCTATCTGGCATCCCTTTCTGATCTTCTTCCATGGTTATAATTAACTACAAATTGAGAAGGGGTCCACTTATATTTATTATTATTATCGTTATTAGCTCTTGTACTGATCTCGTTGATTTGCACATCCACCAAAATTATTATATTTTCCAATAACGACACTGATAAAATCATGACGATGATTGTTATCTTGATTTCTCTCATCAATCACGTGGTTGAAGAAATTACTCTATATATGTAAATAATAATAATAATAATCCCTATTTATTAAAATCATTAAAAATATATATTTATTATAAAAAAGATACCTCTTCTTTTTTTTCAAATTTTTTTTTTAAAATAGATCCGTCCGTTATCTTAACGGCTCCTTTAATACCGACCACACGAATATGAAGAGAGGTACATGCAAGTGCACAAGTCATAGGTGCATGGTGGGATAAATCTCAGGTCATTAGTTCCTGAAAATCAACCTCTGATCATTACAGCAGAGATGTCATGTAAAAATTTTCTTTATAAAAGGTAGATCTGATACCTTAACGGTCCTCCTAGTGCCGACCCCACGGATATGGAGGGAGGCTCATGCAGGTACACAAGCCATAGGCGCATAGCAGGGTAATCCCCAGGTCGTCAGTTCCTGAGAATCGACCCCTGGTCATTACGCAGAGATACCATGCGCCCACTATCTGCGCTACGTCCTGGGGCTAAAAAAAAAAAAAATCTTTATAGCAACTACATATCATAGCCACTATAATATTTTTTTTAAAAAAAAATACTTAATTATAGTTATAACAGTTGTAACAAATATATTTCATAATTTTTTTTCTAAGATAAATATTATTAATTAGGAATCGAGAAAAATATACATATACTAGGTGTTCAAATAGTAAATTCATGCCTTTGAATCTTTATGAACATTCTATCAATATTCGACATGTCACTGTTGAAATAAATTGATTCCTAATTTGCCATATAAGATAAATTATGCACAACATATATAGCTACAAACCGCATCTTAGTGAGATGACAGCTTCCTCGGAACGTCCACTTGAAAACCTATAACTTTCTCCTTGCCGTGCTCATCTCCTATCGCATGCCCACCGTGCCCGCACTTTGGCCCATAGGACCATGCTGATAGGACACTGAAAGAAGGTGTGATCGACGTTTTATTCTCCCTTGACATAACAAGCACGTCTTGTATTGCACTTATGGTAGACGATCCTTGGTTCGCAAGTGTCCATGTGCAAAAAGCAACAAGGTGAATCTGTGTGATCCCATCTAAAATTGATGAGGCTAGACAGAAAATTGATCAGAAGAAGACCTCTAACAAGAAACGTCTGCGAGCACATAAAGAAGGGATGAAGAAGAATATAAGTAAGCAAGCAAGGGGTTCTCTGTCACGACCACTCCGACGTTCAAGTTAGTACAGTAGAAAAGAAAAAATGACAGATGAACAATTGAGTGTTGAGTTTGTGAGTAGAGAAAAACATACTTGCGCCTGCGGGGGAGAGACCTTACATAACATTTTGTAATTTCCGCATTGATTAGACATCACATTTATAATAAAGAATATATTACGTCATATATGTCTGAGGGTTGTGTTGTTCATGTCTTGTACAGTGGAGATCTTATAAGGATGTATATTATGTCGCTCATACTACTCCACGTGTTTGGACAACCCATGTGTTCTGATAATCCATGTGTTCTAACAATCTTCATGTTCTGACAATTCATATGTGGCTTATGTACTACTTAGTTAGCTTGAATGATTGGCTTGGAAGACTATTCAGTCGGCTCTAGCGGGTCATCCTTGGAAAACTATCTAGTCGGCTCTGACGACTTGGCCTAGGGAGATTGGTCGATCAACTCTGACGGGTCAGCCTTGGGAGATCGGTCGATTGGCTCTAGCTGGTCGACTCAGTGAAAAAGAGATGGTCCCATTGACATTCCTTGACTTCAACCTAGCTCAGCATCCGATTGATCATTATTTGCATTCGTGGCAGCATTCGATACTCTTTGTATTACTATGCTTTGTCATGAGGTAAGGCTTTTAAACATTGGTGGTCCACGACTGAGCACTACTTCTCGGACAGAAGTTGTAGGTTTCGAAGGTCCTTATTAGCCTTGTGCGTACCAACCAGTGAGCAGTGAAGCAGCTTGCTCTAGTGTGCTTATGCGCCTAAGACAGGCCATCTCAGATCTGTAATAGTCTTTTGTTGAGTGGAGAGTCGGATGTCTTTGCTTGCTACACCCAAAGGTTAGTTGCCCCAAGTATTGACAATGAATCTATCTCACCCGGAATGAGTCCTCCTTTGCTAAATATTTCATAGAGCACAATTGAGTAGCATATATAGAATTCTGCTTGAAGGACTTTAACCTTGTGCCCCCCTCTTCCTTGGATAAACACATTGTAACTCAAGAGGTAGGGGATGTTTGTAAAAGAGATAAAAGAAAATCATCAAGATTGATCGAATTAAATCATCAAATTAACTCAAAATAATATTAAGATTATTCTAATAATTCTGTTATAATTATTAGAATAATTCTTAGAATTATTCTATAATTTATTAATTAATTAATTGATCGAGTACCTTTTTAACTATTATATATTGTATTATGTTTAGGATAATTATCAATAAAAAACAATAAATTCTATTATTATTCTTTTATATATATATATATTTTTTTAAGTATCAGAGCCAATTTTTTTTTTCTCCCTCAATTTTTCGAGACAGAGATCTAATAAATGACGAACTCTTATTAACGTCTTCTTGGCTATATCTGTGCACCTTTTGATTGCACTGCTGCCGTTTCTCTCGTTTCATGCTTTTTGAATTTGCTCCGTCTCTTTCGAAATTACTTTTCTCTCGTTTCATGCTCTTTCGAATTTGCTCCGTGCTTTTCGAAATTGCTCCACTTTTTAATTAACCTTCTCTTTTCTGCCACGTCAACACGAAGAAGGATATTCTGGTGGTCGTTATTGGCAACACCAAACAAATTGAGTTGCTTGTCCATGCAACTCATTCACAACAGCAACCTGCTGTTCACAGCAAATTTGTTCCTTTGCTCCTAATCTCTCTTCCATCTTTCACCCTACATAAGTTATCATTACACAACTCTTTTTAATGTCAGAATTTTCTTCTCCATCATTCATCACATAAACAAATTTTTCGACATAACTCTCTTCTTTACCCCTAAATATCATGTCTTATTTACTCATCAAACTCAACAATGATAATTATATATTTTGGAAGATGTAATTTATTTCACTACTTCGTGTTCATGATTTATTTGGAATTGTTGATGGTACCTCTCTTAAACCGTAAGAAGATGATTCAAACTTTACTATATGGAGTAAGAAGGATCAACTAATTATGACATGATTGATTTCAACTATTAGTGAGCTTATACTTCCTACAATTGTAGGGCTTGTTAGTTCTCATCAAATATGGGAAGCTCTTGCTTGAACCTTTGCTTCACACTCTCAAGCACGTGTTCTTCAACTTCGCATGCAGTTACAATCGGTGCAATGAGGAGACAAATCTATCAATGAATATATCCAATCAATCAAGACCATTGTCAATAATTTGGCTACGATTGGCCATCCAATTTCAGATCCAAATTTACTAATACATGCCCTTGCAAGATTGGGGCCTCAATATAACAGCTTTATTCCTAGCATAACTACTCGCTTAGATCAAGTGTCCCTTGATACCCTTCATGGCTTGCTCTCTTTGCATGAGATATTTCTACAATTACAATATCAAAGGGTCCCAGATTCTCTTGCTCTTTCGGCACACAAGATTAATAGTACTACCCATCAAGGAGATTAAGTGGACGAGGATGTGGACGAGGCTGAGGACAAGGTCGAGGACGAGGTCAAGGACAAGGTCGAGGATGAGGACGTTGTCAGATCTGATTCAAGAATGGTCACTTTGCTCATCAATGTTATAAGAGATATGATTTAAATTTTACTGGAGGTTTTGCATCCACAACTCAAGCATCAACCTCAACTCCATCATATCACCCAGGAGCATTTTCTCTTGCAAGCAATCCTTATATACCTATGACAAATTCTTCAATCTCAGGATGACATCCAGATTCTGGAGCAACTTATCACGTTACATCAGATTATGACATTCTTATAGAGGCCTCCTAATATCATGGTCCTGACACTGTACAAGTAGGCAACGGTTCATGTTTGCAAATTGCTCACCTTGGAAATTTATTTTTTTCATTCATCTGGTCGACTATTTTCTATGCGTAATACACTTTATGTTCCTTCTATCACTAAAAATTTACTCTCAATCCGTCAATTTGCTCTTGATAATAATGTGTTTTTTGAATTTCATCCTCATTATTATCTTGTGAAGGATCTCACAACCAGAACCATGCACCCTGCTTAGAGGAGAAATTAGAGATGGTCTTTACTACCTTCAACCTACATCCACCAAAGCTCTAATTGGAGAACGCACAAATAAAACCTCTTGGCATGCACGGCTTGGTCATCCATCTCTACGTCTTGTTCAAGGAATCATTAATCAGTTTGACTTACCGACATCTCTGTCATCCTCATCTCACTCTTGTGAAGCATGTTTGAAAGCAAAAAGTCATATGATCCGATATGTGAGGGTGTCAAAGACAATTAAAAGAAAGAAGAAGGGCATTTTTGTAATTGGACGTTTAGGTTTTTTTTGGTGATTAAGGCAAGCACGAGGGAAAGGAGATGGGGGTTTTTTGAGCTCGCGTTTTTTGGTCCGCCGCCAGGAAAAGCTTCTTCCTCCCTCCTTGCCGGCGCCGGCCGCCGGCCGCCTCTCTACTCCCCCTCCTTTCCTCCGGCCTGCATCCTAGCGCCGACACTAGAAGGAGCGAGTTGAAAGGGGGTTTTTTCCGCCGCCACCCGCAGTCAGCACTGCCTCCGGCCTCCTCGCCGGCTGATGCCGCCAAGGGATCGGACCTCCGCCTCTCCTTCTCCTCCTCTCGCCATAGCTACCGCGAGTAGGGAGGGGGAAGTTCTCCTCTTCCTCGTGCAGCCACATGGGGTGACTTGTGGCTCACCGGGTTTAGCAGTCACCACCGCTGCCTACAGCAGCGGTCGGCGCCGCCTCCAGCACTCGGCGCTATCTCCAGCGGCCGGAGCATCCACCAGCAGCCACCTCAGCCTCCCATGGCCATCGGCGCCGCATCCAGAAGCCGTCACAGCCACCAACAGCCACCTCTTCCCGCGTCTGGCGCTGTACAGCGGCCACTGCCGCTTCTCCAGCCGCTGCCACCTCTCCTGGCAGCCTTACAGCTGACTCCGACAGCCTTATAGTCGTCTTGTCCATCATTTGAGGCATAGATTGGATCCACTGTGGCATCTCCGGCAGCCGCCCGTGATGTATTCGGCCATTAAGTCGTGGTGCTTGGTTCTTCGTAGCACTATGGGTGTTGTGAGCTGTTGCTATTGACCTGCCTCTGAGTTGTGACTGTATGTTATATTCCGGCCTCCGAGCTGATGTCATATGCCGGCCGTGTCGCCGTTGTATTCCGGTTGTATCTCACCTCTCGGAGCCATGCAGTGTTAGGCTCCATGTCGCCACCTCCGGATCTCCTCTTTAGTCGGCTCAGATGCCTTCACTATTCCAGGTGACCGCGACTCGATCAGCTCCTCCATCCATCCGAGGGCGCCCCCCTGGGCCAGGGTACGTTCTCGTACTTTTCTGCATTTAGTTAATTATTCTGTCATTAGTATTCGGTTGCTCATATATATGTGTGATTCACCTCGAGCACCGAGTTACCAGAGGCCGGGGCGACCCGGTCGCTGGATGCAGGTACAGTTGACCGGAGGAGGACTTCCGACGATCTGGTCAACGTAGAGGACAGATCATCAACCGGGTCATGGGGATGCGGTCAACCTTCCAGACACGTCATTCCGGCAGGTTCGTCTTCTCAGCTTCCAAACAGGAACATCATAAATTGTCCTTTGTTTCTTCTTCTCATATGTCCAGTTTTCCTTTAGAAATAATTCATTATGATGTTTGGGGTCCTGCTCCTGTTTTATCAAATCAAGGTTTCCTTTATTATGTGATTTTTATTGATGATTTTAGCAAGTCTACTTGGGTATTTCTCATGAAACGAAAGTCTGATCTTTTCGATATCTTTTGTTAATTCCCAAAACACATAGAACGTTTCTTTAACCGTAAAATACTCTCCCTCCACTCTGATTGTGGTGGAGAATATCAAGCACTTCATCGTCATCTAGGCTCTTTGGGCATTCTCCATCGAGTCTCATGTCCTCACACTCCCGAACAAAATAGCTCTGCAGAAAGGAAGTATCGTAATATAATCGAAACTGCCTTAGCTCTTCTCAATCATGCATCAGTTCCACTTAAATTTTGGGATGAAGTAGTTCAAACTGCAGTTTATCTTATGAATCGTTTACCTACTCCATTACTTCACCATAAAAGTCCCATGGAAAAACTCCATAATCAGTCTCCTAACTATACCTTCTTACGTATCTTCGGTTGTGTATGTTATCCATGGCTACGACCTTACTCTAAGCATAAACTAAATCCCCGTTCCCAACAATATGTTTTCCTTGGTTATAGTAATTTGCATCATGGGTACCGTTGTCTATATATACCGACAGGACGCATATATATTTCTCGGCATATTATTTTTGATGAATTTCTATTTCCTTTTGCAACCTCCACAACAACTCCATCTTCAAACGATGGTACCTTCTTGACACCACCTAATATCCCATCTGAATTATCACAAGTCGATTATCTAATTAAACCCATGGGAGATTCAAGAGGAGATGACATCCTAGGTACTGCTCCAGAACTTTCCACAAATTCTCCTAGATCATCAGAATCAACCCAGATGACTACTCCATTGAGATCAGTGCATACTGATAAAAGGAACGATGTTATGAAACATATTCTGTGTCCAACCTTTGAAGCATCGCCGATTGAAGATAATATGCTATCTAGTTCTAGATCTTTAGATAATACAAGTCCGTCATCTAAAACACCATGTCAACCTACTTCCTCGTCACCATCAACAAGTGATTCAGATGATAATGCTCCTCGTCGCATGCTTCCCTTAAGTGATATCTATGCACGTTGCCCATCAATGACAACTCGACATCCCCTTCCACGAGCTCTAGTAGTTTCTTCAAAATCTATCAAACCAACTTGTTTTACACAGGCGAATAAAGATCCAAATTGGTGTAGTGCAATGGCTACAGAATTTGATGCACTTCTCCGCAATAGAACATGGAGCCTAGTTCCGCGCACTCCCTCCATGAATGTTGTAGGCTCTAAGTGGGTAGTCCGTCTTAAGTATCGAGCTGATGGTTCTCTTGAATGATACAAAGCTCGACTTGTAGCTAAAGAATTTAGTCAACAACCAGGTATTGATTTCAATGACACCTTTAGCCGAGTCAGCAAAATTACGTCTGTTAGACTATTATTATCGGTACCTGTTAGTTCTAATTGGCCCGTACGATAATTAAACATTTCAAATGCATTTCTTCATGGCCATCTTGAGGAAACTGTATTTATGGAGCAACCACCTGAGTTCATTCATCCACAATTTCTATCTCATGTTTGTCAACTCAAGAAATCCATATATAGTCTTCGACAAGCTCCTCACGCATGGTTTCATCGATTATCTAGTTGGTTACAAGCTCAAGGATTTTCTGGATCAAAAACTGACTCATCTCTATTCCACAAATATAATGATGGATATATGATATTTTTTCTTATTTATAAGGATGATATCCTAATAATCGACAATGATTACTAGTGTATCACAACTTTATTAAGTCTTCTAAATCAAGAGTTTCTTACTCGAGATTTGGTTATTGCTCATTTTTTTCCTGGTATTGAACTTATTCCACATGAGGAAGGTTATCTTCTCTCTCAAAGCAAATATATTACTAGGCTTCTTCAAAGAGCTAAAATGGATGGAGCACGTCCGGTCTCTACACCAATTGCTATAAGCAACTCTACAATTACATCCTCTTCTGTTTTGACTGATCCGTAAATTTATCGAAGCATTGTTGGAGCCTTACAATATGCCACTATCACACGCCCTGATATTACCTTTGTAGTAAATCGTGCTTGTCAATGTTGGGATCCTTCGTACGGAGGCTAGAGAGAGGGGGGGTGTGAATAGCCGCCCCAAATCGTTCTCGTTTCTTTCTACAAACTAGGGTTAGCGCAGCGGAAATAAGAACAAGAAACGAAAACAAGAAGATCAAACCTCAACGCGTCGATGTAACGAGGTTCGGAGATAAACTCCTACTCCTCGGCGTGTCCGTAAGGTGGACGAGCCCTATCAATCCGTCGGTGGATGAGTCCCCGGAGAACCGGCTAATAAATACTCCTTGTGGGTGGAGAAACCTCGCCACAATACTTTCTTGCAACAGCAAGATCAGAGTGTACCAGAAATACAAGAAGAAGCAACGATATGAATGTAAAAACAAACACGCTTGCCTTCGACTGGTTTCCGTTGATGAAGCAGTAACTTCACAGAAGAACAGCAGCAGCTGACCAGCCGGGGAAGCTCACACGAAGCTTCACAAAGCAGAGAGCTCAGCAAAGCTCAAGTGCAGCAAGAAGCAAGGGCAAGAAGTAACCTCAGAACAGTAGCTCCTCAACCCCTTTTATAACCTGCGAAGAAGACACAGAAGAAACTAGCCGTTGCTAGGCAACGGCTAGGATGTGGACCGATCAGGCTTCATCCTGATCGGTCCACAAGGGTCCTGATCGGTCTTGGGGACCGATCAGGCTAAGCCTGGACCGATCAGGCTATGTCCTGATCGATCCAGGAGGGGTCTGATCGGTCCCTTTGACCAATCAGCCTTTCTCCTTCTTCTCTTCTGTTTGCTTCCTGATCGGTCTTCAGACCGTTCAGATAATCCACAGAAGCATTCTGTTTGATTACTGATCGGTCACCAGACCGATCAGCCGTATCACTGGATCGGTCCCCAGATCGATCCAGAGCTTGGTTTTTGCCCAAACCAAGTCCCAAACCTTCCAAAACAATATCCGGTCAACCTTGACCTATTGGTATCTCATGCTTAGCATCTGGTCACTCCCTTGACGTGCTAAGGCTCCCTACCAAGTGTCCTGGTCAATCCCTTTGACCCACTTGGACTTTTCTCTTCGTGTCAAGTATCCGGTCACTCCCTTGACCTACTTGACCTTCTCAACACCAGATGTCCGATCACCCTTGATCCATCTGGATTTTCCCTTGCTCGGCTTCACTCACCAGGACTTTCACCTAGCTTCACTCACTAGGGTTTTCACCTGGCTTCACTCACCAGGATTTCCAATCTGCCCGGCTTCACTCACCAGGACTTTCCAACTGCCTGGCTTCACTCACCAGGACTTTCCCACTGCCTGGCTTCACTCACCAGGACTTTCCACACTGCCTAACATCCCAGTTAGGACTTTCTCACTGCCTGGATTCACTCACCAGGACTTTCCGCGTGCCAAGCTACCTGCTTGGACTTTTCCCCGTGCCAAGTCTCCGTACTTGGACTTTTCCAGTGCCAAGTCTCCATACTTGGACTTTTCGCGAATCAGGTCAACCAGGTCAACATTGACCTAAGGTTGCACCTACAATCTCCCAAACACCTATTCTTGTCAAACATCAAGAATACAACTCTCTTCTCGTCAAACATCGACATGCAACTCAACTAGGTCAACCTTGACCTAAGGTTGCACCGACAATCTTCCCAAGTCAAACATCAAAATACAACTCGAGTAAGTCACCTCGAGTCGGGTCAACCAGGTCAACCTTGACCTAAGGTTGCACCAACAATCTCCCCCTTTTTGATGTTTGACAAAACCCATAATCAAGTTAGGTTAACCCGATAACCTAACTTAGGTTTTCCAACCATCTTCCAATGTCCAATGTTCTTTCCTTGAACATTCTCTGGACATTCTCCCCTTAGGTTAACCCGATAACCTAACTTGGGTTCTCCAATAATTCTCCCCCTTTTTGACACACATCAAAAAGAATTCCAATGTTCTTCCTCGAACATTCCTTGACATTCTTCCCCTAGCTTAGGTTAACCCGATAACCTAACTTGGGTTCTCCAATAATTCTCCAATGAACACTCTCCCCTTTTTGACACACATCAAAAAGAAAAAGGAGAGTATCAAGGTCAAGAGTTTCTTCCTAATGAAAGTCTCATACCTTTCATTGAAACTCTTAATTTCCCCCTTGATACTAAACTCAACAATCAACTTAGTGATAATCCCATATCACTAATCCTCAAAAGTCTTAAGGAGTAAAAACTCCCCCTAAGAGTCAACTCCCCTTGACAATTAGGTAAAAACTCCTCCTAAAGGTCAACTCCCCCTTGACCATTGCACCAACAATGTCTTGAAGAGTTTCAAACCTTTAGAAATCCAAAACACCAACTCCCAGCTGAAATTTCAGACAAAACAGTCGAAAAATCAGCATTTGGCACGCCCTGATCGGTCACCAGACCGATCAGGATCTTCACAGTGACCGATCCAGCATCCCCTGGACCGATCAGGCTACCTCCTGATCGGTCCACAAGTCTGATATCAGATTTCTGATTTCTTCTCCCGAAATTCAGAAACCTCTAGAAAATCACAGAAAATTTCAAAAATTGTAAAATTTTAAGGATACATTCCTCATAACATACACTATCATGGAAAAATAATTTTCGATGAAAATAACTTCCATTTTCAAATCTTGATACAAAGTTCAAAAACTTTGAAATAGTTCAAGTTTAACTCAACTTTGTATCACAATGTTCAATGATGAATGCAATCACTAAGATGTCTTCATCAAGGTTTTCCAAATCAATTTCAAAATGATTTTAAACCTTTTAATTTAGGACCATAATCTTAGGGCTAAATGTACATGACTTGTACACAAGCTTTCCCTATGATCCTCCATTTCTTGAATTAGGCTCATCTAGGTACAGGAACTATGCACCTTGATCCTAATTCATGATCCTAATATCTCACACACATCTAAAGTGTATCAAACACATCCATGGCAATTTTAATGTGAGATATGAGTTTAGGTATCTTAGACTAAGGTGTCATCTTGGACTTTTCCAGTGCCAAGTCTCCATACTTGGACTTTTCGCGAATCAGGTCAACCAGGTCAACCTTGACCTAAGGTTGCACCTACAATCTCCCAAACACCTATTCTTGTCAAACATCAAGAATACAACTCTCTTCTCGTCAAACATCGACATGCAACTCAACTAGGTCAACCTTGACCTAAGGTTGCACCGACAATCTTCCCAAGTCAAACATCAAAATACAACTCGAGTAAGTCACCTCGAGTCGGGTCAACCAGGTCAACCTTGACCTAAGGTTGCACCAACAGTCAATTCATGCATGCTCCAACTGAACAAAATTGGGATAATGTAAAAAGAATACTTCGCTATCTCAAAGATACTATTCTACATGGTCTTCTTTTATATCGTCAATCATCTCGAGATTTACATGCCTATAATGATGTGGATTGGGTAAGTTCTCCTAAAGATAGATGCTCTACGAGTGGATATGTAATATTTCTTGGACGAAACCTTATCTCATGGAATTCGAAAAAGCAACCTACTGTCTCTCGTTCAAGCACTGAGGCAGAATATAAAGTTATAGCAAATACAACGTCTGAAATTATTTGGCTTCAATCACTTCTCTCTGAACTTCATCTTGCATCAAATATTGCACCTAAAATTTGGTGTGATAATATTGGAGCAACATATCTCACAGCAAATCCGATTTTTCATGCTCGTACAAAACATATGGAAATTGATTTTCATTTTGTTCGAGAGCGTGTGGCGACTCAACAATTATCAGTTTCTTATGTTTATACGGAGGATCAAATTGCTGATATCTTTACTAAACCATTATACAAACATCGTTTCAACAAGCTAGCAAGCAAACTCAATGTCAGAGATCTCCCGTTGAATTTGTCTAGGGTAAAAGAGATAAAAGAGAATCGCCAAGATTGATCGGATCAAATCACCAAATTAACTCAAAATAATATTAGGATTATTTTAATAATTCTGTTATAATTATTAGAATAATTCTCAGAATATTTCTTAGAATTGTTCTGCAATTTGTTAATTAATTAATTGACCGAGTACCTTTTTAACCATTATATATTGTACTATGTTTAGGATAATTATCAATAGAAAATAATAAGTTCTATTATTATTCTCGTATTCTTTTCTTCTTCCCATTCTTCTTCTTTCAGTTTGGTTATCTGTAAGATTGATAACCTGTCAATGACCCCAGTCAGGCATGTTAGTATATGGAGAGCCAAAATCATTTGATGCCTTATTGAATCATACCTTCACCAACTTCTAACTTCCCAGTATAAGATAGCGTGTCTTGGCCAAGAGGTTATTTGATCCACCATTGCCTCTATATATCAAGGCTCCAGAGTTGGTTGTGCATAGCTTCTTGGCCGCCAGGGGATGCCGAGATATGAAAAGGGTAACACTCCCTATTTGAATCCAGTGAGCTCCAACAATCTATCCCACGTCTGCACGTCAACACCAGTCATATATATTCTCGATTTTGAAAAATTCTTTGAAATAGTATTAGAAATATATTTTGAAATTATTTATTATCTTCAAGATTCCTTTGAAAATTTGTTAAATGGTTTTTAATAATGGTCTTCAAAATTCATTACAAAAATTCTTTCAAAATTTTTGAAAGTATTTTGATTTTTTTATTGAATTATTTTTCAAAGTAAAATTAATGCATGAAATATATTTCATGGAGAGAAAAGCTAAGTTAGAATTTTATTTAGGTTTAGAAATTTAAGAATTTGTTGGTGCAATGACTAATGATGAGGACTTCATATTTTTTTATCTGAAGGTAGATAGATTACAAGTGTTTTTATTTTTCATATAAGTTTTTTTGATGTATGTAAAAGGGAAGAAAAAAGGAATTTAAGTTAAAAATCTTTATTTTTGATTTGGTATAAGACTTGAAAAGTTAGGTTAATGGGTTATTTTAACTTAAACATATTATCAAATATCAAACGGAGATTATTGATCTAATCGATCTCTAGTTTAGGGTTTAGATATTTGATCATATGTTTTGATTGTGTCAATATGAGAGGAAGGTTGTAGGTACAATAAACATCCGGTCATGGTTGAGCAAGAGTTGTTGTTATGTGTTAACATGTCAACGATGATCCGAAACTTGACAGTTAGTGTAAAGTCCATGTAGATCAACAGTGATTGAATGTTTGACAATGGGTGTAAAGTTCAAGTCAATAATAACTAGATACTTGGCAGTTGGTGTAAAGTCCAAGCATGTAAATGATAATTAGATGTTTGGCACTTGGTGAAAGTCCAAGCAAATCAATGTGACTAGATGCTTGGCAGTTAAGGAAAGTCTAGCCATGGTCAAAGAGACCAAATGCTAAGTAAGAGTGATAGTCCTAGTAGGTTGTAAGAATTAGGATGTTAGTCAAGTGTGAAAACCCTAGAGGAGTGAACTATAGGTAGGTGTAAAGTCCAGATAGATCAAAGGGGGACAAGATATTTTGCAAGAAAAAAAAAATCCTAAACGAATAAACTATATACAAGTGTGAAGTTTTTAAGGAGTGAATTCTAAACTAGTTAGAAGTCTTGGTAAGTCATATTGATTAAATACTAGGTAGGTTTAGAAGGCCAGATAGACCAAATAGTAGGCATACTTTGTATATTCTATGTTGCATTTGGACTAATCCTTGTGTTATAGGAAAATTAGGATTCTGCGATATTAGAAAATTTTTTAGGTCGACTAGATGCTCCAGGATGCCGGGCGAAGGTAAGGGCAATTGAAAATCAGAGATAAGCCTTAGTTAGGATAAGCGTTGATATGGCTATCTTTGAGTGACTATAAGTGATCCAAGCAACCTGAATGTCTAGATTGATATCCAGTCAGCACAAGATGCGACATATACGTGGATGTAAAAGCTAACAAAGGGGAAGTCCAGGTGACCAGAAGAAGGCCCGGGTTATAAGAACGTGGATAAACAACAGAGACTGTGTTGTTGAATAATGATATTCTCCAGGCCTAGTGTCTGATCTACTTGATTCACTAACTCTTTCTTGTACCTAGTGTCCAATTTGTCTGATTCACTAAGATTTTTCCTATTAACTGACATGCATACGATCAATACCCAAATCAAATTTCCAATGTGTAACTTTAAATTCTTTGTCAAATATGACAAAATATAAATTTGATTGTACTGAATACACCAAGACAATTGATAGTGATGGTGGAGGAGTACTCGACGATTGGCTAAAAGGCGACTTGAGAGCTCGATCTGTGGGACGGCTCAAGAAACTAAGTCGGGAAGTCGAGAGCTAAGTTGAGTTGTCTAAAGTTAAATTATCGAGCAAGCTGAGTCTGCTGAGCACAATCAAGACCTACAAATATAATTTTCTTTAAAAAAAAAAGATTTGTGCTCTCTCTTTCCATATTTAGAAGTTTGAATACACGTTTATTTTACGAGACAACGACTCAACTACATTAGCAATCAAACATTGCCCGTTTATGATGAACTGAATGTTGAATAAGTGAATGGAGAAGAAATGGAATAGGAAAGAGGCTCCATTGTGAATGAAACTTTAGTCCCACATTTAAAGTTTCAAGATATTTTTGTTGGTTTATATTGATTTACATACATTGAGGTTATGAACAAATGTATGGGGAGAGACTCTCTCTCCTGCGTGGGTGTGCAGGGGGTGCAAATCCAGGGCCCGGATTTGTACTGAACCAAGTTGACTCGTGTGCGAGCGTGACCTGCGCACACGAATGTCGGACCGATCGGGGCAAGATTCGCCCAAGTGGGACAGCTAACAATTTGCCACCTAAACCTTTCTGCTACTTGTGTAGCGGATACATTAAAGGAAGATTAATGCAGGTGATAGCAATCGGGTGCCATTTAGTTCACCGTGACCACCAGTGCTTGGTCAGATTCACGGTCTACCATTGTATCCTGGGAAACAGACGACCCATGTAAGCCTCGAAGCACAGCCGGAGGTGGGCGAATCTGTTTCAAGGAAACTGCGACTCTCGCAGGCCTCGGTCAGTTTTACCAGATCAAGTGCCACTCTGCAGTCTGGCGCTCTACAGACCTGCTCTACCTCTCTGGTCTTTCGCTCTGCCTGCAGACCTTGTCTTCCACTCTACAGATCTGGTCTGCCGCTCTGCAGATCTGGTCTGCCGCTCTACAAACCTGCCCTGCCGCTCTGCAGACCTGCGCTGCCTCTTTGATCTGCCGCTCTGGTCTTCCGTTCTACAGACCTGTGCTGCCTCTTTGATCTGCCGTTCTGGTCTTCCGCTCTGCAGACCTGCGCTGCCTCTCTGATCTGTTGCTCTGGTCTGCCGCTCTGCAGACCTGCCTTGATGCTCTAGTCTTCTGCACTACAGCTCTGGTCTGCCGCTCTGCAAACCTGCCCTGCCGCTCTGGTCTGTCGCTCTACAGACCTACTCTGGTCTGCCGCTCTGCATACCTACCCTGCTGCTCTGGTCTGTCGCTCTGTAGACCTGCCCTGCCGCTCTACAGACCTGCCCTGTCGCTCTGGTCTGCCACTCTGCAGATCTGTTGCTCTGGTCTGCCGCTCTGTAGACCTGCCTTGATGCTCTAGTCTTCTGCACTACAGCTCTGGTCTGCCGCTCTGCAAACCTGCCCTGCCGCTCTGGTCTGTCGCTCTACAGACCTACTCTGGTCTGCCGCTCTGCATACCTACCCTGCTGCTCTGGTCTGTCGCTCTGTAGACCTGCCCTGCCGCTCTATAGACCTGCTCTGTCGCTCTGGTCTGCCGCTCTGCAGACATGCTCTGGTCTTCTTCTCTGCTGACATGGTCTTCCGCTCTACTGACCTGGTCTTCCGCTCTGCTGGTCTTCCGCTCTGCAGACCTGGTCTTTCGCTCTACACTTTACATAAACCAGCCCCTGCTGGCAGCTTGAGATTATCCACTCAGGTCATTTCGACTGTAAGTTGAATTTAATTTAGTGTAGCTTAAATTCAACTAATACCCATAAATCTCCGACATTAGATTGTTTATGTCCAACACTGATCATTGTACTTAAATATTATCACCAAAAGGCAAAAGCAAGAGAAAGAAGAGAGTAGCAGTGGATCAAGACAATTGTGACAGAAGTTGATTGCGTTATTTATTGGCTCAAAAATAATTTGAATGATAAAATGTTAATTGCACTATTAGTTTACAATGCAATCTGAATCCTTCTCACATAAGGCAATTGGCTTTATTACAATCCAGGGTGATTTGCAAATTCATTCCTATGCTAAAAAAAATCTCTCGTCCATTAGTTTTTAAAAATATTTATAAGACACCTAAGGCGTAGTGTAGATGGTATCTTTGACGTAATAGCCAGGGGTTAATTTTCAAGAACTGATGACCTGGAGTTTATTCCACAATACACCTAATGTCTGTATACTTACATTTACCTTCTCCATATCTGTAGGGCCGCCACTAGGAGTCGTTAATATAGCGGATCTATATTGTTTTAAATATTTATAAGTCGAGATTTGTTTGTTAGATTATATATTTATTTGTTTATAGCTTTTAAAAAAAAATTGGACTTTTCCTTTTTTTATAGAGTTTAGGGTTTCTTAATTTAACTATATAAGACCTTATACTTTGTATCAATTTCAAGATTTAATAAGATTGTTAGTTTTTCCTTCTCTTAATTTGTACATGGTATCAGAGTGGTTCTACTTCTCTCACCTAATTTTTTCTACCTCCCCGTGTTATTCCTTCCTATTGTCGATGTCGTCTTCTACTGTTGCTATTGATTTCGGTATCGACATTTATTTTCTGTCCTGTTGCTGTTGATTTCGGCGCCAGCATCTATTTTCTGTCGATTTCGGCGCCGACATTATTTTCTGCCGATTTCGACGCTGACACTATTTTCTGCCGATTTCAACACCGATATTCTGTGTTGTCAATTTCGGCGTCGACGTTCTTTTCTACCGATTTCGATGCTGAAGTCCTAAGTTGCCGATTTCGGCACCGACGTCCTTTTCTATTGATTTTGACACTGGCGCCCTGTGCTACTGATTTCTACATTTGACATCCTTTTCTGCCTCAGATTCTTTGTGTGACCACGGGTCATCCTGACATCAGTTTTTTGCGAATCATACAAATGTGTATCATTACAATTTGGTTATTCTGAGAATTATTCGTTCTATCATCATGCCTGGTCGTGCAGATGCTTCATGAAAATCTAATTCATACATGTTTGAGCAGTTTCAACAGTTCCTTGCTTTACAACCCTCTGCCATGTCAGCTTCCTCTCATATAGGTTTGTCGTCGTCTGGTATTTCAGGTATATCTTTATCCTTGTGGATTTTGGACTCTGGTGTCTCCCATCATATGTCATCCAATTTGTCATCTTTTGTTTCTTTTTCTCCTAGTTCATCTATATCTATTGTGACTGCTGATGATACTCCTATGTCATTAGTATGTGTTGGTTCAATTGTTACATCTTCTTTATCTTTTACTAATATTTATTATATTCCGAGTCTTACTTTAAATCTTGTTTCAGTTAGTCAATTATGTGAGTCTAGATACCTAGTTTCTTTTTCTTCACCCAATTATTATATTCAGGACCCGCAATCTCAGAAGATGATTGGGACAAGCCATAAGTAAGGAGGACTCTATGTTTTAGATCAACTCAAATTACCAGAAGTTGTAGCTTCGAATGTGGATTTATCGTCTTTTCATCTGAGTTGTTCATCTTCCGATTTTTATTTGTGGCACTCTCACTTAGGTCATGTTTCAGCACCTTGTTTGCAGTTTTTAGCCTCTACAGGAGCATTAGGACATTTAAAAAATTTTGATATTTCTGATTGTAATGGTTGTAAACTGGTCAAATTTTACGCCTTACCATTTTCTAAAAGTCTTTCTTTTTCTTCTGCTCCATTTGATCTTATCCATTCTGATATGTAGGGACCCTCTCCTATTCCTATAAAAGGAGGGTCAAGGTTTTATGTTTCGTTTATTGATGATTGCACTCGTTACTCTTGGGTCTATCTTATGAAGCACAAGTCTGATTATCTTATAATTTTCAATAACTATAGAGCTCTTGTGAAAACTCAATATTTTAGTGTCATAAAGTGTTTTCGTTGTGATTTGGGGAGTGAATACAGTTCGAATCAATTTTTACATTTACTTGCTTCTGATGGTACTATTCATCAAACTTCATGTACAGATACTCCTGAACAAAATGACGTGGCTGAATGAAAGCATAGACATCTTATTGAAACAGCTCGTTCATTTTTATTGTCTGCTAGTATTCCTAATGCCTTGGGGGGGGGGGGGGGGGGGAGCAATCCTTACTGTTGCTCATGTCATTAATAGAATTCCAACCTCATACAATTCAGGTTTGTCACCTTTTGAAAAATTGTATGGGTATACTCTTGTCTATTCCACTTTGCGTATTTTTGGTTGTACTTGCTTTGTCCTTCATCCGCATGCAGAGCGTAATAAGTTAGCCTCTCCGTCTGCTATTTGTGTCTTTCTGGGTTATAGTGTTAGTCAAAAAGGATATCGTTGCTTTTATCCTGTTAGTCAAAAATTGTATATCTCTCGTCATGTTGTGTTTCTTGAGCATATTCCATTCTTTTTTATTCCGGATAGTTCGCATAATATGACAAAGTCAGATCTACTTTGTATAGATTCTTTCAATACCGATACTGAGGAAGATTCACCCACAAATCCTACTAGTAGTTCAATTGAATCTAGTACTTTGGTTCCTGAGATATCTTCTTCACATGTTCCTCCTTCTGCCACTACCCAATTATCTCATGAGGTTGCGGATAATCCTTCTCTCCACCATCGTCAATCCACTCGTGTTCGTAAGTCTACTAAACTACCAGATTTTGCTTACTCTTGTTATTCTCGTTCTTTTGCTTCATTTGTTGCATCTATTCATTATCTTTCTGAGCCTGAATCCTATAGAGAGGATGTTTGTAATTCACTTTGACAGAGTGCTATGACTGAGGAACTAATTGCTTTGGATCAGAGTCATACATGGGATTGGGTTCCATTGCCACCAGGAAAACATACTATTGGTTCTCGTTGGGTATATAAGATCAAGACTAAATCTAATGGATCTATCGAACAATGCAAAGCTCGTCTTATTGCTAAAAGTTATTCTCAGGAGTATGACATAGATTATTAAGAAACATTTGCTCCTGTTGCAAAAAAGACAACCATTTGTACTCTGATTGTTGTTGCTTTTGTTTGTCAATGGAGAATATCTTAGATGGATGTCAAGAATGCATTTCTAAATGGTGATCTTCATGAAGAAGTTTATATGACACCTCCTCCTGGTATTTCACACAAACCTGGTGAAGTTTGCAGGTTCATAAAGTGCTTTATGATCTCAAACAAGCACCTCGTGCTTGGTTTGAGAAGTTCTCTACAGTGATTACTTTGTTTAGTTTTCATCCCAGTAATCATGATTCAACATTGTTTATCAAATGTACGAGTGCAGGTCGTATTCTTTTATCATTATATGTTGATGACATGATTATTACTGGTGATGATTCTGATAGAATTACTTCCTTGAAGTCTGAGTTGGCTCATTGTTTTGCTATGAAAGACTTGGGTATACTACGCTACTTTCTGGGCATTGAGGTTGCTTATTCCCTAAAGGTTATATTTTATCTCAGTCAAAGTATATATCTGATCTGTTTGAGCGTGTTCATCTTATTGATAATATAGTTGTTGATACTCCTATTGAGACTAATGCTCGATCTTCTCCATCTGATGGCTCACCTTTGTCGGATCCTAGTTTGTACATAACTATTGTTGGAAGCTTGATTTATCTCACCGTGACTCGTCTAGATATTGCGTATGTTGTTCATGTGGTTAGTCAATTTGTCGTTGCACCAACTACAGTTCATTGGGCTACTGTTCTTCGTATTCTCAGGTATCTTCGGGGCACTCAATTTTAAAGCCTTTTATTTCCTTCTACTTCATCTCTTGAGCTGCGTGCATACTCTGATGCGGATTAGGTTGGTGATCCTACGGATCGCAAGTCTACCACTTGCTTCTGTATTTTTCTTGGTGATTCCCTCATTTCTTGGAAGAGTAAAAAGCAAGATGTTATTTCTAGATCTTCCACAGAAGTTGAGTATCGTGTCATGGCCTCAACTACTTGTGAGATAGTTTGGTTGCATTGGTTGCTTACGGATATGAGTGTCTCTCTTCATCAACCTACTCGTTATATTGTGATAATCAGAGTGCTATTCAAATACACGCAATTCAATTTTTCATGAGCGAACGAAACATATTGAAATTGATTGTCACATTACTTGTCACCATCTTCAGATTGACACCATCACATTGTCTTTTGTTCCTTCAAAGTTACAGATTGCTGATATATTTACGAAGGCACATTCCGCTTCACGTTTTCGTTTCTTATCTGACAAACTCTCAATGCTTCTAGCTGTAACATCGTGAGTTTGAGGGGGGGGGGGGGGGGGTTTGATTATATATTTATTTGTTTATAGCTTTTAGGGAAATTTGGACCTTTTCCTTTTTTTTATAGAGTTTAGGGTTTCTTAACTATATAAGACCTTATACTTTGTATCAATTTCAAGATTTAATAAGATGGTTAGTTTTTTTCCTTTTCTTAATTTTTTACATTGTTAAGAATATAAGTGGATGTCATTATGATTGAAGATCTATCCTTTTACCTTACCTCGATTAATGATTGAGACTTTTGGTTTTGATCGCCCCCCTTTAATGTAAAGAGACCTATCACTTCATTTTATCTTCATTAATGTATTGTTTATATTCTTAGTCCTATAAATAGGACATGTACACAGTTATTGAATGTACTTGATTGGAAATCAAATAAATATCTCCCCCTTCTTTTCTCATGTTCATCTATCGCTCTCTTGTTGTTATGCTCTTAGTTTTATAATACGTTATCAGCACGAAGCTTTTCCCATTTGAGGAAGTTAAGTTGTTTGGGGTAGTTAACGGTAATTTTGAAAACTTTCATTCATTTTGTTTCTAAAGTCATCATTAATATTTCTTTGAGTTATCATGCCGAACCTCATGAAATTGGAGTTCATGTCTCTTGATATCACCGGAAAGAACTAGATATTGAAATTCACTTTACTGTCAATGGTCTTAGAAACACCATTAAAGACAAAATTATGACATCCGACCTAGAAAAGGCCAAAGTGATGATCTTCCTTCGTTGTTATCTTCACAAGGCTTTGAAAATTGAATATCTCACCGTGAATACCCACTTGTTCTTTGGAAAAATTGAAAGAGAGGTATGATCATCTAAAGATAACAATCCTCCCAAAAGCTCAGGTTGATTGGATGCACTTGTGTTTACAAGATTTTAAATTTGTGAGTGAATATAATTCGGTCTTATTTCAAATTACTTCTCAATTGAAATTATGTGGAGAAATTGTTTTTGATTGAGGTATATTAGAGAAAACATTCTCCACTTTTCATGCATCAAATGTGCTCCTATAACAATAATACTATGCAAAGAGTTTTGAGAAGTATTTTGAATTGATCTCATCTCTCCTATTAGCCAGACAAAATAATGAGCTTTTGATGAAAAATCATGAGGTCTGTTCGACTGGATCAACTCCATTCTCTAAAGTGAATGTGACAACATATAACTTTGGAGGTCAAGCTCGTGGTCGTGGTCACGGCCCTGGTCGCGGCCCTGGTCGTGGTCATGGTTAATAATATTTTCGCATTGATCATCCTCGCTATATGAAAAAGGGGGAAAGTACTACAGGGACACACGAGGAAAAAAGGCCAATGCAGTAAAAATATAAAAAATATATGCTACCATTGTGACATGAAAAGTCGTTAGTCGCATACTTATCATATGCTGAAACATCTTATTGATCTCCATCAAGAATAAGTGAAAAACAAATGAAAGAAAGTGACAAAGACAAATTTTGTCTCTAATGATGACAAAGTTGATTATGGTTTTGATGATATCTCCCAATTTGATTTGGTAGATTTCTTTGTCGAGCCTGAGAATAATGTTGATCACACTATTAAGTGATCATGAATTAGTATTTTATTTTTATGTTGTAATCATGAATAATAATTGACATTTACTTTATTACTTTGTGATATATTTTATTTAAAGTTTATAATTTTCCTATGTTTATATGAAGAAAATGAAAAATTCTCAAATCAAATTCTCGATCAACGACAATGATGATTGTCTCGCAGATAGCGCATCAACTCATACTATTTTTAAAGACAAGAAAATTTTTACATCATTAATAATGAATAGTGCAAATCTGAACATTATATGCGGGAATATAGAAATGTCTAAAGTCTTTGGAAGAGCTAATATCCATTTACCCAAAGAAATAAAATTTGTTATCGATGATGATTTATATTCCTAAGTTTTGAAGAAATATATTGAGTTTTAAAGATATTCGTCGAAATGGATATCTCGTCAAGACTATGAATGAAAATAATACAAAATATTTATGCATTATGAATATTATCTTGGGTAAGAAAGTTATATTAAAAAAATTACCCACAGTATCATCGGGATTATACTATATATATATATATATATTAAAGTATATACCATTGCAAACCAAATGTTTGTTGAGCAAAATAATTTCATCGCATGACATGATCGATTGGGGCATCCTAGATCTATAATGATGCAGTGAATCATTAAGAATTCATGTGGGCATTCATTGAAAACTAGAAGATTTTTCTTCCCAATGAATTTTCATGCACGACTTGCTCACAAGGGAAGTTAATAATAAGGCCATCAATAACTAAGGTTAAGGTAGAACACTTAACATTTTTGGAACGGATTTAAGGTGATATATGCCAGCCCATACACCCGCCTTGTGGACCATTCAGATATTTTATGGTATTAATGGATGCATCAATAAGATGGTCACAAGTGTATTTATTATCAACTTGTAATCATGCATTTGTGAGGTTACTTGCACAAATTATTCGATTACGAGCTTATTTTATGAATTATTCGATTAAAGCCATTCGTCTCAATAATGCTAGAGAATTTACTTCCCATACTTTTAATGACCATTGCATGTTCATTGAAATAAATATTGAACACCCCGTAGCACATGTTTGCACAAAAAATGGCGTCATAGAGTCATTGATTAAATGTCTTCAATTAAATACAAGACCTTTATTAATGAAGACAAAACTCCCAATTTCTGCTTAGGGACATGCTATTTTATATGCAGTGGCACTAATTCACATCAGACCTACAAATTATCATGAGATCTCCCCTTTACAATTAGTACATGGTCAGGAACCAAATATTTTCCATCCTAGAATTTTTGGATGTTGGTATACATGCCTATTGCTCTACCACAATAAATTAAGATGAGTCCCCAAAGGAGATTGAGAATTTATATTGGATATGAGTCTCCATCTATTATTAAATATATAGAACCATTGACAAGAGATTTATTTACGACACATTTTGTCGATTGTCAATTTGATGAAATGTAATTTCCAACATTAAAAGAGGAGAATCAACAGTTAGGAAAGGAAATTATACGGCATGAGTTATCATTATTTCATTTTGATCCTTAAACAAAGCAAAGTGAACTAGAAGTTTAGAAGATTATTCACTTGAAAAATTTAGCCAATCAAGTATCAGACGCATTTATTGAACTAAAAAAAGTGACAAAAACATGTATTCTAGTTGCTAATGCTCCAATCAAAATCGGTGTCCTTGAAGGATGACCTAAGATTGTTAATGAGCCTAAACTACAAGTGAAACATGGTAGATCTATTGGTTCCAAAAATAAAAATCCTCAAAAAAAGAAAAACAAAATAGAGGCTCAAAACGAGGAAATAATAACTCCAGAAGAATCTCCAATCATTAATAATATGATTCTAGAAGAACCTCAGATACCTGATAATCAAGAGATCTCAATAAATTATAGTACGACTGGAAGAAGATGGAAGCGAGATGAAATCGACGTCAATAATATTTTGCATATCATATTGCATGCAATATTATAAAAGATGATGAGAATCTTGAACCAAAGTCTGTTTATAAATGCAGACAAAGAATGATTGGCGTAAATGGAAAGATGCGATTGATGCAGAATTGAAATCATTCACAAAACAAAGTTTTTAGATCTACTATCCCTACACCTGAGGATGTAAAACCGATTGGATATAAATGGATGTTTGTGCGTAAACGGAATGAGAAAAATGAGATTGTCATATATAAGGCATATCTTGTTGCTCAGGGTTTTCTTTTAGAGATCAGGAATCGATTATGAGGAGATATATTCTCCTGTGGTGGATGGAACAACATTCGATATTTGTTATGTTTGACAATCCATGAAAAATTAGAAATGTGATTAATGGATGTCATTACAGCCTATTTGTATGACTCACTTGATAGTGACATATACATGAAACTCCCTAAATGATTCAAAATGCCAAAAACATATGATTCATATCACCGAAAATTATATTTGATTAAGTTATATAGATCTCTACATGAATTGAAACAATCTAGACGTATGTGGTATAAACGTCTTAGTGAATATCTGTTGAAAAAGGGATATCTAAATGATCCCATTTATTCATGTGTATTTATTAAGAAATTTGGATCTAAATTTGTTATAATTGTAGTATATGTTGATGACCTAAATATTATTAGTACTATTGATGAACTTTTTGAAACGATAGATTGCCTAACGAAAGATTTTGAGATGAAAGATCTTGGAAAAATAAAACTCTGTCTTGGTTTGTAAATTGAGCACTTTGAAAATGAATTATTTGTCTATCAAACTGCTTATATATCAAAGATGTTACAGAGATTTTAGGTGGATAAAACACATCCATTGAGTAGCCTAATGGTCGTTAGGTCTCTTGATGTAAATAAGGATCCATTTTGATCTTGAATGATTGACAAAAAACTTATTAGTCCTAAAGTATCATATCTTAGTGCTATTGGATCACTAATATATATATCTTACCAGTCATACAAGACTTGATATAATATTTACTATAAATTTATTAGCAAGATATTCTTCTCCAACAAGAAGATACTAGAATGACATTAAACATATATTTCAATATCTTCAAGATACGATAGATATAAAATTATATTATCCTCATACGCCTGAAGCGATATTGATTGAATATGTTGATGCTAGTTATTTATCTGACCCTCATAATAGTAAATCTCAAACAGGTTATATATTCACATGTGGCAGCACAATCATATCTTGAAAATCTATGAAATAAACGATTACTGCTACATCTTTTAATCATTCTGAGATCATAGCAATTCATGAAGCGAGTCGGGAATGCGAATGGTTGAGATCTGTAATACATCACATTCGAAAGGCATCCGATTTACCTTTAAATAAAAATGTCCCAACGACATTATATGAGGATAATGTTGTATGCATTGCTCAACTAAAGGAAGACTACATTAAAGATGATCGAATGAAACATATATCACAAAAAAAATTTTTTACGCATGATCGTTAGAAGAGAGGTGATATTAATGTCTAACAAATCTGATCATCAGATAATTTGGTCGATTTATTTACAAAGGTTTTGCCTACTTTGACATTCTTTCAAAAATAATACATAACATTGGGATGTGAAAATTGAAAGATATAAGGAGATATGATAAAGAGGGAGAGTAATTATATTGTACTCTTTTTCCCTTCACCATGATTTTTTCTCATTATATTTTCCTCATAAAATTTTTAATGAGACAGTATCATAAATAACATCCAAAGATGAGTGTTAAGAATATAAATGGATGTCATGATTGAAGATTTATTCTTTGCCTTACTTTTGGTTTTGTCTTCCCTTTAATTGCCAATAGACTATCACTTCATCTTATTTTTATTAATATATTATTTATATTCTTAGTTCTATATTATTTACATGCACAAAGTTAGTGGAATATACTTGATTGGAAATCAAATAAATATCATCCTCTTCTTTTCTCACGTTCATCTTATCTTCTTAGTTTTATAATAAGATTCAATATAAACTAACTTTATTATCATAAAACTCTCCCAACAAGACAAGGAACTATTCTTTCATTCATATTCCCAACATGAAAACCAAATACTTGTAAGATTTGGGAGGATAAGATACATTCTCTTATCAAACAACTTTGGACACCACAACCCCACTTGATTATCCTAGCAAAATTTACGGCCGCATACAGTTGCACCGGTAAGAAAGAGCTAGCACCTCAACATTTTTAGGAAGCAGCAACAATTGAAGGTGGTGGTGGTAGAGGAGGGGGAGGAAGTGGCGGACTTGATCCTTGAAACACGGCAGGCGGGCTCTCGATGCCGCTCTCATCCTCCGTGTCCCACAGGAATTTAGCATAGGAAGCCATGATGTAGCTGCAATTCCAAACATTAGTTTAATTAATGCTCGTCGATGAATTAGCAGAAAGATGGATCTGTTTGTACATGCGTCACCTGTCGTGGGGCGCAGCTTGGACGGCACGGGCGAAGTAGCCCTCAGCTCGAGGCGCATCCCTGCTGCTCTGCCACACCAGATCCGCGTAGAGGGTGAGCACGCTGGCGTCGCTTGGATTAGCCAGGATCGCCTGCTCGCAGGACGCTTGCGCTCCGGCCATGTCTCCTCGAAACTGAAATGAATCGCCCAGCACAAACGCTACTTAATTAACAGAGGAGATCGAAGCGGAAAGAGTTAGAGAACCGTTTTAATTTACCTTTATCAAGAACTTGGCATAGTTCCCAAGGATGAGAGAATTGCTCGGGTTGACTTCGATCATCTTCCGGTAATACGCATCGGTGGCTTCTATTCCGCCATCCGAATCCGACAGATGGAATCCCCGGTCTCCATCGTCGCCGCCGCTTCCGCCGCCGCCGCCGCCGCATATCTTTCCACCACCATCCACGCCGCCAACGCAACCCTCGGAAACGACGACGCACTGATTCTCTTCTTCCACCACCATCACAGCGCCGGGATCATCCATCCGGGAGCTGGAGAAGAGACTGGCCGACGAGGAAGAAACGGAATTGGATTTTCGAAATTGCCTCAATCCATCGGTCTTCCCTATTTCCGCTTCGTCCTGAGAGACGGATGACGGGAAGAGGGAGGGCAAAGGTGCCGCCCTCGGCTTGAGGTGGGAGAGGCCGCTGTCAGACAGAGCGCGGGAAATGGGCGTGGACGTCCGCCTCCGGGAGGCGGGAGACGAGGCAGAGGATGAGGAAGAAAAAGTGGAGCTTGAGCAGAAGGAGAAACAAGAGGTGAGGTGGGAGCGAGACCTGTATAGGGGCAGTTCTGCAACCCCCGCCGAGAACTCGTGTGCAGTCGCCTCCTTCGCCGCAGCCACCCACGGCGAGTTGAACGGAGGCGACGAAGCGCTGCGAAGTAGCATCGTTCGCAACAGATTAAGAACAGGACAGCGAAGAGGAAGAAGAAGCAGCAGCAGCAGCGGCAATAGAGGCGCTCGCTTTGAGAAAAATAGATTCGACGGAGATTGATACATTCTCGGTCATTAAAGCTTGGTCACCACTTGTCGTGGGACCCTCGAGTAGGGCCGCTGTGACGTAGCGAGAAGACGTATAATTAGGTGGATTTGGAACGAGGGTACGAAATAATAACAAGGAATAATATTTAAATTATGAATTTGAAAATAATAATTTAAAAATAATTCGATAATTTATCAAAATGTATACTTAGATTTTTTGAATTTACTAAAATAAGTATACTACTTTAATATTTACCAAATGACTCACCTTTTTACAATAGTTTTCTATTTTACCCTTCTGACAAATTTAATTGATTTCCTTTTTCTTTTTTTGTCATTTCTCTCTCTTCTTTTTCCTACTATGCATACAACATATCTTCTTTTTCCTTCTTCTTTTTATTACCTATATTGGGCCTGATAACATTTAGATTGATTTCTAAATGTATATAAATTTAAAGAGGGAAAAAACAACAGGTCCACTATTATCAGGTCTAATAACAGGGAAAAAAAAGATATTTAGATTTTTCAACACCTCTGGTCCATTACTATAAATGCCGAAAATAACGTGAGTCTAATATCTCTTCATATCAGGCCCAATGTGGGCCTGATATCTCCCCATATCAGGCCCAACGTGGGCCTGATATGGGAGATATCAAGTCTAAAAACAAAAAAAATAAATAAATAAAGAAAGAAAGAGAGATTTAGGTTTTTCAAAACCTCTGGTCCACCACTAGGAATGTCGAAAATAATAATGAAAGGAATATTTGGACTCCTTGCAATTTTAAAAATCCACACGAACTGAAATGGGTACAATCGGAGCTCTCTAGGTCCATTAATGGGTTTCGATCAAAACCCACTGATGGACCTACAGAGCTCCGATTCCACCCATTTCAGTTTCTGTGGATTTCTAATATTGCAAGGAGTTAAAATATGCTATCTATTATTTTTTTCAACTTCTAGAAGATGTTAAAATATAATAAGAAAGAATCAGCAAAACAATCCCTATGCATTTTAGGTTTTTCAAAACCTCTGGTTCACCACTAGGAATGTCAAAAATAACAATGGAGAATGTATTTGAACTCTTTGCAAAATTAGAAATCCACAGAAACTGAAATGGATGCAATCGGAGCTCTCTAGGTCAAAATCTCTCTTTTTTTCTTTTTTTTTTTATTAGGCCTGATATGAAGAGATATCAGGCCCACGTTGGGCCTGATATCTCTTCATATCAGGCCCAATGTGGGCCTGATATCTCCCCATATCAGGCCCAACGTGGGCCTGATATGGGAGATATCAGACCTAATAATAAAAAAATAAATAAATAAATAAATAAAGAAATAGGGATTTAGGTTTTTCAAAACCTCTGGTCCTAGGAATGCCGAAAATAATAATGAAGAGCATATTTGGACTCCTTACAATTTTAGAAATCCACACGAATTGAAATGGGTGCAATCGGAGCTCTCTAGGTCCATCAGTGGGTTTCGGTCAAAACCCATTGATGGACCTAGAGAGCTCCGATTGCATTTATTTCAGTTTCTATGGATTTCTAATATTGCAAGGAGTTAAAATATGCTATCTATTATTTTTTTTCAACTTTTAAAAGATGTTAAAATATAATAAGAAAGAATCAGCAAAACAATCCCTATACATTTTAGGTTTTTCAAAACCTCTAGTCCACCACTAGGAATGTCGAAAATAATAATAAAGAGCATATTTGGACTCCTTGCAATTTTAGAAATCCACAGGAACTGAAATGGGTGCAATCGAAGCTCTCTAGGTCCATTAGTGAGTTTTGACCGAAATCCACTGATGGACCTAGAGAGCTCCAATTGCACCCGTTTCAGTTTCTGTGAATTTATAATTTTGCAAGGAATTCAAATATGTTCTCCATTGTTATTTTTAGCATTCCTAGTGGTGGACCAGAGGTTTTGAAAAACCTAAAATATATAGGGATTATTTTGCTGATTCTTTCTTATTATATTTTAAGATCTTTTAGAAGTTGAAAAAAAAAATAGATAGCATATTTTAACTCCTTGCAATATTAGAAATCCATAGAAACTGAAATGGGTACAATCGGAGCTCTCTACGTCCATCAGTGGGGGTTTAACCGAAATCCACTAATGGACCTAGAGAGCTCCGATTGCACCCATTTCAATTCGTGTGGATTTCTAAAATTGCAAGGAGTCCAAATATGCTCTTCATTATTATTTTCAGCATTCCTAGTGGTGGACCAGAGGTTTTGAAAAACCTAAATATCTCTTTATTTATTTATTTATTTATTTCTTTTTTTTTATTAGGCCTGATATCTCCTATATCAGGCCTACGTTGGGCCTGATATGGGGAGATATCAGGTCCACATTGGGCCTGATATCTCTTCATATCAGGCCTAATAACAAAAAAAAAAAAAAAAAAAAAAAAAGAGAGAGAGATTTTGACCTAGAGAGCTCCGATTGCATCCCTTTCAGTTTCTATGGATTTTTAATTTTGCAAGGAGTTCAAATATATTCTCCATTATTATTTTTGGCATTCCTAGTGGTGGACCAGAGGTTTTGAAAAACCTAAAATGTATAGGGATTGTTTTGCTGATTCTTTCTTATTATATTTTAACATCTTTTAGAAGTTGAAAAAAATAATAGATAGCATATTTTAACTCCTTAGAATATTAGAAATCCACAGAAACTGAAATGGGTGCAATCGGAGCTCTCTAGGTCCATCAGTGGGTTTTGATCGAAACTCACTGATGGGCCTAGAGAGCTCCGATTACATTCATTTCAATTCATGTAGATTTTTAAAATTGCAAGGAGCCCAAATATTCTCTTCATTATTATTTTCGGCATTCCTAGTGGTGAACCAGAGGTTTTGAAAAACCTAAATCTCTCTTTCTTTCTTTATTTATTTTTTTATTTTTTTTGTTATTAGGGCTGATATCTCCCATATCAGGCCCACGTTGGGCCTGATATGGGGAGATATCGGGCCCATATTGGGCCTGATATGAAGAGATATCAGGCTCACGTTATTTTTGACATTTATAATAGTGGACCAGAGGTGTTGAAAAATCTAAATTTTTTTTTTTTGTTTTTTTCTATGTTGTTAGGCCTGATTGTAATGGACCTATTGTTTTTTTCCCTCTTTAAATTTATATACATTCAGAAATCAATCTAAATGTTATCAGGCCCAACGTAGATAATAAAAAAAAAGAGGGAAAAAGAAGATACGTAGGAAAAAGAAGAGAGGGAAATGATAAAGAAAAGAAAAAGGAAATCAATTAAATTTGTCAAAAGGGTAGAATAGGAAATCATTGTAAAAAGGTGCGTCATTTGATAAATATTAAAATAGTATGCTTCTTTTGGTAAATTTAAAAATCTAAGTACGTCTTTTGATAAATTGTTGAAAATAATTTCTAAATTTATAGGATTCAATAAAATTCATAGAATTAGATAATATTCATAGTCATTCGCTACCTCAGTTATTATTTAAATATATATTATGTAGTTTAGATGTGACCTATAATTATGAGATAATGAATTTCTGAAGTATTGTTTTTCTTAATCCCGATGGTTGATAGGAGATAGAAAATTTTTATGGGATAAGTCAATTGCCTCAAATTCGATGTTAGTTGATTCATGATTGATTTTTTTTAATAGGACATACATGGCTGAGTTCCTTACGTGAACGATCCTATGCGTCAATATTTAATTGACCATTCTAAATGAAAGTAGGACCATCTCTCTGTATCTCCCGAAATTTAACAAAGGATGCACATAGATTAAAAAGAAAAATTAAATCATGCATCATAATCATATTTGAAGGCGGATTAAAGAACGGATTTGAGTGACATTTTTAATGTATCCGATTCATATTTGAAATATTGAAATTTAAAAATAATTATGGTATTTCGAATGCAGCAATATCAACATCTTTCTCCCCTACTCTCTTCGTACATGCAAACCTAATCTCTTCTCCATTAAGTCACCAGAGGTAAAAATTCAACACTCTATTTTAATCCGCGAGATTGTCCCACGCAAAAAGCGTTTGCAAGTGTCTTCTTATGTACCTCTTAAGCAACAACCACTCGCTTAGAGGGTTCGATGAAACCCATATATTGGCTTGGTTCGACTCTCTGTATTTAAGTTTAGGATTTGTTTGTTGTCTATACTATCATTTCATAATGGCACATAAGGTGTGGCAAATGTTTTAGCCTCTGGTTCTTGATCATCCGCGAAGATATGTATCATGGACATATTTAGTCTTTAGTGTTGGTGTTTGTCTCATGTGAGTTAGGATCTCATTGTTTTTAACAAACACATTGAGTTGTTTAAGTTTGTAATTTCATTGACCAGTTAGGATGTAAATTACATTAGATTTCAAAATAGCATTACTGTTGTACTGGATATGTTTAGAATAATGTCCATCTGAATTTGAAAAATCACCACAAGTGTGAATTTAGTTGTTAATAATTTCAATATTTAAAAATTATAGTTGATGTTAGACAGAAATTGTATTAAAATAGTATGTTAGGTTACTTTAACAGTTTTTTTTCAGCATCCACAATGAAAGGAAGACATTGTAGTTTTGTTCGTTTACATGATCAACATATAATGATTATCAAACAATCTCCCTTTAGTACTTTCTTGGACATACAAGATATGCAACATATCTGTGGTAACTTAAGTACGAAGTAGTAAGTATTTTAGTAAAATCAGATAGTTTGAGAAACTTAATATTTTTTTCTTTTGGTCAGCAGAAAATATATCCTAGAATATAACTAATCATTTTAGAATTTTCGGATGTGTCGATTACCTTCTCTAGAAGATACGTGTCTTTATTACTTGGTATTGCAGACCTAGGTTCTTAGGTTCCTATGAATTCAACTAAAACATTGGGTGACCTTTTTGTTGCTCACTTATCAAATTAAAAAGAACATACCAAATCAAGAATTGAGGAGTTGCTTAAATTATATTCCTATAGAGTTGAAGTAGGTGATAATGTTTTAGTATTTTATAAATTATATATTTTGTATATATTTGTTTGTGCCTTATTATTATTATTATTATTTTGTATATATAAAGTTTCTTTAGGTCTTGTAGTTATAGTAGATGATTTTGACAAACTTAGAAGATTCAACAGGGTTAAAGTCATCCATCAATTTATGGCTTCACAATTACCTAAGATTGAAGACCTATTTTCATCAACTCATATAAATCAATCCAACATCATACTCCTTTACCTAAAGGGATTTGCTAGTCTTTTGACTGTGAGTTTATTTTTGATATTAAATTTGATATTATCTTATGGATGTTTATGAATATGTAACCCTTGTTATGATGAATTAGGCATGATTTTTTAGAGCATGTTCCAATCCAGAAACTATACAATAATGAAAGAGCACGAATAAACAAGTGGAGAAATATTCCTTCATATATTAGTAAGGTGAGAGTCATGTTCGATAGAGTCTTACTTGAAGAGATAACTATTGAAGATTGTCACCTAACTTAGGTTAATATACAATTTCTAAGATTTATTTTTATAATTTGACAGATTATGATTGAACTAATCGCTATCCAATATAAAAATATATTGGTTAAGAATCTTGATTTCGTTGATGATATTCCATATCCAATGGAGACTTCATAATTAGATGGCCCAGAAGCTAGATACCAAAGTAATAACAAATGTTGTAACTGCATCATTCAAACAAACCGATTCAAGGAGCTAACATTGGAGAACATACAGTTAAATGAAATGGTGAAAGAATTACTCAAAATAATAGAAAATAAAGGTATGCCGGCTAAATTAATCAATCCTGTAGTTGATCCTCATCTTGAACTAGTGACTTTCAGAACAAGAAGTTAGAGAGGGCATGCTCAAAGTCGCTATGATTATAAGGATATTCCAATTGATAGTTCATTGTGGCTCTAGCTTTTACCTAAGAGAAAGTAGAGCAAGAAACAAATCTGTGAGCCTTTGGAGAACATCATAGCAAAAGGAGGTGAAAAATTTATAAAAAAACTTGATGATGTTGTAGACAGGGGAAAGGAAAAAATTGATGGGAATGGTATAGATGGAAGAAGAAAGAAAGACTCTCTCAATTATAGTAGGCAATTTTGAAGAAGAGGCAGAGAATGATACAATAAAGATTACCCAACGTAACAAAATGAGAAAATAAGTCATTGTCATAAGTGTGTATTTGCACATAAATTAGTCTTAGTCATTTGATTTAATTTATTAATTAAATATGTTTTATGTTTATGTTGTAGTATGTCAAGAAGCAATTTAAGACTTTGAATAACAAAAAACAAGACAAAGATGAGACCTATTTGTTAAAATAATTAGAGAAGTTAAAGTATGATAGTATGAATTCTGAATTACATAGTTTATTTAATTAAGTGACAAGTTAAGATAATTATTTGATTTTGAAATTTATTTTCTTGATTATAGTAATTGATTTACTTTGTAGGTTTTCAACTAAATTAGTTTAGGAGGAATCACATTTTATTTTAACTATGTCTTTCTTCTTATCTGGTGTGAATAGAGAGGTTTTACAATATGATAGTTAATTGACACCTATTGTTTTATTCTGTTTTGAGGGGCATTCTCATCTGGTAGGCTATACAATAAGTTTATATATCGTTCAATATTCTTTACTATAAGGAATTTAAATGATTTAAGGATATATATTAAATCCACACGACCAAAGAATGGGAAAAACTTGATTTTCACATGGCTGTGTCTCATAGGCACGGTCCGGACCTTTTGGAGGCTCTAGACTCCGTTTAAGTTTCGTTTTCTATCAAATTTCTTCCGTAGGATAATGTACGTGTCAAGGAATATGGCTAGAGCGTATTTCTTGACTAAATCTCTAATTTGAAGGTCTTTTGAAAACCTTTTCCTTCATGTATGTTTCGTGTGAGCATGCTCCTTCCTTCGACTTAAAGTTTTAAGCTTTTTTTAGTCCATTTTTCCTCCAAAAATACGTCATATCAATTAAAATAAGTAAAGAACAGATATCTGAATAAAAGGAGTGGAAATATGATATTATAATTAAATAGAGGGTAATAAATATAGATTATGCTCATGAAATATAAATAAATATACATCAAAATATATATAAAAGTTTATAAAATCTACACACATCATGCATAGAATCAAATCTTGTTGTTATGCTGTCGGTCGAACAAATAAAATAAACGTTGGGACCTTGATGCCCGGCTAAAGAGGGTGAATAGCCAATCATCTACGATGTTCGCTTCCTATATTTGTTAGTGTAGCAGAATACAAAATAAACAAGTACTAATGAAAGCTAACCCTAGAAGACTATAACGACAAGAAGAACAAACCACAATATACATTGTGTTTAACACGGTTCGGAGATTAAGACTCATATTTCATGGTTATCCATAAGGTGGATGATCCTAATTCATCGTTGGATTATTCCCCAAAAAGCTCCAGCTAACTCAAGTTCCTTGTCGATGGAGAAACCTCGCCATAATCTCACACACACACATTTGATCACGCGAGAGCTTGAAAGACTCTAATAGACTTTAACCAAATTTATTTCGTCAACTTAAGCCACTCACCCCGAGCTCTCATAAATAGAGTTTGGGAGGAACAACTTATTGTTCATGTTGTTACTAGTCGACTGGTCCTCTGTGAAATGATCCTTTATGAAATTCGATTGTTACAATTCAATGGCTTGATACCAGTTGACTGGTGTCAGGACCAGTCGACTGGTCCACTTCAATTGAGAGAATAGAAGTATTCTATTCTCTTTCAGTCCAACCACCAGTCGACTGGTAAACCCTAAACCTAGGGTTTTACCCCGATTATAATCTCTTAGCACTCGTCTGTTGGTGCAACCTTAGGTCAAGGTTGACCTGGTTGACCCGACTCGAGTTGACTTGACTCGAGTTGTATTTTGATGTTTGACTTGGGAAGATTGTTGATGCAACCTTAGGTCAAGATTGACCTAGTTGAGTTGCATGTTGATGTTTGACACTCGTGGAAGAGTTGTATTCTTGATGTGAGACAAGAATAGATGGTTGGGAGATTATTGGTGCAACCCTAGGTCAAGGTTGACCTGGTTGACCTGAAAAGTCCAAGTATGGAGACTTGGCAAACGGAAAAGTCCAAGCAGGGAGCTTGGCACGCGAAAAGTCCAAGTATGGAGACTTGGCACTGGAAAAGTCCAAGTACGGAGACTTGGCACGGGGAAAAGTCCAAGCAGGTAGCTTGGCACGCGGAAAGTCCAAGTATGGAGACTTGGCACGGGGAAAGTCCAAACAGGGAGTTTGGCACGGGAGAAAGTCCTGGTGAGTGAAGCCAGGCAGTCGGAAAGTCCTGGTGAGTGAAGCCAGGCAGTTGGAGAAAGTCCTGGTGAGTGAAGCCAGGCAGGGGAAAGACCTAGTGAGTGAAGCTAGGCAGTGTGGAAATCCTGGTGAGTGAAGCCAGGTGAAAATCCTAGTGAGTGAAGCTAGGTGAAAGGGAAAGTCCTGGTGAGTGAAGCCAGGTGAAAGTCCTGGTGAGTGAAGCCAGGCAGTGGGAAAGTCCTAACTGGGATGTTAGGCAGTGTGGAAATCCTGGTGAGTGAAGCCAGGTGAAAGTCCTGGTAAGTGAAGCCAGGCAAGGGAAAATCCAGATGGATCAGGGATGATCGGACATCCGGTGTTGAGGAAAGTCCAAGTAGGTCAAAGGATTGACCGGACACTGGGTGGAGTTCTAGCAGTCAAGGGTGACCGGATGCTAGGGATGAAGTACCAATAGGTCAAGGTTGACCGGATATTGGTTTGAAGTCTTGGGACTTGGTTTGGGCCAAACCAAGCTCGGATCGGTCACCGCACCGATCCGGTGTCTGTTTGCTCCGATCGGTCGGTGACCGATCGATCATGAAGTTTCGTTGGTTATCGATCGGTGACCGATCGCCAAGCCAGAGGCAAGAGAGGTAGGCCGATCGGTCCACGCATCGATCAATGTCCTGATCGGTCGGGGACCGATCAGAGACGATGTCGCTGAGAAAGCAAGGGTTGGGATCGGTGCGTGGACCGATCCAGGTATGTTTGATCGGTCCACGCACCGATCGTAACCCGCAGAAGGTGGGCAGTCAGAAGAAAGTCGATCGGTCCGGGACCGATCAGAATAGGTCCTGATCGGTCCCCTGACCGATCCAGGCACTAGCCGTTGCGTCGCAACGGCTAGATTTCTTCTGTGTTTTCTTCGCTTTCTTCGCAGGTATAAATGAGGGCTACAGGACTTCGGTGAAATCTCTCCGTCCTGCTACTGCTTCTTCCCTCTGGAAGCTCTCTCCTGCCTGAAGCTTCTGCTTCTTCTGGTGCTCCGAGCTTTGCTGAGCTCAACCGCTGCTGAAGCTTCGCGTGAGCTTCCCCGACAGTGTTTTTCTTCGACTGGCTTGCTGTTGCATCTGTCCGTGAAGTTGCTACTTCATCCGGGACCCCAGTCGACGAGAAGGCGAGTTAGTGTTTGTACATTGTTCTTATCTTTCTACTTGTATTCCTTGTATTCTATCTTGTTGTTGCAAGTTATTGTGGCGAGGTTTCTCCACCCACAAGGAGTATATTGTATTAGCCGGTTCTCCGGGGACTCATCCACCGACGGATTGACCGGACTCGTCCACCTTACGGACACGCCGAGGAGTAGGAGCCCTAATCTCCGAACCTCGTTACATCCTTGCGTTGAGGTTTGTTTTTCTTCTCCTTAGTTTCTTTCTTGTATTTCCGCTGCGACTAACCTAATCGTAGGAAGAAACGCGAAAGATTTGGGGCGGCTATTCACACCCCCCCTCTCTAGCCGAGTACGAAGGATCCTAACAAGTGGTATCAGAGCGAGGTTGCTCTTCATCGGATCAACACCCGTGGGAGCAAAGCTAGAGATGGATCAATTCGGAGAAGACATCACCATTCCACCCTTCTACAACGACAACTTCGCATATTGGAAGGTAAGGATGATGTATTTTCTTAGGACTAATATGTTGAATTGGTTTTGTGTACAAGAAGGTTTTACTCCTCCAATGGATAAAGAAGGAGAGCCTCTAGAGAAGAACAAGTGGACGAAGGAACAAGTCCACCAATCTACAATCAACAATGAGGTAACTAAAACAATTGAATTTTCATTACCTACTAATATTTTGTGTAAGATAGGTAAGTACAACAATGCCAAGGAATTATGGGATAACTTGGCCAAGTACCATGAGGAGAGCTCCACTTCAAGCCATGAAGAGGAGCCTAGTGAGCCAAGTAGCTCACATCATGGAGGGAGCGAATTGGGAGTTGAGGGCTACTCAACATCCAAGGAAGAAGAGGAGGAGAATTCCTCTTGTTCAAGTTCGGAGCAAGAAGAAGAAGTTTCCACCTCCGGAAGGGTTGAAGAAGAAAGCTCATCTCCATTCACAACTCTAGGTAACTCAAACACTGTGATTTCAAGCAAATTACACATAATGTGTTTTGAGTGTAGGAAACATGGACATTACAAGAGTAAGTGTCCAAAGAGGGTAAGAAAGACTCCACCGGCACCAAAGGTCAAGGAAGCCGGAGTCCCAACACGCAAAGGCAAGGAGCACATCGTGTGCTTCCAATGCAAGCAAAGGGGACACTATAGGAGCCATTGTCCGAGGGGGAGGCAACCTCACAAGGGCAAGAGACCGGGCACATCGATAGGGGGAGCTAAGGCAAACCCTAAGGTAATCTCTAAGGTTCATTATTGCAATTCTAATAAAACTCATGCTAGTAGTTTTGTTGCAATTGTTAATAATGATAAGCATGTTAACTTTAGGAACCAATACATGTGCTTAGGAGCTAAACATGTTAGCCTAGGTAAGGATAACACTAGAAATACCAACCCTAGGATTAACGCTTCTAAAGTTAAGGAAAACCTAGGTAGAAATCCCAAGAAGACTAGACACATGCCTAGGAATATCTCAAGAGAAATGACAAATTAAAACTTGAGGTATTAGAGAGGGAAAATCAAGTCTTGAGGTCAAGACTTGATAATTTAGAAAAGGCTCTTAAAAACATGGAGAAGCCATCTCTAGGGTTTAAGAGTCAAAAACCCAAGTCCAAGGACAAGAAAGGTTTGAGTCACAAACCTAAGCCCCAAATGGTCAAGCCCACATATCATAATGTTCCATTTGATTATGGAACAAGACCTAGGGCTAGGAAGACCATTACCAAGGTCACAAGGGGTCACCCCTATAGTTGACCTTGATGAGACCCAAATGACCAAGGCTTTAAAGCCTAAGAGGGTCATTAGGAGGGTTGCTAGGGAAGTCATCCCTAGTGAATTTTTAGTGAACCCAATGAGCTCAAGTAGGTATTGGGTTCCTAGGAGCATTTTCTCTACCCCATAGATGGGTTAGAGAGTGTCAACTCCAATAAGAAGGGTAGTTAACCCAACTTTGAGGAAATTGACACTCAAGGAGCATTTTCAAGGTTTTTGGGAACCTTTGACAATGAAATGGAATAATCTTTATCATTCACTCCTTGGAAGAGTAAAGTGTGCCAAAGTGAGAATATATTAATCTCACTTTAAGTTGACACAATTTTGAAAAACCTAGAGAAATATCAAATTGGGATTTTGATACTCTCTTAGGTAATCAAGGCAATCCGGGCCTTAATTTAGAAGTGCTACTCTTGTAGAGTTTTAAATGGTATAAATCAAACAAGAGATCAAGAAATGTCAATTTGGGTTTTGACATTTTCTTGGAGCACTTTGGGCAATCTAGGATTAGGACTTAAGTTAGCTAAGTGATTAAGGATACTTAGATAGGGAATTTAGGTATTTTATTTGTGCTAACTTGCCATGATTGGTTGCCATATGCCATGCCATGACATCATATTTATTTTATTATCATTTGAAATGTCATGATAATGCTTAGGTTATCTATATGTCATGTGTTAGTTTAGTTTCAAACTTTATGCCATGACATCATGACATTGGCACATGTTTTCATTTATGTTATTAATTTATGCCATGTCATCATCTCTTGCATTAATAATCAATGAAATTGATTTAAGGATGAAAAACACATTTTGATATTAAGATCAAATTTGTGTTTAGAAAATGCATGAGACCTTAGTCTAAGATACCTAAACCCATATCTCACATCAAATTGACTTGAATGTGATTTGATACACCTTAGATGTGTGTGAGATATTAGGATCATGAGTTAGGATCAAGGTACATAGTTCTTGTACCTAGATGAGCCTAATTCAAGAAATGGGGGATCATAGGGAAAGCTTGTGTACAAGTCATGTGCATATAGCCCTAAGATTGTGGTCTCAAATTAAAAGGTTTAAAATCATTTTGAAATTGATTTGAAAAACCTTGATGAAGCTTTCCTAGTGATAGCACTCATCATTGAACATTGTGATACAAAACTGACTTAACTTTGAACTATTTCAAAGTTTTCGAATTTTGTATCAAGATTTGAAAATGGAAACTATTTTCATAGAAAATTATTTTTCCATGATAGTGTATGATATGAGGAATGTATCCTCAAAGTTTTCGTAATTTTTCGAATTTTCTGGAATTTTCTAGGAGTTTCTGAATTTCCGGAAGGGGAAATCAGAAATTCTGATTTCAGTGGCTGGATCGGTCCGGGGACCGATCCAGGGAAGCTCTGATCGGTCGGCGGACCGATCCAGAGTATCTGCAGACCGATCCAGTGAGATCCAGTGCGATCGGTGAAAGTTTGGATCGGTCACGGGACCGATCCGAGGGGTTCTGATCGGTCCGGGGACCGATCAGGGCGTGCCAACCTGCTGAATTTCAGCTGTTGTCTGAAATTTCAGTTATGGAAGTTGTGATTTTGGATTTCTAAAGGTTTGGAACTCTCAAAGACATTGTTGGTGCAATGGTCAAGGGGGAGTTGACCTTTAAGGGGGAGTTTTTACCTAATTGTCAAGGGGGAGTTGACTTTTAGGGGGAGTTTTTACTCCTTAAAACTTTTGAGGATTAGTGATATGAGATTATCACTAAGTTGATTGTTGAGTTTAGTATCAAGGGGGAAATTAAGAGTTTCAATGAAAGGTATGGGACTTTCATTAGGAAGAAACTCTTGACCTTGATATCCTCCTTTACTTTTGATGTGTGTCAAGGGAGATTTATTGGAGAACCCAAGTTAGGTTATCGGGTTACCATAAGCTCGGGGAAGACTGTCAAGTAATGTTCAAGGAAGAACATTGGAATTCTTTTTGATGTGTGTCAAAAAGGGGGAGAATTATTGGAGAACCCAAGTTAGGTTATCGGGTTAACCTAAGGGGAGAATGTCCGGAGAATGTTCAAGGAAAGAACATTGGACATTGGAAGATGGTTGGAAAACCTAAGTTAGGTTATCGGGTTAACCTAACTTGATTATAGTTTTGTCAAACATCAAAAAGGGGGAGATTGTTGGTGCAACCTTAGGTCAAGGTTGACCTGGTTGACCCGACTCGAGTTGACTTGACTCGAGTTGTATTTTGATGTTTGACTTGGGAAGATTGTTGATGCAACCTTAGGGCAAGATTGACCTAGTTGAGTTGCATGTTGATGTTTGACACTCGTGGAAGAGTTGTATTCTTGATGTGAGACAAGAATAGATGGTTGGGAGATTATTGGTGCAACCCTAGGTCAAGGTTGACCTGGTTGACCTGAAAAGTCCAAGTATGGAGACTTGGCAAACGGAAAAGTCCAAGCAGGGAGCTTGGCACGCGAAAAGTCCAAGTATGGAGACTTGGCACTGGAAAAGTCCAAGTACGGAGACTTGGCACGGGAAAAGTCCAAGCGGGTAGACGGGCGAAAGTCCAAGTATGGAGACTTGGCGGGGAAAGTCAAACAGGGAGTTTGGCACGGGAGAAAGTCCCGGTGAGTGAAGCCAGCGGTTGGAAAGTCCCGTGAGTGAAGCCGGGCAGTTGGAGAAAGTCCCGTGAGTGAAGCCGAAGGGGAAAGACCTAGTGAGTGAAGCTAGGTGGAAATCCTGGTGAGGAGGCGGTGAAAATCCTAGTGAGTGAAACTAGGTGAAAGGGAAAGTCCAGGTGAGAAGCGGTGAAAGTCCCGTGAGTGAAGCCAGGGGAAAGTCCTAACTGGGATGTTAGGCGGTGTGGAAATCCGGTGAGTGAAGCGGTGAAAGTCCCGTAAGTGAAGCCGTGCAGGAAAATCCAGATGGATCGGGGATGATCGGACATCGGTGTTGAGGAAAGTCCAAGTAGGTCAAAGGGATTGACCGGACACTTGGCGGGGAGTTCTAGCAGTCAAGGGAGTGACCGGATGCTAGGGATGAAGTACCAATAGGTCAAGGTTGACCGGATATTGGTTGGAAGTCTTGGGACTTGGTTTGGGCCAAACCCAAGCTCGGATCGGTCACCGGACCGATCAGATACTTTGCTCGATCGGTCCGGTGACCGATCGATACGAAGCTCTGTTTTCTTGTCGATCGGTGGCCGTCGCCAGCGAACGAGGCAAAGAGGTAGGTGATCGGTCCACGGGCATCGATCAGGTCCATCTGATCGGTGCGGGGACCGATCAGGACGATGTCGCTGAGAAAGCAAGGGTTGGGATCGGTCCATGGTCCGATCCGGTGGCTCGATCGGTCCACGCATCGATCGTAACCCGCGAAGGTGGGCGCTTTCGTGAAGAAAGCTGATCGGTCCGGGACCGATCGAATAGGTCCGATCGGTCCCCGACCGATCAGTACTAGCGTTGCGCCGCAACGCCAGATTTCTTCGTGTTTTCTTCGCTTTCTTGCAGTATAAATGAGGGCTGTGACTTCGGTGAAATCTCTCCGTCCTGCTACGCTTCTTCCTCTGGAAGCTCTCTCCTTCCTGAAGCTTCGCTTCTTCCGGTGCTCCGAGCTCAACCGCTGGTGAAGCTTCGCGTGAGCTTCCCCGACAGTTTTTTCGACTGGCTTGTTGTTGCATCTGTCCGTGAAGTTGCTACTTCATCCGGGACCCCAGTCGACGAGAAGGCGAGTTAGTGTTTGTATATTGTTCTTATCTTTCTACTTGTATTCCTTGTATTCTATCTTGTTGTTGCAAGTTATTGTGGCGAGGTTTCTCCACCCACAAGGAGTATATTGTATTAGCCGGTTCTCCGGGGACTCATCCACCGACGGATTGACCGGACTCGTCCACCTTACGGACACGCCGAGGAGTAGGAGCCCTAATCTCCGAACCTCGTTACATCCTTGCGTTGAGGTTTGTTTTTCTTCTCCTTAGTTTCTTTCTTGTATTTCCGCTGCGACTAACCTAATCGTAGGAAGAAACGCGAAAGATTTGGGGCGGCTATTCACACCCCCCCTCTCTAGCCGAGTACGAAGGATCCTAACATCGTCTTCGCCCGCATAACCTTGACCTGCCTTCTAGTCTCCTTCATCAGTCTTATGTCCCTCATATGCTTCCTCATCCTTCACATTTTACTTTTAAGAGCTTCCTTCAGCCTTGTCCTTATTGTCGATTCTTCCATTGCCAAGAGCTCATTGTTCCGGAACTTTAACCTTGCCAAGTCACACTTAGACTTACGTTGTCAAGACTACATGCTTGGACTTACACCGCCAAGACTCACCCTTGGATTTTCCTTTTTTGCCAAGATCACACTTGGACTTTCTTACGCTTGGACTTTCTTGTGCTTGCACACTCAAAGGCACATCAAATACAATAATAAACCTAACTTAAACGTTTGCCCAAACATCAAAATTTAGAGCACCTAGATTACTCCAACAATAAATTACCTAAAATGGAAAAGGCTACTTTTCTAATTCATTCTTTTAGTTTATCTTCTATTGAGATAATTGGATCGAGCATCACCTCCACTTGACGACTATGTTTTTGAAGTCATTCCGAACCAAAGAAACCATAAGTCATCAATCAATATAATAACAACAAACTATCCTAGTTTGGTTAGTGCATGACCTACCCTAAAACCATTTATTCCTAGACACCCTGAACCCTAAACCAACTTTTTTCAATAGACTGTCCTAACAAGACAACTTGAAACCCTAATTGCTTCATAATTGAAATGCTTGCTCGAATTTGACCATGCCTTAAACACTAACTATAACTCCTAAAGAAACCATTATAGAAAGAAAACTAAATAAGCAATGGAGCTACATACATCAATTATGGTTAGATGACAGGGATGCTAGAGATGATGGTTGCATAATTATCGCCATATACATGGCTCCAATGGAGAAAAAAAGCAGAGGTTTCGAGAATGGATATGATGGCGGTCCTGAGCAGGAGGAAAGTGTCATTTAAAGTTACTAAGTTCGATGGAAATTGGGTTGACTTAAGTAAATGATCAAGTCTTAACCATTTGTAAAATAAGTTGTTTCTGATCTGATTCTAGATCAGACTAAATGTGGGACTAATATCCCGAAGACTAAGACCACATTCTAGCTGAAAGTTAGTATAATATTGAAGAGCCTACGGAGAGGTCAAAAAAATAGAGCATAGTTGGACTCCTTGTAGCCTAAAAAACTCACAGGACCTGAAATAAATGTTATCAGACTTGTCTATATAGATCAGTGGATTTTTACTGAAACTCACTAACTAACTTTAGCTATTTGGATTTTTGTAAACTTACAACCACTAGGAAGGGTTAAGTGAGGACAAGATACATATGGTATCAAACATAAGTTCTGATTAAGGAATAATGTGGGTTTGCTGTCGGGAGATTGACACTATCACATGTCTGGTCTAATTCATATTAGGTCCAACGTGAGCCTGATCTCTTGGATACCAGGACCACTTTCTAGCTAAAAGTTAGGATAACATTAGAGCACCTCCTGAGAGATCGAAATAAGCAAAGGAGGAAACCGTTGGACTCTTTGCATCCTTAAAAATCTACAGGATTTGAAATGCGTCCAATCAGACCTGCCTAGGTCAATCAGTGGATTTTGACCGAAATCCGCTAATGAACCTAGACTATTTAGATTTCTATAAACTTTCAACCACTAGGAAGGGTTGATTGAGGACAATGTACATATGATATCAAACATTGGTTCTGAGCAAGGAACAACGTGAGTCTGGTGTCAAGAGACCAACATTACCGTAGGTTTGATATGATCTCATATTAGACCCAACGCGAGACTGATATCCTAGAGGCCAGGATCACGTTGTAGTTGAAAGTTAGCATAATAGTGGAGGAGGATACAATTGGACTTCTTGTAGTCACAAGACCTGATATGAGTGTAATCAAACATGTCTAGGTGGATCAGTGTGGGTTTTTACCCAACCCCATTGATTGACCTAAGCTATTTGGATTTCTACAAACTTGCAACTAGTAGGAATGATTGAGCGAAGATAAGGTACATATGATGTCAAATATTGATTATGATCAAGGAACAACGTGAGCATGGTGTCAGGAGATTAACATTACCATAGACCTGGTTGGATTCAGATTAGACCAAACGTGGACTTGATTTCTCAGATACCAGGACAACGTTATAGGTAAAAGTTAGCAAAACATTAGAGCTCCTCCAGAGAGCCCAAAATAAGTAATGAAGGGTATAGTTGGATTTCTTGTAATCTCAGAAATCCATATTATCTAAAATGAGTCCAGTCAAATTTGTCTAAGAAGATTAGTAGTTTTTGCTCGAAATCCATTGATGGACTTAAGTTATTGGATTTGTGTAAACTTACAACCACTAGGAAGGGTTGAGTCTACATAACGTATATATAATACGAAATATTAGTTCTAAACAATGTCAATTTAGTTATGGTCGTGTGTCATTTTGTATAAAGTTTAAAATAAGATAATCCTTTTTAGACTTATTGAGATTGATTTACATTGACGATTTTCAATGATTCTAATTTATACATTGTAATTTCTATTTAGCTAATTAAGTTAAATTGCATGAGTGGATTTTGACTTTTAATTTTTGCCTTATATATTTTTATAATTTCATGAGATTTTAAATCAATTTTAAATTGTAAAATATTAAATATTCTGAAAATTTAAATTTATTAACTCTAGTTATTTTAAATTTAAAGCAACTTAACCTTATTTTAGTTTGATTTTAATTTAATTTTTTACAAATTTAAAATATGTTAATTATTAATTTACATAAAATTATTTTTAAAATTAAAATTAATTATCTTAATTTTGAATTTATTTTTACAGATAAAAACATTAATAAGAAGATGGTATATTCGTCCGGATAACGCGAGAGGATAGAGCGGACACGAGCGAGCCGGAGAGTCCAGAACCATGGCGGCGACGTCTTCCTCACTGTCCACCGCGACACTGCCCCTCCTTCCGCTCTCCAATCGCGCCTCACTCTCTTCCCGCCCCCAAACCCTCTCCCTACCGCTCTTGTGTTCGAACCCTCCTATGTCCCTGCGCTCCCGTCCGCCTCCGTTCTCCCCTGTCTTCTCCGCGGCCGCCGCCGTAGATGCAGCAGAGGTACTTCATCTTCTTCGGTGAAGCAAAATCTATTTTGTTTTTCTTCAGGTGTTTGTTCTTTGTGTGTTAGGTAGAAGAGGACTCGGTTGTTGCCGCCCCTTCCTTCGATGTCGAGGCGGATACTGATAAGGTAGTCAGCTCTTTGGTTGATTCTGTTGTAGCATATAATTGTTACTTTTGATGCTATAATTACTGAAAAAAAATCATTTCACGTTGAAGGTCTTAGTATGGTTAAGGAACTAAGATAAAATGATGCAGTGGAAATTGGTTGTCCGTTGTTGAGGTGGATGTTGAGGTGGTGATGAGGATGCACAGCTTTCCAGCGAGGTGAATGCTAAGGTGGGGATGTTGTTTGACTCGCACTTTGTGTTTCGACTAGGATGGTGTAGGGCGATCTGTGCACATTACAACAACTGTCAGAGGACTTTGGAGTTGTTCTGCAAATCCTCTTTGATGCTTAACTCACTATAGTGTAGTGGAAGCAAAAGCACAGTAGAAATTGTGAGGAGAGATTCTGAACCTGTAGATGATACTCATTACCTCTTATACGTGTGAGAGAACTGAGAAGCTTGCATAAATTGTGATTATAATCTCCAGGAAAAGAGGGCTTGCCCTGATTGTTTCAACCATTTCTTATTTAATTATCATTGATGATGATAGCGTCAACTTCTCGACCATTGTTGGCTATACGACAGTTATAGAGGGGTCATAACTGGGGTCACCGACCATGTCAACCTGAGATTGTCACACTGAGTAAGAAGCCACACATGAACCTAATATAGTCAAAAGCTTCTTGAAATAGAGCATGTAACCATGACCTATTGACCTGGAACAAATCGATTTACCGTATCATTAGTTCTCAAATTGAGGTGAAGTATATGAGACTCAACTCGTCCATTCTGGTCAGCCGGCCGTTGCTGGACTAAAAGGGGCATGGTCGAGTCGGAGAGGTCGACAATCGAGGGATGACTTTGATAGATAGTTTGCCCATTTTGCAATTTTGAATCTTCTGCCTGTAATTTGAAATGTTACTACTCATAGCATTGTTCGCATTTTGTCAACCTTCCTTCTAAACATAGAGGAGTATCCTTTTCTTTGCATTAAATGGAAGTACTTCATTCACCACCTTTAGATGCCCTTCTAGGGTTAGGGTTGATCTCCTGGTCTCACTAATAGACTTTGGGAATGAGTCATCAGGGGCCATTGAGGTGGCTTTCGGTGAAATTTGTTTAGAATCAGCCCAAAGACCATGACATGAGACCTGGAGAACTTAGTGCACCGAGGATACTATGATAACAATCGATGAAGGATACAGGATTCCTCCAAATTTTGAGGTAATATTGCCCAAGTTGAGCGACCGACCTCATCATCCAATACTTCGAGCCATTACCCAATTTGTAGGTTAGTTGGAGGGTGACCTACGCATCCCGATCTCTCTTTTCTTCCAACAAGTAGATGACTACGTTAGGATCTCTTTGAGCCAGTTACCCCTAATTTTTTTTTTTTCAACTTTTAGCTGAGATGGACAAATTGTCTTTTGGCATCTATGTCATCCCCTTACCCCGTATCTTTTATTATTTTTTCTATCTGTAGAGGTCTGAGGTCTGAGTGATTTACATTGCTGTTCGAGCCAACTTTTAATTTTTTGGGGCTTATCCGTCCTAATATAAACACAGGAAGGAGTTTTTCCTTTTTGTACGTCCTTTTGTTCCTTTTCAGTTTTGCATCCCTTGGAGGAGAATTTCCCTCCCATGTCAGATTTAACTAAGTTCAAGGATGAGGATACCTTCCACCTGATTTTTGTACCCTCTGAGGTTGCCTTTTGACGTCGGTGTCCTTATCGAAGAGGACCTACTTTATTAATATGGGTTGTCTCAAGATGCCTCTAGGCAGTTATCTATATCTTCATGTTTCCTGCAATTCTAACAATTGAGATATGACCTTTGCTTTATTTATGCAAAGGAGAAGATGTCATAAGTGGTCGCCTTAAAGAAGCTCTGAAAGAAAGGTGGCCTCCTAAAAACTTTGATAGATCCTGTCGACAAGCAGACACTGACCTTTAACGGTCTTCCAGCTTCAACCTCTATTTGAGAGGCTGAAGGGGCTTCTTTAGTATGGAAGAGGCAACATTAGTCCACCTCTTCGAGGCTTCAGAGATCTTAGAAGTCCCTCTCAGGTAGAAGAGTCTTTGGAAGCCCCGTTGGCACCTTTGGAACCTCAGTCATCATCCTCTAGGGGGAAGCCTTCAATGTCAGAGCCGAGTCCTGCCCCTACCATCTATCAATAGGAGAGTAGGGAGCTTCTAATGAGGGGATCCTGTAAGTGTGCCCCTTCTTCAGCTCAGCCAAGATTGCCTCCATTGGAAGACCTCCAAAAGATATGTTGCTTGTCGTTGGGCTACTTGGTGCAACACCTTAAGATAACTAACTTTATTCCTTTCTGGGTAGCGCATGCTCACACAGACGTTAGTGCTAGATCGGGAGTTGCTAAAGAGGATTATGCATATCTGCAATAATCAACCCATAGAAGGTCTTGGGAGACTGAGCTAAGATCGCCGAGCACTGGGAGAAGGAGGCTAAAGTCGTTAAGGCCCAGGAAGCACACCTCTCCAAGTAGCTTGCCAAGGTTATGATAAAGTTGGAGACTACTAAGGTAGAGCTTGATCGAACTAAGGTTGAACTAGCGGTTCACTGAATAGGGGAGGACGAACCACAACAAAAGTGGAGGGTAGACTTTCTCCCATCTTCGGACCCAAACGCGATCCTAGTTGATTGAGCTACCCCGTTTCTTTGAACTTGAGTTTGAGGGGTATGTAGCTCAATTCAAGACACAAGACTATTCGCTAGATGGAATGCCAACCGACTTGCTGGATTGTAGTTGAGCCTTGGAGAGCATTTCCTAGAAGGATTTTGAGCAAAAGCAATAGTTGTAACTTATATGAACCATGTAATGGACTCATTTTTGAATGAAATGACAAGTTGTGATGAATGTATCTTGATTGTACTTGAATTGTGGGTGAGCAAGCCAATTAGTCTTTATGTGAATCTTGAACCAGAGAGATAATTGAACTCGATCTCACAATTTGGTGAATCTCTGAGGTAGGAGAGATAATAGGAACTTGATCTTGCGACCTAGATGAACCTTTGAGTTTGAGGAGAGATGGAAGACTTAATCTTGCAACTTGTGCGAACCTATGAAGTCAAGGAGAGATAGAAGACTCGATATTGCGACCAACTTGGGTGAACCTCTGAGGTCAGAGAGAGAGAGATAGAAAACTCGATCTTGCGAATTGAGTGAACCTTAAGGTTAGGGAGAGATATGTGACTCGATTGTGTAACCTGGGGAACCTTTGACATTAGGGAGAGATAGAAGACTTGATTTTGCGATTTGGGAGAACCTTTGAGTTCAGAGAGAGATAGAAGACTTGATCCCGCAACCTAAGTGAACCTTAGGGAACCTCTAACGTCTAAGAAATAATATTCGACCTACAACCTTGGTGAATCTCTAATGTCGAGGAGAGATAGTAAGAAATTTAATCCCGTGACTTGCGTGAACCTCAAAAGTCAGGGAGAGATACTTGATCTCCCAACCTTAGTGAGCCTTAGAGATCAAGGACTAGGAGAGAAAAGATTTGATCCTATGACTTAGGCAAACCTATAAGGTTGGAGAGAGAGAGAGTTGGAAACTTGATCTAACAATGTGGATAAACCCTTGAGGTCGAGGAGAGACAGAGGATTCGATCTTGCAACCTGAGCAAATATTTAAGGTCCGGGAGAGATGAAAGAAAACTTGCTCTTGTAACCTAGGTGAACCTTTGAGGTTAGGGAGGGATAGAAAACTTAATCTTGCGAACTTTAAGGTTGAAGAGAGTTAGTAGGAAATTCAATCCTGCGACATGGAGGAATCTATGAGGTTAAAGAGATAAAAGACTCGATCCCGCGATTTGGGTCAACCACTGAGGTCTGAGAGAGAGAAGACTTGATCTCGTGACCTTAGCGAACCTCAGAAGTCACGAAGACATAGTAGGAAACTCAAATCCTTAACCTAGGTGAACCTCTCATGTCGAAGAGAGATAGAAGACTCAATCCCACTATATGGAGAATCTCTAAGATAATAGGAATCTCGATGTTGTGACCTGGGTAAACCTTTGTGGTTAGGGAGATAATAAACTCGATCCATGATTTAGTTGAACCTCGGAGGTCCGGGTTAGATAAAAGATTTGATCTTGTGATGTGGGCGAAACTTTGAGGTCGAGGAGAGATAACAAACTTAATCCTGCGATGTAGGTGAACTTCTAAAGTTGGGGAGTCATTGTAGGAAATTCGATTCTGCAGCCTAGGCGAACCTGTGAGTTTAGGGAGGGATAAATATCTCAATCTTATGACCCAGAGAGAGAGTAAGAAACTCAATCTTGTGAACTTGGCAAAACTCTTGTCTGGAGAGATAAAATATTCAATCTCGTGACCCAGCGAACTTATGAGGTTAGGGAGAGAGGGAGAAATATTAAACTTGAGATCTTGTGACCTGGGCGAACCTCTGCCGTTGGGGAGAGATAGTAGGAAACTTGATCCTATGACTTGGGTGAATCTATGATGTTGGAGAGAAAATAGATTCAATTCCATGGCTTGTGTGAACTTCTAAATCGTAGAGAGATGGAAAACATGATCCTCTGACCATGTGAACCTTTGAGATTGGTGAGAGGAGATATAGTAACATGATCTCGCAACCTGGGTGAACCTTGGAGGTCGGGGACATAAAAACTCGATTTTGCGACTTGGGTGAATCTCAGAGGTCAAGTTGAGATAAAAGATTCGATTTCGCAACATAGGCAAGCCTTCGAGGTCGTGGAGAGATAAAAGATTTGATCCTGCAATGTAGGCAAACCTCTGACGCCGAGGAGAGATACATGGCTTGATCCAGCAATTTGGGTGAACTCAGAGTGAGGTAGTAGGAAACTCAATCTTGTGACTTGGGTATACCTCTGAGGTTGGGGAGAAATAATTGACTCAATCCTGCAACCTAGTGAACATTCGAGGTCGGGAAGAGATAGAAAACTTGATCCCAAGATCTTGGCGTACCTCTAAAGTCAAGGAGAGATAGTAGAAAATGTGATAGTGAATCTTTGAGGTTTGTGAGAGATAGTAGACTCGGTTCCGCAACATGATGAACATTTGAGGCCGGGAAGAGATAGAAAACTTGATCCCAAGATCTTGGCAAACCTCTTAAGTCAAGGAGAGATAGTAGAAAATGTGATAGTGAATCTTTGAGGTTTGTGAGAGATAGTAGACTCGATTCCGCAACATGGGTGAACCTTTAATGTCATGGAAAGATTGTTAGAAACTCTCACGACTTGAGCGAACCTTTGAGGCCATGGAGAGATCATAGTAAACTTGATCCTAAGGCTCGTGTGAACCTTGAGGTCTATGAGCAATACAAGACTCGGATCTCACAACTTGAGTGAACCTCTAAGGTCAGGCAGGGGAGACAGAAGATTCGATCCCGCGACCTAAGGGAGGGATAAAAGACTTGATCCATGACTTGGGAGAACCCTTAAGATTAGGGAGAAATAGTTGGAAACTTGATCTTGTGACTTGGGTGAACCTCTAAGGTCGTGGAGAGATAATTTATTTGATCCCGCAACTTGGGCGAACCTCTAAGGTTGGAGAGAAGACTTGATTATTTAATTTGGGTTTACTTTTGAGGCCGAGGAGAGATAGTACGAAAGACTCGATTCCATAACCTAGGCAAACTTTTAAGTTCAAGTTGAGAGTTGGAAACTCAATCCTACAACTTGGCCGAACCTCTAAAATTGGGGAGAGATCAAGTAGAGATTATAGAAGACTCAATTCCTAAGTCACAAGCCTAATGGGTGAGAACATAAATATCTACGTATAAGTGAACCCTTATTTTCAAAATTAATACTAAGCACATTCTTGGAGTAAATATCTCAAGTAACAAGGAGTAAAGAATACATCCTCAATGTCCATGTCTTGTCAATCTCTTGAGATCATGCCGATGATCCCAAGTGTGGGATGATTGTAGCATCCAACCCCTTCCTCAGTGTTATCCTTTCTTCTCGAGAAGGTGAGTCACGTCGTTCGCAGGCATGGACTCTTTGCGAACCTGCGCCCATCCTTAGGGATCTCGGACGCTACACTACTTGACCTTTTTCTAGGGAATACCTCTCTAAACAGAGAGGGGCCTTATATGATAACATGCTCGATCTCTCGACTGATTTGTTGTTGCTAACAATCATGAGTAGCATGACCATATCGATGATGGAAGAGCAAAATAGGTCAAACGAAGGCCTCTTAGGCCCTTTCCTAAAACTCGAGGGTCGTTGTAAGACTAGATTCTCATTGTAGATTTGCAACGCCCTTTCCTTGGACAAACTTAAGGGTGTACAAGTGGTGAGATGTCCACAAGGCTCAATCCTTGGTGGTTGTTGAGATTCTGTCCCTTTTTCTATCCTCCTGGAAGGTCAAGCAATTGGCTTATGCTCTTTTCTTTTCAGTTGTTGAGCCTCCTCAATGTTAATATATTTCTCAACTTGCCTGAAGAGTTTGTCGTAGCTGAGTGCCAAGGATTTGAAGAATTCCCTTCTTGGAGGCCCTAGGAGAAGGCGTTGGTTAGTACCTCTCGAGTGGCAAAAGGTAGAGCTACCCGAGTGAAACGTTGGATGTATCCCCAACGTAACTCATGCCCCTCCTTCAAATTGAATAAGGGGGCCTTCTGGTGTTTCTTGCTGCTAGCAAAATGATGTAAGAATGCCAAGCATAAGTCCTCAAAGGACAGGATAGAATTGTGTGGGGCTTCAATGTGTTAATCCATTGCTAAGCCGGTCTAACTAGAGTTATTAGGAAGACTAGATAGTTCACTCTGTTTAGATAATGGTATAAGAGGATAGGATTCTTGAATCGACACAAGTGGTCTTCTAGGTCAAAGGAACCATTGTATTCTCTTAACTGTGGCGACCTGAAGGTGGTCAGTAACTCTTTGTCAAGAACTCTTGCCGAGAAGGGAGTTCACTTGCGTAATGTGACTTCTCTCATTTGCTTGTAGGCTTATCGAAAGTCACCTTATTGATCTCCTTGGTCGTTCGGGTGAGTTTGGCCACTTTGAGCCCTCTAGACCATGAAATCCTGAGGCAGCTCAATTTGAGGCTCTCGCTTGCCATCCCAGGCATTCGAAGAGGGAGGGTGCTGAGCGGTTCACCTCAGAGAACTTCCTCCACTATCAATGTAATTAGATGGGTTAGCTGTACGCTATATATATACACACACACACACTTGGTCGTTCGGGTGAGTTTGGCCACTTTGAGCCCTCTAGACCATGAAATCCTGAGGTAGCGCAATTTGAGGTTCTCGTCGCCATTTATATATACACACACACTTGGTCGTTCGGATGAGTTTGGCCACTTTGAGCCCTCTAGACCATGAAATCCTGAGGCAGCTCAATTTGAGGTTCTCGCTCGCCATCTCAAGCATTCGAAGAGGGAGGGTGCTGAGCGGTTCACCTTCAGAGAACTACCTCCCCTCCCCCGGAAAAAAACTTGGGTTAGTTGAGCCAGGGTGAGGAGTCTTGCTGCTCTCTTCGAGTTATTTGGAAGGGATTGGTCGTATCCGCTCATGGAAGACCCGGGGTATTCTGGATTTGCTCTTGTCGTTACAATTTCAATGTTTGCACTTGATCCACTCAATTTTCCATAAACGACACCAAAATGATGCGGTAGAAATTGATTATCGAGTTGGATGTTGAGGTGGCAATGAGGATGTGGGACTTTCCAGTGAGGTAAATGCCGAAGAGGGTATGTTGCCTGATTGGCACCTCATAATCAGATTGGGATGGTGTAGCACGACTTGCGAACACTAGAACAAATGTTAGAGGGCGTTGGAGTTGTTTGACAAAGCTCTTTGATGCTTAAGTCATTAGGGGGTAATGGAAGCAAGCAGAGAAGAAATTGTGAGGAGAGATTCTGAATCTTTGGATGATGCCCATAACTAATGATATACTTGGGGGTCTTGTCCAGGACGGTTTATTTGGAACACCCCTGATCTGGAACATCCCTACAACAGCTTATACGCTTTGGGAACATGTCCGATTGGCCCCACAGCAGCTAACACACTTTGGGAACATCCCCGATTGAGAACATTCATGTAATAACTCACATTTTGAGAACATCCTTGACCAAGAACATCCCCATCAAGCCAGATACCGCAAAACTAGAACCCCGACCATTCTTGACAACTGCGATCGTCAGCCAAAATGCCAATACCCGTCACTGACATGCCAGAGGGCATGAACATGACTCGCAGTGGATGTCTAGACGGTAGCAGGCATATGGTGCTGATGCTGTCGCCTCTACTACTTGGGACAGCCCCGTCAATCAGACCAGACACAAGTTGAGGTGGCATCCTATGTGGGTGGTCGCACCCCAGTATAAAAAAGGTTGGTAAAGGAGAAAACCCGGATACGCGCTCTCAAGCATGCAGGCTCGCTTTCTTCTCATTTCCTCTTGTGGTTTTGGACTAACTTGAGCGCTAGAGAGGTCATGTTGGTCATCGCTGGTGCCTGCTAATCCATGTTGATGTGCAAGCCTTGAGGCAGCCCGGATGGGGGGAAGAAGGTGTTCTACTGCTCAGAGCCCACCCAGATCACAGCAGGGCGAGCCACATCACCTAAATACTTACAAGTGACGTGAGAAGTCTACTAAGTTTGTGACCACGATCTCTGGGAAAAGATGGCTGTTCTGGCTGCTTCAGTCGTTTCTTAGTTTAATTGTTATTAATGATGATAGTGCTTATTGCTCGGCCAATGTTGGCCTGATATGGCGGGTCATGAAGGAGGGACTATTACTAGGGTTGTGGGTCACATCAACCTGATACCTTTATTGAATCGAGAGCTTGAGTAGCCGAGCTAAGCTAGATGGACTCAAAAGGCCGAACTAGACTAAGAGGTTAGGTAGCTGAGTTGGATGAGGAGCTCAGGAGACCATACTGGTCAGAGGGTTTGGGAGCTGATCCATGAATAAGGAGCCACATTGAACTCGTACTTAGTATAACCAAAAGCTTCTTGAAATAGGCCACATAAGCATGATGCGCTGTCCCCGTACGAACTGCTGTAGGTATCATAAGATATCCAACTTAGTACTCACAACTCTTGGTCTGTGATACAAAAGCGCCTTAATTTGGAGGATTTTTCCCTTAAATTTCCAACATATGAAACAAGATTTTGCCTTTCCTATTAGGTTCCCAAAGTCTTTCAGGTTTGAATTTGGCGCATCTTGATCTCCCTTGAGTAGTAGAAGCAACAAAACATGACCAAAGGTAGATATTTTTGAAGCCTGATAAATAAGAAGGCCATAATGCTTTATTCCACCAAGAAAACTAGGAACTCTTAAGGTTCTTATATATTTGTTTGCATACTAGTTTTCTGATCAACAGATCTGTAGAACAGTAGATGCCCATTAGAATGACTCAATGTATTTTAGTTACAGAAATGCTGAAACTATTGCTTGGATAGTTCTATGGTGGAGTTACACAATGCTTCAACTCAGCAAAACGTGTGAAATAGTTTTCTGATCGATGAGACTTAGTTGATTTGAGTTCCTTTTTTGCAAGATGGCACTATATTTCAGTATTTCTTGCATTTTTAATGTACAGTAGGATCAACATTCTTTGGAAATACACCCACAGTGGATGTATTCTGATGGAGTTGAGCTCAGTCTACGTATTTAACCTTTTTGGCTTTGTGTCTGTGACAATGAGCCGTGGTCTTTTGTACCATCCCCTCTCTCCTTGGTCTTTGTGAAGACAATCTAACTAAAAAATGTGGTTCCTTAATCTAATTGAGCGTGTTGAGCTAAACAATGATTGTTGAGTTATTCTGAATAAGTCACTTGCATTTTGGTTTGATTGCTGATCTAGAAAATAATCTTTTGGAATTTAATGTACATACTAAGACTCCTTGACAGCTCGTCTTTGATTTTATTAAATTTGACTTGGATGTCTGAATTTCTATAGTAAGGGTTAATTTCTAACTAACCTTCTCTTTTGGCTATCAATCTAAGTATAGATGTCTTGTGAACTTCTATTACCAGATGGCACCGAAGCAGAAAATAAGAATCAAATTGAGGTCCTACTGGGTGTCACTGATTGAGGATTCGTGCAAGCAAATACTTGAAGCTGCCCGAACAACCAATGCAAAGACCATGGGTCCAGTGCCCCTTCCCACAAAGAGGAGAGTCTATTGTGTCCTCAAGTCACCCCATGTTCACAAGGATGCTCGGTTCCATTTTGAGATTCGAACTCACCAACGGCTAATTGACATTTTGTATCCAACCGCCCAAACAATTGACTCGCTAATGCAGCTTGACCTTCCTGCAGGTGTGGATGTTGAGGTCAAGCTATGATACCATCACAACTGATGTTTTTTTATTTTCCCATATGTTTCTATTTTCTTTTCATCCATTTTCAGCTCTGCCAGGAACTAGAAGGCAAGGCTTTATACTTTGTACCTATGGCTTGTTCAGTGTTCTCAAGTTTTTTTCTGTGAAATTGTTGAGAGATGTTTGATTCCAGTTGTAGCAACAAGTTGTGTTATTTGACTTTTTTCTTGGTTTTTGTACATGATTATTTCTTGTTCGTACCCAATTCATTTGAACAGGATGAAGCTTGAAGGACAGTTGGACAACATATGCCTTGTATATTGTAACTGTGAGTGAGTCTGTTTATTCAGTGTCTGGCCTTCGGTGGGTTTGTGTATGACAGATGGTACGAGATCTGGTTTTTGTTGAGGACTTTATTTCTCTTTAGTTAGGCAAGATGATTGAACTAACTATGTCTATATCTCAATTTTGTCACTGTAATCATGCCTCAAGTGTTCGAGTTTTACTTTGGATTTTGATGTGTGGATAAAATGTCTAAGTTGGGACATGTGATTTTGTTTGATACGTGTGTTTGAGTTATATAGGACTTAGTGGATGTACATATGGAGACGGAGACGGAGACGACTTGGTGTTGGCTGGTAGACAGAGTACGCAAGTAGATTATGAAAGATGGCATGAGGAACGAGCTAAGGGCACAGGTACATTTGAGAGTGAAAAAGATAGAGAGGAGATAATTTTGTGGCAGAGATGGATGTATGATGAGTTGAGAGCATATGTACTCGATTGACGATAGTTCTTAACTTGGGTGAGACGCAATCACTAGGATGATTAGTTGAAAATAATCAATTTGATCTAATTGATTGATGATTGAGTCAACTAATGGAAATAGTAAGTCAGTTGGGAAACTCAAAATTCTAAGCTTTGTTCAAGGTTTGTGGTTTAGTTGAGTCTATTATGTGGAAATTAGTTTATTGATGACTGAGTCAAGACATCTCAAGTCAAGGAACAACTATGTTGGAATCATTAATGGTTTGGTAATTCTAAACTTTGTTCAAGGTTTGTGGTTTAGTTGAGTCTATTAACATGGAAATTAGTTTATTATGACTGAGTCTTCTTAGGCTGAGGAGCAAATATGATGCTAAAAGATGAATACGTTCGTCCCCAGTCTCTCCGTCAATCCGTCCTAGGACCAACACGGAGGAAGTAAATCACGGACGGTTACTAATCTTTGGAACAGTGATTAGCACATAAGAGGTCGAGGAACAAATATGTTGGAATCATTAGTGGTTTGGTGTGATTACGAGTTTTGATGTTTGAGCAAAGTTAGACTTTGTATTGTGAATTGATTTGTGTCTCTAAATGGAGTGTTTTGTGGCTCAAGATATGAGTTAAATAAGAGAATGGTGATATGAGAAATCTGAGACCACAAGATGCGGAGCATTTAAGTTGTGCCCGGAGAGAAGAAGACATAAGTGAGCATGTAGGATGAGGAGCTTGATGAAAGAGTATATTAGTAGAGCGATGAGGATGATACAAGAAGGAAGTTGGACGACTTGGTGTATCCATCAAGTGAGAAATCTAGCGAAAGACTATTAGAGATGGAAAGACAGTTGAGTTAATGTAATTGGGCAAGGGTAGGATTTAACTTAGGCAAACTCGGTCCTTGGATGAGCTTGAGTCAAATAAGTAGGCAAACTAGAATGTCAACTATGGGTCAGTTGACTAAGACAATCAACTAGAAATCTAATGTAAGGCGTTTGGTTCAAATTTATCAATCGGAATGATAATGAGTTTGATTATGGAGTCAATGGGAATGAGAATCAGGATTATATTATCAGCGTTTGGTTCAAAATCTTGAATGAATATGATTATAATTGATGATGTTTGTTTCGAATCAACATTAGTAATGGGAATCAAATAAATTTTTAATTTTACCCTTATTAGTTAATGCATTAAAGAGTTTATCTATAATATACATTGGTTTATCTATAAATGTACATTGGTTTGAAGCAGATCAATTGCATAAAGAGTTTCTAGATGTGGAGCAGCAGAAAGTTGAGCTTCCTCCTCGGCCTGATCCGGTTCCTGCTCCTTCTCCAAGCTCCCACAGCGGCCATGGCAGCGAACCCTTTCAGAGCAGATTGCGGCGGCGACGCCTACAACTCGAGTAGCAGCTTTGGCAGAAGCCTAAGCGGCCTCTTGTCCTGCCTCACTTTCCTTTCCTCCAACTCTAACTCCGCCAACACCACCGCCGGAGCCGGTAGAGACTCCGTCTACGGCTTATACATGTGCCAAGGCGACCTCTCCGGCTCCAACTGCCAGAGCTGCATCCAGACGGCCATCGTCGGCGCCAACCAAAGCTGCCCGGGAGTTCGTCGAGCGATCGTCTACTACGACCAGTGCCACCTCCGCTACTCTGAAGCAAACTTCTTCGGCGTCGTCGACGCTGACGGATTCAACATGACCAACCCCTTGGAGGTAACCAGTTCACGGATGGCGTTCAACATATTGTCCGATTTGGTGCAGGCGGCGCCCCAGCGACGGCCGCTCATGTTTGCCACCAACGTGTCGGATATGTATCCCCTGTTCGCCCTGGCTCAGTGCACGACCTACCTGAGCCCCGACGGCTGCCGGAGGTGCTTGACGGCGAGTCTGGCGGCCATCGAGAACTGTTGCATCCAGAGGAAAGGGTGGCGGTATCTCTCCCCTGTTAGGACCAAAAGTAGCTAGAGGGGGGGGGGGGGGGTGAATAGCTCGTCGCGTTCGCTCGGTGCTTGGCGTTGCTCGGCGTTGCTCGGCGTTGATTGTTTCTTCAAGAATATGCAGCGGAAAATACAGAAACAAATACAACCACGCTAACACTAGGATTTTACTTGGTATCCACCTCCAAAGGAGGTGACTAATCCAAGGATCCACACCACGCACGCACCCTCCACTATGAAACACTCCTTTTCGGTAACTACCGAGGGCAGAGAAGCCCTACAAGACTCTCGGTACAAGAAGAAGGAAAGGTAAACAAAATACAAGCACAAAGCTTACAATGAATGCAGAAAACCCTAACCCTAGCTTCTCTTCTTGCCTTTGATCCGCCTCTTGACTCGGAGAGCTTCCAAGAACCTTCAAGAACTGGCGATCACGAGCTTTGAGAGTGCTGTGGAGGAGCTGGCGAAGATCTGAGATGAAACGGTGAAGAGATTCCGAAGGAAATGAACGTCTGCGGCCTTTATCGACGCCAACGGTCGGATCCCGATCGATTCGAATGTTCCCAATCGATCGGGGAGGCTTTGGATCGATCCACGGATCGATCCAGAGCGCCTCTGTGCTATGGAAAAGCGCCTGGATCGATCCACGGATCGATCCAGCGCTTATCGCGCGAAGCAGCCGCGTCTGGATCGATCCACGGATCGATCCAGAGGCTCTCTGTTCGCTTAGGAGAAGCCTGGATCGATCCACTGATCGATCCAGCTCCTGGATCGATCCAACACTTGGTTTTTGCCCAAAACCAAGTTCCAAGCCTCTCAAACCAACATCCGGTCAACCTTGACCTGTTGGTACATCATGCCTAGCATCTGGTCACTCCTTTGACCTGCTAGGACTTCCCACCAAGTGTCTGGTCAATCCCTTTGACCCATTTAGGCTTTTCTATTTATGCCAAGTATCTGGTCACTCCCTTGATCTACTTGGACTTCCCAACACCAGATGTCCGATCATCCTTGATCCATCTGGATTTTCCCTTGCCTGGCTTCACTCACAAGGACTTTCACCTAGCTTCACTCACTAGGGTTTTCCATCTGCCTAGCTTCACTCACTAGGGCTTTCACCTGGCTTCACTCACCAGGACTTTCACCTAGCTTCACTCACTAGGGTTTTCACCTGGTTTCACTCACCAGGACTTTCACCTAGCTTCACTCACTAGGACTTTCACCTAGCTTCACTCACTAGGGTTTTCCTTCTGCCTGACTTCACTCACCAGGACTTCCACCTAGCTTCACTCACTAGGGTTTTCACCTGGTTTCACTCACCAGGACTTCCCTGTCAAGTATCCGGTCAACCTTGACCTACTTGACTCTTCTTCAATCAATTTCTTATTGTCAAACATCTAAACTCAAACCAAGACTCAGCTTGGTCACCCAGGTCAACCTTGACCTGAGGGATGTTGCACCAACAATCTCCCCCTTTTTGATGTTTGACAATACCACAATAACACTTACAATACCACATGTAAGTTAGGCTAATCCTATAGCCTCAATCTTCATGCCACTAGGTAATGAAACATATAAATTAAGCTCTTCATTTTCCCCCTACGAGGGCACACTCCCTCTAGGTAATGAAAGCCTAACTTACACCCATTCATAGGTCCTTTCATTCTCCCCCTATTGGCACACATCAACCCATCTTTGGGCACACATCAACCCATGCCCCAATTTTGGGTACACATCAACAAATCCATTTGTTGACGACTCTCCCCCTGAAGAGTTACTCATCATTGTTCACAACATCACTCGTTGTGATCAACACGATAATGAAGGTCCCATACCCTTCATTTATCCTTAACTTCTCCCTCAATGTAGACAAATACCCAACCTTGAGCATTATCTAACCACTTGAGTTCCCACTTGAAATAATGAGGATATCCACTCCCCATTTCAAGTTCAAAAGCTCATACATGAGCATTTTCTTTAAAGAAGGTTAACCACCTTCCAAGGTTCATGAAAAGTAATTTTTCATGTCTTTAAAGAGTCCCTCCCCCTAAAGACATGGTGGTAACTTCTGTCATTGCACCAACAATGACTTGGAATTCCTAAACCTTTAGGAAACCCAAATTTAGAAGTTTTGAGGTTCAAATACTCAAAATTTGAAACAAACCTCAACCTAAACTTCAATGAAGCCTTCCTTAACCAATCCATCCTTGTTTTCACATGAAAACACCCTTTGTATGTATACAAATGTATTTTAGGGGTTTGGAATGGTTACCTAGACTTAAAGAGGGTCAAAGATGCTGAAATCAAGCCTTCCCAGCCAAAATCAGCAACTTGGATCGATTGGAGTTGGGTTCCAATCGATTGAACCTTTCTGAATCGATCCACTGATCGATTCAGACTACCTGGATCGATCAGCCGATCGATCCAGCGAGCTTCTGCTCGCGGGAGTCTTGCCTTCTGAATCGATCCACGGATCGATTCAGGATCGATCGGAGCTCTGATAGTTGCTGAAATTCCATTTCAGTCAACTTCAGAAACCCCTAGAAAATTCTACAAAAATCAAAAAATCATGAAATTTCGTGTAGACATTATTTAGGGCATACTTAATCATGGAAAAAATATCTTTCTATGAAAATACATCATATTTTCAAGGATTGACACAAACTTGAAAACTTACAAAAACTTTAGTGTTTTTCTTCAAGTTTGTGTCTAACTATTCAATGGTGATTACTATCAAAAGATAGCCTTCACCAAGGTTTTCCAAAAACATTTTTAAAACATTTTCAAAACCAATATCCCATCATGTTCCTTGGGCATAATGCACATTACTTGTACATTAGCTTTCCCAATGATGGGAAAACACATAACTATGTGTTTTGATGAACCTAAAAACTCAAAAGAATGCACTAAATCAACATCTTGAGCTTTGTTCATCATCCTAACATCTCACTTGTATCTAATGTGCACTAATCACATACAAGTCACCTTATAGTCTTTATGAGATGTAGATTTTAGTTTTTGCCCTAATCTAGGGATCATGCATATCTATCTAGGCATTTTAGAAATATTAGACATCCACCTAGGATGTCACTTGTCAATAAGTGTCGTTAAATGCCATTTGTCCTTAATTACAAGGAATTAAACTTAATGCATGATTATGTTATGGCATACATCAAAAGAAAATAATTTTCAAAAGAAAATATCCTATTACTACATGATGTATGAATGTCATGACATGGTATTTTTGGATTTTTCATAATAAAACATGAATGCAAAACTAGACATGATGTCATGGCATATGATGGGCAAACAATCATGGCAAGATTTAGCATAAATAAAATATACCTAGATTAACTATCTAAGTATCCTTAAAGTCTTAGCTAAACTTACACCTTAAACCTAGATTGTCCTAAAGTGCTACAAGAGAATGCCAAAGCCTAAATTGGCATTTCTAATTTCCTTGATTTAATGTATGCCAATTGAAAATAAACATGTCCTCAAATGTTGGCATATTCCATTTTTCCTCAAGAGTGATTACATAAATCAAGGCCCGGATTGCCTTAAATTTCCAAGAGAATACCAAAATCCCAACTTGGTATTTCTCAAGGTTTTCCCAATTTGTGCCATTTTAAGATAAAATCAAATTTTCACCATTAGACACATTTTACTCTTTCAAGGAGTAATCAATAATTCCATTTCATTTTCAAAGGTTAACTAAAACCTTGAAAATGCTCCTTGAGTGTCAATTTCCTCAAAGTTGGGTTAACTACCCTTCTAATCGGAGTTGACACTCTCTAACCCATCTATGGGGTAGAGAAGATGCTCCTAGGAACCCAACACCTATTGGTGCTCCTTGGATGCTCTAGGTACTCACTAGGGATAACTTCCTACATACCTTCCTAGTGACCTTGTTGGGCTTCTTAGAAGCCTTGGTCACATTTTCTAGGTCAACTCTAGGGATAGCTTCCCTTGTAACCTTCTTTGTGACTTTCTTAGACTTCTTAGAAGTCTTAGTCACATTTATTGCAAAAATACTCTTAGGGATGACTTCCCTAGTATTCTTGGCTTGACCACTAGACCTAGGGTTTGTTCCATAACTATATGGAACTCTATGGTAAGAGGGCACATCCTTCTTAGCCTTTGGTTTGTATCCCAAACCTCTATGGCCATTAGATGACCTTTGTGCTCCTAGACCTAGGCTATGCTCATTTTGCCCTTTTAGGATATTTTCCATCCTTTTTAGGGTCCTTTCCATTTTATCAAGCCTTGACCTCAAGACTTGATTTTCTATCACTAAGTCCTTAGTTTTAGATTTTTCATTTGATTCATGAGCATATTTGTTCTTGGGCTTGTATCTAAAATCCTTAGAGTTCTTGCCTAGACTTTTACCTACATTCCTAGCCTTAGGTGTAGTGGTTTTAGCATGAAAAGCTATATGTTTTTCTTTAACGCTATCATGCTTTCTATTTTCATGGTAAATAGCATTAAAATGATATAAGTTAGAACTATCATGCTTTTTACCATAATGTAAAGGGGTAGGCTCAATAAATGTTACCTTCTTCTTTACCTTGGAGGCTCCCCCTTGACGAATGCCTCCTTGAGCCTTGACCATCTTCTTCCCCTTGGGGCATTGACTTCGGTAATGCCCCTTTTGATTGCAAGAGAAGCATATAATATGCTCCTTGCTCTTCTTTGTGTTGGGGATGATCTCCTTGGGCTTCGCCTTGCCCTTTTGTGCCACTTGGCCCTTCTTCTTGGCCAATTTAGGGCACTTGCTCTTGTAGTGCCCATGTTCCCTACACTCAAAGCATATAATATGATTTTTATTTTTAATTGAAATATTTATACCTTTGCTTGTAGGGGTGGCATCTTTCCCTTTGGATCCGGAGGTAGAAGCTTCCTCTTGATCCGATCTTGATTCTCCTCCATTTGATTTTTCTTGACTCGTGGAGGTAGAAGCTTCTTCAATCTCTTCATCTCTTGACCCGGATGTAGAAACTTCTCCTTCTTCTTGATCCGGTGTCACCAAGGATTGCTCCCCCTCAATCCTAGAGGTGGAGGCTTCATCATCTTGAATATGAAACAAGGAGTATGCTCCCTCCTTGTTCCCTTCGTTGCATTCCCTTGAAGATGAAGCTTCTTCTTGAACTTCTTCTTCGGAGGTTGAGCATCTCTCAACCTCGGAGTCCTCCTCTTGGTCTTGATCCAATGAGTCGCCCTCTTTGGATTCTCCTTGATTTGGTACAGTGGAGGGGATCTCATGAATTCTTGCCAATTTGCTCCAAAGCTCCTTGGCATCTTCAAATTCTTCAATTTGTTCCAAGATGTTGCTTGGCAATAAATTGACCAAAAGCTTGGTCACTTTGTCATTGGCCTCACATCTTTGGATTTGGTCTTTGCTCCACTTGCTCCTTTTGAGTACTTTGCCCTTGGAATTTGTGGGAGCTTCAAAACCTTCCATGAGAGCAAACCATTGCTCTATCTCCATCATAAGAAAATTTTCGATTCTTGATTTCCAAGAATCGAAGCTTGTAGATGAATATGGTGGAGACACCCTTGTGTCAAATCCAAGTCCATCTTGGAATTGCATCTTGAAGTTGAGCTTGATAAAATCTTGAACTTGAAGAATTTGCTCCAACTTCTTCACCCCTCTAGCTTTTCTTGTTATGCTTGACCCTTCCGGCGATGATTCCGGTGAAGAGCGGCCTTGCTCTGATACCACTTGTTAGGACCAAAAGTAGCTAGAGGGGGGGGGGGGGGGGGGAATAGCTCGTCGCGTTCGCTCGGTGCTTGGCGTTGCTCGGCGTTGCTCGGCGTTGATTGTTTCTTCAAGAATATGCAGCGGAAAATACAGAAACAAATACAACCACGCTAACACTAGGATTTTACTTGGTATCCACCTCCAAAGGAGGTGACTAATCCAAGGATCCACACCACGCACGCACCCTCCACTATGAAACACTCCTTTTCGGTAACTACCGAGGGCGGAGAAGCCCTACAAGACTCGATACAAGAAGAAGGAAAGGGAAACAAAATACAAGCACAAAGCTTACAATGAATGCAGAAAACCCTAACCCTAGCTTTTCTTCTTGCCTTTGATCCGCCTCTTGACTCGGAGAGCTTCCAAGAACCTTCAAGAACTGGTGATCACGAGCTTTAAGAGTGCTGTGGAGGAGCTGGCGAAGATCTGAGATGAAACAGTGAAGAGATTCCGAAGGAAATGAACGCCTGCGGCCTTTATCGACGCCAACGGTCGGATCCAGATCGATTCGAATGTTCCCAATCGATCGGGGAGGCTTTGGATCGATCCACGGATCGATCCAGAGCGCCTCTGTGCTATGGAAAAGCGCCTGGATCGATCCACGGATCGATCCAGCGCTTATCGCGCGAAGCAGCCGCGTCCCAATCGATCCACTGATCGATCCACGGATCGATCCAGAGGCTCTCTGTTCGCTTAGGAGAAGCCTGGATCGATCCACTGATCGATCCAACACTTGGTTTTTGCCCAAAACCAAGTTCCAAGCCTCTCAAACCAACATCCGGTCAACCTTGACCTGTTGGTACATCATGCCTAGCATCTGGTCACTCCTTTGACCTGCTAGGACTTCCCACCAAGTGTCTGGTCAATCCCTTTGACCCACTTAGACTTTTCTATTCATGCCAAGTATCTGGTCACTCCCTTGACCTACTTGGACTTCCCAACACCAGATGTCCGATCATCCTTGATCCATCTGGATTTTCCCTTGCCTGGCTTCACTCACAAGGACTTTCACCTAGCTTCACTCACTAGGGTTTTCCATCTGCCTAGCTTCACTCACTAGGGCTTTCACCTGGCTTCACTCACCAGGACTTTCACATAGCTTCACTCACTAGGGTTTTCACCTGGTTTCACTCACCAGGACTTTCACCTAGCTTCACTCACTAGGACTTTCACCTAGCTTCACTCACTAGGGTTTTCCTTCTGCCTGACTTCACTCACCAGGACTTCCACCTAGCTTCACTCACTAGGGTTTTCACCTGGTTTCACTCACCAGGACTTCCCTGTCAAGTATCCGGTCAACCTTGACCTACTTGACTCTTCTTCAATCAATTTCTTATTGTCAAACATCTAAACTCAAACCAAGACTCAGCTTGGTCACCCAGGTCAACCTTGACCTGAGGGATGTTGCACCAACATCCCCGAGCTGCTGGATAAGGTACGAGCCCACTCCGTTCTTCGACAATTACCCCAACAACTTGAGCACGTACATCATCCGGAGCCAGTGCTCGAGCTTGGACGTGCAATCCGACGACCTCAGCGCGAGGAGGGCCAATTTAAGAGGCCTCTTCAACGACCTGAGTGCTCAAGCTCCGGCGACGGGCTTCTACAGCTCTTCCGCCGGAGACGGCGGCGATAGGATGTACGGCCTCGGGCTCTGCGCCGAGGACGATGCAACTCGCGGCGAGTGCGCGGCGTGCCTCGCCACAGCGGGGCGAGCCATAGCAAACGAGTGCCCCAATAAGACGGAGGGGTACATGTGGTACGGACCGTGCTTCTTGAAGTACTCGCAGCAACGCTTCTTCGGCGAGCTAGACACCGACGTGCACACCTTCTGCGGCGGCGCGGCGCCAGTGACCGTGGAGTTCAGTCGTGCTACAGAGGCGGGAGCGCGGAGCATCGTGCAGGAGGCGAGGTGGTGGCGTTCGACGAGGTGGAGGCGTTCGGCGAGGTGGCGACGTTCAGCATCGAGCGGCGTTGGCTTCGGTTGCAAAGAGGAGAGGAGAGAAATGTGATGGAAAATTAGGTTAAGGATATTTTTGGTATTAATGAGAAATTGTGATTGCGGCAAATACAAGAATGGATGATTGAAAGGTTGGGATACTGGAATAAGTTATTACCCACTAATAAGGAATCATTCCCTCATTTATATTCCCATTGTTGTAATCCAAACATTAACATTGATTGTTATTCTCATTCCTTACTTCTATTCCCTTAAACCAAAGGTCCCCTAAATCTATCGCATGAAGTGTGGTTGACTAATGGCTTATGATTAGAGACTATTTACTATTAGTTGACTTCTATGGGTGGAAGGAGTGATGGTAGAATCGATCAAAGTTAGTCAACCGCATGGTTAGTCCATTAACAGCTTTAGTCGACTAATGAACGTGGTTTAGTCGACCAAAAACCATGTGGATTAGAATTGAGGAACCGGTCAAAGTTAGTTGGCCAAATGGAGCGCCTAGTCGACTAATAGACAAATGAGCACGTGTTTGATTTACAGGACCTAGTCAAGGTTAGTCGACCAAATTGAGCAATTTAGACGACCAAAGGGTGTCGTGCTAGGTCTTCACAAGAAGCAACAACTAGCAAGAGAAGTGGTTGTTTTGGTCAACTAGAAAAGAGCACTTAAACAACTAAAGCTTGCCATGTTAATAAGATTGAGTCAAAACTTCGTTGAGTGGAGGAGGTGTTTAAATAGGGTTAAGAGGTATGAAGAGAAGCATCCATCTACAAGACAACAAAGAAATTTTATTTGTTATTTTACTATGCTTTCTTGTAAAACTATAATTCCCTTTTATGAGGTTTCTCTACCTCTGGCACTACTGAAGAGGAGAAAGATAGTGACTTTTTAGAGTAATCTATCAAAAGGAGTATAGGTTATGGACTACAAGTTAGGGGTGTTGATGGAGACAATATCAGATAATCAAATTCATATTTTGATATTAGAAAAAAAGTTTAAAGTGAGATATTATGGATTTGATATAGGTGTTGAGTGTGCAAGTCACTTAGCAAGGAAAATTTTACTGGGTCAAGAGGACCAAACACTAGGTGACAAAGATTTAGTGGATTAAGAGAACCATACACTAGGAAGAGGAAGACCGGATGAGTTAATGAATCGGACATCTGACAAAACATACTTGATGGGTCAATAGGATCAGACATCAAGTAGGAGAAAGCTTTGATGGATTGATTAGGCACTAAGCAGAGGAAATTCAAATGAATCTACATGTCCGGACGTTTGACAGGTAAGAAAAACAAAGTAAGTTCAGCAGAGGTCCTTCTGAACAGAAGTTTGTGAGGAGAGTCTAATATCTTGGGACGAGGGTAATCCTATGATTAGGTAGTGATCTAACTAAGAGATCAACGTAGATTTCAAAGTCGAGATCAAATAATTTTTCAACTAAATAATAAAGTATTCACGATCATATTTTATTTGTTAACTTTGTTTTGCATGACTATTACTATTTTTATCTATTATGCTAACTCTGTTTTTATAGGAAACAATCATTCGGTAGATCGAACGATTCGGACAACCAAATAAATGGGTTCGGGCGATTGACGACGTGGCAGACAAAGCTAACATGACATCAAATGATACGTGGCCGAAGATAAGATCGAATGCTAGATTGGTCGACAAAACCTGTTGATTGGGTGACCGACATATCCGATCAACGGATCAAGTGGGATGTGATCCAACCCTAAATGGAAAGTTGAGGATCTATCGACCATTCTTGATGATAAGGCGGCTGAAAAAGCGTATCAAGTGGGATGTTGATTTGATCCGCTGATGAATCTGGCAGAAAGATCACACAGTTATATATCGGTTGATCGAACCTGTTGATCAATCGACCAAAAAGCTGATTTCGAATACTAGATTGAGCAAGATCAGATTTTTATCAGTCAATAAAAAAAAAACTGATCGATCCGTTATGATCAATCACTGTCAAATACACTATCATTTTTTCCTTTAAAAAACTTTTTAAAAGTAGGGAAATCTTTACAAGATTAGTTCATACAATAAGAATAAAAGGTTCGAAAAACTTATACATCAAGATTTTAGCGTCAAAAAAATAATGCACAAAGATTAAGCAGTAGCAATCAAATGAGCATTATAATAACAAGTTGAAATAAAAATATGAAACCATTACAAAATTATAGAGGGAATGCTGCTTTAAGAAGAGTCTTCAAGGTGTATTGTTTAAAGATCTTGTGATGTTCTGATCAAGCAACCTCGAGTCCCTTTTTATAGATGCAAATCAATATGCTCTAATTGACTGGTTACCACCCTCTAGTTGATTGATCCAACAGATTCAATCATTATCCACGACGATAGTTATTTGACTATTATTTGAGTTGAATTGACTAAATATGTTCATTAGTCAACCACAATCTACTTCTTGATTAACTCACCTTGTCTGTAGTCAGATAAACTCTTGTCTTTTAGTCAACTACCATTGATTTTATCCTCGGTCGAGTTTCCTTTGACTGAATTTATCATTGATAGAATAGAATTCTTAATCGACTAGAAAGCTCATAATAATCAACTAATTTTGATGTTATCCTGTTTAATTTACAATAATTCAAAATTAATAGTGACATTAATCAATTGGACTTTGAAATAAGATAAATTTGGTCAAACAACTCATACAGTCGATTGGAAGAGATTTCAATCTACTGGCCTGACTTTAATTTTAAAACACCTATTAGTTTCTGGTAAGTCGGTGCCTATGTTGCAGAAGAACTAACCTCACCTAAAAATATAGGTCACTCTCTCACAACTCTCATGCCAGTTCTCTTTTGGATGTCTTTTCCTTTGCATGGTATTTTGTTAACTTCGACTTACTGAGATTTCACCCGCTTGGTATCCGATCATCCTTGATGTATTAAGACTTCACTTGCCTAGTATCTAATCTAACTAACCTACTAAGACTTTAGCTACTTAATATCTTATCTACTTAACCTACCAAGACTTCATTAGTCTTCTGCAGAGTTGTCATAACATATTAGTCCATAAGACAATCAAAATCAATTTTAAATCATTACTTATACGTCAAAGGTTCGATTAACACTTCTCTTTTATAATATTTATATTCCTTGTGATTGTAAAAAATGTCTCTATTTCCAATAGTTGAATAAGCATTAGAAAATTAGTTGTGCTTTCTGTGAGTAATCGATCGATGGATTATAGACTCTGCTGTTAAACCACGCTAAACAAATGTGTTGGCGATTGTTAATTTGTTTATGCTTATTCTACTCCGCTAATTACTGATATGGCCCATGTTGAGAGGAAGATTAAAATCACATTTACAGGTTAAAATCACTCCCCCACCCTCTCTAGATCGGCCATCCAATCTAAACATGATCAAGGGCAGTGCAAAACTGAACTCAATTGAGCCTTCCAATTCTTGGGAAACTTCAGCTCTATATGATATCATCCTACAAACCTGAGTCGAACTAAAAGTCCAGTTCAAACAAATCCAACTCAATCTTAACTGTAGCCAGCCCTAACTCCTACCCAACTGCTCGAACTAACCCAACTCAACCTTTAACAACAGCCAGCCCCAACTCGGACCCACCGAGGTCACCTTAGCCTCATTCTCCAATCAATATCAGAGTTACGTTTCCGAAATGAACAATCTTTTACAATCTCTAATACTTCTACTACCATAACAAGAACATTTGAGGAGAACATGGCTTAGATTTTGGAAGTAGGCTGAATAACTGAACCTCAAATGCTCAATTTGTTTTTAAGGAAAATACTGATTAAACTTTCGGAACGATGGTAATGAAAGATCCACATTAGGCAGATATCCTGTAACTAAAAACTGCGACTGATGTATAGCCCCACAACACAATATTTACAATGTAAAGAGGTTATATTTAGTGCCACATGCCAATAGGGACAAACAAAATGTGGCCAACTACAAAATAAGGGTCATCAAAACTATGCAAGCCATAGGCATTCAAACTTCACATTTCAATTAAGTTATACCAGTCATCAGCGATTAGAAGATTTCTTCATATGAGCTTTAGTGTATTTGTCTCCCTTCGGGGTCAAGATTTCTTCATACCAGATTTAGTGCATTTACTCTGGCATTTCTTAGTCTTGCTTCGTCTCCCTTTGGGGTCGAGATCAGAATCACCATCACTGTCACTGTCAACTTTTCCATGACGTTTCTTCTCAGTGTTGTTAAATATGAATTGCTTCCTCTCTGGTTCTTTCTTTGTTTTCCACTTTTCCGGTTTTATCTTCCAAATTAATATTGTTCTGCAAGGAAATAGAGTTAAAACGGTCAAATGTGAGCACCGATAATATGACAAACAAAAATTAAGTCAAAACCTTGAACTTCCTGACGCCAGAATATACTCGTGAGGATGAAGCTTATTAACAGGGGTGATTGTTGTTACATCTGTGTCCATTACTTCAGCCACAAGCTTGCCAGTACTTGTGTCTATAAAGTCAATAGGATGTAAAGCCACTCCATCATAGTTTTCACTTATGTAACGACCAATAACAGCAAGAGATTCAGAAGGATCCTGAACAAATTACCAAATTCAGAGTTGGATGTTTGCATCTCATAGATACAAAATCATCATAAATTTGACCATTTGCTAAGGTAATAGATATCAAACACATCTTTATTCCTTCCTTAAGCATAATTAATTTAGTTTTTGTGAAGAAAATAAAGCCAACCTTTGGATCCCACTCGGCTCGGAAAGGAGTTAGGTGACGGTTGAAATCATGACTGTGGACAATCTCCCTACTTGGAGATTCCAAATTGCCAAAAATTGAATCCCACACTCTAATGCGATTGTCTTGAGATGTAGTTAGGATTTTGTTTCCAGACAAAGGTGAGAAATATGCTGAGTTAACAACACGTCCATGTGCAAGACTAGCGAGAGAAGAATCAATATTTAATCGTCTTGCATCCCATATCCGAGCCTGACATGCAAACTCAAAGGTTTAGCAGGTTTAGTTGTTTAAAGGAAGAGACTATAGGATTCACCTCAAATTCTCCTTTTAAACAATAATCAAGGAATTGGCAGAGGTAAAAATCTAAGAAACTTACAAAGTGGTCATTGCCACAGCTTAGAAGAAGATCTGGTTGTACAGGATTACAATGAAGCCCCACAACCTTGCTACCCTTCTTATGTATTAAAATTGGTTCGCCAGTGTGCTTGTTTGATCGCATATCCACACTAATGAAACAGAAAACATGTGATAGCCACCAAAATTGCATATGAATGAGGAAAATCTGGGCTAGCAAGACAAGGAATTGTAACCACGGTTAAGTATTATCAATGTAGAAGGACCAGATAATCTTACAGTTTTTGCATACAAGATCAAGATTGTAAAGTGCTAAGTTCAAGATGGTAAGATGCTAGTTTCAAGATATGCAATGTTTCCTACTCTTATTGTAAAGTGATGCAAGTACTCAGATCAACAGAAAGGACTATGCAAATAATAAAATAAAACAAACCTCCTATCATGTTGGCACCAGAGACAAATTAAAAACAAAATGAAAGGACCAGAGTAGGAAATCAGTGATAGGCACTCACGAGTAGAGATATCCAAAGTTGTCTGCTACAAATAAAACACTTCTCTCAATATTAACATCCATGCCATATAGCATCCTCCAAGTTGCAGGTCCCTGAAATGCAATTACAACTAAAGCTCATAACAAGATCTTACATAGATCCAACTCTCTTCAGCAAAATAATATTAACAAAACAAAACTTGATATGACCACCATTTAAAGATAAGCGCTAAAAAATCATCCACATACACATTTAAAGTGTACAAAGACAAGCACTAGAACCCTTCACAAGGATGATAACATAGTTTATTTTTTCCCCTTGACCTCCTGTGTTGAAGTTGATCACTTTGGCATGTGATGGATTGCAAGAATACGTGACCAACTCATAAAAAAGACTCAGCACAAGGGAAAAACTAAAGCAAGGTAAATCAAACAATTAGCAAAAAGAAAAACCATTAGATAATCTTTCAAACTAACATAAGATGCAAAGGTTAAGAGTTGTTGGGGACCACAACTATACATTCAAGTAGACATGGACTTAACTGATTTCTCCTTCCGAGAAGAGATCAAGAGAAGAACAAAATGAAAAACAAGAATAACAATAAGAAGGAAATTTAATCTAAAAGACACAGATGTAACTACAATTAAATGATATTCTTTTATTGGTGACATTATTCAGACAACACTGCAACATTGCCGAGGGGTTTATTAGAATGTCAAGCAGTAGATAAATTTGTCATTCCCAGGAAACTGGCAAAAACCATGACAAACTAAGATGTATGAAGATTTGACATTTCCAACACAATCAAATATTTTATTAACAATGTAAATAAATGGATCAAAGCAACGATATTACTGAAGTAGAAATGTAGAATACACAAAATCCCTCCCAAATTACTTCTTGCTGGATCCAAAGATCATTTTCAAAATTAAAAATAGTAGCCAAGAACAGCAACAGTGCTATAAATAGGCTCGTTCCACTCAAACATTGAATATAAATAGATCTCATTGTTTAGAAATCAGTACATACATTCCATCCTTCAGGATTAAGATCAAACAAAAGAGTTTTGATTCCAGTCTCCATGTCAGTGCAATTGACAGTTCCATCAGAGGATGATGTATAAACCATTGCATCATTGCCTAAGCTAAACCTGAATGAGGAAGAAACCATAACTTCTTGGATGACTAAAGTGAGAGAGTATAACCCATTATTACAGCAAGAAATCTTACTTTATGTTGTTAACTATGCATGAGTGTATGGACCCATAAATTGTCCTTTCAAGCTGTTTGACATAGTTCCAGATTCCAAGTTGCCCTTTCTTTGGCAAAGGAGAAATCAGATAACAAGAAAGTGCTTATTAAAACACAGATGGAACAATAATAACAATCAGTGAATTTTCATGGACTGTTTACCTTATCTCCGGATAGAAGAATGTTATTCCTTGTTGGATGAAATTCCAAGCATGTTATTCGTCTGCTATGAAACCTTATTAACCCACAGTCTACTTGATCAGGGATCACAAATTCAGGTTTGATCTAGAAAAAACAATGAAGGAAAAGATTCATCATGTAAGTTATACAGCTTAAGTGGATGTAAAAAAAACATAACGAGAACAACGAAGCAAAAAAAAATTCAGTAAATGCTTGTTCTTGAATTTATTTGACTTCACAAAAGTTTTGATAGGGAAGATCACATCTGGTATGTTATGAGTTTAGTCATCAATTTATGTTGAGAAAAATAAAATCAATTGACTAACAGCTGTCACCACATGATCCTTGCCAAGAATGAATCTTCTGTTGTGGCTGGGCCATGGGGAAGGTAGCCGACTGTATTTATTTACAAAAGCCTGCTGTCGATGTAATTGGTTGTGTTAACTAGCTTAGTTGGTAAGCATCTAAAAATTTGTTACCAAGATCTTGGATTCAAAATTCTTTTTCACCAAGATATGAGTGCTTGAGGGCTCTTATAGCTACCTTTAAAAAAACATTAGTAATTGGTTCAAAAGAAATTTTTTCACATAAGTTCCTCACTTTGGGAATTTTATCATTAATTTGCCGCTTGAAGATATAATCCAATGACGTCTTAGTATTCTTTTCAGGGGCCGGAATCACCCCATGCTCCATTGCTACCCGATGGGGACAGAACATCGTAGTGTGACCTACAAAGTTAAACGTGGACACGATAAGACAAACTAGCATGCAAGAATGGTTCCACTGAACTTGTCTAATTAAGAAAGATGAAAAAAGGGGGAAATTTTAAAAAAAAAAAATGAAACGAGAAACAATAGTTCACCAGGCATTTTGCAGAGGAAACAAGGCTTTTTGGGGCAGTCGATGTAGGTAGCTCCCCTGAACCCCGCTTCGTGGCCCGACTCCTTACACACCTGCAGCACCATAGCAGTAGTGATCAAGTGAACCCTAGGTTGGAAGCGAGAGCGAAGAAGGCGAGGGTGAACAAAAACGAACCTTGCAGACCTTCTTGAGACTGATGGTGATGGGGGGCGGGCGCTTCCTCTTGCGGAGAGCAGCTTCCTCAGCGGCATCGACTTCCTCGACCGGGGGTTCCTCCTCGAAACCGAAGCCGTTTTCTTCGTCGGATGAGGAGGTCTCGCTCTCCTCGTCGGACTCCGCAGTCCGGCGGACGAAGCCGGGCGTAGATGAAGAAGAAGAAGCGAAGGGCATGGGGTCCGAGGAGGAAGACGGGGGATGTTGGTTTTACGGCAACAGAGGGCAAAGCGGGTGCGAGGCGGGAGATGAGAATGAGAGGGAGGAGAGGTTGACAACAAGGGCAACCGACATACTCTGCTGCTTCCGCCGTCGGGTGTAGCGACGCCGACGTGGTTGAACTTGAACCAGACTCATGTATATTTATAAAAATATATATTTTAAAATTTTATTTTATTTTAGATTTTCTTCTTTACATTCAATTATCATCATTAAAAAATATATATATACATATTAAAATTAACATTATATTATAAAAAAATATAATTATAAAAATAAATTAAATACCTAATATTTGATTTTCCATTACCTATCTGCACTTCACTTATATATGTCTAATATTAAATCCCCATGACTAGTTGCTCATTGTTTCACGTCAAAATTGTTGCGACGAAGTCGCCATGCTGACCTTCCGATTATCTTTGAGCAGGCTAGCCCATTGTTTCACTGCTTTCGGTTGCACCACTAGTGCCCCTTGTGTTTCCAATTGCACTCGAGGTTCAGTGGTTGTAGTATCACCCAGGCTATCAAGATCAACTCTGTTTGCCATACTATCCACCAAGCCAATAGCCACCTCCTTGTTGTCCATCAAATCTATAGCCATGATCGTATTACGTACCTGTGGTAGTAGTTCGATTTGCTATATTGTGTGCCAAGTTTCAGTTGCTCCTTTGTGCTCCCTGCTCCATGCTCAGATCTAATGAAAGGTTGTGCGGGCTACTTTTGGGGTGTTGGAAGCTTCTGATTGGTATGTGGTTCTGTCTTGCACAACAACCTTACTTGTGTTGGAAGAAATAATTTGTTGTCAGATATTTACGAGGTATTAATTAAATTTAAATTATACTGAATTAAATTCAACTTACAGTTGAGATGACCTGAGTGAATAATCTTAGACTGCTAGCAGGAGTTGATTTCTGCTACGTGCCGAAGAGCGGCAAAGCAGACAGAGTCGTCGAGTGAGCAGATTGGCTGAGTAGCAGGCCTGTGTTGCCGAGCGGGCAAATCGACCAAGCAGCAGAGCAGACTGAGTTGCTGAGCGGGCAAATCCGCCAAGCAGCAGGTCCGTGTTGCCGAGTGGGCAGATCGACTGAGTTGCAGGTCTGTGTTGCTGAGCGGACAGATTGGCCAAGCAACAGGTCTGTGTTGCCGAGCGAATGGTCGTCCGAGAAGTCAGAGCGAGAGACCGAGTGGACCGACCGGGTAGTGCAGCCGATCGGACAGAGCAGCTCAAGCAGGCGTAGCAGTCGAATTGGAAAGTGGTCAATCGAGCAAACAGCAGAGCCACCGAGCGACTAGACGAGCAGAGGAGCCAGAGTGGGCAAACAACCGACCGGAAAGCTCAGTTCGTGAACAGTGTCGCCTGAGCGGGAAAAAGGACCGAGGCCTGTGAGAGTCGCAGTTTCCTTGAAACATATTCACCCCACCTCCGGCTGTGCTTCGAGGTTTACTAGGGTCGTTTGTTTTCCAAGATACAACGGTTGATCATGATTCTCACAAGCACTGGTGTTGCTATTACAGGCACTCTGCCGAGCAGGAGTTGCATGACAGGGGAGGAGGGGAATGAAGGTGGAGAGCTTCTGTTTGTGAGTGTCTGCGTGTGTCCTCTGCCTGTGATCACAGAGCTCAAACCAATGGGCAGTGTTAATGATCTTAATGATCATTATTTGCCGAGCAATGAAATGCTCACTGTTTCACTCGTTCGTTTTGTTTCTACATTAATCTCAAATTTAATACTAGGGTTGTTTGTTTTCCAAGATACAATGATTGATCGTGATTCTCACAAGCACTGGTGGTTACGGTGAACTAAGTGACACTCGATTGCTATTACAGGCACTCTGCCGAGCAGGAGTTGCATGACAGGGGAGGAGGGGAATGAAGGTGGAGAGCTTTTGTTTGTGAGTGTCTGCGTGTGTCCTTTGCTTGTGATCGCAGAGCTCAAACCAATGGGCGGTGTTACTGATCTTAATGATCATTATTTTCCGAGCAGTGAAACGCCCACCGTTTCACTCGTTCGTTTTGATTCTGCATTAATCTCAAATTTAATTCATATGTTACACAGCAGCAAAACGTTGGTTATTCCACTTGGGCAAATTTGCCCCGACCAGTCCAGCATTTGGTGCGCACAGGTCATGCCCGCACATGAGTCAACATGGTTCAGTTCAATCCGAGTCCTGGATTTGTACCCCCCCCCTACGCACTCACGCGTGAGAGAGAGTCTCTCCTCATGCATTTGTTCACATCATCAAAGCATATGAATCAATATAAACCAACCAATATACTAAGAAACTCCCAATGTGAGACTAAAGTCTCATTCACAATGGAGCTTCTATCTTCTTCCACCTCTCCTCCATTGACACATATTCAAGAATCCCCACATGAATGGAGATAGGATATGTTAGCATTCAGTAGTTGAGTTAAGTATAGGATAGGTAGGTTTTACCCTTTAAATCTTGCCTTGTGAAGATCTGGTTGCTTACTGGCTAATAGTAAACACGATGTCTTTGAAGTATATTGTCGTCTATGTAAACAGTGACAAATCTCACCCAAGACTCTCCCTGATACAACTCAGTTCTTATGAGTGTATTCGTTCTTGACCATGAACACGTCTGGTTCTATGAGAAGCTCTAAGAATTGTGTCTCCAATTCTCTTTGAAGTGACCTCACTTTTTTCTCACATAGGCGATCCCTCAAGAGTTGTCATCTACTCTTCTTGATCATTAAAAGTCCATCAGCTTACTCTGGTCTAATCACTGTTTCATTGGACTATCCTCCACAATATGTCTAGTCAGAGCATATTAGTTGTCCCTTTGAACCTAGTTCTTGGGATCTCCGATCAACATAGGTTGGGTGTCCTCTGCACTAATCGTTGACAACATGATCAAACTCATTCCTCGTAATGAGCTTACAACTAACTCTCAATTTAATCTCTTGGTTAGCGGATCCCCTATGTTATCCTTTGACTTTACATAGTCAATCGTGATAACTCCCGTTGAGAGTAATTGTCTTGTGGTATTATGTCTACGACGCATATGCCTAGGCTTACCATTATACAGATGGCTCTGTACCCGACCGATTACTGATTGACTATTATAATATATGCAAATCGTCGGCACAGGTTTCGACCATCTAGGAATATCTTCTAAGAATTGTGGTAGTCACTCAACATCTTCACCACATTTGTCAAGAACTACAAACTCAAATTCCACCATAGATCTGGTTATTACGGTTTGTTTAGAAGATTTCCAGGAAATGGTTGCACTTGCTAGAGTGAATATATATCCACTCGTAGACTTAGAGTCTTTTATATCAAATATCCAACTCGCATCGTTGTATCTTTCGATCACAGTAGGATATCTCGTATAGTGTAGTTCACATTTACGAGTATACCTCAAGTACCTCAGTACTCTTGTTATCCCTTTCCAGTACGCAACACCAGGATTACTTGTGTGTCTACACCATTTACTTATTACGTAGACAAAGTTTGGTCATGTACAACTCATCAGGTACATCAGACTTCCAATCACTCGAGAGTACTCTATCTGCGAGATACTTTTACCTCGATTTTTCGATAGATGTTGACTCGTATCTATCGACATTCGTGCTAACGCAGTATCACCCTTGGTGAATTTCTCAAAAATCTTGTCTACGTAATGGGACTGACTAAGAACAAGTCATTCTGTCATTCTAAGAATTTTGATTCCTAGAATCACATCAGCTAGGCCCATGCCTTTCATGTCAAATCTTGAGTTTAACATATTTTTAGTGGATTTGATTATCTTATCATTACTCCCAATGATAAGTATGTCATCTACATATAGGCACAAGATGACATAGTCATTCTATATGATTTTCATGTAGACACATTTATCATAGTCATTAATATTAAATCCACATTTCTTCATAGCATTGTCAAATTTCTCATGTCACCGCTTTGGTACTTATTTTAAGCCGTATAACGACTTCACTAATCTACAAACCTTGTTTTCCTATCCTAGTACAGAAAACCCTTCAGGTTATTTCATGTAGATTTCCTCTTCTAAATCCTCATCTAGAAAGATTGTCTTTACATCCATTTGATGTATCTCCAACTTTCATAGAGCTGCAATAACCAATAATACTCTAATGAAAGTTATTCTTGACACCGGAGAATATATATCGAAGTAATCAAAGCATTCTCATTGTCGGTATCCTTTGATTACCAATCTAGCCTTGTACTTATCGATTATGCCATCTGACTTCATTTTCTTCTTAAAAATTCACTTGCACCCTAATGGTTTACTTCCCGGAGAAAGATCCACAAGTTTCCAAGTGTGATTTTGCAAGATAGACTCTATATCAGATGCAATTGTCTCTCTCCAGTGAGGTCTATCAGAAAAGCTTACTGCTTCTGAGTAACTTCAGGGCTCACTTTCCAACATAAAAGTGATAAAATCCAATCCGTACGATTTTTCTATTCAAGCTCTTTTGCTCCGTCTAAACTTAACCTCGACTAGTTCATCATTATCTTCTTTGCCTTGTGTTTCATATGTTTGTTTTGAGGAGCTAGCATCCTCTCGGGTCTTATACAGAAACACATGCTCGAAGAACGAGACATTTCTCAATTCTATTATCGAGTTCTTGTGTATATCCGATATTTGTGACTCATACAGAAAAAATCAATACACACTGCTATTTTGTGCATATCCAATAAATATGCAATCAACAACCTTTTCGGATCATGCACTAACACTTTGGCAAGACACCCCTACATTCATAAATATTTGTAGGACGGTTGTCTTCCATTCCACAACTCATAAGAGCTCTTATCTATTTTCTTTCGGGGCACCTTATTTAAAAGGTAATTAACTGTTAACACAACTTTCCCCCCACATGAACTCTGGCAGTCTAGAGCTCAATAGAAGAGCATTCATCATCTCCTTTAGAGTTCAATTCTTACGCTCAATAATGTCATTTTGCTGAGGAGTATAAGGAGTTGTTATTTCGTATTTGATTCCATATTTAGCACACAACTCAGCGAACGGTGATACATATTCACCGTCTTGATCACTTCGAACCACCTTAATCTTTCTATTAAGTTGGTTTTCAACCTCATTTTTATAGAGAGCAAATTTCTTTATAGCCTCATCCTTACTTTTGAGAAGATACAAATAACAATATTTTGTGTTATCATCTACAAAAGTGATGAAGTATTTATTACCACAATGTGTTGGCGTTCATTTTTGGTGGCACACGTCAGTGCGAATTAGGTCAAGTGGTTCATTACTTCTTTCAATATGTTGAAAGGATGACCTTGTAATTTTAGCTTCAACACAAATCTCACACTTCGATTTTGGGTCAAGGTGGAATGTATGTATGCTTTGCATATTTATTAATCTATGCAACACATTGTAGTTAACATGTCCTAGTCTACTATGCCACAAACATGAAGACTCAAGCATATAAGTAGAAGAGCTTTTATTTTTATTTATCTTAGGCCTAATGGTCATTACATTGAGCTTGAACAACCCATCATATATATAACCTCTTCCTATAAACATTTCATTCTTAGACAGTACAACTCTGTCTTACTCAAAAATAATGCAAAAGCTATGCTTGCTTAACAGTGATCTGGATATTAGATTCTTCCGAATCTCCGGAATATACAACACATTGTTCAGAGTAAGGTTCTTGCCCGAAGTCATCTTCAGCACCACATTTCCTTAGCCCATGATGTCCGAGATTGCTGAGTTCCCCATGAACATCTTGTCTCCATTGACTTTTTCAAAGTTGTGGAGCAACTCCTTATTGTAGCAAACATGTCTGGTGGCTCCACCATTGCCACAGGTTTAAACCCACCAGGTTCAACTCAGAGACCACAGCGCAGAGGTCGTCTATTTTTGGTCTCTCGTTCAGGTTGGCCTCCTGCTTCTTCTTCAGCTTTATTGCATTCCGAAGATTTGTGACCAGCTTGACCACAGTTGAAACACTTCCCAGAGAACTTTTTGTTGATGCCTCATAATGGGTTCCATTTTGGAAGACTTAGGGTTCTTTCGTTTCGAGCTTTGACCATGCTCGACCACAGTAGCTTTCACAGTGGCTTGAGAGAACAACTTTCTCTCTGAACTCTTGTTGTCTTCTTTGATGGAAAGTCGAACAATGAGTTCTTCCACATTCATCTCCTTCCGCTTGTGCTTCAGGCAGTTCTTGAAGTCCTTCCAACTGAGAGGCAGCTTCTCAATAATAGCAGCCACTTAGAAGGTTTCATCAGAACCATCCCTTCTGAGTGGATCACGTGCAAGATCACCTGAAGCTTCTGGACTTGGCTAATCACTATCTTGGAGTCAACCATCTTGTAGTCTAGGAATCGGCCCACTATGAACTTCTTGGTCCCTACATCCTCCGTATTGTACTTCTTGTCCGTCTTGTACTTCTTGTCTAGGGACTCCCACAGCTCTTTAGTTATTCTCTTCATGCTATACATAGCGTACAGCGAGTCGGCAAGGCAGTTGAGGATGTAGTTTCGACGAAGGAATTCAGAATGAGTCTATGCCTCCACTGCACTGATGGTCTACGCATCAGCATCCTCAGCACACTTGGGAGAGTCCTCGGTCAAAAACCGAGAGAACTGCAAGAATCGCAGTGCCCGCACACAAGTCAACATGATTCAGTTCAATCCGAGCCCTGGATTTGCATCCCCTGCATACCTACGCTTGAGAGAGAGTTTCTCCCCATGCATTTGTTCACATCATCAAAGTAAATGAATCAATATAAATCAACCAATATGTCAAGAAACTCCCAATGTGAGCACAATGGAGCTTCTATCCTCTTCCACTTCTTCTCCATTCACACATATTCAGCACTTTGTCAATTTCTATCCATCCGCTTTTGACTTCCCATGTCCTTTGTGCAGTTCTAGCGCTGGTGATATCGGCAACTAACTTGCATGCACAAGCTGGGGTCGTACAGACGAGAGCAGAGCGCGATCCAAAAGACCATTACATTGATTAGTTGATTTGGATGAGCCCTATCTATTTAATAAATAGGGTCTATCCAAATCAATCAATCACTCTTTATGATCCATCCACTATTTTGAGGATCGGAGGATTTCGCCTGCTTTGCGGACTAGAGGTTCCCACCTGCATGCAGACATAGGTAATTGTTGTCTCAGCCGATGAGTAAACTTTGCACACTACGTTCTCGTTTAGCTACACTAGTTGCTACTGGTGCACAACCCTTGGAGTTTCTAGCCCGCAACTTTGAGTTCCCAACTTGCAACAGCAGTCCGGTCGCCTTCGCCTAGAGAGAAGGGATAGCTTCTCATTTTTAAACTGATTGGGGACTGATTGTACACATGGGTTTTACAACAATTGAATTAATGGATTGTAGATCAAGTCGATTGAAGTTTTTCAGCATGCCATAGTAGGCTGACATAAAAAAAAAATCCATCTAACTTATAAGTAGATTTTAGGAATTTAGTCGACTAAAATACTATTTCAATTTTAAAAATAAGACAACTCAAAGTAGATCTTATTCAATTGAGTCCACTGACAAAAATTCTATCAATTGGGATGGTTTTCATCAATCTTCACATCAACAAACCTAACCCTTGTAGTTGGTCATCCTAAGTTAAGGCAACTAAAACTTTTATTGGTATTCTAACTTGTGATTAAAGATCTCTTAATAACTTTTTTTCGCCTAGGATTTCTATCTTATAGAATGATTTGAGAGTTTCTCTCCATATCAATTTATTAGATTATTATACAAAGATAAATCAACCAAAATGCTAATTTGCTTGAGCGAAGAATTCATTTTGTGGTTTTATGTCAATTTAAAATCTCATCGGTTTGATTGAGACTTCTTCATCCTGCAATATTATCCACAAATTCTCATGTTAAAAAGTGTTATTCTTTATCACTTTCACGTTCGCATATTTTTATCTCCAATACACATTCCTAATGTTTGATTTAAATTTTATATCTGAGAAAAAAAAACAGCAGCCTATTTTCTATTTCCTCCTTGATGATTCTACAATCTCAATACACTTATATCCATCCTAAACTGATAAAAAAAATTATCCACATCAGTAATAGTGAGCAATTGTAGCGGATGTCAATGAATTGTACATAGCATAGAAGAACTGAGCTTTATTTTACAATTATATGTACATGATAGAGGAGCCCAAAGCTTCTTTGTTGATTGCAATGGCTGCCATGCATCACCTAGACAAGATTCAAAGTAGCGATCCTGACACCGAAATATATCGAGATGAATAGATTGTGTTGGTAGATATATATATATATACTGAGTATATTCTTGACTTCTTGGATTAATAGTGTTGGTGTGATTTTGTTTTTCATTGTTCAATGCCAATATCGACATCGGTTGTAGCAGCCATGGATTCATACAGAGGATGCAAAATAATTGAGTTGTCATTGTCGGGTCCAGTATTTGACGATATTTCCAAAATCACATATCTAAGTTTATATTCGATAAGGCATTCATTATATGGGAATTATGATAGGAAATAATGATCTTCATGCCTAAGAAACTGCCCCTTTTTTATTAACAACGGCTAGAATATTCTAATATGAAGATTTAACCGTGTAGCACAAACTTACATATGTTGATTTGCTCCCCAGTTGCAAAGAGGTTCCAGAGAAGCGTGCTGATGAAATAAAGGAATGATGTCAAAATGAGGAAGCCCTTAAAAGAACCCATCCTCTCAACAAAGAAACCAGCTCCAACAGTTCCTGTTATTGCAGCCAAAGTTCCAGCAGTATTTGATATTCCTGTTAACCGAACATCAAAATACAAATTGTGTATAATTGTTCATCGCAACAATTATCATACACATTATTGAGTAAGAAAAAGAGAAGAAAGCACAAAGTTGTTACCATGCAGCACACCTGCATATTGTGGAGCTATCTCCTAAAATAAGAAAAGAATGGTCATGCATACTGTGGGGGCATCACAAGAGAGCACCGTGAAACAAGATTTTTTTTTATATACAAGCAGTTAAAAGAAAAAACATTTATCCTACCTGGAAGTTCACCAAAAAACCAGCATGGCCAAAAGAATTCAAGCCGACGGCTACTGTAAGCCAAAAAGAAGCTATTGAAGGATTTTTAGTTGCATTCAAGCCCAGAAGAGACAACCCAGGACCCAAAAAGCCAATTGACTGCATATATAAATATCAAGAAGCCAACATAAGATTGCATCTACAAGTAAGGTCTAAACTGAGTAGAATTTTAATCTGCAGACAAAATGGCATAGTTTTAATATGGCGTCATGCCAACATTCAACATGTTCTAGAAAACTTTAGCATGTCAAGACCAATACAAGTTTGTAATAATTTTAAAAAGCACATACCGACAACATGCAATCGAACCATCGTGTGGTATTTGAGGCATATGCAAAGGTATATGCTTTAATATAAAATATATTAAAAACAATATTATTTTAATTTCTAATATCTACAATTGCAAAACAAATTATTTAACATGATATTGAAAACGAAAAAAATGTCTGATCAATGGAAGATAAATACTCTAGTTTCCTTATATAAGAATAAGGGAGACATACAAAATTGTGCAAACTATAGGGGTATTAAACTAATGAGTTATACTATGAAACTTTGGGAAAAAGTAATAGAAAAAATATTAAGGAAGAAGACCACAGTGACAGAAAATCAATTTGGGTTCATGCCTGGAAGGTCGACAATGGAAGCTATACATCTTCTTAGACAATTAATTGAAAAATATCGAGAGCAAAAACAAGATCTACACATGGTATTCATTGACTTAGAAAAAGCTTATGATAGAGTCTCAAGAGAAATTGTATGGAGAATTTTAGAAAAGAGAGGTAGCGTAATATATATTGAACTAATTAAGGATATGTATGAGGATGTAACGACCAGAGTAAAGACTTCAGACGGAGTAATTGAAGCATTTCCAATAAAGATAGGATTACATCAAGGATCAGCTCTAAGTTCTTATCTTTTTACACTAATAATGGACGAACTCATTAAGACATTCAAGACGCATTGCGATGGTGCATGTTGTTTGCAGATGATATTATTTTGGTAAATGAGACACGTGAAGGAGTAAATGCTAAACTTAAATCTCTAGAGGAATACTCAGAAGTAGAAAGGTTTAAGGTTTAGTAGAGAAAAATAGAATATATGGAATTTAAGTTTAGCAATATAGTAAATCTTGAAAGGCAATTGTTAAGATAGAATTGGACGAGTTACAGAGATTTAAATATTTAGGATAATTTTTACAAAATGATGGAGGGATGGATAGAGATGTCTTACATGGGAATCAAGTAGGATGGGTGAAATGGAGGAGGACGTCGGTGTTTTGTGGAGTAAGTACTTCTAAAGGTAAGTTCTACAAACCGACGACCTGCTATTGTACTTAGACGACCAATAAATGCTCCAGTTAGGCGATGTGAAACTATGATAAACATGCATATCAAACGAGGAAGAGGAAGACCAATAAAAACTTGGTTAGCAACAATAAAACAAGATAAAATTTATTTAAATGTAGATGATAATATAATAGGAGATAGAGCCCAATGACGCAAAAGGATTCATACAGCCGACTCCACCTAGTGGGAAAAGGCTTGGTTGTTGTTGTGTTACAATTGCAAAACAATTGTTTAACTTATAAATTACAGGTTAGTTATAAGTTTAGCATTTTATGTCAATTTGGATTTCAATTAGTTTATCAATAATGTTTTTAAAGTGTAGATACCATACGTGGTTGCAATGTGATCACTTCAAATTTTGCCTTCAAAGTCATTTATGCAACTATTCTTGAACTTATCTTGTTTCCATTCAAATATAAACCTATAGTAATAGTAATGATTATTTCTTAGTAATACCAAAATCTGTATCGTGCAAAACATGAAACCATTACTTTTTCTAGCATCCTAGTGAGATCAGCCTTCTAATTTTACAAGACTTAGATTAAATTTCCTAAGACGTCTAAACCTAGCTTCTAATATCTGTAAATATTTTAGTTAACCAGAGTAAGACTTGAATTTACACAATTGAAAATGGAACAACTTGGACATGGATCCATCTCAGTTTCTCCAACTTCAACATCTAATCTTGTTGGTAGTGCTTCACTTGATGGTCTCCTTTATCTCTCCTATTTTTTATTGTTTCACCTTCTCCCTATGATCGATAAATCATAGGGAGAAAAAAATTTCTTGTCTTAAACAATTATGATCGATAAATCAATAATTATTTAAAAGAGTAGCCCAGTGCACAAAACTCCCGTCATGCGGAGTCCCCTTCAAATCAATAATTATTTATTAATATTAAAATTTAATTGATAACTCCGTCCATGATGAACTAGTCATGGCTAGTTCCATGTCCGGATAAAAGAGGAAGGTTGATTTCGATTGTCGGCCAACGTTAAAACTAAGACAAATGTTCAATGAATAAATTTATTAAATTATTGTGCAAATGCAAGGTTGTTTTCCAGAAGGAACGCATTATATGATTCAACTGTAACGTCTCAACAAGAATTGTTGCATCTCCAGAACTCGGATGTAGTGCTAAATATGCAAGAGTTCACATTGTAGGGTCTGACTCTAACGTATCAGCAAGGACCGCTACATCTCTATGAGAACTTGGGTGTCATCTTAAATAGGTAAGGGTTCTCACACCATAAGTTGGATAAGAATAAATATTATAGAAAAACTAATAGTTTAAGATTTGGAACATGAAACCTCACTTATAAATCAATGGAGGTAGTTGATGCAATAATTAAAAGAAAAATTAGTATTTTGTGCATACAAGAGACAAAATGAGTAGGTGAGAAGGCAAAAATGATAGAGAACTCGGGTTTTAAATTATGGTATACAAAAAAGAGTAAAACAAGAAATGGAATGGGTAATATTGAAGATAGTTCGTTAAAAGATGAAGTTGTAGAAGTAATTAGAAAAAGGGATAGAATTATAACTCTTACGATAGTAGTGGTGAAAGAAGCTATGAACATAATTAGCATACATGCACCTCAAGTATGATTAGATGAAGCTACTAAATCAAGATTTTGCGATGACCTAAATGAAGTATTACAAAACATTCTATCAAATGAAATAATTTTAATAGGATGGGATCTAAATAGGCAAGTCGGAGTGAAAAATGAGGAATATGAGAGGGTGCATGGGGTTATGAATTTCGAATGAGAAATGAAAAAGGAAAAACTATATTAGATTTTGCGATAGCATATGATCTTATATTAGCTAATACAATTTTTAAGAGAAGAGAAGAACACTTGATCACATTCAAAAATAGGAATAATAAATCACAAATTGACTTTATTATGGTTCGGAAGAGGAAAGAGCTTAACTACCCAACATAGGTTTGTAAAACATACGACTCTTAGAATTAAGTAGTGAATGTTAAAAGATAGAAAGCAAAACATATTTAAGGAAAATGTAGTAGTACAAGTATTAGGGGACTTTAATATGACATAGGATAAGATGATATCAAAGTTGAAAATAGTAGCTAAGAGTGTACTCGGTGAGTCAAAAGGACATGCACCACCAAGTAAAGAATCTTGATGGTGGAATGAGAAAATACGAAAGAAAGTGAAGAAAAAGTGAATAGTTTATAAGAAATTATATATTTATAAGAACGAAGAAAACTTAAAATATATATATATATATATATATATACAATAGCCAAGAAATAAACTAAAAAAGTAGTGAATGAAGCAAATAATGAAATTTCTAAACGATTATATCGAAAATTGGATAAAAAAGAGAAAGGGGCATTTATAAAATAGCTAAAGTGAGAAAAAAAAGACAAAAGATCTTATCCAAATAAATTGTATTAAAGATGAATGTAATAAGGTACTAGTAAACGATAGAGAAATAAAAGAGCGGTGAAAAATATATTTTCATCAACTTTTTAATGAAGGTTTAGATGACCAACTTAAGTAATTTAAATAGGTCAAATGAGAATAATAATTTAATTTTTTTATCATAGAATTCAAACTTCAGAAGTAAAATAAACTTTAAATAGGATGTACAATGGAAAAGTAGTTGAATTAGATGATATTCCAATAGAGGTATGGAAATGTCTAGGGAAATAAGATATTGACTGACTTACAAAATTATTTAACATGATATTGAAAATGAAAAAAAAAAGGTTAATCATTGACGAGTAAGTACTCTAGTTCCCTTATATAAGAACAAAAGCGACGTACAAAATTGTACAAACTATAGGAGTATTAAACTAATAAGTCATACTATGAAACTTTGGAAAAAAATAATAGAAAAAAGATTAAGGAAAGAGACCACAGTGACTGAAAATCAAATTGAGTTCATACTTGGAAGGTCGACGGTAGAAGCTATACATCTTATTAGGTAACTAATTAAAAAGTATTGGGAGAAAAAATAAAATCTACGCATGATATTCATTGACTTAGAAAAAGTTTACAATAGAGTCCCAAATAACTTATATGAAGAATTCTAGAAAAGAGAAGTGTTAACGAAATATATAATGAACAAATTAAGAATATGTATAAGGATGTAACGAGTGAAGACTTCAAGCAGATTAACTGAAGCATTTTCAATAAAGATAGAAGTACATCAAGGATCAACTCTAAGCCCCTATCTTTTTACACTAATTATGGGTGAACTCAATAGACACATTCAAGACACAATATCGTGATGTATGTTGTTTGCAGATGATATTATTTTGGTAGATGAGACATGTGAAAGAGTAATTGCTAAACTAGAATCTTTGAGGGAAATTATAGAAGTGAAAGGTTTTAAGCTTAATAAAGTAAAGACAGAATATATGAACTTTAAGTTTAACAATATTAGACGTAATAAGACAATTGTTAAGATAGGAGATGATGAGTTGTCTGAAACCGAGAGTTTTAAATATTTAGGAACGTTTCTATAAAATGATGGAGTGATTGAGAGAGACGTCTACATAAAATAAAAGTAGGATAGTTAAAATGGAGGAGAGCATTGGGTATTTTATATTATCGTAAAGTATCTCTAAAACTTAAAGAAATATTCTAGAAAACGGTGGTTAGACCTGCTATGTAAATGCTGGCGATGTGAAACTATGACAAATACACACAGCAAACAAGGAAGATCAAAAAAGACTTAGTTAGCAACAATAAAATAAGATAAAATTTATTCAAGTATAGATGATGATATACTAGGGGATAGAGTCTAATAACGTAAAAGAATCCATATAGTCGACTCCACTTAGTGGGATAAAGCTTGATTGTTATTAAAATTTAATTGATTAATTCGACTAATCATGGTATTTGTTTAGGTTTGATGGGCTCAAGTGTTTTGTATCAACGAAACCCCTCTCTTTTTCATCAGTTGAAGAAAAGTTACGAAATATATATTTTATTTTATTAAATTCTTGTTTAGGTTGGTTTGTTTAGTTTAGGATGGGAAAAAATGAGTAAATATATAAATTTGTTATTTGAAAATAGTAGAGGTCTCATGTCGGAATTGAAAAAGGCAATTATTACCATTATTGGATATTATCCCATATTTTCTAAGTTATTTTCATATAGAGATGGGTAAATCCATCTTACGAATTTTATTAGATTTATGACTTCTATATATTTCCTTGTGCATGAATAATAGATAAATAGATTATATATGTTTGTATATTTCTGAAAAAGGCAACTAAAATAATATTTACAATAATAAAATGGATTTTAAAATAATTAAATCATGGATAAAAATTAATGTTTATTCATGTTCACATCTAGTTTAATATGGGAATTAACACCCGAAAGGCTATTTGAAAAACTAAAATGGATATCTTGAATTACTTTTCAATTGATATATGTCAGTAGAATTGTTTGACCTTCCATGCTATTTGATATTTTAAATATAAATATTTATAATTTCATGTTGTATAGCTCTTATCTACCGACCGTAAAAAGTTGATTTAGGTGGGTCACAAACCGATAAGATGTAAACTAAAAATAGAATAATTATGGAAAAAAGAATTAAAATGGTAGTCAGAATGCACAAAACTCTCGCTAATATAGGGTCCTGGGAAAGGTTGGATCTCATTATGTCTATTGTACGCGACCTTAACCTGCATTGCAAAAGTTTATTTACACGACTTAAACAAGTGATCGCAAGATCACACGAGAGCAATTTTACTATTGCGCCAAGGTTTCCCGTGGTAAAAAGAATTAAAATAAAATAATAAAGATGTTAAATGGAGAAAAAAATATTAAAAACTAAAAACTTTGAATCTAGCCTTATACCTGAGTACCTAACTACACACATGTAGATGTAATAACAAACAGTCATCCTTGGTTAGTATTTTTTTGCATGTTGATACTATATTATTGTATACCACCAACAAATTTTTAGCCCATACGACATATGAAATTATTACACTTTGAAGACACTAGCTCAAGTAATTCACTTCGAATTTAGAATTTTATCATTAATGTCATTTATTCATGTTGATGCTTATATCATTACTGGCATTTATACATGTTGATTAAATAATGATAATTGATAATTACTTTATTGATGATAAAAGATGATAATAATTTAGAAATGATTGTAATAACTCTATATATCGATACAATAGCAACAACAACAAAGTCTTATCCCACTAGATGGGGTTGACAATATGATCCTTCTTCGCTATTAGACTCTATCTCCTACTATATCCTCTATATTTAAATAAATTTTAACTTATTTTATCATTCTTACCCAAATCATTTTTAGTCTTCCTCTTTCACATTTAATGTGTGTATTTGTTATAGTTTTACATCGTCTAATTAGAGAATTTATTGAGCATCTAAGTATATGTTTATACCATCTTAAACATGTCTCCCGAAAATTTTTCTCAATAGATATAATCCTGACTTTCTCTCTAATGTTCTTATTTCTTATCCTGTCTATCCTCATATGTCCACACATCTACTTTAACATCTTCATCTTTGTGACTCTATCTTCTGCTCGTGTACTCAAATCATAAGTCAACATTCAACTCTATATAACATAAAAGATTTAATTGTTGTTTTGTAGAACATCTTGTTAAATTTTAAAGGTAATTTACGATCACAAAGAACACTTGATGCTCTCCTCCATTTTAACCATCCTACTTATATTCAATGTAAAAAAGCTCTTTCAACCCCTCCATCCTATTACAAAAACGATTACAAATACTTAAAACTCTATTTTATCATCTCCTATCTTAACAATTATCTTATTACGTTAATATTGCTAAACTTAAATTTCATATTTTCTATCTTTTATTATACTAAGCCTAAAACCTTTCACTCATGGTTTCAAATCACATTTTATTTTACCCGATACTGGTGAAACATCTCGTTCCGCCCACGGACCGACACAATGCAAGCACACCACGACGCGCAGGCTCGACAACATGTCCGAAAGCATCTTGCGAGTTTGGTGACGCGTTCGAACGTGTTGCGCCAACCTGATGACACCTACAAATGTAACGCGAGCCAAGTGGCACGCTCAAATGCATCACGCGAGCCAACGGCGTGTCCAAACCCGTCGCTCAGCCCCGTCGCCCGACGACACGTTCGGACACGTCGCTCAACCCCGGCGACTCATCCGAATCCATTGCCTGCCCTGGTGATGAGTCTAGAGGCGTCGCACGTGTTAATGTGCCTGCAGTCGTCGTAGAGCAGGGACAGCGGAATCAATTTAACTTAGGCTTAATAATAAACTTAGTCTTTAATAATTTTAATCAACAACTAGCTATAACTGGGATAATTTAAATAAGCTTAATTACAGCCTAATAAAATTATCTCATTAATTTAATATATATATATATATTTTAAAAAATATTTTATTTTTTATAACTTTTATTTTTAAATATTTAGATTAAATTTTTTATTTTTAGTTAATATATTTTATATTTGAAAAATACCGAAACTATGTCGGCACGGCACGATACGGTACCGATGCCGTATCGTTCTAATCTAGAATTGAAACTTCGGCACGACTCAAGATTTTAAACCATTCTTTTACTTCCAATATTTCATGCTAAGATTCGAGTTTAGCATTACTCCTTCACATGTCTCATTCACCAAAAGAGTATTATTTGCAAACATGTACCATGGTAGCGTATCTTCATTTAGAGTTTATCCATGATGTAATCCTATTTTTATAAAAAAAAATGTTTCGATTAATCCGCTCGAAGTCTTCACTCTTATCGTCACATCTTCATAGATATCCTTCGGTATTTCAATATATAATACGCTAACACCTCTTTTTTTTAGAAATTTTCACATAAGTTCTCTCGGAATTTTGTAATAAGCTTTTTTTTAGGTTGACGAATACCATATGTAAGTCATACTTTTATGCCTAATACTTTTCAATTAGGTAACTAAGAAGATGTAGAGTTTCTATTGTCGACCTTCTAAGCATATAATCCAAATTAATTTTTGATTGTTATAGTCTCTTTTCTTTGTCTTTTTTCCATTACTCTCTTCTAAAGTTTTATGGTATGACTCATTAACTTAATATTCCTATAATTCACACAATTTTGTACATTTACTTTATTTTTATATAGGGTGACTAGAAATACCCTCGATTTAACATTTTTTTTATTTTTAATATCAGGTTGAATAACTTGTTTCGTTAGGCACTTCCATACCTCTATCAGAATATCATCCGATCGAACTACTTTATCATTTTGCATTTATTTAGAGCCTGTTTTACTTCTAAAATTTGAAGTCTATGATAAAAATTAAATTCTTACTCCTCTAACATACTTAAATTACCTAAGTTAAGTTGGTCACTTAAATTTTCATTAAAAAATTGATGAAAATACTTCTTCCATTGCTCTTTTATGTCATCATCATTCACTAGTACCATATTGCATTCATTTTTAATGCATCTTATTTAGATAAGATCTCTTGTTTTCCTCTAACTCACTATAGCTATTCTATAGATGCCTTTTTTTCTTCTTTTGTATCCAATTGTCAATACAAACGTTTAAAAATTTCTTTCTTAGCTTCATTCACTGATTTCTTGGTCTCTTTATTGGCTATTGCATACTTTTTAAAGATTTCTTCGTTCTTACAAGTGAATAATAATTTAAAGGCTGTTCATTTTTCTTCAATTTCTCTTGTACTTTCTCGTTCCATTTACTCGGTAATGCACATCCTTTTGATTCACCGAGTACACTCTTGGCTACCATTTTTAACTTTTATGTCATCTTATCTCATATTGTATTTGAGCTACCATGTATTTCTCCTAATACTTGTACTCATATTCTCTCCTTAAATATGTTTTGCTTCCTATGCTTTAATTTCCACCATTTGATTCTAGAAATCATGTATGTTTTTCTTCTATTGATACTATGCTTAAGACGCATATCCAACCCTACTAACCTATATTGGGTATTTTTCTCCAAAATGACCTTGTAATCTTTATAAATTTTTTTATCTTTTTTCCTAACTATAAGAAAGTCAATTTGCGACTTATTCCAACTTTTAAATGCAACAAAGTATTTCTTTTTTAGAAAAACGTATTAGCTATTATAAGTTCAAATACTATCGCAAAACTCAATATAATTTTTCCTCCTTTTTTCTTATTCTAAAAGCATAACCCTCATGCATCCTATTATATTCCTCATTTTTTACTCCTACATACTCATTTATATCTCATCCTATAAAAAACATTTTGTTTGACAAAATTTTTTATATTACCAAAAAAAAAAATAGTAGATGATTATAGATATATATCTATATATCCATATATGTATAAGTTAAAAGAACGTAAAGAAAATTTTAAGTTGTAATATGAAATTGTGACCTACTTTCTTTAGTTCATTAACCTCATAAACAAAATTAAATTTATGCATATCTTTTTTGATTACCCACTTAATAAATTTATGTCATTTCCTTTTCATGGCCTCCAATTTTGCAAAGAAAGGCACCCTTTTATATCGTAGCTAGTTTCAGCTAGATTATAGTTGCATAGAGAACCCAAACTATTGATTCTTGTTTGATTTTTGTTTCGTGGTATTTTTTGTTTTTTCATCGGATGTTTTATAGTTCAATTTTGTTGTACTCGTAGTGAAAAATTTTATAAATAAATATATAAAGTTTGTTGAATTTCTTGTTTATCTTGAGTTAGTACATGAATTACACTCCTAGGGTGTGGCATACAATGTTTCAGTTTAGTTCCTAATTGAAAGAAAAGTTGTGAAAACAAAGCATCCATAACCTTATAAAATTATTGGTTATACACAAGGACCAATACCAATTATACTGCTCATGTAACGTGTAAAGTATGACCGAGATAATAAGTTCATTCCTACACCTTGAAATAACAACACCACTAGAAATGTCTTTTAACTAATGAGATATATTTAGGTAATTCGCAAAAATTAATGCCTAATCCAAACTCCAGAAATAGATGTTTCTAAAAGATAATTCAGTATATCCTTCGTATGGTATCACAATTCACAAGGCCATTTAGCATGTTAACTCAGAAATTATAGAAGTATAAATACATAATATTTTGCCAAAACTAACTACTAGAAAATTATTAAATGTTGTCAAAAGATCAATCGACAACTTTACAAGGTAAGTGAAGGCGCCAAATTAAAGGTTTCTCTATTACAACTAGAGTACAAAGTTGAGTAGGTGGTTTACATTGGAAACATGAACAAAATTGGCTTAGTCACTACTTTAGAAACATCAAGAATAGAAGGTGAAATGCTTCATTTTCCACAGTATTTTTTTTTTCAAAATAATGTTTACAACAACATAAATGCATCATTTAACAAGATCCTATTTCTACTAGGAATGTGGTCATACTCACCTGCATAATTTTTCTGGTAAAGGTAATGCTAAAACCATTCTGAATCAGTAAATCTGACAAAGCCCCAGCAAAATAGCCTAAAATAGCCATCATTACCCATGGAAGTGCACTGAACCATGCAGCTTGTCGTAGATCAACATGATATACCTGTTCTCAATTAGTTGATTCAAAAATTTACAAACCAGAAGCATGTACAAGTGCTAAAAGTATTTACCGTGTTGAAGTAAATTGGCATCCATGAAAGTATAACAAAATACCCCTGTAAAAACAATCACAAGGATCTAGCTGTTAGCAAACAAAAAAAATCGTACCTTATCAATTTATGAATGTCATATTTCTTACCCAGCTATGCATGGCATTTGCAGAGATCAAAGCCCATGTAGGAGACTTTGATAATAGTTTTCTGAAAGGAGGGATAATTCTTGCCTTTGTGAATTCCTTAGTTCCTGAAATTGGTTCTTTCTTGCCATTTTTAATGTAGTCTAGCTCTATTTTGGATATTTGGGAATGTTTCTCAGGCGTACTTGATGTTGCAGATACCCACATCAACACCCAGAGAAATCCAAATAGCCCAAATATTATAAAAGGTCCAAAAGTACCAGTTTGTAACATAATGACAGGGGAAACCAACAGTCCAACTGCATTGCCAAGTTGAAAACCAGCCATCGCAATTCCCACTGCCCTAGATCGTTCAGATTGCGGGAACCACCTATAAGATAAAGGCTGGTTGAAACATGTTTACATTTCCACAATAAGTGCAAGCAATTCAGAGAATTAAGGAGGTGACTCATAGCACAAATATTCAATGAAAAGATATTATTCACACAATTTTCCTACAACAATACCTTGAAAGCATGTTATTCATGCTTGGCAATGCCACTCCTTCAGCAATTCCTAGAAGAGTTCTCATGGTAAGCAGTGACCATAAAGAAGTCTCTGCAGCCCAAGGTGTAAGAAGAGTAGCCAAAGACCATAGAGCCACACCCCATGCCATTACTAGTTTGCCACCATAATAGTCTACAAGAGCTCCTCCAGCTATAGGTGACAAGAGATACCCCCACAGGAAAGATGACTACAATGGAAGCTGATAAAAATTTAGATAAAAGGATGATACTAACACAACTATTAGAGGACATTTTTTGTGATTACAGCTAGTAAAGTACAAGAATTTAAGAGCAAAATATGATGGTGAGCCTAGGCAATCATTTCCATTTTGGCACACTTAAAGTGAATTTTAGTTAACGCCATGGTTTAAAGTGCCGTGCCGAGATGGTTGAAATGGGCAAAACATTTTGTTCCGCCCGACGATCGGCACCGGCACCAGACCCATGACACTTGCGACGTGTTGCACGACCCCGTGGCTACAGTGGAGGGGTCGCTTGACCCCACAACAGTAGCAGAGAGGTTGCATAACCGTTCCGCTGCCGCCGCGGAGGCGTTGCGCGACCCTGCGGCCGCTGCAGAGGGGTCGCACGACCACCGTGGTCGGGTTAAAGGAGTCATGCGATCCCCACGACTATGGATGAGGGGTTGCGCAACTCCGACAGTGCCGAAGTCACTCGAGCTCATGAGTGGTGTCAGATTTCGGATTTTTTTTTTAATTATACTTAAGTTAATTATTTTAATCAACTTCTAGTTATGATGGAGATAATCTAAAGAGACTTTATTAAACCCTAATAAATTATCTAATAAATTTTATATTTCATTTATTTTAATTTAAAATTTATAATAAAATTTTTATTTATTTATTTATCTATTTTCATATCTTTTCCCTTTTTTAAAGATTATTTTTTATATTGTTTATTTTGTTTATTTTTTAAATATTTATGTTAAATATATTTTTTAAAATTAATATATTTTATATTTAAAAAATACCAAAACTATATCGGCACGACACGATATAGTACTGAAACCATTTCGTTCCGGTCCATGACCGAAACTTCGACACGGGTCGAAATTTTAATCCTTGGTTAACGCTAACATCAAATGCATACTTCCTGCAACACATTGCTGTGAACCATTGATTTTTTTACAAGAATCCTCAACTTGTTCATTGGACACACAAGATTACACAAGCAAATAAAGTGGAAGAGTGGTCCAATTTGTAAAATTCCGCTAATTGTATAGATGTTTTATGTCTAATAAGAATTCCCTTTATGGAACCAATGAATGCCTCAGCAAAGAAAACAATGGGAAGGATAATATTTTTCTGCCCTAAGAGCACTCTTTGTTAATCCAGTTAGGTTAAAAGTATGCTTTTTCTATGTTACTTCACCTCATGTACGTATCCGACATGGGTGTGGGTCTAAGTGTTATGCACAATTATTTTCATATAATTTTACATAAAATTAACAGGAATAATGAGTGTTCACTCAAAAAGTGTTAGTGTGGGTATCCACTCACAGTGTAGGTAATCTCTGTATTAGACAGGATTACAAAGAAAATAAATGAAGAGACAATCAAGTAACCCCTAGTCTAGTTTTTTAAAGGGCTTGTCTAGATTGCTGGGAATGAAAACCCTCATAGATGCAGCGTGACATAAAAAATACAAAAAAAGTGAAGAGGAAAAAAAAAGGACAACTCAGTGCACGAAACTCCCACCAATGAGCCCAGAGAAGAGTCTATTCAACACAACCTTACCCTATTTTGCAAGAGGTTATTTCCGAGATTCAAACCCATGACCTTTAGATCACAACTTTACTGTTGCGCCAAGACTCCCCTTCCAGAGAAAAAACAAAAAACGAGAAAAAATATCAACAAGAGACTCAAATTTTACATAGTTTGATGAAAGCACACAAAGATATCTTATGTCTACAACAAACACATTATATCGGCCAAAGATGTTTGGCACTCAAAAACAAGGTGTCTAGGGCATAAACAGAACTTCAACACTATTTAAAATATAAAATAAACAAATAAACAGATCATGTGCATACAGCATAACATTCATACTATATTTAATATATAATTGAGACTCAATTGAGTGAGCAATGAATCAGATTGGCAGCACACCTAGACAAGATGGCAACAAGAGGTCAAATCAACAATGCACTTAGTACAAATCAAAGCACTAGTTGAAAACACTAAATCAGGTCAAAAAAAATATCGAAAGGGAAAGCATAGACATGCTCATAGGCACAAGTTGAAATTGTTACAACTCAAAAGCCTTTTCCCCTTGCACCATGTCACCCCTTGCACCATTGGTTAGCTCACTGTCAAGCTCAATTGTTGAATCTTTATGTTACACATAAATAGTTGAGTCGGTAGAACACTAAGTCAGGTCAAAAAAGAGAGGAAAATATAGACACGCTCAAAGGCCAAATTGAAATTGTTACAACTCGAGCTTTTCCCTTGCACCATGTCACTCCCACCATTGGTGAGCTCATTGTCAAGCTAAATTGTGAATCTTTATGTTATGCATCAATCAAACTCCACTTTTACAATCGCCCACTGGGTGATTGATTTACTAAAAAGAATCATCTCCCTCCAATGCAGTTCACAAGCTTTGCCCTTTCTGTAGCCTTGGACATAATGGAAAACAATGAGATCCTGCAAAGGCTCAATTTCTGCAATTACTACCTTGGCTAACATGTATGCTGGAAATTATGGTTCTTGTATTTTTCTAAAAAATCTTATCGTCAAATGATGTAGGAATGACATGATATTTCAGCTAATAATGCATTGCATTTGTATGGAGAATGCTTTTCTTGTAAGGTGTGCAACACCTTAATTGTGTTTTGGGCACTATGTCCTACTTTTTGTAGGACTCGCTTGAAGGTTCTTCAGCCAAATCATTTTTTTTAATTAACAAAAACTTATGTGGTAAAGACCAACTATGCTAATAACCAAGACACCTAGTTGATAATAGTACCACCCAATGTACAAATGTAGACAACGGTACTCATAGAACCAATATCTCTGCCCAAGATTGCATTAAAAAGCCATATAATATCATTTGATTTATGTTCAAACAAAGTGATATACCTTATGTCTCAAGCAACAAAAGGTCCATCAAACTTCCCCGTCATGTAGTAGTGCATTCATTCTATATAGACATGATTGCTTAGAGGTTGAAATTGACTTTGATTCATGTGTGATAAAAACCCTTTCAATATCTATTGTGCTAAAATTGCCATCTATGTCATAAAAATTAAACTAAGAATTTTAATTACTAACAAAAGTCTTGCATTGCGAATTCAACTGATAATTGATTTTCAACCAACCTATTGATTTCTTGGATATCACTTCTTGCAATCAACATCATCCAAGTAATATATAGCCAAAGTTAGCAAAACTCTTAATACAAGAGCAATATTTAACTTGACATACAATAGAAATCATGCTTTACTCCTACCTGGTACCTCTACCTAAAGTCCTATTTTAACCAATAACATCTCTTATTCAACTAACAAACTAGGTCATCATTACTAAAAACAAAAAAGCCTTCATGTTGAACCTAGAGGTATCAAGCAAGCTGCACTGCATGACTAGCTTGGCATGACATAATCCATAGTACTTAAGATGTCTATACCATGCCCGAGCTAGGTCCGTCTAGAAGCAAGTTGTCGCACACAGTCTATAATAATCTTAGAGCAAAGTGGGACACAAATCTAACTAAAATGGTGACACAATTAAGACCAACATCTGGAGGTCAACAATCTCTAAAAAGTGAGTATAAATTGCAACGTGGGTACACAATAGAGATGTGAATGAAATTATTATCCTAAATTAAGAACTCAAAAAAATAACAACAATTAAAAACTCAAAGAAATATACCATTCAACTTTCATTTTTAGTACTTCATTATGTGCATTAGATTCTTTAGGATAATAACAGTATTTATAAAACGATTTGAAATCTTATATCGTGTCGAGCCAAAACCATTTTGATAAATTATTGAAACCCAACATTATTCAGCACATACGTTTCTGGTGTCATTGTATCAATCATCTCAATGAGTATCATTTCATACCAGTACTCAACACCCCTCGGCATGCTAGATAAATAGGCATAATATTGTTATCTTTTTAATTTGTCTCTATACAAGATAATGTAGAATGGATGGAAATCAAACTTTCAACTTAAGTATACTACTTTTTCCTCTTTATCTCCTTCCTCCTTCAACTTCCAATTAGCCACCAATACCATACATTGGAATGTCAATATTGTTGGCTGAAACACCAGTAGAACTTGTTTGACATTTTGACCTTTGATTCATACTTACTATAGTCACTTGCTAATGATCACACTTATAATTATCCACCTTTAATTATCGTTGTTTATTTATCATATCAAAATTTACTTTTAATTGTCACCATTTATTTATCACAAGTAAATACATATTTAATTATCACCATTTATTTGTTATAAGAAAATTCACTTTTAATTGTCATCATTTATTTATAAAAAATAAATATACTAAGAAGTGAATCACTTGAGTTACATCTTGACTCAGTGTAATCTCATACAAAGGTTAAATTCCTCACCAATAATAAATGGAGCAATATAAATATTGACCGTGAGCAACCCACGCTACCGTGTCTCTATGCACGGTCAAGCACTCTTAATAAAAGGCACGACTTAGAGATTTTACATTTTAACATTTATTTTCACTATTTATAATAGTTGTTATTTCACTTTCAGCCTTCACACATTGCACTTTAGGCTTACTTATTATTTAACTATGTCATTAAAAGACTAGAGTTAGAAATTTCACTTTTAACATTTATTTTAACTATTTACAATAGTTGTTATTTCACTTTGAGTCTTCACGCAATGATTATTGCACTTTAGGTTCACTTATTGTTTAGCTATGTCATTCTTAAGTAATGGTTATTTTGAAAGACTAACTTAAGTCAATAATTTCCGCATAGTGTTCATTGCATAAATATACAATCAACAAAGACATCAACATATAGTGGCTATATGGAGGATAAAGCACTTTATATATGAATCTAGATGTATCAATATTTTGAAAATAATCCCATGTTAATCCCCACAAAATCGCCCACATGATAATATAGCAAGGAAAGAATATCATTTAATTAACCCTCCAATAGTTTAGTTCTTTTAAAACCTATTTGGCTAGTTAGTGTTGTTTAAGCATTTCAAACTAGTTTAGTGTTGTTTAAACGTTTTAAGACAATTATGGAAGCATATATATATATGATCTTTTCACAATTTAATTCATGTATAAGGAATCATATAACTGAGTTCAAGAATAAGCAAGTATAGGAATAGATTTAAGCACCTCAAAAATGTGACTAAGAGATAAAACCTAAAAGGATAATCAACATGCTCTATCCATATTTATCACTACAATTAAACAAAATACTATTTAGAAGACCACAAAAAGTAACACCATATACCAAGAATAGCATAAACATGCTCAAGACCAAAAACAAATTATTAAACTACTTAACTATCCTACCAACTCAAGATAACCAATCCCAACGACAACATGCACTACTAGAACTATCTCAGTCAACCAACTCCATAAATTAGCAATAAAATAGCCTTTAAACAGAGTTATTAGCATGGTGGAAAACACTCTAACCCAACTGTCACAAGCTTAATTTAAACAAGAAACATTATCATTTTTGCAAACAACAATGAGAGAAGAAAAAACCACTTATCAACACCAACATTAACCAACAGCTCCTGAACATCAAAATTAACCAAGTGAACACCAACATATAACAAGAGAAGCATGTAGGATCAAAAGATCTAAGATGCATCAACACCCAAGAGCAAAGGATTCAATCCAATGAAGATGCCCCGACCATGGCATCAATTCCACCCGAAAACAGAATTTTGAACAAGATAGAACTCTTACCCACTCTTAATCTTGGATTGAAGAAAGCAGCCAAAATTTCCACGCCCAAAATAGATTCGAATTTGCGAAAGAAGAAAATCACTGCTAAAAAAAAGGCAAATGCCAGTCTCCAGCAATAGGAGCAATCATCAGGAAATGATCCTTGACCAAATTAAGTTAGAAATGGTCAGAACCAAAAAACTCAAATTAGGCTAAAAAGACTACAGCAATAACTACATCTATAAACAAATTTAGGAAGAAAATAGGTACCAAATCTGTAAGAAACAAGAAATCAAACTCATAAAGAGATTGGCAAAGACATTTACACAATCACAGGAACTCAGAAAATGAATCAAAGGTGGTCTGAGTGGATCTGTTCTAGATCTAGGCTCAAGATGAAAGAACTCAAGAGGAAGGAGTTTGTTTTCATTAACCCGATGCCAGCATAGGAAGCCATGCGCCAGCAGGATTTCACTCATGGTAGCAATCTGGAAGAACCACTGCATGAAGGGAAAGGAGGGCATCAAGAGATCAGGAAAGAGAGACTGTCAGAAGAGGAGAGAGAAGCACTGCCATTCCAAACTCTATGAAATTTAGTATAACCCGACTGAACCAATTTCCATCCAATATAATCTTGGTTAAGCCCTAAATTGGGCAAAATTAATCCAAATCGAGCCCAATTTGAATTCACTAACTTCTAACCACAAGGCCTACTTGATTAACTCATTAAAACCAAATTTACTCCAATTAGTCCCTAATTACCATCAATGGTTCATCATTAAAAAAGGTCAACCCATCCCAAATTTGAGTCAAACCTCCACTTAACTTATAATTAGCTTCTGATCAGTATTAATCCACCTCAAAAATATTAAATATAGTCTTAGAAATTACCCATTATACCTTAATTACCCTTAGTTATTGTTAACTCCAATTATTTACTCTTAAATGTTTAGATTATTCCTAGACCTAAATAGGTTGTGCTAGGCCAAGCCTAGCATGTAGGTGAGTTCCTTGCCCATGTGTCATTCAGAAAGCATTCTTGGACATAGTCATCCCTAGCAAAACATAAGCCCAAACAGGGTATAGTACAAACTTAGTGTAAAAGGGGTGGGGGTGCCTATCACCCAGCCCAATGGACCTAGTCAACTCAATGGCTTCCTCTAGTAAACAGGAGCTAGATTAGTCATCACAACACTACAGTCGACTAAGTCTACTCAAACATCCCAACTTAATTCAAGAAAAAATTGAAACATTGACTATAACTTAAAACTTATTCCTTCATCATACAAACCACTAGGTAGACACTACTTAGAGATACAATCCAAAATTATATTCCCTTGTAATCTCTCACAGCACACGTAACTTTAACTTTTTATATCTATTGATGTTTCCCACACTCAAGTTCATTACATCATACCTTCAATCCCTCAAATACACTGTCTTGTAAGCTTTCACTACATCACCTTCACTTTGCCTGTTGAGTTACAGACTTTCATGCTCCATGAGCAACTTGCCAAACTCTTAGTCAACCTCTACCTCTTAGTACAAGAATCTATCTCACCCTTTCAGTCACAACCTTTCCTTCTCCATCAAGCTCCTAATTGACCTCAACCTCTTAGTCCAACATTCTTTTAATTCGACTTCACAATCACTAGATTTCCAGCATGCATGTGTAGACAACCAAGCTCTTAGTTCATATGTCATTATGTTAAGCTTTCGTGCATTTGATGCACACATAAGAAAAATAAGATAAATCTAACTTGAACCTAATATCAAACCCATTAAAACAAGTTGATCAAACCACTTGCAGTATGATTGCACCAATAGAAAGAGTCCAGTGAAAGATTACCATCATAAAGGGCTCAAAGCAAGAATTGCAAAAAAAATTCTTACTTGCAAATCTTCCAACAGAATTAGTCGCCTTAAAACTCAACCACATATGTCTCACGACATTAAGATAACTGTTACACAAGTAACACTATCCATTAACAGTGGCAAACTAACTTTATTTTTTTAAATAAGGAAGCAAGAAAAGGTCCTTAAAAATTTATTATAAAATCTGAGTCACTATCTTAATGGTGTCTCCGAATATTTATGAGAACATATCTCCAATCTCATTTTAGGAAAGTATCTAACAACACAATACATTCTGACACAATAAAAATATTCCAAAGGCACAACAAAATTCAATTAATATTGTTACATCTCATAAATATAGAACAACACTAGTTTCTAATATTTATAATAGTCATAACACAGTTATACATATGTTGCACTACACAATGAATAGACTACACTTAGTCTATATCCAAAAATGAATAATTAGTAGTAAAAATTTTGATTTTTCATATTTGTCATATTATTTCTACACATTTTACTAATGCTGTTCACTTGTATGACATAAATAAAAAAATGATTATATTTGATAATACATTAAATAAGGATTCTATGGTAGTTAGTTTAAAAGAGAGATTTATGGTAGCATGTAGATTTTTTTCCACATTCATTGCGTTTGATACATCTTGACCAATTGGCAATATTTAAAGCCAACAGGTTTAGTGCTAACCAACAGGCAACAGACAATAATGAATGATTATATGAAATTGCACATATCCACTTTAGAATTTTTTTTTCTTGTAGAAATGATTTTTGGTCGGCATATAACCCAACCTCGTACCAAATGCATTATTCATCATGGATGATAAGTTATTTGTTTAAAAGTCATAGATATTATAATCGATTTCACAAGATTATTAAAGTTATAAAAGAAAATTTTAAAAAAATATTATTCTAATATCCAGATATTATTTGTATAGCCATGTTTTAAGATCCTAGGATTATGTAAGATATTGTAATATTAAAAGTGAATATTATGAAAATTAAAAATTAAGAAACTTCCAATAAACCTATGCACATTTTAAAAAAGATTAAACAAAACATATTTAATTTTCTGCAAATATGATCCTCGACCAACATTACAACCTTCAGTATTATCTTCTCATTAAAATCGAGGAATAATGTTTATATTTCATAGAGTTTTAATTGTGCTAGTGTTCGTTCAAGTTAACCGAATGGAGTCTAAAACATTAAACTCCATGAGGCAACAAGCTTAGGGGGCGTTTGGTTAAATGATGGGAATGACTATGAGTATGAGTTTGATAGTAAGGTGTAATGGGAATGGGAATGGAAATGAAACCCACCTAGTTATATGGGTTTGGTTGATTCCCATAAATCTAGAAATCATTCCCAAATTGTCATTCCCAAACCCACAATCCAAACACCATCTTTTACTTATCATTCCATTCCCTCATTCCCAAACTCATCAACCAAACACCCCCTTAGTTTCTCATAAGTTATTTTAAAAGTTTAGAAAATTAAGAAGACTGAAAACAAAATAATAAAGACTTAAACATATTAGAGTGGTAGAAAAAGTATACATCTATGTGCTCTATCTTAGTTGTGATTAATCGTGATGTACTAATAATTTCTATGTTCATAGTGGCCTCGCAGTTGTGTTTAAGTGTAGGTAATAGAGTCTTGAAGGACAATGCATTGGAGATGAGTATATGCCTAAAAAGATTTATTGGACATAGAAAAACACACAACATAAAGATAAGATCTTAACATTAAACTCATATCCCAATGAAATAGGTCCAAGTGATATGGCCAAACCAAGCCAACCATAGCTCACCTTAATCTTATCCTGATATATGGTAAGTAATGCTCTGGCTACCCCAAAGGACAGATGAAGAAAAGGATGGGTGCACAAGAAATGAGACATTTTCCCTCACTTGGTGTAAAATTAAAGTGCTTCCACGGATACATTTTTAATCCTTTTTATGTCCGTCTCAAATTGGATGAAATCATCTTTCCTTCCTCCCGTCCCAAATCAAACAATTCAATGTCTTGAATTAGATAATCCAACATCTCAAATATCCAACATTTCCCCTGCAAGCTCGCTCTAGGTGACCTAACCATAATCTCGCGACTGGCCAAGCTCTTTTCATATCTTTCTATGACCCCCAACAGGAAGGATACGCAGAGCAAGAGATTTTCAAGTCTACTCGGGCTAGCTTCTTCATTCTTCGATCAAGGGTGAGTCTTGATCTTCCTTTAATATTTGGAGGCAAAAATATACCCCTTTAATCACACTAAAAAGGCAAGACTATACTAGGTGCCTCTACTAGATTTTCTATGTTACCCTCCACCCCCGGCCCCCAAAAAAATAAAATAAAATAAAATGGGGGATTGGGAGGTGAAAATGCAAGTGATGCTAACTAGGTGCCACTCTTATACAATCTAGTCTTCTATTACTTTATGGAAGGTAACATAGAAAATCTAAGAGTGGCACCTAGAACACCACCAACCCTAAGTCAAACAGCACCTTTAAAACACCTAAAATAAGCCCATTTTACCGATGTCAATTCCATGTCCAAGGTAAGCACATAAAATTGTGTCAAAACAAGCTTGACACCTAAAACAAGCTTCGTGCCTATTTACACCAACACATGCTTGAATGGATACAATATCTAGACCAACCTATGAAAATTTTCATAAAATTTTAGCATAAACCCTAAAATATTTTTTTAAAAAAAATAAAATCTTAGTAGATTACTCTAAAAATGTTTTTTGAAAAATATTTACCTGATATATCTGATAAAATATACTTTCATTTAGTAGATTCATTGAAACTACTTGCACAATTATACTAATTACAATTGTGGCCTCGATATAACATGATTAACATTTAAATTTCAACATCAAAAGTGATGTCTCTTGAACACAATTGATTTGAGAATTTATAGATTTCATTGATGCACTCTGCAATAGATGCATCTTTTAGTATCTCAAGGTTAAATAATTAACACAATAACATACATGATGTAGATGATTTTGCAATATATCTCTGGTAGATTTTCATCAAATACTTCATGGTCTTCTTTTTCATGGTGTTGAAAATAAAGTTGCAGCGAATGTCAAACCTACATCTTTCAAAAGCCAAAATCACCTTTGAAACAATGACCATCAACTCCCATAGAAATGATAGAGCTGTGATATTATTCAGTACAATTGAATAGTATCTTACTCATTGTGAGTAGATGGGAAGAAAAGAGATTGACATTTTCATATGGTTTGATAAGATTTCTTACATTTGCAGCTACAAAGTGAGATCTTTATCATGTCCTAGTAAACATACATCCAATCACACAGAGATGATTTGCCCCTCCTTAAATATTAGGTTTTAAACATAACTGAGACTAAGTCAGGCCAAGCACCATGTCCAATAGGAAAAGCACCAATTTAGTTGACATGCACCTGGTCCACTTGAAAGAACATAGGAACAAAACAAGAAAACCAAATCAGGAAGGCAATAAATTTGGTCAAGTTGGCTATCACCAAGTTAGGTTGGAAAAGCCATAAGGCTAGTTCATTCTTTAGAAAACTTTGCATAAGTCACTTATTTATTTGCTACGTGCTGGATTGTTTGAATGACAATTATGCCAAATTGCTAAATGTCATTGTTTTCTAAAGTTTTCTAAAGGCCCACGTCCTGTATACTGCTACACTCCAAGACCTTGGCCTACCACTTCCACCTCTCCGTCGCCATGGCTGTCGACAAGGGCCTTAACAGCGACCAAGGGCTTCGGCCAAACTGCAAATGCCTCAAGCTCACCCACATGGCCAACAAGGATGTTGCCCACTTCACGTCCCTGAGGCCGGCAAGGAGACCAAGGTGAGCCTCCCCTGTTTCTATCATTGGCCCTACATTGTTACGTCTTCTACAAGTCTTCCAACTCTTTTGGAGGGTTGCATGGCTGCATGAGGAGCCACCTCCCCAACGTGCCCAGACACGACAACATCATCGCTCCACCTCGGGTCAAAGCAAAAAACAACTGACTCCTTTCTCCTCCTATCACGGACGTAGAGCAAGCCAAGGAGGCTCATCTTCCCCTTGTAGCAAGCACTCGACAGCCACCTACCAAACCACAAGGACCAAAAGGGTTGCTCCAAGAAGGACAAGGAGGACAAGACTGTCAATGGCTTGTACGGCCTGAGGTTGTCGACTTGATGGAAGCGGAAGCCATTGAAGGTCTCTTTGTTGAAGATTTCTATTAGTGCAATCAGCCTCCAAGGTTTCGATATTTGACAATATACATGTATTTGGTCAAGTTTAACAAAGGGTTGATCCAAACAGGACCAGATGTTTGAAAGTGAACTAAGTGAGAAGTCTAGTTAGGTCAAGGTTGACCGAATGATTAGCAATGGCAAGTCTAGAAAGGTGGATGGCTAGCAAAGGGAAAGTCTAGTGGATGACTAGCAAAAATCCAAGCTGGTCAGGTGACCCCGAATGCTTAGCAAGGGAAAGTTCAATCAGGTCAAGAATGACCAGATATCTGGCAAGTGGCAAGTGGCAAGTCCAAGCAAATCAAGGTGATCGAATGCTTGACAACGGAAAAATCTAGGGGAGTGAACTCTACATAAAAGTCTCGGAAAAGTGAACTCTGAGCAAAATATAAACCTAGTAGGTCAAGTAGACTTACAAGATTAGGCTTGTGTGGTCTAGTAAGTCAAGTAAACTTTCAAAATTAGGTTTGTGTGTCGTTCGTAATTTTAAGGCTTTTTTGCAGGAACCAAAGACAGAAGCAAAATGGAAAGTAGACAAACGCAACCGAATAAAGCTGGAGCAAGTCCAAAGTGAACCGGACTTGAACAGGGTCGAACCAAACCCGAACCGGTTTGGTCGACCGGATAGCTGGTCCGATGGATGGAATGAACCTGAGTTGGGTTTGGTTCCTGGATCTCTTGAATCGGGTGACAGAAAAGTTCAGTTAACCGATAAGAGGTGACCGATAAACTTGATAGAGACGAGATCGCGAGGCTTGGTCTCTGGATAGAGTTTGACCAAGTCTTCAGTCGATCGGATAAGGTTACACCGATAAAGGTCACATCCAACTCTACATAAGGAGGCCAAGGTTCTACGTTCAAGACATCAATTTCTACAGCTCATCTCTATTCTCGAAGCTCTGCGACCAGGGAAGCACTAGGAGTGTCGCAACACTAAGACTTCATGACCGGATCGACAAACTATGTTTGTACTATTAATAAGTGCTTGACTTTAATACTTGTGCACATATCTATTATTATAAGTGGTTTCTCAGCCTCCAAAAAATTTACCAAAAGGAGAAAAAATAGTGGACTCGCTAAGTGTGTAGGCCTTGGATGTAGCACCTTAGGGTTGTGAACCCAGTAAAAGTCTTGTGTTGTTCTTGTCTTTATTGTTTTTATATTTCCGCTGCATAAAAAACTAGATAGAAAGAACGAACACGATGAAATGAGCAAGAAAGGGAGACACGCTGTTCAACCCCCCAAGCACGTCTAATGGTCCTACAATTGGTATCAAAGCCAATTGTCTCCTGATTGGGCTAACCGCGAAAGGAGCAAGTTGGCCAAAGATTGAGGGGAGAAACGTAACAGGTATGATTTTAAATACGAAGTTCAAATTCCATATTATTTATTTCAAAAGCAGAGAGAGAGCACTACAAAAATAAATGTTCTACTCATAAAATTACGGCAAAGGAGGAACCAATGCTAGGAGTCTAGATAAACAAAGAGCACAATGTGTGATTCAAGTGCAAGCGATCCGGACATTACAAGAAACAATGAAGGGATAAGAAGAAAAAAAAAGAAATAAATTAAGAGAAGCAATTCAGGTCAGTACATTTAAAAATTAAGAAAATGCCCTTATTAAAATGCATGATAATTTAGATTCTTCGAATTCTTACAATAAGTTAGAAAGATCTAGTGATTTAATTAATTCAAAAAATATTAATTTAATTAATAATACAAATTCAAACAATCAAAAACTAAATAATTTGAAATTAAGTCAAGTAGACTTACATGATTAGGCTTGTGTAGCCTAGTAGGCCCGGTACACTTATAGGATTAGACTTGTGTGTTTATTTGTGTTTTGTATGGTTCTTTTGCAAGAGCCTGGAGTTGGAAGCAAAACGGAAAGCAGACAAACACAACTAGACAAAGATGGACCAAGTACGGAGTGAATCGAACTTGAACCGAGTTGAACCGGACCCGAACCTGTTCAATCGATAGGACTAGTTGTCCGACCGAATGAAACTAAGTCGGGTTTGAGTCCGGATCCCTTGATTCGAGTGACCGAAAGGTTCGATCAACCGATAAGAGCATAGAGATGAGATCAGGAGGCTCAGTGTCAAGGAAAGAGTTTGACCAAGTCTTCAGTCGACCGGATAAGATTTTCATTCGACCGATAAAGGTCGGATCCAAATCTATAAAAGGAGATGAAGGCTCTATGTTCAAGACATCAATTTCTACTATTCATCTCTACTCTCTGCTTGAATCAACTCTCGAAGTTCTACGACAGGGGAAGTGCCAAGAGGAGTGTCACCGCACTCAGGACTTTCAGACCGAATTGACAAACTATGTTTGAACTATTTAATACGTGCTTGATTTAATACTTGTGAATGTATCTATTTATTCTTGTAAGCTGTTTCTCCACATCTGGAAGATTTCCAAAAAAGATGAAAAATAGTGGACTCACGCAAAGTGTGTAGGCCTTGGACGTAGCACCTTAGGGGTGGGGTGTCAATCAAGTAAAAGTCCTGTGTCGTTCTTGTCTTTATTGTTTCTATATTTCTGCTACATACTAAGTACTAACCTGATAGAAAAAAAACAGACACAATTAAACAAGCAAGAAAGTGAGACGTGTTATCCCCTCTTTTTTTGCAAGTCCAACGGTCCTACAATTTCTAGTCTCTCATTGCAAAAGCTTTATCATCGAGGGAATTGGAGTTGTCCAAGAGCCCATAGAGATATCTTTCTCCAGAAGTTAGCAATCTGAAAAAGCAGTAAGAGCTTGGTATTTCATTTAATAAGCTTCATGAAATCACAGATGTGTTCACTCATACTAAAAATGGGAATTTCCTGCCTAACAACAATATCTATAATGTTATTATTGGTGAACTTAGCAAATCTAGACGAATTTTGGATACTAAATAATTTTTCGCAAATTTGCTGCAAAGAGATGAAATGCTTACAAAGGGTCTCTTTCCCAATATTATTATAACATACAATGCACTCATCAATGGTCTCTGCAAATCTGAAGAGTTTCTTTTTGAAGCTAGGAGAGAGATCGAGAACTTCTCATCCCCATCTTAATTGATGGACATGGTTAGACCATTGCACCTCTATAAATTGTACTACTAAAAAAGCTATGGAAATGGTAAGTGCCAGTATTCATGTCAAATACAAAATGGGTATTATGAGTTATATCAGCTATCAAATATTCAAACTGAGAAGCTTTCGAGATAACATAAAAATATATAATGATTCCTATAGTTCAATTATCTATTGGTGTCAGCATAGTTATTTACTTTCTATTGCTATATTCATTATACCAAAATGCTTATTCCTTCAATATCTTATAGCATAGATTTTAATTTTGTCCTACATTAGGAGAACTTTCATGTTCAAGTAACTAAAGCAGGGAAATCATAAAAATGACAAAATACACAAATGCCTGTAGAAAGGACAATTGCATTTTGAAGGCTTTGTCCAAATTCCTGCCTTACACCTCTGGAAAATGTTTTTCTTACCTAGCTTTGTGTGGTTCATTAGAATAGCCAATTTGATCAATGCCTACTGGTGCAAAATGTGCTTCTTTAACTCTATGGCAATTTAAACAGGAGAAAGAGAAGAATGAATAATTAGAAGTTGCACAATAAGATATCATTTTGTGTTAGAATTTGTTTATGTGAATATTTACTTATTGTTATTGTTTTTAGTAATTAATGATCATAATTAGTTGGTATAATCATGACTTAATGAGAAAATGATAAGCAACTAATACTCACATTGAACTTTCATTGGCAAGTTAAGTTTCATACTCAGTTGTTAACTCTCATTACTTCATTTGTCTTTACTTTATAGTCTCATCCTCTTTCCTAAGGCAATAAAGTTTTACATTGCTGTTGTTTATCCATTTCATGGATGAATTTTTCTTCTCCTACTTACACTCAACTTAGTAAAAACATATTTGGAATGGTGGTTCCAAACCCCACGGCTCTAGCCTCTAGGTCAGTTTCTATTTATACCTCTCCAAGGCTTTGGCAGGTCTCAGATCGAGCTCTCTTACCCCCTAGTATTGAGAGGTCGACTCAGCCCTTATCTCTCCCAAATTAGCAGTCTTGGGATCGAGCTCTCTTTCTCCCTCGAACCGAGTGGTCGACTTGGCCCTTACCTCTCTCAGACTTTGGCAGGTCTTGGGATCAAGCTCTCTTTCCCTCTCGTATTGAGGGGTCGACTCATCCAAGGGGTTGACTCGGCCCTTACCTCTCCCAAATTTTGGCAAGTCTTGTGATCAAATTCTTATTCCCCACTCATACCGAGGAGTCGACTCAGCCCTTACCTCTCCCAACGACTCGGCCCTTACCTCTCCCAAACTTTGGCAAGTCCTGGGATTGAGTTTTCTTTCCCTTCATACCGAGTTCCGGAATCGAGCTCTCTTCCCCCTCATACTAAGGGGTCGACTCAGTCCTTACCCCTCCCAGACTTTTGTAGGTCTTGGGATCAAGCTCTCTTTTCCCCCATACCGAGGGGTTGACTCAGCCTTACCTCTCTCAATTAGTTGTGAGTTGCCTCGCAATCTCGAGATTAACTAGTTATATACTCTACCAAACAATTGTGAGCTGCCCCGTGGTCTCGAGATCAACTTGGTTATTCTCTCCCTATTTTATAGATATTTGGGAGTTGCGAGATCAGGCCTCTTTTCCCCTTAGCGGCAGCAGACTCTCTCTCTCTAAGGGATCAAGTTTGGTTTTATATTATACTGTCCCTAAGCTCGTTGATTTTCTTAGTCGAGGGACCGCCTTATTCTTTATATTCTCTCTCTGACTTCATGGATCCTCCAAGTCACAGGATCAAGCTAGTCTTCTATTACTCTATTCCCGAGTCGCGAGATCGATCTAGTCTTCTATTATTCTCTCCCCGACTTCATCGATCTATCATAGTTACGGGATCGAGCTTGGTCCTCTATTATTCTCTCCCCGACCACGTTAGTCCACTCAAGTCAAGGGATCGAGTTCTGCAGGTGTTCTACTATTATTCTCTTCTTGACTTCGTCGATCTATCCGAGTTGCGAGATCGAGCTTAGTCTTCTATTATTCTCTCCCCGACCTATTAGTCCCCCCGAATCTAGTGATTGAGTTATGAGGGTGTCCTACTATTATTGTCTCCCCGACCTCATTGGGTCATCCAAACAGAATGATGGAGTTGTGGATATTCTGTATGATACCTCTCCTTGGCGTATGCGGGTTCAAGATAGATTTCTTTATTACACTCTCCCCAACCTCAGTAAGATCGAGTGGCTTTCTTATATTTTCCCGACCTTAGAAGTTCGTTGCAAGATCAATTTCCTTATATGCTCTCCTGAACCTCAGACGTTCATGTTATAGTCTTAAGATCGAGTTCTTCCTTCTTAGCCCCTAGCTTTGGGGTCGACTCCTTTATCTTGGTCAGGTTTGGTATATGATCCACATAGGCCTTTGTTATCTAAATCAAGTTCATTACATGTTTATATATTACCAAATCTACTAGAGCATGAAGTCCTCAAGAAGGACTCTCACCAAAGCCCCTTGCACTGTGCTTGTGATCAACACCCTGAGTCACTCCCACTACGTGACATCTCGAGTCACACTTGAGTGCTCAACATCCCGAGTGCCCCATCTAGCTCAGTGCCTGGCTCCTTGACCTAGCTTCCCAAGTTGCTCTTATAGCTTAGCAACCCGAGCACCATACAATGCATATGTGAGACAGCACTCCGAGCTCCTTTAGTCAAGCTTCATTCAATTCCACTCTTTAGTCCGACTTGAAGGGGGAGACTAATGATACCCCGGGTAATAATGCACCTTCAGTACACTACCTGCACCCTACAAACCGGAGTTCCAATAACCTATTAGGGTTCAAGAGCATGCTTTTCTACTTTTATTTTCCTTCTACATTTTTACTAGTTCAATTTTTTCATGGCACTCGTGATAACTTAAGCAGAGATGCCAAGATAACTCCTGGTGCCCTCTAGCGCATGTTGATTTGTGCAGGTCCAATTACATCACGAGAGGAAGTTTCGTCACTGATCTTTGGTGCGGCTGTAGATCCAGGTCATTGGCCTTGCGTCCTAGTGAGGTACCAAGCTGCTTGATTCATGAGCATCAATCATGCTAGTGTGTGAGAACTATCAATCTAAAGGATGTAGGGAGGTACCTTTATTCTTGTGAGATGGAATAAGCCAGGTCATAGGTGGCATAAATTTTTTAATGATATGTCTCCTCATCAGGTTGCTCCTACTATGCAAAGTGCCAAATGGGAAGGTGTTTTAGTTAGATTTTGCGTTTGCTCAAATAAGCAGAAATTCACAGTAAAGACATCACATTAAAGAATGGCTTTTGAAGGCAAACAGAATAAGTCTGCGACTCACTATGATTTCTGTGAACCTATCCTGCCCGAAAAAATTGACTCTGTTTTCAGAAAATGCCTTTAGGACTGTCATGATAGCCTAACTATCAGAGAAGTCCGACATGGCGTGAGGACATTAAGAAAAAACAAGCTCTGGTAGAAGATTTTAGTGCGCTCATAGTGGTGGTGATGAGAGGGTAAATTTAGAGAACAGGCAAACGATACCCGAACGCACTGTCAAAAGAATCTAATCTTCCAACCTTCATCGACAACAGAAAATCAGAGCACAATAGCAACACCTGAACGATGCCGGCGAAGGACTGGGTCCAGCCGTGGGCCCTGGAGAGCGGGACGATGGCAACGGACATGACCGCGCGGTCGGCATTGCAGAGGGCAAGGGCCAAGCCGAGCATGGAGACTACCTTTACCCTCTCGGAGGTGAGGAACTCCACGAAGTGCAAAGCATCCAGCTGCAGAAATTTTCCGGAGGCGCCATCTCCGGAGGAAGATTTAACTGGAGGAAGGGGGCGCCTGGAGAGGAGCAGCTTCTTGGTGCCACAGGGGCGGCACGAGGTCTGAAATTGGAGGTCGAAGGCAGCATGAAGGGGATGGGGGGAAGCAAAGAGTGAGGGCAGGAGGGCTCCATCGCTTCTACGGCGGATGGCGAGGTGGCTGGAGACGACGAGACCGGCGGCGGGTGGTCGAAGGAGCATGATCGAGGGCTTGATATCCGACGGAACAGATCGAGTACGGAATAAGGACTGGCGGTTTAATGAAGTAAATAACTATTTTAACATCAAGTTCTATTTTTTTTTCCTTTTTGTTTTGAGAATTTTTACTTCTGCGTTACCCTACATCAAGTTATATTTTAACGACCGGAAATCCTAACACTTAGTTATCTTTAAATTTGACATGGATTTTAAAGGACTAAAACTTTTAAATCTTATCTACACCTGGGTACCTTTAAAAGAATTTCTTAAAACATTCCTAAATTTTCCATGATTTCTTTTTTTTATTCTTCTGTTCTTTCCATTTATTGCTTATTATTTTTTTATAAAAAATATTTTTTAAATTGACAAAAGAACCAAGATCTTATTATGTTAATATTAAAAGGATATCTCGACTTAATGAGTCACAACAGCCAACGGATTTATTTTCTCTAATGATAAGACAATCTTAGAACGTTTACTGTGAAGTGACATGTCATTCGTATCACAAAATTTATTAGTGGCTGATGAAATATTTTCGTAGAACTGAATTAGTCACTTTTTTACTTGATTAATCCATTCCATATAATCCAAGTTGACTATTGTAATAAACCAACCGAAAGGAATAATTGATTAAGAATGAGCAAAAGGTCGATTAAATAAAATTAATCATCGAATTGATCGAATTTTAAAAATTCAATTTAGTTACTTTGGAAATTCATTTTTTTAAAAAAATATTGATTATTTAGGTAATTCATTGGACCTCAATTTTAAAAGTTCGACTGCTAGTTTTTAATAATTGTATGTTAGTTAATAATTGAAATGTCAATGTAATACCAATTATGATCTGGTAATTTCTATAACAACGTACCAAAAACTAAGAATATTTCCATAAATAAAAATATGATGAGGTGGATAGTGAGTACTTAAATCATAATAGTTAGTGTTAACATATTTTTATCATGATATAAAGGAATTTCATTAAATAGTGATACCTTAAGTTTTATCTTAAAGGCTCACCCTAAGTTTGAGCTTTCTTCCTTATCCTTATTTGGGTTCCTCTACCTTGGACATTCATTTTGGTAATGTTCTTGTTGGTTACATGAGATGCATACTATATGCTCCTTACCTTGTCGTACCATGGGTTTAGATTCCTTTTCCTTATGTGTCACTTGAACATTCTTCTTTGTCAACTTTGGACAATCGCTCTTACAATACCTCTTCTCTTTGCACTAAAAGCAAAGCATATGATGTAATCTTTATTTTTAACTATTAAATTTGTTTTACCTTCTATGCGAGTAGCGATGACACGTGCTTTCTTCTCATTTGTTCTAAATGTCAAGAGTTCCTCTTGTTCATGTGCTAATGACTTATTCTCTTTCTCAATCCTTGAAGTAGATGCTTCTTCAACTTCCTTCATCTCGGGCGTTAAGCACTTCTCGACCTCCATGTTCTTCTTGAGGCAAGGAGCCTCTCTCCTTGAACTCATCCTCCTTCTGTGCCAATGATTGATTAATTTCATCCATAATTCCTTAGTATTCTTGTACTCACTTATCTCACACAAATATTGTTAGGTAAAATATTTATAAACTTTTATGTTACCTTGATATCTCCTCTATGTTTTATGAGGACTTTCATCATTGTCAAATGTCTAATCAATCATGATCTATTTGGATTTCAATTGTACTAATTTTTTGTTACACTTTCAATTGACGAGTGTCCAGTCAATTATGATTTATTAGAACTTCACCCTTTCCAACTTCTTGTTAGACTTCTTCATTGTTAATTATTCAATTAATTTTGACATACTTAACATCTTAATCAACTATTAAATATATTGATCAAATATCAAAATCAAATCAAACTTAGTCAACCTTAGCTAAAAGTCGATTATGCCAACATGGACCATATCTTCTTTTAGTGTATGACTTGTTGGTTGGCATGGAGCAAGATGGGGGAATGGCTTGGGATGCAGTAGTAAATGTCCACCCACTGGTGCATGCTATGAGTTTTTAAGAGGCCTTATAGAAAACACAAAGTTTGACTAGGGCACAATACTTAGAAATGTCTTATATGGTTCATTTCTTGCGGATAACTACAAATCATTGTATTTTTGACAACAATAGAGTATACATAGATAGGGTGTTCTTAAAAAATCTAAACACATGTATTTAGGATTTTCAGCACTTTCTAGATTTTTGACTGAGCATGCCTAAAAAGATGAGCATCTTTCGGTTGATGATATATAATTTTTGATAGCTAAATGTTTTTATTTTGGGGAGGTTTGCAGGAAAACTTTACAAGTGTTTTTGTGTGTGATTTTTATCATCATGTCAAATGAATTTTAGGTTTTGATGTCGGTTCAAAATATTTAAGTTAGGTCTTATAAGGTATTTGATATGCATGTTTGAATTAGGGACTCGAGAGGACACATTTAAAGTTCGTGACTTGACAAGGTCAAATGTTGGATGATGACCAAGTGCGGCCAAGACAATGCTCTTAGCGGCTTGGAGGTTCATTGGAGATCAAAGAAGGTTGCATGAGGTAATCGAAGAACTAAAGAAAAAGAAGCACGAAGGTGGTGTTAGAGCAGCTCATGGAGTATGACTTGGTTTGACAAAGATAGCATGCTTAGTGGCTTTTAGCTTTGTTGAAGATCAAATAAGGTTTCATTAAGTAACTAATGGATCAAAGTGTTGGTCCCGTAGTTATTTTAATGTGATCAATCAAGTTATGTTAAGTCTTGTTTGATTTTGATCCTTGTGTTTAAGTGTGCAGGAGTTTAGGAGTGCAGGAAGTCGAGCGAAAGACGCAGCTAGTGAGAAGGACGACACGGGAAGGAAGTCGACGGACTTGATACGTCCGAAGGACGAAAGAGCTGCAGAAGAGTCCACCGGTGGTCGAAAAGAACGTACTCGACGTTCAAGGGACGAGAAGCCGGGGCGGAAGTCTACTCGAGGAGAAGACCGAAAATTGAATTCAGGTAAGCCTTATTTCGGTTGGCCGCAATCACCCAAACAATCGGAACTTCGGAAGCTAAAGAGAAGATGGACAAATGCTGGAAAAGCAACTTGAGGCACCCTCAATAGTCGTTAGAGGCACCTCTACCCTCTCAACTTGAGGGCGCCCTCAACTAGGTCAATCAGACCGTTTGCGAGCGAATAAAGTTTTATCCGCTTATCCCCTTGGAGGCACCCCCAACCCCTTTGGAGGCGCCTTCAAGACTCAAGATAGGATTTCCAAGAGATATATAAAGGCCCCTGGAGCTAGGAATTAATCATTCAACTCAGTATTCAATTTCCTAGCAACTCTTGAGCTCTCTAAGTGTGTAAAAGGCTTCTCCGCCTTCAGAGAAGGAGATTCTTATTGCGCTGTTCAACCGCATTGGATTAACAACCATCTAGATTGTAACCAAGTCAAATTACTGAGTCTCTTAATTTTTGTTTCTTTTATTTTATTTGTTATTATTTTATTACTACTATTTTAGAGTTGAAATATCGAGGAGGGTATTTTCTTATTGTAGGCAATTCACCCCTCTCCTCTTGCTGTCCCCGCTGCACCAACAAGTGGTATCAGAGCCAGACCGCGTCAGAAGGACTGACCGCCGACTGAAGCATCAAGATCAAGACGATGCCCAGTGCAAGTATTCATCCCCCGAAAATCGACGGAGACTTCGCTACATAGAAATACTGAATGGAGGTATTTTTCAAACAGAATTTGATATTCTTTTAGTTATGAAATATGATTTTGCAGTCCCTAAAGATAACGAATAATACAACTAGATGAAAAAAGAACAAACTGATTTCGTGGCCAACGGAAAGGTAGAGTTCCATCTGCTCAGCGTTCTGCTACCCCAGGAGGTAAGTCGGATCGGAAGCTACGACTCCGCTAAAGACCTTTGGGAAAAATTCCTGGAGCTCCACGAAGACTCCTCAAAAGCGAAGTTAGCAAGGCACGACATTCTCCGAACTCAGCTTACAAATCTCCGGATAAACAATGGCGAGAAGGTAGCGCAACTCCAAGTAAGAATCAAGGAACTAATAACTTAACTGAACAACCTCGGAGAATCGGTAACAAATCGAGACTCGATCCGATATACGCTCAGTGCCTTCCCAAGAACTCCAGGATGAGCGTTCTTAGTAGATGTGTACTACATCTCTAAGGACTTTGAGGTAAGTACGTTAGAAAATTTATTCTCTACCTTCGAACTTCACGAATCTCGAATTGCAGAACCTAAACAAATAGAGAAGTCAAATCTCAATGTTGCCCTACAAGCTGAGATGGACGATCCCGACTCTGAAGCGTCAATCGACGAAACTGAAGTGACGCTATTAGTAAGAAAGTTAAATAAGTTTATTAAGACTAATAAATTTAGATCGTAGTCGAGAAAGCATCAACGCAACAAAAGAACAGTCTGATGCTACAACTGCAATGAGGAATGACACATCAAGGATGATTGCCCAAAATTAAAGAAAAGGGACAAGGAGAAGTCTCAAAGATCGACGTCCTCTAAACGCAAGAGTCTGAAGGCAATATGGGATGAATCATCATCCTCCGAATCAGAAGTCGAAGCCTTCTCAGGAGTAGCACTGATGGCTAACCATCAAATTGAAGAACAAACCAGCTCAGAGATGAGCATAGATGAAGGGGGAGAATCATCAGAAGAAAGCTACGATGAAGGAGGAGCATCAAAAATAACCTCTAAACAGTTTTTCCATTTTATCAAAATTCTTACAAAAGACTTAGTAAAATCAGAAAAAGAAATTACTGACTTAAAATTAATGTTAGATAATTTAAAATCAGAAAACAATAATTTGAAAATGTAAATTGAAAATCTGAAAACTAATGCATGCTTTAAATCAAACAAATTTCAAAAATCAAAGCTTAGAATTTATGGAAAGTTGAATTGATATATTAGAAAACATCAAGGACAACTTAAAAAAGTTTTCAAAAGCTATGCACCTCCTAAATACTTGATTAATCCAGTAGGAAGGAACATATACTGGGTTCCAAAATCTTTTCTAGATTAAATTTTTGTAAGTTAGCGCTTTCAGCAAGAAAAATTAAACAGTTAATTTCTTTATGAGACTTTGTCTAAGAAAGTAGTTGTTGCTCCAATAACCAAGAAGGTCTAGTGTCTCGCCACTGCCTGGAAGCCAAAATATTAAAATAAAATGTTTAATTAACTTACTGATAAAGCATGAAAATAAAAATTAGATAATGCTTTAACAAGATTTTTTAACATTTTTTTAGAAATTTCTCAAAAATATTTTGTTTAAATTGCCTAAAGGTTAGAGTTCTTTGTTAACTTAGAATTTATTTTGAAAAATTCCTACCCCGTTTTTGCTGTGATCTAATGGGGAGAGATAGGAACAAGTTTAGGGGGAGTTAATATTTTTTAAAAAATTGGTACTTAAAAAAAATTGGATAGGAACAAGTTAATATTTTTTTCTTAGAAAATTATAAATTCTATTATTGCAATCTTTATGCTTAAAATGTTAGTTTAGTAATTTCTTTAAATTACGTCTTGTCTGTTTTTTTCTAACTTGAACTTGGGTTGATGCACATCAAAAAGGGAGAGAATGTTGGTCTCGTGGCTGTTTTGATGTGATTAACCAAGTTAGGTTAGGTTCTGTTTGGTTTTGATCCCTATGTCTAAGTGTGCAGGAGCTTAGAAGCGCAGGAAGTGGAGCAGAAGACGTAGTTAGCGAGAAGGACGGCACGGAAAGGGAGCCGACGGACTCAGTGCGTCCGAAGGACGAAAAAGCTACGGAAGAGTACATCGGTGGACAAAAAGAACGTGCATGACGTTCGAGGGACGAGAAGCCGGGGTGGAAGCCTGCTCGAGGAGAAGGTCGGAAATTGGATTCGGGTGAGCTCTATTTCGGTTGGCTGCAATCACCCAAGCAATTGGAACTTCAGAAGCTAAAGAGAAGATGAAGAAATGCTGGAAAAGCAGCTGGAGGCACCCTCAACAGTTGTTGGAGGCGCCTCTGCCCTCTCAGCTTGAGGGCGCCCTCGATAGCATTGAGGGTGCCCTCAATGCCCTTGAGGGCCCCCTCAACTGGGTCAATCAGACCATTTAAGAGCGGATAAAGTTTTATCCGCTTATCCCCTTGGAGGCGCCCTCAACCCCTTTGGAGGTGCCCTTAAAACTCGAGATAGGATTTTCAGGAGCTATATAAAAGCCTCTGGAACTAGGAATTAATCATTCAACTTAGTATTCAATTTCCTAGTAACTCTTGAGCTCTCTAAGTGTGTAAAAGGCTTCTCCACCTTCAGAGAAGGAGATTCTTAGTGCGCTATTCAACCGCCTTGGATTAACAACCATCTAGGTTGTAACCAAGTCAAATTGCTAAGTCTCTTATTTTCTGTTTCTTTTATTTTATTTGTTATTATTTTATTACTGCTATTTTAGAGTTGAAAGATCAAGGAAGGTATTTTCTTATTGCAGGCAATTCACCCCTCCCCTCTTGCAGGCCCCCGCTGCATCGACACAAAGGATAAGAAGCATTAAGTTGATGTCAAAGTAGCTCATGGAGCACAACTTGGCATGATGTTGGTATTTTGATGGCTTGAGGTCCGTGGAGATTAGTGAAGGATGGTAAAAATCATCCAAGGGACCAAGGTCGAGGAACATCTATGCATAACATCAACGATGGCAAAAGAGACAAACTATAGGTGAAGCATCAAGAATGACTTATGGAATGAGCCTTGGTTCATTTAAGGGATGAGTAACTTGACAAGAGATAGCCTTAGTGCTGAAATAAAGCTTCGAAAGATAAGTTCTAGTATGTGAGATGTGAGAGTTGAGAGAATATATCCTCGGGAGAGGATAAAGCTTAACTTAGCTAAGACTCAATCAGTAGGATGATTATAGTAGACTTCTAGTTGACTAGAGGTAATTCTAATCAATTGATGAAATTGATTGGCTCAAGCTAATTCGTCAATGAACTAAATATTTCTACTTGTCATTGAGTTGATTGGATAATCGACTAATTTATGGTTAATCGTCTAACAAAAAATTTTAGTCAACTAATACTATAATAGGAAAACCAGAAGGAGTTATTGATCTAAGAAAATCGTGTTGTAGCATTCAAATGATCTAAATGTTATGGTAGAGCAGTTGACTAATGGTGGAATCTAGTTGGCTCAAGTAGTCATTGGCTTATACAAATTAAAGTGATCAAGAAATTAATAGATTGATTGGTGATAAATTAATAGAACAATAAACAAAGCTTGAAGAGATTGAACGCTATATAAAGGGGAGTAAGATGGATCTTTAAAGTTGATTGGTTAAACCATATTGAAACTTTTCATTGTAATATCTTTTCAGCCTTCCTCTGAATCTTTAATTGGAGTTCATATTGTAAGAGATTTCTCCACTTGTAGGTTATCATCAAAGGAGAAAGATAGTGAACTTTCTAAGAGTATCTAACTTATGAGTTAAGTCATGGAGTAAGAACTAGAGTTTTGAACTACATTATGTACCGTGTTAGCAATTGTAGTATGTGCAATTGTTCATGTTTTTTATATTTGCTACTAACCCTTGTATGACCTTGCTAAGCATGAACAGGAGTTGTATAAATTGATAATTATAGGTAAAATCACTACTTATCCCCTCTAGCTTATCTAATCATTTGTATACATTCGTCCTAACATAAGCATTCACATTAGTTCCAACACAAGGTTGACTAGATGCTTGACAAGTGAAAATTTAGACGATTTAAGGTTAATCGGATGCTTAGCAAACGAAGTCGCAATAGATCAAGGTGTCAAGGTTGATTGATGTTTGGAAAGTGAAAATCTCTACGGTTTAAAGTTGATCAAATACTTAGCAAATGAAGTCCCAAAAAATTAAGATTGATTGGATGCTTAGAAAGTGGAAATAATCGAATGCTTAAGAAATGAAATCTCAATGGGTAAGGATGATTGAATGTTTGAAAAGTAGACATTCCAATAAGTCAAGGTTCACCTAATGCTTGTAAAGTAATGATTCAAGGTTGATCAAATACTTGACAGAAGAAGTCTCAGTGGTGAGACATTTTGGAAAGTGAGAGTTTGGCATTTTAAGGTAGATTGGATACTAGATAGATGATAAAGTCTCATAGTTGAGCACTCTTATTAGAGGAAGCCTCAAAGTAAGGCCTCTTGGCAAGATGAGGAAATCTTGGAGGAATGACCTCTTGGTATGAAAATTTAAGTGAAATGAGAGTTTATGAATGATCTATACTTTGAGTTTTCGATCAACATGACTTAGGTGAGTAAGTTGACTAGGAAATCGAGTTATGATATTGCAAGTGAATAAAATATTTCTATTTGTGAGTTAGTTTACTAGGAAGTCGACTGAGGTAAAATCAATTATTGAGCAATCAATTATTGTTATGATTGGAAGCTAAACGAAGATGAATGATTTGATAGAGGTTGGCAAGTGTTGTCAGATGGTTTGTGAACTAATTGATCAATCAACTAAAGTATCCATTATTAGGTAGCATACTTGATTGGATGCATATAAATTTGACAAACATATTCATTAGTAGGTAGAAGGCTGAAGAGATTGCTAAAGCAGTTAACTAAATAAAGAAATCAATTGGGCAATAAGTAAAGAACAACAAGCTGTGTAAGTACCCTGAGTCAGTTTTAATGTGGTAAACTAAGTTAAGTCAGACCCTGTGTATTTAATGTCTTGTGTCTAAATATACAGGTAGGGGTGAGAAAAAATTTGGTTAAATCGAATAAACCGACCGAAATTTTAATTTCGGTTCGGTTAATTCAGAATTTCGGTCAATTTAATTTAAAAAATCGGTTATTTCGGTTTAATCGGTTCGGGTTCGGTTTTAAAGTTTGTTATTCGGTCAAATCGAAAAAACCGAACTTGAACCGGGCTTAAATCATAAGTAATCCAGTAAACCCAAAAATCCCTATTCTCGTCTCCCATCTCCACGACTCGCTCCCTCACCGCTCACGCTCCCGTTCTCGATGTGTCGCCCATCACCGACTCCAAGGATCTGTTCATGAATCGTGATCAGCGTTCTCTCCTCCCATCACCTTCTCGCTGAACCTGCTACGACTCCACATCTCCTCTGCCTCTGGTCCGCCCTGCTCAGTCCTCCTTCCTCTCGTTGCCGAGAGACTCCACATCTCCTCCAGTGCTCCAACCATCCCTCCTCCCTTCTCCAAGCATCTCCTCGGTCCTTCTTGCTCACTTCTCAGCCCTTCCTCGTTTCGCCGCTCTCTCCACCGGTACTTCCTGCTCACTACTCAGCAGCCCTCCCTTCTCCCGTCACTCTCTGTTTGTTCCTCCTTCCTCACTGGTCAGCCCTCCCCTTTCCCGTCACTCTCACCGCTAGCTCATTCCTCCAGAGCCCCCTCATCCTCACAGCACAATAGCCAACAACTGCTCTACGGTGTGGGTAAGTAATACCTACTTATAACTTACTGAATATTTTGAAATTAGTAATCATTGATTTTGTATGGCATATGAATTCTTTGTTGAACTCAACTATTTAACAGTAGCTAGATATTCTAAATCCTGATAGTAATTATCATCATGTTTCGTGATAAGTTGAGTTTCATATTTATCTTTCAATTTTAGTCATTTATATTTTAAACAGTGTTATCACACCTTGTAATATTTTTTAAACAATGTTTGGGAATCATCTGTGAACTCACTGTGATCAGTATTTGTATATCAATACAAGGAGATTTATCAAATATGGATGTTAATGATAGTTGTTCAATACCATAATCTAAAAGTGGTCCTACTGTGTTTGTGGGAACAAAAACTACTGTAGATTCCAAAAGAAATGTAATCAAAAGAAAAGCAATGAAACCGAGAAGTGAAGTATGGGATCATTTCATAAAGTTTACTAATGATGCATCGGAGATAAAAGGCAAATGCAAATATTGTGATAAAGATTTTTTTTGTGATCTATACAGGAATGGAACAACAAGTTTGAGATCTCATATTACCTCATGTAAAAAACACCCTGATGTTATTGAAACAATTCAAGCACAGTTAAGTTTACAAAGTTCAAGAGAGGGTGAGGTGTCTCTAACTTCTTGGAAATTTGATCAAGATACATCTAGAAAAACATTAGCTAGAATGATCATAATGGATGAACTTCCTTTCAAATTTGTAGAAAGAGAAGGATTTAAAACATTTATGGCTATGGTATGCCCAAAGTTTCGAATTCCTTCAAGATGGACGATTACACATGATTGTGTTGAATTATATTCAGTTGAAAGGGAAAAATTGAAAAAATTGTTGCATGATTCAACACAAAGAATTTGTTTGACCACTGATACATGGACATCGATTCAAAAAATCAACTATATGTGTCTAACAACTCATTTTATTGATACAAATTGGAATTTACAGAAAAGAATTCTCAATTTTTGTCCAATTACAAGTCATAAAGGAGAGACTATTAGTTTAGCCATTGAAAATTGCTTGAGAGGTTGGGGAATTGACAGAATTTTCACAATTACAGTTGATAATGCAAGTTCAAATGATGTTGCTATCAATAGTTTCAGAAAAAAGATGATTAATTGGGATTCCACTATTTTAAAGGGTGAATATGTTCATATGAGATGTGTAGCTCATATAATCAATTTGATTGTTGCTGATGGCTTAAAAGACATAAATCAATCTATTATAAAGGTTAGGAATGTAATTAAATATGTTAAGCAATCATCCTCTAGATTAAGCAAGTTCAAAGAATGTGTTGAGATTGAAAAAATTGAAAGCAAGAACTCATTATGTTTAGATGTACCAACTAGATGGAACTCAACTTTCTTGATGTTGAATATCGCTCAAAAATTTGAAAGAGCTTTTGATAGGTTTGATAAACAAGATCCATGTTTTAAATTAGATCTTCAATATATAGAATGACATACCATTTTGACTGAGAATGGAGAGATGATATTTGACTCAGATGGTAAACCTAAAAGAGAATTGAAGACTTTTGATGGGAAGCCAACAAGTATAGATTGGGCTAATGTTAGACATTTTGCATCTCTACTGCAAGTTTTTTATGAGCTAACATTAAAAGTTTCAGGATCTTTGTATGTCACATCCAATGCTTTTGCATATGAGATTAGTTATATTTTTACCATCTTGAAGGAGTGGCAAGAAAGTGATGATCTTGAAGTGTATTCAATGGGAATTAAAATGAAAAATAAATTTGACAAGTATTAGGGAGATCCTGAGCAAATGAATAAGTTACTTTATATTGCGGTGGTGCTTGATCCAAGACATAAATTGGATTTCGTAGAATTTATGTTGATTGAATTATATGGAAATGAGAAGGGTGAAAGAGTAGGAAAGATAATAAAGGACACTTTATTTGCTTTGTACAAGAATTATAAGGAAGAAATGGAGCCTCAATGTAATACTTCAAGAGTTCCATCTATTTCAGAATCAGTTGACAAGGGCAATACTTCAAACAACATGAGTGATTTGAAAAAACAAACAATTATAGCCAAGTATAAGAAACAAAAGTCACAAGTTTTTGGTGATGACAACATGTCAGAATTAGACAAGTATCTTAATGAAATAGTTGAAGAGTATTGTGATAATTTTGATATTTTGGGATGGTGGAGGCAAAATTGTCACAAACTTGCTCAAATTGCTCATGATATATTAGGCATTCTGATATCAACAGTTGCTTCAGAATCTGCTTTTAGTACTAGTGGTCAGGTACTTGATTGTTTTAGGAGTTCATTGACTCCGAAGGTGATAGAAAGTCTTATTTGTACTCAAGATTGGCTTCGGTTAAATTTGAAACCACCCAACATCGAAGAAATTTTAGAGCATGTGGAAAAACTTGAAAGCGGTAAGTTTTTCTTTTAAAGAAAAAGATAATTAGATTTTTATTTATAATTATAAACTTATAAATAATATTGTGATAACTTGCATTTTTTTTATCAGAATTCTCAAAAATTATAATGGACTCATCTTCTTCGACAACACTGGCGATAAACAATGGTATGTTTAAATATTATATTTTATTTAAATTGATCTTGAAGTTATCTAATGATGTAAGTGATCATTTTCAATTGTTGTTACCTTGTTCAATAAACATGTGGCAGTACATGTTGATTTTATGCAATTTGATTTATATAATGCAGGTTGATTTGGAAAGGATTGCAGACACATGGCTATGTTGGGGTTGACCTTGTTGCTTTATGCATTGAAACTGCTCTCCAAATGATGAATTTTTATTTTGATGTAATCAAAAGATTGTATGAAGTTTTTTGTATATCTCAAACAAGTAGATGATCTATTAGCCTAGAACATTTTGTGCTCATTGTAATTTTGCCTAGATTGTCTTGTGCAATCAAAAACACCCACTTGTTAATAGTAATTCTAACTCCTACTCAACCTTTTTCATAGCATTTTTATATTTGATGACTCGAGCTTTTAAAAGTTGACTGCTAAGACAACATGCTACACAAAGTTAGGTGCTTTGCTTGAAGTTGAAGGTTTTAAAGATGCCGAGAAGTGCACTGAGCTTGATCCATCATTTTCTAAAGGACAAGGAAAGGTGCAATCCAATTCCTTATGAAAGAGTATGCTATTGCAAAGTTCTTACTTCGGCTATGCTAATTTTATTCTTGATACTAGCAAAGTTCTTACTTCAACAATGTTTTTTTTATGTTCTGTTTGAGACTAGCAATAAGTAATATAGCTTTGTAGAGTTGTCGGCTGCATTTGGTAGCTATTTGATCTCTAAAAGGATTCTTCAATGGGTGTACTATCTTAATAATGTACAAAATTAGTGTTGCTTATGAAACAAATATCCTCAAGAGACTGATATATAGATAGAAGGCTAGTGTGGGTCAAATGAAGCCTGTTGGAATATACATTTGACATTGCCAAGGAATATACCATAAAACTTGACTTTGAATATATCATGACATGAGTACAAACAAGCTAATTTTCCATGAACATAGAGCTACTGAAATAAATAGAATCTGTGTTGTCCTTATCTTGTGTTTTTTTTATTGCATATATTTCCAGGCAAAGACTATGCAGGACAGGACCAGAAATACAAAGCATTTTAATAGAATATGTTATCCAATAAGTACCTTTTAGTTCCCGTATTTAATTTATACCATTTGTATTTTTAGTTCCATGTAAAATTATTATTTTTTGTCTGCCTTTTAGGTTTTGGTTGACTTCCAGTTCCAGTAAAATCGAAAGTTATGTCTTCTAGCCACTAGATGATTAAGCTGTGGCAGTATGCTTATAAGGAGGCTTATTCCTCAACCAGGCCAAGGTAAACCAGGCTTTAATGGCATATTGGTTTTAAGTACTATCTTTGTTTCATATTCCAGGCAATCTTCTAAGGACATTTTCATTGCAGGGTTGTGCCTGTCGGAGATCGACACGGAAGGCCAGTAATTGGTGATAGTGGATGAAGAAATATTTCTGTTAATGATATTTGCTTTTGAAGTCGATAGTTTGTTGTGGATAATGCTTCTGAGCTTGGCTTAATTAACTTTCGGAAGCACTTGGATTTTAGTCAAATGCTTGTATAAAACTTAGTTAATATTGCCATCTCTTGTATTTGCAGGTCTCGTAGTGTATAATTTGAATATTACTAACAGTGTAATGTTGAATAGCTTGATCAAGTTAGATATATTGAAAGTATGAGATGAATGAATCGTTTCAATCACTCTATAATTTACTCGTTAGTATTATGTCAAATTCAAATCTTTTTAAAATGGACCCTTAAACTGTTGCAGTGGCTTCGAAATGCACCATAAAAATTTAAATATTTGCTAGTCAGGCTACCGTCAGAGCTACATTTCAATTGAAGTTACTAACTATGAAGTTGATGAAGACAGATAGCTGTTAGGACCAAAAGTAGCTAGAGGGGGGGGGGGGGGGGGGGGAATAGCTCGTCGCGTTCGCTCGGTGCTCGGCGTTGCTTGTTCCTTCAAAGATGTGCAGCGGAAAATACAGAAACAAATACAACAACGCTAACACGGTTGGTTTTACTTGGTATCCACCTCACAAGAGGTGACTAATCCAAGGATCCACACCAACACACACACCCTCCACTAAATAAAACTCTCCTTTATGGTAACTACCAAGGGCGGAGAAGCCCTACAAGACTCAATACAAGAAGAGAGGGAAAGGATACAAGAAATACAAGCTTACAAACTTACAATGAGTACAAAACCCTAACCCTAGCTTCTCTTCTTGGCTTTGATCCGCCTCTTGACTTGGAGAGCTTCCAAGATCCTTCAAGAACTGGCGATCTGAGCTTTGTGAGCGCTGTGGAGGAGTTGGCGAGAGCTCTGGAGTGAATCAGTGAAGGGATACCGCAGCCATCGAACGCCTGCAGCTATAAACGATGCCAACGGTCGGATCCCGATCGATTCGAATGTTCCCAATCGATCGGGGAGGCTTTGGATCGATCCACGGATCGATCCAGAGCGCCTCTGTGCTCTGGAAACGCGCCTGGATCGATCCACGGATCGATCCAGCGCTTATCGCGCGAAGCAGCCGCGTCCCAATCGATCCACTGATCGATTGGGACCTCTGGATCGATCCACGGATCGATCCAGAAGCTCTCTGTTCGCTGGGACAGGTCTGGATCGATCCACTGATCGATCCAGAGCCTGGATCGATCCACTGATCGATCCAGCACTTGATTTTTGTCCAAAACCAAGTCCCAAACCTCCCAAACCAACATCCGGTCAACCTTGACCTGTTGGTATGTCATGCCTAGCATCTAGTCACTCTCTTGACCTGCTAGGACTCCCTTACCAAGTGTCCGGTCAATCCCTTTGACCCACTTGAACTTTTCTCTGTGCCAAGTATCTGGTCAATCCCTTTGACCTACTTGGACTTTTCTTTCATGCCAAGTATCCAGTCAATCCTTTGACCTACTTGGACTTCCCAGCACCAGATGTCCGATCATCCTTGATCCATCTGGATTTTCCCTTGCCTGGCTTCACTCACCAGGGCTTTCACCTAGCTTCACTCACTAGGGGTTTCCATCTGCCTAGCTTCACTCACTAGGACTTTCACCTGGCTTCACTCACCAGGATTTCTATCTGCCTAGCTTCACTCACTCGGTCTTTCATTTTGCCTAACATCCCAGTTAGGACTTCCCAGTCAAGTATCCAGTCAACCTTGACCTACTTGACTCTTCTTCAATCAATATCTTATTGTCAAACATCTAAACCCAAACCAAGACTCAGCTTGGTTACCCAGGTCAACCTTGACCTGAGGGATATTGCACCAACAATCTCCCCCTTTTTGATGTTTGACAATACCACAATAACACTTACAATCCCATATGTAAGTTAGGCTAATCCCATAGCCTCCTTCTTCATGCCACTAGGTAATGAAAGCATAAATTAGGCTCTTCATTCTCCCCCTAAGAGGGCAAACTCCCTCTAGGTAATGAAAGTCTAACTTAATCCCTTTCATGAGTCCTTTCATTCTCCCCCTATGACCTTCCCATAGGTAATGAAAGCCTAAACTTAACCATACATTCTCCCCCTATTGACACACATCAACCCATCGTTGGACACACATCAACCTATGCTCCAATTCTGGGCACACTTCAACAAATCCATTTGTTGAAGACTCTCCCCCTGAAGAGTTGCTCATCGTTGTTCACAACATCACTCGTTGTGATCAACACGATAATGAAGGTCCCATACCCTTCATTTATCCTTAACTTCTCCTTCAATGTAGACAACTACCCAACCTTGAGCATTATCTACCACTTGAGTGTCCACTTGAAATAATGAGGATATCCACTCCCCATTTCTCCCCATTTCAAGTTTAAATGCTCAACCTTGAGCAAGTTCACAACAGAAGGTTAACCACCTTCCAAGGTTCATAAAAAATAATTTTCATGTCTTTAAAGAGTCCCTCCCCCTAAAGACATGGTGGTAACTTCTGTCATTGCACCAACAATGACTTGGAATCCCTAAAACATTAGGAAACCCAAATTTAGAAGTTTTGAGGTTCAAATATTCAAAATTTGAAACAACCTCAACCTAAACCTCTACTTAGTCTTCGTTAACCAATCCATCCTTGTTTTCAACATGAAAACACCCTTTGTATGTATACAAATGTATTTAAGGGGTTTGGAATGGTTACCTAGACTCAAACAGGTTCAAAGATGCTGAAATCAAGCCTTCCCAGCCAAAATCAGCAACTTGGATCGATTGGAGTTGGGTTCCAATCGATTGAACCTTTCTGAATCGATCCACTGATCGATTCAGACTCCCTGGATCGATCGGCTGATCGATCCAGTGAGCTTCTGCTCGCGGGAATTGCCGTTTGAATCGATCCATGGATCGATTCATGGAACTCCAATCGATCCATGGATCGATCGGAGCTCTGATAGTTGCTGAAATTCTATTTCAGTCAACTTCAGAAACCCCTAGAAAATTCTACAAAAATCCAAAAATTATGAAATTTCGTGTAGACATTATTTAGGGCATACTTAATCATGGAAAAATAGCTTTCTATGAAAATACATCATATTTTCAAAGATTGACACAAACTTGAAAACTTACAAAAAACTTTAGTGTTTTTCTTCAAGTTTGTGTCTAACTATTCAATGGTGATTACTATCAAAAGATAGCCTTCACCAAGGTTTTCCAAAAATATTTTAAAAACATTTTCAAAACCAATATCCCATCATGTTCCTTGGGCATAATGCACATGACTTGTACATTAGCTTTCCCAATGATGGGAAAACACATAACTATGTGTTTTGATGAATTTAAAACTCAAAAGAATGCACTAAATCAACATCTTGAGTTTTGTTCATCATCCTAACATCTCACTTGTATATAATATGGACAAAACACATACAAGTCACCTTAGAGGTCTTTGTGAGATGTAAAATTTGGTTTTGCCCTATTCTAGGGATCATGCATATCTATCTAGGCATTTTAGAGATATTAGACATCCACCCAGGATGTCACTTGTTAATAAGTGTCGTTAAATGCCATTCGTCCTTAATTACAAGGAATTAAACTAAATGCATGATTATGTTATGGCATACATCAACAGAAAATAATTTTCAAAAGAAAATATCCTATTACTACATGATGTATGAATGTCATGACATGGTATTTTTGGATTTTCCATAATAAAACATGAATGCAAAAACTAGACATGATGTCATGGCATATGATGGGCAAACAATCATGGCAAGATTTAGCATAAATAAAATATACCTAGATTAACTAACTAAGTATCCTTAAAGTCTTAGCTAAACTTACAACTTAAACCTAGATTGCCCTAAAGTGCTTCAAGAGAATGCCAAAACCTAAATTGGCATTTCTAATTTCCTTGATTTAATGTATGCCAATTGAAAGTAAACATGTCCTCAAATGTTGGCATATTCCATTTTTCCTCAAGAGTAGCACTTTTAAATTTAAGGCCCGGATTGCCTTAAATTGCCTAAGAACATACCAAAAATCCAACTTGATAGTTCTTATGAATTTCCCAATATGTGCCATTTAAGATTAAAATCAATTCTTCCACCATTAGGCACATTTTACTCTTTCAAGGAGTAATCAATAGGTCCATTTCATTTTCAAAGGTTAACTAAAACCTTGAAAATGCTCCTTGAGTGTCAATTTCCTCAAAGTTGGGTTAACTACCCTTCTAATCGGAGTTGACACTCTCTAACCCATCTATGGGGTAGAGAAGATGCTCCTAGGAACCCAACACCTATTGGTGCTCCTTGGATGCTCTAGGTACTCACTAGGGATAACTTCCCTAGATACCTTCCTAGTGACCTTGTTGGGCTTCTTAGAAGCCTTGGTCACATTTTCTAGGTCAACTCTAGGGATAGCCTCCCTTGTAACCTTGTTCGTGACTTTCTTAGACTTCTTAGAAGTCTTAGTCACTTTGGTTGCAAAAATACTTCTAGGGATATCTTCCCTTGTATCCTTGACTTGACCTCTAGACTTAGGATTCGTTCCATAACTATATGGAACCCTATGATACCTAGGCACATCCTTCTTAGCTTTTGGTTTGTATCCCAAACCTTTATGGCCATTGGATGACTTTGATTTTCCTAAACCTAAGTTATGCTCACTTTGCCCTAATAGGATATTTTCCATCATTTTTAGGGTCTTCTCCATTTTATCAAGTCTTGACCTCAAGACTTGATTTTCTCTCACTAAGTCCTTAGTATTTGATCCATGAGCATTTTTGTTTCTAGGCTTGTATCTTAAATCCTTAGAGTTTTCGCCTAGATTTTTACCTACAATCCTAGCCTTAGGTGTAGTAGTTTTAGCATGAAAAGCTATATGTTTTTCTTTAACGCTATCATGCTTTCTATTTTCATGGTAAATAGCATTAAAATGATAAAAATTTGACCTAGCATGCTTTTTACCATTTTGCAAGGGAATAGGCTCAATGAAAGTTACCTTCCTTTTTACCTTGGAGGCTCCCCCTTGACTAGTGCCTCCTTGAGCCTTGACCATCTTCTTCCCCTTGGGGCATTGACTTCGGTAATGCCTTTTTTGTTGACACAAGAAGCACACAATGTGCTCCTTGCTCTTCTTTGTCCCGGGGGTGGTTTCCTTGGGCTTCTCCTTGCCCTTTTGTGCCACTTGGCCCTTCTTCTTGGCCAAGTTGGGACACTTGCTCTTATAGTGCCCATGTTCCCTACACTCAAAACATATTATATGATTTTTATTTTTAATTGAAACATTTTTACCTTCTTGTATAGGGATGGCACTTGCTCCTCCATTTGATATTTCTTGAATTTCGGAGGTGGCACCATCTTCTTCTTCTTCACTTGACCCGGATGTAGAAGCTTCTCCTTCTTCTTGATCCGACGTCACCAAGGATTGCTCCCCCTCAATCCTAGAGGTGGAGGCTTCATCATTTTGAATATGAAACAAGGAGTATGCTCCCTCCTTGTTCCCTTCGTTGCATTCCCTTGAGGATGAAGCTTCTTGGATCTCCTCTTCTTCGGAGGTTGAGCATCTCTCAACCTCGGAGTCCTCCTCTTGGTCTTGATCCAATGAGTCGCCCTCTTTGGATTCTCCTTGATTTGATACAGTGGAGGGGATCTCATGAATTCTTGCCAATTTGCTCCAAAGCTCCTTGGCATCTTCAAACTCTCCAATTTGTTCCAAGATGTTGCTTGGCAATAAATTGACCAAAAGCTTGGTCACTTTGTCATTGGCCTCACATCTTTGGATTTGGTCTTTGCTCCACTTGCTCCTTTTGAGTACTTTGCCCTTGGAATTTGTGGGAGCTTCAAAACCTTCCATGAGAGCAAACCATTGCTCTATCTCCATCATAAGAAAATTTTCGATTCTTGATTTCCAAGAATCGAAGCTTGTAGATGAATATGGTGGAGCCACCCTTGTGTCAAATCCAAGTCCATCTTGGAATTGCATCTTGAAGTTGAGCTTGATAAAATCTTGAACTTGAAGAATTTGCTCCAACTTCTTCACCCTCTAGCTTTTCTTGTTATGCTTGACCCTTCCGGCGATGATTCCGGTGAAGAGCGGCCTCGCTCTGATACCACTTGTTAGGACCAAAAGTAGCTAAGGGGGGGTGAATAGCTCGTCGCGCTTCGCTCGGTGCTCGGCGTTGCTTGTTCCTTCAAAGATGTGCAGCGGAAAATACAGAAACAAACACACAACGCTAACACGGTTGGTTTTACTTGGTATCCACCTCACAAGAGGTGACTAATCCAAGGATCCACACCAACACACACACCCTCCACTAAATAAAACTCTCCTTTATGGTAACTACCAAGGGCGGAGAAGCCCTACAAGACTCAATACAAGAAGAGAGGGAAAGGATACAAGAAGTACAAGCTTACAAGCTTACAATGAGTACAAAACCCTAACCCTAGCTTCTCTTCTTGGCTTTGATCCGCCTCTTGACTTGAAGGGCTTCCAAGATCCTTCAAGAACTGGCGATCTGAGCTTTGTGAGCGCTGTGGAGGAGTTGGCGAGAGCTCTGGAGTGAATCGGAGAAGAGATACCGCAGCCATCGAACGCCTGCAGCTATAAACGATGCCAACGGTCGGATCCCGATCGATTCGAATGTTCCCAATCGATCGGGGAGGCTTTGGATCGATCCACGGATCGATCCAGAGCACCTCTGTGCGCCTGGATCGATCCACGGATCGATCCAGCGCTTATCGCGCGAAGCAGCCGCGTCCCAATCGATCCACTGATCGATTGGGACCTCTGGATCGATCCACGGATCGATCCAGAAGCTCTCTGTTCGCTGGGACAGGTCTGGATCGATCCACTGATCGATCCAGAGCCTGGATCGATCCACTGATCGATCCAGAGCCTGGATCGATCCACTGATCGATCCAGCACTTGATTTTTGTCCAAAACCAAGTCCCAAACCTCCCAAACCAACATCCGGTCAACCTTGACCTGTTGGTATGTCATGCCTAGCATCTAGTCACTCTCTTGACCTGCTAGGACTCCCTTACCAAGTGTCCGGTCAATCCCTTTGACCCACTTGAACTTTTCTCTGTGCCAAGTATCCGGTCAATCCCTTTGACCTACTTGGACTTTTCTTTCATGCCAAGTATCCAGTCAATCCTTTGACCTACTTGAACTTCCCAGCACCAGATGTCCGATCATCCTTGATCCATCTGGATTTTCCCTTGCCTGGCTTCACTCACCAGGGCTTTCACCTAGCTTCACTCACTAGGGGTTTCCATCTGCCTAGCTTCACTCACTAGGACTTTCACCTGGCTTCACTCACCAGGATTTCCATCTGCCTAGCTTCACTCACTCGGTCTTTCATTTTGCCTAACATCCCAGTTAGGACTTCCCAGTTAAGTATCCAGTCAACCTTGACCTACTTGACTCTTCTTCAATCAATATCTTATTGTCAAACATCTAAACCCAAACCAAGACTCAGCTTGGTTACCCAGGTCAACCTTGACCTGAGGGATATTGCACCAACAATAGCATCACAGCATTTGGCTTCTCCCCTCACAACGGAAATGCTACTTATTGCTCTTGGCGAACACAACATCGCCTCAGGAAGACTCGCCATTTCAGTGTTGTCTTCATTTCCCAGTTGGAATAAATTGAACTGCAATTTGCAACCTTTCTATCGAGCAAATCTTCCAGCCTATATGCATTTGATCTGGTCCATAAGATTAGGAATAAAAGCTATCAATAACGAATAAAAGCTTATAAAATATAGACAAGGTAAACAAACACAGTTCGGTGGTAAAGCAAACTCTTTTTATTAATTCGGTGGTTTCTGGATTTTAAATTGCATGTACACAAACACAAATACACAATACATAAAATCGAATTGGGGTTAAAATTATTCGGTTAATTCGGTTGAAAACTGAATTAACCGATTTTTAATCGGTTTGATTTGCTCGGGTTTTAAAGAGGAATTCGGTCAGTTCAGTTATTGTTTAAAAAATCAGTTTATTCGGGTTCGGTTTATTCAGTTCGGTTCGGTTCGGTTTTAGCCGAATACTCACCCCTATATACAGGAACTTAGGAATACAAGAAATTGAGTGGAAGACACAGCAAGTGAAAAGAATGACATAGGAAGGGAGTCAACAAATTTGGTGCATTTGAGGGACGAGGAACTGCGGAAAAGTACACTAGCGGATGAGAAGAATGCATGTGACACATCCGATCGAGAGACGAACAACCAAGGAGGAAGCCTGCTCGAGGAGAAGGTTGGAGTTGAGTTTGGGTGATTTCAACTTCAGACGACTAAAGCATCACCCAAGCAAGCAGAGTCCAGAAATAGAAGTTGACCATGGAAACTTGAAGACCCCAGGCACCTCGAATGTTTTGAGGTGCCTTGAATGTTCAGCTAATGAAGTTGCCAAAAATGAGACTGGAGGCACCTCTGATAAATAGTAGCCGAGGCGCCTCCATTGAATAATAGTCGTTGTGATGAGGATAATATTTTATCCATATGGAGGTGCCTCCAATGCCACATCTGCAATGGTAAATTTTTTCCATAACGCTATAAATAGCACTCTAGAATTAGGAGTTTTAAAACACACTTTGTACTCAGTTTCTATATTGTTTTCTTGAACTTCCAATTGTTGTAAGAGGCTTCTCCGTCTCTGACTTAATCAAAAAAGGGGTTTTTCTTTAATGTTTGCATCTGTTTTGGATTAACAATCACATAAGTTGTAATCAAGTAATTTCTAGCCTCCTTACTTTAATTTATGTTATTATTTTTGTTTAATTAAAAGTGTCCTTGCTAATTAGAAAGCAAGAGAAGTGGTAATTCTTACTTAGTTTATAAGTTATTCATCCCCCTCTAGTCAGTCCATCTAATCTTATAAGTTGTTAGTAGGACATGAAGGCTATAAGTAAAGAATCAAAGATAGCTTTGAAGGTCAATGAATTGCAATGAAAGTGAATGATATGAAGTGAAAGCAAGTCCCAAAAAGAACTTTAAACTTGTATCATTTTCTTATTTATTTGGATGAAGGTAATTTTCGTCTAAATCTTGAGAAACATCCTCTCAATGTTTGGGACATCACACTCATATTGACACCTATTCCGAGTGATCATGTCCGAAAGCGAGAAGCTGGAAAGCTAGGGAGGTGGCGCCTTCTCTGACCGGCTGAAGATCTCGCTCCGCTCTGCAAAACAAGTAACGTTAGTGCTGGACTAGGGAAGGGATCCCCGACGTTGACCCTCCGACGCTTAAGTCAGTCACCAGAATATGGAGAAAAGTGGAGCAACTATAGAACTATGCACAAATAGTAAACAACGTGTACCTCCACCGGTGATGGACCTCCTTTATATAGAGCCCTGGTGGGCGATGCGCACGCTTCTCGAGGCATGAGCATGCTCTCTAATGTATCCCATGAAAGGATCTATCAAGAAAGTACCTTTGACACCATATCTTAACAAGGCATACATATCCCTGACAAGATAGTAGAAGTTTTCGCCATACGATCCGTCTGTCGACCATGCCTCGTGTCAACGGTACTACCTCTCAAAAGGATATCGAGAGGTGCTACAGTGGTCCCGTTGCTGGGCCGATCGGGATAGCCGCTCGGCCGAGATTCCTTTTGGTCCATGGTCAGGTCTCGCTGCTTGGCCAAGCGGGGTAGTTGCTCGGCCGGGACCTCTCCGCTCTGTTACCCTTAGTGGTTCTTCTATGTGATGGCTTTGTAGCACCTACCTTCGCCCGTTCAGACATGCTACCTGGTCTCCCTCGACATCTTGCTACTACGTATCGAGCGTCGACTATCTTACATATCATTTTGAGCTAGACTGGAGGTCTGCTCGGACCTATCTCCCACCAGTCGGGGCCTGACTGCCTGACCGACCATTGCCATTGACCTCCGCTTGACCCTTTGACACTCGGACGTTGACCACCTTGATTTTGATTTCCACCTTGACAATTAACCCCGTGCCAAGTAGGTCTCCCTCCATCGTCGCATCACCGAACTTGCCAAAGAAGAAAGAGCATACAAGACATCCCCAAGTAGCAAGCTTTGATTAATCGACTATTGCCGCTGAAGAACTGGGGAAAGACCTTCAACATCCTCTTAAAGGTACTCATCTCTTAACATATGTGTAGCTAAGACTTCATTCTCTCGTATAGGGCCTTACTTATCGCACAACAGAAGAATGTGTGGTCCAAAGTTTCATGGTTTGACAAAGGGGGCAGATTTTGCATGCCTCATATTGAATCCTTTCTTTGGTGCGTAGGCCTACATGTACAAGGAGCCATAATGAGAACTGGTGTTTCAGCATGAGATACAACTTTCATACAACCTTCAACCACGCTTTGGGCTCACTCGGCAGCTTAAAAATGCATAGAAAGCAGCTGAGCAATGTTGTTGAGCTATTGGAGACCAGCAATGTTGCTAAGCTGCTGTAAACCAGTCAGACTATTGCTCTTGGCTATTCTGTGTCGAACCATGCGTTGAGCTACTGTAAACCAGCCGGCCTACTACTGCTAACCATTCTATGTAGAGGTGGGTGCGGGTTGAATTTTATTGGATTCAGGTAGTTATAATCGGGTGTCCGATATATCGAGTAGGGAAAAAAATATGATCACTACCCAATGTGTTCAGGCACCTGATATTTTTTAAAAAAATAAAATATTAATGAAATAAACGAGAAAAAAATTTATACTCATAAGAAAAGTTAAATAAAAATAATAATAATTTTAGATGCCAAAACAAGTAAAACTTTAACTCATATTAATATCATCCTAATAAATAAAAAATGTATGATCGAATAAAAAATAATTAATTAAATTATTATTATATTGATCTCAAATATCCCATCTCAATACTAAACTGAAATAGTCATAATTATTCACTAGAAACATAAGCCTGTAACTTGTATAATTTAATTGTCAAAATATATAATTCATAAATGCACATATCACCAAGGATCAATACACATAGTCTTGAATAGCTTGGTTGGCTTGTAGTAACATCAAATGTCAATGATTGTCGAATCAATTCCAGACTTGTTAACTCTACAAAATATAAGAAACAATGATTAGATATAAGTCAATTATGATAAAAACAAATTTCTTAAGAAAAGAAGTAAAAGCAAAGAAAACTAAAATTTCGATACCATTATCAAGCAATTCAATCTCACACGGATCTTCCTCAACACTAATTGGTTTTGAATCCATTTGAAGTCAATATTGAGTACAAATTAATGGTTGAACTATTTTTTGAGATAAAGAACTTTTAAAACATCTAAAACTTGTCTTTCGGCGCTAAATGTTGATTCAGAAGCAACTATGGATATCGGAACAGGCAATACATCTTGAGTCACTTTGGAAAGAATCGGAAATCTATGAGTATTTACTTTCCACCATAATAATAAATCAAACTTCTCATTATCATTCTCAGTATCCTCACCTAAATATTTCTCCAACTTAAATTTTACAGGCTCAGTCTTCTCCCCAACTTGTACTTCTTAAATGGATCATTCAAGTACATTCTCGATGTCAAGTTAGTGTTTGACTAAGAATTTTCATCACCAAGTGAAAATGATAGTTGGCTAAATGAATGCTTTGGGCTTTGAGAACTCCCATACCTAAAATTATAGTCCAAAAACAAATCTAACAAGCCATTCTTCACCTTTTCTTTCATCATTGCACTTTTTGCAGCATCTTCATAAATTGTATCAAAGGAAAAAATCAATAAATTTCAATTATGTTTAGGATCAAGGATATCTACACAGTATAAAATCATATTCATTTTATCATTCAATCCCAATATTTATCAAACTTCTCTTTCATTTTTCTAGACATTTAACTCAACTCGTGATCGTCACCATTCAACCATTGTCTAAGATGCATATCTACAACAATTATTTCGTGGAATACTATGTTGGAAGTGACATATCAAGAGCCAAAATTGACAGTGTAAGTTTATAAAAATACTTCAAAAAGTTCAATAACAAACCAACCCTCACCCAAGTACTTTCTATAGGATTATCATCATGTGGTGGTTTCAAAAGATGAATTACATATCCAAGATATGCATCCTCGTATGCATCAAAAACTCTCTTAAGACATGTAGCAGATTCTAACATCAAATAGGTAGAATTCTATCGAGTAGGTACATCAAGTGTCAACAATTTATTTGTTTCTATTCAGTATTATTAGTTTTTCACTTTTATTAGAATTTTAGATTTTCCACTTTGCTAAATTACTATTTGGTTCGTTGCCCTATTTACATGATAGGCCGATATGACTTGATTCGCAGTAAGGTAGGAGTTGAAGATGATTTATGTACTCATTATGCACATGAAGATGATAAAAATCAAGTTATTTATGCTTCTATCGTTGACAATTGTCTTAGCTATTAAGAGAAGAAGTGTTAGATTGAGGAGGAGCATATCATATGCTTATTAGATATTTTCTAGATATAATATTAGGTTTATAAACTTAAATGAGATGGATTTTCATAGTGATCGACAATGTGTTGATAATTGTAGAATGGATAGAAGGTCTTTAGACAAACTTTGTTATTTGCTAACGACTCGTAGAAAATTGAAAGGAAACATAAATATGTCAATTAGTGAACTTGTAATATCTTTTCTTCATATTATTGCATATAATGTGAAGAATAGGGTCCAAAAACACCAAACAGCTAGATCTGGTGAGATAGTTAGTAAGCAATTTTAGTTAGTTTTTAAACTTTGTTCTGCGATTACACAATATTTTGCTTAAGAACCCAAAACTAATCCTAGAGAATTACACGAATGAGAGGTGGAAATGGTTTAAGGTACAAGTATATAATTTCTATAAATTTATTTTTAAACAATTTATCGTACATAATAAAATAATTTGATTTTATGATACTTCTTTGAGTGTAGGATTGTTTGGGAGCATTAGATAAAACTTATATTAATGTCAATATCCAAGCAGATGATAAACCTAGGTATCAAACTAGAAAAGGTGAAATTGTAACTAGTATCTTGGGTGTATACACACTGAATATGCAATTTAACTATGTTTTACTGGGTGGAAGGATCTGCAGTAGATGATAGAGTCTTAAGGGGTGATATTAGTAGGAGGAATGATTTGAAGATTTCTCAAGGTAATTAAGTTATAATTAATTACCAACCAAATGGGGAAGGATTTTTGACACTATATAGAGGTCAAAGCCACTTGACTGAATGGAAGTAAGATTACCAACCAGCGATTGTCAAAGAATACTTTAATATGGAATAATGTCAAGTGAGAAATTGCATTGAGAGGTGTTTTGGGATTTTAAAAGCTAGATGTGCCATATTGAGAGATAAGTCATTTTATTCCTGATCCTGTCCGAATCGCTGAACCAACGGATGCTGGGCACGTGACGCTCTTCTAGTCGATGACGTGGGCCTCCGTCTAGTCGTATGAACCTCCGGCGAACCTGCACAGAAGTCGGGCCGGGAAGGGGTTCCCGGCGGCGACCCTCCGACGCTCAAGTCAGGCAAGCAAACAGTGAAAAGAGTGGCTCCAAAGGTCTTGAACGCGTACCTCCGGCGAAGTATGCGGCTCTTTATATAGAGCGGTGAAAGAGCTCCTGCACGTCCACCGAGGCACCTTCGTGTCCGCAGCCCATACCTCGGTATGTGTCTGTCAGAAAGCTTACCTGACGCCATACTGCTACAGTCCAAGCACGTCTTCGATGAGACAGGAGAACACCTAGCTGTCAGACTAGGAGTATGGCCTAGCCCTAGGGCTTGACAGCTGTCATAAGATATTCTTGTCTTTCTCTACCTGCCACAGGGAGTGCTGTCCGGACGACCCTCATCTTACGCGCCGGACGGACGGCACGTCCGACCTGCCGTTGGTATCGATACGCTGGGGAGATTTCGGTAGGGTGCTAGGCAAGGACTGTTAGCGCTATGTTACTTTATATCTTTGGCCAAGCATGACTTCCGCTCGGCCCCTTACTACTGTTCCATTGAGCGTCGGAACTATGACTTCAGCGGGGGCCCTATTGCCTCGGCTATTCACCGGTCGGTCTGCCGGGGCCGGTCGGGCCACTCGGCCTTTTGACTCCAGCGTGGCATTGACCCCTCAGAATGGGGGCCCCCTGTTCTATTCGCCGGATCACTTGCCTCCCCTTCAAGTCTAGTCGAAGGAGGCGAAGTCCGACTGACTGGACTGCCGATCTGACTGAGTAACGACCGCTACATTAATCCGCTCGGCCAGGCTTAGGGATGCTCATCCGTTCGGCCGTACCTTGCCCGTGCCTTGTATTGCCTGGAATTTACGCAGAACCTTCTTCTCTACTGCCCATCACGTGTGCTGCGCAAGGTAAGGGGCGCCCATTAAATGCGACCAGTATCCAACTGACACGTGGCGATCGTGCATTTGTCAGCGTATGGCGGTGGCGTCACTTCCGATGGGACAACCGCCGTTTGAAATGAACAGCTAGATGATGGCCTCATTTTTCACGACCTGGATCGGACGGTGGAGGTGGCTCCCGGGCGGTAATATAAAGCTCGCGACTCCTTTTCCGCCGCATTGTTGCTTCATCCTCCTTCGTCTTCACGCTGCTCTTTCTGCTCCGGCGATCCTTACTCACCGCCTGTTTGGTGCGCTCGCCATCTTCTCCCTTTCTTCGATCTTCCTTGTACCCGTAAGCCTTCCTTTCCAGCTACCCGCCTCTTGTATTGCTTCCTTTTGCATTCTGTTGGCATTTTCTTTTAGTTTTTCTGTCGATTATCGTTTCTATTTCGACCATGGCGAGTACTTCTACGCCTACTGTCGGCGCTCCTGGTCTCTGGTATACGACTATGGAGAGCCGATTCGATGAAGAAGACGCACTGCGTCTCATTCGAACATACGAAATTCCGGCCGACCACGAAATAGTTGTAGCTACTCCTTCCGATCGGCCCAATGATCCGCCGCCCGACACCATTTGCTTCTTCCGTGATCAATTTTTGGCCGGGCTGCGCTTTCCTCCCCATCCGTTCATTATCAAAATATGCAACTACTTTCGCCTCCCGCTCGGCCAATTAGTCCCGAACTTGATTAGGTTGCTGAGCGGGGTGATAGTCCTTTTCAAGTTGAATGATATCCCCTTGGACCCCCAAATCTTCCATTATTTCTTCTACCCAAAACAATCAGAGTGGGGGACCTTCATATTTCAATCTGGGTCGGGTTTCGTCCTATTTACCAACATGCCGAGCTCCAATAAAAATTGGAAGGAGCATTTCTTTTTTATGCGTCTACCCGAGCGGCCGACCTTCCGCAAGAAGTGGCAGACGGCAGTGTCGACTCAACTGGGTCTCGGCAAATTCAAGAGCCATCCGGTGTATCTTCATGCGGCGAACCAGCTGGTCGGCCAACGATACGACATCGACAAGTTGCTCCTTCCTGGAGTAATGTACATATTTGGCTTGTCTCCCATCCAAGCCGATCTGCCTTGTAGCATGAGTAAGCGATTCTTATCCCCCTTTTTCTTTTGTGCTAACTGATTTATTGTTTGTTTCTGCAGCTGAAGTTATGTGGCGCGCTAAGGCAACCGAAAAGCTTAAGTTGAAAGCCGCCAATATTGAGGCGGTAAAGGACAAAGAGGTTGTCGAACGGGGTTTGGTTCCGACCGGCTCTGCAACTGAAGGGAGCGAGGGAACTCAAGTTGCTCCCGAGGCATCGGCTGCCCGTGCCTTCACTGACGAGGCCGCGATCAATATCACAACATCTACCCAGGGCGAGGAGGAAGGTCGTTCGACCGACGAGACACCTTTGGTGACTCGAAAGCGCCGTCGGCTAGAGCAAGCTGCTCCACAGCCTTCACAAAGGAAGCAGCTTTCCGAATGGAGCACTGATGCTCCTGCATTTTTTGAGGCGGTCTCCTCAGAGCATACTCCAACTCAACTTGACTTGCCGCCAACCATCGTTGAGGCTCAACCTTCCACCTCTCGAACTTTACGTCGATTTAGGCGACTGGGCGACCACCCGGGTCCGATCGGCGAGTCTTCTGGCCCGGCTGCTGCATCTCAAGATGATTCGAGCGGCCCGAGGGTGATTAAAACCGTACTAAGATTTCCATCGGAGGAATATCTATTGGCCGCCGATCGGCCATCGGCTCCCGAACAGCAGATCACCCTCACCGGTCCGCTCGCCAAAGTTTGGGAGGACGCGCGTGTACGCGTCGCGCTTATGTCCCCCAGTCAGCTAGGGGACAGTAACCTGCAGCAGGCGACCGGGGTATGCCTTTCTTTTTTGTTTTAGCTTTTAGCTTTTAGCTTAACTGCCTTCGTTCGCAGAGTTGGGTAGAGCATATTGCGGTCAGCAATCGATTGGCCGAGTTGGAGGAAGAAATGAAAAAACTCAAGCTCTCGGAGGCGAACCAAGGGCAATCCACGGCTGCTCTAGAGAAGAGCAAAAAGCTCTTAGAAGCCGAACGGAAACGCGCTTCCGATCTGGCGGCCGAGGTTGCTCGGCTTGAAGCTGTGGTCAAAAAACGTGATAAAGAGGTCCAGACGGCGACCACTCGGAAGCGCAAGGCCGTCGACGACATGGATCGAATGAAGGTGGAGATCAGAGGGCTAGAGCAACGCATCAAGGATCTGGATGCCCTTCTGACCACCAAAAAGGAGGGCCGCTCGGTCGATCTGCTGAAATTTGATGAAGACTTAAAGGCTCTTCATGCTGCCAACGATGCTTCCCAGGCCGCGCTCAAAGAGTATCAGGAGGGGGAGTCGGCTCGCTTTGAGGAAGTGAGGAAGGCATTCGTCCGCTCGGATGCCTTTGGGGAGAAATTTACTGACAAGATCTCCCTCACCTTTGAAGAGGCGATCAAGGCGGCTGTGGATCACTTGAAGACCAAAGGCCACCTTCCCACCGAGTTGACCATCCCCCCAGAGGATCTGGCTACCGTGATGGGCGCCATCCCTGATGCCCTTTTTGATTTTGACGCGTGAGGAGTGTTTTTCATCAACTTTTTTGTACCCTTGCCGTTCGGCCAAACTTATTTTTCGCTGTAACTTTTTTGGTTTGTCCAGTGCTCGGCATAAATAGATTATCTTTTCCGTTCCTTCAACTTTTGTTTTGGCAAGAAATTTTCCTCTCATCATGTCTAAAGTGTTCTTTAAAACTCCTCCGCTCGGCTTCGTACTTTAACATGGACTCAAGCCGATTGTCTTCAAAGTCTTTCGCCATGCAACTGCGCAGCCGCTCGGCGCGCGAACGTCACTCGTTCACGTGCTCTTTAATTCCTATTAACCATCTATTGCCTTGCCCCTTACCTTATAGGGTTTTTTATATATTTTCGTTAAGCGAGCCGCTCGGCCGTATGTTGGCCTTCAAGAACAGGCTCTGTCGTCGGTCGACTCTCACCGCCAGAATGTATCACGTGGATGGCTATCCGCTCGGACGTTTATAGACGCCGGCTCGTCTCTCAATATTTAACGTCGGAGCTCGACGGTCTTCAGCTCGGACGTTTATAGACGCCGGCTCGTCTCTCGATATTTAACGTCGGAGCTCGACGGCCTTCCGCTCGAACGTTTATAGACGCCGGCTCGTCTCTCGATATTTAACGTCGGAGCTCGACGGCCTTCCGCTCGGACGTTTATAGACGCCGGCTCGTCTCTCGATATTTAATGTCGGAGCTCGACGGTCTTCCGCTCTGGCGTTTATAGACGCCGGCTCGTCTCTCGATATTTAACGTCGGAGCTCAACGGTCTTCCGCTCGGAGGTTTATAGACGTCGGCTCGTCTCTCGATATTTAACGTCGGAGCTCGACGGTCTTCCACTCGGAGGTTTATAGATGCCGGCTCGTCTCTCGATATTTAACGTCGGAGCTCGACGATCTTCCGCTCGGGCGTTTATAGACGCCGGCTCGTCTCTCGATATTTAACGTCGGAGCTCGACGGTCTTCCGCTCGGGCGTTTATCGACTCGCTCTCGATATTTAACGCCGAGCTCGGCGGTCTTCCGCCGGGCGTTTATACGCTCGGATAGTTTATACGCCTCGAGCTCGACGGTCTTCCGCCGAGAGGTTAGACGCCGGCTCGTCTCGATATTTAACGCCGGAGCTCGGCGGTCTTCCGCCGGAGGTTTATAAACGGCTCGTCTCTCGATATTTAACGCCGGAGCTCGACGGTCTTCCGCCGGCTTTAGACGCCGGCTCGTCTCTCGATATTTAACGTCGGAGCTCGACGGTCTTCCGCTCGGGCGTTTATAGACGCCGGCTCGTCTCTCGATATTTAACGTCGGAGCTCGACGGTCTTCCGCTCGGAGGTTTATAGACGTCAGCTCGTCTCTCGATATTTAACGTCGGAGCTCGACGGTCTTCCGCTCGGAGGTTTATAGACGTCGGCTCGTCTTTCGATATTTAACGTCGGAGCTCGACGGTCTTCCGCTCGGGCGTTTATAGACGCCGGCTCGTCTTTCGATATTTAACGTCGGAGCTCGACGGTCTTCCGCTCGGAGGTTTATAGACGCCGGCTCGTCTCTCGATATTTAACGTCGGAGCTCGACGATCTTCAGCTCGGACGTTTATAGACGTCGGTTCGTCTCTCGATATTTAACGTCGGAGCTCGATGGCCTTTTTTAAGGCTAACTTCAATACAACCGCTTGGCAAACCCATTGGCCATCCTTTGAATTTATTTTGCTTCCTGCATTACAAGGGTACGGGCGACCAAAATATATGCAAAAATAAGTTACATTAGTGCACCTTTCACCCAGCCCGATAAGGCTGGAGATGATTCGCATTCCACGGCCGATCCAATTGACGCCCGTCTTCATCTTCCAAATAATAAGCGCCCGAGTGGAGCTTTTCAATAACCTTGAAGGGGCCCGCCCAAGGAGCTTCCAGCTTGCCGACGTCGCCGACCGGCTTGACTCTCTTCCAGACAAGATCGCCGACCTGGAATGATCTGGGGATTACGCGGCGGTTGTAGTTTTGCTTCATCCGCTGCCGGTACGCCATCAGCTGAACGGACGCCTTGGCTCTTTCTTCTTCGACCAAGTCCAGCTCCATGTTCCTCCGCTCGGCATTGTCCTCATCATAAATTTGGATCTGAGCGGATTCGACGCCGACTTCGACGGGAATCACCGCTTCGCCGCCGTATACCAGATGAAAAGGCGTGACGCCCGTTCCTTCCTTTGGCGTCGTTCGGATGGCCCATAGGACGCTCGACACTTCATCGACCCAACTTCCTCCCAAATGGTCGAGCCGAGCGCGCAGAATGCGAAGAATTTCCCGATTGGCTACTTCGGCTTGACCGTTGCTTTGGGGATAGACTACAGATGTGAAGTGTTGCTCGATGCCATAGCTTTTGCACCAATCTTCGAGCAACTTTCCCGTGAATTGCCGCCCATTATCGGAGATAAGTCGACGGGGGATGCCGTACCGACAGATGATGTTCTGCCAAATAAATTTCTTGACCATCTGCTCGGTGATCTTGGCTAGCGGCTCGGCCTCCACCCACTTGGAAAAATAATCAACCGCCACCAGTAAGAATTTTCGCTGTCCGGTCGCCATAGGAAACAGACCCACAATATCCATTCCCCATTGATCGAACGGACACGAAACTGTTGATGCCTTCATTTCCTTTGCCAGTTGGTGGGAGACATTGTGATACTTTTGGCAAGATAGGCACGTCGACACGGTCCGCGCGGCGTCTGCTTGTAAGGTTGGCCAAAAGTACCCTGCTAGCAGGATCTTCTTAGCTAATGATCGTCCGCCCGAATGTCCTCCGCACGATCCTTGATGTACTTCTTGGAGGATGTAAGCCGAGTCCTCCGAGCTCACGCATTTCAATAGCGGGCGTGAGAAAGCCTTCTTGTAAAGCTGATCGCCGATGAGTGTGAACCGACCGGCTCTCCTCCTTAACAGCTGGGCTTCGCTCCGATCGGATGGTGCGGATCCCGAGCGCAGAAACTCAGTGATGGGTGTTCTCCAGTTGCTCGGCAACGTGAGGCCTTCCATCCGGTCGACATGCGCCACCAAGGATACTTGTTCAATTGGCTGCTGGATGCCAATCGGCGTTATTGAGCTCGCCAGTTTAGCTAACTCATCTGCCGCTTGATTCTCGGCTCAGGGTATCTTTTGGATAATCACCTCTCTGAAGTCGACCTTGAGTTTTTCGAAGGCCTCGGCATAAAGTTTGAGCCGAGCGTTGTTAATCTCGAAGGTGCCTGTGAGCTGCTGAGCGGCCAATTGAGAGTCTGAATGCAGCATCACTCGACCGGCACCCACATGCCGGGCGGCCTGTAAGCCGGCTATAAGGGCCTCATACTCTGCCTCATTATTTGTAGCTCTATAATCAAGCCGGACAGATAGATGCATCTTCTCTTCTTGGGGAGACAGCAATAATACACCAATACCGCTCCCGAGCCGAGTGGATGATCCATCCACAAATATCTTCCACATGGCTTCGGGCTCCGGCCTTTGTACTTCGGTAACGAAATCCGCCAAGGATTGCGCTTTTATCGCCGAGCGGGGCTGGTATTGGATGTCAAATTCACTTAACTCCGTCGTCCATTTGATGAGCCGCCCGGATGCTTCTGGATTCAGTAACACACGCCCAAGCGGGCTATTGGTTTTGACAATGATGGTATGCGCCAGGAAGTATGGGCGAAGGCGCCGAGCGGCGAGGACCAGAGCAAAAGCCAGCTTCTCGAGCCCAGTGTAGCGAGATTCAGCATCTTTTAAAATATGGCTAAGGAAATACACAGGCTCCTCTCCGCTCGCCCTCACTAGCGCCGAGCCGATTGCCTGCTCGGTCGAAGATAGGTAGATACAAAGTGGCTCACCCGCAGCCGGCTTGGCTAATACCGGGAGGGAATTCAGATATGCCTTCAAATCTTCGAATGCCCGGTCGCATTCTTCGTCCTCGTGAAATTTAGTGGCCTTGCGCAAGATTTTGAAGAAAGGAAGGCTCCGGTCGGCAGTTTTGGAGATGAACCTGGACAGAGCAGTTATCCGACCGGTCAAACGCTGCACTTCCCTTGTATTTCTTGGAGGCGGCATGTCTTGTAGAGCTTTCACCTTGCTGGGATTTGCTTCAATGCCCCGCTCGGTCACTATGTAACCTAAGAAACGACCTCCTTTTGCTCCGAACAGGCACTTCTGAGGATTTAGCTTGACTCCATATTTACGTAGTGTTCGGAAAGTTTCTTCCAGGTCTTTGAAGAGATCGGCCGCTCGGACGGACTTGATGAGAATGTCATCCACGTACACTTCCAGATTTCGCCCGATCTGCTCTCTGAATACTTTGTTCATCAAGCGTTGATATGTGGCCCCCGCATTCTTCAGTCCGAACGACATCACATTATAGCAATAGGTGCCGTCGGCCGTCACGAAGCTGACTTTTTCTTGATCTTCACGGGCGAGCGACACTTGATGATAGCCTTGGTAAGCATCGAGCATACATATTAATTTGCAGCCGCCCGTAGAGTCCACCAGCTGATCTATTCGGGGCAGGGGATAAAAGTCTTTCGGGCAAGCTTTGTTGAGATCCTTGAAATCTATGCATACTCTCCATTTGTTGCCCGGCTTGGAGACTAATACTACGTTCGCCAGCCAGCTCGAGAACTGCCTCTCGCGTATATGGTCGGCTTCCAGAAGCTTCTCTACCTCTGCCCGGATGATGACATTCTGCTCGGCGCTGAAATATCTTTTTCTCTGCTTTACCGGCCAAGCGTCCGGTCGGACATGTAACTCGTGCTGCGCTATGCTCGGTGAAATTCCGGGCAGCTCATGTGTCGACCAGACGAAGACATCATGGTTTCTTCGGAGGCATTGGATCACCTCCTCTTTCTGATTGGCCTCCAGATCGGACGCGATGAAGGTCGTGGCCTCCGATCGGGTCGGGTGTATCTGCACTTCCTCTTTTTCTTCATAAACTAAAGAGGGAGGCTTTTCAGTTATAGCATTCACCTCGATCCATGGTGATTTCTGAGCTGAACTTGCATCTGCTCGGACCATTTCAATGTAGCATCGCCGAGCTGCTAGTTGGTCTCCCCGTACTTCACCCACTCTATCTTCCACGGGGAACTTGATCTTCTGATAGAAGGTGGAGACGGCCGCTTGGAAATCGCTGAGCGCCGGTCGTCCTAAAATGACGTTGTAGGACTAAGGGGAGTCGACCACCACGAAGTTTGCTGTCCTCGTCCTCCGGAGCGGCTCTTCTCCTAGCGAGATAGCCAGCCGGATCTGTCCGACCGGTTGAACTTCATTACCTGTAAACCCGTATAGGGGGGTTGTCATGGGTAGCAGCTCGGCTTGATCAATTTGTAGCTGATCACACGCCTTCTTGAATATGATGTTGACTGAGCTTCCTGTGTCAACAAATACGCGGTGAATAGTGTAATTGGCTATTACCGCTTTGATGAGGAGAGCGTCGTCGTGGGCTACTTTAACTCCTTCCAAGTCCCCGGGCCCGAAACTAATTTCGGGTCCGCTCGCCCGCTCTTGGCTGCAACCGACTGCATGGATTTGGAGCTGCCGGACGCTCGCCTTTCTTGCTCGGTTGGAGTCTCCTCCGGTCGGCCCGCCAGCAATAATGTTGATCTCGTCTCGGGAAATATTACTTTTATTCTCTTCTTCCCGAGTGGACGGTTGGGACCGTTCTCTTGACGCTAGGCGATTCTCCTGTCTTGGAGAACGATGCCGATCGGGAGTCTGTTGCTGTCGCCTATCAGCTCGTGTCCGATCGGCTTCATTAGTTCTCTTTCGCCTGTCAACTGATGGAGACCGTCGGCCGCCATTCCGGGGCACGGGATGAGCCACGAAGGGAAGACTTCGACAATCCCTTGTGTTATGCGTATCCGTCCGGTGGAAGGAGCAGAACATCGGGGTCCATCTCTTCTTTGGCTTTGGCCGGGCGGCAGCTACCTCTTGCACGTGGGACCTGGCATGGGGGGAGCGGATTGCTTCGGCCCTCGGTCCTCTGGGCGGCTGATGAGCGGCGTGCTGTTTCCGCTCAGCAGGGGGAGCCCGCTCGGTTGGAGTTTCTTTTTTCCTGGCCGCTTGCGCTTCCTCCACGTTGATGTATTCGTTGGCCCGGTGTAGCATGTTGTCGTAGTCTCGGGGCGACTTTCGGATGAGCGATCGGAAGAAATCCCCATCCACTAGGCCTTGTGTGAAGGCATTCATCATGGTTTCCGAGGTGGCCGTTGGAATATCCATGGCCACTTTGTTGAACTGCTGGATGTAAGCTCGGAGCGATTCACGGGCTTCTTGTTTGATGGTGAACAGACTAACGCTGGTTTTTTGATAGCGCCGACTGCTTGCGAAATGATGGAGGAAAGCCGTCCGGAAGTCCTTGAAGCTTGTGATGAATCCGTCCGGCAGCCTCCGAAACCATCGTTGAGCCGATCCCGAGAGAGTGGTAAGAAAAACTCGACACTTTACTCCATCTGTGTATTGATGGAGAGTAGCTGTGTTATCGAACTTACCCAGATGATCATCTGGGTCGGTTGTCCCATTATACTCGCCGATCGTCGGAGGCACATAGTGCTTGGGCAAGGGGTCTCTTAGAATGGCCTCCGAAAATTGGCGGTTAATTCGCTCGGGCGATGCATTCGCTCGGGGGGCTTTTCATTTTCTGTCATCCCGTCTAGGCCTTTCATTAGAAGAAGATCCCCGATCTCTATTAGTTGCTGCGGCTTCGGGGGTGCGGAATAGGGCTCGATGAAATGCAACGGTGGCCGGCGGTGCTTCCGCTCGACCACCAGACGCTGACGTTGCTTGCTGCTCCGGCCGCTCGGCTGTGGCTTTCTGTTTTTGCTCCACAAGCTTGGCGGCCGTTATCTCGATCAGAGCGTCGAGTTCCTCCGTCGAAAGCGTCACCGTGTGTTGTCGTCCAGCCTTGTCCATTGTTTCCGTTCGGATGCAGGAGCGTTCCCACAGACGGCGCCAAATTGATCCTGTCCGAATCGCTGAACCAACGGATGCTGGGCACGTGACGCTCTTCTAGTCGATGACGTGGGCCTCCGTCTAGTCGTATGAACCTCCGGCGAACCTGCACAGAAGTCGGGCCGGGAAGGGGTTCCCGGCGGCGACCCTCCGACGCTCAAGTCAGGCAAGCAAACAGTGAAAAGAGTGGCTCCAAAGGTCTTGAACGCGTACCTCCGGCGAAGTATGCGGCTCTTTATATAGAGCGGTGAAAGAGCTCCTGCACGTCCACCGAGGCGCCTTCGTGTCCGCAGCCCATACCTCGGTATGTGTCTGTCAGAAAGCTTACCTGACGCCATACTGCTACAGTCCAAGCACGTCTTCGATGAGACAGGAGAACACCTAGCTGTCAGACTAGGAGTATGGCCTAGCCCTAGGGCTTGACAGCTGTCATAAGATATTCTTGTCTTTCTCTACCTGCCACAGGCCGGTGGGTCCGTCCAGCAGGCTGGACGGGGAGTGCTGTCCGGACGACCCTCATCTTACGTGCCGGACGGACGGCACGTCCGACCTGCCGTTGGTATCGATACGCTGGGGAGATTTCGGTAGGGTGCTAGGCAAGGACTGTTAGCGCTATGTTACTTTATATCTTTGGCCAAGCATGACTTCCGCTCGGCCCCTTGCTACTGTTCCATTGAGCGTCGGAACTACGACTTCAGCGGGGGCCCTATTGCCTCGGCTATTCACCGGTCGGTCTGCCGGGGCCGGTCGGGCCACTCGGCCTTTTGACTCCAGCGTGGCATTGACCCCTCAGAATGGGGGCCCCCTGTTCTATCCGCCGGATCAATTCCATTAAGAATAAATGTAGGATTGTTTATGCTCGTTGTATTATCCATAATTTCATAAAGTATGAAATAACAATTGATCTAATATGTTGGATCAAGAAGCGCTAGAGGGGGGGGGGGGGGGAATGGCGCTCGTGGCTTTCACTCATTTCGGATTCGTAAAAACAACGAGTAACGCAGCGGAAATAAGAAACAAACATAGAAGACCCAAGTGGTTTTATTTGGTTCGGAGCCTTGGGCGACTCCTACTCCAAGGCCCACACTCGTTGAGCATTTACTTTGGGCAATCACTAAAATATCGTGAATGAGTACAAGTAGGAATAAGTACAACTGAAATTGAAACAATACCGACAACAGAGTAATAGTAAATGAAGCTTCGGGTCGTCGGGGACTGCAACAGCACTTTAACGCCGACTCTTGAGCAGCAGATTAGTGAGAGATAACTTCTGAATTGTTGTACTGAGCTGCTGCCTCGACCCCTCTTTTATGTTGTGCTGGAGGCGCCTCCAAGCCTATCCGAGGTGCCTCCAAGCCCCGAGTCTGCCGCGGTGATAAGCGTTAATCCGGTCGCGCCTTATCCCTTTGAAGGCGCCTCCAAGCTGCTCCAAGGCACCTCCAACTCCTGGTCCAAGGCGCCTCCAGCGATGTCCGAGGCGCCTCCAAGTCTTCTGCGCAGACTTCTGCTGGCTCGCACCCGAGGCGCCTCCAAGCCCCATGGAGGCGCCTCGGACACTGTTCATCCGAGACCAAAATTGCTTCTTTGTTCCTGCAAAATGTGTTAGTCCCAAACACATACCCTGCAAAACAAAGTTGGCATAGAAATGATATAACAAATGATAGTTGACAGTCATCAGACTGTCCGAGCCTGACTTCGAATTTCTAACCGGAAATCCTAGGTCGACTCGGCGCCTACTGTTCCCTCTACGGGAAATGCGTCCTCACCTACTCCACTCAGGAGATTTACCTGTTGCTAGTGCGATCCTCCAGATCGACTGGACTTTTGCTCAGCGTTCGAAGCTTCCGGACTTTCTGCTGGACTCCTGCTTCTCGGCCCGTCCAGTCTTCCACCTGGTTCGCGACACCAGGACTTTCCACTCAGGGTTACCACCCCTTAGGACTTTTTCCTGAAGCCCTCGACCCGCCAAGACTTTTCGCATAGGGTTACCACCCCTATGACCTAGGGTTACCACCCCCTAGGGTTTTCCACTTTCCTAACCATAGCTAGGACTTTTCTGAAACACTCAATCATAGACATTAGATAACAATTAAGCTTAACTTTGAATCCCTTTTCCATTATCAAAACTAAGGTTCGATCGTCGGATGCTTTCCGCACCAACATAATATAGACTGAGCTTGATGCCCTTTAGTCAAATGAAAGTGAAGATGATGATTTGATTAGGCATCGTGAGACCAATTTTGCTTGGATTGAATGGAGAGACAAACTTGCAGATGATATGCTCACGAGATGTCAGACATTAGTTAATTAAATTTAATGTTCTTTCTTGAAATTTAGGTTTCATTTCTATGTATTGAACTATTTGATTATGTTGTATTTGGGTTTATTATCCATTTGAATAATTTGATTAAGTTTAAACTTTTTTTATTATATATGCGTTTTGTATATTATTCATTTGAACAATTTGATTATGTTTTATGCAAGAATAATGTGTTATTTGGATGGTTTAATTTCAATTTTGAATGAAAGGAAATAGCCAAAAGATGCCAAAAGTAGTTGAACAAGTAGAAAGTTCAATGCTGATGAAGTTCAAAAGAAAAACTCAAAGCACCAAACACTTGTGGACAAACAAGAGGATGCTGTATTAGTTGACTGTCTTATTGAGTTGAGTAAAGATTCAGCTTAGAAGAGCGAGAATGGTTTTCGAACTAGGTACTTGCTACATTTGGAGAAACTCATGGTTGCTAAATTGCCATCAAGCAATTTGAAGGCTACCCCTCATATCAAGTCAAGGTACAAGCTACTGAAGAGGTAGTTCCATGCTATTAATGAGATGTTGAATCATAGCAATGGATTTGGGTGGAGCGATGTTGAGAAATGTATCATTACAACAAAAGATGTCTTTGATGATTGGGTTAAGATAAATTTTTATATGTTGTGCTTTTTCATTTCTTTGATGATTGTGGGGTTTTTTTTGCTAATGATATGTTTTTAATTTGAGTCATCCGATTGTTATTGATTTAAGGAACAAAAATTTCCTCTATATTGATGACTTGATGTTTGTGGAAAGACCATGTCATGGGAGCTAATGCAAAAACCCCAGCTGATGTAGTAGAAGAGATAAATTTATACGATGAAAATGTTGACATGTTTGAGCGTGAAAAAGACGAACATACTGAATGTTACAAAGATGAAGAATATGATGATGTCAACCAATCAATAAGGAAATCTAAGACTCCAGATTCATCAATTTGTTCATAAACAAGAAGTTAACCACTAGAAAGAGAAAATGGAAGGCTGCTGATGCTCTAGATGACTTGGTGAGAGAGATTCACAAGTATGTTATTATTGTTACTGAGGCTAATGAGGAGATGAAGGAAATTTCCACTTACTTGAAGGAATAAACTGAGAGTAGTGTTAGAAAAATGAAGATATATGATGAGTTAATATAACTTTCTGAATTCTCTGAGCAACAATTTATGGATGTTAGGGAGCACATGTTGGACCTTGTGGTTATTTTGATGTGATCAACCAAGTTAGGTTAGGTCCTGTTTGTTATTTGATCCCTGTGTCTAAGTGTGCAGGAGCTTAGGAGCGCTGGAAGTCGAGCGGAAGCTAGCAAGAAGGACGACATAGAAAGGGAGCCGACGGGCTCGGTATGTCCGAAGGACGAAAGAATTGCGGAAGAGTACACCGGTGGACGAGAAGAACGTGCGCGGTGTTCGAGGGACGAGAAGCCGGGTCGAAAGCCTGCTCAAGGAGAAGGCTGAAAATTGGGTTCGGGTGAACCCTATTTCAATTGGCCGCAATCATCCAAGCAATCGGAGCTTCGGAAGAAGAAAAGGAGTCAAAAGGAGCTGGAAAAGCAAGTTGGAGGCGCCTTCAACGAAGTGTTGAAGGCGCTTGCGCTGGCTGCAGTCTTGAAGGCACCCTCATTGGTTTGAGGGCACCCTCAACCTTGTCCAAGGCACCCTCAAGGCCATTGAAGGCGTCTTCGACCCAGCCTAGATGACTGTTTCAAGTTCGGATAAAGTTTTATCCGCCGACTCGGCTGGAGGCACCCTCAAGCTCGTTGGAGGTCAACTCGCTGAGTCTTCCTTCTTTTCTTTTTTTTTTTATTTTCTTATTATTATTGTTGCTATTAATTTAGAGTTGAAAGTTTTTAGGAGGTTATTTTTATTTTACAAGCAATTCACCCCTTCCCTCTTATCGATCCCGCTGCACCAACAACACATTCTCAAAGATGAACACAAGGTTGACAACTTTTTCACATTGCCAAAGGCATTTAGGAAAAATTATGTGGTGAAACAGCTATCCGAGATTCATCCAAAATGAATTAGATATTTGAATTAGGTTGTTGGTACTTATATTTTGATGTAGTTTTGGCCACTCATGATATTATTTTGAGCAAAACTTATTAGATGAGTCATGATTGTTTTGAACAAAATTTATTGGATAAATATCATTTTGGATCTTTTTCATTGAATGAGATCTTTTTTATAGTCTTGACGTTATTACATGGAATATTTGATAGTGGACAATTTGTTTGCTCTTTCATGTTCTACTCATTTAATTTGCCAATTGATTTATATCTAATATACAATTATGATATCATTGTTCTTGAAATAGTTGACCTAGATTATTGGAGATCTGATGGAGTGAAATGAAAACACAATCAGTATTAGAGAACAGAGAGTATGTTGCTTCCTTTTGTTTCATTGCTCTATATGAGAAAGGTGAGGTCCTAGAGATTCTTCGATTTAGTCAGTGATTTATTTCTTCAAAAAAAAGCTACAAAGTTTTTTCAACATGAAATAAAGTTAACTTTAACTAAAGGAAGTCATTTGCACCATTATATTTCATAGGCAGCCATGTTTTTTTTTATTTTTTTCATGCTACAAGTCTCTTTCCCAACAAGTGAACAATTTTTTCATGAAATTATTGCATTTGAAGTTATGATCAGTACGTGAGACCAAGTTGTTATATCACTAAGCAAGTAACCGACAAGGTTTTACCTTTTGCAGTGATACTAGTTTAAAATGTAATAAGAGTTTGTACGAGAATAACATGAGAGATTCAATCATCTTAATACTAAAGATTAAAATGACTACTCATTCTATTTGATGTTGCATTTCATTTTTTTTTCCCTTCCTCATTTCTTTCTGATTTGTCTATTACTTAGATCAGCAGAGAGAATGATCAGTGGATGAGCAGATATGATTTCATCCTCTCCTCTGTGTCAACTTGAATAGTTTGCTATTGTTTTAAATATAAGATATGATAATTAAATAATATGTGTTATTGGAGAAATAATTTTATTGGATTTTTTTTAAAAATTTTAGAAATATTTCAAAATTTAAATGAAGTCCATATAACACATTTGAGGGGATGAATCTATTGGGCATAGAGAAAACCTGTTTGGAATACCAAATTAAAATGAGAGTTAATTGAAGAGTTAACTTAGGGTTTAATAGCATTTAACCCTAGGTACTCTACTTATATAAGCCTTCGAGCCTGATCCCCTTCGAGCTCGATTCCCTTCTTCCCCCCCTCTCGTGATCGATCAATCGTCAACAGCCGAATCCGAGTGCCTTCTCCACCCCTGGCGTCTCCCTCATCATGTCGACAGGTGTGTCACCACCGGATCTCGATGACATCGATGCCATCCAGCCTATCGTAGGTTGAGTAGCCACCACTTCTAGCAATCACCCGAGTTGATCGAGGCATATCTACTCCCTTGGGCTCCTTCGGCCCTCTGACTGTACTATGCCAGCGGATCAAGCAAGCGTCGCCTTTCTTGTCGGTTGAGCCATGGAGAGGAAACTCGTGCCATGGAAAAAAGGGGTCCTGATCAAGTGCCAACACCGGAGGGCGACCATCCAAGGTACTCCCCATTCGGACTTTAAGGATTCATGAATTTCGTATATTGAGTTCCCTTTTGTTGATTCTTCTTCTATCGGGACGGATACAGGACATCTAAACAACATGTTGTTTGGATTTTGCTAAACTAATTGCTAATCTCTTCAGCGCATCCTGCTGTTGGGGGTCCAAATTGGAGAAGGGTCGGCCGACTAGGGTTTGGTATCAATAGACATAAGTTGTTGCTGAGGTTGTGGCATCTTATCACTGTCCATACGTCACGGGTGAGTCTCTTCAGTGACTTCCCCTTTGATTTCCATTTGTCGATGATTTGTTCTTTCCAGATTTCTCATGGGCTATTCGATTGTATGTAAGGCTTGATTTAGAGGAGTTCACGATCGTTATCAGAATCATTAGATTCATGTTATGATTAGTGTGATGATTAGTGGTGATTGATTGTGGATTGGATTAATTAAAATTAATAATTAATTAGGGTAATTAATGAACATTCAATTAATGTTATCCCTAATTAGGTTGGGCTTTGAATTTAGCTAAATGTTGTATTTGGAATTAGTTGAAACTGTACATTATATTAATGCATGACTTTTGATTCGAGACGAGTGTCTCGATGTGAGATTGTTTAGCATAATCAATAGATAAATGTGAGTACTTCTTCCTTGGCCTCTTTAGTTCATTAAACTTAGTGCATTGTTATTTTTGATTAATAAATTAGGTTACATTACCTTAAATCAATTCATTTGTTATCCTGCTTGATACTTATCTATTTGACCTTAGAGATGATCTAGTTATTTCATATACAGTCTTGATTTTGGATATCTATACTTTGTTGTGTATATATATGTAGAGTATGTATTATAGGAGATATTTTGTTGACTGAGTTAACATGCTAATTATATATATGATGATGAGTATACACATGATTAGTATGTGTTGTAGGAGTGATCATGTTGTCTATACATTTGCATGTGTGTGCACACATGCTCGGTGTGTACTATTGGAGGAGTCATGTTGATAATACCTATGTTGGTGATTATATGTGTCTGATGGTACTATTGGAGGAGTCATGTCGATAATACCTATGTTGGTGATCATGTGTTTGATGTATACTATTGAAGGGATCATGTCGATAATACCCATGTTGGTGATCATATGTGTCTGGTGTGATATTGGAGGTATCATGTAATTGATTATACCTATGTTGTAGGGTGAATATGTGTATGGTGTGTGTTGGTCCTTTAGTGGCCGTAAGAGGGAGGTGAATTGCCATACACAATATAAAACAAACAAAACATCTTTCTCGACTTTTCAAACTAAATTAAGACACATTTTTTTAATAGTAAACAAATTAACAAGAAAGAAAGTAGAGGCAGATCTTTTTACTTGGTTTGCAATCAAAAGATTGCTAGTCCAAGACGTTAAAAGCTCGCTATCAAATCTCCATCTGGTGGAGAAGCCTCTTACAGTAGTTAAAGCACTAGATCACAAAGTAGAACGGAATAGAAGATTGTTTACAAGTATTGTTTTGACTACTAAGATCATAGTTGTATTTATAGCCTTGCTCCGGACGCTTGGAAGGGTTCCGGGCACCTAGGTGTGGATAAAACTTTATCCATGGTGCAACGAATTGCAATGACTTGGTGAAGATAGAATTTTATGGTCCGAGTGCCTAGACCAGGTCCGGATGCCCAGACTAGTTCGACCCAACCGTCGACTAGGGCACGAGCCCTAGGCGCCCGGGCCAGAGTAAACTCCATGTTGACTTTCTGTCCAGATCTTTCTCTTTGGTTCCGCTCGTTTGGGTGATTTTGGCCATCCGGAATAGGGCTCACCTGAACCCATTTTCTGACCTTCTCAAGTAATCTTCCGCTCTGGCTTCTCATCCATCGAAAACGCCGCATGCTTCCTTCTCGTCCACCAACGTACTCTTCCGCAGTGCCTTGTCCCTCGGACGCACTGAGACCGTGAACTCTCTCCTGCGTCGTCCTTTTCGCTAGTTGTGTCTTTGGCTCGACTTTTTGTGCTTCTAAGTTCTTGCACACTTAGATACAAGGTATCAAAAGATAATAGAACCTAACTTTGATTTGGTTGATCACATCAAAACTACAAGGGGTACTTAAAATTTTCCCCTTTTTAATGTGAACAAACCAAGTTAAGTTAGGGTAAACTAAAAAATAAATAACAGTAAGGCAATAAGTGTAAACTTTACAATTAAAAAAAAATGTAAAAATAAAGATGTATCCTCCTCTAGACTTAATCTCTAACTAAAATAGGAGAATAAATTTTGAATTAATCAATAAAAAAATCTCAACATTCAGAAAATAATTTTAAAATAAATTTAAAATGGATTTTAAGAGCTAAAAAAAATAGTGACTACCATCTAGAAAAATCATAAAGTTTAAATTTAAAAAATATATATTTTTATAATTTATAAACTATTTTTGAAATAAATAGTTTTAAAATTATTATTAATTGTTCAAAAATTCTGAGAATTTTTACAACAGTTAAGCAGAAATATCCAAAGCGGGAAAAAAAATTTCACAAACAAGGTGAAATTAATTTAAGTAGTAATAATTTCTTTTATATAGCAAGATGAAATTACATTAAAAAGTGTTTAAAAATAATTTTTTAGTTCAAAAAATCTTGAAATATTTTTTGAAAATGTTATATGGCAAGTATTTTTACCGAAAAAATAAATTTCCAAAAATTAAATATTTTGAGAATTTTAAAAAAAATATATTTAGATAAATAATTCATAGAAAATTCACCAACGAATCAAAACATTTCAAAAGAATTTTTTTAGATAGAGAAAATGATAAGGTTTCATAAAAAAAATAAAATTTATAAAGATAATCCTAAGTAATATTTTTAAATTGAAAAATATGATTTTTATTAGAAAATTTTAAAAAATAATATAATGAACAAAAATTCTGAAAAATTTTCTACAGATAAGAGATGAAACCATCTTTCTTAAAAAAAAAATTAATATCTCCTTAATTTCCAACCGAATTTAAATGAAATAATTTATTTAGAATGTTAGTCAATTTTAAGTAAAATTAAATCAATTTAAAAGTGAGATATGCATAAAATTTAATTTAAGCGTGATTTTGGAATCCAAAATAGAATCCTTCCTATCAGATTAATCAAAAATTTTCTAAGAACATATTTTAATAATAATTTTTTAATTTGTCCCTTGTGGTATCTAAAATGTTAATTTAGTCCTTGATAGCTTTTGAAATTTGAAGTAGCAATGGACGCATGTGTAGAATTCTTTAGATTATCTATTTCTAATTTTAATTTTTCATTTTCAACTTTTAGTTTATCGAAGTTTTCTAATCGATAAGATATTACTAAGGTTCCTTTTAATTCATTATTTTTTTAATAATTTTTTATTATCATTTTCTAATTGATAGGAAGTTTTAGATAATATTTCAATAAATTTAAATAACTTCTCAGGATGTGGAGACTGTACCTAACTTACCTTGTCGATCTCATTATTTGAAGCTCTCCCTGTAGCACTACTTCCTTCTGATATTGCTCCCCTTCATCAATGCTCTCAATTCTCATTGTGGATGAGCTTGCTTTGTCTTCTTCTTCTTGCCATTAGCACAAGTCCGGCGTGGTCTTCGATCTCTGACTCTGACAACGTTTCGTCTCACATTGCCTTTGGATTTTTGTGCCTTGTCTGGGTCGGCTTTTTGTCCTTCTCCTTATTCTTTAGTTTTGGATAGTTATCCTTGACATGCCCTTCTTCATTGCAATAATAACACCTTATTTTTTTTTCTTCTTTTAGCCTGCACTTGATTGAATTTATTATTTCTAACAATTTATTTAAATTTTCTTACCATAAACATTGTTTCGTCATCATCGAGAGAAAATTCAAATTCTGGTTCGTCCGTTTTTACCTTCAAGGCAATGTTGTGCTTCGACTTCTTCTTTAGATCTGCGCATCTAGACTCATGAATTTCAAAAGTGGAAAATAACTCTTCTAAATTACTTACCTCTAAATCTCTAGAGATGTAATATGCATCTACTAGAGTTGACCAATTAGGAGTCTTAGGATCCACTACAAAAAAATAAACTTTTAGAAGCGCTTTTAAGATACCTATAGCAACGGTTTTCAACCGCTGCTAAATCTATTGCACCGGTTCAAAACCGTTGCGGATGTTGGCGACGCTAAAGCCAACAGGTGCAGTAAAGCTAACCGGTGGTTCAGGACTAAGAGCCGATTCTGATGGATACCTATAGAAGCGGTTAATGACCGATTCTGATGGATACCTATAGAAGCGGTTAATGACCGATCCTGAAACATACCTATAGAAACGGTGAATGACCGATCCTGATGGATACCTATAGAAGCGGTTAATAACTGATCCTGATACATACATATAGAAGTGGTTAATGATCGTCTCTATAGAATTTTTCAATCTAAAAAACTTCCCTTTAGAAGCGGTTGTAACCGATTTAGAGGTCTAACTATAGGAACGGTTAAAACCGCTGCTATTATTGAATTGCCAATTTTATAGAAAAAATCTTATTTTCAAATGCTCAAATTAAATCAATTGACAATATTCATATTTTATTTCACAAACCTAATTTATTTCCATAACACATAAATATAAATTGGATTACCAAATTAACACATACAATTTGTATTTCATTTCAAAATATTCATAACATATAACATTTAACTCCACACTATAACACAAACACAATATTTTCTTCAATCTCCAAAATATATACAACCTTCAATAACAAATTTTCTCCACCAAAAAAACATCAAAAGACATGTGCTCCAAACAACAAAAGGCATGTGCTCCAAATGACAAAAGACATTTGCTTCAAGCGACAAAAGACATTTGCTCCAACCTTCAATAGCAACCTTCAATAGAACCACCAAATTATATTCTATCAACATATTTCAATATTTAATGAAAAAAATATTTAACAAAAGCTTGTATCAAATTAAAAAGGTTGAATTAAAAAGGTGCTCCTCCCCACCTACAACACCAGCCCACAACTTCCATAAATGCGATAATCTTGTTTGATAATGCATTAATGGCACATCAGTTTAGTCCCCCCCATTGCAAGTTGATGCTTTATAAAAAACACCTTACATTTTTCTTCATTGTATAGACAAAGAAAACATTAAACAAAGGTCCTGGCCATCGAAAATGCATCAAAAAATAATGCATTGCACCATATGTTAGCTTGTACATGGAACAATTATTGCACATCTTTAGCAAAGTACTTCCAAATACCACTATGTAGCAATTTGTGATGGTCATACCTTCATGGATTTGAAACAATAACCAAATAGAGCAGTTGCAGCTCTGATGACATTAAAAGATATTTCGTTTATGGCATCTTGTCATTTTCAACTTTAAACAAGTAATAAAGAGAAAAGATTATATAGGTGTACTACACACTATTAGTCAGATGTATATATGCACTTTCATACTGTGAACTTGCTTACATGAAAGAAAAAACATGGCAACAAAACAATGGCCGGATTATATGAAGTTCAAAGAAACATAGCAACTTAGAGAGTGCTGAAACTAGATGCAACAGGCAATTGGCTGTATGATTTTTTTAACTTTGAAAGGAAAGAATGGAAAATCACATATCAAAGAAAGCACATACATTTTTGCTTCATCCAAGCTTCGACAAAATCTTGCCTTCTTGCACTTCAGATGTAAAGAGGAAAAGACAAATACAAAATTATGATATTCATGATAGTAGTCCCAACTGTTGGTATTTCAATCTAGCAATCAAATGTGAAGCAATGTATTAGAAGCTACTTAGATCAAGAAAAAAGTTGGCCTCATAATTCAGTAACGCAAAAGCATATCTGTATTGTGCTCCAGTTTGAGCAAACGTAACCAAATCCTACCAGTGGCAGATTTAAAATGTTCAAGCACAGGTGACTAAGATAAATATGAAGTAATCACACATATTTATTATAGTCTAGCTTCCTCCATGAAACTACATTATAAGAATAGCATATTCAATCATGTTAGAAATTCCTATTATAAAACAAGAATGAAATACTCAATGTTGTGCCTTCATGGCAACTGGTCCTTTTTTAGTACATTATTTCAACTAAATATTACTAGCACCAAAATGTGGATTTAATAAATAATGTCAAAGATAGATTTGAGAACAGATGGTCATAGGGTGAGAGCAAGAGAAAACACAAAAAGACTATGTTGATGGATCTTGCAGCATCTTGATGGATCTTGCAATATTCAGTCTCAAGATAAATTGAGGATATAGTAAGTTTTTACACAATTTTCATGGTTGTAGCCACTAGCTACAAAGCATGTAACGCAACAAAGTAAAGTATTAAATAATAAATTTACATTACTATCATATTAAATCTTCAAATAGTGTCGAGAACTTTCATCAAATTTAATCCCAACATCTACAATACTAACATTTTAAATAATTATGAAGATAATCATAAAGAAAATATTTTCAAAGTTCAATCAATTTACTGCATATAAAAATACCTAATTTGTCATCAGCAAGAAACATATAAGATAACTACACCATAAATTTACACATACCTATAAGTTTTGCCCATACAAGTTCACCTGGTTCAAGACCTTGACAATCATGAAAGTTAAGTGATAAAGCCAACAATTCATTGTAATTGAGGCCTTTCTTCTCTAAGTTGGGACACCACATTTCCAACATAAATCCTTCATTTCTACACAAGATAAATGAAACTTTATTTTTTCATTTGAGAGAATCAAATGCTCGACATCATCATCCACATATTTAACCTGCACTAAGTTGAGTTTGTTTGAGTTAAAAGATAAGGCATAATGTGTATTGAGTAACGATTTAGGGATACGTAGGAAAATACATATCAACTGTTAACATATCAACAACTAATCATGAAAAAAAAGAAAATCAGAAGAACGAAAGAATATAAGCAAATGAGCTTTCAAACTTCCATAAGCGAACTAGAACATATAACAAGCTCCTTATTTCATTTAACGGAATACCACGAAAGAACTAAACAAGAGAAATGATGTATAGCAAGCAAAAGGTGAAGCTTCCAAACTGATGGTTTTTGAGAGGTGTTAGGAGATTAATGAACGATTGACCAGACAAAATTCAATACATACTCTATGATGCTTGGTGTCTGAATTGTACTCCGTGATGGAACCCTTGTACCAATCATCATCTATAGGCCAGAGAACCTGAAAAGGCTCAGTTAAAAGCTGATATCCACAGAAAATCATTTAGTCGGATACTCACAGTCATGGGAATTACTTGCCTTGCATTCCAACCCAATCAATGCATGCAGATCTACGCCTTCAATGTCCAACCTACAAGAACAGAGGAAGCACCTAACTTAGCTTCCAATTACTCAGCATCTTTCAATTCCATTATACCAAGTTCTGTTCAAACATTCCCTTGCCAGTAGCATGAACTAACTTAGCTTCCAATATCAGTCATCATCTTTCAAATTTACTTAACAAAGCTACATCAACAAACTGACCCAACGTTTAAGCTAGCCTTGCATACATAACAGAAGTAAGTGCAAAGCAACACTAGAATCAAATCCTCAATAACAAAGATAATAACAACTAAAAGCTTGCAATACATAAATGAGAGCTAAAGGAAAAGAATTCGGCACCTATAATAGTTATCAAACTAGAAGAATCCCCTTCGAATTCCCATCACAAGGTGCAAACCATAGAAACATTCATCCATGAAAGAGAGCGATAAGAAATGGAAATTCAGCACCTAACATGTATCAATATTTGAAAGGAAACAACCGAATTATGCACCTAAATAAATACTTGCAATGAAATCCGAAACTAGCCCTACCCTACGAGAGCAATCCAAAGCCTTCACAAGGAGAAAGAACTACATTGAAATCAATTCATAACCCACTAAAACTATCCACAAAACCAAAGATCATGATAACGACTTCTAATTCAATTCTCAACACACACAACTAATCAAAGAACAACACAACGAAACCGAGGCCATTCACAGGAACAAAATAGCATCAAATTGCATCCCCACCAAAACCACAGCTATCTGCAAAACTGTACAACCTGGCAATGAAATCCTCATCATCCCAAGTTATGAAATAAAGCAGCACACCTCGAATTAAATCCACAAAAAAAACCACAGTTAACCAGAGAAACAACACTTGATCGAATTGAAACCACACATTCCCAAATCCGTTCAAAGTTACCGAAGCAATAAATCACAAGAACATCATTGATCAAGGTCCCAAAATCTGTTCAACATTTCCGAAGCAATGGGTCAACAAGTACCTCATCGATCGAGGCTTAAAACTTCCACAACAGGAATTAACCGAAACCCAACCAATGAGAACAACACGACACATCAAATTCGTTCAAAAGCCCCCAAATCATGGATGGAAACAAAAATGGATCGCAAGAGGAAACGAGAAGTTACGGAAATCTGCAGGGAACCGCACGATACGACAAGAACAAGCATGAACATAAAGAACATCTTTGGAATGCCTATCAAATCCTCCCTAGCTCTTATCCTTTACCTCACAGTACCCAAAATCCATTGCCAAAACTCTAGAAGAAACCTAGGGCGGAGCAAGAACAACACAGAACTTCGATTCGCAGCTCATTCAACCAGGAAACCATCATACCAGACCATCACTATAAATCCGAGGATCTATCCTCTACTTCATGGAGTTCATATCAATATATAGGATGTACTTGCCTTTCGCTTCTTGTGCCTGCAGCCGCAATCCTCGCTCTGTGTTACCGTGTGGACGGTGATCTTGCCGGATCAGTGTCCTCCACGGAAGATGTCGACGGGTTGCCAAGCTCAGCCCACGCTTGAGCTGCGGTGAGGTGCTCCGTCGGTGTGGCGGAGAAGACGTGAGGCGCAAGGTTGGCAATTTCATGGAGAGGAGCGATGGTTTCGGCGATTTCGGGGATGTGAGCTGGCGGCGTGATGTCCCGTATATACCTATACCTAGGTTACTTCGGGTAACTGAGGTCAATTAACTCCCGGTATATGATGTGTTCATCTATTATTGTTCTATCATCTTAAAAGGTGTCATATCCATTCCGGTTAAATCTTAAAATTTTCCTATAATTCATATAAAATTTTTCGATACATTCCTTAGTTGTTCGTGTGACCTCTATTGATTTTATTTTTTAATTAAATCCCTTAATTAATGTTTGGGAGACCTTACAATTACATATTCCCACAAGCCCGACATCCGAGGGCTTATCCTTCCAACCCGCCTCCTCGCCCCCCGCCCGTCGACTTGCCGGTCATCCTGGCCTTCACCTTCTTGGACGTGACGGAGGAGGATCCGTTAGGGTTGACGCAGGGAACGGAGTAGGAGTACACTCGGTCGAGCGACAGGTAGCGCACAGGGTGCTCGACCTCCTCCTCGTGGAAGAACTCCTCCGCTGCGAGCACCATCGGCGATGGGGTGAAGCAGAGCCGAAGGGTTTCGGACCGCCTAGGGTTTCCACAAGACAGAGAGAGGGAAATAGGAGGTTTCCTAATTTTCACCTTCAGACCTCCCAAAATCGCCCGTTTCCCGCCCGACTGAAACTCGGGTACACAAAGGCATTGTCGCAAATATTTTTTTCAATATGCATAGGGTCCAAATTATATCGGATCAAATTAAATTTCCAGTATGGAAGGCTAAAAAAATATGCTTTGTTTTCTCCACATTTGTTCAATTTATCCTGTTTTTATTCTCACATTTGGTTTTGATTCATTACTCTTACCAAAAATCACATTCTTATTTAAGGTACAATTAGTTTTTCTCCATGAAAATTCCAGATGTGATAATCTTGTAAGATACCATTTATCATCAGATGTTCGTGTACTATCTCACGATCATGACCCAATGAGTTTATGCATTTGCAACAAGGACATGGTCTCGTGACTTCTAGAGCTGCATCGCCAAATGCATAACCTAAAAAATATAGGATTCTCACCCGATACTCAAGACTATCATGTGGCGCAACCATCCATTGCTTCTGCATAATTTGATGTTGTTCAATAATTTATAAAAGTTAACACATTGAAACAAGATTTATCAAAATTAAAGAAACTTTGTAGATAAAATTTCAAAGAATTCAACAAACATATATATAAATACAATTCCTAAATATAAAATTTTAAATATATAAATAGAAGGATTTTAAAAGAAAAAAATCATATATATATATATATATATATATATATATATATATATATATATATATATATATATATATATATATATATATATATATATATATATATATATATATATATATATATATATATGCTAATGGTCTTATGAGAAATCCATGATATTATTCAACTTAGAGAACAAAAATATGAAATGAAGTTTAGCATCATAGACACGCTGTAAGCAAACTACAATAATAAACTTGAAAAATAATACGGATAACTTATAGAAAAAGACAAATTAAATTAAAGGGATTTATTAGAAAAATTTACAAATCTACCGGCCAACACAAATTAAATCCTAATTGTTTATAATTTTTATCACCATTAACATATAAAAACATTGTTACCATATGAAAACTAAACCAAGAAATTACCTCGAGAAACAAAATCAAAGGTGATTTATGATGTGGATGTCGAAGGATGATGTTAGGGTATAATTAATCTGATGGGTCGCTAGAATAGAAAGGATCGTTGGAACATAGATGGTTGATAGAAAAGAGAAGGTCGCTGGAACAAAGAGGGTCTCCGAAATAGAAAGGTTTGCTGAAATTGTGAAAATAATATGAGATGCGAGCATGTTTTTTTTATTAATCTCGTATGTACCCTTTAGAAGCTGTCGTATGTAACATTTAGAAGCGGTTTAGAACCGCTTCTAAAAGAAACTTATAGAAACGGTTCTAATAACCGGTTCTATATGTGTCCAATAGCAACGGTTTACCAACCGCTTCAAAAAAACTCAATTGAAGCGGTTACACTTGACCGATTCTATTGGGTATGCTTTTACAACCGCTTCATTAATCGCTGCTAATATTTTGGTCCTAATGTCCAATTTTTTTGTAGTGGGAAAAGCTTTAAGTGCATAGCTTAGTGAATCTCGGTTGGTTACCTTTTCTCTGAGATTGGTGAGTCCGGTGATGATTTCTTTGATTCTTAAGTGGAGGTTGTGACGGTTTTGCCTTCTTCTAATCGGAGGTTGCTGATATGGTTCCGGAGCAAGTCTTGTCTCACGAGTTTAGCCTCCGAGGTTCCTTTGTGTAGTTCAAAGAATTTCTCCTAGAGCTCCGTGGCTGACTCATAGCTCCGATTCAGTTGACTTCCTGAGGTGGAAAAACACTCAGCAGATAAAATTTTACCTTGTCGTTTGCAATGAAGTTGGCTTGCTCCTTTTTTGTTCATTGATGTTCTTCTTTGTCTTTTCCTTGCCGATCCTTCGGTGCTAAAAAAATAATATATCATTGTTATTAATAAATTAAAGTCAGTTTTAAAAAATACCTCCATCTTCTTTTTCCAAATCGTGAACTCCCCCTTGAACTTAGGCGGGTAGATGCTCAGTCCGACCATCGTCTTCTATGCTTCGGTCGGCGGTTAGTTTTTCTGAAGTGGTTAGACTTTGATACCAATTATTGGTCTCTTGGCGGCTGACAAGAGGGGTGAATTTCCCTGCACAATATAAAACAAACAAAACACCTTTCTCGACTTTTCAAACTAAATTAAAACACCATTGTTTAATAGTAAACTAATTAACAAGAAAAAAAAGTAGAGGCAGATCTTTTTACTTAGTTTGCAATAAGAAGATTGCTAGTCCAAGACGTTGAAATCTCACTATTAAATATTCTTCTGGCGGAGAAGCCTCTTACAATAGTTAAAACACTAGATCACAAAGTAGAATAGAACAGAAGATTGTTTACAAGTGTTGTTCTGACTACTAAGATCAGGGCTATATTTATAGTCTTGCTTCAGGCGCCTGGAAGGGTTTCGGGCACTTGGGTGTGGACAGAACCTTTATCAACGGTGCAACAGATTGTAATGACTCGACAAAGATAAAATTTTTTGGTCCGGGCGCTCGGACCGGGGTGACCTAGTTGTTGACCAGGGCGTGAGGCCTGGGTGCCCTGGCTGCATCAGGGGTTCAAGCGCTTGGATTAGAGTCAACTCTATGTTGACTTTCTGTCCGGGTCTTCCGCTCTGGTTCCGCTTGCTTGGGTGATTTCGGCTATCCGGAATAGGGCTCACCCGAACCCATTTTTCGACCTTTTTGAGCAACTTTCCGCTCCGACTTTTAGTCCCTCGGAAACACTGCATGCTTCCTTCTCATCTACCAGCGTACTCTTCTATAAGGCCTCGTCCCTCGGACGCATTGAGCCCATCAACTCTCTCCTGTGTTGTCCTTCTTACTAGCTGCGTATTTCGCTCGACTTCCTATACTCCTAAATTCCTACACACTTAAACACAAGGCATCAAAAAACAACATGACCTAACTTTGAGTTGGTTGATCACATCAAAACTACCACGGGTACTTATAGTGTGTCCGTGTATGATGTTGCTACTTATTGGATTTGTTGATTAGTAAACACCTGATGGATCTAGTCGAACCTATAGACCTAGGTGATTGATAGTGTTGGACCGTGAGATTCGATAGAGGGGGGGTGAATATTGATAAACAAAATCGTTCGAGTATAAACGTAGCGGAAATAAAAGGACAATGCTAACACAAGCTGGTTTTACTTGGTTCGGAGTCTGTGTCAACTCCTACTCCAAGGCCCGCACATAAGGGTGTTTTCGATGGGCAATCACTAGTAGTTCGAAAATGGTTACAAATTAAAATACAGGAATGCTAATGGAAATAAAGCAAATACCAACAAGAATTTAACTAAAAAGAGAAGGAGCGTGTTGCCGGAGCTTTGTTAGCGTTGCAGGGGCGCAGAGCAGCAGAGCAAGTAGTAGAAGACTTTCTTTCAGTTGTGTTTTTAAGCTCCCCTCTGACCCTCCTTTTATATGAGGCTCGGGACGCCTCGGATCCCTTCCGGATGCCCTGGTGAGACGTGGCAGGTCCAACCAACGAGCTCCACTTGGCGATGCGCGATCTGGATAAATTTTGCCTCCCGGATCCCCTCCGGGCGCCCGGACCACCTTTCTCCAAAAACCAGCTTTCCTGCAAGACAAGGTTAGTCCGAGACAAATAAATAATGTATATCCTGCAAAACAGAGTGTTAGCACAGTTTATAAGTTTGACTTAAAAAGTATGACTTAGATTCCGTCTTTCCGAGACCAGAATCTAGTCACGATCTCCACTTAGATATCCGAAATGGATCTAAGCCGGATCGACGCCTAATGTTCCCTTCCCGGGAACGCGTCCTCACAGTCACTCCCCTCCAGTGACTTACCTTACTTACCTGCCAGACGTCCGGTCAGCCCTTCGGCCCATCTAGACTTCTCGCCAAGCGTCTAGTCAGCCCGTCGACCCTCTTGGACTTCTCGCCAGCTATCCGGTCAGCCCGTCGACCTAGCTGGACTTCTCGCTAAGCGTCCGGTCAGCCCGTCGACCCGCTTGGACTTCGTGCCAGACATCCGGTCAGCCCGTCGACCTGTCTGGACTTCGTCTGCACACTCGGTCAGAGTGTTAGATCACCAACGTAACTTAACCTGATTTGTCATTCATCAAAACCTGAGTTATACCGTTAGTGCTAACCGCACCAACAGATAGATCATGTATTGGAGGTGCTTATGTGGATTGGGTTATTGCATTGATGATGGCTATATCGATATCATGATTATTTATATAATGTTCATCATTGTACTGCATGCTGATGATCATTATCTTCCTTGTGGTGTGAGAAAGTCGTCAGCCATTTTACGCTGGCCGCTTGGCCACTCAGTGTAGTGGTAACTGGAGTTGGGTGGAGCTGTCCCATTGTTCTCACTTGGCCGCTTGGTGTTATACACTGTCTGCCTCGGGCACTCGAGAGTAGTGGTGTTTGGAGGGTAGTACAATTGTCAGGGGCTAGAGATGTGAGTAATCAGGGACCTCGTTGCATTTTCTTGAGCTATGTTTGTTGCACATGGTTGTCATACTTCATACATATTTATTTATTATACTATTGGAGCAATCCCAATGGTCCGTGAGACTATGTGTTTTGATATTTGGGCAAAGGATTTAAGTTAGGTTCACCCTTGTATTTGATATGTGTATATGAGTGTGCAGGTTTGCAGGATACATATATGACTCAGGTTGATGGCTTCGGGTCCGGTGAAGGATGGAGCATCCGAGGGACCGTGGACAAGGCAGCAAGGACAAGGGTCGAGGGAAGCGACTTCGAGGCATACGTGAAGGATGACATTGGGACGAGCCGTAGGCTTGAGTGCATCCAAGGGACGAGGGCCAAAGGAAGTAGGCTTGAAGGCAAGAGGTCAAAGCTGCAACGAAGAGTCAAGTGAGTCGTAAGGGTGAGGGTCTGAGTGCTGAGAGATTGTACTCGGGTACCAGCCGACTAGTGGTTTCATCAGTCGACTGGTGTAGTCGATTGAGTAGTCGACTCGAAGCAAATAGAATACTTCTGTTCACTTGACCAGTGCAGAGCAGTCGAATGGTACTTTTATCAGTCGACTGGTATCGAGCCGTTGGGATGTAATGGTCGAATCTCCACAGAGGCCAGTCGACTGATAGGTGGGGTTTTCCTAATCGTGGCCTATATAACGAAGGCTTTGGAGCTTGGTTAAGGCTGGCGAAAATAGAGGTGGCTAACCCCTATTAGAGTCTCCAAAGTGCTCTTGTGTGTATAGCGTGTTTGTGCTAGTTTGTGGCGAGGTTTCACCACTCACAAGGAGCTACGTGAGCTAGCCGGAGGTTTTCCGAGGAGTTATCCACCGACGGATCGGGATCGTCTACCTTATGGACAGCCGTGGAGTAGGAGCTTTATCTCTAAATCACGTTAAATCAACGTGTTAGGTTTGCTTTCTTTTGTTAGTATTTATTCTTGTATTTTCGCTGTGCATACTAATCATTGTAGGAAGCAAACGTTGGGTGAGTCACTATTCACCCTCCTCTAGCGGACGTCAAGGTCCCAACACATACATGTATATCTTGTAAGTTATATTGCTCAGGTGTTACGAGCATATTTGTTGTTGATCTTTAGTGAGTTTACTAATCACTATACCGTATGTGTTGGCTCCAGATTGGGTATATGCATTTATTATATCAGTTATGATTATGTGTATTCACTATATTAGTTATGTTTAGGTATATTGATTATGTCAGTATGATCATATTTTTATTTCTCTACTGAGATTGTATATTTTGATCTTCATATTTTATATAGATCATGCACTATCTTATCTATTACTCACTGAGTGATCCGCACTCACCACCCTATTTGTATATTATTTTTTTTCCTTAGGTAGTAGGTAGATGATTGTGGAGTCACTTAGAGTATCTTGTCTGTCATTCCCACGTTACATCCGAGCATAGTTTCTGGTTTCATTTCCTGCTTTACTTGCATTACAAATTTATGGACTTGGCATTGTATAATTTGACTTTGTTTTAGAGTTTTGCTATGTGGTGTCTTGTGTTAGTACCCCGTGGTTATTTTGTTGTGATTAACCAAGTTTAGTTAGTTCCTATTGTATTTAATCCTTATGTCTAAGTGTGTATGAGCTTAAGAATACAAGAAGTCAAGAGGAATATGTAGCTAGTGAGAAGGATGACACAGGAAAGGAGTCGACGGGCTTGATGCATTCGAGGCATGAGATCCTGCGGAAGAGTACACTAATGGATAGAAGGACATATGTGACGTTTGAGGGATGAGAAGCCGGGAAGGAAGCCTGCTTGAGGAGAAGGTTGGAGTTGAATTTGGGTAAGCTCAATTCCGGTTAACCAGAGAATCACCTACGCGAAGAACCTCGCAAAGAGATCAGTGTTGAGCTGAGTTGCCCTGTGGAAGGTGCATTCCGTGGATGAAAGACGCCTTTGATGAACAATGCGAAGGCACCCTCCATGGATGGAAGGTGCCTTCAATGAACAGTATGAAGACGTCTTTCAGCCTTTGAAGGCACCTTCCGATAGCCGTTAGTCACAGATAGAGTTTTATCCACAGCGGATAAAACTTATCCGATGGAAGGTGCCTTGGACCTCATTGGAGGTGCCTTCAAGCCGCGGATAGAGTTTTCCAAGGGCTATAAAAAGACCCCTAGACTTAAGAAATTAATAACAACTCAAGTATTCATTTCCTACCTTATTCCTGAATATTTAAAGAGTGTAAGAGGAATCATCGCCTTCAACAAAGGAGATTTTTAGTGCTTTCTTTTGTCTTGGATTAACAACTATCTAGGTTGTAATCAAGTAACTCTTTTGCCTTTTTTTTTTTTTTTTTTTAAGTTGTTCATTGAATTTGTTATTATAATTGTGTTACTAATTAATTAGAGTTGGAAGTTGAGAAAGATTTGTAATTATTATATAGGCAATTCACCCCCCTCTTGCCGACCTCCAAGGGACCAACATCTTGTATTTGCCTTGTTGTGGTTGTGTAGAGCCTAGCCGGCTAGTAGTCTATCATTTTTGGTTTATGAGTTTTCCTTTTATCTTTCACTGTGTTTTTAGTACAGTCATGTCAGCTGCTTATATAACTGTGTGGTTATGATTATTTCCAGCTATGTGAGGGAATCCATAAATCGGCGCGACGCATGTGATCATCACGCGCACTTCGAACCAACGCTTTGGTTCGCTAGCGAAGCAGTATCCCGTGTGTGAGGGAATCGACGCTTTTGTTCGCTGGCGAAGTAGTGCTTACTGCTTCGAAGTGAATAAATGCTGCACCTCTGTTCCTCGTTTAGTATCTCTCGAAACAGTCTGCTCTTCTCCTTCTCCCCTCTCTGTGTGCGTACGCTTTTGTCATGAGACTTGGTTCTGCGATTTGAGGTTGAGTCCGAGTGCGACGTTCGTCTTGGAGTGCACTTACGGACGACGCGAGTGGTTGTCAGATCTTGGGAGAATTTTGCCGGAGAGCCTGCACCGTGGGCGACAATAAATTCTCTAAAGATAGTCGGCACGCCGACGCTTCAACCGGGAGATAATAATTTCTGAATCTTACTATTTTATTTACCTGTTCATTGTATGCTTATTATTTTTGGTGCAAACATATTATTGTGTTAGTGCTCTCCTACAACTACAGTTTATACAGTTGAGTTTAATTTGCACTTTGACAGTCGATCCGGGTTTGTCTGTCAGTTTCTCAGATAATCAACTTCAGATGGTGTTAGATTTTACAATTGCGAAGTGAGTTTCACTTTTGAAAACAATGATGAGCTTATACTGCTTGTTATTTTTTTCACCCACGTTGCTATCTTAGAAAGTTATTAAAATTTGTTGGCGTCTTCTAAAAGTTTTTAGCTTTTGAGTCGATCCTCTAAGCATAAATCAATGCCCATTTGCAACTATTTTTAGTAAAATTTCTGTTGCTATTTGTTTGTCAATGAGATGCTATTTCAAATTTTTTTCATCTCTATTTCGTTTTCGACGATTGATCCTTTTTTCGACTGTTTCAATGACTGTCTCGTTCAGTTCTCATTTGTCAGGGCTGCTGAACGAAGATCTACAAAGCTTCCGCGGCTTCATGGTTAATGTTTTAGCTGAAGTTAGAACGGTTAAAACAAATGCAACACTCATATTGTTACTGAACATGCAATTTTTCCAATTTTAAACAAAATTGGAAAATATTTTTGTGATTACAATTGGCTCTGCCTTTTACCAAGAGGACTTCAACCGTCTTCTTGTGTTTTTATTGAACATTTTTTTAGTTGAAATGATAAACATTTTTCTAATTTTAAATTCGTCATTAATTTGTATTCACACATACATAAATATAATAAACAAAATTTATCCTTAAAAAATCCTATCATAATTGTTGATGAGATTAAATTAATATTAATATATCATTATCCTTTTAACCATTATATTAACAATTATATTTATTTATTAAATATATCATCAACCTATTAATAATATTAATAATATTAAATTAATTAAATTTATTTTTTTAAAAAAAATAATCAAATATCAACTTGATTTAGTAGTAAAAATATTTATAATAAATGTCAAACTAGGTTATACACTAAAACCTCAAAACAAACAAATTTTATTGCATTACCTATAATTAAACCAAATGATATAGGTTATCTTTTATTTCCTAGAACTTTGATTATATAATTATCAAGTAATCACATAAGCTTGGTTATGAATGATAACTTAAATCAAATACACCCTAGGAGTCAATTATGAGATGATTGATATAAGACTTTTGTATCATATTTTAATAATATGCAACATTTCATGTTTATTATATTATTTTATATTCGTGCAAATTTAAATAAATATAATAATACCTAAAATGGTAGGTTTTGTTCTATAGTATATTAATTATTTGAATTAATTATGAGAGATTATAGATATATAGAATACTACTCTCAATTATTCCTAGTTAAATATTAATATACAAGGACAATATTAATACATTGAAATTAACATGTAGGTTAATTGATGACTTAATCTTATAAGTCATGAAAATAAGATATCAAGTTAACACATGAGTATATATTAGAGAATATGTATTGAATTGACCCGCTATGAGAATATTTCATGGATTATTATATGAGTGTCAAAAACATTCTCATCATGACTATAGTATAAACATCTTTTTGTTATGAAGTCACTACGGTTCCCTACATAAGAAGTTATGTATTTTAGTATCGATAAATGCCACCTATAACAAGGTTGATTATAAAGTCGTTCACTGGGTATATAATGAGTTATGCAAAGGGATACGAGTGGTGTTCCTTCCATATAAAAGAAGTAATGTCTGTGCACCTCTTAATTAAGTAATACTACTAAAATGGATGGTCATGCTCAAATAAGTCAGTATAAGATATTGAACTTATTTAGTTAAGTCTACATAGATATCAAGAAATACATTGTTGGATCGTGAGCACGTGAGAGGGTAGGTGAATCACGTGATTTTGAAATCGTTCCTTTCTTTTTGAAATATCGAGTTCCAAGTGGAAATAAAACTAAGAATAAAAATAAGATCATGACAATAAAAAAAGGTACGTGCTAACACAAGTAATTTTTTTAACTTAGTTCAGAGCCTTCGACGACTCCTATTCCAAGGCTCACACTCATTGAGTGCTTTCGTTGGGCTATCACTATCAGTTCAAAAATTCGAGTTATAAAATTTGAGTATACGAACTATAAAATAAAAGGTTACCGACAAGAAGAAAGTATGAATAGAATTCCTTAATCATTGGTTGTCGGAGCAACTTTTCAGGATCGTTGGAACCTTCTTGAGCAGCACGCAAGAATGAAAGTTGTAGCTATTAGGACCGTTGGTCGGCTAGAAGGGGGGTTGAATAGCCCTGCATAATTAAAAGAGACGAACCCTTCTCGGACTTAAAAGAACACTTGCATAAAATAATTAAATGAACAAAAAAAAATCGAGGCTCAGAGTTTTTACTTGGTTACAACCGGGGAGGTTGTTAATCTAAGGAAATGAATCACATTACTTTCTCCTTCAAGCGGAGAAGACTCTTTACAGCAATTTACGAACAAAAAATGAAGAAGCTAAACAAAGAGGAAAGCGTGTACAAGTGTTGCTCAGTAATTCTTATTGTTCTCTAGCTTTTGGACCAAGGCTATATTTATAGCCTTGGTCGGGGTGCTTGGAAGTGTTCCAGGCGCCTGGAGTGGGATAGAATTCTATCCCTAATGCAACGGTCAACATCCACATCGAAGTGGATAAAAAGGAGGTTCCGGGCACTCGGACCGGTTCTAGGCGCCCGAACCCTAAAAGTCAACAAGGTTGACTTTTTCTGATCCGGGCTCTCTGCTCCGGTGCTGATCGCCTCGGTCCGAGTCTTCCGCTCCGGCTCCGCTCGCTTGAGTGATTTCGACCATCCGAAATAGGGCTCACCCGACCCAACGTCTAGCCTTCTCGAGCAACCTTTCGCTTCCGCTTCAGCTTCTCGTCCCTCGAAAACATTCCGCGTCTCCTTCTCGTCCACCCGTGTGCTCTTCCGCAGCACCTCGTCTCTCAGACGCACCGAGCCCGTCGGCTCTCTCCCGTGTCGTCCTTCTCTCTAGCTGCGTCTTTTGCTCGACTTCTTGTGCTCCTAAGCTCATGCACACTTAGGCACAAGGTTAAACACAACAGAACCTAACTGAATTTGTTTGATTACATCAAAACTACCTTGGGGTACCAACAATCTCCCCCTTTTTGATGTGAGCAACCCAAGTTAAATTAGGGTAAACTAACATAAACATAAAGGCAATTAAAGTGAAAAAAAATTTAATTTTAATTTACCAATCTATCTCCCCCTAGACTTAATCTTTTTCTGCTCCCCCTTTGATCACATAAAAAATGGGGTACCAAGAAAAATCTAAGGGTAATTTTGATTTTCAAATAATTTTGAAAAAGCTTATCAAGTTTTAAAAATTTTGATCTCAAAAAAAATTTTTACAATAATTTTAGAAACTTTAAGTGTTGCAAAAAAAAAAAAATTTCTAAGTAAGAAAATTTCAAGCAGAAAAATTTTCTAATATTTAAAGATAAAATTTTTTTGTGCAACATATAAAATAAATTTTGGTAAGGCAAAGTTTATAACATAACTTAAAAACTTTAAGTTAAATAGATCAAAAAAAATGAGAAATTTTTCTAAGTTAAACAAATTTGCAAAAAAAAATTTGAGAATTTTCCAAGTAAAAAAAATTGAGTAATTATTTAAAACATTATCTAATTTCAATTTTAATATTCTATCAATTAGTTAATTAAATATTTTATTTCAATATTTGGTTTCCAGGGTAAGGCACTAGGTCTTCTTGGTTATTGGAGCAACAACCACTTTCTAGACAAAGCCTCATAAGAAAATTAAACGTCTAATGTATTCTCTGAAAGCTCTAAGTCCAATTAAACTTTTAATTAAGACAAGACTTTGGACCAAATAAAGGTTCCTTCCAACTGGGTTAATTAGAAATTTCTTAGGGGCATATTTCTTTGAAATATTTCTAATTTGTCCTTTATGATATTTAAATACCAGATCAGGTTGTATTTTCTAACACTTGTACTATATGTATACGTATTATTTTTCAAGTTATTTATTTCTAGTTGCAAATTGCCATTTTCTAGCTTTATTCTGTCAAGATCTTCTAATGGACAAGATTTTGCTAGAATTAACTTTAATTTCTTAATTTCTTTTTCAAGTTTGCAACAATCTTTGGTTAATAATTTCATAAATTTAAATAATTTATCGGGAGGTAGAGATTGTACCTGACTTACCTTGTCGATCTCGTTATCCGTAGTTCCCCCTGAATTGCTGCTTTCTTCCGATGTAGCTCCTCCTTTATCGATGCTCTCGATGGTCATTTCGGACGAGCTTGCTTCGTGTTCATCTTCTTGATAACTTGCCATTAAGCAAGTCCGGAGAAAGCCTCAACTTTTGATTCAGACGATGTTTTATCCCACGTCACCTTTAAAGTCTTGTACTTGTTCGTTTGAACATGCTTCTTTTCTTTGTCCTTATCCTTGTTCCTTAACTTAGGGCAGCTGTCCTTAACGTGCTCTTCTTAGTTGTAGTGGTAGCATCTGATTGTCCTTTTCTTTCTACCCTACGGATGGTTAATTTTTCTTAATTTAAATAACTTTTTAAAATGTCTTACCATCATTACCATTTCATTGTCGTCGAGAGAGAATTCTAACTCATGTTCGTCTCTCGTTGCCTTGAAGGTGATGTTGTGCTTCCGCTCCTTTGTACCTGCACATCTCAATTCATGTACTTCAAAAGTTGAACATAATTCTTCCAAGGTAATAGATTCTACGTCCTTAGAGATATAGAAGACATTTATTAGTGATGTCCATTTTGTATTTCTAGGGGATGCATTAAGAGTGTGCCTTAGCAAATCTTGGTTGCTTACATTTTCTCTAAGATTCGAAAGTCCGGTGATGAACTCCTTAATCCTTGAGTGAAGGTGAGTGATCGTTTCGTCTTCTTCAAATCGTAGGTTGGTGAGCTGGTTGCGAAGTAAGTCCCGTCTCATGAGCTTGGCTTCAGACGCCCCTTTGTGTAGCTCAAGGAACTTCTCCCAAAGATCCTTTGCTGAGTTGTAGGTACCGATCTGGTTGACTTCTTGTGGCAGAAGGACGCTCAGTAGATGGAACTCTGCTTTGCCGTTTGCCACGTAATCGACCTGCTCTTTCTTCGTCCACTATTATTCTTCCTTACCCTCGGGTGCTACAAAATTGAACTTCATTATTAAAAGTAATTCAAAGTCAATTTTAAAGAATATCTGCATTCTCTTTTTCCAGCTAGCGAACTACCTCTCGAATTTTGGTGGGTATATGCTCGGTCTGACCATTGATTCGGTTCTTCAATTGGTGGTTAGTCGTTCTGATGCGTCCTGTCTCTGATACCACTTGTTAGGGTCGTTGGCCGGTTAGAAGGGGGGTTGAATAACCCTACACAATTAAAAGAGACGAACCCTTCTCAGACTTAAAAGAACACTTGCATAAAATAATTAAATGAATAGAAAAAAACTGAGGTTCAGAGTTTTTACTTGGTTACAACCGGCGAGGTTGTTAACCCAAAGAAATGAATTGCACTACTTTCTACTTCAGGCAGAGAAGCCTCTTTACAACAATTTACACACAAAAATGAAGAAGCTAAACAAAGAGGAAAGCGTGTACAAGTGTTGCTCAGTAATTCTTGTTATTTTCTAGCTTTTAGACCAAGGCTGTATTTATATTCTTGATCGGGACGCCTGAAAGTGTTCCAGGCGCCTGGAGTGGGATAGAATTCTATCCCTGACGCAACGGTCAACATCCATGATGAAGTGGATAAAAATGAGGTTCCAGGCGCCCGGATCCTAAAAGTCAATAGGGTTGACTTTTTTTGGTCCGGGTTGTCTGCTCCGGTGCTGCTCACCTCAGTCCGGGTCTTCCACTCTCGCACTGCTCACTTGGGTGATTTCGGTCATCCAGAATAGGACTCACCCGAACCCAACTTCCGGTTTTCTCGAGCAACCTTCCGCTCCGGCTTCTCGTCCCTCATAAACGCCGCGCGCCTGGGTCAACTAGTCGTCGCACTCCAACTCAGCTTTTAGATGAACTTTGTTGGTCGGGGGCACCTGGACATGCTCTGGGTGCCTGCCCAGTCTCCCTCGAAGCCTCTAACCCGAGCGTCCGGACCTCTGGGTGCCCGGACAAGGTCCGGAATCCTGGAACCCAAATTTTCAACCATTTTGTAACTTTGATTCCCTACAAAACACGTTAGTCCAAGTGACAAAACTTGCCCTATAAAACAGAGTTAGCACATTAAAAATATAATCAAATTATGACTTAAATCCTGTCTTCCCAAGACCAAGATCTAGTCATGGTCTCAGCTTAGACTTCCCAAATGGCTCTAAGCTGGATCGCGCCTAAAGTCCTATCGGGACTCATCCTCACTGGATTTCTCTCCTCCAATGACTTACCTCACTTACCAATAAAAGTCTTCCTTGATGTTAGATCCCTTGACCCACCAGGACTTCCTGCCAGATCTCAATTAATCTGGACTTCAGCTAGTTGTCTGCCCAGCTGGGCTTCCTTCTGCCAGATCTCAACCAATCTGGGCTTCCTTCTACTAGATCCCAACTACTTTGGACTTCATGGCAACTATCAATTTAATTGGACTTCAGCCTGATGTTTTGGTTCTCTAGACCCATCAAGTCTTGCACAGTTGGTAAAATGTTAGACAAATAATATATTTAACTTTAACCTATTTGTCATATATCAAAACATAATTATTAGTGTAACCAAGACACATAAATTAATGAGAGGATGACACGATCTATGTTTCATAAACCAATCTAAATAGCATGAACAAAAGAACTAAGTTATACAATAAAATAGTTATAGACAGGTTAGGTCAAATCTACGATATTCTCGTTACTTGGATAACCATGATACATTGCTAGATATCATTCATTTTTTATGTCTTTAAAATGTGATTTTAGAGTCACTACTAATTTCACTAGAACCTATTGGATCACACACAAATGGTACATCAATTTTAAAGTTTATTTTATTTTAGTATGATTAAAATAAAATGAGGCTAAGTTTTAAGTCTGAAATTTATTTCAGATCTTAAATTTGTTACATTAATGGATTAATTTAATTAAATCTTATTGGATTACTGGATTAATCTAATTGATCTTAAATTTGTTGGATTAATGGTTAATTTAATATTCGTTTGAATTTTTTCAAATAGGCCCAAACCAAATAAAGCTTACATTATATGCCTGCGTTTTATTTTGGATATGCAACAAAAATAAATTCTTATTAGATAAGACTTGGAGGTTGAGTATGAACACGATCTTATCCAATAAGATCGTATCAACCCTAAAAGTTAGGGTTTTTGATCTCACCTTAAATAGTGGCTAACACTATGGCTAGGTACGTAGAATCTAATTATGCTTGTGAGATGGACGATAGCTCTACTCGTGTTGATACTATATAAGCGCAAACATTTTGATCATGCTTTTTGTGCATTAAAGAGGTGACTTTCCATACCAATGATCTAATTTTCATTCGCATAGATCTCTTGTGGATTTTTTTTCGTTGTGTGTTTTAATTTCAATAGGTTTGGTTTTTTGCAAGACTTATAATGGTTTTAAGAGGTTTAGTTTCATGCATTTTTGGATCAATTTTAATAACTCTAGAGCAATACTTGCATCTAGTCTTTTGACTCGATGTCGTCTTCATCGTAAATTGGATCACTGACTATTTCAATCTTGTCGTTCTTGTCTTTCTCAAGAAATATTTTATTCAAATTAAAATAAAATAACTTACGATATTTAAGATCTCGGATATTATGATCACAGTGTGAGACTTCCTCAGCTGGAACCTATCTATCACAACATCGACCACGTACCTAACATTCTTCTAGATCTTGCGTTGCTAGATGCTGGGAACTCTGTGACTTATTTCTATAGATCTTTGATGAGCTTGTAGGATATGCTTCGATTCTAGTGTGAAACTTCCTCAGTCGGAACCTTTCTTTCACAACCACAACCTCAACTACGATGATCATCCATGGATCTAAGACTCTCATACCAGTTGACATAGGGGAAGAAACTCCGAGTATGATGTTTGAATGAGAGGTTTATAGAGAAAGACATAGGAAGATAATTCGTAAACAAAGAGTAGTCGCCTCTAGGTTTAAACAAAAATAATTTTTTTATTTAAATTAAAACCAACTCAATATCAACCACCATAACCCTAAAATAATAATAATAATAATAATAATTTGTGGATTAGGCGGGTTGGAAAATCTCCAACCCAATTCAATTTAAGGTGGGTTGCAGGTTAGGCGGGGTTAATCCATGGGTCCATCAAAAATAAAAAAAAAATTAAAAAAGATTTCATATTTTTAACGTTTTATTTCGGAAATGCTTCATCAATTAAATGTATCAAAAATAAGTATTTTAAATATAAATGGACATAAACAAGTACTCATGTTTCATGTTTGATGAAAAATATTATTTTTATTTTAAATTTATAAAAAAATATAATAAATTAACATAAAACTTGGTTTACATATGTTTCTCAGCCTGCAGGCCAACCCAAATCTGTCGGGAGCTGATCAATGTTGGTGGCAGGCCTAGGCAAGTCGACCTATGGTGAGTTTGAGTTATAAAATTTCAGCTCAACTCGTTTAAATTATTTAACGAGGTAAATCAATCCAACTTGTTGGATCTAAATTGGCGTCTCTAGGTGCAATGATAATATTATACTTCAGGATCTATATAGAACAACAAGTCAATCCTCAATTGGGATATGCATGATTTGGAGTAAGGCCGTGTCGAGGGATTCGGTCTGAAGTATCCTATTTAGAGTATAAGCAATTCAAAGGTCAGCTGCTGATGCAGCAGTATCACAAGTGCTTCCTGTACTCGGTGGATGGATTAGGAACAGGGCCACTCATGTCAAGAATAGTTTGATCAGTATTATATAAAAAATAATAATCATCTATATTATGGTAGGTAGATGATTATCCTTCTTAATTTACATATCCTTGCCCAGATGATGATATAATGGTAACATATTTGATAGATTAATCAATATTTATACTTCAATTCTTAACTAGGATATAGTACAGGGTATTTATTTCTACTGAGATAAAATTTAGGGCATTAGCTATTAGACAAAAAGCTGTATGTACTTCGGATTTATCCTAATATAGATCGGTGAGAATTTTTATTTTCTAAATTTAATCGGTTTCAAACGTGAGATAGCTTACATAATAAAAAACCTTTTTTTTTTATTAATCGACAAACTACTTACAACAATGCGTGTCACATTCATTGGCTTGGATCGCCTGTTTGCTGTCGCAGGCCCTCCGTCCGATCATGCCCTACCTCCGACGTCGCTAGCACCTCACGAGACGAGGCGCGCTGCTTTCACCACGCACCCTACGCTCACCTCAAGATGGTCATCCTTACCATCGTCCCCTGGCCGCGCAACATCGCAACATCCACAGGACAGCTGTGCCCAGTGTCACCACCGAGGTGAACTTACCCGCAGCTGCAGATCTACTTCTGATTTTTAGATGACATTAAAATCTAGTGAATTTTTTTTTCTTTAAAAAGAAAAATAAATAAATAGTTAAATAGACAAACATGGATCATCACCTTCCCATCATCCATCCTATTTTTCGCTTTCCTTTCCCTTTCCGTGTTGCTCGCTCTGCTTTTCCCCCACACGCCCGCACCGAGAGTGGAGGAGGTGGAGTGTGAGGGTCGAACTGAGAGAAATGGCTGGAGGCGAAGCCCCCTGGCCGCCGCTTCTTTGTCGGCATTTGCTCACGCTTCGACTTTTTTCGCTCTTCCTCATGATTTCTTTGCCCTTCTCCACGGCGGTTAACATCACCGCCGTGCTCTCGGCCTACACCGACCTCGCCGACTTCAACCGCCTCCTTGTCTCGACTTCCATCCCCGTTGAGCTCTCCGGTCGATCCTCTCTCACCATCCTCGCCGTCCCTAACGCTTACCTCCTCCGCTCCGCTGCCGTCCGCACCGCCGCCGCCGCCGACATAGCTGATGTGCTGCGCTACCACGTCCTCCTCGAGTACCTCTCTTGGTCTGACCTCGGCCGCATCTCCTCCGGCGGTAAGCTCGTCACTACCCTCTATCAGACCACGGGTCGCGCCGCGGGCAACCTCGGAGCCGTGAACCTCACGAGAAGCGACGGCGGCGGCGGCGCCGTCATTGCGCGCTCTCCCTCGCCTTTCTCCTCCTCCAACGCGACCGTCCTCGCCCTCGTCGGCACGCTGCCTTACAACGTGTCTGTCTTCGCCGTGGACGCGCTGCTGCTCCCGTCCGGCTTCGACCTCGCTGCCTCCGAGACGCGGCCTCCGGTCGGCGTGAACATCACGCGCGTCCTCGTCGACGGGCATGATTTCAATGTGGCGGCGTCGATGCTGGAGGCGTCGGGCGTCGCGGCGGAGTTCGAGGCCGACGAGCACGGTGCCGGGATCACCATCTTTGTCCCGACCGACGAAGCCTTCGCGGATCTGCCCGCCACGGAGCGGCTGCAGTCGTTGCCGGCGGACCGCAAGGCAGTGGTTCTCCGCTTCCACGTGCTCCATTCCTACTACCCCCTTGGCTCGCTGGAGTCCATCGTCAACCCCGTGCAGCCCACCCTGGCGACCGAGAATACCGGCGCCGGCCGATTCACCCTGAACATCACCCGCGTCAACGGATCGGTGGCGATCGACACCGGAATGGTCCAGGCGTCCATCACCCGCACGGTGTTCGACCAAAATCCCGTGGCCATCTTCGCAGTTTCCAAGGTGCTGCTCCCCAGGGAGATCTTCGCCGGAGACGCGGCCGCTGGTGCGTCGCAGCTGCATTCCGCCGCCGCGCCTCCTCTGGATCCGATTGCGCTACCACCACAGGGAGCGGATGCGGTCGATTCACCGCCAGCGAGGCTGTCATCACCGCCGGGCGCCAAAGAGGAGGTAGCAGCGGCAGGGGCAGTGGCATTCGGCGGAAGGGTGTTACCCGTCCTGTGCTCTACAGCTTCGCTTTATCTAATGCTGCCACTGGTATGAGATCTGCCGCCTCTTCTTCTGTGTTTTCGATCTCTATCCTCCTCTCTGTGTTGGGGATTCATTCGGGATGGTATTCATATACAAAGGTTGAAATTTTAGCTGCAAAGCAGCCATTTTTTTCCCTCTCTTGCTTCTTCTGGGCGATTCATCAATTCAGCTGTCTAAATAATCTGATCAAAGTGCAAGAAGAACAAAAATTAGCAAAATCTATTTCGATTAGATTGTTCTCGCTTCGCCGGAAAACAGTAAACTCGCTCTGTTCCGCTCCCTCGTTCCATTCAGCGAGGGAAAGGAAACAGAAAAAAAACACATTATTATTATGTTGCGGCGCTTCGAAAGGGGAAGCATTCTCTTTCGGCCGTCATTCACGGCGGAGGTGATCGGATGACGGGCCGCGGAAAGGTACAGATCTTGGCTAGGAGGCGGCGTAAGCTGACCGGGAGAGGTGACGGGACCGCGAGAATGGAGTGGAGAAGGAGCTGGCGGCGATGGGACAAGGCGCAGCTGTACGGGGTCCACTTTCGTGGAATTAGATTTATTCACATCCGTCTATGTCGCCGTGACGTCACGCTCCCTAGGCTTAGCTGGGTTCGACTAGACTGCTTCTTTTCTCTGGGTCGAGCCCCACAGTTTGGTTCCATTCCCCCTCTCCTATTTTCCGTAAGGAATTCAGTTAACAATGTTAGTTGATTCGTGGGGTTTGTTTCCTACTTGTGCGTTACTTAACCAATATGTTTGACGATGCTTTTGAGAGGGATGGAGTCCTCTGTTTCGAAATATTTTTGTTCCTATGTCTTTTTGTCGATTGATTGAGTCAGATTATATTTTAAGAATGTTTTATATATCATGAGGATATCGATAGGATATCATATATATTTTAAAAATATCATTGTATAAAAAAAATATAAGAATATCATTGTATAAAAAAATATAAGGATAAAATTATTTCAGAGCAGAAGATCCGAATTATGGAATCGGTTAGTATGCCATAGCTATGGCGATGAATTAATTATTTGCTTTTTATATGACCGCATCCTAATGGGGATCTCAATGTGTGTATTTTTTGTATGCTGTTTTGTTTGTTTTTGATTTACTTGTTTATTTCTCCTTTTTTTTTTTATAATTTTTTGATAGCTTAAACACCACGCCAGGCAAGTTGCATACCAATGCTTCTTCTTTTGTATTAATTCTATTAATATTTACAGTTGCATGTTGGTTATTATTGCGGTGATAGGGAGGGATTCCATGGTATTGTCATGGTGAGGTCAACAAAGGTCAGAGTTAAGGTGATCGACGTTTTATTATAATTCGTCGATCAGATAAATAGTTCCAACGATCGAGATACGAAGAGGTCCGATCCGATGACCTCATTAGCTTAGCTACTAGCTAAAGCACCTAATGCTCAATATAGGAATGAACGTTAAGTGTTTAAAGAAGCAGGCCGAGCGACTATCCCGCTTGACCTCACATCAATATTCAGAACAACGGAATAGAGATATGGTCGAGCAGCCATACAACGCTTACGTCGAGCGGCTGTCTCGCTCGACCCAGCAACATGTGACGCTACAAAGGACTTCCAGCCGAGCGGCAGAAGCAGACCGAGTGGCTATCCCGTTTGGCTTCACATCAATATTCAGAATAGTAGAATAGGGATATGGTCGAGCAACCATATAACGCTCAGGTCGAGCGGCTGTCTCGCTCGACCCAGCAATGGGCGACGATACAAAAGGCTCTCTGCCGAGCGGTTATCCCGCTCGGCCCAGTAAAGACATTGCTAGTTGGATATTATCTTTTTGGGAGCATGCGCCACTGACAGGTGACATGGTCGGCGGCTGGTTCAGACAGAAGATCGTACGGCAGAAGTTTCCACTGTCACTTCAGAGATGCTCGGCTCGTTAAGGTATTGTGTCAGGGATATTTTACTGATATATCTTTTCAGCGAAAGCTTTGAGAAGTGTGCACACCTCAATAAGCGTGCACGTGCGCTATAGAAGCCCTATATAAAGGGGGGTCAAGTTTCAACGGAGGTATGCGATAATCTACTGCTACTACTACTGTTCGTTAATTACTTTGCTTTGCTTCCACACACCGTCGGTAACTGACTTGAGCGTCGGAAGGTCAACATCGGGAACCCTTTTCCTGGTTCGACACTGACACAGTTGTGGTTGCAGGGTCGCACAGAGTCAACACACGATCAATCGGAGTGCCACATCCCAGCTTCTGTCACCTCGACTATCAGACATGATCATATTTGGCGCCGTCTGTGGGAACACAACCTGTATCCGAGCCGAGAAGATGAAAGACGTTGGACTACTATACACAGTAACACTCATTCAAGAAGAGCTCGACCTGCTTGTGCAAGCTCGAGCGCAAAAAATAGTCGTGCAGCAACAACAGAAGGCGCTAGCCGATCGACAAGTGTAGTAAGCAACGCCCGCAGCAGGAGGCTGAGAAGCACGGGTGGACTGCCCGGAGCAACTCTCCATCTGGGGGCAAAATAGTTTGCCAATCAGCACGCATGGAGAGGCACCAACCGCGCCTATACCTTTTCATCGGGCACTATTCCAAACACCCTCGGAGATAGTCCTAGCCAACTAGAGAGGGGATCTTTTTCAGATGAAGCGCCCGTTCGGGACGCACGGAAAGATAATGCGCCTTGAGGCAACGCATCTCCCGAGCAGATCAATCGCCAGTTCTCCGAAGACATATTGTGAGATCCTCTCCCTAGGCACTACCCTACTGGCGATCGGGTCCTACAACAGGTCGATCGATCCAGATGATCATCTGGATAGGTTCGATAATTAAGTCACACTCCACCAGTACACAGATGGAGTAAAATGCCGAGTCTTCCTCATCACATTCTTCGAATCGGCGCAGCGCTGGTTCAGAAGGTTGCCAGATGGATCAATACGAAGCTTTAAAGACTTCCAAACGGTCTTCTTACACCATTTCGCGAGCAGCAGACGTTATCAAAAGACAAGCGTAAGCCTATTTTCCTTAAAGCAAGGACCGAGAGAAACTCTACGAGCCTATATTCAACGTTTCAATCAGGTGACCATGGATATCCTTTGAGTTTCATCCGAAACCATGATGAATGCATTCACTCAAGGGTTCGTCGAGGGGGATTTCTTCCGATCGCTCATAAGGAAGCTGCCTAGGGATTATGATCACATGATCAAAAAGGTCAATGAGTACATCAACATAGAAGAAGCCCAAGCGATCAGAAGGAAGGAGATGCTAGTCGAGCCCTTGACGCCGACCGAACGCTGACTGATGAACAACCACTAGCCTCCCAGGGGGCCAAGAGCCGAAGAAAGGTGACCACATGAGACAAGGACGCATGCCATGCAGCATGTCGCTTCCGGCCGGCCGAAAGCATCAAAGGGCTTATGTTTTGCTCTTTCCACCGGTCCGTGTCGCAAAGCACACGCGACTGTCGAGGATTGACGCTTATCATCAGTCGATTGGCTCAGCGAAGCTATCGCCATCGATCCCCCTCTCCCGATCGGCGACGTAGACATCTATCCGTTGGGCAATGAGATGCTGGAAAATCGCCCAAGCGACAACACCAATGAAGAGAGCACGCTGAGCTCGCCCGGGGCCTGGACGACCGAAGCAGGCCCTCCTCTCGGGAGGAAGATAATCGAAGCAATGTCGTCCGGGGACAAATAAACATTATCGCTGGCGGTTCGACTAGCGATGACTCCAATCGAGGTCGGAAGTCGTACGCGTGACGACTGGAGATCCATGCAGTATGATGCAGCCGGGAGAAGGCAAACGAGCTCGAGATCAGCTTCGGACCCCAGGACTTGGAGGGAGTCAAGATCCCTCACGACGACGCCTTGATCATCCGAGCACTGATCACTAATTATACCATTCACTGTATCTTTGTTGACACATGAAGTTCGGTGAACATAATTTTCAAGAAGGTGTTCGACCAGCTGCAGATCGACCGGGGCGAGCTGCTACCAATGACGACCCCATTGTATGGGTTCACCGGCAACGAGGTTTTGCCAATCGGGCAAACCAAGTTGGCCATATCGCTCGGAGAGGAGCCGCTTAGGAGGACCAGAACCACGAGCTTCATTGTGGTAGACGCCCCCTCAACCTACAATATCATCCTGGGCCGATCGACCCTCAATGAGTTTTGAACAGTAGTCTCTACCTACTGCCAAAAGATCAAGTTCCCGGTGGACGACAGGGTAGGAGAGGTCAAGGGCAATTAATTAGCCGTTCGGCGCTGCTACGTCGAGATGGTTAAAACTGAAGCTAGGTTCGCCCAGAAGACGCCACGGCTAGAAGTAAATACTGTTACTGAAAAATCTCCTACTCTAGTCTATGATGTGAAAGAGGAAATCCAAATCCATCCTCGCCGAGCGGAGGTGACTACTTTCATAGATGCGGATCTGGGAGCTGATCAGAAGGTGGAGTTGATCGCCTGCCATCAACAAAATCATGATGTGTTTGCATGGTCAATACACGAGCTTCCCGGGATCTCTCCAAGCATCGCGCAACATAATCTTCATGTTCGACCTTTACGCTCGGCCGGTGAAGCAAAGAAAAAGAGATTTTAGCGTTAAACAGAACCTGATCATCCGGGCAGAAATAGAAAAGCTGCTAGAGGTCGGCCATATACAGGAAGTTCAGTTCCCAAGCTGGCTCGCCAACGTTGTCCTCGTCTCCAAATCGGACAACAAGTGGCGAGTCTGCATCGACTTCTGTGACCTGAACAAAACATGCCCGAAGGACTTTACCCGTTACCTCGGATCGACCAAATGGTGGACTCTACTGCGGTATGTGAGCTGATCTGCATGTTAGATGCCTACCAGGGTTATCATTAGGTGTCGCTCGCCCGCGAAGATCAAGAAAATGTCAGCTTCATTACGGCTGACGATACGTACTGCTACAACGTCATACCGTTCGGACTCAAGAATGCTGGAGTCACTTATCAAAGATTGATGAATAAAGTGTTCCGACGGCAGATCGACTGTAACATGGAGGTATATGTAGATGATATCCTGATAAAATCCCTCCAAGCGGCTGACCTATGTGCGGATATTGAGGAGATTTGTTGGACACTTAGGACTTATGGGATAAAGTTGAACCCAAACAAGTGTCTATTCGGCGCAAAGAGTGGGCACTTCCTCGGCTACATCGTAATCGAGTGGGGCATCAAGGCGAACCCAGTCAAAGTAAAAACGTTGCAAGATATGCCCCCGCCCCGCAACCTGAAGGAAGCTCAGTGATTGACCAATCGGATCACAGCGCTATCCAGATTAATCTCCAAGTCATCCAATCGGAGCTTGCCATTCTTTAAAATACTGCGCCGGGCAACAAAATTTCAATTGGACTAGGAGTGCGACAAGGCATTCGAAGAGCTCAAAGAATACCTTAACTTCTTGTCTATCCTAGCCAAGCCATGTGTTGGCGAACTGCTTCGGATCTACTTGTCATCTATGGAGCATGCGGTCGGTTCGACATTAGTTAGGCAGAGCGGCGAGGAACAACCAGTGTACTTTTTAAGCCACATATTAAAAGATGTTGAGTCTCACTACACTGGTCTTGAGAAGCTAGCTTATGCTTTGGTGCTCGCCGCTCGGAGGCTCCGCCCGTACTTCCTCGCTCACTCTATAATTGTGATGACCAACAGTCCCTTGGGGAGAGTACTTCTCAATCCCGATGCGTCCGGACGGCTGATCAAATAGACAACGGAGTTTAGCGATTTCAACATCTAGTATCAATCCCGATCTGCCATCAAAGCACAGTCCTTAGCGGATTTCGTCACCGAGGTACAGAGCCCAGAGCCAGAGGTCGTTTGAAGGATATATGTGGATGATTCGTCCACTCGACAGGGGAGCGACATCGACATACTACTCATCTCCCCGCAAGAAGATCGAATGCAGTTGGTCGTTCAGCTAGACTACAGGGCCACCAACAACGAGGCTGAGTACCAGGCGCTAATAGTCGACTTATAAGCCGCCCAGAACGTCGGAGCAATCAAAGTCTTGATCTATTCGGATTCTCAGTTGGTCGCTCAGTAGATGTCCGGAGCGTTCGAGATAAGTAACATCCGACTCAAGCTCTACGCAGAGGCCTTTGAGAAACTGAAGTCCAACTTTCAAGATGTCGTCATATAGAAGATCCCCCGATCGAAAAATCAGGCTGCGGATGAATTGGCCAAGTTAGCTAGCTCATTTACGCCGATCGTCATAGACCAGCGGATCGAGCAAGTATCACTGGTGTCCCACATCGACCGTATGGAGGGAATCACCTTTCCAAATGACTGGAGGATGAGCTTAACAGAATTCTTACGTTCGAGAAGTATGCCTATTGATCCGGAGGATGCTCGCCTGATAAAGAAGAGAGTCAGTCGGTTCACCCTGATCGGTGACCAACTCTATAAGAAGACCTTCGCCCGACCCCTACTCAAATGCGTCGGACCAGAAGACATCAATTACATCCTGAAGGAGGTGTAGGACCGTTGGGTCGGCTGGAAAGGGGGTTGTTGGATATTCCTGTAAAAAACAAACGAAACAACTCTCCCTCGAACTCTTTAAGCTAACATTTGTATATATAAAGTAAGCCGATAAATTAAAAGCATAAAGAACAAGCGAGGCGCAAGGATTTACTTGGTTACAACTGATGTGGTTGTTAATCCAAGGAAGATTAAGCTCACTAAAAACTCCTTCAGGCGGAGAAGCTTCGTACAACGTTGAAGCGCAGAAAACAGAAGCTCAACTCTAGACTAAAGCTTACAAGCGTTGGAATTACAATTCAGAGTTCGTTGAAAAGCTTCTGGACCAAGACTATATTTATATCCTTGGTCGGGGTACCTGGAAGGGGTTCCGGGCGCCCTGGGGGGATAAAACTTTATCCCCAACGTTCAGATCGCGTTTGACGTGATCTGGTTAACAAGTCTGGTCCGGGCGCCCCGGAGCCTAAAGTCAATCGATGTTGACTTTTTCATCTGGGGACCACTGCTCCGGTTCAGTTCACCTCGGTCCGTGTCTTCTACTCCGGATCCGTTCGCTTGGGTGATCTCTGCCATCCGGAAAAGGGCTCACCCGAACCCAACTTCCGGTCTTCTCGAGCGGGCTTCCCTCCGGCTTCTCGTCCCTCGGAATCGCCGCGTGTTTCCTTCTCGTCCGTCGGTGTACTCATCTGCAATCTTCGTCCCTCGAACGCACCGCGTGCCGTCCTTCTCGCTAGCTGCGTCTCTTGCTCCCCGAGTAATCTTCCGCTCCGGCTTTCGTCCCTCGGAACCATCGCACGCTTCCTTCTCGTCCGTCGATATACTCTTCTGCAGCACCTCGTCCCTCGGACTGCCATCCTTCTCGCTAGCTGCGTCTTCTGCTCGACTACTTGTGCTCCTAAGCTCATGCACATAGAGCCGTTAATTTGGGTTGGGCCCGTCGGGTTGGCCCGTCCCGCCAAACAATTTAAGCGGGTTGGGTTGGAATTTTATCAACCCAAGTCCGCCGTGGGCCGACCCGCGCGGGTCGCGGGCCTAGACGGGTCGGCCCGCTCGGGCTTGGGTTGGCCCGCAGGTTGGAAAACACATGTAAGATAAGTTTTAGGCCAATTTATTATCTTTCTTTGTTATAATTTTGAAATAAAAATAATACTTTTCATCCAACATAAGTACTCGTTTGTGTTCATTTATATTTAAAATACATGTTTATGTATACATTTAATTGTAGAAAACTTTTTCGAAGTAAAATGTTGAAGATATGAAATATTTTTAAATTTTTTTAAAAATTTTTGATGGGCCCGCGGGTTGGCCCGCCAAACCCGCAACCCTCCTTAGAATGGGTTGGGTTGGAAATTTTCCAACCCGCCAAGTTGGCGGGTTGGCCCACCCCGTCCCGTCAAATGGTTAGCTCGCCATGGGCCGACCCGCCCCGCCACGGGTTAGCCCGTCTAACAGCTCTACCTGCACACTTAGACACAAGGTTAGAAACACACAGGACTTAACTTAACTTGTTGATCACACCAAAACAACCTTGGGGTTCTAACAATCTCCCCCTTTTTGATGTGATCAATCCAAGTTAAGGTAGGGTAAAAAATAGACATAGAATAAAATAATTTATTGCAATAACATGCAATAGGAGGTACACCAAGGCGCTTGCGGGGGTCACCCGGGCGGCCGCGCGTTAGCCCGGAAAATACTTCTGGCTGGATACTTCTGATCGACCCTCTAGGAGGGCACCGCTTGGATGGTGGCCACCTGCTTATCTTGCCAGAAATACCACAACATGCCGTATCGACTGATTGAGGAAATGAAAACGTCCATGGTATCGTGCCTGTTCGACCAATAGGGCATGGATATCGTGAGACTTTTCCCTATGGCAATTGGTCAGCGGAAGTTCTTGCTCATCACGGTGGACTACTTCTCCAAATGGGTCGAAGCCGAGCCCCTAGCCAAGATAACTGAGCAGATGATCATGAAGTTCGTATAACAGAACATCATCTGCCGGTTTGGCATCCCTCGCCGGCTCATCTCAGATAATGAAAGATAATTCGCCGGTCAGAGGTTCAGGGAGTGGTGCGAAAGATATGGTATCCAACAGACCTTCACGTCTGTGGCCTATCTGCAGAGCAACGGGCAAGCAGAAGTCACCAATTAGGAAATCCTCCGAGTCTTGCGCGCTCGACTCGACCATATGGTAGGCAACTGGGTCGATGAGCTCCCGAGCGTGATGTGGGCCCTCCACATGACGCTAAAGGAGGGGACTGGTCTGACCCCATTCCACCTGGTGTATGACGATGAAGCGGTTGTCCCCGTCGAGGTCGGATTAGAGTCTGATCGGGTGTAGCATTATGATAAAGGCAACGTCAAGTGGAGGTTTTTGGAGTTAAACTTGGTGGATGAAGCGCGCGCCAGAGCAACCGTTCGGCTAATGGCGTATCAGCAATGGATGAGGCAAACCTACAATGGAAGGGTGATCCTGAGGTCCTTCTAGGTCAACGACCTCATTTGGAAGAAAGTCAAGTCAGTCGGGGACGTCACCAACCTCGAAACTCCATGGGCAGGCCTTTCAAGGTCGTGGAAAAGCTACGCTCAGGTGCTTATTATCTGGAGGACGAGACGGGGAGATGGCTCAAACAACCATGGAGTACAAATCATCTGCAACCCTATTGGGTCGGATGAGAGGTACGCAAGTGTAGAAGTGTATTTATACATTTTTGTACGCTCTCTCTAAATGTATGGTCAAAATAAAAGATTTCTAAGTTACATGTCGAACGACACATCAAATTGTCGAGCGGCGACGCTAAACGCGTGCCCCCACCAACGGTCGAGCAACGACCTTAAACTCGGGTCCACATCAAACCATTGAGCGGTGACGTTAAACGCGTGTCTCCATCAACGGTCGAGCGGCGACCTTAAACCTCCGGCTATATCAAATCGTCGAGCGGTGATGTTAAACGTGTGTCCCCACCAACGGTCGAGCGCCAACCTTAAAATCGGGTCCACATCAAACCGTTAAGCAGCGACGTTAACGCGTGTCTCCATCAACGGTCGAGCAGCGACCTTAAACCCCCGGCTACATCAAATTGTCGAGCGATGACGTTAAATGCGTGTCCCAACCAATGGTCGAGTGACGACCTTAAACTCGGGTCCACATCAAATCGTCGAGTGGCGACGTTAAACGCGTGTCTCTACCAACGGATGAGTGGCGGTAAGCTTTATAATTAAAGGCGTCCGAGCGGAGGTAAGCTTGCTTTAGAGCTTCAAACCGGCTCGGCTCGGCCTCTTGGTATGTCTTCAAAGCTGCTCAGGAAGCTGTCAGTTCATCCTCAACAACCATTAGCTTTCCCCAGAGGGAGGCTTCACCAGAAAATCCTTGGCCTCCTTCAACTTCTAAGAGAGAGATCGGGCCTCCTGATTCTTCAGTTCTAAGTCGACGATGGCTCAGTTCTTCCTCGCAGTAGCCGACTCGATCTTCTTGTCGAAGGTGCTGACCTGCTTGTTAAGTCGCTCCAGCATCACCTCCTAGCCAGCGATTTTCGCCCGCTCGACCTCAAGGAGCTTGGTGGCCTTCTCCAGGTCGGCCTTCAGCTTATTGACGTTGACGGTCGATGACCCCTGGGAAGAGGATGGGCCGCTTGAAACTTGGAGTTTCCTGAACTCATCCTCCCGAAATGTGAGCCTGTGGAATATGGCCAGACTCTCCACCCAGTACTGCGGACAAGCGGAAAAAGGTTAGAGCCGAATGGGGGTAAACCTCGAATTTATGATTAGAATATTTACCCCGGTGGCCATTTGAGTGTGACTATTGGCAAGCGCGCCCGGAGGCATCATTGCTGCACGGGCTCTTGCCTCCTCCCACACCTCGGCGAGCGGACCCTTGATGAGGATCTGATGTTCGGGGGTCTTGGACCGGGCGATCGACTCGCTGTAGTCCTCTGTTGGCAGATAGAGGATCACGATAATTGACCGCCTCCCGCTCGGGGGAGAGTGAGCCGATGGTGCCCGACCGGAGGCACGGGATGCGGTCGTTGGACGAATGCCAGACCTTAGAATCCTCGGTGGTTGTGTGGGGGCGGCAAGAAAGCGACGGGTGATGCGGTGACAGTGCCCTGCGGCAGCTCAATGAGGGAGGGCGTCCGGTTAGATGACACTGCATCAATTTCTGGAATTGGTGTTGGGGTCGATGTCTCAACCCGCTCGGCGACCACCATGGCAGAGGTAACAGAGCAGGATGGAGTGTCTGCTCGACACCTCTTGTGCTTATTGAGGGGTTCGCCGGATGAACCGGAGCCCTCAGTGAGTGGGGTGGTGTGGCTCAAGTGGAGCAAGCGGTTGACCGACCTCTTCCACGCTGGTCGTCTGGCTGGTTGCCCCCTGCTCGCCACGATGGGGGTTGCCCCATCCTCGCCTTACAGGTCTTCTTGTGAGCCGACCGGAGGGAGGTCATGACTCGCTAGTTTCTCAACGATCGCCACGTTGATTTCGACATCCTTGAGCTTGGTCGGGCCGGATAGACGAGCTCGCAACATGATTTTGGATGCAAAAAAGTAAGAAAAAACAGTTAGAATCAAATAGAACAAGTAGAGTAGCTCTATTACCTAGGCTAGCCGGGAGTCTGACTCGGATCGGACTTAGGCCAAAAATATATAATACACCCTCTAGCAGCAACTTGTGAATATGATATTTCTGATCAACTAGCATGGAAGCGGCGTGGTGGTAGTTTGAGCGGCTCTTGTATTTCTTCAGATCGGGTTGAGGTGGAAGGCCGACCTGCCAGCGGGTTTGGAAGCTCGGCCGTTCAGGGAGACGTATAAAAAAACGTATTCCTTCCAATATTTATTGGAAGTCAGTATTTTGTCAAAAAACACCAGCCCGATCCGAGATTGAAACAAATAGGTCCCCAGTTCGGAATGTTTGGGGTAATAGAAGTAGTGGAAAGCCCGAGGAGTCAGAGGGATGCCGTGTAGCCGAAACAACACAATGATGTCGAACAGAAGGCGAAAGGAATTCGGCACAAATTGCGGAAGGGGAACACGGAAATAATTATAGACTTCAACGATGAAGGGTGGATAGGGAAGCGGAGACCGACCACAAATTGGTCCCTGAACAGACAGATGATGCCAGTCGGCGGTTCATTTGGCTGATCGGATGAGGAAGCCAAAATGATCTCGTGATCGGGGGGAATCTCAAAAACATTTTTGAGGCTTTCAGCGTCGTCCACATCGAACCTGATCTCCATGGCAGTGTACCAAAGTCCAAGTGGGGAGTTTGACAGTTGAGAAGAGCTGGCCATTGCAAAAGAAAGCAGAAACGACGGAAGAAATGCGATTGAAAAGTATAAAAAGACAACGGGAGGGTCATCGGGAATGAAGAAAAAGGTCGAAAATCGATGATGAGCAAGATAGGGAGGAAAGCTTACGGGGAAGGAGAAGGAAGTTGTCGGAGAAGGAGCACCGGAGGATCGCACAGACACAAGTCGATGACAGCTCTCGAGGAAGACCCAATCGTAGAGAGGAAGCCGGCGCTGCGGAGTTTATAAACTTCGAGCTTGGCTGATGGGGAGCGTCCAATCTAGGGTGCGGAAATCAAGATGCAGATCCGATCGTAGAATTTAAACCATCAGGCGTCACATCAACGCCTGTTGCTTCGAGCGTGCGATGGCAGCAACGGCGACACGTGGCGCCCCCCCACAGGTTAGCATTTAATGGGTACCATTAACCAGCATGGGGGCAGGCTCGACCTTAATGGAGGAGATTTGCACGAATTTCAAGATATTTGGGTGACGTAACCCTGAGCCCTCGCTCGCCCAAGACAGCCATAGGAAAAAATTCTACAAGGATAAACCTTTATCTTTCGGATCGGATCAGGGGGGGCATGTCTAGTGACGAGCGACAAGCTTCAGAAGGTTGATCGACGAGGATCGGGTACATCCCGACCGGAGACCCAACAGTGACGGAGGTCGATCGAGAAGGAATTTGCTCACACTGGTCCAGTCAGTCGAACTATATTCTCCTTCGATTAGACTTGAAGGGGAGGCTTGTGATGCGGTGATAAAGAGGGACCCCACCATACTGCCACGATAGAGGTCAACGAAGGTCAGAGTCAAGGCGGTCAACACCCCACTATAGCTCGCCGATCGGACAAGTGGTTCCAACGACTTAGATACGAAGAGGCCCGACCTGACGACCTCACTGGCTTAACTACTAGCTGAAGCACTTGACACTCAACATAGGAATGAACGCCAAGTGTCTGCACAAGCAGGCCGAGCGGTTACCCCGCTCGACCTCACATCAATATTCATAACAACGGAATAGAGATATGGCCGAGCAACCATACAATGCTCAGGTCGAGCGACTGTCTCGCTCGACCCAGCAACAGGTGACGCTACAAAGGACTCCCAGTCGAGCGGCAGAAGCAGACCGAGTTGCTACCCCGCTTGGCCTCACATCAATATTTAGAGCAGCGGAATAGGGATATGGCCGAGCAGCCATACAACGCTCAGGTCAAGCGGTTGTCTCGCTCGACCTAGCAATGGGTGATGATAGAAAGGACTCTCAGCCGAGCGGCTATCCTCTCGGTCCAGTAAAAGACACTGCTAGCTGGATATTATCTTTTTGGGAGCATGCACTACTGACAGGAGGCATGGTCGGCGGCTGGTTCAGACAGAAGATCATACGGCAGAAGCTTCCACTGTCACTTCAGAGATATGCTCCGCTCGTTAAGGTATTATGTCAGTGACACTTTACTGATACATCTTTTCAGGGAAAGGTTCGAGAAGCATGCATGTCTCAGAAAGCGTGCACGCACACTACAGGAGCCCTATATAAAGGGGGTCAAGCTTCAGCGGAGCTATGCGATAATCTACTGTTGCTACTACTGTTCGTTACTTTGCTTTGCTTCCACACACCGCCGGTGACTGACTTGAGCGTCGGAGGGCCAACGCCGGGGACCCCTTCCCTAGCTCGACATTGACGTAGTTGTGGTTGCAGGGTTGCGCGGAGTCAACACACGATTAATTGGAGTGCCACATCCTCAGCTTTTATCACCTCGATTATCGGGCAAGATCAATTATGTTAATTTGATAAGTGGTCTTCCTTTTCTTATTACTTTGTGGATCTAATTGCATTTTCACTCAACAAGTTCATTTATCTTTACTTCAAATCCTTTGTTATACATAAACAAAACTCTGATTAATCTTTTGGTATTGTCGACATCAACAAAAATCATAATTTTGCATAGGTAAATGAATGTAATTGCTACATTTTGCTTAGAGAAGACAACATTTGAATTTAAATTATACAGAATAGTGATTTAATCAGTTGATTGCTCTTTACTAGCCGATTGGTCTGGGTCTTCAAATAGAAATGAATAGAATTATTTTGTTCATTATATTTTTTATCTGAGCTGACTGTACCATTGATTGTTCTATTAGTCGACGGCTAATCAATATCAGTTGACTATTGTATAACTTTGAATTCAATCAAATCATAATGTTTTCACTACTTTTCAAATGGATTGACACTGTGATTCTAACCTTATCAAAGCTGAATTAGTGTTGGGCTAAGAAATTTCACATCTCCATGGCTTCCCCATCTAACTTGTGCTCATTGACTTTGACTCATTGGAATTTCACTTACTTGGAGACTACTCTTGGACTTAATCCATATTTAGGATCTAGCCGACCTTAAGTACGACATGCCGGTATTTCTACTATTTAAAGAGTTGTTCTCCGAGTCTTTCCTTGCTTAGGGACACCTTGTATTTGAAATTTAACTTACCTAGAATTCACTTCTTTGGGACTTTAATCTTTTTAACTTCTAGTAAATCTTTTCCTACTGAAATTTTATCATTGTCAAATATTTATTTAGATTCATATATTTATGTTGCCGACATAATAATCAGTTCTTCATGACTTAGGACTCTCGTTGCTAAGCTTCCAGTTATCATTGAATTGCCTAGACTTTCACTACCAAACATCTGGTCATTGTTAATATATTAAGATTTTTGTTGCCTAATATTTAGTTATTATCGACCTTTTAGGACTTTCACTGCCAAACATCTTGTGATTCTTGATCCACCTAGATTTCTACTGCTTCACATCTAGTCATTGTCAACTTGTTTGATTTTTCATCACTTGTTAGACATCCGACCCTTCTTAGTCTACTTAGACTTAGTTGTAAACACTTTTTGAACTTCGCATCATTACTGAAACATCTAATTTATCTACTTCTAGATTGTTAAGTGTCCAATCTACCTCAACCTATTTAGTTTTCTTCAATAATCAAATATCTAATCAACATTAACTTAACATAATCAATATATTTATTGCCCAAATATCTAAATACAAATCTTGATCAATAGGCTGCACCTAGCAAAAGCTTAAGAGAAAATACAAGGTTTCTAATAACTTTGACCGACACTTTCCTCAACCTTGAAGCCTTCCATAAACTCTTTTATAGCCTTCAAAATTTTATTGCAACTTTGTGTACTACCCAATCGTCTATACCACAAGTCAACTGCTCCGTCATATTTGACCGTTATCAGGATCATATGGTGTGCTAAAGAGAGGTGGGAGGTTGAATAGCGCTCACACTTTTCTCATTTTCATTTTTATATTATTCTTATTTATCAAGTTAGTACGTAACGGAATAATAAAACAAACAAAAAAAATACAAGATAAGAACACATTGATTTTTTACTTGGATCACAAAATCCGTCAAGGTTGCTAGTCCAAAGCCTAAGTGTTGAGAGTGAGTGACATCGAGCAGAATATAGATTATTCTAGGGCGTGAAATTACAGAGGGATTAAGAAGAAACAAGAGAGAAATAATGAAATAAGAAGTAACTCAAGATAAGTTTTAAAAAAACCTTCTTGAGAAAATAAGAGTGGGAAATAAAGAACAAAAGAGATGTAGCCGTAACGTGACTTAAGCGAAACCAATTGATTCAATATCAAAATAACTTGTCCCCAAACATCATTTAAGCATAGGTTTATATAGCATTCAAAATCCTCAAAAAAATTTGAACAGAAAAATAACCAACTAGACTTATTTCCTAAGATTTATGATAAATTAACTATCAAGACTCGGTTCCTAAGATTTAGGATAAAATTAAATATAAAAAATAAACTAAACTTAATTAACGGATGACTACTTAAAAAAATCCCAATTTTGGATTCTCTCTTGCATCAGTCGCCTGGAGTTGAAGAGAACTCGTCCTCGAGTTTAGGGTGGGTGTATCCAGTTCCAGAGCACAATGACTTAGGTGTTTTACATTAAAAATATTAGAAGTTTTTAAACGTCTAGGAAGTCGCAACCTGTAGCCATTGTCATTAATCTTTTCTAGTATCTTGCAAGGTCCAATCTTTCGATCTTTGAGCATGTTGTATTCACCAATAGGGAAACAGTCACGAGTTAATACATCCCAAACTATATCACCAATATCAAAAAGAACCTGACATCGATGCCGAACTGCCCTGATCTTGTATTCGGTGTTGTTTTCTTGAATAACTTGCTTAACCTGCTCATGAATAACTCGAAGATGCTCAGCCATCTCCTTAGCCATCTAGTCAGCCTTGGGGATGCTGAAGTTTAGCTTTGTCCTTAGCTTTTCCCATAAAGTCTTCTAAAATTGACTGACAAATTTAGTATCATGATCCGAAGTAATAGTTTGAGAAATACCGTATAAACGCACAATCTTTTTGAAGAAAAGGGTGGCAATCCGAACAACATCCATGATTTTTTTGCATGTCACAAAGTGAGCCATCTTGGAGAATCGGTCCACCACAACTAGAATAAAGTCTGCATTGGTGAGGTTTACCTTAGATTGCTGACAAACAAAGCAACGGTCCACGAAATGAGCTACGTCACTAGTTAGCTTGGTCCAATAGAAGTCGGAAGAGATGAGGGCTAATGTTTTATCTCGGTCAAAGTGTCATTCGTTATGCAATTCACTGATAATGTGTTGTATATCTAAGAAAGATCCAAAGTCGACAACCTTAATGCTCATGGTAGTAAGCAGGGAAGAATGACAGCTTAGAGCATCTACAACACAATTAAGACTCCTAGATTGAAGCTTCAACGCGAATGTGAACTCTGGAAGTGCTAGAACGGGTGCTTCGGTCATCTTTTCCTTCACTAGTTGAAAACTAATTGTAGCCGCTTCAGTCCACTTGAACCCGTACCTCTTGAGATACTCAGTGATAAGAGTAATTAAGGTGCTGAAATTCTGGATGAATCGACGATAAAAAGAGGTCAATCCATGAAAATTTCGGATGGCGTGAATGGTTTTTTGGCTGCGGTCACTCTAAAACTGCATCTATCTTTGATGGTTCTTCACGAACACCATCGGTAGACACTATAAATCCAAGAAACAAAACTGAGGTTGTGAAGAAAGAACACTTCTTGTTGTTGATGAACAAGTGTTCTGCCTTTAGCTTCTCAAAAACAGTGCGAAGGTGATCAAGATGCAATGCTCGCGTCGGGCTATAAATGAGAATGTCATCCAAGTATACAACCACGAATCTTCCCATGAAAGGTTGTAAGACTTGATGCATGAATCTCATGAACGTGTTGGATGCATTGGATAGTCCGAAAGGCATGACCATCCACTCGTACAACCCATGTTGTGTCTTGAAGGCGGTCTTCCATTTATCTCCGGGCTTGATTCGAATATGGTGGTATCCACTCCTAAGATCAATCTTGGAGAAAATCTTTAAACTGGAAAGTTGATCTAACATGTCATTTAAGCAAGGAATCGAAAATATATACTTCACCATGATTGTGGTAATGGCTCTACTATCATTACACATGCACCACGAATCGTCTTTCTTTGGCACGAGTAGGGAAGGGACTGCACAATGGCTCATACTCTCACGAGTATAACCTTGTCAATAGCTCCACAACTTGTCATTGTAGTTTTTTAACATTCTTAGGGCTAACACAGTATGTCGGCCGGTTAGGTAAGCTTGACCCCAGAACGAGGTCAATATGATGTTGAATGTCTCTCCTAGAGGAAAGTTTCAGAGGAAGGGCTTCAGCCATCAAATTAGCAAAGTCGGATAGGAGTTGTTGCACCTCAGCTGGTAGATCCAAGTCTAGGTCTATTTTATCATGTTTGTAAGGAAGCAAAGTATAGACCATGTCTTCGTGCTTCACCTTGTTTAAAAATCTGGACATAGAAAGTAGTATAGAGTTATTAGTTACCAAATCTGAAGGGATTCCATCTCGTCTAGACTCCGAATAGAGTGCAACCACGTTAGAAGACCACGAACTCATCATCTTTCTTGTAAGTAGCCTCGATCGTCCTTTTTCTAGATTCAAAATGAAAGTTGGTAGCTTTATTTTCTTCTCGTAACAACTCCAAGGGGAACATAGCCATGTTGGATGGTACGAGATGATTGTGTCACTGGATGCTCCTACATCAGACGCCCCAGGTTGAAAAGAACTCATCCTCAAGTTCAAAATAATGTCTTTAACATCCATAATCTCCCATTTCTTCGCATTATCTTCCGATACGGCACAAACTGCATCCTCAAATAAGACCAAAATCTCATGGTCATCACCATAGAGTACCTCGTCAACTTCATCATCAAATATCGGTTCACCTAGTTCTTCGATCTCGTCTTTATCGTAAATTGGATCACCAAATAATTCTATCTTGTCGTCGCCTTCGCTGCCTCCTACAACTGAATGATCGAGAAAGTAGGGCTGGTCGTACTCGATGTTGTCGAGGTCCGTATCCTCATGGTTGTCTCCGCTGTCGCGAGAGGAAGGGGGGATGTAGAGGCACTGGGGAGTTGGTGTTCTCTCGAAGTTGTAGGTGGTGGGGTGGTTGAACCCGTATTTCTCGAAACCAAACGTGTGCTTGGACAACTCTTCTCGATTGGAAATTAGAGATTTTTCAAAAGGGGAATAAAGGAACTTATGATATTTACGTTCTCGTGTCGCTAGACATTGAGATAACTTTGTAACTTGTCTCTGTAGATACCGAATCTCGTCTTGGGTGCTACGACCACAATGTGAGGCTTCCTCAGTCGAAACTTGCCTAACGATCATGACTACGTCCACAATGACCCTCCATTGGATCTTAATGAGCTTTGATACCAACCAACGCTGAGCAGAATATAGATTATTCTAGGGCATGAAGTTATAGAGGGATTAAGAAGAAACAAGAGGGAAATAACGAAATAAGAAGTAGCTTAAGATAGGTTAAAAAAAAAACCTTCTTGAGAAAATAAGAGCGGTAAATAAAGAACAAGAGAGATGTAGCCATAATGTGGCTTAAGCGAAACCAATTTATTCAATATCAAAATAACTTGTCTCAAGCATCATCTAAGCATAGGTTTATATAGCTCTCAAAACCCTCAAAAAAATCTAAATAGAAAAATAACCAATTAGATTTATTTCCTAAGATTTAGGATAAATTAACTATCAAGACTCGGTTCCTAAGATTTAGGACAAAATTAAATATAAAAAATAAACTAAATTTAATTAACGGATAACTACTTAAAAAAATCCCAATTATGGATTCTCTCCTGCATCAGTGAGTCATTATCGTTTTCCTTTCCAGAAATCTTCCAACGGTAGACAAACCTTCGACAATTTTGATTAGGCACAAACAATCAAAATATAATACTACAATTATGAAATTAAAGCAAAATACAAACAAACAAATTGTTTATTCAGTCTGGAAGTCCTGAATATCACTGCACTCCTCGTGGCGAGAACCTTTTCGAACGTTGAATAGGAAGGATTGAATGTGAATGAGATATCTTTTCCTCAAGCTTTCGACTCCCTTCTATAGAGTTTGATTTGGACTTTTTTTTCATTGATGGAAAGCTATCTAATTGATTGAAAACTTAGTTAAACTTCTGTTATGATAAAAAGAATTTATATATCTCTATAATAATTCCTTATGAATTTATTTATAAGCTCTATCCAAAAGATTTTATTCCAATAGAGATATCTTTCATCTTATAAACTTAATCTATGATCTTTTTCATGTATTTACAATATGAGATATTGATTGTATTCCTAAAAATCCTCCCCTCAAACAAAGGATCATTGTTATTCTCATAATCCGGGTCTCCCCTCAAATATTCGGCCACCCTTGATCTGCTCTGGGCCTCCCATCAAAGCATCCCATCAGTCTAGGCACTCCTCTTTAAGACTATTTCACCACCTAAGGTTTCCTCCCAGGATTTTCGCCAAGCATTTGGTCACCCTTAACCTACTTGGATTTTTCACCACCTAAGTTTCACTCTTTCAGGATTTTCACCAAGCATCCGATCACCTTTAACCTGCTTGGACTTTTCGCTTTGAGTTCACTCCTCTGAGAGCCCCCATCTCCTTTGTTCAAGGTTACTATTCCATCCACATGGCTTGATCTATATTATGAATTTGATACCACTTGTTAGGACCAAAAGAATTCATATATCTCTATAATGGTACAATATATGATATTGCCTACTTTGGGTCTAAGTTCTTATACATTTATTTTGGGCTCTGATACCACTTATTAAGATAAAAAAAATTTATATATTTCTACAATGATATAATATTATCCATTTTAGGTCTAAACCCTCATGAATTTATTTTTGGGCTCTACCCAATAAATCTCATTCCAATGAAAATATCTTTCATCTTATAAATTCATGATTTTTTTTATATATTCCCAATGTGAGATTTTCATTGTATTCCTAATAATCTCTCTCAAATGAAGGACCACTATTATTCTCATGGCCTAGACCTCTCCTCAAGTATCCGGTCACCCTTAACCTGATCTGAGTCTCCCCTTAAGTATTTCGTCACTATTGATTTGCTCCGGACTTTCTCTTAAACATCCGATTAATATAGGTCACTCATCTCCTCTAAGACTTTTTCACTATCTATGATTTACTCCCTTAGGATTTTTGCTAAGCATCTGATCACTCTTGACCTGCTTGAACTTTTTATCACTAGGGTTCACTCTCCCATGATTTATGTTAAGTATCCGGTCGTCCTTGACCTACTTAGACTTTTCGCTTAGAGTTCATACATATGGGAACCCCATCTCCTTCGTTCAAGGTCACTATTCCACCCATGGCTCGATCTGGACCATGTATTTGATACCAATTGTTGGATTGAAAGAGATTAGGGGAGGTGAATCTCGCGCGTTTAAAACTTCTATTTTCTTTTGTTATAATTGAATTAAAGTCGCATCGGAATTAAAAAATCTAAACAAGAACATAGTTCAGTTCTTTTACTTGGTTTATGGTCGAACAATTACTATTCTAAGGTCTGTGATCCTTGATTACTTTCAAATGAGCAATCACTAAAGTTCTTCTCTCCAAAAATTTTCGAAGAAAAAGCAAACTAGTATAAGAATAAGAAGGATAGTAACAACACTACTATCTCCTTAAATGTAAATGCAAGTAGAAAGATTATACTGATGTGGATATACAAATTAATCGTAGGTTGTTGGAGAGCCTCACGATGTCATAGTTGCGGAACTTGCACAAATAGAAGCACAAGAGCAAGATAGAACATTGAGAGAATTGATTATAGAGCCTCAAACCTTAAAACTTCTTTTATAGGCTTCCATCAGTCGACTGAACAACTATCAGGCAACTGGTTCCCGCTCTCTTCGTTGTTTGCTCCGATACAATCTAAACCCCATTCAATCGACTGGTCCCAGAAGTTTCATTTCCTACGATGATCTGATCATATTCGTATCATCTTTCCAAATGGGATTCAGTCGACTGATCCCCCTGATCAGTTGACTGAACTAAGATCAGTCGACTGAACCAAGCTCCCTATGCTTATCCACTTGGATTAATTAATTGAACCTCCATGATCAGTTGACTGAATCCCTCGATCAATGAGAACTTTATTTTTCTACAAAATAAAATTAGCACAGTAATAATACATATAATGATCTTGTAAAATAAAGTTAGAAACATATAATAAGACATGAATAAGCTAGACAATAGGACTATCTTGATCGTGACTTAGAAATCCCCGTTAGTTTCTTGAGTCGAATTAACACCTAAGGTTTGTTCGGACACAACCTCACTGTTCTTATTCTCAAAGGAACCACTCTACTCCAAGAGTTTGCTTCAAATTACCCGCCAAATATTTGATTCTCTAGACGTGTTTGGACTTTAATTGCTTAGCATATGATCAGCCTGCTAGAGCTTTCTCTTGATTCAATATCTGATCCTCTCTGACCTATCAAATCCATCTTGCCAGATATATGGTCTACTAACCCATTTGAACTTCCTGTTTGGTGTCCACAATCTATCAAGACTTCTATTGCTTAGTATCTGGTTCAGCTAACCTACTAGGACTTTCCAAGTCGAGCAATTTGCACACTTGATCAATCTACCTAATTTTGAACCTTTGACAACATCAAAACATAGATTTGATTCTGGTGGTTCATGCACCAACAACTTTATCTGGAGATTGAATCATACGAACTCGATGTTATTACATTTTTTTGGTTAATTGAAATTTTTTTGGTCGACTGAACAATGTTTGATTGCCCGGAGCACCTTAGGCTTGATCACTCGAACTTGATTTGGCAGTCCGAACCACTTCGGGCGGCTCCAATTTTGTTTGGTCTCTGGATGCCCTCTAATTTTTCGAGTATTCGTCCTGCTTCGATTTCCTGCAAGATAGGCATACAAGTATATGCAAACAAGTCTAGTTCTTAGTCTACTTGACCAATTAGGTTTACTAGCTTGAAGTTTCCTTTTTCAAGACTTCCTATACCACCTAGAGTTCACTCCCTTAAAGTTTTCCTTTTACTCAGAGTTCACTTCTTTGAGTCTTTTCACCACCTAAGGTTTATTCCGTTAGAGTTTTTTTTTTCCTTTGTCAAATATCCGATCAGACTTATTTGGACCTTTTTCTTGTTAGACATCCGATCATCCTTGACTTGGGAGGAGACATGCGCGTCCATTGGCGCATGGTGATTCTTGAGGGTCGCGACAGAGAGGTGTAAGCCCGCAAGCATGCAACGGAGAAATGTGCACTATAGCGCTTGGCGAGCTGCTCCGTAGGTCACGATAGGATGCCCATGATTGTTTTAATTAAAACTTAAGTAAAATAAAAAATTAAATTAATAATTTTAATCAACTTCTAACTTAAATAAAATAGTTTAAACACTTAATCAAACTTTAATAAATCTATCTCATTAATTTAATACACACGTATATATATTTTAAAATATTTTTTTATATATTTTATTTTTAAAAATATTTATTTATTTTTAATTAATATATTTTATATTTCAAAATATTAAAACTATATCGACATGACACAATATAATATTTAAATTATATCATTCATTTAAAATTGACTCTTCGATATGGATCGAGATTTTAAATCACAATCATAATTTAACTTTCATAATTCCTGTGTAGACAAAATGAGATAAGTGGAACCGACTAATCTTACCAGCAAAAGTTATGAACTAATCACAAAACAGAGTGAAACCCCACCTAAACTCCTGGTAACTTATGCTAATGAAATGTGTCGAAACATACAAATTATCATCTTGTAATGCAAAGATGATAACGCCCATCTTTAGTGCCCTTCCACTGTCCATCCCAAGATATTGTGGAAAGGAAGTAAATCACCTCCTAGATAGAAAGAACTTAACGAACCCCAAGAGATTTGGGTCTTGCCCATATATAAATCTACCACCTGAGTACAATCTATGGGGGCATTTAAGTCATCATCCTCACACCTGTTGATGGAGCACCTAGTACCAGCCTATCATCTCTGTGTTAGTCCTGGGACGAATTGACTGGGGCGCTCGGGACAAACATATTCATCTTTTTACCACAATCTAGTACTGGACTATCATCAAAAATAAATAGTCAAAGGCAAATTTAATAATTATAATTACTTAACCATAATGGAATAACGGTTAGAATTTTGAACCAATAATTATATTTATAAATATCTAATATCATCAATTAAAGAAGTCATAATTTAATATGATCAAATTTATAATTAAGAAATATAACTTAAAAGTTTAATTGTTATGAATAAATTAATGTAGATATCATGTATAAAGGTCAAATTAGAAATAGACAAATTTATGTTTCTATAAATAAGGGTTATGATCCTAGTTTATAGATACTAAGAAAAATCTATAAATTAAAAATCTTGCTCAGAATCGACAACATACTATGAATTTTGGTATACTTTCATAATTTTATTTATCTAATTTATAATTTCTTAATAATCGAATAGAATACATAAAATTTGCGTTGAGATTTCTCAATCCATTTTTCTATCAATAACCCCAACCACAGCGATTCTAATATATGTATGATGAAAAACAAGATTAGACAGAAGACATGCTTGTAGGCACGAGTAAAAATAACTTAAATAAATAAATCACATCAAACAACAAGATGTCCCACCGTAGCAAACTCTTTAGGGAAAAACTAAGAGAGAAATATACATGTTGGTGAGAACCATAATAGACACTTACGATGGTAGATTCATAAGAGTCCCAATATGATCTTGTGATGAAATATGTTGAGACAGAAAGGGGATGAGATCCTCTGTCCCGAAAATGGTGTCCCTTCCCCGATCGGACGAACTAAATCACATCTCTAGGATGCAATGTACATCATGAAAATATCATAACCGTCCGATCGACGAGGAGACACGGAGGCATACCATTTTCGGGACAGAGGATCTCATCTCAACAGAAAGACACCTTTATCTATTTTGTTATTATGTTTCAACTTCGAAAAAACATTTGATCCGCACAAGTAATCAACCAAACACTTAGCATCCTTCTTAAGAAAAAAACATATCACCCCTAACAAATTTCGCTTGTTACCTAAAGGAAGTTTTCACTTAGAATGTCCAACTTAATTCGGATAGCTATCAAATGGTAAACACACTTGTCGAGGTAAAAACATATTAATTACCTTTATTCTATTTCAAAAGATAAAAAAAATTCACAAATTCAACCATGTCAAAACTTATGCAAGCAAATTGACTAGAAATGAATAAGCATAAAGAAAAAAAATAAGAAACAAACTCAGTTAAAAAATCAGAGTCATATGCAAATAAATAAGCATCACATTAATACAGAATTATAGAAATTTATACTAATTTTCACCACAAAATAAAATTGCTTCTTGAGTATTTATTTTACATGAGTACTAGGTAAGAGACATGTAATTTTATCTCTTTTTTTTTTTTACCACGCCTCAGCAAATAAGGTAGATCAGTCTAGATTTTGCAAGTAAAATGACAAATACACAGACTAAATTCCAAGCAAAGATTATAAATGATCTCCTTTAGAATACATATATACTGTTCTGTTATGCTATGAGCATATAAGAAAAACAAATGTCTTCACACAAAAGTAACTATGTAAACACGATTTAACAAAACAAATCCATAATCATCTCCAATCTCCGAGTTTGTCTAGGACAAGCCATGTAACTTTGCAACATTTGGCAATAACGTCAGTGTCTATATATTCATCTGAGACCATAATTTGGATTAGGTAATCAGTCTTATGAATATTGGTTTATCTTGAATGATTCTTCGGCTGCTCTATTGATTATTTCATTCTACAAGAAGAAAATATAGCTCAGTGAAATGTTATTTACAGAGTGTAACAAAATATAAGGGAATTATTATCTAGAACATTAAGAAATGAAAACTAATAATCACACTTTTGAAGTGCAAATAGTAAATATCTAAATTTATGATAAATCAGGCGGACCCATCCAAGAAAAGCAACTACAAAGGATATGTATACCTTGTCATGCACCAGAATAACTGAAATAAAAATAAGGACATAATCGGACAGACAAAATTATTAATTTTAACATATTTAAGATCAATATGTTATAGGTGAATCCAGACGCATAACGAAGCTTGCTCACATCAAAGGCAAATGGAGTTTTAGACATGAGATTTTAGCTGAAAGAGGTCAAAATCAGACATATTTGACTAAAGTAAATATGGTTCGGCCAATAGAGCATAACTCTAAGAGGTCGGTATTAGTGGGGTTGACCTTATTGAGCAAACACTCTAAAAAATACGTTTAAAATGGTATGGATTTATATTTGGGTGACCAATAAATACCTCAATTAGATAATGTGAGATCATGATAAATATACACATTAATTGAGGAAGAAGAAGATAAAAGAAGACTTGATTAGCAATAATAAAATAAAATAAAATTCATTTAAATATATATGAGTATATAATAGGGGATCAAACCCAATAACATAGGAGGATTCATATACCCGACTTCGTTTAGTGGAATAAAGGCTTGATGGTGGTTGCTGTTATGAAATTTATAAAAAAATATTAATGTATTTTTAGAAATTTGATATTTGAAACCTTCTCTTTTTAGTGCCCGAGTCAACTGTTTCAAAATTCTAGTCAACTAGACTTGGTTCAATCACCTTAAGTCGGTTAATACTTTAAAAAAGAAAAACAGTTTCATTTTGTTGATCTTGTTTCGTTGTTAACATTCTTAAATTGTAAAGGATGCTTATGTTTTTGATAAATGGAAAAAGGGAAAATGGCAAAGGGGAAAAGTAATTTGAAATTTGGTTATTCTTCCTAGTATATCCTGCTTAAGGGGCAGTTTTAGTGCAGCAGGAGCCTATTTAGAGTGCTTACTTTCATTTATACCTCATTGATTCTTACCTAACATAAGCATATTGTCAGCCATCAAAAGAGGAAGATTAATGGAACATTTGGTCCTTTTAGGATTGAGATTTATCATGACTTTGATGATTATGACAAAGATTATAAGATAGACTTATTATATTTGATGTGTAAAATCATGCAAGACTTCGGCAAAAAACATGGATACTTGGTGTTGATGGCTCAATGGCACGAGGTCCATTGGAGTTGGAAAAAGGATAGCGTGGACATTTGAGACACTATAGGACAAGGAGCATTGGAATGTTGCTGAGTCGAGGAGGTGAACTACATAAGCAAAAATGAAGTATGACATTTGGACTACATTTAAAGGATGAGTAGCTTGACGGAGAAAGACCTTAAGATGGTGAAACTCCATGAGAGTTACAAGTTGAGTGACCCATATGCATGGGGCGAGAATAGTACTCACTCTAGGCAAATTTGGCCATTAACATGCTAATCGACTGAAGGAGTTCCTCTATCAACATGGTAATCTACTAAAGGAGTTCCTCAGTCGGTTCAAACACAAGAATACTAGTCGACTAGCGAGTCAACTAGTGATAGTCCTATCAACTGGTGCCTATGATGTGAAGTTTAGATGAAACAGTCGCCTAAGAAACAATCATGATCTAATGGATTCAAACAACCAGTCAACTGTTGGCGTTGAGTATCAAAAACAAAAAAAAAAAGGACGTAACAGTCCCACTGCCACTACCATACCCACCAACGTGCAACCATACCTCCTCTTTTTCTCCCTCTCTTTTCTTCTCTTCCCCACCGCAGATTGACCTTCTCCCCATTTCTTCTTCTTTTCCTCCTCCCACACCTTTCTCGTCCTCCAGCGAAGAGCAGAGCAGGCAGCCTTGCTACCTTTTTCTCCAGCCACCAGCCCTTGCGGAGCTCCTTGGAGTGTGCCGGAGCTCGCCGGACCACCAAAAAAGAGGCGAAAACAAAGCCTTAGTTGCTGCCCTCTTTTCTAGCCAAGCACAGCAGCCACCAGAGCTAGCTGTGGCCTTTGCTGGAGCTCGCCGAGACAACCGGTGAAAAAGGGCAAAGGTTTTTCCGTTCCCCTTCACTATCCCAGCAGCCTTCTTTGTTTTCATCCTTCCCTAGCTGGCATTGTTACCTTTTGTTTTCTCCAACAGCAGCCCTAGTTGCTGTCCTTTTCTTGGCAGCACTGCCGGAGTTCACCGGAGCTCGGTGGAGCTAACTGAGACGACCAGCAACGAAGGGGAAAAAACCCTAGTTGCTGCCCTCTTTTCCAGCAACTACAGTAATCCATAGAAGGTAAATTTTATACTTTATGTTAATCGGTGGTTAGGATGGGTAAATAATTAGATAGTAATGGAGATATCTTTTAGGAATGTGAAGTTGTACGAAATAGCGAGATCAAAAATAATAATCTATCGGCTTCAAGTCGTAGATAACGTTTAGATCTTATGTTATGATTTTTATTATCATTTGAGTTATTGTTGTATTATATATGTAGATACAAGTTTTGGGGGGGGGGCACGGTGACTTGCCGACACTCGAAGTTTTGCTCTACATAAAGTGGGTAACTTCGATCCTTTGACTCTTTAAACATTACCTTGTGCATGAATAAATAGAATAATTGATTATATGTATATGCTTGTATAACTATTTTCAAAAGAGGATTCAAATGATATTTAAAATAGTGAAATGAGGGTTTAAAATAATTAAATCATTAGGGGGTAAATAATTGATATTATTTCATTTTCACATGTGGGTTCATATGGGGATTAATATGAGAAGGGTTGTTTAAAAAAAATTAAATAAATATTCTGAATTACTCTTTCGTTGATACCTATCTTTTTTACTTGCTTGACCTTCCATACTCCATGCTTTTGATATTCTACTTGTTGATATTTGTAGCTTTTTGATTGATAATTTTTTCCTATGAAGATACTTAAATGAATTAATATATTTATATGAAAAGTTGACTTGGATTAGTCATCTAGACTAACCAATAAGACATGAACTTAGAATGAAACAGTAAAAAGGATTAAAGTGAAATAATAAAAATGGTAGATGAAGAATACTAAAAAGTGAAAACTATGAGCCTAGTTTTATACTAGAGCTTTATACCCGAGTACTGGACCACCCACATGTTATTGTGGTAGTGTGGTGGCCCGTGGTCTAGAGAACCTAACCGTACACCCGATGCATGATGTAGTCCTCGGTCAGTGTTTATTATGTCTTCCACCGGTGAGGGTTGGCAACCCATACATTAGATGACGTATGCGTTAGTTTTATACTCTGAGGAAGCTTTTAGCCTATACATATGACAATACACTCTGATGATATTGGTTCCAGTGATTCATTTTTTAGTTGATTTATCAAATTTAGATCATTGATATACATGTTGATAGTACCATGGATGACTTGTATACCGACTGATTAAATAATGAGATTGGAGAATTGATTTTAGTTGATAATAACAAATGATGATAAGGTGAAGATTCTAAATTCTACTATAAACAATATTACATGGTTATAGATGATGATAACTGAAGATGATTATACATATATATTTATGTATAAATGGAGAACTTTAAGAATAATTTAAAGTTGAAATAAAAGATTGTGATTTACTTTACTTCTTTGACTTCTTAAACAAAATTAAATTTATGCACATCTTTTTTGATTACCCACTTAAGTCATTTCGCTTATTTTCTGCATTCCTTAGCATCCAGTTTTGCAGGCACAAGGATCTTTTTGATATTATAGTTGGTCCCGACTTTATATAGTGTTGCTTAGAGATCTCGACGTGTTGGTTTGCTTTAATTTCGTTTCGTTGTATTTAAGTTTTGTTTCACGTGTAATGTTACTTGTATAGTTTTGTCGTCTAAAAAAAGAAGATATATATATATATAAAAGAATTGATAAATTTCCTGATTATTCTATTTAGATGATTTTTAGGGTTTCTTATATTATACCGTCACCAAGTAGGGTATCAGGAATTATACCCCGGGCGTGACAATTTGTACGTAGTAGTTGACTAATGGACACCAACTTAGCAAGATTGAATCAAAGTTTCATTTCATTGAAGAAACTATTTTAAGGGTTCAAAAGACCACGAATTAGAACAAGATTAAAACATTTTACATGTCAACACTGTCATTTTGTGTGCTTTCTTGTTAACTCTATTGTAACCCTGTGTTATCTTTAATCAACTTGTAAGAGACTTCTTCACCTTTACTGTTTAGAATAGAAAGTATAAAGGATTACGGAAGTAATCTACTAAAGGATTATAAGTCGTAGAGTAGGAATTTGGAAGTTGGCGAATCACGTTAAAATTCTAACTAAAATTCTTTATCCCAAACATCAAAACTTATGATAAATCACTTAGAGCCCAATTGCATTGACAATTTATAATTTATTGTATGCATTATTTTTTTATATAATATTACTATGAACTTTCTAAACATTTTCAATCCAATATCATGAAGCATAAATAGCTATATAAAAAATAAGATTCTATCTTTGCATTTAAATATATAGAATGGATTATAACGATAATACTTTAAATAGATTTCTTTAACTAGCAGTTATTTGTTATAGTAAATGTCTATCTTTAAAATATTTAATTGAATTTATATATATTCCATCAAGTCAAGTTTGTTGAGATTCGGATCCTATGTAGAATACGCATAAGACCAAATCTTGTGTTTGTAAATTTCTAACCCTAGATCTCGCCTGGTATTTGAGCCATTTAGGCCAATTTAGATCACAACAGCATAAGATCTGGATCACAATATTGACTTCATGGTGTGGTCCACTAATCAAGGCCAATGGGTTGTAAGGTAAGGCAAGACAAAAGTCATAAAATGTCATCAAGTTGAGCCAATGATGTAACATGGTCCAGGGCAAAGGGTAGGCAAGTTGCTAGGGTTGTTAGAGGGCTATTGGAGGTATATGTTCATTGATAGGTCGAGGGGTTGATAGATAAATCAGGAAGGCAAGTCACAGAAGGGTTGCAGCTGTTAGGACTTAAGTTTTTGAGAATTTTATGTCTTTTGATCATTTGATGTTGTAGCCAACCCCACCTAGTGGGAATGATTTGATCGTTGTTGTTGATCATTTGATGTTGTGGGAGATAACTTAGTAAGATAAAGTTTAAAAGACTTATTTACCTAGTTCATATTACAGTAGACAAGTGGGCATGCTTGGTGTTCTCAAGAGAATTGCAAAACCATTCGGAATTTCTATTAAACTGATTGGTTCTCTTGGTTTTCTGAAAATTGAATGTTCATCCACCTAAATTGCATATTTTACACTGTAATAGGACCAAATCAGATCAAGACTGTCTAGTTTTTCCAGTCATTTATCCTGATCCAGTTTAATTTTTATAATGACACATATAATTGTCATGACCACCAAGAACAAATGATTGAGAAGATTTGCAAATACTTTTCCTATTTAGTGCATAACAAAGCTGAGGTGTGGTGACATCACAAGTGCATCTAAGCAATAAGATATCCATAATTTGTTTAAAAGATAGCATTATCAGGACAATGACAAGGTCACCTGGTGAACCATTCCTGCAATTTAGGCTTGATTTTAGATCTTAAGCAATCAGTTTGCCAATAAAATGAAATTTATGCAATTTGCATTATTTGCATAAGGTTTTAGAGGAGGTAGAAGAAAAAAAAGGTGATTTTTTTTTTATTATACACATTATACTATGTTCAAGTATAAAATGCTTGTTTCGGACAAAACAATTCAGAAATCCAACCATTAGCTTAATAGATAAACTTGTTTCAGCAATGTTATATATTGTGCTAAAAAAATGATTTAGCAAAGAGAAACATTATTTAGTACGATAAACAAAAAATTGAATACCTGAATGTGTCTAGTGATATGTCCTATTCCCTGATTTCAGATACACAATTGAAGAAAACAAATCAGATGCTCCAGAAGACAAGAAGCAAATTATAATTACTGATGAAAATCTCCAAACAGAAAGCACACGTACTTGAAACTGCTTTGTTGCCCATGAAAATTCCTGAAAAGATCTCGTGTGCAATATCTTTGATGAAGTTGGAAACTGGATTGTCTCAACATGTTGTACAAGCCTCAAACTACCTTCAAGATACATTAGACCACATGCCAACCAGTTAAACATCTTTACCTACATAATGTCAATCTACACATTATCAAGTAATAAACTTAATTATCAAAGTTAAGTGATGCAATAATTAGACTTTCCAATTAAAACTACACCTAAGTTGGTAAAATTTTATTTTTAGTTAGCATAACAAATTAGGAATTTCTTTATTTATTGAAAAGTTTGGTCAAGTTATTGAAGGAATCAATTAACTAATAATATGTTTTATTGAGAATTAATCATGGTTAGTGCTTTTAAAGAGGTGTCCATCCCTTTTGTTATTTCATCTTTTATCCTTATAAAATTTCATTTTTCCTTTGTGAGTTTTGTTTGTCTTGGTGTTGAATCAAATGTTATCAAAGTCAAAGTTAATATGACAATTGATACAGGTAAACGAGAAGCAATTTTTCCGCTCATCCTAATTTATTCCTTGATAATGAAACTACCTAAATGTGGTTCTCACAGAACAATTTGTCTTCACTTCATGCCAGTGATGATCTGGCAGCCATTATGCATTGCCTACTGACGAGTCCCTCTTAAACACCGGCTGCAACCACGTGTTATCGTCCAGCCCACTAACACCACCCCCCCCTGTTGCTGTATAACAGGCACATTCTTAGCCTCCCACCCCACCCCACCCTACTACTGCACAATCTCTTCCTCTCTCAAATCAATAGGACCCGCTTCCTATCATTTTAACTCCAAAACCCAATAAGCAACTAAGCAGTCCTTCCTTCTTAGGCCTACTTAACCCCAAATGCAACCTTCTATAGCAACAAATCTAATGGTCCGGAGAACAAACATGTAATTTGGAGGAGGTTGTCAATGAGTTTGTGGTATATTTTCAAGGGTTGTTGAGCGCTAGTGAACCTTGTATTCGGCTGGACAGTAGTAACATGGAAGGGAGGCATCTGTCCGAGGGCCAAATGAAGGAGCTAATCATGCCCGTGGCTGATGAGGAGATTCACCTTGCACTATTTGATATTGGGAAGGATAAAACCCCCGGTCCCAATGGGTTTAATGCCAAGTTCTTTACTTCAGCATGGGACATGGTAGGAGTAGAATTCTTGGCTACAGTTTGTGAGTTTAATGCCAAGGATATCCACTTTCACCCTTGCTTCTCGCATTATGCTTGGAGGCTTTTTCTAGAGAACTAAAGAAAGCATCATGGCAACCCGATTTTCACTTTCATCCTATGTGTGGAGGTGTCCAAATTACACACCTAGCTTATGCCGATGATCTATTGATGTTTGCAAGGGTCGATACCTCTACTATCTCTATCTTGGTGGAGTTGTTGAGGGGCATTGGCGACAAGGCGGAATTCCGAGCCAATCCATTGAAGTCCAATATTTACAAGGTCGGTGTGGATGATCACGCTTGGAATCATATACTTTAAATCACCAGATTTCAACAGGGTACTTTCCCATTTAGATATTTTGGCATTCTCCTAGCCAAGGAGAGGCTTCACATTGCTAACTATAGTTCTTTACTTGATGAGATGACAAAGAAGGTTGTATCATGGCCTAAACATATCTTATCTTATGCTGGCCGGTTGGAGTTGATATGTTCTATGCTAAGGTGTAAAATGCTATTGGCTTTCTATTCTTCCAATGCCTTGTGGAGTGATTGATAAACTCTATGATATGTGCCGATCTTTCATTTGGTCTACTAAGCACCCACTGATCTCTTGGGCAACAATATGTTTACCGAATAAAGAAGGGAGTCATGGTCTTCGGGATTTGCAAGCTTGGAACAACGCACTAGTATGTCGGATGCTCTGGAATGCTCAAAATAAGATGGATTCACTTTGGATCTGATGGGTGCATCACCACTATCTTAAAGGTGCAGATTTTTGGCACTGACAAGGAAAACCATCATATTCTCCTTTGATCAATTGCTTATTATAGATTTGGGATGATCTATTGCAAAGAACGGGGAGCGAGTGGCGAACATGAAGATGATAGAATGGTTTGTGGGGGAAAAGAAGGGGCGGTGAACGCATATGAATTGTTTACACCTCGTGCCACCAAGGTTTATTAGGCACCGGTTGTTTGGAGGGCTGTTCTGCTATCTAATGACTGGTTCACCCTTTGGTTAATGCCCACAGACGTTTGAGGACAGCAGATAGAATGCTATATGTAACCGACAAGCTGTGTTCTTTATGCCGACAGCAAGAGGAGTCCAATTCCCACTTATGTTTCCGATGCCCGGTTGTGAGGGAGCTTTGGGACAAGGTGCGGGGTTGGTTGGGCTTTCCCCATCAGATTTTTCGGTCCAGCGATTATTTAGGGTATTCCGAAGGCTAGATTGAGGCAACGAACGACTTACAAAAGCCTGATATTTTGTGGTTTCTTGTATGTTTTTTTTGGTGTGTCAAACTCACAACAAATGTCGTTTTGAGGGTGATGTTCCTTGTGTTGAGAGGTTGTTCCGCAAGGTTCAGATTCATGTTTTTCGTTTCATTGATTCCTAGAGTAGTAGTAGCTGCTTGATGTTGCCTATCAGTTTGCAGATGTCTAGAGTGTAGTAGCTTTGCGATGACGTCTTTAGTTTCATTTCATAAACGTCTAGAGTTGTAATGATTTTATGATCCTTGAGATCTCTTTATATATATTTTCCTTCCCATAAAAAAAATATCTAATCTCAGAAGAGCAAGCAGAGTCCTCTTTGCAAACAGCCTATGCCATGTGTTCCTCCTAGAAGTGTATCCCCACCAAATTTGTTATTTGTTGATCCTCTCTTTGATCAACCAGAAAGCCCTTTCTCCAACTCTTTCCACCACCATATTTTTTTTTCTTTTCTATGACTATATAAATAGCTTAATGATAGCTATATCTTAAATGATTTTTTTTTCTTATGTGGCTTGATAAAAATAATTTCTAGGTCATAAGAGAGGAATTCAGCATAAAAGAGATTTGGTTCAAATTGAATTTAGATCAGACACAAATTAAATTATGCACCTTTTGAGTTAAATTGGAGTTGAACTAGACTAAATGAGAGATTTCTATATGATCCTGTCCGAATCAGGGGTCAACGAACGCTGGGGACGTGGCGCTCCCTGCTGGACCCTCGAGCGCTCCGGCGAACCTGCAACAAAACCGAGCCGGGAGGGGTGTCCCGGCGACGGCCCTCCGACGCTCAAGTCAGGCGGGGAATAACAAACAGATGGCCTCAAGATGAAGACTTGCATACCTCCGGTGAAGAAATGGAGACCTTATATAGACCTCTCGAAGAAGCCTGGGCGCGCCAATCAAAGCAACTACCTGCTTTTGACCATGCCCAGGTATGGGTCTGTCAGAAGGGCCATGCCCAGATATGGATCTGTCAGGAAGACGTCCATGAGGCCATATTGCTACTGTATCAACCTTTCCATGATGTGACGGCAAGATCCTCCATCGTGCGATCTTGTGTACGGCCTAATCATCAGACATGCTTCTGCTGATATCCCATATCCCGAGCCGAGCGCATAGGCCGCTCGGCCACCTTTGTACCCTCGCCCTTATCTTGGCCGAACGGACAACCCGCTCGGCCCTTTGGTCCCAGCCGAGCGGACTCCCGCTCGGCCTTTCGATCCTCCTGCCTTGGCGTCGGAAACCCAAGCCCATGGATGGGTTATCTCTAGCTCCGCTTGGACCATTACCTGCTTGGCCAGCCCTCCATCCGTCCTTAGGCTGGGACCCTTCAGAAGGTGGGCCCCCCATTCTTACCGCCGAATCACTTGCCTCTCTTTCAAGTCTAGTCGAAGGAGGCAGTGAGTCCGACTGACTGGACTATGTGTCCGAACGGAGCGGTCGTCGCCTTACCGTCGCTTATAATATCCCTTGAGCCGTCCGGCCCTTACGCCACATTCAGCCGCTCGGCTCTTTGTTTTGGATGTCTTGGCGTTCAACGTGGATGTTCGCTTGTCTAAATCTTCTCGAACATCGCGCAAATCCTTTTCATTAAGTCGAAGCATGTGCGGTATGGGCGCATTAATTGCGCCTGGTGACAAAGCGCCACGTGGCTCCTCTTGCGTGGCGGTGATGATCCGTACGATGGGACGCCGATTGCTTTGAAATGGACGGTTAGATGATGACCTTGTCTCTCGTGACCTGCATCCGACGGCGGAGGCCGACCGACCTCTGCCGTATAAAGCCTTCGTCTCCTTCCTTCGCCGCATATTCGCTTGTGCGTTGCCTTCTGCTTCTTCCTCTGCCGTGACCTCCGACGATCCAGTTCTTGTTTTTCGGCGGCTACCATCTCACCGGTGATCCTTTCCGTCCGTTTCCTTCTCAGTGAGTCTTCTCCCTTCGTTTACAAGGTCTTCCCAACTTGTTTTGCCTCTTTTGCTCCCATTCCTTCGATTCCTCGCTATCTTTTTGTTTCTTCGAGATGACAAGCTCCTCCGAACCCGCTGTTGGTGTTCATGGTATATGGTCACGGAGAGTCGGTTTGATGAGGAGGGTGCTCGGCGCCTTGTTCGGACGTATGGGATTCCCGATAACTATGAAATAGTTGTAGCCGACCGGACCGACCATGACCCCCGATCGGCACCATTTGTTTTTTCTAGACCAATTCCGTGGCCTTAGATTTCCTACCCATCCCTTTATTTTAGGGTTTGTAACTATTTTCGCATCCCGCCCGGCCAACTTGTGCCGAATTCCTTTAGGTTCTTTGGTAGGGTGGTCGTCCTCTTTAGGCATAGTATCCCTCTTGACCCCAAAATATTACACTTCTTTTTCTACCCTAAACAATCCGAGCTTATCTTCCAAAGTAGAATAGGCTTTAGATTTTTTGATAATACCGACCTCCAACAAACACTGGAAGGAGTTTTTCTTCTATATCCGACTTCCGGCCAAGATTCGAACCAAATGGCGGACATCATTGCCGACTCGTAGGAGCTCGCGAAGTTCGAAGCAACCCACTATCTTCATGCGAACTGGTTATCCCAGCGATACAAGATCGACCATTGCTTCTCAGGGGTGTTGTATATTTTCGGATTGTCTCCCGTTCGGGCAAATCTCCCCTTCCGCATGAGTAAGGATTCTTTACTCTCTTAGTCTTTTTTGTCTAATTGATTTTAATTTCTTTTACTGCAGCTGAAGTCATGTGGCGCTCCAAGGCTACCACTCATTTGAAATTAAAGTCCGTGGAAATTGAAGCGGCCACCAAAAAAGAGCTCGCGGCAGATGCAGGAGAGGGCGGGGCGCAGTCCGCCCCTGAAACAGAAGCTGCCCCATCCGCTTCAACGGAGGTTGAGGCGGATCCGGTTTCCTCAGCCCCCGCCGAGCTGGGCGTCCCCCAGGTCGGAGATCCACCATTGGAGGTTCGGCGGAAACGTCGAAGAGACTCCAGCCTTCCGCCGACCCAAGAGGGGGCACCACAGGCGCCGATCGGCGTAACTTCGCCTGCTCGCACGCCATCACAGATCGAGACACCCCTCCCGGCTCGGTTTTGTTGCAGGTTCGCCGGAACGCTCGAGGGTCCAGCAGGGAGCGCCACGTCCCCAGCGTTCGTTGACTCCTGGTTCGGACAGGATCAATTTGGCGCCGTCTGTGGGAACGCACCTGCATCCGAGCAGAGGCAATGGACGAGGCTGGACGACAACACACGATGACGCTCTCGAACGAGGAACTCGACGCTCTGATCGAGATAAGGGTCGCCTAGCTTGTGGAGCAAAAACAGAAAGTAACAGCCGAGCGGCCGAAGAAGCAAGCAACGTCAACGTCTGGTGGTCGAGCAGAAACACCATCGGCTACCGTTCTATTCCTTCGAGCCCTATTCCGGACGCCTCCTGATGCTGTGGCAGTGAATCGCAATCGGGGATCTTCGTCAGATGAAATACCGGTACGGGACAACAGAAAAGGCAAGGCCCTCCGAGCGGACGCTTCTCCCGAGCGGAAGCACCGACTGCCACAGTCCCATCGCCCTCAAAAGCAGATACTTCATCTCCCGAATTCGACTTATAGCAAGCCCCTCCTTCTGGAGCCTCAATAGCGGAAATTTGATGTCAGGCGATGAATCGACCACATACGAGGAAGTTGGGTGGACGAGCAGCCGAGCGGATAAAGATGGATTGGCACTTGGATCCACCATGGAGCGCAAACCACCTCCAGCCTTACCGGGCGGGGTGAAAGGTGTGCCAATGTAAATCATCCTATGTACTTTTTTCGACTGGATACTTGAAATGCAGAAATGAAAAATCAAGAGAACAACTACAAGATCGGGCCAAGCGCTCTAAAATTGAAGGCCCCGTACCATTCGGACGGAGGTATATTATCCTAGCCAAAATGCTCGACGAAGCAGACCCTGAGCCATTCGGCCAAGAGTATGTTATCCAAGCTGGGTGAAAGGAACGAAAGGTGATAAAAAGGAGGGCAAAAAGCTTCGCCGAACGGAAGCGTCAAAAATTAGCCAACGTCGTCTAGCCCAGACGTTAAACCGTAGAGCCACGCCGACCCGGCTATAAAAACCGAGCGGAAAATCGACGAGCACCGTCGTTAAAAATCGAGAGCCGCGCCGATCGGCTATAAATATTCGCGCCGTCGAGCTCCGACGTTAAAGATCGAGAGACGAGCCGGCGTCTATAAATGTCTGAGCGGAAAATCGACGAGCACCGTCGTTAAAAATCGAGAGCCGCGCCGATCGGCTATAAATATCCGCGCCGACGAGCACCGTCGTTAAAGATCGAGAGCCACGCCGATCGGATATAAATATCCGCGCCGTCGAGCTCCGACGTTAAAGATCGAGAAACAAGCCGGCGTCTATAAATGTCCGAGCGAAAAACCGACGAGCACCGTCGTTAAAGATCGAGAGCCGCGCCGATCGGCTATAAACATCCGCGCCGACGAGCACCGTCGTTAAAGATCGAGAGCCGCGCCGATCGGCTATAAACATCCGCGCCGACGAGCACCGTCGTTAAAGATCGAGAGCCGCGCCGATCGGCTATAAACATCCGCGCCGACGAGCACCGTCGTTAAAGATCGAGAGCCGCGCCGATCATGATCGTTCGCAAGTACCAGACTGATTAAGGCCGATCGGCTGTCGGTTGGCCAACACTTCGCATTCACTGAAAGCAATCCCGATCGGTCGTTTAGTAGGAAGGGGAGTCCAAGTGATTCTACGAATAAGCAGCAACACACTAAAACGAGACAATGAAGGGCAAACAAATGCAAGCAAAGGAACATAAGGAGGCCGAACGGCACGTACAAAAATTTTTGCATCCGCTGAGCGGATGAAATACAGAAAGCACTTGAAAGAACTCGCCTCACTCCGGGTCTTCAAAATTAAAGAAGGCGTCCGGGATATCATCAATCATGGCCGCCAGGTCGGAGGCGGGAATATGCATTCCCTCGGGAAGGTGGCCACCCTTCTTCAAGTACGTCATGGTGACCTTGACCGCTTCGGCGAAAGTAGAAGAGACGTTGCCGCCGAATTTTGCGCCGAACCTCTCCGAGCGGAGGTATTCTTGGCGCGCTGCTGCTAGGCGGTTCGGCTCTCCCTCCTTATATTTTTTGAGTGCCGCTCGGGAAGCGGTTAAGGTATCTTGGACAGCCTTCAAGTCCACCTCGGCCTTTGTGCGTTCTGCCGAACGGTCCTCTCGCTCGGCGTTCAGCTGGGCCTCCAGATCCTTGGATCGCTGATCTAGCGCACGGACATCTACTTTCATCTTGTCCAAATCGGCTACCGCTCGCTTCTTCCGGGCAGTAGCGCGTTTGGCATCCGCTTCGCGCTTCTTGACTTGGCCCTCTAGCCGAGCCACCTCTGTAGCCAGGTCGGCAGACTTCTTCTGTTCGGCCTCGAAGGCTTGTTTCTCTCGCTCAGCAGACGGACCTCCCGACACTTGGAGTTTTTCCAGGAGCTCCTTCAGCTCGGCTAGCCGATGGCTAGTGGCGATTTGCTCAGCCCAACGCTGTAAGGGAAATAATGAAATCAGGGACCAAACAGTAGCATGGTGCGGGAAGAAAAATGAATTTACCTGAGTGGCCTGCTGCATGTTGTTGTCGCCGAGCTGCTTGGGCGTCATGAGGGCCACTTGAATCTGCGCGTCCTCAAAAAGCTTGGCGAGCGGACCCGTCAAGGTTATTTCGTGAACAGGGCTCGAGGGCCGATCGGCGGACAGTAAATATTCCTCCGATGGGAATCGGAGGGTAGTTTTGATGGTCGGATGGTCGGACGGCGTTTCTTCAGTCGCGGCCGCTTGATGAGAGGACTCCCCTATGGTGGAAGTTTCGCCCAACCGACGTAAGCGGCGTCGAGTCCGGGGAGGAGAGCCGGAGGGCTGTGCGGTAGGCGAAGCCACGGGGGTCCCGATCTGTGATGGCGTGCGAGCAGGCGAAGTTACGCCGATCGGCGCCTGTGGTGCCCCCTCTTGGGTCGGTGGAAGGCTGGAGTCTCTTCGACGTTTCCGCCGAACCTCCAATGGTGGATCTCCGACCTGGGGGACGCCCAGCTCGGCGGGGGCTGAGGAAACCGGATCCGCCTCAACCTCCGTTGAAGCGGATGGGGCAGCTTCTGTTTCAGGGGCGGACTGCGCCCCCCCTCTCCTGCATCTGCCGGGCGGCTGGGGATGAGACCCCGCTCGGCGAGCTCTTTTTTGGTGGCCGCTTCAATTTCCACGGACTTTAATTTCAAATGAGCGGTAGCCTTGGAGCGCCACATGACTTCAGCTGCAGTAAAAGAAATTAAAATCAATTAGACAAAAAAGACTAAGAGAGTAAAGAATCCTTACTCATGCGGAAGGGGAGATTTGCCCGAACGGGAGACAATCCGAAAATATACAACACCCCCTTGAGAAGCAACTGGTCGATCTTGTATCGCTGACCGGATAACCAGTTCGCCGCATGAAGATAGGCTGGGTTGCTTCTGAACTTGCCGAGCTCCGGCTGAGTCGGCACAGCGGTCTGCCATTTGGTTCGGAATGTTGGCCGCTCGGGAAGTCGGATATAGAAGAAAAACTCCTTCCAGTGTTTGTTGGAGGTCGGCATATTATCAAAAAATCTAAAGCCTATTCTACTTTGGAAGATAAAAGTGCCCAGCTCGGATTGTTTAGGGTAGAAAAAGAAGTGGAATATTTTGGGGTCAAGAGGGATACTGTGCAGCTTAAAGAGGACGACCACCCCGCTCAGCAGCCTAAAGGAATTCGGCACAAGTTGGCCGAGCGGGATGCGAAAATAGTTACAAACCTCTAAAATAAAGGGATGGGTAGGAAATCTAAGGCCGCCCTGGAATTGGTCTAGAAAAAAACAAATGGTGCCGATCGGGGGGTCATGGGGCCGGTCAGTCGGGTTGGCTACAACTATTTCATAGTTATCAGGAATCCCATATGTACGAACAAGGTGCCGAGCACCCTCCTCATCAAACCGACTCTCCATGGTCAGGTACCAAGGGCCATGAACACCAACAGCGGGTTTGGAGGAGCTTGCCATCTCGAAGAAGCAAAAAGATAACGAGGAATCGAAGGAATGGGAGCAAAAGAGGCAAAACAAGTTGGGAAGACCTTGTAAACGAAGGGAGAAGACTCACTGAGAAGGAAACGGACGGAAAGGATCACCGGTGAGATGGTAGCCGCCGAAAAACAAGAACTGGATCGTCGGAGGTCACGGCAGAGGAAGAAGCAGAAGGCAACGCACAAGCGAATATGCGGCGAAGGAAGGAGACGGAGGCTTTATACGGCAGAGGTCGGTCGGCCTCCGCCGTCGGATGCAGGTCACGGGAGACAAGGTCATCATCTAACCGTCCATTTCAAAGCAATCGGCGTCCCATCGTACGGATCATCACCGCCACGCAAGAGGAGCCACGTGGCGCTCTGTCACCAGGCGCAATTAATGCGCCCATACCGCACATGCTTCGACTTAATGAAAAGGATTTGCGCGATGTTCGAGAAGATTTAGACAAGCGAACATCCACGTTGAACGCCAAGACATCCAAAACAAAGAGCCGAGCGGCTGAATGTGGCGTAAGGGCCGAACGGCTCAAGGGATATTATAAGCGACGGTAAGGCGACGACCGCTCCGTTCGGACACATAGTCCAGTCAGTCGGACTCACTGCCTCCTTCGACTAGACTTGAGAGAGAGGCAAGTGATCCGGCGGTAAGAATGGGGGGCCCACCTTCTGAAGGGTCCCAGCCTAAGGACGGATGGAGGGCTGGCCAAGCGGGTAATGGTCCGAGCGGAGCTAGAGATAACCCATCCATGGGCTTGGGTTTCCGACGCCAAGGCAGGAGGATCGAAGGGCCGAGCGGGAGTCCGCTCGGCTGGGACCAAAGGGCCGAGCGGGTTGTCCGTTCGGCCAAGATAAGGGCGAGGGTACAAAGGTGGCCGAGCGGCCTATGCGCTCGGCTCGGGATATGGGATATCAGCAGAAGCATGTCTGATGATTAGGCCGTACACAAGATCGCACGATGGAGGATCTTGCCGTCACATCATGGAAAGGTTGATACAGTAGCAGTATGGCCTCATGGACGTCTTCCTGACAGATCCATATCTGGGCATGGCCCTTTTGACAGACCCATACCTGGGCATGGTCAAAAGCAGGTGGTTGCTTTGATTGGCGCGCCCAGGCTTCTTCGAGAGGTCTATATAAGGTCTCCATTTCTTCACCGGAGGTATGCAAGTCTTCATCTTGAGGCCATCTGTTTGTTATTCCCCGCCTGATTTGAGCGTCGGAGGGCCGTCGCCGGGACACCCCTCCCGGCTCGGTTTTGTTGCAGGTTCGCCGGAACGCTCGAGGGTCCAGCAGGGAGCGCCACGTCCCCAGCGTTCGTTGACTCCTGGTTCGGACAAGATCACTATATAAGAGAGGAAAACCTCCTCTCCTCTTACAACCTACCCACCCTCCTCCCTCCACATGCACTGTACTCTCCTATTAGCTTTTTCCACTTCATTGGGACGACATTAACCCCTTTCTCCCTTTGTTTGTGTCAGTGCAATCATTCCCTTAGACTTAGAACTAAGATTTAAATTAAGGGGTGATTGGTACAATCATGTCATAAGTATAAATGGTTTTGAAGAAGTTAGCAAAAGGTTCAAGTAGGATTAATTTATATTATTCTAATGGGTGTCAAGTATGTAGGTGTAGGAACTTAACATAGGTTGGAAAAATCTATTTGGGTCAAGGTGACTAGATACTTAACAAATGAAAAACTCTAAATGAGTCTAAGTAATTGGAGACTTGGTAAAGAAAAAGTTCAAGAGCTCTTTATCAAAAATTGAAGTTCCGGAGGAGTAAACACCCAGGAAATTGATTGTGGAGCAGGTAGCTCTTGATTTGACAAGTGTCAAGGAAGATACACGTCTATAAAGATGTTAGCTCGATAGCTCAAAGACCCGGATCAAGTAAGACTTGAAGTTAAACGTGAAGAGCTTTAACGCTTCTAAGGGCTAGAGGCTTGTCAAGAAGAACTCGAGGGAGGAGCTGAAGAGAGTACGAGCTTATGTCAGTTAGGTTTTTAGGTAGTTTTTCTACTTGTGTATTTGACTAAAGAAAAGTCATTCTAGGTCGAAGTCGATGAATACATACGAGGTCGAGCAGATTCAATTGATTGAAGGTTTATTCAGTCGATTAAATATTCAAGTAGTCAACTATAGACTGGCTGCTCGTGAAAAGAAACATTTGTTTTTGTTTTAGGTTGAATGAATTGCACTATAATTTAGTTGACTGAAGTCGCTTGAGTCGGCTACTTAGTCGACTGTTTTGCGTCATTGTATTATGCCAAGCGATATGATCATCAATAAACTCAAGACTTGTTCTTGACTAGATAAGGTTCATGGCAACAAGATTTGAGTTGACTGGACAAAGTATAATGGAGTTGCTGCAACAACAAAAAGGTCACGAGGTTATCTAAGTGAGTTGGCTAATCAGAGATTGAGTTGATTGAAGACACAAACAGCAAGAGAAACAGTCACAAGTTTATCTAGTTGAGTATTTGAATATTGATCAAGTCGACTAAAAACACAAACGCCAAGAGAAGAAGTCGAAGCAATATCCGAACGCATTGGCTGATAAAATTCAAGTCAACTAATTAATTTACAATGAGTCAACTAAAGATACAATCGTTAAACAAAAAACTCAGTGGTTATGTCAATTGATATTGCTTTGAATCCATTGATAACAATTTGAGTCGACTGAATGGACTTTGAGTAGATTGGAGACGAAACAATCTTGCAGATAAGATTCCAAAATTGGTGTTTCAGTTGGCTGACATGCAAATTTGAGTTGACAGAAGTACTATAGATTGCGACCATAACTAGGGGAGCAAGGCAACTTCAAAACGCAACAATTTATGTAATTACAAATGCTCATTGTTCTTATTGTTCACAAGTATTCTTAATGACCTTGAAGAAGATTGTCTCTAAAGGGTTTCTTTTTCTTGTTTACAATTGTTATTCTCTTAGTGTTTTCCTTTCATATCAATAATAAAAGAAAAATATTTTTGTACAAGATTTCTACACCTCCTGGAATGAGAACTTATTTCATATTAGGGGATTTCAAGGGATAACTCAACTTAAGAGTCATACCTTGTCAAATAAGATCTGGAATCTAAACAATGTTAAATAGCTTTGTGTTGGCATTGTGATTGTCTTATTTTCCATTAAATATCTTTCATATTAGTTGCTAACATATTAATTAAGTTTTGCAGTAAAAGCAAATAAAAAGAATTTTAAATTCTAGGTTGTCTATTCATTCCCCATCTAGCCACATTGACCCTAACAGAGTGATGGCTTTCAACGGCCTTCCCACCTGGCCTCCCTTTGCCGTCCCTATGCAGCAATGCTTAGGTGGTTGTTCTTTAAGAACGATAAGCAACAAAGCTAATCAATGGCGTGAGAGCTAATTCTAGGCATTCTTGTAAGGGATGTGTTATTGATGCATATTGCAACAAAAAATGATGATTGCCCATCCCTACTGAGCCATGCTCTGATCAAATAAATTTTTATATATTTCTATCAAGAAATGGAAGGGGAGCCTTGGCGCAATGGTTATGTTGTTGCCATGTGACCAAAAGGTCACGGATTCGAATCCTGAAAACAATCTTTTGTAAAAAAACAGAGTAAGGCTGCGTACAATGGATTCTTCCTCGGAACCGCGCATGGCGGGAGCTTCGTGCACCGGGCTACCCTCTTTTCTATCAAGAAATGACCATACTTTGTTGCTTACATGTTCATTGTGCATCTGTTGAATTTTGCCACAATTTTCAGTACCTAATATGTGTTTCACGTGAGGGAAGGATAAAAGAAGGAAATAAAGTGACCAAGAGCACCTTCCACAGTTGCTTTAGTGGAAAAAGGTTAAAGAGAGGGAAAAGAATGAGGAATTCTTTCCTGCATTCTTCTTTTATATTGTTTCCATCCTCATCTTCGAGTGCAATGGAGCTCAAATCCGAACTTGTGAAATTCTAAAACAAATTTATTTTTATTATGTCTTTTTTTTTTTGAAAAATAGAGCCTTGAAATTTAAGTTTCCTTCACTCTTTCCTTCCCTCCAAAAAAAGGGTTAGAAAAAAAATATTTTACATCTTTTTCTCTACCTCTTTCTTTCCCTAGATATTTCTTTCCTTTGCAAGAAAGGAAATGTTACAGCACCACAAGAAGCTTTTTAAGTCCTCTGGCAACTAATGCAACACAAACAAATCATACCAACAAGAAAAAGAACTCATCGAAGGGAAATATTATTAAGTTGAAAATGACCTCATATAGATTGTAACCCTTTCTATAACTTCAAAATAAGATCTTGCTCTCTGTAAAAATATAATTTGGGTCTCTTGAAAGTTTTAACTTTTAACAAACGTCCAAACAATTATGAACAAAAAATAAAGTAAAATTCTAAACTATATCATTCTCCCCTTTTAAGAAGAATTCGACTTTATTGAATAGGGAGATCAAGATGTGTGGGCATCTCATATACATTCAAAGTGAGGGCACCTGTGTAGATTGGTTAATTATTGTTCTATTTCTTTAAGTAACTTGAGAGCAAGGTGTAAAAATTTATACTTAGTAATCCAAACTTCATCGATTTTCAAGAAGTCCTCTCCAATGAACTAGGTACCTCCAGCTACTATCATGAAGAAGTAGCATCATTTAAGCATCCATAATGCATTTGATTCAAGGAGTGAGCTGTGTCATGGATGGTGTGCAAGAATCTAAACTATAGGGTGTAACCTTTAGGCAAATCAAGAAACAAAAAGGAGGTCTTGAATCTCCATTAGTACCGTAGTAAATCCTCTATATAAACTCATATTTAAATTAATAACTAACTCAATAACATGCATTTAAACAAGTTTCCTCACATTTTTTGAAGGGATTAAATGAACAAGCATGAAGTTTTTTTAAGGAGTTTTTAGGAATGCGTTCAAAGCGAATAAACAAAGAATTCAATGTTAGGGATCACTAAAATAATGCAATTAAATGTCCTTATTGACTTAGGATTCTTCCTACTCTAGTCTAGATCATCAGAAGACATTTTAAATGATTTAAACATGTCAAGATATAGTTTTTCTTTAAAAAAAAAAAGATAAAATGGTTTTACAGGCCTTCATGAAGTGTTTGTAGAAGGCTATAACTAGCCACCTAAAGAATATGGGATTTGGACCTATCTATAATCACCTAATTTGCATTAGGTCTGTCGAAATACCTTCAGCAGATCCATGATAATTATAAACCCAATGAAGAGGACATAGGATTATAAAGAACACTTCTTTGGATCATGAGTTAAAATACTGTTCCGTGCTAGGCGAAATGGGCATGTCGCCCGGCACCACAAAAACAACCTCTTTATGTTGCGACTGAGGCGCACATGCCACAACCATCTCGGGTCGCGGTGAAGACACGCGTGGGTCGCGTGCGCGATGAAGGTAGGAAAACACATAGGAAAATTAAAATTATGTTAATAAAATTTATATTAATAATTCCAATTAACTCCTAACTAAATAGATAATTTAAATCAACTTAATCAATGATAAGATATCACATTAATTTAACACACACACACATATATATATATATATATATTATTTATTTTAATTTTAAAAATATATAATAAATTATTTATTTATTTATTTACCATATAAAATACCTCGATCTCGTATTTTTTTCTTTTTAAAAAAAATATTTTCTTTTCATTTTTTTAGAATTTTTTTATTTTTAATTAATATATTTTATATTTAAAAAAAATATTGAAATTATATTAGCACGGCATGACACGGTACCGAAATCGTATTGTTCTGACTGGGATCGAAACCTCAAGATTTTAAACTATGCTTTGGATTAACCAACAACTGTTTAGTAGTAGAGTGTCAAGGATAGAATGGATATGTTAGTGGGTATCGAGTGCCTTACTGTAAATTAGGATAAAAGCAACAAGGAATTTCCATTGAAATTTGGTTCATAACTCTCACAAAAGTACTAAAAGTGTTCAAATGTTTAATGGGTATGGCCAACCACTTATACAACTCATCTTGTGCTAAAAGTAGTTTCTGTTGGGGTTGCAAAGTTGCAAACATAGTCCCATATTGAAAACACATGGAAAAGATCATGGGTTTATAAGAAAAAGATATCTCTATTGGCATGAGGCCTTTTGGGTAGAGCCCAAGAGCAAAACCATGAGGGCTTAGGCCCAAAGTGGACAATATCATGTCATTGTGGAGATATCTAAATTCTTTTCGATCCTACAATTGGTATCAGAGCCCGGACTGTGCACAAGAGCTATGGTCTGATTGAACCATGTGAGTACAATATTGACCTCGAACAAAGAAAGTGGGGGCTCCTATGTTCGGATCAAGAGGACCAGACACCAGGCAGGAAGTCCTAGTAGGTCGGGTGGACCGAGGGGCAGGAAGTCCTAGTAGGTCGGGTAGACCGAGGGGCAGGAAGTCCTAGTAGGTCGAGTAGACTGAGGGGCAGGAAGACCTGGTGGGTCGAGGATCGGACGTGGGAAGCCCATGGTCCTTTGTTTGAGGGGGGGATTGTTGGGGTTGCAAAGTTGCAAACATAGTCCCATATTGAAAACACATGAAAAAAATCATGGGTTTATAAGAAAAAGATATCTCTATTGGCATGAGGCCTTTTGGGTAGAGCCCAAGAGCAAAACCATGAGGGCTTAGGCCCAAAGTGGACAATATCATGTCATTGTGGAGATATCTAAATTCTTTTCGATCCTACAGTTTCCACTTGTCACTAATATTGATTTCAATTTGGTGATATTCACTATGCAAGTTGATTTTGGAGAAGCAATACACTCGGGTCATCAAGTTTAGTTATAGAAAACTTATACTTGAGTGATTTTGTTTGACAACAAAATATGGATGCATATGCTCCAACAGTCATCTTTTTAGGGCTCAATAAGGCAAGGATGGATCCTCTTCCTAATGAAGCCTCTTTTAAAAAACCCTTCAACTTATTTATTTCAACACGTTACAGTGAGTTCAAACAATAGTGTGGTCAATTCAGTAATTATGATCCCAGAACCAAATTTATGGTATGTCGAATCATGTGCATAAGCAAAAGCTAATAGGTAACTTTTCAGAAATATATTCGAACCCATCTAAGAACATAACTTCTAGGGGTGGTTATTTAGTGATGTATTATGGCATACCCTGATGTTTTAGGCCACTAAAGCTATCATCACCCTTGATTCCTCACATTCTTTCTCAAATTGCAATTACTTGACAAGGTAAAGAGGGAGCTTTTGAAGGCTATAGTTTTTATTTCAAGTTTGGTATCGTTTGGGTTGGTCAAATACAACCAAAAACTTCTTCACAAAAGTGACAAAAGAAATAGGTATTCTTACTCTCATAATGAGTTACAGAGACATCATAAAGCAAACATTGAATAAGGATAACATGAGTTGCGCTCATAGTAAGGACATTACACCATATTTTAGCTGCATATGGGCCCATTTCAATAGGGACCAAATGCTACAATGTAATGTTTGGTACATATGCCATATTTTAGAAGTTTGGTATACATGCCACCACCATGTAAGGACTTGGATGTACATATGCCACCATAAATTTGTAGATCTCCTAGGGCCTAATGTAGTTACTAGATGATAGTTCCTGAGCAAGTCGAGCTAGTTGATTTTCCTAATTCTGGTGACACTCCATTAGGAGGTGTGCCACCACTCAAGGGGCCTAATGGTCAAAAGATAATGTCTCATGTATTGCTCACTCTACGGTCTTACAGCAAGCTTCTTTAATTGAGATTGAGGCTATTTTGCAAATTAGTAAACTCTAGACTAGGACCTAAAAAATAGTAAAATAGGGTTGAATAAAATTTTAGCTGGCTTGCTCAAGCAAAGGCATATCACAAGAAGAGGCAGGAGCCAAGTCTCATGCAAATGAGGTGGCATCAGGAATCGCATTGGAATAGGCTTAAGGACTTTCGGTTGTGATCTAATTGGGCGTGTTATGGAAGTGAATGAGGTGTCTCCTAGGAACACTATCGCAAGGACATGACGGCACGCAACATTAGGGGAGGGGGTGGATGTTGTGGATGTCGGCATGGAGTCTTTAAAGAAGTGTAGGAGCATATGCAAGGTCACGCGATGCCCCTTTCTATTTCATCTCTCAATTTATTAAATTTAGCAAACTATTATACTAATGTTAAGTTGTTCTCCGAAAAGAATGTGGTGTAGAGTCTGATTGCAACGTCTCGATAAGAACCGCTATATCTCTATAAGACTTAGGTGTAGTATTAAATATATAAGAATTCTCAGGTTGAATAAGAACAAACATTATAAAATATTGATTGTCTTATATTTGAAATATAGAACATAGGAATGTTCACTAGTAAAGTAATGGAGGTAGTAGATACAATAATTAGAAGAAGAATTAATATTTTATCTTTACAAGAGATAAAATGAGTAGGTAAGGCAAAGATGATAGAGAACATAGAGTTTAAGTTATGGTACATAGGAAGAAGTAAAATAAGAAATTGAATAGCTATTGTTATCGATAGCTCGTTAAAAGTAATAGTTAGAAAGGAGATAGGATTATAACTCTTAAAATAGTAGTGACCAAATAAACTATTAATATAATTAGAATAAATGCATCTAAGTAGGATTAGACGAAGTCATCAAATATAAATTTTGAAAAAAAACCCTAAATGAGGTATCCAAAAAAATTTATCCTAAATGAGATGATTTTAATAAAAAAAGATCTAAATTGACATGTATAGTAAGAAATGAAGAATATGATATGGTACGTGGGGTTATGATTTTGGAATAAGAAATGAAAAAAAAAAACTATATCAAATCTTGCGATAAAATATGAACTAATATAGCCAATACGTATTTCAAGAAAAGAGAAGAACATTTGGTTACATTCAAAAGTGAGAACAATAAGTTGAAAATTGCTTTTCATATGGTCAAGAAGAATAATAGAAAGATTTGTAGAGATTGCATAGTACCAATAAAATGAAAACGTAGATGACTCCTAGAATCATGCGATGGAAGTTAAAGGACGAGAAGTAAAATATCTTTAAGGAGAGGATAAGAACACAAGTATTAGGAGAAATACATAACAACTCGAATAAAACATGAAATAAAATGACATTAAATTTGAAAATGATGGCTAAGAGCATACTTGATGAGTCTAAAAGGACGTGAACTTCCAAGTAAAGAATCTTAGTGGGGTAATGAAAAAGTATGTAACTGAAAGTGACAAAAAATGAACAGCTTAAACACACTTGTAAGAACGAAGAAAATTTTAAAAAGTATGTGACAACTAAGAAAGAGGCAATGAAAGCGTTGAGTAAAATAAAAAATAAAACTTTCGAACACTTATATCGGCAGTTCGATACAAAAGAAGAGAAAAAAGACATCTATAGAATAGTTAGAGCAAGGGAGGAAAAAAAGAGATCGTATCCAAATAAGATGCATTAAAGATGAATACAGTAGAGTACTAGTGAATGATAAGAAAATAAAAGAGTGATTGAAGAGAATTTTCATCAACTTTTTAATGAAGGTTTACATGACCGACTTAAGTAATTTAAGTAGGTAAAGAAGTATAAAAATTTAAATTTTTATCAAAGAATTCAAACTTCAAAAATATAACAAGCTTTAAATAGAATTTAAAATGAAAAAGTGATTGGACTAAATGATATTTCGATAGAGGTATGGAAATGTTTAGGAAGTAGAGAAGCAGGGTATTGAATGCTTACGAAATTATTCAAACTGATATTGGAAACAGAAAAAAATGATGATTAGTGAAGGATAAGTACTTAGATCCTCTGTATAAAAAATAAAGAAAATGTACAAATTATATGAATTATAGGAGCATTAAACTAATGAATCATACCATAAAATTTTGGAAAAGAATGATAAAGAAAAGACTAAGGAAATATGATGATTGAAAACCAATTTGGATACATGCTTACAAGGCCAACAATAAAAGTTATGCATCATCTCAAATAATTAATTGAGAAATATCGAGAAAAAAGAAAGAGTTACACATTATATTTGTCGACCTAGAAAAAGCTTATGACAAAGTCCTGCGAAAAGTTATATGAAGAATTCTAAAAAAGCAATGTGCTAAAGTAGAATATATTGAAATAATTAAGAATATGTCTAGGATATAATTGCAAAATGGAAGACTTTAGATGGATTGACCAAAGAATTTCCTATAAAGATAGGATTATATCAAAGATTGACTTTAAGTCTCTATCTTTTTATATTAATCATGAATGAACTAATTGGACATATTCAAGACACGCTACCATAGTGCATGTTATTTGTAAATGATATTGTTTTACTAAATGAGACACGTGAAAGAGTAAATGATAATCTTGAATCTTAGTAGGATCAATGAAACTGAAAGGTTTCCAGCTTAGTAGAGTAAAAATGAAATATATAGAATTTATGTTTATAAATATTAAATGTAGCAAGACAATTATTGAATAAAAGATGATGAATTATTTGACTAAGAGCTTTAAGTATTTAGGATTATTTTTTTAAAAGGATAGATGGCTTGAGAGATATGTATTATATAAAATACAAATAGGATTATTGAAATGGAGGAGAGAGTGTTAGACGTTCTTTATGATCATAAGGTACCTTAAAGAGAAGTTCTACAAAATACAATTAGACATGTTATGTCATATAGAGCTGAATGTTTGTCTATAACTCGAGCATACGAGCAAAAGATGATAATCACAGAGATGAGGATGTTAAGGTGGATGTGCGGACATACAAGAATTGATAGGATAAAAAATGAAAACATTTGAGAGAAAGTCAACGTTGCAACTATTGAGGGAAAATTCCAAGAGACACGTTTAAGATGATATGAATATGTACTTAGACAATCAATAAATGTTCTAGTAAGACAATGTAAAACTATGACAAATACACACATTAAACGAGAAAGACTAAAAAAAACTTGATTAACAATGATAAAACAAGATAAAAATGTATTTAAATATTGATGATAATATAATAAGGGATAAAGCTGACATAGGAGGATTCATATAGCCGACCTCACTTAGTAAGATAAGGCTTATTGTCATTGTTGTTGCTATACAAAAACATGAATTATGTTATTTTAGTGTTAGAAAGTTGGGTTGGTTGTTTTGTTAAGCCTTCAATCATCATTTACATAAGTAACATTAAAGTAAATATATGAAGGAGAAGCTTAAAAGAGAGAAACAGTAAAAAAATCATGAGAAGAAATGAAAGTACTAAAACAAAATAGAGATGAGATAAAGAAGAGGAAAAAAATAAGAAGGTAAAAAAGGTGGCAAGGAGTAAAGAGAATAGAAGATAAATAAATACCAACATGTGAAATCAAATTATTAAGAGATACTGTCTTTGACTCAACTTGTAATGAAGGCCTCTTGCCAAAGCGCATGGTCTGACCATGATGGTGCAACCTCCTCAATTGGTATGTTCATGCTAGAGCAAATTCTGCACAATGGGAAGAAACAAACCAAAAAAAATCACCAGCATAGCAACTTAAGTAGTTTCTACTGTTACAGAAATTTTAAGATTGGAATGTGCTATATAAGAAATTGGAAGACGCTGGCCAATCATGGGATCAAATCTAAAATGAAAATCAGTTCAAACCCTCATAAGATTTTGATGAGTATGAAAAATATATGCATTCTTCAAAAATCAAGAAAAAGTAAGGAGAAATTAACCTTACATTTTAAACCAGTATTTCATTAAACAAGATAATGTGACGAATATAATGGCTCCTGCTACTTAAATTCTGTCAATAAATCCTGTAATAACTCTAGACAACAAGTTTACCAGATTGGTTATTGTTTATTAAACTAAATGAGAAATTCATGTATGGCGTGTTAAGTAAAGGCACCAACAATATTATATAATGTAATTAATAAACTTGAAAAATATAAATGAATGACAAAATCGAGCACCAGCTAGATTATTACTTCATTACAAAGCATGTTTTTGGAAAGTCACCAAATAGTTGGTTTATACTAAGTTCAAAGGCTATCAAGATGAAGATGGGTAAGAGTAAAAGATGGCAAGGAGAAAATATCATGTTTGCTGCATGATAACTGTGCTTTAAATGAACATCCAATAGCCCAGCCTCATGGTTCATATAGGACTTCAATCTGAATGTGTTTTAATATAATAAAATTTGTTCATCCAAAACAAACTTATATAATGTTTACATCAAATCAACGTAAAAAGGTAGATGAGGGAGCAAGAATTTACTCAATCACTAACTGGCGTATAACTCCTGGAAGTATCCCATCACTAATTGGAGCTGTTTGCACTACAAATGAACATAATTCTTGTTCAGTTGGAGGTGGTTCTGTGAAATCATGAATGACCTAGTTGAAGAATAAAAAAGGTATTATCAAGATAAAAATAAAAGAATGATATTAAAACAAGAAAAAAGGAAAAAAAAAGAACAAGTATAAAAATCCAAGGTAGGGCTATGGAAGTTGTTTGCCAAGGTCTTGGGGATTAAATCCTGCCCTCACCTAGCGTGTTTATCATGATCATAAAGCAATATTATATAGAATTTATCAACTGGTGTCGTTCCTTCCCAAAGAAAAGTGTGTGTGTGTGTGTGTGTCCACACATTTGCTTTTTTAATTGAATAAACACATTCATAAGTTATTTAGAGCAACTTGTGACAATTGGTATCAAAGCGGACCTAATCTTAGAGATGCAAAACTGTTGAAAAGCATTGTCTACATGATGGAGCAACCACCATGAATGATTCTGTCTGAGTTAAAATTTTGAATCTTGATGGGATGTTAAACCTTAAGTGAAAAAGATTGTGTTGCTAAAAATTACATCAAACTTGCTCTAATATTAATAAAAAAATGCTATGACGCCAAGTCAAAGCAGCTTTGATGCAGTCAAAATTGCTCTGACTTTGGTCAAAATTATTCCAACACTGGTCAAAATTGCTCAAACATTATCAAAATTGCTCCAGTCTTGTCGATTAGAGATGATTTTGTCTGGAAGTCAAGGCTTTGGATCTTGACAGGATGTCAAGCCTTAAGTTGAAAAGGTTGTATGGGTCAAAACTGCTTCAACACTAGTCAAAATGTTCAGATGACAGTCAAAACTGTTTTGATGCAATCAAATCTACTCTGATGCCTCCAACATTGGTTAAAACCATTCCAACTTAGTCAAAATTGCTACAATTTGGTTAAGTGCTCTAATATTATGTTAGCAGTTTTGGCAAAACTATTACAACATGAAGCAATTTTGATTAGAAGTGCTCCAATGCTAGTCAAAACTGCTCCAACGGTATAGCAGATCAAAACTAAACTGTTTTAACACTAGTAACTCCAACTTGATCAAAAGTGCTACAAAGTAGAGCAGTTAAAGTAATTTCGACCAACGTTGCTACAATGTGGAACAGTAGAAGCAATTTGGCCAAATCTATTACACATTGTAGCAATTTTGGCTAAAATTGCTACAATGATGATTGATAGATTAAATAAAAAAGGTAATTTGAGGAGAAAATTTAACATGAGGCACAATTTTGAGTTTTTTTTGAAACATAGAATGTCCTATTAATGATAAAAAAAACAAGGGGTGCTCTTTTGATGTTTACCCATAATTAATCAAAATTAATTGAATTACTCTAATTATTTGGCCAAGATTACTCTCAATAAATTTAATTAAAATAACTAAGTAAAATTTCATTATTTTAATTAGAATCAGATTAATTAAAATAAAATCTGATAAACTTAATCAAATTCAATTTGATTAAAATATCAGCTCTAAAAATTTGATTTAAATTAATTCAGTTTAAGTACTTTAAGTTAAATTAATTTAATTGTAATTAAGTTAATAAATTTTTTAATTAACTAATTTTCTGAGTTAATGTAATTAATAAATTAAATTTAACTAGAATCAAATTAACTTAATAAAAATATGATTTAAATTAATTCATCTTGATTTGTATGATTTAAATATGATATAATTAATTAAATTAAATTTTTTAAACTACAATTATAAAAATCCAACTATCATGAACATTAATGAAAATAAATAATATAAAAATAATTTTAAAATTTTTAAAATACTACAATTAATTTCTTACTAAACTATTAATAACTATATATTTAGTATTTATTATTAATTAACTTATTAAGTGTTATAGTTTATTATTTACCTCCTAACCTCCCACACACAAGGCATCTCCTTCCTAGAGCCACAACGGAAGGCAAACACGAGCTAACATAAGCGCCACAACAAGTCGAGCTAACATAAGCGCCACAGCAAGTCTCCTCCGTGCCTCTTCCTTCAAAGATTTTTGGCTTTTAATCACCTACTCCTCAGCAATCCAACCCTTCAGTAATCAACTCCAATGCCCACTAGGGTCCTAGCAAACAATGGTGCATCATTTGTGCCTCGGGTCGGTAGAATTGGGTGATTCCTTTCAATATTCCTTCAATTCTATCAATTTCTTCTAAATTCTCATTTACTTTCTATTATTTCAATTAACATTTGAAAGGATCTCAAAAAACTCTCCAAGAAATAGGCTGGAATTGGATCAGCTACTGTTGATCCTGATCCAACTCGGTCCATCCATATTAGGATCGGTGAAGTTTACCAACCATGTTTCTGGCATTCCAATGCACTCTTTTCCTTTTTTTTTTGGGGATAAATAAAAATTTAGTATAGCTTAAACCAAGATTACAATAGCCGGTCGTCTAAGAGTTACTTATGTCTGACAGACCAGAGTAAACACCCAATGACCGGTCCAGCATCCAGAATGTGACTGCATGACTTGGTTGCAAGTAGTTCTTCCACACTATCCGGGCCCATGACTTCTTAGGACTAGGATGCCTAAAAAAATCATATGCCTTAGCCACCCTGCCATTGTCTTGAGCAAACCACTCTTCTTGTTTCTGTCCAGCAACCTCCGATGACCCAGCAGCTGATAATATAAGATCCCTTATCTGAAGCAGGTGCTTGATCGGGGGGAATCTGTGTGGGTCACCTCCAGGTCCATAGCAGGAAGTTATTGGCCAAGTGACTCACCAATGCACTCTTTAGTACTGGCCAAGTGACTTATTGAGGATCTTTATGCTTTGTAGAAAGCTTCTTTTTTGAAGGAATGGTGATATAGACAAGTCTTTTAGCTTGATAAGTAGGAAGCTATTGTCACTCGGAAAGTTATGGGAGGTCATGAAGTGAAGGATGTTAGGATGTTGAAGTACACCATGAATGATAAGAGAATTCTTCCTGTTCTCAATATGAAGAGTGTTTGTTATATAACATTTGGAGAGGAAAGCATAGCCTCATCCTTGGAATTTGAATATTTTAGCTAAGTCTCCTTTCTAAGCTTATAGGAGTATTCAGAACACAATTCTAGAACTCTGGGTTGATTGGATTGATGTTATTCCTTCAGAGGCAATTTACATAGTGCAAAAGGTGCCAACTACTATAATTGATGTGTTAAACCATCTTGTTTCAACTGTGGAAGGTGTATGGAGGGTAATTGCCCATTTGTTGTGGATCTGTGAGACCGACTCTCTTGAGAGGTTAAAGGGGTGGATATTCTAATTTAGGTGGATGGTGGAATGATAAGAATGCTTGAAGAGGGAGTTGGTCTTGGTAAATAAGTTGCCGCATTTATGAAGTTTCTTATTAGAGTTGGTCTAGAACATATTTTGAAGGATAGGAATAGCAGAAAACATAATGAGGTGCAGTGCTATTCTACAAATAACCTTGTTCAGTAAGAATAAGGTGCAAGAGTTTTGCAAGCTTTCTGGTGCTTGTAATTATGTGTAAGGGAAGTTTAGGGGACTGATTTATCAGATGTTGGTAGATTGCCTGTAGGTATTCTGTGATGTAGCATGGGTGTCAGATTAATGGATGTACCTATTGTCTATTGAGGTGAGGTGGTGGTGGTCCCTTTAGTTGTTGTGGCTGTAATGAGGAGAGCCTCTTCGGTGGTGCATGGGGAGCTGATTTCAATCAAAGCTGGGTTACAATATTGTTTGGACAATTTTATTGGGTTTTGGGTTGTAGTTTTGATTCTCAAGTTCTTGCTGAATGTTTAAGAAGGACCTGCTTCATGGCAGACCATGAATCTAATGAAGGACATTAAAGCATTGGGGTGGTAGCGTTATTGAGTGACAATATTGTGGTAACTTTGTAAGGAATATTGGCGCGAAGGGTGTCAATATTGGCACATAGCTTGCCGAGGTTTTTTGAAAAAGGGATATTGGCGCGAAGGGTGTCAATATTGTGGTAGCTTTTTAAGGAATATAATGAAAGAGTTGGTAGTGTTGTTAAAATGGGAAAGGTATATTATATTGAATAGAATGTTTTTAATTTATTCATCATTAATGTGCTATTGAAATATATGAATTTACAATATTCTCTACAATCAAATAACATTTTGTAATTTTTAATTTTAAGATAAATTTTTATTTTCATCTACCAAAAGTATATGTAAACCTTTTAAGGTTTGAAAATTGAAATCTACTTTTATTTTTCAATTTTTTCTTTTCATTGAAGTGAGCAGATTGGGTTTGAATCCAATAATAGCACTAGCACCGTTGAGAGCCAAAGATATCCCCAAGCAAGGCTTAAAGTTTTTCTCCACAATTAAAATGAGCTTAACCTTTTTAAACCCCTATCAGTTGGGTAAATAACATTTGCAGATAACATACACAAAGTATTTGGCTCAGATATATGTGTGCATGCATGTACATAACTATTTATGGAATTCATTCCAAAAGGTCATATGTTGACCCTGGGCGCCCCACACGGCCGACCCACGGCTATATGTGAAGAGGTAAACCAAGAAACCGAAGAGGCCACAACATGGGAGGATATTTCCATCGACTTCGCCGAGAATCGGCCCTTGCCCCATTTCTACAAATCTACCTTGTGGTGACCAACTCAGCTATGCCTTGAGGGAAACTATATATGGAATTCATGTGGCAAACGGAGATTCGCTCGCCCCTAGTGCCCCCGCCAACCCATCCCTAAGCCAACACGGAAGAGATAAATCACGGGTGGCTACTAGTCATTAGTGCAGGTGGCAAGGCATGGGGGGAGGCATGCTTGGACACGCCGAGTTTTGACTCCAAGACCTCATGTGGCAACACCCCTTGCCTTAACCACCGCACCACCCCGAGGGGACACTATTTATGGAATGCATGAAAATATGTAGAGATGTATAATGAAAAAAAAACAGCTTTCAGTTAGGTTCTCAGAGAAGGAAAAAATTGATGAATTAACAAATCAATTCATATCAAGCTTGATTAGGGCAGAATCTGTGTGGGCCACCTCCAGGTCCGTAGTAGGAAGTTATTGGCCTAGTGACTCGCCAATGCACTCTTTAGTAGCTATGAAGAGTGTTTGCTATATAACATTTTGAGAGGAAAGCATAGACTAGCTAAGTCTCCTTGCTAAGCTTATAGGAGTATTCAGAACACAATTCTAGAACTCTGGGTTCCTTGGATTGATGTTATTCCTTCAGAGGCAATTTACATAGTGCAAAAGGTGCCAACTACTATAATTGATGTGTTAAAGCATCTTGTTTCAACTGTGGAAGGTGTATGGAGGGTAATTACCCATTTGTTGTGGATCTGTGAGACAGATTCTCTTGAGAGGTTAAAGGGGTGGATATTCTAATTTAGGTGGATGGTGGAATGATAAGAATGCTTGAAGAGGGAGTTGGTCTTGCTAAAGAAGTTGCCGCATTTATGAAGTTTCTTATTAGAGTTGGTCTAGAGCTTATTTTGAAGGATAGGAATAGCAGAAAACATAATGAGGTGCAGTGCTATTCTACAAATAAGCTTGTTCAGTAAGAATAAGGTGCAAGAGTTTTGCAAACTTTCTGGTGCTTGTAATGTGTAAGGGAAGTTTAGGGGACTGATTTATCAGATGTTGGTAGATTGCTTGTGGGTATTCTGTGATGTAGAATGCGTGTCAAATTAATGGATGTACCTATTGAGGTGTGGTGGTGGTGGTCCCTTTAGTTGTTGTGGCTGTAATGAGCAGAGCCTCTTCAGTGGTGCATGGGGAGCTGATTTCAACTAAAGCTGGGTTACAATATTGTTTGGACAAATTTATTGGGTTTTGGGTTGTAGTTTTGATTCTCAAGTTCTTGCCAAATGTTTAAGAAGGACCTGCTTCATGGCAGACCATGTATCTAATGAAGGACATTAAAGCATTGGGGTGGTAGCGTTATTGAGTGACATTATGCATGTAGAGCTAAAAATGAGCAGGCACATAGCTTGCTGAGGTTTCTTTGAAAAAGGGATATTGGCGCGAAGGGTGTCAATATTGTGGTAGCTTTTTAAGGAATATAATGAAAGAGTTGGTATTGTTGTTAAAAAGGGAAAGGTATAGTATATTGAATAGAATGTTTTTAATTTATTCATCATGGATGTGCTTTTGAAATATTTGAATTTATAATATTCTATACAATCAAATATCATTCTGTAATTTTTAATTTTTAAGATTAATTTTTATTTTCATCTACCAAAAGTATATGTAAACCTTTTATGGTTTGAAAATTGAAATCTACTTTTATTTTTCAATTTTTTCTTTTCATTGAAAGTGAAAAGATTGGGTTTGGATCCAATAATAGCAATAGCACCGTTGAGAGCCAAAGATATCCCCAAGCAAGGCCTAAAGTTTTCTCCACAATTAAAATGAGTTTAACCTTTTTAAACCCCTATCAGTTAGGTAAATAACATTTCCAGATAACATACACTTAGTATTTGGATTTTATTTGTCCAAGATATATGTGTGCACACATGTACATAACTATTTATGGAATTCATGAATATATGTAGAGATGTATGATGAAAAAAATCAGCTTTCAGTTAGGTTATCAGAGAAGGAAAAAATTGATGATTTAACAAATCAATTCGTATCAAGCTTCTTATTAGAAAAGAAAGTATTTGACTCAGAAAAATTGTAATGCAAATATAATTGAACCCTTTTAACAACCATCAGTAAGGCTATAATCTAATTTTGGTTTCAGTGCTTGCAACATCTACTTGTACCAACCAAAAAAAAAAATCAAGTCAACAAATAATTGAAAACCTTTTATCAAAATAAGGCATCGAGAGTAGAACACTTATCAAATCAAAGCAAATATCTAAGAAGATATGGTCTAGAGAATTAGCACTCACCTTTCTACGAACAACAAAGAAGTTGGTCACAGTTCCTTCTAGGATGCTATCACCATCATTCGTCAACAAGAGCTCCGTCACTGATGGAGGCCTCATCTTCTCCAGCCCCTGTCTTACCCTGGCATCAGACACGAGCATGTAGCATCGTGAACAAAAAATAAGCGGAAAGAAAGCTGAAACACTGGTTGATAGATCCAAAATGAAGATATCGAGTATAGTAACTGGCTCCTCACCGCACCCAATCTGAGTATTTGGCCTCTGCCAAATCCCTCCCTGGACCAGCGACCGCCAGTCGCGCTCCAAAAGCACCAAATGGGGGCGGAATGAAGAAACCTACATGGAGTAGCACATCCAGGCCGTCAGAGTCGCAACGGCCCCGGACCAAGGCCGTGATGGCCAGCTCGTCCGTGCTCCCAGAGCGGTCTCGGTCCCGTAGAGCGAGGCGGAGGCCAATTTCAAGCGAGTCGTGGATCCGATGCGGAACGGAGTCGATGAGAGGGAACACGGCGGGGACTGATCCGGCGGAGAAGAGGCTGGGTCGGGACTGGGAGAGGAGGCGGGCGGAGTGGACGAGGCGGCGGATATGGCGTTCCAAGAAGAGGACGAGGGAGGCACCGCCATAAGTGCGGGTGGTGGTATAAGCCCCTGCGAGGGTGAGGAAGAGGGCCAGCAAGGGAAACATCAATACTCATACAATTGGTATATAACGACGGGGAGGCAAGTGAAGTACCAGCAGTGGACTGCAGGAACGTGGCGACGGGGGGAACGTCGCCGGCCAACGGGACGCCATTCACCAATAAGAGCTTCGAGCTGCACGGTGCCATTTTTAAGTTAATTGAATGTTACGCCAGAAAACTCGATCGAGAGTCGGAGTTGGATGGATCCGGCCGGCCCACGGAAGTTTCAACCGGGCAGTCGACCCAATGATCCTAATGGTTCAAACACGAGATATAAATTTCTGGATTTTGAATACAGCGCACGGGGAGTCACTCCGTTATAGCCCGAGGGGCTAAGGAGATGCTCACATGAGTTCAGACCCAAAGGCACGTAAATGGGAAAAAATAATCTTGTAAAAAATTAAATGAGTACCAATGTTTTAATATATGATAAAGTATTTAAAATTAGATTTTAAAGTGTGCAGGTATAGAAAATACAATAATTGATCAATAGCTACACTTAAAATTATCCTTCCAAAGGACGCACTCAATTTTTATATTTTCCAAACGACGCACCCTCCCACTGACCGTTGTCTCAGTTTTCACAATTTTCAAGTATAGAAGCCACAATTCAAAATAAAAAAAAAAAAAATTTAAAAAAAATCGGATGCGGATAATCTTGACATCTTTCCTCTCTTCTCTTTTTTTTTCTTAGCACGCTTAATCCCTCATATCTCGAAAAGTCTTCTTCCTTTCCTCCGAAACCTCTTCTACTTTCCCTCTCAGTTCATTGGAAACATGATCTTCAATGCTGATTTCTAAGGATCAATATCATTGTGGAGTTAGTTTTGATTGATCAGAATAAAAATTTTGACAAATCAAAAAATAATGGTGCTACTTTCCAATAATCAACATCAGTGTGGTTGGTGCTGATTTTGAATGATCAGAATCAATGTATAGAAGAAATTTGATAAAAATTTGCATTATTTTCAAAATATCTACAACATGGTTGGTACTGGGTTGTAAAAAAAATGGTGTGATTTGAAAATGCAGCACCATACAAATAATTAATGTTTTACTGGAAAAGTTTTGTACCAATATGGTGCTGAATTTAAATCATCAGCTCTGATGCTGGATTTTGAAAATCAAAAACTTGTAACCAATACTTTCTATCTGAAAATTTAGCACACTATCCCAATTCGAAAATTAAATTTGTTTTATATTTTTATTTTTTTTAAAAAAAAATTGTATTCATGTTGGGTAGAAACTTCAATGGACTAGTATTTTAGAGCCCTTTAATATTTTTTTGGCGAACCAACAAGTATAGAAAAGCAACATGGCTCTGTTCGTTTACACAATGGACACAAGTAGATCCTTAATCAGATCCCTTTTACTATTTTTGTTACATGCTATATATTCAACAATTTGGAGATATTAGTCAATATATTTTAAAATTAGAATTCAACATCACAAATCTTTAGATTTTCCATTAATTTCACCAAAAGAAATGTATCATTATTACTTGATATTACAGATAAAAGGTATTTTCATTTATATCAATTCAACTAATTAGACTAATGCATCAGATGACTTTTTCCTTACTTATTTCTCTAACAAATTAGAACCTACTAGATGAAAAATTGAAGAGTTGCTTAAAATATACTTACATCGAGTAGGAGTGGATGATGATATTTTAATATTTTATAAATTATATATTATATAAGATCCTAAAATCTCAAGACTTCATGTGACAACACCCCATATCTTAAGCATCACACCGCCCCGAGAGGACCAACTGTTTTTTAATCCAGCAGTATCAAATACGAGTGACCAAATAAGATCTAGCAGTGGCAAAGCCACAATCAAATGAGGACACAATCTGAATAACAAATTTCAGAAGATCCATCTTTTTTAGTACAGCAGTACCAAATATAAGTGAAGAAACAGGATTTAGTAAAGGCAGAGACTAAAGTCAATGTCAAGAACACAGACTAAACAAGTTTCAGAAAATTTTGTTTTTAATCCAACAGTATGAAATATGAGTGATGAAGCCGGATCTAGCAAAGGGAAGACTGACAATCTATGCAACAGAAGATCAATACTGCATCAGTTCACTTGAACTAACAAACACCGCCACTGACATGATATGGAAAACTTTCATAACTTTTCTTATATGGGGAAAAAAGGATAATATAATACAAAAGAGAAGAAAATAAATCCTGGATCCAGCGCTACCATCTGAGAGGACAATTCTTCTGTTCATGGGTATTCTGGAAATTGAAGTATATCATCCACAACACAAGCTTGAAGTCACATGAAAAAAAAATGGATCAGAAGATTCAATGAAGAAAAACCAAATTATTCAGCCAACAAAACAGAGAAAATCAGTGAACTACACTTGTTCTAGCATATGATACAAACACTAGAGCTGCAGACTTCCTTTTCACATAATCTGCATAACCCTTATCTGATTTAGCCTAATTCATATATGTAAAAAATGACTACATGTACACTGGTGAGAAAAAGAATAAAACTATATAGATAAAGGGTGAAATCCTGCTATTTAATCACTGGACTAACGTTAGTCGGCACAGAGGTGGATGAAAGGGCAGTAAAGAAGCTTATCCAACTTGTTATTCAAAGGAAAAATTCTGGAAAGGACCACATGATGAATTTTGTAAATATGTCAGTCTCAAGAAATTCAATGTGGGCTGCTCGTCCAATGAATGTATTTAAGTTTCTCCCTTGAGAAGATGTGTCAAAATTCACATCACACCGCAACAATACTCGCCTTTCAGATGAAGGGGCACAGATCTGATCCAAGCAATTATTCAGCATTTCCATGAAGATATTTGCCTTCTTTGATAGATCCAATGAGTATGCTTGGCATAATTCAATTCTGGCAGAATGGTAAGGAACATAACCGTCCTGACAAATTGACACAAATTAAAACAAATAAATAAAGCAATCATTTGTCTGCTATATAAAAAACATGGAATCTCAACAGATACAAATGGAGAAAATTTGAATGAGCAAAATGGGATAAACATGGACTGATGATTATGACAATGATGATGATTTTAATTTGAGAAAGCAATCCAACAAGGTTCCTAAGTTTATTGTGTCACACAAATTTAGTACCACGTATGACCTTATCCTTTCATGATAACCAACTACTATTGCTAACTCATATCATGAGATTAATTAATAGTGTTTTATCATCATGATCGTGTCAAACAAAAGAAAATCAAAAAATGGATTGCAGAAAGTGAATCAGAAAATAGACATACGTAGACAATCCAGTCTTCTCCTTTCAAGTCCTATCTGGACAAAAGTCTGGTACCTCATGGTCGGGAATATTTAAATAGGTTTGAACCAACCTCTGTGTTTGCTTTGAAACAAACAATTAGAATTATAAATATATATAATGACAACGATAAAGCATTCAAATGTGCCAACATGGAAGATAATGTAGAAATGTTTCACCTTTAGAGTTTACAAGTTTTGTAGTTAAAATGATTATTAAGTGATTGCTGTTTACATAAACTAAGGCTTAAACCCTTAATCAACACCTTCAAAACCCTTAGAGATATCCTATGGGCATAATTTAGATTATCAATATATTGATATATGCCAAATCAAGGTTTTTTGCGCCTATGGGTTAGCGCAATTAGTACTCGTGCATACTCCAATAAATCTTGGGGTCAATTCTGGTGCAAAATGTCTCATTGATTGAGTGTCTGACCTCCCTCATGCAAAGGGTCTTTGCTAAGACAAAATGCTCTATGGGATTTACCTGCATCTTATCATAGGGCCAACAATACTGGGCACTTGATATAAACTTTTGCTCTAAAATCTTAAGCAGTTTGGATCTCTAACTTGAATGGTGCAATGTCTATACAATATGTTATCGTGTCGTTACAGTTTTGACATAATTAATTTTACTTAATATAAGTTATAATGTTTAAATATTTTTTATTAGAATTAATTGTTCATATATTAATTAGAGTGTTAATAATACAGAATGTATAATAGATGTTTGTTATTCTAGTTATATTTGTCGATTAATTTTATTATCTCAGTGTTTAGAGTTAAAAATGTTTGCAACCAATTCAATTTTAATTTTTAGCTTCAGTTACTTGAAGATTATAATTTTTTTAATTTTATAATGATTTTGCATGTAAAATGCTAGAATGTGCAATAAGAAAATGAAACTTTCTCTAGTCCTCTATAAATTGAAACGTGTTTTGTTTAAAATTTCTACAACATCAGAGCAATCTTAGATTTAAAGGCTTGAGATGAGAATGCAATTTTGTTTAAAATGAATGTATATATTTTACAAGTTTATATATATTCATTAGCATTCGATAAAAGTTTGAGTATTAAATACTAAATAAAATAAATAATTTAAAATTATAACATTAAGTTTTAATTTGGTTTTATTTTTTCCCACATAACAACAATTATTAGAGTAAAAATAAAAAGGAAGATACAAAAATTTAAAAATTTAAATAACATATTAAAATTAAAATTTGAATTTTGTAATTGAATTTATTTAATTTTATAAGTAAAGAAATATTAATAATTCAGTTCAATTTGAATTTCTTATACCTTCAAATTGAACTTAATGTTTTTTTAAAAAAATGAGTGTGATATGATCAGTACATAGTGCACACTTATGTACTCACCTATTGCAATCATCTGTATTTACAATTATGTTGCCCCCACAACCCCCACGAGCTGACGTAGTTGATTCATGCAACGGTGTTGCTACCAATAGGCTTGAGGTCGATTCCCAACGGTGTGGAATGCCTCGTTGGTTACCTCAACCCCTCCTTGCATGCGTTGTTGTTACTAGGAGAAGCCTCCTGTGAGTTACCTCCCTTTTAGACAGTGAGGAGGTCATCCTGGAGGAGCTGCCGAGATAATGGTTCACCTTTTACTACAAATTATATCGCCCCCATGGACTAGCATATGCATGTGGTGTTACTACAATAGGTCATGAGATCGATTTTCAGCGTGTGCGAAATGCATCGTGGGTATCACATGCAAAGGGTCACTTTGTTGGACAAAGTCCTCCATGATTTAACAATTATATGCCAATAAGATAAATATAAATAGTGAAAAAATAAATAAATATTGTTTTAACTTAATTAAATAAGTTTTTATTTAATCAAAGTGTTACCAAAACCTAGGTGTTTCTTGATATTAAACTCAAAGTGAATCTTGACATAGTCTCACCGTCCTCTCATGACATTATAAAAGTTGGAACATGCAAAAAAAAATTAACTTATGTTAGACGCTAAATTTTATAGGCAAAAATCAAAAAGGCACCACTTTTATTTCCAAATCGTCAAAGGGGCACCCCACTTTGATTTTTTATCAAAAGGGTGCCCCACCCCATGTTGTAGCAACTACAATTTCGTAGCTGCTACAGTTTCGTAGCTGCTACAATATGAAAAATAATCTTAATAAAAAGGACTAAAATTCTTCAGAACCTCCGAAAAGGCTTTAAACGATGTTACGGATTACACCTGATAACAAATGTAGAGTTTCGATTTGATATCTTGTGTGTTCCGTGGTTCAACCCGAGTCACCTTGTAGCAGCTACAGTCGTAGTGTAGCTGCTATGAAACTATAGCTGCTACAATTGTGTGACAGCTTAGTTGTAGCAGCTACGAAACTGTAACTCCTACAACACGCCCCCGATTCAAGATTTAGGCGGGAAATATAGGCGAGAGATAATAATGGGAATAGTATAGTAAATGGTAGACACCCTTTTAATGAAAATCAAAGTGGGGCATCATCATGATGATTCCAAAAATAAAGGGCGCCCTTTTGATGTTTGCCCAAATTTTATCCTATTTAAATTTTTACATTTTTTTTATAATTATTAGGTTAAATGAAACTAATATTTTAAGTTTTGAGGTTGAGTGAAATTTAATTTAGGATTAGGTGAAGTTCATCAAGTAGATATGGTGATATGATCAAGTTAATTCAAATTAGACACAATTCTAGTTTAAGATTAAGCCAAGTTTATATATAGGATAATTTAATTCAACCATATTTAATTACAATAGTTGTATTTAAAAAAAATGGAATTACATTTAGTTTTTTTATTTCTCTACCTACTTATCTCTAATCTGCACCTCCCTTGAGACCTATCAAGTCTACTATTGTCGCTATCACGCCCACCACCTGTCGTTGCATCCATCGCTAGTCCCTATGTCAATTGTTGTGCCTATCATAGTTGTCGCTCATTCTCCCCAAGTACTCTTCTCTCCTCTTAGTTTCAGCCTTGAACCTCTCTTCCTCTCTATTTCCGCCACAAGTTGTCACTCTAGTTGCACTGACAAAGCGTCTCAATGTCAGTTAGCGAGAGAAACAATAAATTATGCTTGTGGTGACCGACATGACTCAACACCTCAATTAATGTCTCAAATAACCATTAGACGTAACTTAAATTGGCACAGATCTATACAAGTTGTAGTCAAAACATGTCGATCTATCAGTTCCTTTTATGAATATCTGTTAAAGTGTACGTTCTCCTTTGTATTCAAGATATATTTTGTTGATTACTTGAGGCACTTTGAAGTAATAGAGCTGTTATATAAACTTCCGCAACATTGTAATTCCTGCTTTTGACCAAAACGAGCACCACCTAGGAGGAGCTTACTTGAGATATATCAAACTAGAGAACTCTTGCATTCCTATATAAATAATTGGACAACAATTTATGAATTTAAGTAGTCTACGGATTTAAGACATATATCTTGTATTCCTGTAAATCATTTAGTGTGGTAATTTCATGTAAAAGATAATTCCTAACTTGGTGAAAAACTTTATTGGCAAAGATTTTTTATTTGATTTTATTATTACTGTGACATTGCCTTTGGAGTGAATTTAACTTCTTTATTTGGTAGATATCCCAGTTAACAGAGAATGCATGAGAATTAATGGTGGATAGAGTGGTTATAAAATCATATTTTATGAAAATTCTAATAAATCAAATGATTGAACAGATCTGTTTGAAACTGGGAATGAATTTTTGTAATTGACACCTTGAAGCAATAGGAATAAATACTTGGGAGTGAGATAGGGAAAGGAAATACCTTTTTTTTTTTTCATTTCCCTCAATATTTTTTTGTCAAAATCAGAATTAGGGTATGTTTATTTCTTGGGAGGGATGATGATCCTGTGACAAAGGAGGGAACCAGTTGCCCATTTCTGTCAATTAGTCTGACAGATTGTGGATGAATGGGAGCCATGCACAATTCCATAGAAAAGATTTAGGCCATTTTAACTTTCAGCCAAATATGGGTGAAAATGAATGTGAACCATGAGGCATCAATCTGTAAGTTGAGTAGCATTTGTTGTCTCTTGGAAGTGAGAGGTCAGGGCAACATGGAATCTGCAGCCACAAGTGGTGGCGTGGAGGGTAAATAAGATGTTAGCAATAATGTCAGTGTTCTAAATGGCAGCTGCCTAGGCGCCACCTAAGCGGGAGGTAGGAATCAACCGCACCACCTTTGCCTGAGGCAGTGTTTTAGGAGGTAACTCACCTTCTTCCGCCACTGTCGTGCCTGGAACCGCCGCTGTTTGTCACTATGACGCGTCCCTTGGGCCCGATGACGAGTCCGGACTTGTTGTGCAAGCTTGAAAGCGTCCCCTGAGTCCTTCGACATATCCAGACACGTTGCCCAAGCTTGGCGACACGTCCAGATGTCGCAAAAGCCCAAACAGGTCACTTGACCTCGGTGACGAGCCCAAAGGCATCGCCCGAGCCCACAGGTGTAGGTCGAGCCCAACGACGAGCCTGAATGTGTAGGCCGAGCCCGGAGGCGTAGGCCAAGCGGTCCAAGCCCGACGACAGGCCCCAAGGCGTAGGCCGAGCCCGGCGACGGGCCCTGAGGTGTAGGTCGAGCCCGACGACGGGCCCTGAGGCATCGACCGACAATGGGCCCGACTACACATCCGAACTTGTCATGCGGTCTTGTTAATGTGTTGGATTAATCACTCGGCTGAAACAAGGTACGCGAGTAAGTTATAAGTTAAGGTTTAATTAAATAACTTTAGGTTAATAATTTTAATCAACTCCTAACTATGATTGGGATAATTTAAATAAACTTAATTAAAACCTAATAAAATTATTTCATTAATTTAGTATATCTATTTTTTTAAAAAAAAATATTTATTATTTTTAAATATTTAAATTAAGATATTTTTATTAAAAATACATATTATAAAGAATAATAATTATTTATAATATTATGTATAAAAAATAGTAAAAGAATTCAACTGCCTAGGCACCTGAGGCGGTAGGCGATCACTGACCGCACCGCCTACCGCCATTTACAACACTGGATAATGTTAAGTATGGTGCTTGCTAAAGGTTGTAAGTAGCAGTCATGCGGTTTTTAAAAAGCAACAGAAGATGGGTATGGCAAAGTATGCAATGAATTAATAGCAAGGGTATTTAATTCTTTTACTCCTCATCTTTTTTCCTTTTTTTCCTCTCATTAATTAATCAACATTATAACTTCCCTACAGCCCTTCCTTCCACTGCCTTAAACATCATTGCACCAACCCCAACTTTATTATAAAAATATGAAAGAACATTTAATTTTTTTCTATTTCATCCTTTAAGGAAACACAATCAGTCAATATTATTTTTTTTTTCTTTTCTTTTCTTTCTTTCTTTTAGATGTTTCTCTCGCACCAGGGAACCAACACCTTAGTTATTAATGAGATACTGTCATTGTTCATCAGACAAATGTAGCAATTACTAAAATACAACAAACAAACAAGTATATCAGCAATAGTAGCAACAACATAGCAACATACTTTCTTAAATCTTACAGTATATCAACTAAAGCTAAAAATAATTATTTATTTAAATAGCAATTTTTAACCCAGACAAGTGCTACAACTTGATATTACACAAGAAAAGTTAAACAGTATACAAACTACTAATACACCTGACATGAAACAGAGTTTTAGATACTAAAGTCCGATTCAAGAATTTTATGGACAGTTGAGTTGGTGCATTCAAGTTGTCAGTTTTATGTATGGTTTAAAAGTCTCATTCTGTGTTGAGGCTTCAACAATAGGTCAAAACAAGATGTGTGGCAGTGCATCAAGAGGTGCTGATTGGCACTGATCAGTAGGAGAATAACTGAGGGAAGAACAAGAAATGGGGGAAAATCTCATAGAAACTCTCGCAAATAACCTCCAGCTCACAGGAGCCTTGGGGGTGGGTCCTTATGGAGGAAGCTTCCAATGGAACCCTAGCTCGCACAAAACCTCAAGGAAGGTCTTGCCAACTTTCAGCTGGTGGAAGCCTCATGGCTAGAGCTCATGGAAACCTCAAAGTCGAGGCACTCAGGGAAGCCTCATGAACAGACAACCTCTGCTATTTGTCTGTATCCACAAGTTTCACATGCCAATAGGGGCAATTGCAAATTTCACCCATGCCAATTGTCTCATCTCAAAATTTAAATTGTTTCACGTACCATTTTAGATACCATCTTTATTTGGCTCTATAAACTTGAACCAAGGTATATATACTATGTGTTTTCATTATATACGATCCTAATTCACTAGTTACTGTCACAAGTCATGTTATAAGAAAACTAATAATATTTGACAATAAGATTTTGTTTTATATCAGATGTTGACCCTTGGTTTATGGCCATGGTGGTTGCATCATCTTATGTGCTTTGATAGATAATAAGCCATATTATTCATGTGATTTAAGTTTATTCATAGATATCCACGTCATACAATCATGTGAGCTATCGGGTTTAAAACTATGACAATAAAAAAGGACAATCCGGTGTATGAAGCTCCCACCAATGTGGGCATTGGGGAAGGGTCTTTTGTACGCAGTCTTACCCTGCTTTGCAAGAGGCTATTTCCGAAAGGCACATGATTGAATTCATGTAACATGATGCAAATCCTAGGAGGATCAGGCATTAGATAGATAGTGCATATATAGTGCTGATTGCCTAGTAATCTTGTTTCATCAAGAAATTGAACAATGAATCTTCCACTAGATGCGGTATATACCATTAAAAAACTCATACAATGTCTCAAAAATTCAATTTAATTAACAATAAAATAGGCAAAACAGATTCAAACAGAATAACCTGTGCCTACAGTTAGGCAACTGACTGGAAAATGTAATGCCAAACTGATAGGCCAATATCCTAACACATTTTGAAAATGATCCAAGAAACCAACTATTAGAGACTGGCTATCCATGTTTGTTGGTCTCAAGCACAAACAATTATTTTCAACTACCAAAAACCGTGAAACTATATACACCACAGAATAACCTTTAGATCATTTCTTCGAGGAACACCGCATATTACGGCTACTTCATTAGAGAAAGGACTCGTCACCACCCATCCTAGAGTAGATACTAGTTCTGACATCATTATGCAAAACAAAAGAACACAAGAAATGCTATCTAACTCTCAAGTAATAGACAATACTATCTGGTGAGTCAATGGTTGCAACAAGAGTAATATTGAATCAAAGTATCCACAAAAAATTTCAGCAATAATTGAATATGTGAAAGACAATAGTTATATGAAAATAAAGAAGATAACTCCTAGATAAACCATCAGATGATATATGAAAGAGCAATAATATCTTTCATATATTTTTGGAATGTTAATACAAGACTAGTAAAGTTGTTATAGATAGCAACACTACACTAGGATATAATACACACCAAAACATCACCTTCATCATTATAAATTGCTTATGTGGATTTTACCTCTATCAATGACAAAGAGATGCTTAATTCTCAACAAAATGAAAGACAGTGAAAAAATCTGAGTGACGATTACACAGAAATATTGTCAACATCATTCAACCTTCAACTTTATAATCTCTATATGTGTGTTTTAAGAACCTAAGGAAAGAATCATTAAGCTCAATCTTGCTAAACAAAAGGAATAAAGGTTTAAACAAGCCCCAATTTCCTCACGCAAACCAAATATTTGAGAATGAAAAAGTAAAGAACTAGAAGCAATGTCAAACTTAGTATCCTAGGAGATAGCAATTGTATCCTCGCACTCCACTTAGTCCCCGCTCATTTGAGATTAAAAGAACTTATAAATGAGTCCTTTGATGACTTATCCAACAAGAAACATTTGGCAAAACATAGACTCTCCATTATTAAATCTTTGAAACTTAAAGAGCCCCAAACAACAAATTTACTTTAAATTGTGCCAAGGTGATTTTGAATGGGTTTTAAATAACTTATATACTTCATTATAAGAGTTTTATTGATAGACCATAAAGTATATAGTATTGTTCAGCAAATATTATCAATCAATTATGTATTAATTAATTATAAAGCATATAAACTAAGCAAACTTAGATAAATCATAACCTACATTAAGTATAATGTTATCTTTAATCAAAATATTTAAATATGTAACACAAGTCTTTACAAAAATTTTATAACAAACTAATAATTTATGCTAAATTTAATACTTTGATCATTATTATAGTTATACTAAATTTATAGTACAATAATTAAGTCATCAGTGATATTAACGCAATCATATAATTTATCAAATTTGTTAAGTTATGCAAAGTGTTAAATTTAGGAATTATAAGCAACTTAATAAGGATCAATAGAAAATACCACTAAATAATTAATAGAATTATTAACAGATTAGATAATAGAATTATTTCACAATAAATTACATATACAAATTTTCTAGTACATCATGTTATTCAAGATTATTGTTATTTAATTGCATATGATAAAATATTCATTGACATCTATCCCCACCCCAATCCCCTCATGATCAGAATTGTATTTTGTTCCTTGTAAATATACACAAATCCTTCCGTACATATAAAGAAAAATTGTCAGCTCCCCTTTATCAAAGATCTAAGACTTCCTCACCTTGGGCCATCCACCTCCAGGATTAGTCGGATCGCGATAACTGGGTTAACAATACAAAAAGACTTCCTCACATTGCTCTGTTCATTAAGTATGCCTTCTCCCCTGCTTTAAGATTGCCTCTTTTTTACCTATATCAGCCAAGACAAAATGATATTTGTTTGATACCACATGGTGCAACCATTTCAAGTGACAATCAATATCGGTGGACACACAACCAAGATATTTTTTTTGTTATTGTGTTGCAGAGGCGAACATAGTTTTGACAGTATTGGTCAAGATAGAAAAATTTTATTCCCATAACATCCATAAATTTTGTCATTTTGTCATGAGGAAATGAAACACAATTAAAAAAAAAGGAAGAAAAACACCAAATAGAGCACCAATAACAGAAGAGGAGTGATGTTGGAGTTGAACTCGAAGAGATTAAGATTGTTATATCATTGATCCAGTTTTTTAAACTTAGGGATCTAGTTGTAATTTCTAAAAATTAATGGACTTATTTCCAAAATTGTCAATTTAATTAACCTAATCGTCCTTCCCAACCCGTGTTTCTATCCCTCACAATGTAGTGGTAGCAACCACAGTAGTCTCACCCCATGCCCTCTCCCCCCCCCCCCCCCCCCCTCTCGCTTCCTCCATTTGCACACAATGTCACATTCTTTGCGCACTTACTCCTATTTGCCGCCATTGCTATAGCAACAACATCAAAGGTGGGCACCCATGACTATCATTGCTACGTGTTGGGTTGCCACATGTGGTTGTTGTCTTTAACCAACGGCAACATTCAGCCTTGCTTCCTCCTTTCCTCGCAATAAGAAGATCCCATGTCCTTAAGGCCTTTCTCCTCTATTTGTAAGCAATGTTGGCAAGCATCAGTGCATCACTCCCCCTATTGTTGTTGTAGCCAGAGCAACAACAATGTAGTCACACACAATACCCTCTTTGTCTCTCTAGCCCGTGGTAGTACATTCCAAGTCATGAAATGAGACCCTATGGCACCGTTCCCTCTCTTACGATAATTCATCCATGTTGATGCACCAATTAGAGGTTAGCCTTTTTTTAGAGGCAAGCCGATGCATTATGTTTCATGCTTAATTCTGTTTGGTATTTACTAAATTGATGAAACATAATTATAAGATTAATTGAATATATTATTTTCAAAAGGGGGAAATTTTAAAAGAAATCTTGCATGATGAAACAAGGGTTTAAAGGTAAATTAATTTAATGTACTTGCTTCCTACTGTGCATTTTGATGGATATCTACATGTGGATGATACTCTTGCCTTTGATACTTATCAATTTAATAGTTTGTCCTTATATAATGCTATTAGTTTCTTATAGTTTTATACTTGTGTACCTTTGTTATATGTGGTATCACAACCTTACTTGATAGGTAATAAAAACTTAGGATAATGGAATGAACAAATTTAAACCACCTTAAGAGCACTAAAGAAATGAAATACAAACCTATTTCTAATAAAGTAATACAACATTGAATGGATACATATATTACAAAGTTTTCACTCTGCACTCTGAAAGAGTTCTATAACTACATAGAGTTTTGGCACCATCCTCTAAAATAGGAGTGATTACTCTACCAAATTTAATAAAATAATTGGTTCGATGCACAAAAAAGGGGGTCTTTCTCATGTTTAGTAGGCTTTGTTAGTTCCATATGAGATGAATTCATCATCGAGTAGATTGCACATTCACCCTTTCTTTCAAGAGATTCATTTTCATTATTATGTAAATTACAGGTCGTATGATGTGTTTCATATTTGGTGGATTGTAGGTCATTCCCACACACACACAATATATCTTTACTGGTTGGATTATAGGTCGTTCATCCTTTACATACATATAGAAGATGTATATTTCACAAGGTGCATAGTGGGTCGTTCATCCTCTCCATGTGTGATGCATTTTCATTTTTGAGTGCATTGCAAATTGTTCACCCTTTGTAAACAAAGATGAGATGAACTCCTCACTGAGTGGATTACAACTCGTTCACCCACTCTATATGAGATCTATTTTTTATGTTTGAGTAAATTGTTAGTTGTTCACCCTTTATATGCATACATATGGTGCACTTTATAATGTGGATTGTGGATCGTTCACTCATATATGATGTATTCTTTATCGGCTATATTTGTATATATAATGCATCACTTATCAAGTGTATTGTAGGTCATTTACTCTCTAAATAATATATATCTTAATTTCTATAAAAAATGCGTAAGAGTTTAAGAGAGGAAACATGAGAAAATGATGAAACTAAAGAGGAATAACAATAATACATTAATGATGCTATGATGCCAAAAGAATATCAAATATTATATCATGCACATTCTCCCTCACTCCATTTTGCACTTGTGTGCTCATTCATTGTTCCTTTAACCTCTAGATTCACAGACTTGAGGTAATTTTTTTCTGTCCATTTATTTTATTTTTCTATTACACTTTTTTTTATGCGTTTTACTTTTTTGTATTTTTCATTTGTAAGAGTCTAGCTATATTGAAAAGGAGCCAATGATAAAGCTATCGCATGACCTAGAGGTCACGAGTTTGAGTCTCAGAAATAGCCTCTTGCGAAATAAATAAGACTGCGTTCAATAAATCCTTTCCCGAACCCTACATTAGCATGAGCTTTGTACACCGGACTGCCACTTTAATATTCCAGCCATATTGGTTAACAAGAGTAGCATGAATCTAGTTATGTTCATCATCATGAGTTAGCTACTATGTTGGCATATTTTCAGCTACTTAGTAAACGTTTAGCACTAATTGTTGTTACTAACTTATGCATCCTTGAATGATGTTATTCTACTGTTATGATGTCAATGTTCTAAATGGACGCCGAAGTGGCCGCCTATGCTGGAGCCGAACATCAACCACACTGCCTTTGCCTTAAACAGTGTTTTAGGCGATTAAAGATGAGGCGAGGCTGGTGAGGCGGGCAAGGTGGCACGCACAGCGTTGGTTGAGGTGGTTACGGCAGTGGGTGAGGTGGTTAAAGTCAACAAAATTTTAAAAACTAGATATATTAATACACTTTCTCTCCCTTCCAAAGCACAAATAACTCCATCAACACACCAAGTCACTCACAACTCACCTCCTTTTGCCTGAAACCGCCCCCGCAGCCATCGCACCGCCACGCTGCCACACCTCCATCACTTACTGCCGCCACGAGCACACTAGGTTAGCTTTTATATATTTCTAGTAAGTTTTTGTTTAAGTTTTTGATCTTTTATTTAATTATTGAAGATTAATGATGGAAAATGAGAAACAATCGGAGGTGGAATTGAAGCGAAATTTTAGTAATATTGTTTGGGATTATCGGATGTTATATTGCAAAGAAAAAAGAGATTGGATCACATGCAAATTGTGTAAGAGGCTTATTAAGGGAGGAGTTTATCAGATGAAGCATTATATTGCGAGTATTGTAGGATAAGTTAAAGCATGTCCTATGAAGAAAAAAAATGTAAGAACTTATCTTGAAAATAACAAGAATAAATGAGAAAGAGTGGAAGAACTAAAGAAGAGAGAACAGAAGTAAATATAGGTGTTGATGTAGAGGATGATGATTGTCAAGTGAAGGAAAGGGAGATTCTTTTAAAAAGAAGTCAAAGCACCTCGGGCCTATTGAAAAGTGGGCATCCGCAATCAATCTAACAAATAACAAAACATAAATGATGCATTGAAGTTAAAGTTTACAAATGATGTGCATGAATACCTTGCAAGATGTATTCATGAGGCCGGGATTCCATTTCATACAATTGACAATCAAAGCTTTAAACAATTTGTAGAGACGATTGGCCAATTCGGCCCGAGCTACAAACCTCTAAGTCAATATCTGAGAGTCACTTTTGAAGGAAGAAGTTAAGGACCAAATTATCTCTAAAAGAACATGAAGAGCAATGGATAACAAATGAATGTTCAATTATGACCAATGCATGGACGGATCGCAAGAAAAGAAGTATTATGAATTTGTGTTAATTGCAAACTAGACACTTCATTATTTGGTTCTATTGAATAATCCATGAAGGTACACACCGGGGCTTACATCTTCGAGTTTGTGGAAAAATACGTAATGAAATTGACCCTCAGCATGTTATTTAAGTAATGACGAATAATGTAATAAACAATATGGTGGCGGCAGAGTTATTCAAGGTTACACAGCCTCAATTTTTTTTTGGACCTCTTGTGCGACTCATACAATCAACATCATGCTTGAAGTAATTGGAAAGCTACCCAAGTTAGTGGAATGTTTAAGAAAGCAAAGGCCTTTACAATATTCATCTATGCACATCATAGAACTTTGGTAATTATGAAAAAATATACCAAGAAGAGGGATATTGTGAGGCCTAGGGTGATTAGATTTGCTATTTCATTTTTAACCTTAGAAAGTTTCAATAACAAAAAAGATCAATTGAGACTTATGTTTACATTCGAGGAGTGGAGCAAAACAAAATTAAGGAGTAGTGTGAAGGGGAAAGCGGCGGAGGTGACGATAATAAGTATCTCTTTTTGGAATGGTGTTTCTTTGGTTTTGAATACTTTCACCCCTTTAGTGAAAGTTTTAAACCTTGTTAAGCCCTTAATGGCCTTTATCGGTGCACTTGAAGAAGCCAAGGAAGAGATTAGAAAGGCTTTAAAAAAAGAAGGAAATATCACCCTTATTTCGAAGATTATTGATGAGAAGTCTAAGGGTAGACTTGATAGTCATTTGCATTATGTCACCTGTTGAATCCGGATTTTTACTTCAAAGATCCAAACATAAAAGATGACACCAATGTCATGAATAAGTTCTTGAATTGTGTTCAAAGAATTTTATGTAATCCACAATTTCTAATGATAAATCGTTGAAGTATAAGAGTAAAACGGGAAACTTTAGAAGAAAAATGGCAATTGTAGCATATGAGAAGGTGAATATGTACACCATGACTTTGATTTATATCTTTTTCCTTTATTTGTATTCACTAACATATACATCTCTTTTACCTATTTTTTTTATTTATTATTTTTTTGCCTCTTTATATTTTAAGTTGGATAGTGGTCCAATTATGGTAGACACTCCAAACTTATAACAAATGACAATGAGATTTCTCTCTTTGACAAGTAGTTCATCATGGTGTAAAAGAAATTGGAGTCAATTTGAAGGGGTAAGTAGTAATTCATAAATTACGTTATCTATCTTTTTTTATTAGTTTTTAATAATTTTCTAATTGTTTAGATACATAGTAAGAAGAGGAATAGGCTTGCGACATCAAGATTGAGTGATTTTGTATATGCCAATCTTATGAAAAAGAAGAGTAAAGGAGAAATGGGCGGAGATTTACTTCTATCCTCTCAAACTAGTGAAGCTCAAGGTTAGCTTGTTGATGCTAGTGATGAAGATGAGGGGCGAGTCAAGTTTGAGACCTACTTGAAGAATAGTGGCAGAGGCCTCATGAGCGAATGAAGTGTTACAACCAAGAAGTGCAAGGAACACTCCAATTAGAGAACTTAATGAGGATTTAGATACATAGATAGAGGAGAATGAAGATGTTGATTTTGAGTCCCATGATAAGAGGATTATGAATGTAGTTGATGCTTTATGTGTAGATGATTTAGAATATTAGATATGTTTAGTCTAATCCCGTTGGCTTATTGTCATGTTGGATTGAAACTTTGAATTTTAAACTGAGGCTTTCGGTAAAAGTAATGATATTAGTTTTTTAGTATTAAAATGCAATGTTCTAAATGACGGCTACCTAGGTGAAGCCTAACGTTCCTAAGCCCAACGACGCGTCCTGACACGTAGCCCGAGCTTGGCAATGCGTCCGGATGTCATACAAGCCCGAACGCGTCGTCCGACTGAGGCGACGGCCCTAGAGGTGTCGCTTGGGTCAACGACATGCCTGGAGGCATCGCTCGAGCCAGCGATGGGCCTAGAGGCATCGCTGGAGCCCGGCGACAGGCCCGGAGGCGTCGCCCAAGCCCGACGACTAGCCCGGGCTAGCAACAAGCCCGGATGCGTCGCTCGAGCCCGACGACAGGCCCGGAGGCGTCGCCCAAGCCCGACGACTAGCCCGGGCTAGCAACAAGCCCGGATGCGTCGCTCGAGCCCGACGACAGGCCCGAAGGTGTCGCTAGGGCTGACTATGCATCTAAACTCGTCATGCGGTCCCGACGACACGTCGAACTCATCGCCCAACTGAAACAGGACACGCAGGTAAGTTATAAGTTGGAGTTTAATTAACTTTGGGTTAATAATGTTAATCAACTCCTAACTATGATTGAAATAATTTAAATAGACTTAATTAAAGTCTAATAAAATTATCTCATTATATATATATATATATATATATATATATATATATATATATAATATATTTATTAAAAATAAATATTATAAAGAATAATGATTATATATAATATTATATATAAAAAATAGTAAAAAATTCAACCATCTAAGCACCGCCTATGCACCTGAGGTGGTAGGCAATCACTAACCGCTCTGTCACTGTCTACCGCCATTTATAACACTGTTAATATGGTAATGAATCTTTATTAATTATCTTGTTAGTTACATTTATATATTTATTTATACCTTCTATAAATTGTATTGCATGACGTTTATTTATGCATAAATATTATTTAATTACATATATTATATAAAGAATGGTGACTATTTATAATATTATGTCTAAAAAATAGCAAAAAAATTCAAACACTTTTAAGTGGTGGAAGTTAAAGGATGGGAAACAAAATATATTTAAGGAGATGGTAGAAATACAAACATTAGGTGAAATATACGATGACTCTAATACAACATGGGATAAGATGATATCAAAGTTGAAAATAGTAGCTAAGAGTGTACTCGGTGAGTCAAAGAGACATGCACCACTAAGTAAAGAATCTTGGTGGTGGAATGAGAAAGTACAAAAGAAAGTGAAGGAAAGACGAATAGTTTATAAGGAATTATATATTTGTAAGAACGAGGAAAACTTAAAAAAATATACAATAGACAAGAAAGAAGCTAAGAAAGTAATGAGTGAAGCAAAAAATAAAACTTTTGAACGATTATATCAAAAATTGGATACAAAAGAAGGTGAAAAAGACATTTATAGAATAGCTAAAGTGAAAGACAGGAAAACAAGAGATCTTAGCCAAATAAAATGTATTAAAGATTAATGTAATAGGGTATTAGTAAATGATGGAGAAATAAAAGAGTGGTGGAAGAGGTATTTTCATCAACTTTTTAATGAATGTTTAGGTGACTAACTTAACTTAGGTAATTTAATTAGGTCAAATGAGCATAGAAATTTTAATTTTTATCGTAGAATTCAAATTTCAAAAGTAAAACAAACTTTAAATGAGATGCACAATGGAAAAGTCGTTGGACCAGATGATATTCCGATAGAGGTATGGAAGTGCTTAGGGAAGCAAGGTATTAAATGACTTACAAAATTATTTAACATGATATTGAAAACGAAAAGAATGTCTGATCAATGGAGGATAAGTACTCTAGTTCCCTTATATAAGAACAAGGGATATATACAAAATTGTGCAAACTATAGGGGTATTAAACTAATGAGTCATACTATGAAACTTTGGGAAAAAGTAATAGAAAAAAGATTAAAGAAGGAGACCACAGTGACAGAAAATCAATTTGGGTTCATGCTTGGAAGGTCGACAATAGAAGCTATACATCTCCTTAGACAATTAATTGAAAAATATCGGGAGCAAAAACAAGTTCTACACATGGTATTCATTGACTTAAAAAAAGCTTATGATAGAGTTCCAAGAGAAATTATATGGAGAATTTTAGAAAAAAGAGGTGTTAGCGTAACATATATTGAACTAATTAAGGATATGTATGAGGATGTAACGACCAGAGTAAAGACTTCAGGCGGAGTAACTAAAGCATTTCCAATAAAGATAGGGTTACATCAAGGTTCAGCCATAAGTCCCTATCTTTTTACACTAATTATGGATGAACACATTGGACATATTACATGTTTTTGCAGATGATATTATTTTGGTTGATGAGACACGTGAAGGAGTAAATGCTAAGCTAGAATCTGAGGAAAACACTAGAAGAAAGGTTTTAAGCTTAGTAGATTAAAGATAATATATATGGAATTTAAGTTTAAATATTAGAAGTAATGAAACAATCGTTAAGATAGGAGAGGACGAGTTGCGGGACCGAGAGATTTAAATATTTAGGATCGTTTTTACAAAATGATGGAGGGATTCATAGAATACAAGCAAGATGAGTGAAATGGAGGAGAGCTGGTGTTTTATGTGATCGTAAAGTACCTCTTAAACTTAAAGGTAAGTTCTATAAACCCGCAGTTAGACCTGCTATGTTAAATACTTGAACACATGAGCATAAGATGAGAGTTGAGAGATGAGGATGTTAAGGTGGATGTGTGGACATACGAAGATGGACAAAATAAGAAATGAGAGCGTTAGAGAGAAAGTCGGAGTTGTAATCGGTTTATCGAATTTTTGCGCACGCGTAACTTAGACGACCAATAAATGCTCCAGTTAGGCGATGTGAAACTATGATAAACATGCATATCAAACGAGGAAGACGAAGACTAAAAAAGACTTGGTTAGCAACAATAAAACAAGATAAAATTTATTTAAATATAGATGATGATATAATAGGAGATAGAGCTCAATGGCGTAAAAGGATTCATACAGCCGACCCCACCTAGTGGGAAAAGGCTTGGTTGTTGTTGTTGTTGTTGAGCACCGCCTAAGCGGCTGAGGCGGTCACTGATTGCTCCGCCCACCGTTTACTGCCATTTACAACATTATATGATGCAATAATGGATATTGTTATAAATGAGTATTCCTTATATACGAGTGGCATCCTTCAAGTTGTCACAAAGATGTATCCATATCACATACACCTAAACAAGTGTCGCTTCAAATTGTTAATCGAGATATATTTATGAGCATGAAGAGAAACAAATTCCAATATCAAATTAACTAAGAGCATTAGATAATCTAGGTCTTAAAAACTGTAGAGTTAAAAAATTATATTGCCGATCTTATTAGGATGCTAGAAATATCAATATTCTTGATTTATAGTCATTTTGGTAGTATTAATGTATAAATATTGTAGTAATGTTTCTATATTTTCTAACTTGTTGCTTTAAAATTTTAACTCAATTGTATTTCATACTACTATGGGCTTATATTTGAAGCTAAATAAGCTAAGAGAAAAATAATTAAATATTAAACTCATTTAAGTCGGGTGTAGTGATAAATATGCAAGGACCGCTACATCTCCATGAGAACTTGGGTGTAGTGTTAAATAGGCAAGAGTTCTCACACCATAGGTTAGATAAGAACAAATATGATAGGAAAACTAATAATCTAAGATTTGGAACATGGAATATAGGAACTCTCACTGGTAAATCAATGGAGGTAGTAGATATGATGATTAGGAGAAAAATTAATATTTTATGTGTACAAGAGACAAAATGGACAGGTGAGAAGGCAAAGATGATAGAGAACTCGGGTTTTAAGTTATGGTACACTGGAAAGAGTAAAACAAGAAATGGAGTGGGTATTATTGTAGATAGTTTGTTAAAGGATGAAGTTGTAGGAGTAGTTAGAAAAGGGGATAGAATTATAACTCTTAAGATAATAGTGGCGAAAGAAACTATGAACATAATTAGCGTATATGCACCACAAGTAGGATTAGATGAAGCTACCAAATTAAGGTTTTGGGAGGACTTAGATGAAATATTACAAAATATTCCACCAAATGAAAGGATTTTAATAGGAGGTGATCTAAATGGGCATGTCGGAGTGAAAATGAGGAATATGAGAGAGTACATGGGAGTTATGGGTTTGGAACGAGAAATGAGGAAGGAAAACTATATTAGATTTTGCGATAACATATGACCTTATATTAGCTAATACATTTTTAAGAAAAGAGAAGAACACTTAGTCACATTCAAAAGTGGGAATAATAAATCGCAAATTGACTTTCTTATGGTTAGGAAGAAGGATAGAAAGATTTGTAAAGATTGCAAAGTCATCCCTGGAGAAAGCTTAACTACCCAACATAGGGTAGTAGTGTTGGATATACGCCTCAAACATAGTATCAATAGAAAGAAAATATATACAATTCCTAGAATTAAGTGGTGGAAGTTAAAGGATGGGAAGCAACATATATTTAAAGAGAAGGTAGAAATACAAGCATTAGTGACTCTAATACGACATGGGATAAGATGGTATCAAAGTTGAAAATAGTAGCTAAGAGTGTCCTCGGTGAGTCAAAGGGCATGACCATTAAGTAAAGAATCTTGGTGGTGGAATGAGAAAGTACAAGAGAAAGTAGGGAAAAACGAATAGCTTATAATATTTATAAGAACGAGGAAAATTTAAAAAATATACAATAGCCAAGAAACAAGCTAAGAAAGTAGTGAGTGAAGCAAAAATGAAACTTTTGAGCGGTTATATCAAAAATTGGATACAAAAGAAGGGGAAAGATATTTATAGAATAGCTAAAGCGAGAGAAAGAAAAACAAGAGATCTTAGCCAAATAAAATGTATTAAAGATGAATGTAATAGAGTATTAGTAAGCGATGAAGAAATAAAAGAGCGGTGGAAGAGGTATTTTCATCAACTTTTTAATGAAGGTTTAGGAGACCAACTTAACTTAGGTAATTTAATTAGTCGAATGAGCATCGAAATTTTAATTTTATCGTAGAATTCAAACTTGAGAAGTAAAACAAGTTTTAAATGAGATTCATAATGGAAAAGTTGGACCGGATGATATTTCGATAGAGGTATGGAAGTGCTTAGGAAACAAGGTATTGAATGGCTTACAAAATTATTTAACGTGATATTGAAAACGAAAAAAATGCTGATCGATGGAGGATAAGTTCTGGTTCCTTATATAAGAATAAGGAGACGTACAAATGCAAACTATAGGGTATTAAACTAATGAGTCATACTATGAAACTTTGGGAAAAAGTAATAGAAAAAGATTAAGGAAGGAGACCATAGTGACAGAAAATCAATTCATGCCTGGAAGGTCGACAATAGAAGCTATACATCTTCTTAGACAATTAATTGAAAATATCGAGAGCAAAGACAAGATCTACACATGGTATTCATTGACTTAGAAAAGGCGTATGATAGAGTCCCAAGAGAAATTATATGGAGAATTTTAGAAAGAGAGGTGTTAGCGTAACATATATTGAACTAATTAAGGATATGTATGAGGATGTAACGACGAGAGTAAAGACTTCAGGAAGCATTTCCAATAAAGATAGAGTTACATCAAGGATCGGCTCTAAGTCCCTATCTTTTTACATTAATTATGGACGAACTCACTGTGCACATTCAAGACACAGTACCGTGGTGCATGTTGTTTGCAGATGATATTATTTTGGTAGATGAGACACGTGAAAGAGTAAATGCTAAGCTAGAATCTTGGAGGAAAACACTAGAAGGGAAATGTTTTAAGCTTAGTAGATTAAAGACAGAATATATGGAATTTAAGTTTAGCAATATTAGAAGTAATGAAACAATTGTTAAGATAGGAGAGGACGAGTTGCCTGGAACCGAGAGATTTAAATATTTAGGATCATTTTTACAAAATGATGGAGGGATTGAGAGAGATGTCTTACATAGAATACAAGCAGGATGGGTGAAATGGAGGGGAGCGTCGAGTGTTTTATGTGACCGTAAAGTACCTCTTAAACTTAAAGGTAAGTTCTATAAAACCGCAATTAGACCTGCTATGTTATATGGAGCTGAATGTTGGGCTATGACTCGAGCAGAAGATGAAAGTTGCAGAGATGAGGATGTTAAGGTGGATGTGTGGACATACGAGGATGGACAAATAAGAAATGAGAGCATTAGAGAGAAAGTAGGAGTTGCATCTATTGAGGAAAAACTCAGAGAGACACGTTTAAGATGGTACGGACATGTACTTAGACGACCAATAAATGCTCCAGTTAGGCGATGTGAAACTATGATAAACATGCATATAAAACGAGGAAGAGGAAGACCAAAAAAGACTTGGTTAGCAACAATAAAACAAGATAAAATTTATTTAAATATAGATGATGATATAATAGGAGATAGAGCTCAATGGCGTAAAAGGATTCATACAGCCGACCCCACTTAGTGGGAAAAGGCTTGGTTGTTGTTGTTGTTGTTGTTAAGTTAAGTTGATTCCATTACAAGACAAATATCAAAACCTACCATTTTGACAAAAGACTAAAACTACTACGCTTGAAATCTTGCCTTTACAACTTTTGAAACAGAAGCAATCATTTAGGGATATCAAAAATGAACTCCACCTGCCAACCCAACCCGAAAAATATCGGGTTAGGATTGGGAGTTTTCGACTTAGGGTTGGCTTCGGGTGGGAATTTTTGGATTGTATTAGGATCGGGTTGGGTTCGGGTTAACGTGAATTTAGGGTTTAGGAGTTTTTATTGGAGTTAAATCAAATTTTATTTTAAAAATTAAGATGTTTTAGGTACATAATAGCATAAGGTTAATATGATAATGATGAAGTAATAAGATAAAAGTAAAAATTTATAGGAAAAATAATAAAACAAAAAGTCTTTTTTAATCGGGTCGATCGGGTAATCAGGGTTCGGGTCAAATTCGGGTTGAGATTTTTTTGTAATATCCTTGCTTAGACCTAATCCAAACCCACGATCCACCCGAATTGACACCCCTACAATTATTCAAACGATTTGCTACTAATTTTGTTCCTATTCATTTAGACATTTTCTTACTTTTGATTAAGGGTAGCCCGGTGCACGAAGCTCCCGCCATGCGGGGTCCCGGGGAAGGATCCATTGTACGCAGTCTTACCCTGCTTTTTACAAGAAGCTGTTTCTAGGATTCGAACCCGTGACCTTTTGGTCACATGGCAACAACTTTGCCGTTGCGCCAAAGCTCCCCTTCTCATTTTCTTACTTTTGATTGAGGAATCAAAAATATAAAGCAATCTTGAATACAAGGTAACAAATGTAATCAAAACAAATGTAATCAAAACACCATTTAATTTTGATGTGAATAGAATATAAAAATCTTTTAATTGTGCACAGATCATACTAACAAAAATTATATGAATAAGAACTGTCCAGAATATAGTACCTGTGGGGACGATAACAATATAATGTTTTTGAAATGTTCCAGGGTCTTCATCTGAAAAAAAAATGAAACATGAGAAATTTGAAACAGACTGATGCAAGAAGTGGGAAGGCTTCCTTAAGTGGCAATTGCATGAATGAAAAATTTTGGAGAGACAATTCAATGGAGCAATTCTAAGAAATCTTAACCTAAGCATCTAAATTGTATGCAGAACACACAGCAAGTAGGAAAATTCACTATCCAACCAATACTAATGTGACCACTATGAAGAAGTAGACCATAAGATTGAACTAAGGAACCCTATCTTAGTGACAATAGACAAACCAAGTTGATAGTATTAATATTTCAACTAGGTTTTTTAACCGAGATTAATTTTCCATATCACGGTAAAGTTGTTGCCATGTAACCAAAAGGCCACGGGTTCGAATCATGGAAACAGCCTCTTGCAAAAAGCAGGGTAAGGCTGCGTACAATGGATCCTTCCCCGGGACCCCGCTTGACGGGAGCTTCATGCACTGGGCTGCTCTCTTTATCTAACTACTAGTGTAAAAAGCCATCATATAGAGTTTAAGACGTCCTATGTTTCTCATCATGCATGTCTAATGAAGAATACTGAATCGAACATAGCAAATTTTTGATACACTTGAGCATCATTATTGTTAACTCATTTCAAATATTAGAAATATATATGTTATCTACTCATCCTTTGGGAAACAATTTTAACTTTCCAGTGCTTCATTATTACCTTACAGAGCTTGTAAAAGAATGTATTATGAGGATCTGGATCATCAGTGAAGGTAAGCTGATGAATGCATTGCGCTCCCTTGAGTTTCTTCATCAACCACAATCCTGAATTGAATAAAGAATTTGTACTGTACCAGTAACCTAGATGTGGCCCTGATATTGACATATATGTGTGCAAGTGCTTCATGAAAGGTGTCATTACGCTCTCTGAAAAATTATGCCATACAACTATTATGAAAGGCTTGATTGGGTATTAAAAAAGAGCACCTAGAGCATGAACAATACCTGTCAACGCACTCCTTATGATAATATTTCCAATAGAATGCCCAACAAAGCTAAGTTTTATATCTTTACAGCCTCCATATCTCAAAAGCTTATCCATCTTCTTCCTAAGGAAGAGAATGACCTCCTCAGCCAACCGACCCCCCATTTCTCTGAAATCCCCTGTTGTCTTCTCTTCATTAGCTTCTGACATAAGACATTCAGCTCCAGGATCAATCAAAAGCCATTGATTCCGAACTAGCCGTAGATCCAGATGGTTCCCCTGTCATGAATAAATCAAAGTTACCAATGTAGAAAGGTTAAACAAGGTTAAGTTCTACTAGATTTTTTATGCAGCGATGTGCCTTTCCAACCTGAGTGCCAATTTTAAAAATACAGCAGAATTTAAATTGGTCTAGAGTTATTAGGTACCAAGAGGAGCAAGCAACCCAACAAGAATTTTGTGATTCAACTGCATTCTTGCTAGCCATTTTGTTATGATGCACATGAACAATGATTTTTTAGCATAAATGGCACTTTGCACCATGATCTTCTAATTTCTACATGTTTAATTCGCATATTTAAACATGTACCAGAATAAATTTAATAGAAGATCTCCATGACTTGACTCCACCATGGTAACACTACTTTGAGCAACTTGTCAATTCCATCAGAGGTGTCTTATTTAATTGTTTCTACTATGGCGATGTTGAAAAAAAAAACAATTGTAGTTCATATAGTTATTATGCATGTTTGTGTGATATCTATTGAGTAGATTCACCCTAGGCTAGGGTGTGCAAGGTACTTGTGCTTTAAACAAATCCTACGACTTTGTTCATCTTGTGTGAAGTAGTTACAAATCTATTTAATAGACAAGTGGATTTCTGTTGAAACATTGGATCTTCTCTTATGGTTACCATGGTGTTTCGATAGTTTAGCAATGCGATATAATTTAGGCACTTGTATTACATTATAAGCAAGAACGTATGCAGCATTAGGGTTGTAGATGAACCAAGAATTCGTGAACAAGCTTCGGCTTGGTAAGAGCTTGTTTATGTTCGTTCAATATACATAAGATTAATTAAACAAAAGCTTGAACAGCTCGTTAAACTAAACAAACAAGCTTGAACACATATGTGTTCAGCTCGTTAACGTTCATAAACAATGTTCGTGAACAACGTTCGTGAATTCACAAACCATATTCATTAATAAAACTCTTTTTAATATGCTAAATGAATAACAAAATAAAATAAAATAAATAAATAAGTTTAAATTATCAAATTTAATAACCAATCAAATAACTAAAAGTTTCAAACAATCAAACAAATTTGAATTGAGAGCTCGATAACATCTAAACGGACCAAGCTCAAGCCAAGCTTCAAACAAGCTCAAGCTCATAAAAAATAAACCAAGCCAAGCTTGAACAATCATTTCAAAAGCTTGGTTCATTTTAAGCTCAGCTCGGCTCGATTACCTTATCAAATAAACTTGAACACCCTAAAGCTCGACTCGGCTCGTTTACAGCCCTATGCAGCATTATTCATATGGTTTGGAGATTAAAGTGGTTAAGCTTGTATAATGTATTCCATTGATTGAGTGTGGATCCATGTGAAGCTTTGAACTCGTGGTTGTTCTTCAAGTGTGAAGCTAGATCCAAAAGTTTAGATTGATGTAATGCTGCATTTATTTCAAGCACATTGATTATTATGATAGGATTTCACTAAGTAATGATGCAGGAGCTTTATCCTAGTTCCTAGTTGTTTGACTCGTTGTTTCATGGTTTAGAGCCCTAAGCTTTTAGATAATTAACCAAAAATCTAAAATTGATCAACCAACTTCCTAATTGGCCGATCAATTTTAAATATTGGTAACCAGCATCCTTGATTTTGAATGTGAGTCACCAATAGATATAATTAATAATCAATCAAAGTAAATTTTTAGTTGATCAACATGTGAACATCTAAATGCCTGCTCAGTACAAAATTTTTAGCACTATTGCTTGCAAGAGATTTCTAAACATCCTCCATCTTGCTTGCTCAAGTGTCAAAAGGAAGACCAAGAGCTTGAGAAGCAAAAGACTAGATTTCATCCAACATTTAAAATCTCAAATTGTGCCCAATTTCTGGTTATGACCGGAATATAACAGATTCAGTACCATATCACAGGGGCCGCAAAGGCCCCGGTGACCTCACAGTGAGTCGTGGAGTCATTCCTCTTTCATTGTTTACCCCTATTATGATTTACTTTTAGCTTTCGTAGATATTTCATTTTTGTCTCTTAATTTTTTTCCCATCCCTCTCTTAATTTTGTTTGACAATTTACTGAACCACATACTTGACTTTTACTAATATCTAAATCACACACTACACTTTCATATTTATCAAATCATGCACATCTTTCCTAAAGTACCCCTCCCTCTATACATGGGCTTATTTGACCCACTCGAGCCATCGAAGCACATTTTAAATTTTGAAAAAAAAAATATGTTTTATATAGGATTTTGAAAGAACTGTTTCTCTCTCTTGAAAAAAGTTTAAAAATTCTAAAACCTCACATCGAGCTAAATATAAGGTGGAATCAAGATTAGACGATATGGTTACACTCGGGAGAATCCCAAGAATACAATAGCCTTGATAATAGAATCTAATAAATTTAAGGTCATTAGTGACTCCAAAACTCACTGATGAGTCATTAGTGAGTTTTGGTCAAATGATTAATGACATTAGCCACATCTGAATAAAACCATATCAAATCAAGCACAATGCACTCCTAGGAGTCTCCTAAATCTCGCCATACCCTCCAACTTAGTTTCACACCCTAGGCATATCATATTATGAGTTTTAAAAATTTATACAACTTTTAGTAAATTGGGTACAAACTCATGAACTTAGGCATATCATATTCACTCAACAATGTGTTCATGACACTCTCACTGTGCCCAAATTTTAAAATCTAAACACTATATGGTCATCAATTAGTTTTGGCGACAACTCACTAATAACCTTAGGAATATCAAAATCAACCCAAACCAAGACCAATGCACTCCTAGGAACTTCGTGAGTCTCATGATGCCCTCAAACCTTAATTCCACAATTTATAGCATGATGTAGGTTAATGAAATTTAGACAACTTTATATAATTTAGCACAAACTCACTATTAGACTTAAATCTATCATATTCACTCAATAATAGTACAAACGCTGACTCTATACGATCATTTGGTCAAAACTCACTAATAACATCAAGAACATCAAAATCAACCCAAACTAGGACCAATGTACTCCTAGGGACTTGAATCTCACCGTGTCCTCAAACATTAATTCCACATCCTAGATAACATGTTGTGGATTTCTAAAATTTAAACAACATAATATCCTTTTGGCACAAACTCACTATTACTTAGGTTAAATCATATTCATTCGACAAGAGCATCAATGTGTTCCTAGAACTCCCTAACTTTGACCATGATCAAAATTTCAAATTCTAGTGTACGACCATTTGTAAGTTTTGACCAAAATTCACTGATAGTCGTACATACTCTAGAATTTTAAATTTTAGGCATAGTGAGACTCAGGAGGCTCCTAAGAGTGAATTGATCATAGTTTAGGTTGATTCTTATGTTCCTAAGGACATTAGTTAATTTTGGCTAAAGCTCACTAAATTTTGAAATTTTAGACATAGTAAAGTCAGGGGAGTCCAAGAACACATTCGTATTATTGTTGAGTGAATATGATAGGTTTAAGTTCAATAGTGAATTTGTTCCAAATTATATAAAGGTGTCTAATTTTATAAACTCATAGCATGCTATCTAGGTTGTGGACTTAATGTTTAAGGGCATGACTCAATAAGCTCCTAGGAGTGCATTAATCCTAGTTTGGGTTAATTCTGATGCTCCTAAGGTTATTATTGAGTTTTTGTCTCATACAGTGTTCAAATTTTAAAATTTTGGGCATGGTTAGAGTCAAGAGAGTACGAGGAACACATTGGTGTTGTTGTTGAGTGAATATGATATGCCTTAGTCCAACGGTGAGTTTGTGTTAAATTTACTTAAAATTATATAATTTTTAAAAAACTCATAACCTATCAAGGTGTGAAAACAGGCTTAGAGGGCATGATGAGACTCAGGAAGCCCCTAGGAGTGCATTGCTCTTGGTATGGTTTGATTCGGATTTGGCTAATGTAATTAGTTACTCATCGGTGAGTTTTGGCATCAAATCAAGACTATTGTATTTTTGGAACTCTTGTGAGTATAACCATGTCCTCCAGTCTTAATTCCACCCCATATTTAGCCCGTTGTGAGATTTAAAAAAAAAAATCCAATATTACAAAATTTATTACAAAGTCATTAATATACTTAGACTTATTATCATATTCGCTCAATAACACCTATGTATTCATAAGACTCTTACAAATATGATCATGTTTAAAAATTTTGAATTTGGACGGCGAATTTTAGCCAATACTCATTGATGGACTTAAGTTTGTAAGAATCAACACAAAGCAAGACCAATGTATTCTTGGGACTCTCCTGAGTGTAACTATGTCTTCTAATCTTTATTCTACCCATATTTAACCCGCTGTGAGATTTTAAAAAACTTTAACTTTTTTTCAAGAGAAAGGTGACTCATTTTTCAAGATTTTAAATGTGCTTCGATGACTCGGGTGGGTTAAATAAATACGTGTACAGAAGGAGGAGTATTTTAGGAAAGAGGTGCATGATTTCGTAAATATGAAAGTGTAGTGTATGATTTAGGTATTATTAAAAATTAGATACACAATTTAGAAAAAATTTATTTTTTTCCTCTATCCATACATGAATGAAAAAATATAATTTATTTTCCTCCATCTGTGTAGGTTAGTTCATCCATTCACGAGAGGTAAACAAGGAGAAAAAAGCTTCTTTAAGGATGAAAGATTCATATTATAAGAATAAATAAATAAGTAAATAAAATTTCTAACCTTATAAAATATATAGCTACCAATAAATTAAATTATTATATATATAAATTTAGTTTAATTTTAAATTGATCAAAATAAATTCAAATTACATATATTTTAAACCTACTTAATCATGCAATGTTTACTTGGTGATTTTCAGTTCCCTAAATTGATTTTTACTCAATAAATATTAAACATTTTATGACATGATATAAAATTTAGCTCAATAGTAAGTAATCAAATGTTAATAAAAGTATTTTTTTAATTAGTATATTTTATATTTTAAAAGTAGCAAAACTGTATCAGCTCACTATGATACCAAAACCATATTGTTCTAAACTCACACACGGCTCAAAATTTTAAACCTTGCTTGTAGGATGAAATAAGATGATTAGAATTCAAAAGATTAAGAAAATTGACAATCCACAGGAAGAAAATACAAGTTGGGATGAAGTTAGACTCCAATACAACAAGGCAAGGGTTGTGTCCCTCAACTAGCAATCTCACGGTCTGAACTCGAATTGTAACCTTGCGAGAAGAGAAAATCAAATGGTTTATCAATGCTTGGATGGATGAAACAATAGGAAAGGGGTACCTCTTATAGATCCCACACTGGTCTAATTTCCTAGGCTAAAAAAACAATAAAAGAAGATGTTGCCCTTTGAAACAATTGATAAGCTACATTGATCAAGAACAACCTAAGATATTGCCCTTTGATTCAAGATAAAGAAGATGTAATATAGCAGAGCTATAACATACAAGTAGCTAGAAAAATATATGAATAGGCACAAACTTTACAAGCAATCAGAGTGAAGAAAGACAGATAAATTCATAATGCACAAGGGCATTGCTATAGTTGAATAGAAGGAGATTCTCTCAAATTATCTTGTATGTTCTATAAACATTATGAGTCATGTGCAAAGAAATCTAATACTACTAAGTTAACATGCAAAACAAGAAAGAAAATAATAAAGATGGAGCACATGCCTGAAATCCATGCACAAAGACAACCACTCGTAGTACACGGCCAGTTTTCTTAGGTTCCAGGAATCTAGGTACAACATCTTTTGCAGGAACAGTCAAGTTGGTAGCACCATTCTGATCCAAATGATAATCCGTGTAATTTGGAAGATTTATGGCCTGTTGTTCCACAAAAACAACAGGAGCATGTGAAGGATCACCAAAAATATACATGTCCTGAATGGAACAGCTGTTGATCTGCATAAACCATCCCAAGTTTAGTCCGTAGAGTACCATATTATAACAATCTTAACCATTATGATATCTCACTTTCATTTGAGCAATTGTTTTCCTGTGAAGTTCCGCACGAGATGTTGCTTTTTGAGCAGGCTGCATATAATATTAAAAAACATATTTTAAAATGTCCACCTTGCATTCTGTTAGTTTATTAAAGGTCATGTGAACATTGGATGAAGTTAGTGTTGGATCGTAGACTGCACCAACAGTTAGAACAAATACCTCATCATTGGCCTTCCTCACAGCAACTTTTCCGGTAATGTTATGGTGAGAGGATTCATTGGATCCATTTCTCAAGTAGTGATTGGGGACTTCCATTTTTGAATGAACCACCCAAACGGACCAATCTACTTTCCGATCCATGGACCACACACCAAGAAGATGTTCAAGTATTTTAACTCTATTTATCCTAGAGACAACAGACAAGCTTAAATATCCATTAAAAACTAACTTTTCTTGCAAAACATCTTATTTCATCTTGACACAAAATCATGAAAGAACGGAAAAAAAGTCTTATTTTGATAAAATTAAATCCAAACAAATTAAAATGCCACATCTTAGAAACAGTATTAAATATTGAACATACAGAATATGATCAAAACCACCTCATATACATCAGGACAAACTAACTTGGAAAAGTCTCAAAATTCTCGCTTCTAAATATGAAAAATCTAAAAGCTAATTGCCACAGTTAGTCATGTCTTATGAATTTTTGTTATTCACAATTGCTCGACAACAAAAGGATTTGGAAGTCCAATTATCAAAGACCAAGGTTCAAAATCCTGAGATGTGTTGGAGTTTCAATATTTAATTGGCATAATTCTAGTTAGGTATCATGATAATATTCTGATATATGGTGTCGGTGACGAATTAGAAGTGAAAGGAGGGGGAAAATGAAGAAAAAGAAAACAATTATATAAAGTTTAGACTTTATGTTCCATCTGAAATGGTACAATTTTGACATTATCCTGTATAGACACAAACTACAAAAAAACAACACATATTAATTCATCTTAACCTATATTTTAGCATGCCAAATCACGATACTCATCGATATTATTAACACAATAACACTGGAGACATTGTGTCAAGTAATATCAACTATCGAATTTCAATAATTTTTTAGAACAATATATTTGAACTATGTCACTTGACACGGTCGTAGTATGAGATTTTAAAACCATGCCATTGACACCTGACTACAAAAATGTTGGTGTTTAAAGTTCTAAAAGGACAACTTTTGCAGGAGCTGAAAACCTGACAATTCCATCCAAAAATCACCACCATAGTAGATGTACAATGATGAAACCAAATTTTGATGAAAAAAATTAGTTACATATAAAATTAGAGATGTTATTAATTGCAATTGAAGAACTCCATTTCATAGTTCCATATGTCTCAATTCTATTTGTTACAACAAAGAAAGCAAATCAGCAAATCTTGAACATACCTGTGGAACTTCAAAAATGTATTCCATAGAAAAGAAAGATGGTTGCCAAGAGTAAAAAGGGCGCCTAACAACTCTTCCATTGACAAAGAGTTGAGAATCAAATCATTTCCAAAGTCTACAGTACCATTTGGTTTCTGTGTATATAAAAATGAAGATGATGTGAGAAGAAAACTTTTAGACAGTAATATACAAATGAAAATGTCTGACGGCAGTAAATATTAAAATGAAGAAAAAAGAGACCTTGAGATTGTTATCTAGCATGTTAGGTGAAAGACCAACCCCCATCTTGGACGCACTTGAAGTAGATAAGTCATTCCTCAAGGAAGAACCACTTAACTCAAGTTTATCAAGATCTTGTAGATCATCAATAGCTTGACCAATTGCTCTACTCAAATTTTTAATTTGTTTAAGAAGTAACTCACATGAAATAGATAGTGATTTCACAATTTCAATTGCTTTTGACCACTGTACTTGACCTAGCATCTGCCATATAGTATCTTAATTAGCAAAATGCAGGAGGAGAAAACATAACAGATGTGATCATGTAGCCATCAAAAATTTATGATAAGTGAATGAATTGGCAGACTAAAAAATTAGTAATCTTTCATACAGTTTAATGTGATAAAATAAAATCAAGGAAGCCAATTCCAAATAATTGTGACTCTTTGCTTTGTTGTATGGCAGTGTGGAGGATTCACTTCGTATCAATTAATGGAATAATTAGGTTAAGTTATTAACACTGTAAGGAGAAATGAGCATTCCAAATTGTGAAGTCAAAATTAGACCCTACTCCTCTGAAACTGCCAATTTTAGATTCACAAATTATTATATTTGAACAACATCAAATTCTCCCCTTAAGGATTTATTATTCTAGTGGATACTAGAATTTCAAACAGACACAGAAACTTCCATTTAATGGCATATTGCTATCTAATATTGCATGAAGAGCAGAAAAGATAGTGTCAATAAGAACATTGAGTTCCATAGTTTGTCAAATGACTCAGAGATTTGGACAAACCAAACAAGTTTGAAATTTTCTTATTCTAAATGGATGATGAAGAAAGGATCCTTCTATGGACTCAAAATATGTTTGAATACCTTAGGATTTGAGATTTATCTAAATGGATTTGGATCATTTAGGGAGTTGACTTTAGTTTAAATGAACAAGTGATAGGGATCCATTTAGTAATATGATTTGAGTAATTTGATTTAGGTATTTGAGGTGTTATGTATTTGAGAACTGTATAAATAGGCAATTCAAATAGACATGTTTGAAGATGTAATTTTGATGATTTGAAATTATTTACCATAGTTAAAATTGGTATCGGAATTAGGATCAAGCATTCAAAGAATCTAAGTATCTGTTTTTTTTTTTTTGGATAACCTAGGTATCCAACTCTTAGAACCAATCTCGCAACCTTACTTGAACAAGAACTGTTCTATACAATCATACAACTGTATCCTTGAGAATCTAAGTATCTGTAGTACAACATATTGGTAGATCAATAGGATCAATGAAATTGAAATCGATGGAAAAAAAATTAAATACAAAAAAGATATAATAAAATCATTTCATATGTGAGATGAGAAGTTTCAAAATCTTAAGAATGCCTATTATATGGCATTATATATCTAAGTATCAATACAAATATTGTCATATTTATTACTATAATGTTACTGAATAAAAAAAATAGATATAACCAATATTAAAATAATATTTTTAGTATATATGAGTCAATGAGACTAGATTGTTAATATATTTTTAGTAAAAGTGTTATTATTTAATATTCAATGTTATAAAATGTAATTGCAGCTCAAAGTGCATTCAAACTGATTTTTAATTGAAGAGAGTTTTAGAATCATTATTATTCTCTCTTGATAAAACAAAAAAAAATGGCAGCCCGATGCACCAAGCTCCCGCCATGTGGGGTCCCGGGGAAGGATCCATTATACGTAGTCTTACCTTGCTTTTTGCGAGAGGCTATTTTCAGGATTCGAACTCATGACCCTTTGGTCACATGGCAACAACTTTACCGTTGCGCCAAGGATCCCCTTCTCTCTCTTGATATAACCAAAGATAAAATAATATTTTTAGTATATGTTAGTCAATGAGACTAGATTGTTAATATATTTTTTCATAAAAGTGTTATTATTTAATATTCAATGTTATAAAATTTAATTGAAGCTCAAAGTGCATTCGAATTGATTTTTAATTGAAGAGTAGTTTTAGAATCATTATTATGTTCTCTCTCCATCCATAGTAATCTTTCTTGATAGGAAGTAAGAAAAAGACAAAAATTTAACAAAATTTCTATTTGATTTGGTCCATATTCAGTCCCAACTCCCAACTTGACTACATTTCGACAGATTTAAAACAATTTTTGAATGAGAACTAAATAATTTTGCTAAATTTTCTAGATCGCTAACTTTTTTTTAAAACTTTCTAAATTTTTTTGAGATACAAATTTCTCTGGATAAAATTAGTATCTGCAATAAAATTGGATCATCCATTGCTGGCTGATACCAATCAAACTCTGGTGATCCATATCAGTATAGGCTGATATTGCCAATTTATGCCATTTGTTGAGTTATTGATCAGCAATTCTAGCTGATACCAATCAGACTCTAGCGGTCTGTACCAATATAGGCTGATTTTGCAATTATGCTATTTGAGTTATTTCAAATATTTGCAGATTCTTAAGGGGTTGAATTAGCAAAGTAATTTATCAGGCAGCTCAAAAATATATTGTGTTTACCAAGGTTTAAAATTTCCAAAGTTTCTGTCTCTGATTGGAATAATATCTAGTACAGTTTTGATGCTTATTTAATTAACCATTAATAATAACAATTAATTTTTATTTTAATTAATCAATTAACAATTAATTAGATTGATAATGCATGTTTATTCTTTATATTGTTAATTAATTTAATGACCTTGGTCTTTAGAATTGACTACACTTGCAATGAGTTAAATTCTAATGTTTAGCTTTACTCATTTGTAAATTGTATATTTCTATCGTTTTACAATGACTTGCACTTAGAATGTTGGGATGAGCAACAATAAAATGAGACCTTCCCTAATCCTCTAAATCAAATAGTGAGACATGTTTTGCTTATGAATTCTCTAACATTCGATCAATTTTAGATTTGAAAGAGAGGCTTCCATTGTCAAAGATGCATATACTTTTATGTCTTTATATAATTATGTTTGGAATTTGTCCATATACATTTGATAAGAAATTTGATCATTAAATATAACTTTGTGTCTTTTATTTTATTTGATAATATCCAAATAATACTTTTGGATGAAATGAAATAATCTAAAATTCTATCATTTAGTTTTAATTTTGGTTTTTTTTTTCTTTCAAGTGATTAAATTATTAGAGTGAACCAAGATTAAAATATTATATTCTACAATATTATATTCTACACATAACTTAGATTTTAAATTTTGTAATTAAATTTATTTAATGTACAAGTATATAGTTTTAAAAACATATATGAATTATATTCAATCAAATTTATAAATTTTGGATTCAAGTTGGATCTATGAAATTCAAATTTAACATTGTTTATATCTTCGTATTGAACTCTTAATTTCATGAAAATTTTATAAAGTTTGTATGATACATTCAAATCTATTATGATCTGCATATATCCTCAATCATATTGCAACGAATTAAACTAAAAATAATAAATGAAAAATGAATGACTTATTTTTAATTTAACCAAATAAATGTTTGTTTAATCAAAGTGTCGCGTCTAACTTTTTAGACATCCAAATCAATGATGAGAGAAGACACAAACGGGGATGACAAGAAACTCAATACAATCTCACCAAACCCTAATTTTCTCCTTACTTATCCTGCAATCTTCCATTGTCATAAAAGTCAAACGCAAAAGAATCATCTTTGTTGATAATAAATAGTAAATTTAATCTAAAACATTATTTGTGGAGTCCATCAAGTAGAAGCGATAATTAGGATCAAATGGTTCAAACTAAGCTCAATTTGGATTTATTTTGACCAATTTAAAACCAAACTAAGTTTGTGTGTGTACACATACATACATATACATATAATAGTTTGGTTCAATTGTATTGAATTAGCTCAATGATATTGTTAAAAGGTTTAAAATTAATTTTCCTTCAGTGACCAAGAGGTCACGGGTTCGAATCCTGGAAACAGTCTCTTGCAAAAAACAGGGTAAGGCTGCGGGGACTCCGCATGGTGGGAGCTTCGTATATCAGGTTGCCCCATTTGTCTATGGTTATCTCCTCCCTATGGTAGGGGTGTCAAAATTTGACACACCAACCTGACCTGAAAAATATCGGGTTCAGGTCAGGTTGGTAGGTTTTTGGTTTGTGTTAGGATCAAGTCGAATTTGGTTTGATCTAAACTTAGGATTTAGTGGATTTTTTTTTTAAGTTAGATCAAATTTTATTTTGAAAATTAAGATGCTTTTATGTATATTAATATCAAGGTTAGTATAATAATGATGAAGTACTAAGATAAAAGTGAAGAATTATAGAGAAAATAACAAAAAAATTAATCGGGTTGGTTGGGTGCAACTCAAAGGATCTGAGTAAAAATTGACAATGTTGATTGGTGATCAAACATATTGATATCAAATTTAGGCAAATTCACTACTATGTTGAAGGAAAATTTGATATTTATGGCTCACCCCATGCATGAACTTTCATGTGCGTATTTAGAGGCTCAATGATGTTTTGACCAAAACGTTCATGAACAAGCAGCTTGGTAAGAGCTTGTCTATATTCGTTTAATACACACAAAGTCAATTAATGAATGAACTTGAAAACCACATTAAACTAATAGAACAAATTTGAAGACATATATGTTCAACTAGACAATGTTCATGAATAGAAATTATGATGTCCCCCCGGGGCAGTGCGATGGTTAAGGCATGGGGTGTTGCCACATAAGGTCTTGGGGTCGAAACTCGGCGTGACCGAGCATAACCTCCCTCATGTCTTGGCCATTTGCACTAATGGCTAGTAGCCACCCGTGATTTACCTCCTCCGTGTTGGCCTAGGGACTGGTTGGCAGGGGCGCTGGGGGCGAGCGAATCACCTTTTTGCCATATGAATAGAAATTATGATATGTCGGTGAACAATCAATGAATAATATGTATAAACAATGTCCAATAACAAAGTTTGTGAACTATATTCATTAACAAAGCTCTTATCAAACATGCAAATAAATAAAAAGCTCTCAAAACCAACAACCAATCTGGTAATATAAAGCTCACTAACCAATCGACAAGCTTAAAAATGTAGAAATTTCGAATAATCTAACAAGCTCGAATTGAGAGTTTGATATCATCCAAACAAACCAAAATCGAGCTCAAGCTAATAAAAAGAAACCAAGTCAAGCTTGAGCAACCATTTTAACAACTTGATTTACTTTAAGCTTGGCTTGGCTTGGCTTGCCTCGATTAAAGTTATTTACCGTATTGATATTGGAGTATCATTAAAGGCACCTTTAAAATGAGAAATTGGAAATTTAAGGACCATAAAGGTGTTTCAAGCTTAAAGAGAAATAAATAGGACTTTTTTACCGGCTCAAAGTTGTCACAAGGTTTAAGGTTATTTGTCTCGTTAATATCAATAAATGTTGATGTTGGGCCGCAACCAAATTATATTGCAGCAAACAAAAGCCAATAAGTCAAAGTTTATCTAGTTTAACTTTTGAGGGATCATCTCGAGAGCATTTTGATATTTTTAAGAAATTTATGGGATCTTGTTAGATATGATAAGAAGTTGATTTTATTTATGCTTATTTGGATATTGAAAGAGGGGGTTTTTTTATGAGAAGATACCTTAAGGCGAGGGATAATGCTTTAATCAAGATTTGAAATCTCGAATCATGTTGATGTTTGGGTCTTTAATTAGAACTGTACAATTTCGATATCCTGCCGGTGTTTCGATGTATCGTACTGGTACTAAATTGGAGACAAAAGGAGGAAACAGATAAAGAAAGAAAAAGATAAATAACTACATAGTTAACTTTAATATTTGCATTCTATCTTGAATGCTACAATTTTAATATTATCTTGTATTAGAGGCCAACTACAAAATAAAAAAATAATAAAATTATCTCAATTTTAGTATGCCAAGGGGGTGTTGAGGGTTGACATTATCGACATGATTAACACAATGACACAAGAGAACATTGTCGGGGCGTTAAGTAATATCGAATTTCGATAATCTATCGAAATGATATGTTTTAACCATTGAGACTTTAAACCATGGTTCCAATTACATTCAAAAGATAATGAAATCAATATTCTTAAATATCAAAGTAATTAAATACAACAAAAACCAAGCCTTATCCACTAGGTGGGGTCGGCTATATGAATCATTTTACATCATTGGGCTTTATTCCCTACTATATCATCATCTATACTTAAATAAATTTTATCTTGTTCTATTATTGCTGACCAAGTCTTTTTAGGTCTTCCTCGTTTGATGTACGTGTTTGTCATAGTTTCACATCGCCTAAAGCATTTATTAATCGTCTGAGTACATATATGTACCATCTTAAACGTATCTCTCAGAGTTTCCCTCAATAGATGCAACTCCGACTTTCTCTTTAATGCTCTCATTTCTTATTTTATCCATCCTCGTATGTGCACACATCCACCTTAACATCTTTATCTTTGTAACTCTCATCTTCTGCTGATGTGCTAGAGTCATAGCCCAACATTCAGCTCCATATAACATAACAGATCTACCTACGATTTTATAAAACTTTCCTTTAAGTTTTAGAAGTACTTTACAATCACATAAAATACCCAACGCTTTCCTCCATTTCAACCATGTTGCTTATATTCTATCTAAGACATCTCTCTAAATCCCTCCATCGTTTTGTAAAATGATCTTAAATATTTAAAATTCTCAGTTCCAGCTCGTCATCTCCTATCTTAACAATTGTCTCATTACGTCTAATATTATTAAACTTAAATTATATATATTCTGTCTTTATTCTACTAAATTTAAAATTTTTCGCTTCTAATATTTCCTGCCAAGATTCTAGTTTAGCATTTACTTCTTCACGTGTTCATCTATCAAAACAATATCATCTGCAAACAAGATGCACCACGGTATTTTATCTTGAATGTGTGCAGTAAGTTCGTCTATAATTAGTGTAAAAAGATAGGGAGAGTTGATCTTTGATGTAACCCTATCTTTATTAAAAAATACTTTAGTTACTCAACTTGAAGTTTTTACTCTGGTCGTTACATCCTCATATATATCCTTAATTAATTCAATATATGTTATGCTAATATATCTCTTTTCTATAATTCTCTATATAATTTTTCTTGGGACTCTATAGTTTTTTCTAAGTAAATGAATATCATGTGTACATCTTATTTTTGTTTCGATATTTTTCGATTAGTTGTCTAAAAAGATATATAACTTCCATTGTCAACCTTTCAAGCATGAACCCAAATTGATTTTCGATCACCGTCATTTCCTTAATCTTTTTTCTATTACTCTTTCTCAAAATTTCATGGTATGACTCCTTAGTTTAATACCCCTAGAGTTTGCACAATTTCGTATGTCACCCTTGTTTTTATATAAGGAAACTAGAGTATTTATCCTCCATTGATCAAGTATTATTTTTATTTTCAATATCATGTTAAATAATGTTGTAAGTTATTCAATACTTTATTTCCCTAGACACTTCCATATCTCTATCAGAATATCATCTGGTCCAATGATTTTTCCATTGTGTATTTCATTTAATGCTTATTCTACTTCTGAAGTTTAAATTCTATGATAAAAATTTAAATTTCTATATTCATTTGACTTACTTAAATTACCCAAAATTAAGCTCACCTAAACCTTAATTAAAAAGTTGATAAAAATATTTCTTCCGCCGCTCTTTTATTTCTCTATCATTTACTAATACCCTATTACATTCATCTTTAATATATTTTATTTGGCTAAGATCTCTTCCTTTCTCTCACTTTAACTATTTTATAAATGTATTTCCCCTTCTTTTGTATCCAATTTTTGATATAATCGTTCAAAAGTTTCATTTTTTTTACTTCATTCACTCTTTCTTAGCTTCTCTCTTGGCTATTGTATATTTTCTTTTCTTCGTTCTTACAACATATAATTTCTTATAAGCTAATCGTTTTTCCATCATTTCTTTTACTTGCGCATTCCACTACTAAGATTTCTTACTTAGTAGTGCATATCCCTTTAACTCACCGAATACACCTTTAGCCACTATTTTTAACTTTAATATCTTATCCCATGTCATATTAGAGTCACTATATTTCACCTAATGCTTGCACTCTCACCTTCTCCTTAAATATATTTTGTTTCTCATCCTTTAACTTCCACCACTTAATTAGAAATCCTATATCTTTTCTTTTTATTGATACTATGTTTGAGGCATATATCCAACACTACTAGTAATTAAGCATTTTCCGAGGATCTTTACAAATTTTTCTATCCCTCTTTCTAAACATAAGAAAGTCAATTTATAATTTATTATTCACACTTTTGAACGTGAAAGTATTCTCTTTTCTTAAAAAATGTATAAGCCAAGATTTAAAATCTTAACCCATGCTGAAGTTTCGGTCAGAGACTGGAACGATACAATTTCAGTGTCATATCGTACCATGTATTTTTTTTATTTATATATAGTAATTATTAGATAAATATATTTATGGTATATAATTTAGAAATAAGTTGTATATTGATTTTATATAAGTTCTCCATTATTGAACAACTTAATATTGTTAAAAAATAATTAAATATAATTTTCTTTAAAGAAAATTGATCTATCAATAACTCAAATTAATATTGATATATTATGTTACCCGATAGAAGCATTGATTCTCCAAATTAAATAATTGTACTTATATAAATTAATACAAAGAAATCATTTTATATATAATAATTATATAAATTAACTATTTATTTATTAATTTAAATAATATATTTAAAATAGTAAAAAAATAGAATATCAATTAAATATTAAAATAGTAAAAAATAAATAAATAAAATAAATAAAAATTATCAAAATATAAATTTGATTTATTAAAATTTTTTAGAATATTTAAAAAAAATAAAACAATAACAAAAATAGAATATCAATTAATAAAATTTATTATTTATTAAAAAAATTAAATATATTTTTATATATTTTATTGGAATACTTTAATCAGAATTCATGAAAACCTCTTTGAAATATCACACTTAAGTTGAGAATTATTTTAATTAATTAAATCTATTTTTAATTTTCAACAAACAATGTTGTTTGCATGGGACGCACGATGACACCGCTAGCGGAAGCATCGCGGGATGCTTCCGATGCCGCCACACGCATTTCGTGACGCTTTCAGTGCTGCAGGACGCTTCCGACACTGCCAAAAGCATTTCGCGATGCTTCCAGCGCTGCCATAAGTGTCCCGCGATCCTTTCGGCGACGTCGCAGGCGTCCTGCGACTAGCGTCGTCCTTCCTTCTGGTGCGCAATATGCTCGCATGACACGCGTGACTACGTGCAATGAAATCGTCATGTGTACTGTGTCGGTTTCGCTCCACCGTCAAAATAGTAAAAATCGTCTATGTCGCCCGACACAGAACGACATTTCAATCACTGGTATTAGCTAATATAAAGTCATATGCTATTGTAAAATCCAATATAATTTCCCTTCTTCATTTCTTGTTTCGAACCCATAACCTCATTTACCCTCTAACATTCCTCATTTATCGCTCCGACAAGCCCATTTAGATCACCTCCTATTAAAATTATTTCATTTGACGAAATGTTTTGTAATACTTCATTTAGGTCATCCCAAAATCTTGTTTTGGTAACTTCATCTAATTCTACTTGTGATGCATATATACTAAGTACGTTCCTAGTTCTTTCGTCACTACTATCTTAAGGACTATAATTCTATCTCTTTTTCTAACTACTCTTACAACTTCATCTTTTAACGAACTATCTACAACAATACTTAGGGAGCGTTTGGTTTAGGGGAATAGGAGTGGGGAATGGGAATGGGAATCATTGATTACCATTGTTAATGTTTGGATTATAGGAATAGGAATACAAATAAGGGAATGAATCCTTGAAATTGGGTAATAACTCATTCCCATGTACCTCCCCTTCAATGAGCCATTACCCTATTTCCATCAATCAAAATATTCCCTTATTCTAAAAATACCCTTGACTTAAAATTAAAATTTTCTCCCTTAATATCAAATATCAAAATTTATTTATTTATTTTTTCTTTCATATCACTTCTCTCTCCTTGTTCTCTCTCATCATATTGTCTCTCTCATCATTATATCACACACTTTCTCTCTCCTATCACACTCTCTTTCCTCTTTTTTCTCATTACACTTTCTCTCTCATCATACTTTCTCTCTCTTCAATCTCTTCCATCACACTCTCTTCCTTCTTTTTTTTAATCATACTTTCTCTCTCCTCAATCTCTTCCATCACACTCTCTTCCTTCTTTTTTTTAATCATACTTTCTCTCTCTTCAATCTCTTCCATCACACTCTCTTCCTTCTTTTTTTAATCATACTTTCTCTCTCCTCAATCTCTTCCATCACACTCTCTTCCTTCTTTTTTTTAATCATACTTTCTCTCTCCTCAATCTCTCCCATCACACTCTCTTTTCTCTTTTTTTCTCATCACACTTTCTCTCTCCTCAATCTCTCTTGTCACACTCCCTCCTTTTTTTCCCTCAACACACTTTCTCTCTCATCATACTTTCTCTCTTCTCAATATCTCCCATTACACTCACTGTTCTCTTTTTTTTCTCATCACACTTTCTCTCTCATCATACTTTCTCTCTCATCACACACTCTCTCTCCTCATTTTTCCTCATTACATTTTCTCTCTCTTCATCCTCTCCCATCATAATTTCTCTCACATCATATTTTATCTCACATCTTTTTTCATCTGCTCTCTTCTATTACACTCTCTTTTCTCATTTTCTCTCATCACACTTTCTCTCTTCATTCTTTTTCATCACACTTTCTATCTCATCATACTTTCTCTCTCTTCATTCTTTTTCATCACACTTTCTCTCTCATCATTCTCTTTCATCATATTTTTCTCTCACATTCATCTTTCTCTTACATCTAATTTTTTTCTCTTATTTTCCTTTAAGGGTAAAAAAGGAAATATTGATTTATTCCGATAGAAAGTATGCAACTAACCAAACATTGCTTTTAAGAGTGATATCCATGCTCATACCCATTCTCATTCCACAATACAATGATTTCCATTCCGATTCTCATTCCCATGCTCATACCAAACGCCCCCTTATTGTTTTACTATACCATAACTTCGAGTTCTTTATCATCTTCGCCTTCTCGCCTACCCATTTTATATTTTGCAAACAAAATACTAATTTTTCTCCTAATTATCGCATCTACTACCTCCATTAATTTACAATGAGGGTTCCTATGTTACATGTTCCAAATCTTATACTATTAGTTTTCATATAATATTTGTCTTTATCTAACCTTTGGTGTGAGAACTCTTGCCTATTTAACATTATACCCAAATTCTCATGGAGATGTAGTGGTTCTTCCCGATATGTTACAGTTGGACCCTGCAACATGAATTATTGCATATTTAGCACTACACTCGAGTTCTGGAGATGTAACGATCCTTGCCAAAATGTTACAATTGAACCCTGCAACGTGTTCATTCCGGAAAACGACTTTGCATTAGCATAATAGTTTAATGGATCCATTTATTGAACATTTACCATAGTTCAACCCTCTTCTTTTATCTAGGCTTAGGACGACCATGACTAGTTCGTCATGGGCGGAGTTTTAAAATTGTCATTTTAAAATTGAGAAATCCTAGAAAGAGCTTAATTTTTGACATATTAATTTTTGAAATACTTAATAATTTAATTCTCAGAACTACTTTCAAATAGTTAATTTAAAGGGATTTTTTTTCCCAAAATTTCTGAGTATCATTTCAAAGTTTTCAAAATTTTGTGAGAATTTCTATCTTTAACTAGAATTTCCCATAATTTCCAAAATTGTTAGATGTTTTTCAGAATTTTTAGCAATTTTAAAGCTTGAGTTCAAATTTCCCAAATAATATTAATATTCTTCAAGATTTCCAAATTTTATGTTATCATTTGGAATTTCCCAAAAAAAACAATTTTATTTGAAACTTCCCAAAAAACTTTCAGCTTCATTTATAATTTCAAATTTTTCCAAGTTTCAGATTCTCCATTTATTTCTGAAACTTTTTAATTTTTAATTTCACAAATTTTTGTAGACAGAAAATTAATGAAACAAAAGGAGAAAAATATCTTAAGCATCATAGTCTCAAATTTTTCCATCTTCTCTCTTGGATGGATTTCGAACCATAGAGTTGATTCAACTTCCAAGCCAGCTAGGATGGCCACTATGTTGATTCATTGTCTATATTAAATAAAAATCAAGTTCTCTCTCTTTTGCTTTGAGGGTGGTAGGGTAGTATTTATAACTCTTCACGCATGGTTTCAAGGCGCAAAGGGAAGATTGCATGGCAGGAGTTTTTCTCACTTTATTTTAAATTCTTCAATCTCCAAGTTTTTTAAAAAATAGTCACTTTAACTAACATACTCATTCTCTTTTTTTATTTCTTTGACCACTTGCATTGGGGAAATAAGACACCTTGTTTGTGCCAAAAGGGCAGAAACTTTAAACTTTGAGAGAGAGGATCAGACTGAAATTCATTCAACTTGGGTAGCAATGGAGCATATTTTTTCAACTACCCATGACTAGCTAACCTTTAATTGTGTTTCGTATTTATTAAACGGGGAGAATGAGACAGGTTTGTGTGAAATGGTAAATAGCCATTCATTATATATGTTTGACCTTAATTAGATGGATATTAAGATTTTATTAGTAGGATTATCATTAGGGCTTCACTTATCTACTTGTAGACTTACTTTATCAAGGAAAGATTGAATTAGTTATTTTTATAGGTTCAATTTGAATTTGTCACTGCTTTCGATATAAGGGGTATCAAGATATATTAAATTATGGTTAGTTCAGATATCCAAAAATAGTGGTTGGGTACTCACATAGCGGTTGGGTATGCACAATTATAGAGTAGTTATGGGTTTGGATATACCAAATGATTATGGATAATATAAAACTTCTTAGGACCCCACCTGTTCCTACTCCTATGTGCATTATTTTTGTTGGTAAAATCATGCCTCGAGTGGTCTAGTGCAACTATGCATTTTAATATTTAGGCAAAGCCCTGAATGTGTAGGGACTTGGTGGATACACGCGTTGAAATGACTTAGCACAGTCAAGATTGTGGTTACCCAATGGCTCGAGTTTGTATAACCACAGAAGAGTAGTGTGGGACACTCGAGGTACCGCGGGACAAGGAGCATCGTAATTTAGTTGTGCCTCAGTAGTAAACTATATAAGTAGAATATAAAGGATGGCACGAAAGTGAGTAAAAGACTCGGTACATTCAAGGGACGAGAAATTTGACGAAAGATGACTAAGATAGACTAAGTACATGAAGCATGAAGGATGGCATGAGATTGCATTCGAGAGACGAAAAGCTTGACAAGACATGGACTGGAGGAGGAAATAGTTGCATGGTAAGCTAAGAGTTGAGAGCAAATGCACTCAGACAAGAGTACTCGATCGAGGGTATTCCTAACCCTAGACAGACTCAGTCATTAGATTGACTATAGTCAACACATCATTCGACCTTCAGTGGACTAATTGTTAAGTTAATGAGGTAGTTGACTCATAAACTAACAAAAATATTTTCTTTCTTAAATAGACAACAAACTAGTGGACTTTAATGGTTCAATCGATTGGTGCCTATAAGCAATCCACTAATGCAAGTTGGATGAATAATTCCCTAGCAAAAAACCAATTGTAATCCAACGGAATCAGTCAAAGTTCGGAAGAGCACTTGACCAATGTCTAAAATCTCATATCGTGTCATGCAACATTTCGCCCGTCACTCAACAATAGTACTGGCACCATGGGTTACTGAGGATCGCGGTGACCTCCACGTCGCCATCCCGTAATTTTTTATAAAAAAATATTTTTTTTTTAATATTTAAGTTAAAATTTTAGTTTTTAAAAATATTTTTAATTAATATATTTTATATTTAAAAAATATCAAAATCATATCAGCATAGCACGATACAATACTGAAACTGTATTATTCTAGTCATAAACTGAAACTCCAATATTGCTCGAAATTTTAAACCATGCACTTGACTAATGTTCATGATTAGTCGACTCATGGGTTCGAATCTCGGCAAAGCCGAGGTAAATGTCTCCGCTATGTGTTAGTCCCTATTCCAAAGGCTAGTAGATGCCCGTGATTTACCTTCTCCGTGTTGGACCTAGGATGGGTTGGTGGGGGCGCTGGGGACGAGCGTATTCGCCTTTTGCCACCATAATTAGTCGACTCATGCTACAGGTGACAACTTCAATGACGTATTAATGGAATGAACGGATAAAGGTTTTGTTGAATGGTGCCAACAGGTCGAATGATGGCTACCATGTGTTTATGACTTTGAAAAGAATTTAAAGGGATATAAAACTATATACTACAAATAGATTGATAAATACTTATTGAGCTTTTCTTGCAAGACCCTAACCTCTGTTGTAAGCTTCTTGTACTCATCATGAATACCCTGTAAAAGGTTAGTCCACCTCCGATGTTGCTATAAATAGGAAGATATAGAAGATTCTGAGAGTGATCCACCAAAAAGTCATAGGTCACAAAATAAAAGTCTAGGAGTTGCAGAACCACATTGGCAATGTGGTATGTTTGTGTTTGCTTTATGATTTATTTTGGTTGCTAAAATTGTTTGTGATCTTGTTGAAATCACACAAAAGTATTACATTTGCAGCCACGAACGGTATCCACCCCCTCTGTTGGTCGTCCTTTTGCCCCATACATTCCAACAAATTCCACAACATTCATTCCACTCAATTATATTAGGCGAGAGAATTTAGCCACATTTAAGACCCTCAAGTTCTATCTCCCTTTTAACTATTTTTTCTTTATTGTTTATCTGCAACAACAGTTTGCTAGCTGCTTAACCATATCTAGTCTTATGGTGCATTAAGACCAGGACACGACGATTGCGCTTAAGCATACTATGGTTGAAGGCCAAACCTAAACCTTCAACTTGTATGGGAGTTATTTCTTTTACTCTGTGTTTCCATTTCATATTGCCTTTAGTTTAACAATTTTTGTATTTTAAGAAATCTATTTGTTTTCCATTAACCCCTTTTTATTTCTTCCATTAGATCTAAAACATCTACTAATCTCAATTTGCCCTTTAAATGTAATACAATAGGTGTTAAATAGAATGTGGGAGAGATGGCCTATTTTAGAAAGAGACGTCGGTCAGAGGGTGCTAAGGTTGCTAGTGAGGCAAGGCGAGCAAGGGAGATAACAGGTAGGTATAGGTATGGGTATGACTACCAAATGGAGCACAACAAAAAATTTACTTAGTAACATATTTTTTTAATCTCACTTGCTTTTATTTTTTACAACATCTTAACCTAATTTAGAAATTTCAAAAAATTTAGGGCTAAATTATAAAGTCACAGTTCTAATTAAATTGGATCTTAAGTTGGGATCCAATTCATCTTCCCATAAATTGGTGTTCGCTTCGATGAGAAGTTGTCGTTGTCTGTTGTTAAAGTCTTCGAAGCAAGGAAGAAGTTTTGAGTACATTGCATGACTCTAACTACCCCAAGTTATCACTCATCCAATGTCAACTGCTTACAAAGGAGAAGACCCAATTGATCTCTCCATAGCCTGAGGCCAATTATCATCCACGAATGAAGACCAAGGCACTGACCTCCTTCCATAAATGATCCATCTCTACTTGAGCCACCATAATTTGGATCTTGAACCACCATCACTTGGATCTCAAACTACTACTCCGTGCTTGCCTCCCATGCCTATTCGCTGACTTAACGATGATCGTAACCTTGTGCTCACCAACTCACGTGCACTTCAATTGTGTTGAGTGGTGTTGAATTGTTATACGTACTAGTCAACAAATGGAACAAAATGGTTTGCCCGTGTCAACTGACATGGAACAAAAGTTTACACCATGGGTAGGCCATCATAGTAGATCCCAGCAAGAATGGTCATTGACCATAAAGACATGAAAAAGGGGACTTTCTGCCCCTGCAATTTATCTCCCTTCACATAACCTAGGGACGGGCTGTGAAGAGCATCTAATGTAAGCGTAATCACCTTTTTCTATAATGAAAAAGGTGACTTTTATTATTCTTATTTAAGGTCGAGTACAACACTTTTATTTAGCCCACCAGAGAATTCAAGATTTTTCTTTACCTTGTTTTTAGCTTCTTTGGTGCTCCCCCGAAGTTTGATCTCTTCTTTTTTATGGCCTTTAATCTTGTTGACCATTTTTCGTTTGATCTCTTCTTTTTTATGGCCTTTAATCTTGTTGACCAGTTTACAATCCTTCTTTCTATTTTTTGGGCCTTTCTGTCTTATCTTTCCTTCTTCTTACAGCATAAGCCTCATGCAGCTTCATGGTGGAGACTGCATAGTGTGGAAGTGGTCAGCTACCATTTTATCCAATTCAGGGCCCATCTGCTATTTCATTAATCTTGCCTAGCTTGGTCTCGTGTTTTGGATTTGGTATAGGTAATAAGCTTGATTATTTCCAAATCAATAATGGTTTCAAGTTAAAAATTCAAATTCACGTTTGGAATCAATCTGGGGGTTAAACTGTTTATCTTGACTATGGTTTACATAAAGCTCGGTCAACTTAGCCTGTGGTTCAATTTTGCCTTAGATGGTCCATCAATTTGATTTGGTCCAGCTCTAGACTACTTTTGGATGATTTTACCCTTTAACTTCTAATCATAAGTTAAGGCCTATTAGACTTGCATAATCATAAACATTCTTGCCATTTGATATATGTATAATTTGGTTGATGTTTATGTTTAATAGTATGTATGGTTTGTGACCAAGAGAACTTGGTCATGGACTGTCAAGCATTATGTTTTTTTATCACATAAAGCTTTGTATTTAATTTGATTTGTTCATCTTCTACTTTGTAATTTGATATCACTTAGATTCAAGACTATCAAAGATTGAACATGGGGACAATTAAACCAACAATTAAACCAAGACATAAATACGCACAATGAAACAAAATATGAATAGATTGACTTAAAAAAACATTTATAAATTTGAGACCAACTTAAATGTGAATGCAAGTACAGTGATGAAATGAATGTGGGTAAGCAACTTACATATTTGATTAAGCATATCAAGTGATTGATTAAAAAAACAAAAAACTTTGCCGCCAACACAAGCAATAGATGCAACAATGTATGTAGCCAAACACGAACTTGAACCAAGTTCTTTTCACATACTTAAACATAAAACAAGACCAAAAAATTAGGCATGAATATAAGTGATTGTCATATTGTACATGCACAATGTACAAAAAACTAACTTAACATGAGCACCTGTCACACAATGTGTATCAGGGATGAATTGGTCTATATTAACTTATTACAATCAAGACTCATATTTAATAACTTATCCACTGAGTAAACTTTAGCCAGGTTATGAAAAACTATAATATCAACCCATATGACAGAGAAAATCAGATTTTATTAGACCATATAATGATGCTAGATTTCAAATTTTGTTCAAATTCTCTTCCTTCTGAATTTGAATTCAAGATAATGGCAAACTAATTTCTCAACCTAATACAATTTCAAAAGAAAGTTAAACCTCATGTGTTGAAAACAACAATAATTTAGATTCACGAGGTCCTAGTTACATCTTCCCACTTACTGGTAAATAAGTAAATGTTGTCAAAATGAGATACTTTTGAGGAAGGGAAAATGGTAAAATCATTGAGGAAACACCACTGAAGGATGTAATGACAATGCAGTTTTAAGTACCGACCCGTGCTAGTTGGCATAAGCAAAATTTATTATTCTGCTTGCTGACTGAGCAATGACACCGGACCGGCACCACGACCTTGTAGCAACCTCCATGAGGTCATGATGATTGCTGCAATGTCGCATGTTTTTTTAAAACAAATTATTTTTTTCTCCTCCCAAATAGAAAAAACTACAATTGATGAGTTAGAAAACTAATGAGTAGGATGACCCTAATGGTCACCATATTATTTGTCTGCATGTCCCTTCCAATCAGATGATATTGCATATACTCATATGTAGTATATGGGAGCAAATAAAACATCCACACATATGTGAATCATATGTCAGAGTGCTAAGAGGTTCATTAGTGCATATGCTTATCTTACCACAGATATTCACTTTTAGAAATAATGTGCTATTAAAGAAAGTTGTAAGCAAATTCCACCATTGAACTATTTCATTACAATTGTATTACTTTTTACAGAAACCTAGAGGAAAAACATCACTGAGATTTGGCTGTGTAAAACTATACTTACTTGATGTGGCCCTTCCTGGTATTCATCAGCAATATTTTCTGTCATTAGAGAAGTTCTGGCATGAACAATTCAAGTCAATTGATACATAGAATATAACAATATGTTTTAGAAAATAGAAATATAAAAATGTGAGGGCTGACCGTGTTACATGCTTCAACAATTTCTCAGGTGTGCTTGTACCAGATTTCAAGTAAACAACATGGACACTTAGATCAACAAGTGATGCATGGAAAGTGTCAAAGTGAACAGGGCAATATGAGTGCAGACCCAGAAGTGCTTCAGGAGGTATCCTGAACTCATGAATAGACGCTGGAATCAAATTGTAAGTTGACTGAATTTCATTTCTGTGAGGGGAAGGGAAAAAATCAAGTTAAGCATATCAAAGTATAATAACAATATGGATTAAAAAACTATGGATTCATAGTGACTTTTGGTTTACCCATTTTCCAAGGTTGGAGCATACAAAAGTTCAAACTTTAGTATTACTGAACGTATTGATGGTCTCTGAAAAATAAATGCTTAGGTTTTGTAAGCTGGAAAGCTTAGTTTAAGCAACACTAAAAATGGTGCTAACCTCATCTTTTCCGTTATGTAAGTTGAAAGACACCATAATAGATAGAGGAACATCCTGTCTAGCATATTTGATTTTGAATGGTTGAGTTGAGAAACTATGATCAGCATCATCAATCCTCCAAACTCCCAAAACATCATCCGCAAGTACGTTGGGAACTGTATAAAAAATTAAGAAGGTCAATAGACATGATGCCTAAAACATCCCCATGAAGATAGGAAGAAACAAGATTGAATGGACTTCATCTTCGCTTGAAATAAATGTATGGTTTATTGTAAAAATCAAACAAGATAGCAGACAATCAAAACCTTAAATGTGACAACAGACGGAGATAAGTAACAAGATTACTCCTTTAATTGGGTGAGCATTATTCCATAATCCATAAACAGTAAGGCTGCAACTAACCAAGGAATCATGAATAAGCTCGCTACTCCACTCAATTAGAGCTACTTTATATTCATTTAGTATGAAAATAAATATTGAAAACAAATAAGCATGAACTTATTTTTAAGCCCAACAAAATAAATAAACAAGCATGAGCACTTGAACACTGTGAGATCAGTAAAAAGAAAAATGAATAAATCAGAAAAAAATTATTTATTGGATCTAGTTGGCTAGCTTATGAGGACAATCTTATCTGTCGTTGAGCTCAAGCTGCTAAGTAAAAGCTCAAACTTGGTAAGCTTTTTGATACACAAGCGAGAACACAGTTTGAAGCTCAGTTGATATTGAGCTTGGCACAAACCCATTTATCCTCATTATAAACAAGGTTGAATGTAGTCAAGCACAAGTCAGCTCATTCATAAATCCTAGTAATCAGATGGTTGCCAATCCACCAAATTCCCACCGACATAGTGAGGAGGAAGTTTGCCAAACAACTATATTACACTAAGGTAATAGAGACAGGATATCTGTACTGTTGTGAATTCTTAAAATTATTAGTCAATTCAGATCTCCATATAGTAAGAACCTACAATTCGTTTGGAAGAAATTTAAAGTATGAAGAGGATTAAATGCCAGTTAATGGACCATTGTGCTCCTCAGATATTGAGCACTATACTAACATGTATCTCAAAGTATTACTAAGAAAAGAATAATGAAATAGAATGAACTTTGAGAGAGATTTTATGATATTGACAGTTTCAAACACATTCAGAGCAGAAAATGCAGTTTAATTAATTCCTAGATTGACCAGTATGCTAACCCTTTGGAAGCACTTATGACAAAAATATAGATCTCAAATCATGAGAGGTTTCTGCTTTATTAGGACCAAACAGTACAGAGCATATTGAAAAGCAAATAATTTACTTCAAAAATTGGAGGAAAATCATCCTTTTCCTAGTAAATAAAGTAAATATGGGAAAATGAGGGCAAAAGTGCACACCAAAAATCTTCTTAGTAAAACTTAAACTGCAAAGAAAGACAGGTAAGACCAGTTTGTATCAGGGCAAATGCAGTGCAGATCTTTGAAGCACAAGAGTGATAGCACAGAGGTAGCACAGCAACATGAACGTTTGAAACATGGCAACAATATCAACAGTGACAATGGTGAGAGATTATTTCTGTTCATCTTTACTAATCAATGCTAACTGATGTCACCTTGTGCAGTGTGTTGGTACTTTCGGCACTATCTCATTACTACTGGGCACTAAAAACCTAGCATGGAGCATGACTTTAAACCTTGATTCAAACTACAGTGGACAGAGAGTAGACATTATGCTTGCTAAGATCAAAGAAATTGTGTTGAATAAGATTTTATCACTTTAACAAATAAAATTCTCTGCATGCACTAATGGTGAATTGAAATATGGTAATAAGTTTGTAAGTGCATCTTGAATTTAGTGTGATCACCAACTTATGATGAATTGGCAGGATATCTTAGGAACATATCTCATTCACTTTGACCAAGATTGATCTACTTTTCATTACAATTTTTTCTATGAAGCAAACAATAAGAGGCCGGGATGAAATGCAAGAACTCTATGAATTTCAATAGGCCATGTTCTTGAGACTACTTTGGCACAAAATAATAATAATATAGATCATGCTCAAACGTCATATGAAGTACCATTTCAGATGCATGCTACACAGGAGTAAATTTTCAAAAATTAAAAAGGAAAATATTTTGAAAATATCAACAAGTATTCATGTCTATAGGCCACATTTGTCATGAAAAAAACATACTTTGTCAATCTAACAGTGACAAAGCCATGGACTACTTCAAGAGACCACCCAAGCAGCTTCTTAAGAATCAAAATAAGCTACCATCAAAAGTTTTGTTAACATTGCATCTACAACAAGTACCTTCGTACTGAATAACCCTGGAAGGAGTACCGCAAGAATCCAAGTTGCTGTCTTCCCACCTCGTGCTTATCTTTATCTGGTACCATCTTTTAACCAAGTATGAGAAGGTTTGAGAAAATACTCTCCAAGTGAAGATTTAAAACGTCACACTTCTGAAAGCGATGAATTGCGAGAAAAAGGAGGGTAAAAAACAGCAGCGTTTAGAGCATCAATACCCTTGCTGGAACAGATCGAGATTATGGAATCGATGAATATATATGGCGATTTCGTGCACAGTCTCCAACATGTCGGGTGGTGCGAAACGAATTTGCCGTGGCCTTGCATCAAGCAATTTCTTCGACGGTGGATTCTTGGTAGGAAGGCCGATCAAGTATCTCATACGCCGAAACATATGCGATCAGAGACCGTATTCGGCCTCAGGTCTCGCATCCCAGCCTCGACGACGACGAAGTATGAGAGGAAGGAAATCTAATCGTCGTGTGAATCTACGATATGCGATGGGAACCGGAGATACTCCGTACCTGTTCGAAGAAGACTAGGGTTCGGAACGGCAAAGGTAGTGAGGGAAAACGTAGACTGTCGGAACGGGAGGATGAGCATGATTTCATGTGTAAACTCATACACGCACAGCAAGCGACGACAAATAGAAGTAGCACAACGAAACACTTTCACTGTAGAGTACAATTGAGGGGGCGTTTGGTTCTTTCCTAGGAATAGGAATCGGAATGGAAATCATTGTATTGTGGAATGAGAATGAGTATGAGTATGAATATCACTCTTAAAAACAATGTTTGGTTAGTTGTATATCTTCTATCGGAATAAATCAAAGTTTCCTTTTTTACCCTTAAAGGAAAATAAAAGAAAAAAATAGATGTGAGAGAAATATGGATGTGAGAGAAAAATATGATGAAAGAGAATGATGAAAGAGAATGTATTATGAGAGAGAAAGTGTGATAAGAAAGAATGAAGAGAGAGAAAGTGTGATGAGAGAAAATGAAAAAAGAATGTGTGATTGAAGAGAGCATGATGAGAGAAAATATGATGTGAGAGAAAGTATGATAAGAGAGGATGAAGAGAGAGAAAATATAGTGAGAAAAAATGAGGAGAGAGTGTGTGATGAGAGAGATTGAGGAGAGAGAAAGTATGATGAGTGAGAAAGTGTGTTGAGGAAAAAAAGAGTAAGTGTGATAAGAGAGATTGAGGAGAGAGAAAGTATGATGAGAGAGAAAGTGTGTTCAGGAAAAAAGGAGGAAGTGTGATAAAAGAGATTGAGGAGAGAGAAAATATGATGAGAGAGAAAGTGTGATGAGAAAAAAGAGAAAAGAGAGTGTGATGGGAGAGATCGAAGAGAGAGAAAGTGTGATGAGGAACAAAAGAAGGAAGAGAGTGCGATGGAAGAGATTGAGGAGAGAGAAAGTATGATGAGAGAGAAAGTGTAATGGGAAAAAAAAGAGGAAAGAGAGTGTGATAGGAGAGATTAAGGAGAGAGAAAGTGTGTGATAAAATGATGAGAAAGAAAATATAATGAGAGAGAATAAGGAGAGATAAGTGATATGAAAGAATAAATAAATAAATATATTTTGATATTTGATATTAATGGAGATAATTTTAGTTTTAAGTCAAGGGTATTTTTGGAATAAGGGAATATTTTGATTGATGAAAATAGGGTAATGGCTCATTGAAGGGGAGGTACATGGGAATGAGTCATTACCCAATTTCAAGGATTCATTCCCTTATTTGTATTCCTATTCCTATAATCCAAACATTAACAATGAGAATCAATGATTCTCATTCCCATTCCTCACTCCTATTACCCTAAACCAAACGCCCCCTGAATGTGTATGAAAAATGGATTGAAGTCATTAGGAGGATTTTAAATGAAGGAGCACCTTAAAATAAAATATTTTTTTTGTTTTAATGTGAAATATATATCTCATTTACAAAACATATTTTAAAATACTCGCACACTAATATACCTATTTATGAATAATGTAAAATTTTAGTAAAACTTAAATTATTTAATTATTTAACATAGTAAAATCATATATATATATATATATATATATATATATATATATATATATATATATATATATATATATATATATATATATATATATATATATATATATATATATATATATATATATATATATATATATTACCTTTCAATTGGATACATCCAACGATCGCGATCTCTCTCAGCAACCTCCGGAGCAAAGCTAGGGCACGCCGTCCTCGCCGCGAACCTTCCTCCTCGCATTTTCTTTGGCTTTACCTCAACGTGTCCTCCTCGCTCTCAGCTCCTCGCGCCCCTCACCTCCCTCGGCCGCGAAGCGTCCAACTCCTCGTGACTTAGAAACGGGCGATCTCTCTCGGCAAACCTCCGAAGCGAAGCTAGGGCACGCCGTCCTCGCCCCTCTAGTGTTCCTCGTTCTCACATATTCGCGCGGACACAAAGCTTCCAGATCGTGCCCCTCACCGCCCCATTATTCTCGCTGCCACCTCTAACCGCCACAACCCCTCTTTGTAAGACTCCTTGTCTTTGCTGGGTCTCTCTTCTACTTCCCTTTGTTCATAGTTTTTCTCTTGTTTCTATAAGGCTAAATGATCTTTATTCATCTCTGATTTCTTGAATGTTTGATTTGTTTAAAAAATAAAATTGTATATAATTTTATCGAAATTTGTGTTTTTCCTATTTATTCAAGAAAACCTTACCACTAACTATGGAAGCATTTCTAAAAAGTCTTATCTTTCTTAATTCTAACAATGCAAAGCATAAGGATATTTGGTAGCTTAATCCCTATTCTCATCGTTGATAATTTTAACCCTAGGAAGGCAATCTCATCATTTATTTATTTTTATATCAAATATTTAGATTTTATCATCAGATTAATCGATCTCCACCAATTAAATGTAAGAAGCGTGACATTAATTCTAATTATTTAAGAAATACATTTTGCTTTTACCACCGTATCAAGTCCAAGGACAACATTAAAAAGTTTCTACAGGCCCAGTTAATTAAAGGAACAGATTTATTATAATAGGAAAGGATGAATTTCAACTATAAATAAATTTATGATTTATCACGGTAAAAAACACGTGTGATCAACGTAATCACATGACAACGATTTAAGCATAATAGTTATTATGCCAATGCTCCAATTTATTCCTATATATTATATAATTAAAAAAACTTATAAACAGTAGAAGTGGTGTTTCCTTGATGCCGGAGAACATCTCCTGGTAAAAAAAAAAGATGGGGGATGATCCATTTTCAATTGTGATTGGATCATAATTGTAATTCGGTCGTAATTGGTTGTGATTTTTTTATAGGTTCATCGTCTCCACCAAATTATAGTTTGGATCAGAACGGACAGTCGGAAGCCGTCCGGAGGCTGCCCGGAGGTCGCTAGAAGTGGACAAGTGTTCAGGTAGTCGGACGCTGAGCAAGAGGCGGCCTCTGGCCACCCACTCCAACCCAACCTATAACTTGATAATGACGATGAACTCATAAAAGGATCGCAACTAATTACGATCGGATCACAATTACAATCCCATTGCAATTAGATCATCCTTAATTCACTTTTTTATGGACCAAGAAATCTGGCCTCGGTGCAAGCCTTTTCGCTTACCAGAGCGTCTTTTTAAATTTTATTTAAACAACAAAATTTAGTGAGCTAATTTCATACCTGAGTTGATTTTGATTCGATTCACTTGGATTGTGGAACCGGTGTTAAACTAAGCCGAACTGAACAGAACAGGTTTGTTCTGAACCGGGCAACTACAATTGCTGAGTCGGTTCAGTTCCGTCCGTGAAACCCTACTTCCGAGCAGGGCCTTGCTGTGTCGGTTTGTTCGTACCCTCTGCTTCGATGGCCGGATCAGCTATCGAGGCCTGCTCTTGGGCTTTCTCGTCGACATCGACAGTAGCTATCTTCCACCTTCTTCCCTAGCAGTCTCCACAAATTCTCGTCTCGTGGAAGCACGTTGGGTTCTCGTAAGGTTTTGGCAGCGGGCAGCATCACTGATAGCTACCTTCTCAGAAAAGGTAGGATCCTTTATCATCCATTCCTTTGAGATACTGTTCTTTCATTTAGGCTGCAGCCTTGTCAGATTCTGAGATTTGGTGGGATTGAGGTAGTTGTCCTGGGTTGCTATGGTTTAGGAGTGGGAAGTTGTGGCTGATCCCTTGTAGCGTTTCCTGATTCTAACTGATTTCCCATCATATGGTGATCGATCTATCATACTAGGTGTTTTCGGGGGAATGCTTGGGTCATGGATGTGAGTTTGGATTGATGGGCTGAGGAGGTGATACTGCTGTATAGGTCGATGGTGATGTGTAAGTCTGGTGTACTATGTTATGTGGTTTGTGAGTAATCGCGATGTGTCCCAAAGACCCATTTTTGATGTTTTTGAGTTAGGGTTTAATCTTAGTTTAGGTGTATCAGTCAAGCCGTGACTGAAACTTGAACTCAGAATCTTCTTTTCTACCTTTTTGTCTCTTTTATCTGTTTTGCTCTATGTTTATCTTTTGGCTTCACTATTATCGCTTGGTTATTTATTTACCAAATTCATGCTTTATATCCTGTTGATAATTTGTAGATGATGTGTATCTCTTTTACTAGTGATCTTAACATGTTATTTACTTTACCGTTGCGCCAAGGCTCCCCTTCTGATCTTAATATGTTATGATGCATCTAAATTCTATATGAATATATGATCGTTTTTTTGTATTGTATTAAATGCTACTATAATATACTCATCAATAGAATTAATGATATCATGCCAATCAACATGATTAAGTGACTACTATGTCTATGCCAAATAGGCCTTTAGCCAGAGTTATATGAGAGACTAAGCTTGTAAGCCCTTATGCGTTGTGATTTCAGTATGAACTATAAGTTTTGCTCGTTAACACAGTCAAGAGCACTATCTTGGCAACACATTTGGTCATAGGCTATGGTTTGTGTTGGATGCAACACTTTTGGACTACTGGTACAATACTCATCCTTGAGCAGGCACAACGTACTTCTTTGTATTTCAGTGTCTAATGACAATTCACAGGTCAGATACTTTGATCTACTTCATGAGAAGATAAGTGACATGCTAGCACAACTTTTCATTTTGCCTAATTTTTTCTATTTAAGTGTGATGCTATTAAATTTGTGCAATTGTGCACTTAGTTATAACCAGTTATGATAGTAGTATATAATGCATTGGTTCAGTATGTATTGCTATAATTCTGTATTGCTGTGTTAAGCTGTTGAGTCAGGATTAGCCTGTGGGCTCAAAGATCCAAAGTAAAAAAAAAATGAATAGAGGAGGATGTTGTGAAGAATATGAGAGAGATTTAATGGTAATGCTACTCAAGACTAGTAATAATGAAGGAAGATCAAGAGGTGTTTTTAGTAATAATTATGAGATATTGAGAAAGATTATCAAATTCTATAAACATGCCTCTTTAAGCTTGATATGAGGGATTGTAATTAATGCAAGCTGTAGTAATTTAAAGAGTCGTTAAATAGGTGACACATGTATGCTATGGAGATCGTGTGAAAGGAATCCATCATAATACTTTAAATTTAGTCAATGGGAACAGACACATCCTTTAATAGAGAGGCTTACTGTATTGACCCATAGTGCTCTGGACCAAGACATAATCATCATGAATGGATTCTTTAAATGCTTGCACTTCAGTGCAATGAACTCAAACCGCTCCACCACAATCCACTGTCTAGTTCCAACCCAACCTTAGATCCTTTGTGGTTCCATTTTGACCCACAACGAATGAGTTGCTTCTTACCCGGCTAAGTCTAACTCTAACTGAGTTCCTAGTATTTCAACTGAATTAGGGCCAACTCATTACTTAATTTGACCAATTTCTTCCACACTCGATTTTCTCTAGCCAACTTACCCAAGTGAGAACTGGGCTAGATCTAGAGAATAACATAATTTTGTATCTATTATAATGTTAACCATAATAAAACTAAATAAGGTAACTGTATATGTAGGATGCATATGCCATATAGGATCATTTTCTGTGTTTATGATCCCTTCCAAATCTGCCTAGGCAGCTACATCTGCTGCCCGAGCACCACTTCCATAACCATAGCTGCAATCCATGATATCCTACTAAGAACAGTACAAACAGTACAATCAGATACATGGATGTTACTACTAACCTGTGGTACTATTACCCATATCTCCGCCTAAATCTAATCAACAAAACCCTGCATTCTTATATCACTTTGCTGAATCAAAGGGATACATCTGTAGTACTTCTTAAGTAGAAAAATCTACTTTCCAACTTCTGAATATATTCTCCCCTAGTTTTTTTTTTCATTATTTCCTTGCATCTCTCCTTTCATATATTGTATCTGGTCTACTACAAATCATAATCACATATGTCAAGTTGGCAACTAATGCAGCATAGTGAACTGTTTCTAAATCTTCTTGAAACCTTTTTATTATGTGATTGCTCATTACAACTTTGTTTTTCTACATCACCACCATCACAAGCAATTTTATTCTTAGATTTGCATTCCTCCCCAAAGTCCATAACTGAAAATTCATTTGATAATCATTTCTTAAACTTCTTAGCTTCTTGGATATCAACTTTTGCAATCAACATGTTTTTTCCCACCAAATTTTATTCATTGGGCACAACAATTATTTTTTAATTTCATATTTTTACTCAGATTCTATATAAAGCTTCTGTTGGCAATTGTGGAAATTTCAATTTCGCTGCAATTAGTATCTTCTATTGGAACAACAATGACCAACTTAGCATCTAGCCAATCTACATTTGTTCGTGAATCCATCAACTTCTTTTACCACTACAGTAGGTTTTGTTTCAAACCAATTAAATTCTTATTCAACTCCATACCAGGTCTTTAGCAGCATTTTGAGTCTTGTGGGTTGCACCATGTCACTGTATCTGAATCATAAAGAGAAATGCAATTTTAACATCCAATTAATCTACTTATATGCAACCATAATACTCTGCACTAATCTACTAGTAGTTAGGTTAATGATTATAGCAAATATTTTCTTGAAATTGATACAATTTATTATTATTATTTTATTGTAAGCCTTTGAAACTTAGTTTTGTTTGGCATCTTTTTTCGTCATCATGCTCATGTAAATTTACCTTTGTAATATATATATAGAAGGTAACTCATTTCCATATTTTGTTCCTCTCTGAAGATTCCATCTCTTTCATTTTAACAAGGTCTCACTTCAGTCTGCATTGGCTTAAACATAGTTTTATCATCACCTCCAATAGGTGATAGAGGGAAGGAGACTATTATTGTGGGCATATGATACTCTTTTATCTCATGCACATCCTGTTAGAAGATCTCCATGTCAATCTATTCACTTTCTCGAGTTGTTTTTCTTGTTTGTCAAAATTTGTCAGAAATCTATATTTGTACATTATGTTTTTATTGGATACCATTCATAGAATTGTAAATGAGCCGAGTCTTTGGGTCGTTTAGAATTGTTTGGTAAGGAGATCAAGCCGAGCTAGTCCAAGTCTAAAATTAACCAAGTTGTTGGATGTTTTTTTTTAAGATTGAGCTTCGATATGAGCTCGAGTCGAGTTTGATTCATTTTGATGTATCAAACTCTTAATTCAACTTGTTTGTTTGAAATTTTTATGTTTTAAAAATTGTTTGATTGCTTAGGGAGCTTGTTTGTTCATTTTGAGAGATTGTTTATTTACTTGCAGGAATATTTATAAGGTTGATACGAGCTTGTTTATAAATTTAGTAAGGCTTGTAACAAGTATTTAGTCGAAATTGATGACTAGGGTTTTCAGTGTTGACTCATGCTGTCTGATATGCATTGAAACACATTGGCAAGCTCGTGCCGCCTATGTTGACAATGAAACATGTGATTTTCGTGGTCAAGGGTTTTCCTGTGTGTTGGCATTTTGCACGAAACAAAGCCAAAAGAGAGGAGAGGAGGCTTGACTTATAAAAGGTCTGAGATCATTTTACCTGAAGCAACAACGTCTACAGAAGCTACCAACAATGATGATGAACGGCGGCGAGTGGCAACTACTTCTTTGGAGCAACAAGTGATAGAAGAGATAATCATTGATGGTTGTTGACTATCGCCGGCTGGATCACTACGAGATGACGATCGCCGATAATTGCTGCACAAGAGAGAATTGGAGCTGGGACGAGTGAGGGTCAGTTAGCATTGAGAGAAAAAGAAAACCTAAACTATATATCATTTTGTTTATATATATGTATATACTGTTATTATATTTAGAACAACTTATATATATTAAATTGTTTGTTATCAATAATATAGCAATGCTTTATTTGCTATAACAGTATATTTAATAAAAAGTTTATAATTATTTAATATAACTGTTATATAAAATCTATATCATTATTTTAAATTACGTACCATGCAGAGTGGCACATTCGAAATTTATTGTTTGATAAATTACTAAAACTTAATATTTCTTGGCACAAGCAATGTCTCCTCTGTCACTGTGTCACTTATGTCAACACCTCTTACTATGTGTTAATACAGGTTAAGATGTATTAAGATAATGATGCTATTTTTTTAATTGTTCGTGCCATATAAGATAATGATAAAATTGTATCATTCCATTCCACATGGAACATAAAGTCTGAATATATAATCATTCGTGTGTTAAACATCTCAAATGTTATATGATGGCACCACTTTTAGTAGGGAGTCTTGGACATTCACCAGATTCATAGATTGGATCACTCAACCAGATTGTCAGAAATCCAGGTCTGTTCAATTTTAGTGAATTTAGTGAAACAAACAATCTATAGTCGAAATGATTTGATTTTAATAACTAGGAGTTCCCTTGTGAAACTCTTTGTCATTCATTATACAGGTGAAGATGCAGATACGGGTAAAGTGTGGTTGTGGTGATGGAAAATGCCTTGAGTGGGCTATCATTGAGCTCCAAGGAGTTGTTGAATCTCAGTCTACAGGTGCTGGTCAGATCAATGGTCTAGAAATTGGACGTCTCTGTTGCTCATCATCTTCCTCTCAGGTCGAGCCTATGTTTCAGCACCTCTTATTAACATACTTTTCATTTGGGATTCCTGTTTAGCATTAGATATTTACTATGAGTTTCTTATTCTGCAGACAAACTATACCTTCACTGTGGGTTACCATGAACTCTCTGGCACAAGGGTAGAGTTGAAAAAACCTCTATTAGTTTTACAGAAAAAGGTGGCAACAAGTTCGACAATGCTGCCTCAGTTTTCTGATTCCCCACCAGTAGAATTAGAAGTCATTGGAATTATACGCCAGAAGATCCTATTCAAGAATAGGCCAAAAGCTTTGACATCAAGTACAGGATCTTTCTTCCTCAAGCAAATTTAAGATATTGCTATGGGTTGAGCTCATAATCGGTTCTTATTTTATAGGGGCACAGTCAAAGGAAAAGAGAACTTCGTAATAACCTCTTCTATCACAGTAGGTGCCACGTTCAGGTATTTTCACCATCGCAGAAGATGATAATGGCTTGAGCAGTGGAGTTTTCTATTGCAAGATTAATCCAGACCTTTTTGATAGAAACCAAAGAAATTGAGTGATTTCGATGGCTTTATTTCTTCTTTTATTTGTTTGGTGGTCGTAAAAAGATACGTGCCTACCATATTACTGTAATCTGAGCACCTGCTAGCGGTCAGGTTTGTGATTGTAAGTTCCCTTCGACTTACCTACTCCAGTTAATTCATAGTGATCCAACCTTTGTATTTATTTTTTTATTTTATTTTTGATAAAATCAAACTATGCTCCATTCTTTTTAATTTTTAATTTATTTCATTTATTTTTTAAATTACTTTTGGTTTTCAACTTTCATCCCTATATTAAATTGCAAGCTAATGTAAACATCAGTTGCAGCATGATTTGATCAAAATTGGGATTTTTCATATTTTAGTTTGCAATAGTTTGTAGATTTATGCAAGGTGAAGAAGCAGAAATAGCCCTCAATGGATTTGCAGTCGAGTTATGAAGAAATGCAGACCCATTCACATCGGTGGATATAACAAATAAAGTATTTGATAATTTTAGTATAAATGCACTTTTATTATTTGAAGGTATTTATTTGGATGATGATAACAGTTGGGCGATCTGTGTTTATATATAGAATAATTTTTTATGGTTTAAAAATTTGAAGTTATAATTCGAATGAGAATTATGCTAAGAGCTTAGTTTTTTTCCTCAAGTCAGTTTGTTTGGGGTTTAAATTCTAAATTTACCTTAAATTAAGTGTCGATCTCCACCTTGCAAAGGTTTGCTGGGCTAGGATAAATTATTCCACATGGTTTATATGTCCGTATATTGTTATGGATCTAGTGATATTAGACTATTTAGAATGAGTAATATAAATTGATTCATTAGTTATTACAGGTCAGTTTTTGTCATTTTTCTTTTATACTAGTTAATTTACTAACTTCTCCCTGCTTAAATGAATGATAGACTTAGTTAATTTTATTGACTAGCCTTGGGATGATCAACTCGATTTTATGGAATTTTTCCATCGAGTACTAGGATAAATCAGAAAGTGCTAACGGTAAGGTGGCAAGAAACCTTGCTTAAAGCATTATAGATTTGTAATGGTGATTTAAAGCGGAAGAAATTTAAATATTTAGTCTTTATTCAATAGTTATACTAGTTGATTCTAGGTAATAGGATAGTGGTAGATTGTTTTTTCAATTTTTCAGACTAAAGATCGAGTCTTAATTTTGAAGATCGAGTCTTAATTTTGAAGATCGAGTCTTAATTTTGATGATTTAATTTTGATAAATTTTTTTTAATAGACGGTTAATTTAAAAATATTGAGTTAATAGATAATAATTATATTAATAGTTAATTTGTAAATCAATTTGTATTCTGTATCATGCGATTCTTAAATATTCAAGCTGTTTTAACTTGCAAAGTTGATTAAAATTGATATGAAAATAATATTGCGAGGGAATAATTTAAAAACAAAGACTGCTTAAAAATTTATTATTATTATTCTGATTGATTTTTTACATGTGGTAAAAAAATAATTCACCCATCTTAGTATCCGGTTAATACGGAGAAGGGAGAAGATAAATGATGGATAATTAATAGCTATTAATACAAGTGGAGGTACTTGAGTTGGTTTAATAAAAGCCAAAAGATATTTAAGGGGAAAATTAAATATGCTTTAAGTATTGGCAATTGATTAAAGTGTACATTTAAAGTGGTGGATTTTCTAAAAGGTCACACCTGATTCCCATTAGGACAGTAGAATGGTTAGAATTTGAACAACTAGAATAGATTTTTTTTAATTATTATTATTATTTTATTAGATTAAAATTATATTCTTTTCCATGTATTTTCATATTTAATTTTTTAAAATTTTCTTTCTATATATTAATGATTAATTAAATTTTTTAAATGTCTTTAGATTCATCTTCTAACGGCTAGATTCTAGTCATCTAGATTTACCGTTCTAATTCTACTCTTTCCGTCAATAATGGACCTCATTCCCATTTATTAAAGCATTCAAGTTACTACGGTTACAATTGGTTGAGTGTAATATAATCGACCTTGTAATGTAATGTAATTTTGATTACATTACTACGTTTGGTAAATCTTTGATTACAAAGGTGATTATACTCTTTTGTTTGGTGTCTATTATTTTTTATAAAAAATGTAATTTGTATTATTATAAAATAATAAAAATATCTTACAATTTTTATGGGTGGCAATGGTCGTTGCACCTCTACCGAAGCTTGCGGCAGCCACCGGCAACCGTTTGGTCGTCGCCGTCGGCAACCGCCAACAGGCGACGACGGCTGTCTGCGGCGACTGCGGGGGTGTTGACGGTTGGTCGACGATGGTGACGACGGGCGGCGCATTGTCCGCCGGCAACAGCGGCGGCTACGGGGGTGCCGACGATCGGTGGTCGACGGGCGGGCGGCCGCCGGCGATAGCAGACTAGGAATATATTCAACATTCAAATTTTGATTAAACGATGATCTCATAATGCAATCGGATTACATAATATTTATTTTGTAATTTAGATTGTAAAATTTTACTATCTTTTGTAATCAAATTTACGTTACATTACAAATTTAAAAATAAATCAAATAAAATAATCAACCTTATAATATAATCCTTATCCTACAAGTCATTATTGAGTCTCGCTTATGTTATCTCTCTGTTTTAAATCAAACTATCTTCCAACACACATTTCGACAGAATTTTAACAAAGTTAAAGTATCGGGAAGACTAAATCCTAAAATTTGAAGAAAAACTTTGAAGACTTAGCTTGTTTTTCAAAGAAGACTAATCAATATTTCAGCATAACAAATCATTCAGCATTTTTTCATCGATTATCTTTAAAATTTTCTTATGTATTATGTTGATACAATTCTTATTTATTTGTTTATTTATATCGAGTATAAAATATATTTGTTTAGAAAATATTATTTTGGGTTTTTTTTATCTTCTATTGTTGTGTAGTTGAGGTTTATATATATATATATATATATATATATATTCTCGAAGTTCAAGTTTTCTCTAACGTGTGTGTATATATAGAAAGTTGTTATCCTCGCGACGCCACAGTACGCGACTGTGCGCGTCGCGCAGGATAACAACTGTTTTTTCTTTTTATTTTTTTATTTTTTTATTTTTTTAATTTATGAATTAAAAAATAATTAAAATATTTTTTTAAGATTTTATTTCTAGGGTTCAGACTTTGGGTTATAGTGTTAAAGATATTTTTTTTTTTAGATTTTACCTTTAGGGTTCAGACTTCTCAATTAAGTTATAGTGTTTGGCTTAAAAAAAATTAAAATAAAATTAATTTAAGTAGTTATTGAGTATTGTAATATGTTGAAAGGATATATTAATGTATTAGAAATTTATATAAGGAAATGTTAATTTTTTTAATTGATTTTTTAAATTTAAAATATTAAAAAAAATAAAAAAAACCAGCGATCTCCTGCGCGCGCACAGTCGCGCACTGTGCGAGCGCGCAAGAGATCAAACCTCTATATATATATTCTCGAAGTTCAAGTTTTCTCTAACGTGTGTATATATATATATATATATATATATATATATATTTTCTCGAAATTCAAGTTTTCTCTAACGTATTAACAGTGGTTTTAGTTTTAAATTTTCTATATATATATATATATATATTTATTCTCGAAGTTCAAGTTTTCTCTAACGTATTAACAGTGGTTTTAGTTTTAAATTTTCTACAGACTACTTGGTGTTGAACTTTCAAACCTAAAAAATGTATAATAGTTCCAACCCATAACATAGTGGTATTAAACATTATATTTCAGCACCATATATGATGTTGAACTTTCTATAATGGTGCTGGAATATCAGTACCGTTATGGTGTTGAACTAGAAAATGGTTCTGGAATATCAGTACCGTTATGGTGTTGAACTTTCTAGTGTAGTGTTGGAATATATATTCCAGCTGTAGTGCTGAATTTTCTATCGTAGGAATATAAATTTCAGCGCTATATTGATACTTTTTAAAAATCAACAATTGGACGGTACTAATGATTTAAATTCAGCACTAAATAAGTTTTTAGTTCTGTGTCAATTGTGACAGACTCATAACTTCAAAGGGGATCAAAATTAGGTTTGCACACATGGACAAGGCTGATGATTTAAAGCAATGTGCTAAGCAGTGGAAGTCCTATTAGCTAGTGAAAACCTAATTAGAACTTAAGCGAACTTAAGCAATAGAAGTCTGGATGGATCAATTGGGAGCTCACACTTGGTAAGGTGAAATTCTGGAGATGGGAATTCTAAGTAAATAAAATAATAATAATAATTTCAGTTAATCTTATTGATTATTTTTAGGATGATCGGTTCAGTCCCACGGAAATTTTCTACCGATCAGCAGGATAAATCAGGAAGCGCATGCGTCGGTCAGTCCAGAAGTCCAGCATCTTTTAGTTATGCCCTTTATTTAGAGGAAAAATTCTTACAAATACATTGTAGCTAAGATTCAAACTACGAATATCTAAATGATAATTTAAATGTCCTATCGTGGCGACATATAACTCGATCAAGTACTAGATTTTGCATAGCATTTGCATGTGTCATCTTACAAGTAGGGATGTAAATGAACCAAGTCGCTCGTGAGCTATTCGAATCTCGATTCGATAAAAGCTCATTTGAGTTCGTTTAATGAGGCTCGTTAAGATAAATAAACCAAGCTCAAGCTTCGCAATACTCGGCTCGTTAGCTCGTGAATACGTTAGTTAAGCTCATGAATCAACTTTTAAATTAAAAAAATAATAATTTTGATATTAAATTTATAGATTTTACACTCCATTTATGAAAAATATAGACAAATATGTTAAATTTATTTATTAGAATAAAATTATAAATTTTGATAAGAATATTATAATTTTCTCTAAATATATAATTTAATTTTTTAATTCATATTTAAATTTATAATTTATACTTATTCAGCTTGTTTAGGCTCGATAAAAGCTCGAATAAGCTCGTGAGCCATGAATATATTCGTTAAATAAAACTCGAGCTCGGCTTGATTATAAATGAGTCAAGCTCAAACATTCAAGAGTTCAGCTCGGCTCGACTCGATTACATTCCTACTTACAGGTTGGATTTGGATGAAGATCGGTGTGCATCTCGAGGCCAAACTAGGGGTGAACTGGAGATTTAATTGTGTCTCTTTTTGATATTTTAATATTTTCATGCGTAAACTAAGATATATAAGATAAGAAAAGAAAGGAAGATATTCTATTCATCCCCTCTAGCATGTAACATAGTCGTACGTAAAATATTTCTATTTGGACTTCAGACAATTGAAACTGAAATCAAATAGATGCTTAAGGCAGCTAAGGTTTTAACGATATTGGGAAAGGGTTTAAGTCAAATTTGTGATTTGTCTAACTTTTACAATAAGTGGTATAGGATTTACCATGCATACAAGTTGACTTAGTATGACTAAGGTCGTGATAGTTTGATGGCTCAAAGTCTCTGAGATTGAAAAAGGATCGTGCATTTAAGGGATCGTAGGATTAGGAACATCGAAGCACGTTGACAAGAAGATGAACTCCATAAGCAAAGGAGAAAGGATGACTTGAGAGTTCGAAGCACCCAAACAAAAGAAATATTCCATCTTTAATTTAGAAATAGGTTAAAAAGTAATTTATAAATCTATTTTTAAATTGATCAAATGAAATTAATTTTAAATATAAATCGGTATCTAAATTTTATTTTAAATCCATCATGAAATAATATATTAAAAATAATTTTAATCTATTTATAATTCTATTTATAAATTCATATATAATTTTATTTTTAAATTTATTACAATTATTATATTATATTATATTTCTATATTCTTATCTACATATTGCTTTGCAAGAAAACTTACACATTTCAAATAAATTAAAAATATTTAAAATAACTAATTTCTAATAAAAAATATCATAAAATTAACATTGGCATAAATAAATATTTACATCATTTAAACAGATATATAGATTTTTAAATCTCACCTTAAGTAATCTAATCTTTACATTCTTCATATATTTTCTTTGCTTTGCCTATCTTACTCAATAATCTATTTCTACGATAACGAGTTCTAATATTTTTTGCTTTCAATAATTTCTTCATCTATCCTCTTGCTAGTAGCATGGATGTCTACGATTTCTTCCCTTTGCCCTCTCTTTTCTCGAACTCCATAGGATGAATTACTTCTCTTGTAAGGATTAACGAACCAACTAAGTTTCTTGAGACAATCTAGTAAATCAAAATATGAAACAAGTAAGTTTAATAAATATAAAAATAAGCATGCAATGAGATAACTTATATAAGGAAAAAAATGACTACTTACCAACGGTACAAATTTATATTATTTCCATTGAGATTTGAATCATAGCCTAAGGAGAAATGAGACAATCAAACTTAGGACAATTAACATGCAATGACATTAATTTTTTAAAAATCTATACTTGAGTCTGGGCCACAATTCTAATATTCCCGTAAATATGTCATCAACAATATTCCGATCAATGAATTATATTTTTAATTGATTCCAAGTTCATTATCCTAATTGATTTTCCAAGTCTTGACTTATATTTCATCCTTGCAATCTTCAAAGCCCCTCAACAAGTCCCCAGGACGTAGCACAGATGGTAGGTGCATGACATCATCTCTAGCGTAATGGTCAGGTATCGATTCTCAGGAATTGACGACCTAGAGTTTACTCCACCATACACCTGACGCCTGTGTACCTACATGTATCTCCCTCCATATTCGTGGGACCGACACTAGAGGGTCATTAATGTAACATATCTACATTTTTTTTTTCAAAGCCCCTCAACAAAAGGGAAAGCACTTTTCATTTCGAGAGTCCAAAATAACTCATGAATCACACATACACTTACTCTCAATAGAAAGCTACAAATTTTCCACCAACCAAACCTTGGTCATCTTCTAATAGATGCACAACCAAACTTTCTTTACCATTATTTTCTGGTCCACTTGAAATGTTGCACTCATAGAAATAAGATCATGTCAACAAATAGTAAATTTCTTTTATCAATTATATTTACACTAGAAAAGAAACTCTTGAAGTTTGAATTTTGAACCAAGAATATATAAATTTCTTTGATAGATATTTCACAATAGCAGTGAGTCTCGAATTCTTAAAAACTAATTTTAGAAAACTACATCTTCTTTACTAAAATTTTCTAATCAAAATATATGAAATTACATATGGAACATCAACCAACTCATTGACCTTGATATTTGACATTATATTCTAATACAATCTACAAAATTTAGAATCATGGATATATTGTATCTCAGTAAAGCAATCTAACAAGTTTAAAAGACATCATTTAGTATTTACCTTGCATTGTAGTTCTCTAGCGTTGATAGGAGAGGAGCCACTAAATTAATTTAATGATGTAACATGGAATGTTTGCCGCCTTTTATCTAATGAAAAATAGTTTCTTGATTAAGAACGACATTGTTCTGTCCAATTGTTTCAACAATAGAACTGCAATGATTGATTCAAGCAATATGAAATTGAACTAAACAATAGCCATAAGTTATAGTTGTTGACAGTTCTAAAGCATGAAAAATAGTAAACACTTATAGCGATCTTCCATAGATCTACGATCGACGCCGGCAAGACTTGCTGACGGAAGAACGATCACAGAATCGGAAAGCTCTTCATGATTCATAAACCAAATCCCTCTTGCGAGATTGGACAAACCAATCTTGAATATTTTTCTTTGCCCATTTACAATCTTGTTCACACGGACGAACCTTGCATAGAGACCTTTTCGATATGGGACGAACCCTCTCTCGAACCTCGCACACAACAAGCCCCCTCTTCCTTTTTCTCTTGTGCTCCTTATCCCCTTAGATTGATTGGACGACCTTATATAGGTGTAGAAGGTCTCTTCCCCTTCCTTCAATTATGGAGGAAGGTGATTGGATTGGAAGAGGAAGGGGAAGGGGCACCTTCTCACCTTCCTAACTCCAACATCTCCCACTCCTCCAAGTCAATCCATAAAGATCATATAGTCACAAAGAGCATATAAGTCACATAGACTATTTTGTAATTAAGTCACAAATACCAGAGCAAAACACTAATTAGTCACAAAGATTAAATTAGAACATCTAATTCATACTTTAGGGAAAATAATTCGTGCGACAGCAAGCACACTGAGCAATTATTGCTAAGAAGATTGTTACACCTTACATAGCTGCTCTCTGAGCGATTAATGCTAATAAAGTTGTTACACTTTACTTAGTTGCTCTTCCAAATGAATTAGAGACACTCTCATAATGGCACATAGTCTCTCTGTCCTGGTGGCACATAGCCTTTATTCAGGAAACATCCAATCTCCCAGTGACACACAACCATTATCTTGGAGATTTTCATGTCTTGCTATTTACCCAGATTAAATAATCTTCATTTACATCAATATGAACATCTCTAATCCCTTATAATGACCATTATGTCAAGAGCATGTTCCATATTCAATATTCACATTCATTTCTATACATAATAGAAATGAGTCGACCAGTGAATAATATCAAAAGATGTAAATATATTTAATCTTCCTTTTTAGCTACAATCTATTCATTTCAATCAGTCGCTTTCCTAGTTCTGTTCCATAAATCGAATCATCCATAGTCATAGGATACATGCTAAAGTAGTAGACACTGATTAAAACTTCAAGTAAACAGCTAAATAGTCACTAAAGGCACAAACTAATATTAACTTATAATTTCAAAGGTCTCACATAGTAGAGAAACATGGATCCATTCTTCTACTATCTTTATTGTCGCCATAACATATGTTGTATAAATCACATGCTACGATGTTATTCTCTTTACTAAAAAGAGCGCATATTTTTCTCAGATTTTAACATCGTACAGATTTCGATCTAGACATATCTAATGCCTAATCCTGAATTCAATATATGAATTCCAATCTGGCTTTCAACAGATTTAGTAAATGGTGGGTTCATTTACTTCGATCATTACATAAATGATCTCATCTTGACATAATTATCAAGGCGACCTTAACTTATAGGTATGCCTCTATTTACAGCTACATAAGCTATCTCAGAAGTAACGGTCTTACCTCTATTTATACTTAACAAATAGATATGATTGTCCATGTGAGTGGACCAATCTCAACCTGTCAACATGCTCATCGAGACTTTAATCCAAAATGTAACAACTTATACACTGAATAAATCATGACATTTTACAACATGTTACATTTTACGAAGTCATAAAGACTTCCCATTCTTTGAAATGACTCTTTAGTCAATGACTTAGTAAAAGGATCTGCAAGCATAGTGCGTGTAGGGATATTCTCAAGAATTATCATTTTCTTGACCATAATATTCCTTATAAAATTATACTTAATTATATATACTTATCTTTGCTGTGATATTTGGGATCCTCAACTTGACCGTTACAGTACACTGTAACAGGACTCCCACTGTCTTTAACAATCTTCAAATACTTTAGGAACTTTTTCAACTAGACAGATTATTGCACAACTGTGCGCAAGCCACACAACTTTCATTATCGACAAGGTTACACAAGCCTAACTATATAACTTCTATTGTCGATAAGGCTACACAAGCCACATAGCTTCCATAGTCAACACGGCTGCATAAACCTGCTTCTTGCTATTCCATGAGATGGCGCCACCATTTAGCAAGAAGGTATAGCCAGATGTGGATTTTCTGTCATCAAGATCTCCTGTCCAATCTACATTTGTGTGGCCACTCAGGCTCATCTTAGATCCTTAAAAATAGATACATAATCTGTTATCCTTTTGTGATATTTTAATATCCTCTTCACCACTTTCCAGTGTCTCGATCTTGGATTTAACTAGAAACGACTAACTAAGCCAATATCATAACTTATATAGGATAAGTACACAATATAATGTACATCAAACTGTCAATAGCACTGACATATGTTTTTTTTTTCATTTCGACTATTTCTTCAGGAGTCTTGGGATACAATGTTTCAATTAAGTGTTGTAGCATCTTAGTGATATAAGTATCTTGAGACAAACTCAAAAGCTTTTTTGATCGATCTTACATGATCTTCACTCCGAAGATGTACTTAGCTTCTCTTTAAAAATAATACCCTCCATTTGGGTATATCCTTTTGCAACTAGTCAAACTTTACATCGATTAATCGATCCATTTGCTTTCCTCTTGATTTTGAGAATCAACTTATTTCCAATAGTCCTTCGGCCCAGAGGAAGATCGACTAAATCCCAAACTTGATTCTTTCTCATTGAATCCATTTCCTCATCCATTTCAACTTACCCTTTTTTTCTCTAACGGAGCATCTTAATGCTTCCTCTACCGTTCGAGGTTCATTGCATCAACTGAGAGTGTTATTAATGTCTTATTCTCAATATCAAACCATTTCTTCGTAAGTTGGGTTGTTGAGAAGTCAACTTATGACTTGATAAATCACTCCCACTAGGATGACTAGACTTAGGTATATCTTTTGACACCTCTCTTGTTGATAATATCTCATCCCCTCAAAGAGGAATACTTTTATCAACATCACCTCTAGTTGGGAACTCTGTTTCGAGAAAAATTACATCTCTCGAATCTATTTCAGAGATGGTTTCATCTAGTTGCTCACATATGAAAACATAACCTTTGGAGGTCTCATAATTTCTAATAAAGATACATTTCTTACACCTATGTCCCAGTTTCTATACTTGTGAGAATTATCATGAACATAAGCAGCTGACTCTCAGGGTCTCATATTACTTAAATCCGATTTTTTGCCTGTCCAACATTCATATGGGGTAGATGAAACTAACTTTAAAGGCACTTTGTTAAGCATATAGGCCGCAACTAATAATGCATCTAAACAAATTACTTTACGCCATCATAAACGTAATTATATCTAGAAGAGTTTTATTTCTTCTTTTAGCAACCTCATTTCACTGTGGAGTTCTTGGGATTGTTAGCTGTCTAATAACCCCTCTATCATTACATATTGTCTTGAACATATCAGACAAATATTTTCCTCCATGGTCAGTGCATAAAGTCCTAACTTTCCATTCCATTTGATTCTCAACTTCGTTCATTTAATAAATGAAACAATCTAATACTTCAAACTTATGAGAAATCAAATACACATGACCAAAATGAGAGAAATCATCAATAAATGCAATGAAATAGGAAGTTCCTGTTGGAGTGTATACTGAAAGCCTAAACTTTGTAAACATTCATTATGAATAAAGAATCACATTTGGTCAAATTTTCTACATTTAGTTGTAGTTGTTCAATTAATTTATATTGTAGACAATATAGTATGTGGTGTCACATACAGAAGATGATATTATCAGTACCTTATAAATTATAAACAGTAGCTCACGACCAAAATGGAAAGGAACAAACCATTAGAAGGTCGTAGTGTAATTAGGTATCAGTTTATCTTGACTGTATAATTACACTAGTACACTCAGAGTGTATTGAGTAGGACCATTTGAGGTCGTTTCTTTTATACTGACTTTATAAAGAAACAAAGACCTCGGTTATTATGGAAGTGTGTGCTCTTAATCCTAATATAATAACAAGCACATATATTTGATATTTATTTCTTTAATTTATCAATGGGTGAGATTTAGTTCGATAAATCAATAAGCCCGATAAGTTGGGAAATGGTATCACTTATAGTGTGTGTTGTTGATTATAGAAGGAAACTGTGTCCTAGAGATACTAGGTTGAGAATGTCCTCAAGAGGAGCTCATAAAGATTGTCATGTTAAACCCTGCAAGTGGATTTAGTCCGACATGATAATAAGGTTGAGTGGTACTACTCTTGGACTTAGATATTAATTAAATGAGTTGTCAGTAACTCACTTAATTAATGGACATTCGATATCTTAAACACAGGGAGACTAACACACTCATAATAAGAAGGAGCCCAAAAATGTAATTTGGGATTGGTGCGGTAGTTCAATGATAGTTCTCTAGTGGAATGAATTATCATTGATAAAATTAAGTTGTGTGTTCGGGGCGAACACGGGATGCTTAATTTTATCGGGAGACCAAAACCAATTCCTCCTCTCGGTCCCTATCGTAGCCTCTTATTTATAGAGTTCTATACCCACCTTATATACCCACCCAATAGGGGCCGGCCAAGCTAGCTTGGGAACAAGCTAGGGCCGACCTAGGTATAAAATTGGGTGGCCGGCCCTAGCTTGAACCCAAGCTAGTAGGGCCGGCAAAATAAATTAAAAAGAAATTTAATTTTATTATTATGTGGAAGATATAATTTAAAGAGAATTAAAATTAAAATATCTCTCTTGTAAAAGATCTACAAAAGATTAAAGAAAGAGATTAGATCTCTTTCCTTATTTGTAGATTGGAGAGATGTTTTATTTTTCTCTTTAAAATTATTCACATGTTAATAAAATTAAAATTATAGAAATTTCCTTTTATTAACCATGAATAGTTTTTTAAAGAGAAATTTTATTTTTAAAATTTCCGGAAACAAATAAGGAAAGTTTTAATTGTTGATTGAAACTTGTCCAATTTGATTCCTCTTGATGTGGCCGGCCATTAGAGTTTATTTGGGAAATTTTATTTTATTTTTCTCAAATAAATCATATCAAGGAAATTAAGGAAATTTTATTGTAAATAAATTTCCTAATTTGCCTAGGCCAAGGAATATAAAAGAAGGGGTAGGGGTGCCTTCATGAGACATAACCTCTATTATTTTCTCTCCCTCTTTTGTTCCTTGGTGTGGCCGGCCATCCTCTCCCTCTCTTCCTCTTGTGGTGGCCGAACCTCTCTCCCTTCCTTGGAGCTCTTGTGGTGGCCGGATACTACTCGGAGAAGAAGAAGAAGAAGGAGAGAAAGCTAGCATCTCTTGGAGCTTGGTTAGTATTTTGGTTTTCTTCTTTGGTGAAGTTCTTCCTTTGTGGCCGAACCTTGCTTGGAGGAGAAGAAGGTGGTTGGTGGTTTCTCATCTTGGTAGATCGTTGCCCACACAACGTCCGAGGTTAGAAGAGGAATACGGTAGAAGATCAAGAGGTTTTTCTACAAGGTATAACTAGTAATTTTTATTTCCGCATCATGCTAGTTATTTATGGAAATAATACCAAATACAAGAGGCATACGTTCTAGAATTTCGAATATGTTTTTCGATGTTGTGTTCTTTTGTTTTTTCTTTTCCTTGTGATTTGATTGTTCTCTTTGGTTAACCTAAAGTTATTTTAGGAAATTAAATATTAGCTTTCTATAAAAGGTTTTGTCTAGTCGGTGGTGGTTGCTCCCATATCCAAGAAGGTCATGTGCATCGCCACGTCAGTACTGGGAACCAATTATGGAAATTAATATTTAATGGAATTAATAACTTAAGGAGACTTGGGTCGAACGTGTTAAGTTCCGCAGGAGATCCAAGTCAAAACCTAAAAGAACAAATAGATTAAGTTTTGGATCAAATGTGTTAAGTTCCGCAGGCGATCCAAAATTTAATTTAAAAGAACACATGGTAGCTAGGAAAAGGTTCAGACCTTTGTACAAAATTTGTGTACAGTGGAACCTATAGGTTTTCCGAGTAGCAACCAACAATTGGTATCAGAGCTAGGGTTTTGCCTCTGTGTATTTGGTATTTAGTTTAATTATGCACATGTCATACATAATTTAGGCAGGTTAATAGTAGGATGTGCTAACTTTGTGGATGCAGGATCCAACTATTATAGCTTTTAGTTATTATGTGTGTGATTGGACCCTTGGACATGTCAAGGGCTTTTAAATGTGTGTGCATGATTGTATTCAAATACAGCAGGAGCTGTATTTAGTTTTATTAGGATTTTATTTTTGATCTAGATACATGTACATTCCTTTTATGGAATATAGGATCAAAATGTAAAATTCTATTTATGTCGTGGATCGAATCTTGCAAAGCGTGGAACCTTCTAAGGACCAGAGGCGCAGCGGAACAAGGAGCAAGATGGATGCGACAGCTAGACCCGGTGGCGGTGGCCAAATATGGCAGCAGCTTGGGATGACAACACACGGAGGACAACTAAAGATAAAAGCCATAATAGTTGAAAATTAGTTTCTCTATTGCTTTTATATTATGCTGTGTGTGCATGTTAGTTTACAAGTAAAGTAGACTAGCATAGTTAAAAATTCCTCATTTATAAATAACTAAGTGGGAGAGGGATTTTTAAATAAATCCCATGGTCTCCATTACTGGTTTGTAAGTGATGCAAACAAGTTTGCGCGTTGGCTCTGAGTGCCTTCCTCCATAACGGATGAGCTTGTTTGCGGATCACTAGAACAGACTTCCATTTTTGGATGACTATAGGAAGTTAATTAAGAGCGTGTGATCTTCCCCAACGGAAGGGGCATAATCTTATTAATGGACTTAGTGTCAAGTAATGGTATACACTTAGACACATCTAAAAGTATCCTCCCCAACGGAGTCACTACTATTATTTGTGTGACCAAATGATACCAACTATTAATTTTATTTGTCAAAAAGTTAGGTTGACAAGATAATAAAATTAATAGGTTAAAACCCTCCTTTTACAAATGTTGAATTTGTATACGTCCACACTAACGTGGCATACAAAATTCACGGTGTTATGAGGTGTTGGTTAATTTAAAATAGTATTGTTTGAGGAATCAATATTATTCTAAATTTAGAGTTCTGACCAAAAGTTATTTGTGATTCTTAGGATGTCTTTCAACCCACTGTCCATCATACTTCAACAGAATAGACTTACTGGACCTAATTACATAGATTGGAAAAGAAACCCGGACATTGTTATAAATATGTATCGACCGAGCCTTGTCCTGATGCACTTATCGGTGAATCTACCCAAGAGGAGATTGAATATCATAGGAAATGGGTAAAAGCATATGAGATGGCGCGGTGTTATATTTTGGCTTCAATGTCAAATGTATTGCAACATCAACATCAAGATTTACCAATGATATTATGAACAATCTCAAGGAACTCTTTGGTCATCAGGATAGGGCTTCTAGGCAAGAAGCCATGAGAAAGATAATGACAGCCACCATGCAAGAGGGTACTCCTGTAAGGGATCATATCCTAAAGATGATGGCTTATCTGAACGAGATACAGATCCTTGGAGGAGAAATTGATGGGGAAACCCAGATCGATATGATCCTCTAAACGCTACCTAGAAGTTTTGAGCAGTTTCGCCTGAACTATAATATGAATAAGAGGGTTTATTCATTAGCGGAACTACTGACAGAACTTCAAGCAGCAGAAGGATTATTTCGTCACAATGCTCAAATTCACTATGTTGAAAATGGTTCTACTTCTAAACCGAAAGGAAAGAAGAAGAAGAAACAAGCTGGTTCAGCAAAGAAAGTGAATAAATCTCAGAGTACGGGATTTAAAGCTGGAATGAAGAAGCCGAAGGGCAAGTGCTTCATCTGTAAGCAGGCAGGACATTGGAAGGCGGACTGTCCTCGTAGGAACCAAAACAAAGGTATATCTCATACTCTAGTTGTTGAAACATGTTTAGCGATGTTATCTACCAACACCTGGTGTGTAGATACGGGAGCCATTGATCATGTCTGTAATTCCTTGCAGGGGTTCCAGGAAACCCGACGACTATCTGAAGGAGAAATTACCGTCTACATGGGCAATGCTACTAAGGTGGCAGCTGTTGCAATGGGAGACGTCTACTTATCTTTTAGTAGAAATAGGAATTTGGTTTTAAGAAATTGTCTTTATGAACCCAGTTTTAGAAAGAATTTAATTTCAGTTTCTAAACTGTTTTTAGATGGATATTCAGTTTCCTTTAGTAACGATGTAGTTATTAAAAGAAATAAAGTGATTATCTGTTCTGGTGCATTAGTTGGCAATTTGTATACTTTAAATCCAATTTCTTTCACAAAGAAAAACATGGAAATTTATAACTCATCTTCTAATTCTAATAAGAGAAAAGAACCTTCGGAAATGAACCAAACATATCTTTGGCATCTAAGGCTTGGTCATATTAACTTAAGTAGGATTCAGAGGCTTATAGCCGATGGACTTTTGGGTTCATTAGAGTTGGAAAATTTTCCAACTTGTGAATCCTGCTTGGAAGGTAAAATGACCAAGAGGCCGTTCAAGGCCAAGGGGTATAGAGCCAAAGAAGTGTTAGAGTTGGTTCACTCTGATTTGTGTGGTCCTATGTCTGTCCAGGCAAGAGGAGGTTTTGAATATTTTGTCTCTTTTATAGATGATTATTTAAGATATGGATACATTTACCTAATGCGCCGCAAGTCCGAGTGCTTTGACAAGTTCAAAGAATACAAGGCTGATGTGGAAAAATGACTAGGTAAAAGTATCAAGACACTACGGTCAGATCGTGGTGGCGAATACCTCTTAGGAGAGTTTAGGAATTACTTATCAGAGGCCGGGATTCAATCCCAATTGTCTGCACCTGGAACACCCCAACAGAATGGTGTAGCAGAACGAAGGAATAGGACTCTTATGGAGATGGTTAGATCAATGATGAGTTATTCAGAATTACCAAACTCGTTTTGGGGATATGCTCTGGAAACAGCAGTATACGTTCTGAACTTAGTACCTTCTAAATCAGTTTCTTCTACTCCCATAGAATTGTGGAATGGGCGAAAGCCCAGTCTAAGACATATTCGGATTTGGGATAGTCCAGTTCTGTACCAGATCTTGATAAGTTAGAATCTCGTACGTAAGTTCGCGTGTTTGTAGGATATCCCAAAGGAACGAAAGGTGGTTTATTTTATAGTCCTAAAGACCGAAGGTCATTGTTAGCACCAATGCCCGCTTTTAGAAGAAGACTATATAATGGATCACAAGCCCGAGCAAAGTTGTTTTAGAAGAACTTAGAGAGGACATGTCTACTTCAGCACCAACAAGACAAGATGAAGTACCACAAGAGATTGCAACACGTGTCACACATGATACACAACCACGGACTGTGTCGCAGTGGGAGGGTTGTAAGGCAACTGAAAGATTCATGTTTTGGGAAAGTCTTGGACTTGATCCGGGTAAATATGAACCGATCCACGAACATACGACGAAACACTCCAAGATATAGATGCAGCATCTTGGCAAAAGGCAATGAATTCTGAAATAGAGTCTATGTACTCTAATAAAGTCTGGGAGCTTGTAGAACCACCTGATGGTGTAAAAGCCGTTGGATGCAAGTGGATTTACAAAAGGAAAAGAGGGACAGACGGGAAGGTAGAGACCTTCAAAGCTAGGCTTGTTGCAAAGGGTACACTCAGAAAGAGGGAATCGATTATGAGGAGACCTTTTCACCGGTAGTCATGCTTAAGTCTATCCGGATACTCTTATCCATTGCTGCTCATATGGATTATGAGATTTGGCAAATGGATGTCAAGACGGCATTCCTTAATGGAAGTCTTGAAGAGAACATTCATATGAAGCAACCAGAAGGGTTCATTGAAAAAGGCAAAGAGCATCTAGTGTGCAAGCTCAATCGGTCCATTTATGGATCAAGCAAGCTTCAAGGTCTTGGAACATCCGGTTTAATGAAGTAATCCAGTCGTATGGATTTATTCAGTGTCCGGATGAGTCTTGTGTATACAAAAAGTGTAACGGAAACGTGGTGGTATTTCTTGTACTATACGTAGATGATATTTTGTTAATTGGCAACAATGTCAAGGTATTATCAGACGTAAGGGTATGGTTGTCCAAACAATTTGATATGAAGGACTTAGGAGAGTGTGCACATTCTTGGGATCAACGTGATAAGGGATCGCAAGAAAAGAATGTTGTGTCACAAGCTTCATATATAGATACAATCCTTGCTCGTTTTAGCATGCAGATTCCAAGAAAGGTTTTACCTTTTAGACATGGAGTAGCTCGTCTAAAGAGATGTCTCCAAAGACGCCGAAAGAGATAGAAGACATGAAAGCGATTTATGCTTCGGTGTAGGAAGCCTAATGTATGCAATGCTATGTCGAGACCGATATCCGCTTGGTGGGCATGGTCGATATCGAGTAACCTCGACAAGGACATTGGATGCATATATTAAAGTACCGAGAATGACTAGAGATTATATGCTAGTTTACCAAGCGACGATCTGCTTCCTGTGGGTTACACTGATTCAGATTTCCAATCGATAGGGATAACAGTAAGTCTACATCGGGCTATGTGTTTACTTTAGGAGGTGGAGTCATTTTATGGAGGAGTGTTAAGCGAAATGCGTTTCGGACTCAACCATGGAAGCAAGTATGTTACCGAGGCAGCTAAAGAAGCAGTATGGCTCGGAACTTTCTAATGGACTTAGATGTGATTCTGGTTTGCCCAAAATCATCACAATTTATTGTGATAATAGCGGTCAATTGCAAACTCGAAGGAACCACGAGCTCATAAGGCAAGTAAACATATAGAGCGCAAGTACCACCTGATACGAGATATCGTGAAGCGAGGAGAAGTTGTCATCGCCAAGATTGCATCAGCAGATAACCTGGCAGATCCTTTCACTAAGGCCCTTCCGGCGAAAGCTTTCGATCGGCATGTGGAGGGAATGGGAATCAGATGTATGGTAGAAGATATGGCAGCTTAGTCATTAGTATAAGTGGGAGATTGTTGGAGTGTATACTGAAAGCCTAAGCTTTGTAAACATTCATTATGAATAAAGAATCACATTTGGTCAAATTTTCTACATTTAGTTGTAGTTGTTCAATTAATTTATATTGTAGATAATATAGTATGTGGTGTCACATACAGAAGATGATATTATCAGTACCTTATAAATTATAAACAGTAGCTCACGACCAAAATGGAAAGGAACAAACCATTAGAAGGTCGTAGTGTAATTAGGTATCAGTTTATCTTGACTGTATAATTACACTAGTACACTCAGAGTGTATTGAGTAGGACCATTTGAGGTCGTTTCTTTTATACTGACTTTATAAAGAAACAAAGACCTCGGTTATTATGGAAGTGTGTGCTCTTAATCCTAATATAATAACAAGCACATATATTTGATATTTATTTCTTTAATTTATCAATGGGTGAGATTTAATTCGATAAATCAATAAGCCCGATAAGTTGGGAAATGGTATCACTTATAGTGTGTGTTGTTGATTATAGAAGGAAACTGTGTCTTAGAGATACTAGGTTGAGAATGTCCTCAAGAGGAGCTCATAAAGATTGTCATGTTAAACCCTGCAGGTGGATTTAGTCCGACATGATAATAAGGTTGAGTGGTACTACTCTTGGACTTAGATATTAATTAAATGAGTTGTCAGTAACTCACTTAATTAATGGACATTCGATATCTTAAACACAGGGAGACTAACACACTCATAATAAGAAGGAGCCCAAAAATGTAATTTGGGATTGGTGCGGTAGTTCAATGATAGTTCTCTAGTGGAATGAATTATCATTGATAAAATTAAGTTGTGTGTTAGGCGAACACGGATGCTTAATTTTATCGGGAGACCAAAACCAATTCCTCCTCTCGGTCCCTATCGTAGCCTCTTATTTATAGAGTTCTATACCCACCTATACCCACCTTCTATACCCACCCAATAGGGGCCGGCCAAGCTAGCTTGGGAACAAGCTAGGGCCGGCCTAGGTATAAAATTGGGTGGCGAACCCAAGCTAGTAGGGCCGGCCAAAATAAATTAAAAAAGAAATTTAATTTTAATTTTTATTATTATGTGGAAGATATAATTTAAAGAGAATTAAAATTAAAATATCTCTCTTGTAAAAGATCTACAAAAGATTAAAGAAAGAGATTAGATCTCTTTCCTTATTTGTAGATTGGAGAGATGTTTTATTTTTCTCTTTAAAATTATTCACATGTTAATAAAATTAAAATTATAGAAATTTCCTTTTATTAACCATGAAGAGTTTTTTAAAGAGAAATTTTATTTTTAAAATTTCCGGAAACAAATAAGGAAAGTTTTAATTGTTGATTGAAACTTGTCCAATTTGATTCCTCTTGATGTGGCCGGCCATTAGAGTTTATTTGGGAAATTTTATTTTATTTTTCTCAAATAAATCATATCAAGGAAATTAAGGAAATTTTATTGTAAATAAATTTCCTAATTTGCCTAGGCCAAGGAATATAAAAGAAGGGGTAGGGGTGCCTTCATGAGACATAACCTCTATTATTTCTCTCCCTCTTTTGTTCCTTGGTGTGGCCGGCCATCCTCTCCCTCTCTTCCTCTTGTGGTGGCCGAACCTCTCTCCCTTCCTTGGAGCTCTTGTGGTGGCCGGATACTACTTGGAGAAGAAGAAGAAGAAGGAGAGAAAGCTAGCATCTCTTGGAGCTTGGTTAGTATTTTGGTTTTCTTCTTTGGTGAAGTTCTTCCTTTGTGGCCGAACCTTGCTTGGAGGAGAAGAAGGTGGTTGGTGGTTTCTCATCTTGGTAGATCATTGCCCACACAACGTCCGAGGTTAGAAGAGGAATACGGTAGAAGATCAAGAGGTTTTTCTACAAGGTATAACTAGTAATTTTTATTTCCGCATCATGCTAGTTATTTATGGAAATAATACCAAATACAAGAGGCATACGTTCTAGAATTTCGAATATGTTTTTCGATGTTGTGTTCTTTTGTTTTTTCTTTTCCTTGTGATTTGATTGTTCTCTTTGGTTAACCTAAAGTTATTTTAGGAAATTAAATATTAGCTTTCTATAAAAGGTTTTGTCTAGTCGGTGGTGGTTGCTCCCATATCCAAGAAGGCCATGTGCCTCGCCACGTCAGTACTGGGAACCAATTATGGAAATTAATATTTAATGGAATTAATAACTTAAGGAGACTTGGGTCGAACGTGTTAAGTTCCGCAGGAGATCCAAGTCAAAACCTAAAAGAACAAATAGATTAAGTTTTGGATCAAACGTGTTAAGTTCCGCAGGCGATCTAAAATTTAATTTAAAAGAACACATGGTAGCTAGGAAAAGGTTCAGACCTTTGTACAAAATTTTTGTACAGTGGAACCTATAGGTTTTCCGAGTAGCAACCAACAGTTCCATGTCTAGCCTTCACATTCATTGGACCACAGATATCTGAATGAATTAATTGCAATGATGATTCAGTGCTTATAGCCTTACCAAATGGTTTCCAAGTTACTTTTCTATCAAGACAATGCTCACATATAAACAAGTCAATTTTAGCCCGAGTGCCCAATAGACCCTCTCTAGCTAACCGATTCATACGTTCATGTTCTATGTATCCTAATCTAGCATGTCAAACCTCATTAGTTATATCTGCATCACTAGTTAGAGTAATATTTGAAAAAAAAATCCTCAATAGCACAATTGATATTTGGTTCTACATTAAGAACCATAAAATCATTTGATAAAAAATCATATCCGATTGACATGCACTGAGTTAATTTTAAGTTCAACACTCCGCTATAAAAATTAATACAATACATAAAATCAAGAATACCTGTAATGGAAACAAGATTCTGTCAAATTTTAGGAGCATACAGGACATCGTGTAAAAACAAAACACTACCACCACGGAGGTTAAGTTTGCAAGTGTCGACTCCTTTGACTTCAACTCTTGTATTGTTTCCTACATAGATTCATTTGTTGTCAACTAGTACCCGTTGGTACTCTACAAATGTAACTCAGTCCTGAGCTACATGGTTGGTTGCTCCCGAATCTATAATCCACAAAGGATAAGAATCAGCTAACAACACTGAACTAGCAATAAAATGCTCAAGAAAAGAAGACACACTTGCATTGTTTCAATCTAGTCTTCTTTCCTTTCTTCTTGTTGGGTCTTGTCCCATAGTAGCAACTTTTTTCTTCTTTCCCTTCCGCTTCTTGAATCATTTCTTTTTCTTGGATCCAGATGATCCAACAGAACCAATAGTCACATAGACTAGTCCAAAAATCCTTGCGAATTCAACTCTCTCCGCCTCCAATTCTACATAGCGTGAGATGTCAATGAAAATCGTAATACTCTCACTGTGAGTTAGGGTCTGCTTCATGGTCTCCCAAGAATCTGGAAGGGAACGAATAACTACTTGAATTTATTGTTTATCGGTCAACTCATGACCAACAATTTTAAGCTCCCGAATCATGTTCGACATCTCCCTAAGGTGTTGAACCATTGAAATATTCAGACGCTTCTTGTAGCTGTCAAACCTGATTGTCAGCTGTCGAAGCTTGCTCAGACTTACTCCACTATTTTTCTACTTAAGGGCTACCCAGACTGCATAAACGTAAGATACGACTCATACTCAAAAAATAGGTCATCAACCATTAAACTAATTAATATGCCCTTTGCAATGAAGTCCTTTTCCTTCCATGCCTTATAGGCATTAGGATCTCATCTGTTATGTGTAGTGGGACCATCTACAGGTTTTTCCATGACCTATTTTACAACCTCAAGAACTTCTTTCTCAAGAGCATATTGTATATTGAGTTGCCAGATTTTGTAGTTATCTTCATATAATTTCTCTCTATTATTGAGTTTAACTTATGATGTTCTTATTTGTTATGATCTAACATAAATAAGCATATTATTTAGTATTCAGTGTAATTTATATGCATGTAATTTGTTATTGACTCACTATTAATTTGAGTTTGTTTACAAAATCAAATGATAACTATGTTTCCACTCATCATTTGTATGGTCCAATCAAATCAACATTGATCAATACTATTATATACATCCCAACAAATGAACTAATCATCGTTCTATCATGATTTCTTTAATTAAATGAACTAATCATTTAATAAAATGAAATAATCATTTTTCATGTATCATGTAGAGTAATCAACATATGAATGAACATATCATTCATATAAACATGTCGCATATTATTAACATATAACAAATGGACACGAACTAAATGGACTAATACTGCTCATAATAATGACAGTAACAATAATAGAACTCTTATAAACTAGATAGTCTAACACCACTCCCACTAAGACAGAAACTAGTGTAGTGGCCAACATAATCCCCTTCAACCTGGACTCATTTGAGGCAATCTCAGATAGACCAACTTCAAGATTTTTAATTTGATCTATTATCAAAACTTATTCAAAATCCTCTTTAGATTCTTCAAGATCCTCCTCTGGATCCTTCTCAAATTCTTTAGGATCTTCCTCTAGGAACTCATGGTAAAGTAGCTCCACACACAACTATGCATATATAAGGTTCTCCCTTCGGAGAGCCTTCATATCTAATGTGCTACCGCCTAAGGATTCTCCGACAGTGAACGAATCAACGCCCAGATCCTGTAATTATCCATGATTAGAAACTCTTCTTATTCGAGTTTTTAGGATTGGTAATCATCTGTGTCATCTTTAAATTGAAATTAAATAAGTTAGTATAAAACCAACTAACCAGTACAAAACTGGCTTAATTTAATTTATATAGGCATGGAACCAACATTATTAATCAAGAAAAATAAATCTTTTTGATTTTCAGAAGTCTAAATCGACAGATCCATTTAATAGATTGATTGGGAATCCAGATCCTGTGCTCTGTTCAATGTCCTCATTAGAACTAATCTAACTGGATTGAGATTTCTTACCTATGTTCTATTAATCTAAGTCCATTTAAGTCAATCTCAGACTTATTGATCAAACTCAAATCCATTTGATCAATTCAATGCTCATTGGATTAAGTCTGACCTATTAAAACAAATATAATCATTTTGGTTAAATCAACTTATGTAATCAAAATCATCCTAATTAATTCAATAATAAACCAAACTGATTAAACCAACAAATGATTTGAACCCGATCTAGGTATTATTGAATTAAACTGGTCTGGTTAAACCAACCAATGATTTGAACCAGATCTAGGATCAAGCTGGTATAGTTCAATTTCAATTAATCAAACTTTGATTAATCAATTTCAATTGATTAAATAGTGAGCAATCGATTCACGCATGATAAGCATAATATATTATTTATGCATGAAATCTTAATCGATTAAAATAATCATTTTCAAACAGTGTTGATGGATGAACAGTAATTAATATTGTTCATCTTCGTTTAATCGATTATCTCAATCGATTAAAAAACTATTTGAATCGATTACTCCAATCGATTACACAGATTCACTGCGCTTCATCAGTTTAATCGATTACACGGACTTTAAATCGATTAAGATCTGTTTTAGTCGATTAGTTTAATCGATTACACTGCTTCTTCTCTTCTCTGTCGCGATCGCGACACTCTCTTCTTCTACTGCGACGAACGCGATTGTCGTTACCTTCGATAGTCAGCCTCCCAACATGGTCGCTGGTGTTGGGACCTTGACGTCCGCTAGAGGGGGGGTGAATAGCGTCTCACCCAAATCGTCGCTTCCTACAATGGTTAGTGTGCACAGCGGAAATACAAGATAAACACTAACAATAGAAAGCAAACCTAACACGTTGATTTAACGTGGTTTGGAGATAAAGCTCCTACTCCACGGCTGTCCGTAAGGTGGACGATCCCGATCCGTCGGTGGATGATTCCCCGGAGAACTTCCGGCTAGCTCGCGTAGCTCCTTGTGGGTGGAGAAACCTCGCCACAACCTCGTACAAGCACGCTAGATCACTTGGGCACTTGGAGACTCTAATTAGGGTTAACCACCACTAATTTCGTCAACTTCAACCAAGCTTCCAATGCTTGGTTATATAGGCCACAGGTTAGAAAACCCCGCCTACCAGTCGACTGCCAAAACATGTAGTCGACTGCCCTTCGTGGAAATTTGACCGTTGCAGCCCAACGGCTCGATACCAACCCTCTGTTCGCTACCAGTCGACTGCACCAATCGACTGATGAAACCACCAGTCGACTGCTACAGTACTGCTACAGTAACACTACCGGACTGCTACAGTAACCCTAATTTTGAGATTTCACCCCGAGTACATTCACTCAGCACTCGTTCTCGCCCGACCAAACTAGACTTAGCCTTCTAGCCTCCTCCATCAGCCTTGCGTCCCTCGGATGCCTCCCCATCCTTCACGTCTTACCTTCTGGAGCTTCCATCGGCCTTGTCATTGTTGTCGGGTCTTCCTTTGCCAAGAGGTCGTGCCTCCGGGACTTCATCCATTGCCAAGTCACATTTGGACTTACGTTGCCAAGACTACATGTTTGGACTTATACCGCCAAGACTCATCCTTGGACTTTCCTCCTTTGCCAAGATTACACTTGGACTTACGTTGCCAAGACTACATGCTTGGACTTACACTGCCAAGACTCACCCTTGGACTTTCCTTGTTGTACCTGTATCCTGCACACTCACAATGCATATCAAATACAACAATAAACCTAACTTAAATCTTTGCCCAAACATCAAAACCTAGGGTACCCAGATTGCTCCAACAGCTGGCACTCTCTGGCCACGAAACCTAATAGCCATCAACCTCTCGGGGCTCAACAACCGCGACAGATCGTAACCCAGTTGTGATCTTACCTGGCGACGACGACAGAGAGATTTTCATTTCGACGAAGAGACTGTTTCATACTTAGGCATCACTCTGATACCATTGTTAATAGTTCTAAAGCATGAAAAACATTAAACACTTACAATGCTCTTCTACAGATCTGCAATCGACGTCGGCAAGACTTGCTGACGGAAGAACGATCACATAATCGGAATGTTATTCATGGTTCACAAACCAAATCCCTCTTGCGAGATTGGACAAACCAATCTTGAATGTTCTTCTTTGCCTATTTACAATCTTGTTCACACGGATGAACCTTACACAGAGACCTTTTCGATATAAGACAAACCCTTTCTCGAACCTCGCACACAGTAAGCCCCCTCTTCCTTTTTCTCTTGTGCTCCTTATCCCTTTAGATTGCTTGGACGACCTTATATAGGTGTAGAATGTCTCTTCCCCTTCCTTCATTTATGGAGGAAGGTGATTGGATTGGAAGAGGAAGGGGAAGGGGCACCTTCTCACCTTTCTAACTCCAACAATAGTTGAATCAACTGATGCAGTGAATATCAAAAAATAAGAAAGAATCATCACCACCATAAAGTTGATGCAACGATACGAGGTCATCTCGACTGTAAATTGAATTTAATTTAGTGTAGTTTAAATTCAGGGGGGTTGCAAATCTAGGGCTCAGATTGCACTGAACCATGTTGACTCGTGTGCGGGCATGACTTGCGTGCGTAGAATACTAGACCGATCGGGGCAAAATTTGCCCAAGCGGAACAACCAACCTTTTGCGTCCAAGTGATAATGAGTGAAACAGATGCATTAAATTCGAGATTAATGCAGAATCAAAACAGTCGAGTGATAATAAGTGGAACGGTGGGTGTTTCACTGCGCAGCGAGTAATAGTCATTAATCGACCATTAACGCTGTCGTTGATCTGAGCTCTTATATAAGGAGGTTGCGATCACAGGCAGACACACACAACAACACAACCAGAAGCTCTCCACCTTCATTCCCTCATCCTCTTTCATGCAACTCCTACTCGGCAGAGTGCCCGTGATAGCAATCGGGTATCACTTAGTTCGCCGTACCACCAATGTTTTGTGGGAATCACGGTTAATCGTTGTATCCCGAGAAACAGACAACTATAGTGAGCCTCAAAGCACAGCCGGAGGTGGGCGAATCTGTTTCAAGGAAACTACGTCTCTCGCAGCCCTCGGTCCTTTTTCCTTGCTCAGGAGGTTGTTCATCCGCTCGGACTCCTTTGTTCCTTCAGTCGCTCGCTCGGTCTGCTTCTCCCGATCAGCCACTTGCCCGGTCAACCTCTCTGCTCTCCCGCTCGACAACTTTGCCCGGCCGACTCAGCTTGACCGACTGACACTTCTCGCTCGGGTTGCACTTTTGCTTCGCCCTACCGGCATCAGCTCGCTCGACCTATCTGCTTCGCCCGATCGGTCACTTCGCTCGACCATCCACTCGCTCACAAGCTCGCTCGAATAAACTGCTCGGCCGACCTGCAACTCGACTGACCTTAATCTCACTCAAGCTTCTCGAGCAGACACCCTCTCGGGTAGACTTTCTGTTCGGCAGAGCTATTACCCTATCAACTACATTACCCGATCTGCCACTCGACCTCTACGCCCGCTCGGCAACACAGATCTCAACTGATCTGCCCGCTCAGTGACTCAGTCTGATCTGCCACTCTTCGGAACGTTGTAGAAACTAGCCTGAGATTATCCACTCAGGTCATCTCGACTATAAATTGAATTTAATTTAGTGTAGTTTAAATTCAACTAATTCTCTGTAAATTTCTGAAAGCAGATTATTTCTTCTAACAATAACTAGGGCTAATAAATTTAAGAGGAAACGAGGACATATAATATTTATGAATATTGAGATAAATTTATAAATCCAAGTCTATTGTTGGTCCCCGTGGGTGTTTTGATGTGATCAACCAAGTTGGTTAGGTCATGTTTTGTTTGATCCCTGTGTCTGAGTGTGTAGGAGCTTAGGAGCGCAGGAAGTCGAGCGGAAGATGCAGCTAGCGAGAAGGACGACACGGGAAGGGAGCCGACGGGCTCGGTGCGTCCGAAGGACGAGAGAGCTGCGGAAGAGTACACCAGTGGGCGAGAAGAACGTGCGCGACATTCGAGGGACGTTAAGCCTGGGAGGAAGGCTGCTCAAGGAGAAGGTCGGGAATTGGGTTCAGGTGAGCCCTATTCCGGTTGGCCGCAATCACCCAAAAGATCGGAGTGTCGAAAGTCAATGCGAAGCAAAGAAGCAAGCTGGAATTCGAGCTGCCAGCTTGGACGCCTCCATCAGGCTTGGAGGCGCCTTCAACCTTGTTGAAGGCGCTTTCAACAGGTCAAAACTGACCGTTTACGCTGCGGATAAAGTTTTATCCGCTCACCCATTGGAGGCGCCTTGGACCTCTATTGGAGGCGCCTTGGACCCTTGAGATTAGATTTCCAGAGGCTATTTAAAGGCCCCTGGAGCTAGAAATTCAACACAACTCAAGCAATCAATTGTATAGTCTTTCCTAGCAATAGTTCTAAGCTTCAAAGTGTAAAAGGCTTCTCCGCCTTCAGCAAAAGGAGATCTTCTACTGCGCTTTTGTCACTGCCCTGGATTAACAACCCTCTGGTTGTAACCAGGTTAAATTCCTGTCTTCTGCTTAATTTATATTTCTTTGTTTGTTATTATTTTTCTATTGCTTTTCTGAGTTGAAATCTGAGGAGGGTATAGTTTATTTTTGATTTCAGCAATTCACCCCCTCTTGCCGGCCTCCGCTGTACCTACAATTGGTATCAGAGCCAGACCGCCTCAGAAGGACTAACCGCCGACTGAAGCAAAATGATCAAGACGATGGCCGGAGCAAATATTCATCCTCTAAAGTTCGACAGAGATTTCGCCACATGGAAGCGAAAAATGGAGGTATTTTTTAAAACGGATTTTGATATTCTTATTACAATGAAATATGATTTTGCAGCGCCGAAAGATAAAGAAGAAAACACATGGAGCAAGAATAAGCAAGCCGATTTCGTCGCCAACGGAAAGGCTGAGTTCCATCTACTTAATGTACTGCCACCTCAGGAGGTAAATTGGATCGGAAGCTATGACTCCGCGAAAGATCTCTGGGATAAATTCCTGGAGCTTCACGAAGGTACCTCCAAAGCGAAGCTAGCCAGGCGTGACATCCTCCGGATCAAGTTGATGAACCTCCGGATGAACCAAGGCGAGAAGGTAGCGCAACTCCAAGCAAGGACCAAAGAGCTGATCTCGCAACTAACCAATCTTGGAGAAGAAGTAACGATCCGGGACTCGATCCGATACGCGCTCAACGCCTTCCCCAGAACTCCAGAGTAGGCTTCCTTAGTATATGCGTACTACATCTCTAAGGACTTCGAGGTAAGTACTCTAGAACAACTATTTTCCACTTTTGAACTTCACGAATCTCGAGTTTCAGAGCCCAATGGAGTAGAGAAGACCAGTCAGAACATTGCCTTAAAGGCAAAAATGAACAGTTCTGACTCCGAAGCCTCGGTTGACGAATCAGAAGCGGCACTACTGGTAAGATGCTTCAATAAATTTTTTAAATCTAACAAATTTAGATCGCAGAGGCATGAGAGAAAAAGAAGAACGACTCGTTGCTACAACTACAACGAAGAAGGGCACATCAAGGATGACTGCCCGAAATTAAAGAGCAAGCAAAAGGAGAAGGAAAAGACCAAGTACAAGAAACCAGATTCCTCCAAACACAAGAACCTAAAGGCCACTTGGTCAGACTCATCCTCCGAATCAGGCGTCGAAGAATTCTCAGGGTTAGCTCTAATAGTTAACCATCAGCTGGAAGAAGAGTCAAGCTCAGAGATGAGTATCGATGAAGGGGGAGGAACATCAGAAGAGGAAAGCTGCAGTGAAGGGGGAGCCTCATCGAGTCAGGTAAGTCAGGTACGAAATCTAACCTCGACTCAGTCTTTTCGCTTTATTAAATTCCTTTCTAAAGACTTATTCGAATTAGAAAAAGAAAATAAAGAATTGAAAATGAAATTAGCAAAAGCATGTCCACTTGAGATGTACGATAACATAAAATCAGAAAATGATAAATTAAAATTAGAAATTGAAAAATTGAAATCTGATGCATGTTTAAATACAAATAAATTTCCAAACTCAAAATTAAAAATTTATGGAAAATTGAATTGGTACATTCAGGGTCAACTTAAAAGAGTACCCAAGAACTATGTACCCCCGAAATTTTTGAATAACCCTGTAGGAAGGAATCTCTATTGGATTCCGAAATCTGTGCTAAATTAATTCAATTAAAAGCTTACAGTAAGAAAATTAAACTTTGAATTTCTTTATGGAAGCTTTGTCTAAGAAAGTGGTTGTTGCTCCAATAACCAAGAAGGCCTAGTGCCTCGCCACGACCTGGAAGCCGAAATATCGAAATGAAAATGTTTAATTAACTTTCTGATAAAAGCATTAAAATTGGAATTAAATAATGCTTTGAAAAGTTTTTAAACATTTCCTTAGAAATTCATTTTAGAAAAATATCTCTGGAAAGCTTTGCTTAGAATTTCTTTTCTAAAAATCCATTTTTTACTTAGAAATTATTTTGAAAAATCCAAACAAATTATTGTGGTCAGAATTTTTTTAGAAATTTTACTTAGAATTTTTTTCCAAAAAAAAACTTCATTTTACTTAGAAATATCTTTGAAATTTCTATTTTTCTAATTTCATCTTAAATTAGAAATTTTTCTAACTTAAAAATTTATGCTATTACCCCGTTTTTGCTGTGATCAAAGGGGAGAGAAATGTACAAACTTAAAGAAGTACATATTTAGGGAGAGAAAATTTTTTTGATTTTTTTTTTAATTAAAAATATTCTTTTTGTATTTGTAATTTTATCTATTGCAAACTAATGCTTAATATGTGAGTTTAGTAATTTTTCTTTTAAAATTATTTTTCTATCTATTTTTACCCTAACTTGAACTTGGGTTGATGCATATCAAAAGGGGGGAGATTGTTGGTCCTCGTGGGTGTTTTGATGTGATCAACCAAGTTGGTTAAGTCCTGCTTTGTTTGATCCTTGTGTCTGAGTGTGCAGGAGCTTAGGAGCGCAGGAAGTCGAGCGGAAGACGCAGCTAGCGAGAAGGACGGCACGGGAAGGGAGCGGACGGGCTCAGTGCGTCCGAAGGATGAGAGAGCTGCGGAAAGTACACCGGTGGGCGAGAAGAACGTGTGCGGCGTTCGAGGGGCGTTAAGCCGGGGAGGAAGGCTGCTCGAGGAGAAGGCCGGGAATTAATTTGGTTCGGGTGAGCCCTATTCCGGTTGGCCGCAATCACCCAAAAGATTGGAGCGTCGGAAGTCAAACCGAAGCAAAGAAGCAAGCTGGAATTCGAGCTGCCATCTTGGAGGCGCCTCCATCAGGCTTGGAGGCGCCTCCAGCTTAAAGGCGCCTTCAGCCTTATTGAAGGCGCCTTCAACAGGTCAAAACTAATTGTTTGCGCTACGGATAAAGTTTTATCCGCTCATCCATTGGAGGCGCCTTGGACCCTCGAGATCAGATTTCCAGAGGCTATATTTAAAGGCCCCTGGAGTTAGGAATTCAACACAACTCAAGCAATCAATTGTATAGTCTTTCCTAGCAATAGTTCTAAGCTTCAAAGTGTAAAAGACTTCTCCGCCTTCAGCAAAAGGAGATCTTCTATTGCGCTTTTGTCACTGCCCTGGATTAACAACCCTCTTAGTTGTAACCAGGTTAAATTCCTGTCTTCTGCTTAATTTCTATTTCTTTATTTGTTATTATTTTTCTATTGCTTTTCTGAATTGAAATCCGAGGAGGGTATAGTTTATTTTTGATTTCAGTAATTCACCCCCCTCTTGCCGGCCTCCGCTGCACCTACATCTATGTCATTATAAATTTTATTAATTTAGCAGCTAGTTTTTTATCTCAATTTTTTTATATTTTAAATGATATTTTTAACAATTTTTTACATTCTATTTATACTTAATAATTTTTTATTTTTAAAAATTTATATAAAATTTTATTTCAAATCTATTTCATATTTCATCTCAAATTTCATTTTATACCTTATATTTTTAAAAATAAAATAAATTTATCTTCATTAGATTATAAACAAATTCAAGTACATCTCAAATTCTATTTATAATCTATTTTTTTATTTATAAAACTTTATATATTATTTAATTATGACTCAATTTTTTTTAATATTATATGTTATTAAAGTAAAATAGATTAGTGATTTAATAGAAAATCAATCTTTGATTTATAAAATATTTTATTTCTTTTTAAAAAATTTATTTCTAATCTATATTTATTTTTTTATAAAAATCTAATAACAATTTCTTCTCAAATTCATTTTAAAGTCCGTTTTAAATTTCTTTCTTGTATTTAACTAAAATAGATTAATAATTTTATAGTAATTATTAAAATTTAAAATAGATTTTAATTTCGTTTTAGAAATATGTCTCTAAAGTCATGTTTTGAAATCCACACTAGAGCACACGACTATTAATATTTGTATTGTCTTTATCATACAAGAGAAATATTTTTATTTTCACATCATCTCTTCACTTCTCTTCTATTGTTGGTCCTAGCCAATCATAGTGATCCTACCCTAATAATTTTTGCTTCTTTTATAATGATGTAGAATTAATATATAAAGTTGAAATTGTACTTCAAAGTTTTAGGTATACAAAAATGATTTACATTAAAAAGAGGTATAGACTTGCTGTGCAAATGCAAGTATAGTTGTCACCATTGATATATGTAATCGACTCCTAATAAAAATTAACGATGGTCTAACATTTTAATGTTTAAATAATATGTTAAGGGGTGAGATGAGATGTTGAATGCCTAGTGACAAGTTAGACAAATGGAAATTCTAATAGTGAGACTAGATAAATAAAAGTCTTAATAGGGAGACCGGACAAATGAAAGTTCTAACTTTAAAAATTGTGATACATCATTAATAATGAATTATAGAATGTATCTATAATAAAATTTAATTATTATCTATCTCTAAAAAGTAATAATGAAATTGAAATAATAGCTAAAGAAGAATTGATCTAAATTCATCGTAAAACTATTACTTCTTACTTATCACTAGAAATCCTACAACACAGTATAATCTTCTACAGGAGTGGACGGTGACAATCCGTATTACTTCTTACTTGTCACTAGAGATCCTGCAAATGCGGAATAATCTTCTACAGGAGTGAGCGACGACAATCCGTATTCCTTATCAATAAGGAAGAGAGGAGGTCAATGAAAAAACTCTAGAACATGCCCTAAACCATGAGCATCTTCTCTTATATGCTAAGCTCATCCTATAGAGACTATCTACTTTAAAGCTTATCTATCATTAACAATCCATTAATATTAATGAACTGGATTATTTGATCCTGTCCGAACCAGAAGCCAACAGACGCTGGGCACGTGGCGCTTTCCGACTTGCTGATGTAGATCTCCAACGGATGGCGCGATGCTCCGGCTAACCTGCACAGAAGTCGGGCCGGGAAGGGGGTTCCCGGCGGCGACCCTCCGACGCTCAAGTCAGTTAAACTACGATAAACAAGGTGGCTCCCAAAAGTGATCTTCCGCGTACCTGCGGCGAAGTAAGAGGCTCTATATATAGAGCGAGGAGAGATCTAATGCACGTTTACCGAAGTGCAGACGTGTCAGCAACCCATACATCGGCATGTACTTGTCAGAGAGCTTACCTGACCCATATCGCCACAGTCAAAGCATGCCCTTGATGGGACAGTATAATCCCCTGTCACAAGATTTGGAGCATGGCACACACATGAAACCTACCGGCTGTCAGAGAAAGAAGTCTCTTGTCCTTTTCCCTTGCTCCGAACTTGTTGTCCGGGCGGACAGCTCCCTCAACATCCGGCCGGACGTCCGCAGTAGTTTACTTGTGCTTTGTAGAGACTAATAAACAGGGGTGCTTTATGACTTTGGTCGGTCGAAGGTCAGCTCGGTCCATGACCTTTTCAACTGAGCGTCGGAACCTCGATTTGACAGGGTGCCTTCCAACCATAAGCGCGAGCTGGCCGGACCCTTCCGAGTATTCGATTCCATCGGCCGGCCGGCAGTCCGGTCAGACCGGCCGTCGACGGCCACCCGTCTGGTCGGACCACACTCTCCCCGGATGGGCGGCTGCTCCGGTGACCTCCACGGGGCGTTGACTCTGCTAAATGGGGTCCCCCATTCTTACTGCCGGATCACTTGCCTCCCCTTCAAGTCTAGTCGGAGGCGAATAGTCCGACTGACTGGACTGTGAGTCTAGCCGAACGGCTCATCCATGCTAATACTTTCCGCCCGGTCAGCCGTAAAGATATCCTTGAATGAATCGATGATGGCCTTCACCGGATCTCCTCGCGTTCTACGCCAATCTTCGACATCAAGGTTGATCATACCTTCATTAAATGCTACGAATGATTGACTGCCACGTGGAGCAACGCCATCGGAGTACGGAGGCGGTGGCATGATATTTTGATGTGATCGAAGCAATTCGAAATAAACAGCTAGATGCATGCTTCGATTCCTGTAACCTGGATCCGACGGTGGAGGCCGCCCGGCCCTCACCCTATAAATTCTTACACTTCCTTCTCACCTTCACTTGCCTCCATTACCTCTATTGTTGCTTTCTGCGCTTTGGAGTTCCGGTGATCTTGTTTCTGCCCTTTGACGCTCTTCGGCGCCTTTCTTCGATCCCTCTCCTCTCAGTAAGATTTTAGATCTTTCCTTCTTCCTTTCCGGTATCTAATTCGCATTTCTTCCCCTAGCTCCAGTCTTTGAAACTCCTTTTCTTCGTCTTTGAAACTTCTTTTTTTTTTTGATTTCTTCTGTCCGAATCATGGCCAGTTCTTCTCATCCCGAAGAACAATCCCTAGGCCCATGGTATACCACCATGCGGTCCCGTTTCGAACAACGGGATTTTGATATTTTGGCTGACAATTTCAAAATTCCCGAGGATTTCGAAGTTCGCCTAGCTGGTCCCGCCGCTCGGCCACACCAACCGCCGCGCGGTGGTTTCTGTGTCTTTCGCGACCAATTTACCGCCGGTCTGCGGTTCCCCGTGCATCCTTTTATAGTAGACGTCTGTAATTATTTTGGCGTGCCGCTCGGAAGTTTAGTACCAAATACCTTCCGTCTCCTCTGCGGTGTTGTCGTTTTGTTCAAGATTCACAACATTCCCCTCCGACCGGAGGTCTTCTTTTATTTCTATTACCCTAAGCAAGCCGAGCCGGGCACCTTTATGTTCCAAGCTCGGCCCGGTCTGGTCTTCTTCAATAAACTATCCACTTCCAATAAACATTGGAAGGACTATTATTTCTACATCCGCATGCCCAGTCAGCCAAACTTTCCGACCCAGTGGCAGGTCAGTCTACCTCCTACTCCCGAGTTGAAGAAATTCAAGACCCGACCGGATTATCTTCACGCCGCAAATGTACTAGCCGGTCTGCGGCTCGACATCAACAAACTTCTTCACGAGTGAGTGATGTACATTTTTGGGCTGAGTCCTATACGGACTCCTCTTCCGACCAGCTTCGGTAAGAATTTTGCTTGGGCATTTGCTTTAATTGCTAACTAATTTCTTCTTCTTTTCATGCAGCTGACATCGTTATGGACTCGGTGATGGCCGGCGTCCTGAAGAGAAAAGCAGCGGCGCTGGAGGCCGCGGCGACCAAGGAAATGGAGACGCTGGGTATTCAGCCGGTCGGTTCTCACGAAGGAGAGAGCGGCACCCAGGCCGAATCGGAGCTACCCCCTCCAGGGAACCAACGGCCCCCGAGGAAGGGTCCGTTCGGGAGGAGGAACAGCCACTGCAGAAGAGGCGCCGGGTGGAGACTCCGCTGCGCTCGGCTATCTCCACGGTCCGACCCTCCGACCGGGCCGCCGTGACTGCTAAAGGCAAGGCGCCTGTGCGCGAGACCATTTCGTCCGACCGGACGCCGTCTGACTGGGACGAGCTGACTGCTCCGGTTGAGGCCATTCCGGTCGACACTCTCCCCCCTGCTCACCGTTCAGCCCAACGCTTCCCGGTCGGGCGATCCCTGGTCACGGCCGCACAATACGGGTAACTCTTCATCTTCCGATCAAGAGTTGCTACCTGGCCGACCAGCCAACCGTGCCCGAGCACACCATTACTTTGAAAGGGCCCTCGCCGAGATGTGGGCTGACGCCGGGCGCGCGTAGCAATGATCCCCCTCCGGAACTTAGCCAACAGCCACATGCAAGCGGCTACGGGGGTAAGCTTGTTGAAGTTTTGTCAGAATATTTCCGCTCGGCTTTTAACAACTGCGCCTTCTTGCTTCAGAGATGGGTGGAAGAGATAGCAGTTTCCAACCGCCTGGCCATGGCGGAAGAGGAGATAAGGCAACTAAAGGCGGCAGGTGGTCCGAGCGGCTCCCAAGGCCCTTCCTACTCCGAGCTGCAAAGAGAGCTGAAGAAAGCTCAAACTCTGCTGGCTGCTGAGCAGAAGAAGACAGCTGACCAGGCCCACGCTCTAGCCGAGTCCGAGCGACAAGTCAAGTCGCTTGACGCAAAGATAACTCTGGCCACCACTCGGAAGAACACAGCCATCTCCGATCTGGAGAAGAAAAACGTGGAGGCCCGGGGCCTGGAGTTGAAGATAAAGGAGCTGACAGAGCAGCTCGACCAGGAGAAGGCAGGCCGCTCGGCCGATGCGGAAAAGATCGAACATCTGATTGAGGCCCTCACAAGCTCCCAGGCAACCTTCAAAGAATACCAGGATGCCGAGCCGAGCCGAGTTGAGTTGCCGCTCTACGACAAAGCCATATCCGATCGCTCGAGTTCTCAGAGAAAATTTACGAGCGGATGTACTCAGCTTTCGACTTGGCCATTACAGCCACTATGACTTATCTGAAGTCGAAGGGCCTTCTTCCGGAGTCCACCAATATTCCAGCCGGCGATCAGGTGGAGCTCCTGAACAACATTCCGAGGGACCTCTACGACTACATCGAGTAGTTCTTGTAATTTCGCCGCTCGGCTGAACATGAATCTTTTTGTACTTAGGCCACTCGGCCTAAGGTTTTAATTTCAATGAAATGCTTTCCTTTCGTGCACCCCCTCTTTTTGCAGTCACCTCGCTAATACTTGTGCTGCCTGCTCGTCTACTATCACACCTTTGACCTTCGAGGTGCATTCTCGCAAGTGTTTTCCCCAGCCCCTCCGTTCGGCCGAATATCATCCGATGTTGCCAAGAATCGCTCGTTATAAGCCGATCAGAACTTTTGTACCTCGAATCTGAGCGGAACTTAGCGCCGGTCTAACTATCGGCGGAGAATACGGATAATTGTAGTGTCGACGATATTCCGCTCGGATTATTTATAGACGCCGAGGCGTCTCTCGATGTTTAACGTCGGTGCTCGACGGCGCGATTATTTATAGCCGGTCGGCGCGGCTCTCGATGTTTAACGACGATGCTCGTCTATCTTTCGCTCGGGGATTTATAGACGCCGGCTCGTCTCTCGATGTTTAACGTCGGTGCTCGACGGCGCGGTTATTTATAGCCGGTCGGCGCGGCTCTCGATGTTTAACGACGGTGCTCGTCGATCTTCCGCTCGGGGATTTATAGACGCCGGCTCGTCTCTCGATGTTTAACGTCGGTGCTCGACGGCGCGGTTATTTATAGCCGGTCGGCGCGGCTCTCGATGTTTAACGACGGTGCTCGTCGATCTTCCGCTCGGGGATTTATAGACGCCGGCTCGTCTCTCGATGTTTAACGTCGGAGCTCGACCGCTCGGTGATTTATAGCCGGTCGGCGCGGCTCTCGATGTTTAACGACGGTGCTCGTCGATCTTCCGCTCGGGGATTTATAGACGCCGGCTCGTCTCTCGATTTTTAACGTCGGTGCTCGACGGCGCGGTTATTTATAGCCGGTCGGTGCGGCTCTCGATGTTTAACGACGTCGATCTTCCGCTCGGGGATTTATAGACGCCGGCTCGTCTCTCGATATTTAACGTCGGTGCTCGACGGCGCGGTTATTTATAGCCGGTCGGCGCGGCTCTCGATGTTTAACGACGGTGCTCGTCGACCTTCCGCTCGGGGATTTATAGACGCCGGCTCGTCTCGATGTTTGCTGTCGTGTTTCGACGGCGGTTATTTATAGCCGGCGGCTCTCGATGTTAAACGAGCGTGCTCGTCGATCTTCCGCCGGATTTATAGACGCCGCTCGTCTCTCGATGTTTAACGCCGGTGCTCGACGGCGCGATTATTTATAGCCGGTCGGTAGCGGCTCTCGATGTTTAACGACGGTGCTCGTCGACCTTCCGCTCGAGGATTTATAGACGCCGGTCTCTCGATGTTTAACGTCGGTGCTCGGCGGTTATTTATAGGCGGTCGGCGTGGCTCTCGATGTTTAACGATGGTGCTCGTCGATCTTCCGCTCGGGATTTATAGACGCCTCGTCTCGATGTTTAACGCGTCGGTGCTCGACGCCAGCTTATTTATAGTCGGTCGGTAGCGGCTCTCGATGTTTAACGACGGTGGTCGCCGATATTCCGCTCGGGGATTTATAGACGCCGCTCGTCTCTCGATGTTTAACGTCGGTGCTCGGCACGGTTATTTATAGCCGGTCGGCTCTCGATGTTTAACGACGGTGCTCGCCGATCTTCCGTTCGGGGATTTATAGACGCCGGGTCGTCCTCGATGTTTAACGTCGGTGCTCGACGGCGGTTATTTATAGCCGGTCGCGGCTCTCGATGTTTGACGGTGCTCGTCGATCTTCCGCTCGATTTATAGCCGGCTCGTCTCTCGATGTTTAACGTCGGTGCTCGTCGGTATTTAGCGGTCGGCGCGGCTCTCGATGTTTAACGACGGTGCTCGCCGATCTTCCGCTCGGGATTTATAGACGCCGGCTCGCTCTCGATGTTTAACGTCGGTGCTCGGCGGCGTGGTTATTTATAGCCGGTCGGCGGCTCTCGATGTTTAACGACGGTGCTCGTCCGATCTTCCGCCGGGGATTTATAGACGCCGGCTCGTCTCGATGTTTAACGGTTTCTCGACGGCGCGGTTATTTATAGCCGGTCGGCGCGGCTCTCGATGTTTAACGACGGTGCTCGTCGATCTTCCGCTCAGGGATTTATAGACGTCGGCTCGTCTCTCGATGTTTAACGTCGGTGCTCGACGGCGCGGTTATTTATAGCCGGTCGGCGCGGCTCTCGATGTTTAACGACGGTGCTCGTCTATCTTCCGCTCAGGGATTTATAGACGTCGGCTCGTCTCTCGATGTTTAACGTCGGTGCTCGACGGCGCGATTATTTATAGCCGGTCGGCGCGGCTCTACGGTTTAACGTATGGGCTAGACGGCCTTCAAGGCTAACTCCTTACCAGGTCGAGCGACCTTGGCCTTCATAGCTCATCTCGTGCTCGAACTATTTTTATGCCCGGCCGAACAGCACGGGTCATTCGCTCACGAGTTTAAATATATACCCCTCTCGGCCGGTCGACTCGGGGGTTTTTGCTCTCTGAGCGCTTGGCCCGGATAATTTAAATGCCCCTGCCGAACGGCAAGGGGTCTTACGCAATAATCCTTTCGGCGGAGAATGCTTAATGTATTTCCATCTCTTTGCTTCCTGCATCACAAGTACATAGGCAGCTAGCATATACAACCGAATAAATTACATCCGTGCACCTTTCATCCAGCCCGATAAGGCTGGAAGTGATTTGCACTCCACGGTCGCTCCAGCTGCCGTCCGTCTTCATCCTCCAAATAATAGGCTCCCGAACGGAGCTTCTCAATAACCTTGAAGGGACCTGCCCAAGGGGCTTCAAGCTTGCCGACGTCGCCGACCGGCTTGACTTTCTTCCAGACAAGGTCGCCGACCTGGAATGATCGAGGAATGACGCGCCGGTTATAGTTTTGCTTCATCCGTTGACGGTACGCCATCAGCCGAACGGATGCCTTGGCACGCTCTTCGTCGACCAAATCCAGCTCCATGTTCCTCCGCTCGGCGTTGCCTTCATCATAACACTGGACCCGGACGGACTCGACGCCGACTTCAACCGGAATGACCGCTTCGCCGCCGTACACCAGATGAAAAGGTGTAACACCCGTTCCTTCCTTAGGAGTTGTTCGGATGGCCCATAAAACGCCCGGCACTTCATCCGGCCAACTTCCTCCCAAGTGGTCAAGCCGAGCGCGCAGAATACGAAGAATTTCCCGATTGGCTACTTCGGCTTGACCGTTGCTTTGGGGGTAAGCCACAGACGTGAAGTGTTGCTCGATGCCGTAGCTTTTGCACCAATCTTCTAGGACCTTCCCTGTGAATTGCCGCCCGTTGTCGGAAACCAGTCGACGAGGGATACCGAACCTACAGATGATGTGTTGCCATATGAATTTTTTGACCATCTGTTCGGTGATCCTGGCTAGTGGCTCGGCTTCTACCCACTTGGAGAAATAATCGACCGCCACCAGCAAGAATTTCCTCTGCCCGGTCGCCATTTGAAATGGACCCACGATATCCATTCCCCATTGATCGAACGGACATGAGACGGTTGATGCCTTCATCTCCTCTGCAGGTCGGTGGGAGAAGTTATGATACTTCTGGCATGAAAGACATGTAGATACTGTCCGAGCGGCGTCTATTTGTAAGGTCGGCCAAATATATCCAGCTATCAGGATCTTCTTAGCTAATGATCGTCCGCCCGGATGCCCTCCACACGATCCTTGATGTACTTCTTGGAGAATGTAAGCCGAGTCTTCCGAGCTCACGCATTTCAACAGCGGACGTGAGAAAGCCTTCTTGTAGAGCTGATCACCGATGAGTGTGAACTGACCGGCCCTCCTCCTGAGCAGCTGGGCTTCATCCCGATCGGCCGGTGTGGCTCCCGAGCGGAGGAACTCTATGATGGGTGTCCTCCAGTCGCTTGGAAACGTGAGGCTTTCCATCCGGTCGACGTGCGCTACCAGCAGTACTTTTTCAATTGGTTGCTGAATGGTGACCGGCACTATAGAACTTGCTAGTTTGGCTAAGTCATCGGCTACCTGGTTCTCCGTTCGGGGAATCTTTTGAATAAGGACATCTCGGAAAGTAGCTTTGAGTTTTTCAAAGGCTTCGGAGTAGAGCTTAAGCCGGACGCTGTTGATTTCAAAGGTGCCAGAAAGTTGCTGAGCGGCCAACTGTGAATCCGAATAGAGTGTCACCCGACCGGCTCCTACATGCCGCGCTGCCTGCAATCCGGCTATGAGGGCCTCATACTCTGCTTCATTGTTGGTGGCTTTGTAGTCCAGCCGGACAGATAGGTGCATCTTTTCTTCTTGAGGTGAGAGCAGCAATATTCCAATCCCACTTCCGAGCCGAGTGGAAGACCCATCCACATATATTCTCCACAGAGCTTCCGGCTCTGGCCTTTGCACTTCGGTCACAAAATCAGCCAAGGATTGCGCTTTGATCGCCGAGCGGGGCTGGTATTGGATGTCAAATTCACTCAGTTCTGTCGTCCACTTGATGAGCCGTCCGGACGCTTCTGGATTCAACAGTACTCTTCCTAGTGGACTGTTCGTCCGGACAATGATGGTGTGAGCCAAGAAATAGGGTCGGAGGCGCCGAGCGGCTAGAACCAAAGCAAAGGCCAACTTCTCGAGCCCGGTGTAACGAGATTCAGCATCTTTTAAAATGTGGCTTAGAAAATACACCGGCTGCTCTTCGACGCTCGCCCTCACAAGTGCTGAGCCTACAGCATGTTCAGTTGACGACAGATACATATAAAGTGACTCACCCCCGATCGGCTTGGCAAGTACAGGCAGAGAATTTAGATATGTTTTCAACTCTTCAAATGCTCGGTCACATTCTTCATCCCACTGGAACTTAGTAGCCTTGCGCAGGATCTTGAAGAATGGCAAGCTCCGGTCGGCGATTTTGGAGATGAATCTGGACAAAGCAGTTATCCGACCGGTCAACCGTTGCACTTCCCTTGTATTTCTGGGAGGAAGCATGTCTTGCAGAGCTTTCACCTTGCTGGGATTGACTTCAATTCCCCGCTCGGTCACTATGTACCCCAAGAAACGCCCTCCTTTTGCTCCGAACATGCACTTTTGGGGATTTAGCTTGACTCCATATTTGCGAAGCGTTCGGAAGGTTTCTTCCATGTCCTTGAAGAGATCGGCCGCTCGGGCGGACTTGATAAGAATGTCGTCCACATAAACTTCCAGATTCCGCCCGATCTGCTCCCTGAACACTTTATTCATCAAGCGTTGATAGGTGGCCCCGGCATTCTTCAATCCGAACGGCATCACATTGTAGCAATATGTGCCGTCGGCCGTTACGAAGCTTACTTTTTCTTGATCTTCCCAGACGAGCGGCACTTGATGATAGCCTTGGTAGGCGTCGAGCATACAAATTAATTCGCAGCCGGCCGTAGAGTCCACCAGCTGATCTATCCGGGACAGGGGATAAAAATCTTTGGGGCATGCTTTGTTTAAGTCCCGAAAGTCGATACAGACTCTCCACTTGCCGCCCGACTTGGAGACTAATACTACATTAGCCAGCCACTGAAACCGCACTTGATATGGCCTCAAAAGTTTCTCTACTTCGCCCGGATGATGGCATTCGCTCGGCACTTGAAATCCTTTCCTCCGCTTCATCGCCGAGCGTCCGGCGGACATGCAACCCATGCCGCGCTATGCTCGGGAAATTTCGCAACTCATGTGTCGACCAGACGAAGACATCATGATTTCGCTGGAGGCATTGGATCGCCTCCTCCTTCTGCCCCGCATCGGAGGCGATATAAGTCGTGTTCTCCGATCGGGTCGGATGGATCTGAACTTCCTCCTTTTCATCATAAATTAAAACAGGAGGTTTCTCGGTTATGGCGTGTACCTCGATCCGGGGCGCCTTCCGAGCGGAACAGGCTTCTGCTTGGATCATTTCTATATAGCACCGCCGAGCTGCTAGCTGATCTCCACGTACTTCTCCTACTTTGTCTTCCACGGGGAACTTGATCTTCTGGTGGAAGGTGGAGACGACCGCCCGGAACTCGCTGAGCGCCGGTCGTCCTAAAATGACGTTGTATGATGAGGGAGAGTCCACCACCACGAAGTTTGCTGTTCGCGTCCTCCTGAGCGGCTCTTCTCCCAGTGAGATAGCCAGCCGTATTTGTCCGACCGGCTGCACTTCGTTACCCGTGAACCCGTAGAGCGGCGTTATCATGGGCAGCAGCTCGGCTCGATCAATTTGCAGCTGATCGAACTCCTTCTTGAATATAATGTTGACCGAGCTCCCTGTGTCAACAAATATGCGATGAATAGTGTAATTTGCTATTACCGCTTTGATGAGCAGAGCGTCGTCGTGGGGCACTTCTACTCCTTCTAAGTCTCCGGGCCCGAAAGTGATTTCCGGTCCACTTGCCCGCTCTTGGCTACAACCAACTGCGTGGATCTGTAGCTACCGGACGCCCGCTTTTCTGGCTCGGTTGGAGTCTCCTCCAGTCGGCCCACCAGCAATAACGTTGATCTCGCCTCGGGCAATATTGCTTCTATTCTCCTCTTCCCGAGCGGACGGTCGGGACCGTTCTCTGGACGCCCGTCGATTCTCCTGTCTCGGAGACCGATGCCGATCGGGCGTCTGTTGATGTCGCCTCTCGGTGCGTGTCCGGTCGGCTTCATGGGTCCTTTGTCTCCTGTCGACGGGAGGAGACCGCCGTTCGGCATTCCTGGGAACGGGATTAGCCACGAAGGGAAGACTTCGACAATCCCTCGTGTTGTGCGTAGAACATAGGGGTCCATCTCTTCTTTGGCTTGGGCCGAGCGGCAGCTACCTCTTGTACGTGTGATCTGGCATGGGGGGATCGGATTGCTTCAGCCCTCGGTCCTCTTGGCGGTTGATGAGTGGCCAAGGGTCTCCGCTCGGCAGGAGGAGCCCGTTCGGTTGGTGTTTCTTTCTTCCTGGCTACCTGCGCTTCTTCCACGTTGATATATTCATTGGCCCGGTGCAGCATATGATCATAACCTTGGGGCGACTTTCGGATGAGCGATCGGAAGAAGTCCCCGTCCACAAGGCCTTGCGTGAAGGCATTCATCATCGTCTCCGATGTGGCCGTTGGAATATCCATCGCCACTTGGTTGAATCGCTGGATGTAAGCTCGAAGCGATTCTCTCGGCTCTTGCTTGATGGCAAACAAGCTGACACTTGTCTTCTGATAACGCCGACTGCTGGCGAAGTGGTGGAGGAAGGCTGTTCGGAAGTCCTTGAAGCTAGTGATGGATCCGTCCGGCAGTCTTCGAAACCACCGTTGAGCCGATCCCGAGAGAGTGGTAAGAAAGACTCGGCACTTTACTCCATCTGTATATTGATGGAGCGTAGCTGTGTTATCGAACTTACCCAGATGATCATCCGGGTCTGTTGTTCCATTGTACTCGCCGATCGCCGGGGGCGCATAATGTTTAGGCAGAGGGTCTCGTAGAATAGCCTCCGAAAATTGGCGATTGATCCGCTCGGGAGATGAGTCCGCTCGGGGAGTTTTCCCCTTTCTGGCGTCTCGCCTAGGCATTTCGTCGGAAGAAGATCCTCTATCTCTCCGAGCTGGCCCGGCTTCAGGGGTGCGGAATAAGGCCCGATGGAATGCAACGGTGGCTTGAGGTGCGTCCGCTCGGCCGCCCGATGTAGATGTTGCTTGTTGCTCAGGCCGCTCGGCTGATGCTTTTTGTTTTAACTCCACAAGTTTGGCGGCCCTCATCTCGACCAGAGCGTCGAGTTCTTCCGTCGAAAGCGTCACCGTGTGTTGTCGTCCAGCCTCGTCCATTGTTCTCGTTCGAATGCAGGTGCTTTCCCACAGACGGCGCCAAATTGATCCTGTCCGAACCAGAAGCCAACAGACGCTGGGCACGTGGCGCTTCCCGACTTGCTGATGTAGATCTCCAACGGATGGCGCGATGCTCCGGCTAACCTGCACAGAAGTCGGGCCGGGAAGGGGGTTCCCGGCGGTGACCCTCCGACGCTCAAGTCAGTTAAACTACGATAAACAAGGTGGTTCTCAAAGTGATTTTTCGCGTACCTGCGGCGAAGTAAGAGGCTCTATATATAGAGCGAGGAGAGATCTAATGCACGTTTACCGAAGTGCAGACGTGTCAGCAACCCATACCTCGGCATGTACTTGTCAGAGAGCCTACCTGACCCATATCGCTACAGTCAAAGCATGCCCCTGATGGGACAGCATAATCCCCTGTCACAAGATTTGGAGCATGGCACACACATGAAACCTACCGGCTGTCAGAGAAAGAAGTCTCTTGTCCTTTTCCCTTGCTCCAAACTTGTTGTCCGGGCGGACAGCTCCCTCAACATCCGGCCGGACGTCCGCAGTAGTTTACTTGTGCTTTGTGGAGACTAATAAACAGGGGTGCTTTATGACTTTGGTCGGTCGAAGGTCAGCTCGGTCCATGACCTTTTCAACTGAGCGTCGGAACCCCGATTTGACAGGGTGCCTTCCAACCATAAGCGCGAGCCGGCCGGACCCTTCCGAGTATTCGATTCCATCGGCCGGCCGGCAGTCCGGTCAGACCGGCCGTCGACAGCCACCCGTCTGGTCGGACCACACTCTCCCCGGATGGGCGGCTGCTCCGATGACCTCCACGGGGCGTTGACTCTGCTAAATGGGGTCCCCCATTCTTACTGCCAGATCATTATTGGATCTATATATTGAATACACATCCATTTAATCAAAATTCCCTTTATATATAATTAAGCATTAGATTATTTAATTAAGATTTAATTTCTTTAATGATAATTAATTATGTTAATTAAATGTAAACCTATTTTATAAAATTAAACTCATTAAAATTGACTATGATTTCTGTTGAGTTCATATTTCCACTTAGGTTATTGTTTGGCTCGAGGTAGGCCACCGGTAGTTGGGCAGATTGTATGGCGCCGATCAAGGGACGGCCCGCTCATCTCAGTGACTTCCGGCCGTCTATCTTGACCCAAACTATAATCTAAATGGGAAGATAAACTAGAAAAGACATAATTAATTTTGATCAAATTCTAATCACGACCCGATCTAAACTCTATGTTTTGGCCTTGCATTTCATCCGTCTAGTCGACCAAAATTGACATTTTGGTCGACGAAAAAGAAAAGTCAACTAAAAATAAGTTTAGCCAACCTAAATGGCATCAGAAGATTCAGATTTCATCCAATCTGATTAATCAAATATGATAAGTTACTTAACTCAAATGGTTAGTCGACTAACAATAACAATAGTCAACCAAAATTGCAATAGAAGAATAAATCTCAAATTTTTTTTAGTTTAGTCGAATAAAACTCGATCAATGATAGAAAAGGTCTAGATCCGGATGCGGTGGTTTGCACGAGTGATTTTGGTCTACTAGAAAGTAAATCTAGTTAGTCAAAAACACACAAGCAGATTTTATGGAGATTTCACCATCATTTCTAGTATTCGATCTCAAAGAGAGTGTTGCCTACGTTCCAGGGTCAATTTAAGCAATTTACGACGTTCTACAATGACTACAAGTCATTCATTTCAACAATGATTTTTATTTTCTTATATTAGTTGTAAAGAACAAAAATTTAATGTATGAGATTTCTCTACCTTTGAAACGTACCTGCAAGGGGAAGAGGTATAGGGTCAACCCATCAAAGGATCATAAATTGTAGAGTAAGAACTGAGAATTTCGAACCATGTAAAATTGATTTACTCTATGTTTCCATTTTTTTAGGTAACCATAGTCATTATGGTATTGTTTTCTTTTGGGAGGCAACTTAATATATTAGAAGACAATGGATCAAACAATAATGGCCAAATCAAAAATAGAGATAGAATACATAATTATGGTTCCATTAACATGTGATTTTATCTAGATCAAACCTAGTCTTCCATAAATAGACAAAAAGATATATAAATTGGCTAATAGATAGCTAACTTTACTAATAAGTCTGAGAGGTTCTACAAATCAATATATTTGTAGATAACTAGGGCTGTAATTGTAAATACACAAAAAAATCATGGATGTGAAAGAAGATACTAAGATTATAAAGATAAATGCTACTATCTAGGGGAGACCTTAACAAATTTTCTCATTAACTGGTACCATTTTATGTTTCTGATTATTTACAAACTAAAGTAAATTCATAGTCCATATCTGTCAGACACAATTTATTGGAACATTTTATAAACAATTTAGTATAACCCCACTATTCATATGACCTGAGTTTCACAAGTTTCCAACACAGCAGCACCATAAGACTTCAGGTTTTCAGAACTTTTCCTGAAATCTAAATCAATATGCTACGCGATTCTGGGTGTGAAGCTATGGATATAGACAAGTAACAAGCTCAGCAAACAGGTTCCATAATCTCTCAATTCCTGCCAAATAGTCTTGAGCAGTAAGTGTCCGACCCACACCATGGAGAACTTGAGAGTGATTATGAACCCTTGAATACTCTTCTGGCTCCAGTCGACCTAGATTAGTTTGTGCCTTTTATGTTGGAGATGAGGGAGTAGGGTCTACCTCAGGACTGCCTGATGGTGTTTTGAGAAAGTTCAGTGAAATAACAACATCAGTCATTGACGGTCGAACTGAAGCCTCTTGTTGCAGACACATTGCAGCAACAGCTACTGCCTGGCTCAAGCCATTCGGTGGGTAATTCCCTTGTATAAGTGGATCAACTAGCTCAGGGAATCTCTTCTGGTCTCCCAGCATTGGCTTTGCCTGTAGAGATATAAATATGTTTCGGTAAATTACATGTGACAATGGAATGCCATAACAAATAATATAAAGAATTAACAGTCATCCTGTATATACAAAGATGTCCAATGCATAAGCTAAAACTGTTAGGGTACAACAAAAGAAAAAGAAAAAAAAAGTCTAGTAGATTTCATACCCAAGAAACAAGATTCTGTTCATTTGTTGGCCTAGTTGTATCAATGGCCCTCCTTCCTGTGATCAACTCGAGCAAAACTACTCCAAAACTATACACGTCTGATTTCAAGCTTAGATGCCCTGTTCTTGCATACTCAGGTGCACAGTAGCCAATTGTTCCCATCACCCTAGAAGAAACATGAACTTTATCCCCCACAGGGACTAGCTTTGCCAGACCAAAATCAGAGAGTTTGGCATTGAAATCCTGATCAAGAAGGATGTTAGAAGATTTGAAGTCACGAAAGATCACTGGTGGGTTTGCCTTCTCGTGCAAATACTCTAAACCTTGAGCAGCACCATAAGCTATTTTCATTCTTGTGTACCAGCTGAGGAGTTTCCGATTGGGTGAGATAACTGTGGAGAAAATTTATTTATTCCCAATTGTAAGAGCCTATCACACATTAAGTTGATGCATGAATTGAAAAATGGAAAATAGCATGCTGCTGCAATGTATGGATTCTTCAATAAGTTCTGATTTTAATACCAAGCAAATGATCTTCTAGAGAGCCCATAGACATGAACTCATACACCAGTAATCTTTGATCACCATCAGCACAGTATCCAATAAGCTTCACTAGATTTTGATGATGAAGGAGGCTAAGCATCAATACTTCGACAACAAATTCTTTATTGCCTTGGAAACCAGCCCTGTTTAACTGTTTAACAGCTGCTATCTAAACCCAACAGATCATAACAATGTCAGTGAATTTGTCATACAATAAGATCTATTTTTAATGAATGCAAGAATGCCATATCAAGTAAAAGCTTGACTTTGATTAATTTACCATTTTACCTGTCCAGTGTTCTCAAGGTAACCTTTGTACACTCTACCAAACCCTCCTTCACCTAGGAGACATTCAGCTCGAAAATTCTTTGTAGCTAATGCAAGTTCCTCAAATGTAAATGTTAGCGCAGCAATATTGCCCTTGCCAGAATCCCTTTGGGATGCTTCAGCGGAAGGCTTCTCCGAGTAGTCTGGGAAATGGAAGTTCAGAAGTAGACAATGTGAACATGAAAAAGTGCAAGCAGATGATTAATCAAGCATTGAAATCATGAGCATTACATTCTTGGCAAACTATTATGGTATAGAGACATGTTGCCTGTAGTCATTGAATACTTTTAGCTCTCAGAGGGAATAAATGAAATGAGGGTAGAAGAGAATTTTGCATTGATGAATGTCTGAAGTTCCAAACCAGAAGTTACAGTCTGATAAACTAGAAGATGTTATGCCGTTTTCTTTTGATTTTACAGTCTGCAGTACATATCTACAGCCTGTCTTTGGCGAGAAAATAGATGCACTATTTTTTTTTTTTGTCATCCGAGATTCCACTAATTCAGTTTTAGTTCAAAATGCACACAAGAACCTAGATATCATTTTCGTTCAAATACGAGGTAGTAGAGATAGAAACAACGGTAAACTGTATGAAATTGGAATGGAAAAAATGCTTAGAACCATACGTCTTCCAGCGACCAGCATACAAAATGAATAGTTTAAGATGGAGCCTAGACATCCATATAATTAAGAAGGCAGAAAGAGGGCATTCTTCTGAATTGTTCTTTGTTATCCCTTAAAATGGAGGGGAAGACGATGCAATAGTTAGGTCGAACAACAGAGTCCATTAAAATAAAATTAAAAAAAAAGGAACAAAAACAGGATAAAGAAAGAAAGCTCACCAGCCGTCTTCCTGGACACATTATCTTTTGCGAGGCTTTTTCCAGGAGCAATTTCCTTCCTTTGGCTCTTTTTGGAGAAACATGGAAAGCAGCTCATTCTCGACAAGTGCCAGTGCCTCCAATTTCCACAGAAACCTAGAATTCCATTAGGCATATGAATTGACACAACTCACGGACGAAAAGAATAACTTCCGGCATCCGGGCCGAAGAAGCTTGAACATATGGTTCCAGCCAGACACTGCCCTTGCGATTGCCGAACAGCACCACGACCTACCAGGCCACAGCTCCAATCTATCTTCGATGAAGCGTCAGCGTACGAGAGAAACAGGTGGGAGCGCGATCCAGGACCCCGAAAGAGTTGGGCACGGCTTATGGGGGAGATGAAAGCCCCCAGATCGCTGATGCGATTTGCGTCGAAGATAGATGTTTGGCCGGGGTAGGGTGGGGCGGGGCGGGAGGGGGATGGCGGTGGCGAAGGAATGGCAACAGAAGTCGGCTTTTCCGTTTGGGGCGGAAGCCAAAAAGTAGGGTGCCTCCTCCGGAAGCGGCGGCGAGGATCTGAGGCCATTTTGACCGCGCAGGGAACAGATGGGCGTCCGAGAGAGGAAAAATGAAAGAGGAGATTTGAGGTATTTTAAATTGGAACCAAAAAAAAAAAAAAACTTCACTTTTTTATATTGAAATAGTCTTATTTATTTATTTATTATTAAAATACTATTTCATCTTATTTTAATATTTTTTTAAAAAAAAATAATTTTATTTTTGATATTATAATAATTATGAGATTTACGGTACCATACTTCAATTTTGATCGATACTATTAATATTATATTATAATAATATTTTAATTTTAATTAATATTAATTTTATATTATAACAACTATAAAATCATAGTTTCTGTATTTATACAATTTAGAAGCTATATAATTATTAGGATTATAATTATTAAGATTCCATATTTGTCCGTAATAGTTATGAATTTATAACTGCTGTAATATTATTAAAAATAAAAATAGGCTGAAATCATAAATGTTGTTTTAATAATATATTAAAAAAACTTTTAACTGTTCTAATGGAAAGGGGTTTTTGACTTTTGCCCTTTAAATTTAGTATTTGGATATGATCTTCGCTTATAGGTTTTGGATTGTGGAATTAGAATAAATTGAAATTTAGTTTATTCTTTCTCTGAATTTAAATTATTTATTTTCTAAAATTAATTTTGAATTATAAATACAAAGGTCTAAATATATAATATCGATATTGTTTTTTTAATCAACTCAAGACAAAGTAAATTTAAATTCTCTCAATTTAGCTAAGTTAATCTCTAAACCGATTAAATCAGAAAAAAAAAAAAGGAAGGAGGAGGAGGAGGAGGTGGTGGTATGTGTTGTGTTCCTTAACCCTTAATTTTATTGAGATTTTCTTTTGATGATTGAATCTTTAAGGATATTATAGTAATTCTAGCTAAAAAATTGTTAAATGATTCTAAATTTATTGAATTTAAAAAAAAATTGTAGTATGTTGCTTGGAGCATTTAGAGTGATATTTTTTTTTTTGGTGAGATTTTAGTCCTAAAAGGAAATCAACCGTTTAAGACATAACGGTTAGAAAACCTGATTAAGTTTTGTATTGAGTCCCTTAATGTTTTAAGAGTTTTGCTATGGTTTTATTCTTATACACATACGTATTTTAAATGATAATTTATTGAGCTGCATAGTTAACTTTCTCTAATATTCAAATGGTATACATCATATGATTATGGTGCAGTGGTAGGTCACCTAGATTATCACTTAGATACTCATGATTTGATCTCCAGATACGATGAATTTGTAGGAATTTTCTATTCAAATGGGGCGTGCAACCAAAAAATACTGGACGTTTGGGTCACTTACGTAAGCGCTTCCCGATTTACCCCGATGGTCGATGAAAAAATTTCATGGATTCACCAAATCGATTGTTCCAATCAATTTCTAAACATTTTGTGCTTCATCTATGGATTCTAATTGACTGTACTAGTTGATTGTCAAAAACTTATAATAGTAAAAATTGTAATGAACTTGATTTAAAGTGTTTCTAGAGTGCTCAAAACTTAATACCTCATGTTTGAGGGTATAATTACACTCAAGAAGCTACAAGGAATGTAATAAATTTCGTTTAAAATAATTTTGTGGTGAGCAAATTTTGACCAAGACAACACACAAAAATAAGCTCCAAATTTCTACCTCGTTTACTTTATTGCTCTCTTAGTTATTTTATAATACTCACTTGTATAAGCTTTCGGTGTTTTCTGAAAATGAGAAATTAGTGATAATACTATGCATAATCATTGGACTTAATAATCTTTGGACTTAATAATCTAGGGGTTGTGAACCAAATAAATCTCAATGTGTATGTTTATGCTTTGATTTATTAATGTTTATTTTCTCTAATATGTACGTGTCCTCGCTAAGAAATTGCAAGAAAAAGAAACAATAATTTTATTGCAAGTTCACAATTAACCCCACCCTTTTAGCTATTCTAACTCTGATTTCCACATATCCTATCACTTCAAGTAAGCCTCCAAGTAAGTCAAATTTATTAGATGCTTGATAAGTGATCGAAGTCTAGACGAGTCAAATTTGATTGGATACTTGATAAGGAAAAAAGTTTTGGTATATCAAGATTATTTGATACAAGATAAGCGGAAGTCTTTGATAAGGGAAAAAGTTTTGGCATATCAAGGTTGACCTGATGCAAGACAAACGGAAGTCACAAAAAAGTGGTCTTTAGACACATGGATGTCTTGGTGAGGTTAATATTGACTTGAGATTGGACAAATGAAAGTCTTAATAGGTCAAAATGATTATGAGTTTGAAACCCTTAGTGGTCCGATTTGACTATGAGTTTTTATACTTGGACAAAGATTTTAGTTAGGTCTTGCATTATAGTTTAACTTGTGTGTCTAGGTTCATAGAGACTTGGTGATACACACATGAAGCACATGGTGACTGAATGTCTAAATTATTTTTGAGAAGGGTAATATGGGTCGCTTGAGGCAACATAATACAAGGAGCATCAAAGATAATTGTGCTTGAGAAGCAATAGACGAGAGTCAACATGAAGGATGGCATGGATAATGATGCGGTGGTAAGGAGGAGTACACCTGGCACAGGTCAACAACCACGGTAAAGGTCAAAGTCAAAATGATCAACATCAGAGTTCAGAGGTTCAACCACGTCGCTCGAGCGAGAGGAGGCTATATAGGTCGATCAGAGGAACCGCTGTCCGGTCAATCATCTGAATGAAACAACGTCTGGTCAGCCTGATCGATAGGAGAGCGGGTCGAGCAGGCCACCCGTTCAGCTCGAGGTATGTCGTTGACAATATAATAAACCGATATAATAAAAGAGGAATAGACGGATACTTAATAAGGAGAAGAGAACACTTCATCTATCATTGAATGTAAAGAAGCAAAGACAAAGATGTCTTCTGTCTGCAATTAATATCATTAAACAGAGGCATATGAAGGGACACTAAAACAGGTATAAAAGAGTATGCTAGGTATGAAGAAAAGTAAGGATTCATTTCTGTCCGTATTATTTTTTATTCCTCTTTTTTTGTTTCTAATTTGAGCGTCGGAGAGCCAACTCCAGTGATCCCTTATCTGGTTTTGTTTGTTTTGCAGATAGGAGCGAGGTCTTCAGTCAGTCAGCGAAACTGACACATCCTCGACTTTCCAGCTTCACGCCTTCGGACAGGATCATTTTGGCGTCGTCTGTGGGAATTTAGCCTACATCCGAATGAAAAGATGGAAGACGCTGGACGACTCACAACAGTGACGTTGATGCAAGAGGATCTTGACGTACTAATATAGGCTCGAGTGACAAAGATATTAGAGCAACAACAACAATAGGCATTGGCCGATGGCCAAGCGCAGGAGCCTGCAGCCTCTGCGGTAGGTCGCCAGGCTGAGCGAGGGGACCGAACGGAACAACTTTCCATTTGGGATCCGAACAAGAGGTCGATCGGCACCTATGGGGAAGCACCTCATGCATCGATCCCCTTACACAGAGCGTCGTTATAGACTCGGCAGAAGAGAGGGTTTGAGCGGGCAGAGACCGGGGATCTTTCTCGTATGAGGAACCCGTTCGAGAAACAAGGAAAAGGAAGGCACCCACAGAGGATAATTCGCTCGAGCGGGTCAATTAGTAATTTTAGAAGGGGATTCTAAATGACCCTCTGCCGAAACAGTACACCCCACTAACGATTAAGGAATATAATGGAGTGACAACCCCCGATAACCACTTGGCCAAGTTTGATAACACAACCACACTTCACCAGTACACAGATGGGGTGAAATGTCGAGTCTTCCTCGCCAAGTTATCTGGATCAGTGCAATGTTGGTTCAAGCAGTTGCTGAGCAACTCGATCCATAGCTTCAAGGGATTCCGAGCGGCCTTCCTGTATCACTTTGCTAGCAGTCACCACCATCAGAAGACAAGTATAGATCTATTCTCATTGAAGCAAGGGCCCCGAGAAGCGTTAAGGGCCTATTTTCAGTGCTTCAATCAGGTGACGATGAACATCCCGACAGTATCCTCGGACGTGTTGGTGAACTCCTTCACCCAAGGGCTCACCGAAGGAGGGTTCTTCCGATCACTCATTCGGAGGCCGTTAAGGGACTTTGACCACCTACAAAAAAAGGCCAACGAATACATCAATGTGGAAGAAGCTCAGGCGGCAAGAAAGAAGGAGACGCATGCCAAGCCGGCGGGAGTATCTGAACGGCGTAAGCCAGGCATCCATCAACCTCCCAAGAGGTCTCGATCAGGAGAAGCCCCGCCATATGAGCCCAGGACATATGTCGTACAACATGTGGCGACCACTCGTCCAAATGCTACAAAAGGCAAGGTGTAGACATCGATGTTCTGCTCCTTCCACTAGTTGGCGACGTACAACACCCGGGACTACTATGACCTGGCAGCCAACAAGCCAGCCCTACGGGGATATTGTCGTCGATCACCATCACCTGATCGGTGACAAAGGCGCCGATCAACCGTCCGAAGGGAGGGAGAAAGGACAACGCCCAAACCACACCGCCATCAGCCTCAGCGTCGGAATATTTGAAGTCCCGCTCAATGCTTCGCCAAGCGGAATGAATCGTCAGCACGAGAGGAAGAGAACGGGAGTAACACCGCTCGGGGGAGATAGGTATGATCGCAAGAGGACTGACCGGTGGAGATTCTAACCGGGCAAGGAAGTCGTATGCTCGGTGACTCGAGATACACGTTGTTGGCTGTAGCAAGGAGAAAGATGAAGGACCCGAAATCAACTTCAGCCCTAAAGACTTAAAGGGAATAGAGATCCCTCACGACGATACATTGATAATCTGAGCGGTAATTTCCAATTATATAATCCATCGAACTTTTATTAAAACTGGGAGCTTGGTGAACATCATATACAAAAAGGCATTCGATCACTTGCAAATCGACCAGAGTGAACTGCTGCCGATGACGACTCCACTCTACGATTTCACGGGCAACCAAGTGTTGTTGATCGGTCAAACCAAGCTAGCCATTTCACTTGACGAGGAGCCCCTAAAAAGGACAAGGACCACAAACTTCAATGGGGTAGACGCGCCATCAACATACAATGTTATATTAGGCCGGCTGGCCTTAAACAAGTTCTGAGCGTTGGTGTCCACCTACTGTCAGAAGATTAAGTTCTCAGTGAATGACAAGGTGGGAGAAGTCAAAGGAGACCAATTGGTCACTCGAAGATGCTACATCGAGATGGTCAGATCAGAAGCAAGAACCGCTCGAAAAAACCTGTGCCTACAGGTTAACGCCATTATTGAGAAGTCTCCTGCGCCAATTTATAAAGAAAAGGAGGAGATCCATATCCACCTGAGCCGGTCGGAGGTGACCACCTTCATTTCCACCGATCTGGAGAACGAGAAAAAGGCAGAGCTCTCTGCCTGCCTTAGGCGGAATCATGATGTGTTCGTCTGGCCAACCCACGAGCTCCTCGGAATCTCGTCGAGCATAACACAACACGAGCTTTATGTCTGACCTAACGCCCAACTGGTGAAGTAAAAGAAAAGGAACTTCAGTATAGAGTGAAACTCGATCATACGGACGGAGATAGAGAAACTGCTGGAGACCGGTCATATACGGGAGACCCGATTTTCGAGCTTGCTCGCTAATGTGATGTTGGTCTCCATGCCGAGCAATAAATGGTGGGTCTGCATCGACTTCCATTGTTGGTACCCCAAGGTAGTTTTGATGTGATAAAAAAAGTTAAGTTAGGCTATGTTGTGTTTAACCTTGTGTCTAAGTGTGTGGGAGCTTAGGAGCACAGAAAGTTGAGCAAAAGACCCAGCTAGCGAGAAGGATGGCATGGGAGAGAGCCAACCAGCTCAGTGCGTCTGAGGGACGAGGTACTGCCAAAGAGTACGCGAGCGGACGAGAAGGAGACACGCGGCGTTTCTGAGGGACGAGAAGCCGAAGCGGAAGGTTGCTCGAGAATGCCGGAAATTGGGTTCGGGTGAGCCCTATTTCGGATGACCGAAATCACCCAAGCGAGCGGAGCAGGAGTGGAAGACCCTGACCGAGGCGAGCAGCATCGGAGCAGAGGGCCTGAACTAAAAAATGTCAACCTTGTTGACTTTTAGGGTCCGGGCGCCATGACCTATTCCGGACGCTCGAGCCCATTCCGGGCGCCCGAAATCTCATTTTTATCCATTCGACGTGAATGTTGACCGTTGTGTCAGGAAAAGAATTTTATCCCACTCCAGGCACCTGGAACACTTCCAGGCGCCCCGACCAAGGTTATAAATACAACCTTGGTTTAGAAGCTAGAAAACAACAAGAATTATTGAGCAACACTTGTACACGTTTTATTCTTTGTTTAGCTTCTTCATTTTTGTGCGTAAAATTGTTGTAAAGAGGCTTCTCTGCCTGAAGGAGAAAGTAAAGCAATTCATTTCCTTAGATTAACAACCTTCCCGGTTGTAACCAAGTAAAAACTCTAAGTCTCGTTCTTTTTCTGTTCATTTAATTATTTTATGCAAGTGTTCTTTTAAGTCCGAGAAGGATTCGTTTGTTTTGATTTTATGCAGAGCTATTCAACCTCCTTCTAGCTGGCCAACGGTCCTAACATCCATGACTTAACTAAGGCGTGCCCGAAAGATTTCTACCCACTGCCCCGGATAGACAAGATGGTGGACTCTACAGCAGATTGCGAGCTGATCTGCATGCTTAACGCGTATCAAGGCTACCACCAAGTGCCACTCACCAAAGATGATCAGGAAAATGTTAATTTTATCACGGTCGATGGAATATTCTGCTACAACATCATGTTGTTTAGACTTAAAAACATCGGCGTCACCTACCAAAGGCTCATGAACAAGGTGTTTCGGGAACAGATTGGCCACAACTTGGAGGTATACGTAGACGACATATTAATAAAGTCAGTCTGAGTCACTAATCTGTGTGCAGATATCGAGAAAACTTGTCGAACCTTAAGGGCGTACGGGATGAAGCTGAACTCAAGCAAGTATCTGTTCGGCGCTAGGAGTGGACGGTTTCTCGGATATATCGTCACCGAACGAGGGATCGAGGCGAATCCGAGTAAGATCAAGGACTTGTAAGACATGTCATCGTTACGCAGCTTGAAGGAGGCCTAACGACTGACTGGACGGATCACCGCATTGTCCAGATTCATATCTAAGTCATCTGACCAAAGTCTGTCGTTCTTCAAGGTGTTGCATCGAGCGACTAAATTTCATTAGGATACGGAGTGCCACCGGGCGTTGGAAGAATTCAAGGAGTATCTTAACTCCTTACCTGTGTTAGATAAGCCAAGCGCCGGGAGCGGCTTTGGATCTATTTGTCGTCCACCATGTATGCTGTCAGCTCGAAATTAGTCAAGCAGAATGGCTATGAATAGCAACCCGCGTACTTTTTAAGCCATATATTGAAAGATGTTGAATCCCGCTACATTAGTCTGGAAAAATTAGCTTACACTTTGGTGCTTGCCGCTCGGAGACTCCGCCCATATTTCCTCGCTCATCCGATCATCGTCATGACCAACAGTACCCTGGAAAGAGTCATTCTCAACCCAGAGATGTCCGGGCGGCTAATTAAATGGACAATTGAACTAAGCGAGTTTGATATTCAATATCAACCCCGAATGACGATCAAAGCTCAGGCCTTGACTGATTTTATTACAGAGGTCCAGAAGGCTGAGCCGACGGCAACTTGGAGAATATATGTTGATGGTTCGTCCACTCGACAAGGCAGCGAAATCGACATTCTACTCATTTCACCACGGGAAGACCGGATGCAACTTTCCATTCGGCTGGATTATTAGGCCACCAACAACGAAGCCGAGTGTGAAGCCTTGATAGTCAGCTTACAAGCAGCGTGACATGTCGGAGCCACAAAAGTCCTCATTCACTCGGACTCTCAGCTGCCCGCCCAATAGCTATCAGGGGTGTTTGAGATTAGAAGCTCCTGACTCAAGTTATATGTAGAAGCTTTCGAGAAGCTAAAGACAAATTTTCAAGAGGGAACTATACAGAAGATCCCCCGATCGGATAATCAAGCAGCAGATACACTGGCAAAGTTAGCTAGCTCATTATCACTAGTCGTGATTAACCAGCCAATCATACATGTCTCATTGGTGACGCACATCGACCGGATGGAGGGAGTGGTCTTCTCGAGTGACTGGAGAATGTTGCTGATTGAATTCCTCTGATTGGGTAGCATGCCGACCGACCATGAGACAACTCGACTACTAAAGAAGAGGGACAGATGGTTCACCTTAGTCGGAGATCAACTGTATAAAGGAGCCTTCTCTAGACCCGTGCTCAAGTGTGTTGGACTAAAGGACGTGGAGTACATCCTTTAGGAAGTGCACCAAGGTTCTTGTGGAAGCCATCCGGGCGGGCGTTCGATGGCTCGAAAGATTCTCCTAGCTGGATATTTTTGGCCAACTCTCCAAGAGGATGCCGCTCGGACAATAACCACATGTCTGTGCTGCCAAAGGTATCACAACATCCTGCACCGACCAATCGAGAAAATGAAGGCATCCACAATGTCTTGCCCGTTCGACCAATAGGGCATGGACAACGTGGGACCGTTTCCCATGGCGACCGATCAACTGAGGTTCCTACTCGTCGCGGTGGACTACTTCTCAAAGTGGGTGGAGGTCGAGCCACTAGCAAGGATAAGTGAGCAAATGGTCATCAAATTCATTTGGCAAAATATCTTGTGTCGGTTCGGCATTCCCCACCGGCTCGTCTCAAATAACGATAGGCAATTCGTAGGTTGGAGGCTCAGGGAGTGGTGCGAAGGCTATGACATCCAACAGACCTTCATCTCAGTAGCCTGCCCTCCGAGCAATGGCCAGACAAAAGTCACAAACTGAGAGATCCTTAGAGGATTACGAGCTCGGCTCGACCACCCAAGAGGCAGATGGGTCGACGAGCTCCCAAGTGTCTTATGGGCACTTCGCATGACTCCAAAAGAAGCGACTAGCATAACACCATTCCAGCTGGTGTATGGAGGAGAAGTAGTGGTTCCCGTGGAGTTTGGAGTAGAATCCGACTGGGTGAAACTCTACGGCGTGGGAAATACAGAGCGGAGGTTAATGGATATCGACTTGGTGGATGAATCATGGGATAAAGCCACCGCCCGGCTAATGGCATACCGACATCGAATGAGGTAGAACTACAACCAAAGGGTAATCCCGAGATTTTTCCATGTCGAAGATCTGGTGTGGAAGAAAATTAAGCCGATCGGCAATGCCACCAAACTCAATGCACCATGGGGAGGACCTTACAAGGTCGTACAAAAACTACACTCGGGGGCCTACTACTTGGAGGACGAAGATGGAAGGCGGCTCAAGCGGCCATGGAGCACGAATCATCTCTAACCCTATTAGACCGAATAAGAGATGCATAAGTAAATATAGATGTATTTATGCATATGCCTTCTGGATGCAGGACATACATGAATAAAAAATAAGTTTTCTAGACTCTTGACTGATCGACCAAGTTAAAAGTTGAGCGGCAACTATAAACCCTTGTCGCCATCAACGATCGAGCGACGATCTTAAAGCCTTATCTTCATCAATGGTCGAGTGGCGACCTTAAACTCTTGTTTCTATCAACGGTCGAGCGGCGACCTTAAACCCTTGCCTCCGTCAATGGTTGAGCGACGACCTTAAACCCCTATCTCTGTCAACGGTCGAGTGGTAACTATAGAACCTTGTTTCCATCAACGGTCGAGAGGTAACCTTAAACCCTTGTCTGAGCGACGACCTTAAACCCCTGTCTTCTTCAATGGTCAAGCGACGACTATAAAACCTTGTCTCTGTCAACGGTCGAGTGGCGACCTTAAACTCTTATCGCCATCAACGACCGAGCGATGACCTTAAACACTTATCAAGGTCAAGCAGTGACCTTAAACCCCCGGCTACGTCATTCAATGGTTGAGAGGTGACCTTAAACTCCGTGTTTGCATCAAAAGTCGAGTAGCAGCTATAAACCCAAGACTGATGAAAAATGGCTCATGCAAGCAATTAATATAACGTCGTTCAATGGGCCACGGAGCCACACTAATGAAATATTTCGTTTCATGGTAAGTGGTTCGTAGCTCGAACCCTGAGCAGTAGCACAATGAAAACATTTAAAAAATATGAAAAGGAAAAAAAATTGAACTGCGCAAAACGAAGGATTGATAGATCTGCTGAACAAGCAATCATCCATTAATACTCTGATAAAACATACAAGCACATAAAAGGACAATATAGAATAGCTCAGCATTCGTTCAAGTAAGCTCACTCCAAAAAATCTAAAACATCGTCGGGTAACGACTTAGTCAACTTATCCCAACTAATGACCTTGTTTGTCAGAGCGAAGGGGAGGTAGCCGCCTTCCGTCAATTGATCAAGCATCCCGTCGATAGCAAGGTTGAATAGACGGGGTGCCAGATCGGCGACCTTGTCATTTAAAGCATTCGAGCCGATGTAGGCCTACTTTATGAGATCAAATCTGCTCAGTTCGGCTCCCTAATAAGTCTCTAAGGCCGCTTGGGGTGTCTTCAGCTCTTCCTTTAAATTGGTCAGCTCTTCATCTTTAGCGTCAAGCTGAATCTTTGAGGTAGAGCATTCGGCTGACCTACTCTCCCTCTCGGCGTTTAGCGAGGCCTCCACATCCTTCAAGTTTTTAGCCAACACCCGAAACTCCTTATTTTTGATCTCCAAGTCCTCAATGGCTCAGAGCTTCCTGGTGTTAGCCAAGTTAAGCTTGGACTCGAAGGAGCTGACCTATTTATCAAGCCAAGCCAATTGAGCAGCCTGCTCGTCGCCTTTGCTCTTCTTCACCTCAAGTTGCTCGGAGCTCTTACTCAGATCGGCTCTTAGTTGAGCTATCTCAGCACTCATTTGCTCCAGCTGTGCCTAGGAAGCTGGCGATTGGCCGCTCTGTGCACGCAGCTACTTGATTTCCTACTCCAAAAATGTGAGTCTTTGGCACATGGCCAGATTCTCTACCCAATACTGCAAGGAACCCAGGAAAATATTAGAGCCAAGCGAAAATAGATCATAATGTACAAGTAAAATGCTCACCCTAGTGGGCATCTGGGTATGACTGTCGGCGAGTGCCCCAGAGGCATGACTGTCGCGCGAGCCCTAGCGTCGGCTCATATCTGGGTGAGCGACCCCTGGATAATTATATGGTGCTTAGGGGCTCGGGATTCGGTGTTGTCTGAGGCACGCCACTCGTCCATAGGTAAATGAATGACTGTCGTTATGTGGCATCAGTCGCTTAGAGCGGACGAGGCTAACGTTGCTTTGCCATCCCAATGAGGCGATGATGTCGGTCGAACACGGGACACTTGTGCCACCGGCAAAGGGGACGACATGAAGGCGACCAACGGTGCGGCTATTAATCCCTTAGGTAGACTGGATAGTGATGGTGCCCGGTCGAAAGATATAGAGCCTGGGAGCTCAGCGACTCCCTGATCGGGAGCAGGCACGGAGGTTTCGCCAAGCTCAGAAGGGGGTCGAGAGACAATCGGTGTTGGAGTTTGTAAGGTAGAAGTCACAGATCGAGAGGAACCCCCTTCTGCTCAGCGTCTCTTACGGTGTCGCAGGGGCTCGTCAGAAGTCGCCGACTCCGAAGTGACTGATATCGGGACCATAGACGGCCATTCAGGCAAAAGATCCTCTATTGCAGCCACTGCATCACTCGCGGCTAGCCGACTTCCTCCAACACCGCTCCCTGGCACTTGAGTTCCCTCCTCGCCAAGCGAATCCTCGTTGGAACTGATCGGCTACAGACCGTAGCTCTCCAGCTCAGCCATGGCTACGACGTTGATGTCTGCGTCTGCAAGCTTACACTTGTCAGCCAAACGCGCTCGCAACATGATTCGAGCTGCACAAAATGAAGAAAAATTAGTTAGATTCAAAGGTTGGGGAAAAGAAAGAGCATATCTAGGCTAGAAGAAAGCCTTGTGCGAATCGGGCTCAGGCCTAACACGTAGAGGACACCCTCCAACAGTAACTTGTGGATATGGTATTTTTGACCAGCCAAGCTGGAAGCTTCATGGAGGTAGTCCAAGCGGTTCTTGTATTTCTTGAGCTCGGGAGGGTTCGACACCACTTGGTCGGAAAGTCCGGCCGCTCGAGAAAGCACATAAAGAAGTAGTAGTCCTTCCAATACTTGTTGGAGACAAGCATCTTATCGAAGAAAACTAGGCTCACTCGGCTCTGGAAGAGAAAAGTCCCCGGTTCAAACAATTTGGGATAATAAAAATAGTGGAAGAGTCGAGGAGTAAGAGGAATGTTGTGCAGGCAGAACAGATTGACAACCCTATACAACAGCCAAAAGGAGTTCGACACTAGTTGATGGAGAGAAATATAAAAATATTTACAAATGGTAGAGAAGAAAGGGTAGATCGGGAACCGCAAAGTAGGGGTAAATTGGTCCCTAAAGAAGCATACAAAGCCCAGAGGAGGCTTGTTCGGGCTGTCAAAAGCCAAAGGAAGATCGATTTGATAATCGGAGGGAATTTTAAAGGCAGCTCTCAAACTCTCAGCATCGCCTTCATCGAACCTGGACTCGATGGACATGTACCAGAGCCCAGGGACAAAGACAGGAGGTTGAGAGGAGCTTGCCATTGGAAATAAATGTCGACAAGAAACAATGAAGAAGTTTGATTGAAAGAAAGGACGCTAAGAACAACGAACAGATCCGGTTGAAGGGTATAGAAAGCTTACTAGAAAGATCACTACGATCGCCGAAAAGAAGGAAGAACGCAGTGTCGCTGGAAAATTCGAAGACGAATACGGTGAGGAAGACGACGATGCGTGCCAGATTTATAAACCTCGCGACCGATCGACCTCAGCCATCCGATCAAAAGCTACGAAAACCTAGAAGCATATCCCATTGTTGGTTTTGAAAAGGTGCACACTTCGTTGTAAGAGGATATCCGCTTGTCACATCGAGAGTGTGGCGGCATTGAAGGGCATGTGTCCTTTGGTCATCAGATAACATTTAATGAGCTTAATTAAAAAGGTATGGTTGTGTGCTCGACCATAATTATCAAGGATTTACACGATCTTCAAGAAATTTAAATGACGTCAGCCAAGATCGAGCTCGCCTGAGGATGCGTAAGGACAAGGAAAACATATGCCAAGTGTCACAAAGTTGAACCAGACAACGACAAAATGAAGCTGAACGGCGTTAGCTTGTAGATTGTTCAACAATTAAAGACCAAGCACATTCATATTGGTGCGGTAACGGTCTAACTCAGGGTTTTAATGAATGACAAGTAAGTTAAGTTAGGTTTGTTATGATCTAACCACTTGATTAACTGTGCAAGAAATCCAGCTAGGTCAACGGGTTGACCGGATAGCTGGTATGAAATCCAGCTAGGTCGACAGGCCGACCAGATTGCTGGTACGAAGTCTAGCTAGGTCGATGGGACCGACTGAATAGTTGGTACGAAGTTCAGCTAGGTCAACGGACTGACCGGATAGCTGGCACGAAGTCCAAACAGGTAGACGGGCTGATCGAATATCTGGCAAGATGGTAAGTTAAGGTAAGTCACTGGAGAAGAGTGACTAAATGAGGACGTGTTCTGATTGAAGGGACAGTAGGCGTCGGTTCAATTTAGGTCCATTTGGGATCCGTAAGTTGAGACCTTGACTAGTTCCTGGTCCTGGAAGAATAGGAACTAATTACTACTCTGTATTATTATTAAATTGTCCTAATACTTATTTGAAAGGGTATTTTTAGACTAACATTATTTTATAGGACAAAAAGAAGACAATTACCTTTCGATGAGCAGTGTCCGAAGGCGCCTTCAAGCAGTGAAGGTGTCTTCGTACTGTTCATAGAAGGCGCCTTCCATAGGATAAACTTTTGGCATCGCAGCGGATAAGTGTCAGACTGTTCGGGATCAAACTTCCCTCATTGGTGGCACCTTCCATGGCTATGGAAGGCGCCTTCTATGTATTTTATAAGGATGTCTCGAGAAGGCATTAAACAATAACTAATATACAAGCTACTACGCGTTCTTTTAAGGTTCCAATTGCTCCGGGCTCCTGCTACGACTCTACTGCAAAGCTGGTGTGCCCAACGACTGCTCCGAGGACTTTCGATCATGGTCGGCAGATCGACATCGACTCGAGCGCTCCCACTTCGATCTTTAAAGTGTCAGTATTTTTTTAATTAATTACTGCAAAAGGACAAGTGCAGTGTGTTGCACTTATTTAATTCTCTTTGTACTTGATTTCCTCTTCTGGAGGTACTGGAAGAGGCCTTTAGTATATTACCCTTCGATAGGTCCACGGGACCTAGGTCTTGGAGTAGGAGTCGACAAAAGCTCCGAACCAAGTAAATCATTCATGTCTTCTTGTATTCTCGTTCTTTTCAGTTTTTCCGTTACGTTTGTATACTTTGATTTCAAAACGACAAAATAAATTTTTAAAACCACGTGATTCCCCCCCCCCCCCCCCCTCTCACATGCGATCGATCCAACAAGTCCGATCAGCCACCGAAACATATGGGTTGAACGAACCTTTAAGTCACTGAAGACACATCTTCTTGTCTAGTCAGTCGGACTTGCAACCTCCTTCGACTAGACTTTAAGGAGAGGCTTGTGATATGGCGGTAAGGAGGAGCCCACCTGGCACGGGTCAACGGCCATGGTGCTGGTCAAAATCAAAATGGTCAACATCAGGGCTCAGAGGCTCAACCGCGTCGCCCCAGCGAGAGGGGGGCTATATAGGCCGATCGTAGGAACCGCTGTCCGGTCGGCCGTCTGGATGAAACAACGTCTGGTCAACTCGATCGACAGGAGAGCAGGTCGAGCGGGCCACCCATCCGGCTTTAGGTATGTCATTGATAGTATAATGAACCGATATAATAAAAGAGGAATAGACGGATACTTAATAAGGGGAAGAGAACACTCCATCTATTATTGAATGTGGAGAAGCTAAGACAAAGATGCCTTCTGTCTGCAATTAATATCATTAAACAGAGGCATATGAAGGGTCACTAATGTTGGTTGGTTCTAGGAAGATCGTATCGGTTCCACTGTATAAAATTTTGTACAAGTGTCAAACCTTTCCTAAACAACCTATTGTGTTCTTTAGAAATTAAATTAGGAATCGCAAACGGAATTTAACATTATTGATTCCAAATTTAACTTATCTGTTTTTAATGGTTTAGACTTAGATCGCAAGCGGAACTTAACACTATTGATCCAAGTTCGACCTATGTTACAAAGTTGATTGAATATTTATTTCTAAAATCGGCTCCCAGGTCAAACATAGCGAGGCACTAGACTTTCTTGGGTATGGGATCATCCACCATTGCCTCGACAAAATCTTTTATAGAAATTCAATATTTAATTTTCTAAAATAACATTAGGTTTAACCAAAAAGAACAATCGAATCACAAATTCGAAAAACAAAAAAAACACGAACTCGAATCACAAATTCGAAACTCTAGAATCATATGCCTCTTGTGTTTGGAATTCATATAAAGAAAAACTAGCATGATGCGGAAAATAATTACTAGTTATATCTTTCTTTGTATGCAACGACCTCTTGATCTTCTACCGTATTCCTCTTCTTATCTCGGACGTCGTGTGAGTGATGATCTACCGAGACAAAAACCAACCAAGCTCCTTCTTCTCCAAGCTAGTTTCGGCCACCACAAAAAACTCCAAGAGATGTGAGGTTCGACCATCACCACCAAGCTCCAAGGGATGCTAGAAACAAAGCCTCCTTTCTCTCCTTCTTCTCCAAGCAATATCCGGCCACCTTCCAAGCTCCAAAGGATGAAGAGTTTCGGCTAAGGAGAAGAAAGAAAAAGGAGAAGGGAAAACTTAGAAGGGCCGGCCACACCACCAAGGAAGAGAGGGAGGAAAAATAAAATAGAGTTGTTAGCCATGAAGACACCCTACCCTCTCTTTTATAATCCTTGGTCTTGGCAAATTAGGAAAATTTAAATAAAACCTTCCTTAATTTCTTTGTCATGAAAAGGAAAATTTAATTAATTAAAATCAAATTCCTTTTCTTAAATCATATGGTCGGCCACCTCACAATCCCAATCAAGGAAAGTTTTAACAAGAATTAAAACTTCCTAATTTGTTTCTGAAAATTTTAAAATAAAAATTTCTCTAATAATTTATCCCTTCATGGTTGGTTATAAAAGTAAATATATAAATTAAAATTTCTCTATTAAAACATGTGGATGATTTCCAAAAAGAAAAGTTATCTTTAAAATTAAAATCTCCTTACAATTTACAAATAAGGAAAGATATCAAATCTTTTCTTAATCTTTTGTAGAAGTAGAAACTTATAAAAGGAAATATTTAATTTTTAATATCTCTTTTAAAATCATGAACATGGTTACAAAAAAGGAAAGTTTTAAAAAATAAAATCCTTTTAATTTTATTGTGGCCGGCCACTTAAGCTTGGACTCAAGCTAGGGTCGACCACCACTTGGTTCATCCAAGGATTAACTTGGTCGGCCCCTTGCTTGGGCTCCAAGCAAGGCTTGACCGACCACCTTAGGATGGGTATAAAGGTGGATATAGGTGGGTATAATACTTTATAAATAAGAGGTTACGATAGGGACCGAGAGGAGGAATTGGTTTTGGTCTTCCAATGAAATTAAGCTTCCCTTGTTCGCCCCGAACACCCAACTTAATTTTATCAATAATAATTCATTCCACTAAAGAATTATTACTGAACTACCACTCCAATCCCAAAGTACATTTTGGGCTCCTTCTTATTATGAGTATGTTAGTCTCCCTATGTTTAAGATGTCGGATGTCCACTGATTAATTGAGTTACTGACAACTCATTTTAATTAATGTCTTAGTCCAAGAGTAGTACCACTCAATCTTATCGTCATGTCGGACTAAGTCCACCTGTAGGGTTTAACATGACAATCCTTATGAGCTCCTCTTGGGGACATTATCAACCTAGATTACTAGGATACAGTTTCCTTTTATAATCAACAACACACACTATAAGTAATATCATTTCCCAACTTATCGGGCCTTTTGATTTATCGAGCTAAATCTCACCATTTGATAAGTCAAAGAAATAAATACTAAATATATGTACTTGCTATTATATTAGGATTAAGAACACACACTTCCATAATAACTAAGGTCTTATTCTTTTATTAAGTCAGTATAAAAAGAACTTACCTTAAATGGTCATACTCAATACACTTAGAGTGTACTAGTGTAATTTATTAGTCAAGATAAACTAATACCTAATTACACTACGACTATTCTAATGGTTTGTTCCTTTCCATCTTGTCGTGAGCAAGTGTTTATAATTTATAAAGAACTGATAATATAATCTTCTGTGTGTGACACCACACATCATGTTATCTACAATATAAATTAATCGAACAACTACACTAATCATGTAGACATTTGACCAATGTGATTCTTATTTCTAAGTAAATGTTTACAAAAGCTAGGCTTTTAGTATACATTCCAACAACTAAAACATGTATAAAAGAATATGCTAGGTATGAAGAAAGGCAAGGATTCATTTCTGTCCCTATTATTTTCGTTCCTCTTTTTCTATTTCTAATTTGAGCGTCGGAGGACCAACGTCAGAGACCCCTTCCCTGGTTTGGTTTGGTTTGTTTTACAGATAGGAACGAGATTTTCATCTAGTTAGCGGAATTGACACATCCCCGACTTTCCAACTTCACGCTTTCGGATAGGATCAAATAAGAAATCAACAGACTTAGTGCATCTATCAGATGAAAAGTTTGGTAAAAGAGTACATAGGTAGAGTAAGAAGAATGAAACAGGAAATCAGTTGGAGAGCTTGATGCTTTCAAGGGGTAAAAGGTTGTCAAGTGTTATTGGATATTTGCTAAGTGAAAGAAGTCTTGGTGGCTCAAGGTGGACCTAAGATCATGATAGTAGAAGCCCTAATAGATAAGGATGACGTAAGACTTGGTAAGTGAAAGTATTGATGAGTCAAGGGTAACTGACGTTGGGCAAATGATGAAATCCCAAAGTCTAGGTTTCTTAGCAAGGGGAAGACGTGGTCACGGTTAATTAACACTAGGCAGATGAGAAAGTATCAAAGACAAGGTCGCTTGGCATTAAAGAAGTCTCAACAATTATTTATACTTTGGATTTTAGATAAACTTGACTTAGGTGAGGATTCAACCTTAGAGATGATCAAAAGGTTGACTATAGGTTGAATTGAGTTAATTGATGGTTGAGTTGATTAGACAATCAACTTATGTTAAATTGCCAGAGAACATGCTATTTATGTTTTGTATTTGACTAGGTAGTCTACTGAGACAAGATTATTTGACTCATGAGAACAAGCAGTCAACTTATGGAACAACAAGAATCAAAGACGAGAATGGTTGATCTAATAAAATTGTTTGTCACCATCAGATGACTCAGATCCTAAGCAGATTATTAATCAACTAAATGGAAAATTAATCAACTCAATTAACCATTAAGAGCAGGCAATCGACTAGATGCAATTGCAGTCGGTTCAGCTAAAGTAGTCAATCAACTAAGATAAGTTAACAGTTGACTAATTAGATAGATGATAACATTTAGCCATTGAGAACAAGAAACCTATAAGAAGCCTTACAAAGGGAGAATTTGATAGTCTTCTTGAGCAATCAAATGATACGGAAAGCAAATAACGAGTAAAAAGTAAGATAATATCTTATCTTATCATCTTGTTCATTATAAGAAAGGTGGTAGGAGATTTCTTCACCTCTTCCATAAGATACTCAAGGAGAAGAAAGTATAGAGTGATTTAACGAGTGACTTACAGCTCACATGTCGTGTCATAGGAATTGAAGATTTTAAATTACATAAAAGACCAAGTGTTTAAATTGCATTTGTATTTTATATTTGTCTTCATATTTTTCATTTTGATGCTTTTGTATTTTTGTATTTGTTTTTATAGTTTCACTTTGTACTAACATAATTGTAGACACTAACAAACGAAATAAAAATATTAGAGACAGTCCAATAGTCCATGAAAGAAACTAGTCTCAAATTCTTTAGCCCTCCTTTCACCATCTAGCATTGACATGGCATATATGGCATGGTAGTATAAGAAGAAGGTGAAATAAAAATGAAAGCATCAAATGCCTTTTTAGGTGGGTTGTTAGAGCATTAATGTTGAGGTATCCTAAGGCAATTCTCAAAGATGAGGCACCATCAATGTAGAGATTTTTAGAGCTGGATGACTTTTTCCCTTTTCCCACCGAGTAAATTAAAAAAGTACAGAATGAGTATAATCCTGTCGGGAAGTGGTGAACAGTATATTACCGGTGAGCTGATTTGAAAGTTGACTAAAAAAAGACTTTAAATTAGAGACGTTTGCAAGCAAGAGTAGAAAGAGGAGAAAAACAGTCAGTGAGTAAGTCAGAGGACCTTAGCGCAATTATTTCGATCAAATCAGAATCCTAGCGAAGGAAGAAGAAGGACAATGGAGTGATCAAAGAGAAGTGGTAGACTCGCATACCTGTGTCAGTGAACTGAGGAACCTTTTTTATAATGTCTTTGTGATCTTCGTATTTAATAGAGCATCATATCATTGCTAGAGGGCTCATCTAATCCCAATGCTTCCACCGTATCCAATGATCTCATTATAGGTATGGACTAAGAGCATCCACATTAATTACCCTAAATTAAACTTTTACCTTAAATTTTACATTTTACATTAAAAAAACATCCGCATCAGCTACCCTACCCATTCCCTAAATATACATTTTATGAACAGTAGTTCTTTAAATTTAGGGTATGGATTTCATTCCCTAAACATTAAAATACTATTTCTCTCTCCTCCCACTAATAATAAAAAATTATCTTTCCTCCATCTCTCTCCTCATCTAATAATAAAAAATATGAAGGAAAGAGAAAAAATAATTAAAAAATAAATATATGATAAATTATAGGGAAGCTGATGTATTATGTAGTGAAAAATGGATATCTAAATTTAATAAAGTAGTTCTTTTACCCTAAATTATAGATTTTGGATGAGGATTCTGATATGGATGCTCTAAGTATCGTGTATTTGTGCAAAGATATTGATGTGATGATGAGATTAGGACAGGTGGAAGGGAGGGTATTTTTGTCATTTGATATGTTAAGGATTTGGGTTTTTAAGGAGTGGGTCCTATTCATGCCAGGCAGAGGAGGAGAGGTTGACGTTTGGTTTTCTTCGACGTCGCCACCAGGAAGAAGAGGGGTCTTCAATCGCTACTACGAGGAAGACGAGAAGGGTCTTTGGAGGGGATTTGGAGTCATCGCCACCACGGCCTGGGCGGCTAGGCCGTCGGATGGACTCCGCCACCTCACACATACCACGCGGCTAGCGCCACCTATCCCCCAGCGCTAGCGCCACCCTCTCATCGCCTTCACCCTTGTCCGGACACTGCCGCCTCTAATGACCGCCACCTCTGGCTAGCGAGACCTCTGCTCTTCTATCCCTTCTCCTCCTTCTCCTCCCTTGCCAGCCACTACCATCGTCGGTCAAGCATGCCGCCGGCCTTCTTCCAGTCCATTGCGCAAACCGCACTGCTCTTCTCCTCTTCTCGCATCTGCACGCCGCCTCTCATGCACGAGGTAGCCGCCACGCCGCCTCCCTCCGACACAGCCACACTCAGGGACTGGGCAACCCCTTCCCTTTCTCCCTCGTGTGTTCCATCTTTGCCAGCAAGCCGCTACCCAGTCTGACACTGAGGACGTCACTATTGCGCTCCACGGCTGTTGCCTTCACGCCACGGTCCGCCGCTCCCTTCACGCCGTAGCTGGCAGCCGCCATCTTTGAGATCCCACTTATCCAATGCAGATTCGTCGCCGTCGTACGCTTCTGTCCTGTGCGCCGTGATCTTGTTCTGACCATCACACCTTCCAACTTGCGTGCGGTCATTTCCGGCCTTCGAGCTGATATGGTGTTCTAGTTTTCGTGTCGTTATTCTATTTCGGCCTATGTGCCACTATCATAACCCGACAGAGTCACCTGACTCACCTCTCGATATGTGTACTGCTGTCAGGTTTTGATCCGCATGTTGTCTGTCAGATCCATGCGCATCTGACTTCGGACTGTCACCCCCAGATCCAGCTCTTTAGACGGCTCACGTTCACCTACTTGTTCGGGTCATGACGACTCATTCAACGTCGCGACGAGCTCGGTGATCCATCCGAGGGCGCTCCCTGAGCCAGAGTACGTTACCGTACTCATTATTTATTCATTTTATTGCTCTACTATTATTCGACTATTTATATATTTTTAGAACATGCCTCAAACATCGGGGTATCAGGGACCGGGGTAACCCGGTCGCTGGCTATAGGTAGCATTGACCAGAGGCCTTCTGACGACTCGGTCAACATGGGAGACAGCTCATCACCTCTCTTCACTCCGGGTCATGGAAATATGATTCCAGCCACATCACACCGACAGTTCCGTTTTCTCAGATTCCCTATAAGATCGGATACAATCCTCTGATTCTCTAACCGACCAATGTGTCATATTAATAGTAAAATGAACTCACGAGTCGACATGTCTATTGGACTCCTAGTCAAAAGATGAGTCATGAATAGGGAGCTCAGATTGAACTCTAGAGAGTACGTCCGATCATCATTAGTCAATTGTATTACGATGAAAAATAGAATCCGGTAAGTATTTGGTTGAGTGGAGAATTGACTTCCTAAGATATGTCCAATTGATTCAGGATGTGATAAGAGTAAAATATATCCCATCGCTATTAGCCGACTCGAGATGTGCTTGTGAATAGAGCCTTCATCCGAGTCATCACGGATGTAATATAGACTGAGAGAATCGATTGCATGGATTAACCGTAAAGCATGAGGAGGCGGAAAAGGGCAACGCAGCAGAACCAGCCATGTGGTACACGGACACTGACTAGCACTCATCCATAGGCCTATAAAAGTACGATGCCTTTTTCTTTTTATTATTATTAATAATTACTATTATTAGGTGGGACACTTTTGCATTAATCTGATTAAGCACTATTTAATAACGTAATCAACAGCTCGCAGACGACAAAGCGCGCGCGTCCAACGACCTCACTGTCCTTCCCGAACCTCCGCTCCGCTACTTACTTTACCATCGTCTTCCCCTCCTCCCTTCTCTTCGGGCGACTCGATAGCGTCTAGCTAGGAGGAGAGCATTGATGGACGATTTCATCTACAATCTCAACTTAAGATGGTTCCTTTCCCGACTGGGCCGGGGAGAGATGATTTGGAGCGGAGTGGAGTAGTTCGCGAAATCCAGGCAGCAGCGACGGCGGAGAGGAGGAAGGGGGACTTGGCGTCGAGGATCTCCGGTGAGGACTGGATCATCTCTCTATCCGCTCTGCTCCTTCCCTACTATTTGGATGCGTTTCCGCCACGCGGATAGATCAACTCGCTATAAGACTCTGTCCGTCTCTTATATTTTCTTTCAATTAAATAATAGATTTAACATTGAAAGACAAATCCAACAAGTTTTCAGGGCTAAAGCAAGTGGATTACAGTTCTTCAAATACCTTTTATGCGTGGTTGTAATTTTCTTTCTGTTACCAACAGAGGAACGCATGGATGAGGATGTCCCCAGAGAAGCAGAAAATAGATGGTACTCGCCTGGTGTAATTGCAACGTTAATGGGTCTTCCTGATCTTCCGGTCATTGGTTCACAAGAGTTCCTGACCAGAAAAGATGGTTCGACTTGGACGAGCAACGCTATGCACCAAAAGTTCAAAGATGTGCGTGAAGAAGCAACAGGAACAGCAAAAATTGATCGAAGCAACAAGAAACTAGGTGCCGAGGCATTCCCAAGCTTTGAACATTGCAAGCTTGAAGTAAGAAAAGAAGAATACAAGCATTTGGGAGACCAGTGCTATCGCAGGAGTCATCTGTTGGATGTCTTCGGAGAACCCAAATTCTCGTTGAGAAAGTATTTTCAGCATATCAAGTGGTTTGCAAACAAGTTGAAATTTTTCAATCCGTCAAAGGGTTCTAAGATTGAAAGTGGTGAAGTATGCTGTTGGTCGGGGAAAAAAACAGGCACGCCCACTAATCTTCAGAATCCAAATGTTGTTGTTCTTTTGGAATCCAGAATAAGTACTTCTTCCGGCAGGGGCAGAAGGATTCTTCTTAAATCTCCTACTCAGTCAACCAACAGACGACTGGCGAGTCAATCTGGATTCTCAGCGACCTACAATGGAAAAAGCTCAAGAGGAAACCTGATTTTCGATAGATATAAGAGCTCTCAGAAGATCATGTCTAGACATTTGAAGACGAAGACCAATAATCATTTTGAAGGGGCAGGATATTGTGGCGTAGGCTCAAATTCTTTGGCTGAAATGTTTTACTTAACTGATCTGGAAGCTCATTCTGTTGATAACATAACAAGAATAGATACTCGAGCATTATGGGGATCTGAAGATAGTTCCTCTATAAATCAACCAATGCCTAGTGCTCTTCCTGCTTTATCGGCAACTTATGCAAGTCGAACCTTTAGCAACATTCGTCAATTTGGCGATGAGCAGCTCTGTACTCCTGATGATGGACTTAAATGGAGGAATGAGAACTTCAATCAAAGAGGAAAATTGCCACCCGGAGGTAATACAAAAAAAATTATTGCAACAGGATTCATTTTAAGTAAGATTTGTAGTTTGATCTGAGCTTGTACAAATCATTAAAACCAAACTGATCTATTAATTGAATATGTTAAGTAGTATGGTTTCTTAATTATGCTCACTAATCAACTTAGACTTGTTTATGTGGATGCAGATAATACATCGAGCAACCCAAGTGAGAAGAAATGTCAAAGGTTGGTGCATAATGCGATTTCAGAGAATATTAAAGTTTCCTGCTCAATCACTGAGGTGCGTAAGCTAAATGCAATAAATCATTCATCATAAGATCTTTTAATTCTTTCTAGCCTTAGCCTGTACATTATGATATTCTATTCACAAATATCTTGCTTAGCAATCACTCAATGGTAGTCTTGTATCATTGTTTAATTGGACTTGAGACATCATCAAGAAACCATTAACAAAGGTAACTTGATGTTCTGTGTTTTAGATAATAAGGTAGCAGCCAGTTTACCTAGAGCTCTCGAATCATTAATTACTTATTTTTAGAGATTAAAAACAGTATTTAAGGTGAAGTAATTAATACGCATATTGCTTTCAGGAAACATCTGTATGCAGAAGAAATCATCACCCGTGCTCTGAAAATCCAATCGGTGATCTCCTTGGTATAACTGTAAAATGGCATGGAAAACCTTTGTTCCTCTTACTAATGGCATTCTGCTTGTCGTTGGCAGATGCACATATAAAAACTTGGTCCGTGGATTATTGTCGCTTGAGCGACGACGACGACGACGGAGGAGGAGAAGAGCAGCGATCGTTTCTGGAAGAGGAATTCAGGGACGAAGAGGAGAGAGACTACAGTTACCTGCTCGATATGCTGATTGCTTCCGGCATTCACAACGCCAAGCGCAGTGACCTTCCTGATGCATGCTACTCGTCGGAATATCCACTGAAGCCGGCACTGTTTGCGAGGCTCGAGAAGAAATACCGCAAGCTGGCTGCATGGTCGCCGTCGGAGAGGAAGCTGATGTTTGACTCGACGAACATGATCCTCGCGGCGATGCTCGCTCCGTGTCTGGACAAGCGTCCGTGGGTGAAGGCGACGACGAGGATCAGGCCGATGTGGGGCGCCGAAGGGCTTCTCGAGAAGACATGGCAGCTATTGGTCGGAAAGCGAGTCGAAGCCAACGTAGGGAATTCGGACTCGACGGCGATGGATGAAGAGTGGTTGGAGCTGGGGGATGAAATGGATGGGTTGGGTATGGTGATTGAGAGATTGGTGTGGGAGGATCTATTGGAGGAATTGGTGCTGGTTGGTTAAGATCCGATCGATCCTCTAGTTGAATGTGTATAATGCTAAGTCTGTCTGCCATAATGAGTTAACCGATACCTACGCAGTTGACTCAACTAGCCGATACAAGAAGCTCATATTGTCCGACATTAACATCAATCAACTCAATTGGCAATATAACCAACGTAAATTGAAGGCTCAAATGATGAATGATGGATGAATCATGAGTCCACATAACTTGTGTGGTTATCTGAATCATGTGCCCCACACACATTAAGGATGCAAGAAGAGACATATTGCAGAGCAGTCATCGACCGCATACCCTCTTCTCTTACGTCTCCAAGCACGAACGGCGCACCCCACTAGCCTCTGAGCAGACCTTCTCGGGTCCTTGCTCGCGGACACGATGCGTATTGCTTCTTCGTTGGAGATGACATCCCAAACCTACAATCAACAAGACGTACGATGGTTTGAGTTTGAGTTTGAGGTTGAGCGAATGATTTGATGATAAGCTTTTGCCAATTAACTGCGTGCGTTTGGATTACCCCGTCGGTGGCGAGCACCACGAATCGATCTTTGTTGCTTATGATCCTCTGCGTCACTTGAGGCTCGGAGATTACACCAAAATCTTTGACGCAGTAGTCGCCGAAGGCTCTTGACATTGCGAGTCCCGGTGCTTCCTCAGTCGGCAGCCATACTCTGTGGACGCCCGGTTCATCCGCGCAGCAGTGGACGCGACCTCTGCGCTGAGTGATTCGCTCGAGCTCCTCTGAGGTCGACGGAGTCGACGACGTCAGTGTCAGAAGAAGCGACGTAATTGCGTTCGTCGAATTAATTGATTCTCGGGGAGGAGGATTCAACTTACGAGGTAAGTTTGGCTTAAGATCGACGCTGAGTTGGACGGGAGACAATCCTCCGTTCTCGTTCACTGTTGCCAGTACGGCGCGAGAATCGCCGACGTTTGCTATCACAATAAGGTTCCCCTGAGAAAAAAAAGAAGGCGGAGTTGAGATTATTGATGTTGAAGCAAGGCAGCGATTTTGATGTCTTTAATTTGCTATAAAGAGACGAGACATGTCGGAGAAAATTTCAAGAATCCGTGACCAATACCTGTTTGACAATCGTGAGCGCGGTTGTGCCGCTGTGGAAGGAGAGCGTGCGATCCAGTTGCAGCTCCTTATCGACTGCGTCGCAGGCTAGGAGATAGGAGCGGTTCCACAGGTCAAAATGGCAGAGTTTTTCGTCGGCGACCTTTGCGAGAGCCTCCTGCCAGTTGCAGAGTAGGGAAGAAGGAAGCGCCCTCCGCACCGCGCTGGCCACATGGTACCCCCAAGGCCCATGGCCGTCGAACACTCCGCAGAACGCCATGTCCTCTTGGCATCCGAATTCCTTGTGCCCAATTCAATGCTCGATCGTTAATTAAGCTCGAGGAACGAGCGACGGAGGCGATGATCCACAAAGGAAGCCTTTTGAATTAACGTAACTACGCTATGGATTCGCTTTAGGGGAAAGAGGACGAACATGTGCGTACCTGCCAAACGAGGCAGCAATCTTGGTTCATCCCCTTCTCCCCTCTCTGGGAGAAGACGGAGGCGAAGGCGCTGGACCTGGAGCAGGGACTCGGCAGTGAGCCGGAGGAGCGCAGGATCATGCTCTTCTTCTTGGCCTCCCGTCGCAGGTCGTCGGCCGCCTCCCTGCCTGGGTCAGCTTCCGAGACCCTCCGTTTCCCTGTGCACAGAAGAGACTTCCACAAAGAGCCCACCTTCATCCTCGCCCCTGGGCTGGGAACTGGGATCACGATCCGATCGACGGTCTAGGAGGAGGAAGCGAGGCGTCGCCGAAACCCATGGCTTCTCACCGGCGTGGGTCAGAAGGCGAAGGGCGGGCCGTCTTGTCCTGCGTCGCGACGTCGGAATTTCACGAGGTGGAAAACGATAAATCCCTTTCCCCTGTCTCTCTCTCCCTGGGTGTGGTTGTGGGTGTCAGTGTGGAATTAATTATTGGCTCGCAGCCTCGCATAGAAAAAATGAATGATGTGTGGCTGCCAACGCAGGGTCGGTCAGCCGCCGGGACCAAGTCCCAACTGAAACGTGTTCCACTCGCAGCAAGTGGGGCATGCGGGTAAATGATGCTGGCTCGGCCAGTTTTAACAATGAGTTGAGTTGACGCTGGCCATGTTATTTCACCCAATCACTCGAGTGCGTCTGATGCATGTTAAATCCATCCACGTAAACAACTTTTAATAATAATAATAATAATAATAATAATAATAATAATAATAATAATAATAATAATTATTATTATTATTATTGATCCGGCGGTAAGAACAAGGGATTCTCGTTGTAAGGGATCAACGCCACGTGGAAGTCAAAGAGCCGGACGGTCCATCGAAAAAGGTCGGATCAACTATGCCGACCGGAGAAAGGAGTCTGACCCACCGGGCGGCCGCCCGGTGTTTAGCCGATGGCAAAAGGCACACCTATAGAAGTCGGGGTTCCGGCGCTCATTGAGCAAGACTGTAGGGCCGAGCGGACCTCACGCTCGGCCGAAGACATGAAGCATACTGCTAACAGTCGCCACAAAACACATTACCGATAATTTCCCGAGTGGACCATCATATATGACCGGTCGGACGGAAGGTGGACGTGGGCCGGTCGGACGCCCGGCAGGAGTTCGGGGAAAAAGACAAGTCTTCGACAGGTGGCATGCTTCGTGATACGGTCATACTCAAAATCATGTGACAGTTCCGCTGTCCCATCGAGGACATGCTCGATCAGTAGCACGGTCGTGAAGCTCACCAACAAGCCTCACTGTACGGGCTACACGGTACACCTCGATATGTGCACTCGCCTCACGCCTATATAAAGGTCCTCATCCTTCACGAGGACGCATTCTAATATTTAGAGAGCCACTTGTCACCGCTTGTTTGCCTGACTTGTCGCCGGGAACCCCTTCCCGCCCGACTACGCAGTTCACGAGTCAGGCAACCAAATAAGATCCACACCAAGAAATGGGAGCGCGACGCGCCTGGGTCTGCTGGTTCAAGATTCTGGACAGATCAATTTGCCCGTCGGAACGCCTCGCATCCGAACTAAACAATGGACGACCGACGACAATACAGAACGCTTCCACGGAGGAACTCGACGCCTGACGAGTTGAGGGCCGCCAAGCCAGGAGCAAAACAAGGCAAATGGCCAGAGCAAAGAAGCAACCTCAAGATCCGTGGCCGAGCTGGCACCCTGCCACCGCCAGATTCCACCGCCCTATTCCGCACTCAAGCCGCACCCACTCATGTAGATCGGGATCTTCTTCACGAAATGCCGAGACGAGATGAAGGAAAGCCCTCGAGCGACTCATCGCTCGAGCGGATTAATCGCCAATCGTGAGGCGCCCATGGGCGCCACACCATCCGATGAATACGCAATGGCCTCGTAAGGAGAGCTTGTCGGTTTACACTCATCGGAGATCGCCTTACAAGAAAGCCACGCTACATCGAAATGCGAAGCTCTAAGACTCACTTTACATCCTCCGTGAAGTACATCAAGGATCACATGGGGCATCCGGCGCGCCTGGCTAAGAAGATCCTCGCCTGATACTTTGGCCAACTTTACAAACAGACGCCGCTGGACAAGATTCACCGCCTTTCATGCCGGTATATCACAACTTCCCACCGACCTACCGAAATGAAGGCGCTGCTGCTTCATGCCTGTCAACCAATGAGGAATGGATATTGTTTCATCCATTTCCGAAGCGTCCGGACAGAGGAAATTTTACTAGTGGCTATCGACTATTTCTCCAAGTGGGTCGCCGGCAAAGATCATGAACAAATGGTTAAAAATTCATCGGCAACACATCATTTGTCTGTTCAGATCCTCGCCGACTAGTGTCCGGCTAACCAAGCAGTTCATGGTGAAGATGTTAGAGGATTGCGCAAGAGCTATGACATTGAGCAACATTTCACGTCCGTGGCTCATCCTCAACAGCAACGGTCAAGTGGCCAACCGGAAATTTTCAGATTCGCATGCTACTCGACCATTTGGGAGGAAGTTGGCGGATGAAGTGTCAGCGGCTTGTGGGCCATCCGAACGACGCAAAAAGAAGGGACTGAGTCACACCGCTCCATTTGGTATATGGCGGTGAGACCGTCATTCCGGTTGAAGTCGGCGTTGAGTCCCCTGATCCCAGAGCTACGATGATGACAATGCCGAACGGAGGAACATGGAGTCGGATTTGGTAGAAGAGGAGGGCAAGTCTGCTCACCGATGGCTATAAGTAGCTGGATGAAGCGTAACTACAACCGACGAGTAATCCCCAGATCGCTTCGTGTCCGATCTCGTTGAGGAAAGTCAAACCAGCCTGACGTTGGCAAGCTTGAAGCCCCTTGGGCAGTCCTCTGTTATTGAGAAGCCCGTCGGAGCCTATTATTGGAGGATGAAGACGACGGCAATTGAGCGACCGGAGTGTAAATCACCTCCATTTTATCGGGTTGGATGAAAGGTGCACTGATGTAATTTATTCTGTATATGCTAGCCGCCTATGTACTTGTGATAGGAAGCAAAGAGATGGAAACACATTGAGCATTCTCCGCCGAAGGATTATCACAGAAGACCCTTGCCCTCGGCAGGGCATATAAATTATCCGCCAAGCGCCAGAGTTTAAGGCCCCACGATCTCGGAGGGGTATATATTTAAACTCAGAAGCGAATGACCCGGCTTGTTGTCAGCATAAATATTGTTCGCGAGATAAGTTATGAAGGCCAAGGTCGCCGACTCGTAAGGAGTTAGCCTCAAGGCCGCCTCTGCCCAGACGTTAAATCAGAGCGCCGACCGGCTATAAATATCCGCCCGACGCAGCCTCGCTGCTAAAATCGAGCCGCTACCGACCGCTATAATAACTGCCGTCGAGCAATCGACGCTTAAATATCGAGAGAGCCGGTGCCTATAAACGCCGAAGCGGAAGCCGACGAGCCCCGCCGTTAAAATCGAGAGCCGCACCGACCGCTATAATAACCGCACTGTCGAGCACCGACGCGTTAAATATCGAGAGACCAGCGGCCTATAAACGTCCGAAAAAGCCGACGAGCCCCCGTCGCAAAATCGAGCCGCCACCGATCGGCTATAATAATCATGGCCGAGCACCGACGTAAATATCGAGAGACGAGCCGCGCTATAAACGTCTGAGCGGAAAGCCGACGAGCCCGCTCGTTAAAATCGAGAGCATACCGACCGGCTATAATAACCGTGCGGCCGAGCACCGACGTTAAATATCGAGAGAGAAGGCCTATAAACGTCCGAGTAAAAGCAACGAGCCCCGCTATTAAAATCAAGAGTCGCACCACCGACTATAAATAACGTACCGTCGAGCACCGACGTTAAATATCGAGAGACGGCTATAAACATCTGAGCGGAAAGCCGACGAGCCCCATCGTTAAAAATCGAGAGCCGCGCCAACCGCTATAATAACCCTGCTACCGTCGAGCACCGACGTTAAATATCGAGACGAGCCGGCGTTTATAAACGTCCGAGCGGAAAGCCGACGAGCCCCGTCGTTAAAAATCGAGAGTCACCGACCGCTATAATAACCGCGCTGGCCGAGCACCGACGATAAATATCGAGACGAGCCAGGCCTATAAACGTCCGGCGAAGCCGACGAGGCCGTTAAAAATCGAGCCGCTACCGACCGCATAATAACCGCCGCCGAGCACCAGGCGATAAATATCAAGAGACGAGCCGGCGGCTCATCCAGCGAAAACCCCTTTGAGGTAAGGCGCGGAGCAAAGGATGGTTAATCGAATTAAAGAGGCAACAAGTTTCATGCTACCGAGCGGTCGATCGCAGAATGAGACATTAAAGATATTCGCTTGTCGGCATAGCGGTGCCGCGGAATGGTTATTGATCCCGTCCAACCAAGAGTCGGACGCTGGGCACGTGGCGCTCTCGGATCCTCGAGTGCTCCGAACCTGCAACAAAACCGAGCCGGAGGGGTGTCCCGCGACGGCCCTCGCTCAAGTCAGCGAGGAATGACAAAGGTGGCCTCAAGATGAAGACGTGCATACCTCCGGTGAAGAAATTGGGGCCTTATAGACCCCTCGAAGAAGCCTGGGCGCCAATCAAAGCAATCACCAGATTTGACCATGCCTGTGCATGGGTCTCGCCGAGGGCCATGCCTGATATGGATCCGTCGAAAAGGCGCCCCGAGGCTATACCGCCATCAGATCAACCTTTCCATGATGTGACGGCAAGATCCTCCATCGTGCGATCTTGTGTAGCGGCCTAATCATCGGACATGCTTCTACCGATATCCCATATCCCGAGCCGAGCGATAGGCCGCTTGCCACCTTTTGTCCCTCCCTTATTTTGTCGGCGGGTTGCCCGCCTTTTGCCCTCGCTGCTCGGGCTCCGGCCGGCCCTTCGATCCTCCCCGCTTGGCCGTGACACCCAACCCCATGGATGGGTTATCTCTAACTCCGCTGACCAACCCTACTGATCGGCTCGGCCATTAACCGCTTAGTCGCCCTTCATCTGGATCCGTTACCAAAATCCTATACACTATCGCCGGATCACTTGCCTTCCTTCAAGTCTAGTCAAGGAGGCGGTGAGTCCGATCGATCGACTATATGTGTCCGGAGCGATGGCCGCCGCCCATAATCTTCCTTTAGCCGTTCGCCTTATGCCGATTCACCGCGCCTTCGTTTCGGATGCCTTGTTGTTCAATGTGGACGTTTGCTTGCTTAAATCTTCTCAAAAATCGCGCAAATCCTTCCCATTAAGTCGCAGCATGCGCGGTATGACGCGCATTAATTGCGCCTAGTGGCAAGGCGCCACGTGGCTCTTCTCACGTGGCGGCGACGCTTAGTACGATGGGACGCGATTGCTTTGAAATAGACGGTCGGATGAGGGCCTCGTCTTTCGTGACCTGCATCCGACGGCGGAGGCCAACCAACCTCGGCAGTATAAAGCCTCCGTCTACTTCCTTCGCCGCATGCTTGCTCGTGCGTTGTCCTTCCGCCTCTTCTTCTGCTGCGACCTCCGACGATCCCGTTCCTATTTTTCGGCGGCTACCAACCCACCGGTGATCTTTTCCGCCCGTTTCCTTCTCAGTGAGTCTTCTCCCTTCGTTTACAAGGTCCTCCCAAGTCGTTTTGCCTCTTTCGTTCCCGTTCCTCTGTTTTCTTGCCCTCTTATTGCTTCTCCGAGATGGCAAGCTCCTCTGCGCTATTGGTGTTCATGGCCCTTGGTATATGACCATGGAGAGTCGGTTTGATGAAGAGGGCGCCCGGCGTTGTTCGGACGTATGGGATCCCCGATGACCACGAAATAATTATAGTCGGCCCGTCCGATCGGCCATAACCCGCCGATCGGCACCATTTGCTTTTTTCTAGACCAATTCCTGGGTGCCTTAGATTTCCTACCCATCCATTCATTTTGAGGTTTGTAATTATTTCCGCATCCCGCCCGGCCAACTCCTTTAGGTTGTTGAGCGGGGTGGTTGTCCTCTTTAAGTTGCAAGTATCCCACTTGACCCCAAAATATTCCACTCTTCTTCTACCCCAAACAATCCGAGTTGGGCACTTTCATTTTCCGTAGAATAGGCTTTAAAATTTTTGATAATATGCCGACCTCCAACAAGCACTGGAAGGAATTTTTCTTCTACATCCGACTTCCCGAGCTACCGACATTTCGAACCAAATGGCAGAGCTCGGCAAGTTCGAAGCAATCCAACCTATCTTCATGCAATGAACTGGTTGTCTCGTCACGATACAAGATCGACCAGTTGCTGCTCAAGGTGTTATATATTTTTGGGTTATCTCCCGCTCGCCAATCTTCCCGGTAAGAGACTCTTTTCTCCCTTCACCTTTTTTATCTAACTGATTTTAATTTCTTCTATTGCAGCTGAAGTCATGTGGCGCTCCAAAGCTACCGCTCATCTGAAACTGAAGGCCGTGGAGATCGAGGCGGCCACCAAAAAGGAGCTCGCCGAGCGGGGTCTCATCCCCAGCCGCCCGGCAGATGCGGGAGAGGGGGGCGCAGTCCGCCCCTGAAACATCCGCTTCAACGGAGGTTGAGGCGGATCCTGTTTCCTCGGCTCCCGCCGAGCTGGGAATTCCCCCGTCCGGGGATCCACCGCTAGAACTTCGGCGAAAACGTCGAAGAGACTCTGGTCCTCCGCCACCCCAAGAGGGGGAACCACATGAGCCGATCGGCGTAACTTCGCCCGATCGCACGCCGTCGCAGATCGGGACTCCTGTGACATCGCCTCCTGCGCAGCCCACCGACTCTCCTCCCCGGACTCGTCGCCGCTTACATCGGTTGGGCGAAACTTCGACTGCGGCTGCGGAAGTGCCGGCCGGCCACCCAACCATCAAGACCACCTCCGATTCCCATCGGAGGAATATTCGTCCCGATCGGCCCTCAAGCCCCGCTCACGAAATAACCTCGACGGGCCCGCTGTTGCTTTTGAGGACGCCAGATTCAAGCCCTCATGAGCGCCAAGCAACTTGGCGACAACAACATGCGCAGCCACTTATTCATTTTTCTTCCTGCTCCATGCCACTATTTGATTCCCGATTTCATTATTTCCTTACACTGGGCTGAGCAAATCGCCACTAGCCATCGGCTGCCGAGCTGAGGGTCTCCTGGAAAACTTCAATTGTCGGGGGTCCGGTCGAGCGGGAGAAACAAACCCTCGAGGCCGAATGAAGAAGGCCGCCGATGCTGAGGCCCGACCTAAGACTTGGTGAAGAAGCGGGACGGGACGTGAAGCCGCTAGTGGCCTAAGAGGCGAGCATTGTCGATCCGATAAAATGAAAGTCAAGTCCGGACCCTAGATCGCCAGCCTAAGAAGCTAAAGGCCGGATGCGCGAGCGAGATCCGTTCGGCAGAGGCCTACAAAGGCCGAGGTGGACTTGAAGGCTGTTCAAGACACCTTAACCGCTTCCCGAGCGACACTCAGAAAATATAAAGAGGGTGAGCCGAGTCGCCTAGCAGCCGCGCGCCAGGAATACCTCCACTCGGAGAGGTTCGGCCTAAAATTCGGTGGCAACGTCTCTTCCACTTTCGCCGAAGCGGTCAAGGTCACCGTGACATACTTGAAGAAAGGGGGCCACCTTCCCGAGGGAATGCATATTCCCGCTTCCGACCTGGCGGCCATGATTGATGATATTCCTGACGCCTTCTTCAGCTTTGAAGACCCTGAGTGAGGCGGGTTATTTCGAGTACCTTCTGTATTTCATCCGCTCGGCGGATGTAAAATTTTTGTGGGTGCCGTTCGGCATAATTCTTCTTCTAAAGAAACGCTGCTCCTTTGTTTGTTTTCCTACTCATTGTCCATAATATTCTTCTGTTTGCTTAACGTTGATACTTAGAGTCAGTCCCGCTCTTAAGGGTTCTCCTTCACGCGTCCGATCGGCTTGGCACATTGCATAGGGTCTGAGCGAGGTAGCCTACTCACTTTGCACGTATCCTGCCTGCGTGAAGTCCACAAAGCCGAGTATCGAAGGACCAACTCCCAATCGGGCCTGAATTTTTTAATATTTGTAGTTTCCACGGTCTTACTTTGATATTCGTTCTTCCGCTCGGGATGTTTATAGCCGATCAACGCGGCTCTCGATTTTTAATGACGGTGCTCGTCGGCGCGGATGTTTATAGCCGATCGGCGCGGCTCTCGATTTTTAACGACGGTGCTCGTCGGCGCGGATGTTTATAGCCGATCGGCGCGGCTCTCAATTTTTAACGACGGTGCTCGTCGGCGCGGATGTTTATAGCCGATCGGCGCGGCTCTCGATTTTTAACGACGGTGCTCGTCGGCGCGGATGTTTATAGCCGATCGGCGCGGCTCTCGATCTTTAACGACGGTGCTCGTCGGCGTGGATGTTTATAGCCGAGCGGCTCTCGATCTTTAACGACGGTGCTCGCTCGGTCTTCCGCTCGGAGGGTTTATAGACGCGGCCTGCCTCACGGTTTAACGCCCTGGGCTAGACGGCCTCGAGGTTGACTCCTTACTGTGTCAAGCGACCTGGCCTTCATATCCCCGCTTGAACAATATTTATGCCCTACGAAGACGGGTCATTCGCCGAACCCGATCGGCAGGAGGCTTTCACTATTCTGGTGCTTGGCCTGGATAATCCCTATGCCCCTTTACCCAAGAACGACTCCCGGCCGAACTGTGGTCCGCTCGCAGCATTTTGCCTGGATAATTTATATCCGTCCAATGGTACGGGCTCGCTTAGAGCGTTTGCCAATTTGATCCGCATACCTCCTGCCGAGCGGACTTCGTTGTCGAGCACTTGGCTCGAAAACCATATACCGGCCGACCGGCTCCGGCCTTCGCTCCAGCAATAACCTCCTCTATCATCACGAGTGGCTTTGGTTTCCTTCCGCCACACTAGTATATGCACCGAATCGCTTCGGTCTTCGATTTCAATGTCGCTTTATTCTATACAGTTCTACGAACACAGGGTCTTCGGGTTCAATTCTGCTCGGATACAAACCTCCCTACCGATCGGCTCGGGGCCTTCGGTTTACGATGAGAATGCCTTATATTCGCTCTTTTGACTTTTCATCTCTGCATTTCAAGTATTTAGTCGAAAATGAAATACACAGGGTGATTTACGGTGATACACCTTTCACCCCGCCTGAAGGGAGGTGGTTCAAGGCCCACGGCCTATCTAGCCGTCCGTCCTCATCCTCCGTATAATACGCTACCGAGTGAGCTCGATGATTTTGAAAGGGCGCCCATGGAGCTTCAAGCTTGCCGACGCGACCGGCTTGACTTTCTTCCGCACAAGATCGCCGACTTGGAACGATCTGGGAATTACGTGCCGGTTGTAGTTTTGCTTCATCCACTGACGGTATGCCATCCGAACAGACGCCTTTGCCCTCTCCTCTTCTACCAAGTCCACTCCATGTTTCTTCGCTCGCTGTCATCATCATAGCTCGATCCTGGCCGACTCAACGCCGATTGACCAGATGACCTCACCGCATATACCAAATGGAACTGTGTGACTCCGTCCCTTCTTTTGGCGTCGCTCGGATAGCCCACAAGACGCCATTCATCCCGCCAACTCCTTCCCAAATGGTCGAGCCGAGCGGAGAATACGAAGAATTTCCCGGTGCGACTTCACTTGACCGTTGCTCCGAGGATAGGCCACGGACGTGAAATGTTGCTCAATGCCGTAGCTTTTGCACCAATCCTCTAACATCTTCCCTGTGAATCGCCGCCCGTTGTCTGACACTAGTCGGCGAGGGATGCCGAACCGACAAATGATGTGTTGCGATGAATTTTTTAACCATATTCTTACTAGCTGCTCGGCCTCCACCCACTTGGAGAAATAGTCTACCGCCACTAGTAAAAATTTCGCCTGGTCGCCATCGGAAATGGACCCACAATATCCATTCCCATTGATCGAACTGACATGAGATGGTTGATGCCTTCATCTCCTCTCCCGGTCGGTGGGAGAAGTTGTGATACTTCCGGCATGAAAGGCATGTAGATACCGTCCGAGCGGCATCTGCTTGTAAAGTTGGCCAAAAGTATCCGGCCAAGAGGATCTTCTGCCAATGAGCGTCCGCCCGGATGACCCCGCATGATCCTTGATGTACTTCCTGGAGGATGTAAGCTGAGTCCTCACGCTTTCTTGTAAAGCTGATCTCCGATGAGTGTGAACCGACCGGCTCTTCTTCCGAGGAGCCCCGCATATTCATCGGATGGTGTGGTGCCCGAACTGAGGAATTCTATAATAGGTGTCCTCCAACCACTGGAAATGCGAGGCCTTGATCCGATCGACATGCGCCACCAGAGCGTTTTTTCAATTGGTTGTTGAAGGCGACCGGCGTTATTGAGCTCGCTAGTTTGGCTAACTCATCGGCACCTGGTTCTCCGCTCGGGATCTTCTCAATAAGCACCTCTCGAAAGTAGCTTTGAGTTTTCAAAGGCCTCGACGAGAGTTTGAGCCGAATACGCTGATTTCAAGGTGCCGAAAGTTGCCGAGGCCAACCGTGAATCGAATAGAGTGTCACCGAGCGCCCCACATGCCGTGCCGCCGCAATCCGGCCATGAGAGCCTCATACTCGCTCATTGTTAGTAGCTTTGTAATCTAGCCGGACGGATAGGTGCATCTTTTCTTCATGAGGTGAGAGTAGTAATATTCCGATCCCACTTCCAAGCCGAGTGGAGGATCCATCCACATATATTCTCCACATAGCTTCCGGCTCTGGCCTTTGCACTTCGGTCACAAAATCAGCCAAGGATTGGGCTTTAATCGCCGAGCGGGGCTGATATTGGATGTCAAATTCACTCAATTCTGTCGTCCACTTGATAAGCCGTCCGGACACTTCTGGATTCAACAGCACTCTTCCAAGTGGACTGTTCGTCCGGACAATAATGGTATGAGCCAAGAAATATGGTCGCAGGCGCCGAGCGGCTAGAACTAAAGCAAAGGCCAACTTCTCAAGCCCAGTGTAGCGAGATTCAGCATCTTTTAAAATGTGGCTTAGAAAATACACCGGCTGTTCTTCGCCGTTCGCCCTCACAAGTGCTGAGCCTACAGCATGCTCAGTTGACGATAGATACATATAAAGTGACTCACCCCCGACCGGCTTGGCTAACACTGGTAGAGAATTAAGATATGTCTTCAACTCTTCAAATGCTCGGTCACATTCTTCATCCCACTGGAATTTAGTAGCCTTGCACAGGATCTTGAAGAATGGCAGGCTCCGGTCGGCGGTTCTGGAGATGAATCTCGATAGAGCGGTTATCCGACCGGTCAACCTTTGCACTTCTCTTGTATTTCTTGGGGGCGGCATGTCTTGCAGTGCTTTAATCTTGCTGGGATTTGCTTCAATTCCCCGCTCGGTCACTATATACCCCAGAAAACGCCCTCCTTTGGCTCCGAACAGGCACTTTTGGGGGTTTAGTTTGACTCCATATTTGCGCAGCGTTCGGAAGGTTTCTTCCATATCCTTGAAAAGATCGGCCGCTCGAACGGATTTGATAAGAATGTCGTCCACATAAACTTCCAGATTCCGCCCGATCTGCTCCTTGAAAACCTTGTTCATCAAGCGTTGATAGGTGGCTCCGGCATTCTTCAATCCGAACGGCATCACATTGTAACAATATGTGCCGTCAGCCGTTACGAAGCTTACTTTTTCTTGGTCTTCCCGGGCGAGCGGTACTTGATGATATCCTTGGTAAGCATCAAGCATGCAAATTAGTTCGCAGCCGGCCGTGGAGTCCACCAACTGATCTATCCGGGGCAGAGGATAAAAATCCTTGGGGCATGCCTTGTTTAAATCTCGAAAGTCGATGCAGACCCTCCACTTGCCGCCCGGCTTGGAGACCAAGACTACGTTGGCCAGCCAGCTCGGGTACTGCACCTCGCGTATTTTCCACCTCCGCCCGGATAATGGCATTCTGCTCGGCGCTGAAGTCCCTTTTTCTCTGCTTCACTGGTCGAGCGTCCGGTCGGACATGCAATTCATGCTGCGCTAGGCTCGACGAAATTCCAGGTAACTCATGTGTCGACCAAACGAAGACATCATGATTTCGTTGGAGGCATTGAATCAGCTTCTCCTTCTGTTCTTTCCCCAGATCAGAGGCGATAAAAGTCGTGGCCTCCGATCGGGTCGGATGGATCTGGACTTCCTCCTTTTCATCATAAATTAAAGCAGGAGGTTTCTCGGTTATGGCGTGTACCTCAATTCGGGGCGCCTTCCGAGCGGAACAAGCTTCTGCTCGGATCATCTCTATATAGCACCGCCGAGCTGCTAGCTGATCTCCCCGCACTTCTCCTACTTTGTCCTCCACGGGGAACTTTATCTTCAGGTGGAAGGTTGAGACAACCGCTCGGAATTCGCCGAGCGCCGGTCGTCCCAAAATGACGTTGTAGGATGAGGGAGAGTCGACCACCACGAAGTTTATTGTCCGGTCCTCCGAGCGGCTCTTCTCCAAATGAGGTGGCTACCGGATTTGTCCGACCTATCAACTTTGTCTGTAAACCCGTGAGAGCGGGTCATGGCAGTTCGGCTCGATCAATTTGCAATTGATCGAACTTCTTGAATATGATGTTGACCGAGCCCCTGTGTCAAATATGCTGTGAATGGTGTAATTTGCTATTACCGCTTTAATGAGCAACAAGCGTCGTCGTAGGCACTTCAACTCCTTCTAAGTCCCCGGTCCGAAGTGATTTCCTCACTTGCCGCTCTTGGTGCTGATCGTGGATCTGCAATGACGACGCCCGCTTTTCTCGCTCGGTTGGAATCTCCTCCGGTCGCCCACCAGAATAACGCTGATCTCGCCCGAAGTATTGCTCCTATTTTCCTCCTCCCGAGCCGACCGGTCGTGGACTTCTCCGACGCCCGCGATTCTCCCGCCTCGTGGATCGGTGCCGATCGGTGTTCACGGTGTCGCCCCTCGGTGGGTCCGGTCACGCTTCATGAGTCCCACGTCTCTGTCGATGGGAGGCGCACTGCCGCTCGGCTTTCACGGGAACAGATTGGACACAAAGGGAAGGCTTCAGAATCCCTCGTGTTGTGTGTATCCGTCTGGTGGAATTTGCGTAACATAGGGTCCACCTCTTCTTTGGCTTGGGCGGCGCAGCCCACTTTGCGTATGCGATCCGACGTGAGGGGATCAATTGCTTCACCCCTCGGTCCTCCGGGTGGCACGAGCGGTGTCCAAGCTCGGCATGAGCAGTCTTGCGCGGAGTTTCCTTTTTCCGGCTTGCGCTTCTTCCACATTTATATATTCATTGGCCCGATGTAGCATGTGATCATAATCTCGGGCGGCGGATGAGCGACCGGAAGAAGTCCCCATCCACAAGGCCTTGTGTGAAGGCATTCATCATCGTCCTCAGATGGCCGTTGGAATATCCATCGCCACTTGGTTGAATCGCTGAATATAGCCCTCAAGCGATTCTCTCGGCTCTTGCTTGATGGCGAATGTTGACACTTGTCTTTGATAACGCCACCACTCGCGAAGTGGTGGAGGAAGGCCGCTCGAATTCCTTGAAGCTCGTGATGGATCCGTCCGCAACCTTCGAAACCACCGCTGAGCCGATCCCAGAGGGTGGTAAGGAAAACTTACACTTTACTCCATCCGTATGCGATGGAGTGTGGTCAGATATCGAACTTACCTGGATGATCATCCGGTCCGTTGTTCCATTGTATTCGCCGATCGTTGAGGCACGAGTGCTTGGGCAGAGGGTCTCGAGGATAACCTCCGAAAATGGCGATTGATCCGCCGGGAGGAGTCCGCCGGGAGCTTTCCTTCCTTCGTCATCCCGCCTGGCATTTCATCCGAGGAAGATCCTATCTCTCTGGCTGGTATGGCTTGGGTGCGAAATAAGGCCCGATGGAATGCTACGGTGACTGGAGGTGCTTCCGCTCGGCCACCAGACGCAGATGTTGCTTGTTGCTCCGCCCGCTCGGCGGATGCTTTTTGTTTTTGCTCCATGAGTTTGGCGGCCCTTATCTCGACCAAAGCGTCGAGTTCTTCCCTTGAAAGCGTCACCGTGTGTTGTCGTCCAGCCTCGTCCATTGTCTCCGATCGGATGCAGGAGCGTTTCCCACAGACGGCGCCAATTTGATCCTGTCCGAACCAAGAGTCAGCGGACGCTGGGCACGTGGCGCTCTCTGCTGGATCCTCGAGTGCTCCGGCGAACCTGCAACAAAACCGAGCCGGGAGGGGTGTCCCGGCGACGGTCCTCCGACGCTCAAGTCAGGCGAGGAATGACAAAAAGGTGGCCTCAAGATGAAGACGTGCATACCTCCGGTGAAGAAATTTGGGCCTTATATAGACCCCTCGAAGAAGCCTGGGCGCGCCAATCAAAGCAATCACCTGCATTTGACCATGCCCAGGCATGGGTCTCTCAGAAGGGCCATGCCCAGATATGGATCCGTCAGAAAAGGCGTCCCTGAGGCCATACTGCTACTGTATCAACCTTTCCATGATGTGACGGCAAGATCCTCCATCGTGCGATCTTGTGTACGGCCTAATCATCAGACATGCTTCTACCGATATCCCATATCCCGAGCCGAGCGCATAGGCCGCTCGGCCACCTTTTTGTCCCCTCGCCCTTATTTTGTCCGGGCGGGTTGCCCGCTCGGCTCTTTGGCCCCTGCCGTTCGGGCTCCCGGTCGGCCCTTCGATCCTCCTGCCTTGGCGTCGGACACCCAACCCCATGGATGGGTTATCTCTAACTCCGCTCGGACCAACCCGGCTGATCGGCTCGGCCATTAACCGCTTAGTCAGCCCTTCATCGGTTCTCAAGCTAAGACCCTTCAGGAAGTGGGTCCCCCATTCTTACTGCCGGATCACTTGCCTTCCCTTCAAGTCTAGTCGAAGGAGGCAGTGAGTCCGACTGACTGGACTATATGTGTCCGAGCGGGCGGCCGCCCATAATCTTCCTTTTAGCCGTTCGGCCCTTATGCCGGATTCAGCCGCTCGGCTCTTCGTTTCGGATGCCTTGTTGTTCAACGTGGACGTTTGCTTGCTTAAATCTTCTCGAAAATCATGCAAATCCTTCCCATTAAGTCGCAGCATGCGCGGTATGACGCGCATTAATTGCGCCTAGTGGCAAGGCGCCACGTGGCTCTTCTCACGTGGCGGCGATGCTTAGTACGATGGGACGCGATTGCTTTGAAATAGACGGTCGGATGAGGGCCTCGTCTTTCGTGACCTGCATCCGACGGCGGAGGCCAACCAACCTCGGCAGTATAAAGCCTCCGTCTACTTCCTTCGCCGCATGCTTGCTCGTGCGTTGTCCTTCCGCCTCTTCTTCTGCTGCGACCTCCGACGATCCAGTTCCTGTTTTTCGGCGGCTACCACCCCACCGGTGATCTTTTCCGCCCGTTTCCTTCTCAGTGAGTCTTCTCCCTTCGTTTACAAGGTCCTCCCAAGTCGTTTTGCCTCTTTCGTTCCCGTTCCTCTGTTTTCTTGCCCTCTTATTGCTTCTCCGAGATGGCAAGCTCCTCTGAGCCCGCTGTTGGTGTTCATGGCCCTTGGTATATGACCATGGAGAGTCGGTTTGATGAAGAGGGCGCTCGGCGTCTTGTTCGGACGTATGGGATCCCTGATGACCACGAAATAATTATAGCCGACCCGTCCGATCGGCCCCATAACCCGCCGATCGGCACCATTTGCTTTTTTCTAGACCAATTCCAGGGCGGCCTTAGATTTCCTACCCATCCATTCATTTTGGAGGTTTGTAATTATTTCCGCATCCCGCTCGGCCAGCTTGTGCCGAACTCCTTTAGGTTGCTGAGCGGGGTGGTTGTCCTCTTTAAGCTGCATAGTATCCCACTTGACCCCAAAATATTCCACTTCTTCTTCTACCCCAAACAATCCGAGTTGGGCACTTTCATTTTCCAGAGTAGAATAGGCTTTAAATTTTTTGATAATATGCCGACCTCCAACAAGCACTGGAAGGAATTTTTCTTCTACATCCGACTTCCCGAGCGGCCGGCATTTCGAACCAAATGGCAGACCGCTGTGCCGACTCAGCCGGAGCTCGGCAAGTTCGTATAATCCACCTATCTTCATGCAAATAACGGTTGTCCGTCACGATACAAGATCGACGATTCTCTCAAGGTGTATATATTTTTGTTATCTCCGCTCGGCCAATCTTCCCTACCGTATGGGTAAGAGACTCTTTACTCCTTCACCTTTTTATCTAACTGATTTTAATTTCTCCTATTGCATTTGAAGTCATGTGGCGCCCAAAGCTACCGCTCATCCAAATCAAGGCGTGGAGATCGAGGCGGCCACCAAAAGGAGCTCGCGGGGGTCTCATCCCACCGCCTGCAGATGCGGAGAGGGGGCGAGTCACCGAAGAGATGCTGCCCATCCGCTCAACGGAGGTTGAGGCGGATCTCGCTTTCCTGGCCCCGCCGAGTGAATTCCGTCCAGGGATCCACCGCTAGAACTTCGCCGAAAACGTCGAAGAGATCCGGTCCTCCGCCACCCCAAGAGGGGGAACCACATGAGCCGATCGGCGTAACTCGCCCGATCGCACGCCATCGCAGATCGGGACTCCTGTGACATCGCCTCCCGCGCAGCCCACCGACTCTCCTCCCGGACTCGTCGCCGCTTACATCGGTTGGGCGAAACTTCCACCATAGGGGAGTCCTCGCCAGGCTGAGGAAGCGCCGACGGCCACCCAACCATCAAGACCACCCTCCGATTCCCATCGGAGGAATATTTATCGTCTGCCGATCGGCCCTCAAGCCCCGTTCACGAAATAACTCGACGGGCCCGCTTGAAGCTTTTGAGGACGCCAGATTCAGCTGCCCTCATGACGCAAGCAACTTAGCGACAACAACATGCAAGAAAGCCACCTGTATTCATTTTTCTTCCTGCTCCATGCCACTATTTGATTCCTGATTTCATTATTTCCTTTACACATTGGCCGAGCAAATCGCCACTAGCCGCTTGGCTAGCCAGCTGGAGGGTCTCTGGAAAACTTCAATTGTTTGGGGTCCGCCACGAGCGGAGAAACAAACCTCGAGGCCGAACGGAAGAAGGCCGATCCGTCATGGAGGTGGCCCGACCAAGACTTGTGAAGAAGCGGGGACGGGCGTGAAGCGCGCTTAGTGGCCGAAGAGGCGAGCGATTCATGATCCGATAAAATGAAAGTCAAGTCCGGACCCTAGATCGCCAGCTCAGAAGCTAAAGGTCGAGCCGGATGCCGAGCGAGAGATCCGTTTGGCAGAACGCACAAAGGCCGAGGTGGACTCAAGGCTGTTCAAGACACCTTAACCGCTTCCCGAGCACTCGAAAATATAAAGAGGGTGAGCCGAGTCGCCCAGCGTACCACAGAATACCTCCACCGGAGAGGTTCGGCCTAAATTCGTGGCAACGCCTCTTCCACTTTACCAAGCGGTCAAGGTCACCGTGACATACTTGAAGAAAGGGGCCACCTTCCCGAGGAAATGCCGACCTGGCGGCCATGATTGATGATATTCTCGACGCCTTCTTCAGCTTTGAAGACCCCGAGTGAGGCGGGTTATTTCGAGTACCTTCAGATTTCATCCGCTCGCGGATGTAAAATTTTTGTGGGTGCCGTTCGGCATAATTCTTCTTCTAAAGAAACGCTGCTCCTTTGTTTGTTTTCCTACTCATTGTCCATAATATTCTTCTGTTTGCTTAACGTTGATACTTAGAGTCATCCCGCTCTTAAGGGTTCTCCTTCACGCGTCCGATCGGCTTGGCACATTGCATAGGGTCCGAGCGAGGTAGCCTACTCACTTTGCACGATCCCGCTGCGTGAAGTCCACAAAGCCGAGTATCGAGGACCAACTCCCAATCGGCCTGAATTTTTAATATTTGTAGTTTCACGGTCTTACTTTGATATTCGCTCTTCCGCCGGATGTTTATAGCCCATCGCTCTCGATTTTAATGACGGTGCTTCGCGGCGCGGATGTTTATAGCCGATCGGCGCGGCTCGATTTTTAACGACGGTGCTCGTCAGCGGATGTTTATAGCCGATCGCCGCGGCTCTCAATTTTTACGGTGCTCGTCGGCATGGATGTTTATAGCCGATCGGCGGCTCTCGATTTTTAACGACGGTGCTCGTCGGGCGGATGTTTATAGCCGATCGCGGCTCTCGATCTTAACGACGGTGCTCGTCGGCGCGGATGTTTATAGCCGATCGGCGGCTCGATCTTAACGACGGTGCTCGTCGGTCTTCCGCCGGAGGGTTTATAGACGCCGGCTGCCTCTACGGTTTAACGTCGGGCTAGACGGCCTCGAGGTTGACTCCTTACTGTGTCAAGCGACCTTGGCCTTCATATCCCGCCTTGAACAATATTTATGCCCTACCGAACAAGACGGGTCATTCGCCGCGAACCCGATGGCAGGAGGCTTTCACTATTCGGTGCTCGCCTGGATAATCCCTATGCCCCTTTTACCCAAGAACGTACTGGCCGAACTCAGGGTCGCTTCGAGCATTTTGGCTCGGATAATTTATATCCGTCCGAATGGTACGGGCTTCCCTTTTTAGAGCGTTTGGCGCCAATTTGATCCGCATACCTCCGTGGCGGTTCGGGACTTCGTTGTCGAGCACTTGGCTCGAAAACCATATACCGGCCGACTGGCCTCGCTCGTGCAATAACCTCCTCTATCATCCCGAAAGCAGTAGGCTTTGGTTTCCTTCCACACTAGTATGCAGTCTACCGAACCGCCGGGTCTTCGATTTCAATGTCGCTTTATTCTATACGCATTTCTACCGAACTGGGTCTTCGGGTTCAATTCCTCGGATACAAACCTCCCGGAGCTCGGGGGCCTTCGGTTTACGATGAGAATGCCTTATATTCGCTCTTTTGACTTTTCATCTCTGCATTTCAAGTATTTAGTCGAAAATGAAATACAGGGTGATTTACGGTGATACACCTTTCACCCCGCCTGGTAAGGTGGAGGTGGTTCGCGCTCCACGGCCTATCTAGCCGTCCGTCCTCATCCTCCGGATAATACGCGCCCGAGCGGAGCTGATGATTTTGAAAGGGCCCGCCCATGGAGCTTCAAGCTTGCCGACGTCGCCGACCGGCTTGACTTTCTTCCAGACAAGATCGCCGACTTGGAACGATCCGGGAATTACGCCGGTTGTAGTTTTGCTTCATCCGTGACGGTATGCCATCAGCCGAACAGACGCCTTTGCCCTCTCCTCTTCTACCAAGTCCAGCTCCTTCTTTGTTCGGCGTTGTCATCATCATAGCTCGATCCTCTGGCTGACTCAACGCCGACTTCGACCGGTATGATGCCTCACCGCCATATACCAAATGGAATGGTGTGACTCCTGTCCCTTCTTTTGGCGTCGTTCGGATAGCCCACAAGACCGGCATTCATCCGCCAACTCCTTCCCAAATGGTCGAGCCGAGCGAGAATACGAAGAATTTCCCGGGACTTCAGCTTGACCGCTGCTCCGAGGATAGGCCACGGACGTGAAATGTTGCTCAATGCCGTAGCTTTGCACCAATCCTCTAACATCTTCCCTGAACTGCCACCCGTTGTCGGACACTAGTCGGCGAGGGATGCCGAACCGACAAATGATGTGTTGCCGGATGAATTTTTAACCATATGTTCAGTGATCTTTGCCAGCGGCTCCACCCACTTGGAGAAATAGTCTACCGCCACTAGTAAAATTTCCTCTGCCCTGCCGCCATCGGAAATGGACCCACAATATCCATTCCCCATTGATCGAACGGACATGAGATGGTTGATGCCTTCATCTCCTCTGCCGGTCGGTGGGAGAAGTTGTGATACTTCTGGCACGAAAGGCATGTAGATACTGTCCGAGCGGCATCTGTTTGTAAAGTTGGCCAAAAGTATCCGGCCAAGAGAATCTTCTTGGCCAACGAGCGTCCGCCCGGATGACCTCCGCATGATCCTTGATGTACTTCCCGGAGGATGTAAGCTGAGTCCTCCGAGCTTACACATTTCAGCAAAGGGCGCGAGAAAGCTTTCTTGTAAAGTTGATCTCCGATTAGTGTAAACCGACCGGCTCTTCTTCTGAGGAGCCGGGCTGCATATTCATCTGATGGTGTGGTGCCCGAACGGAGGAATTCTATAATAGGTGTCCTCCAGTCATTTGAAAACGCGAGGCCTTGCATCCGGTCGACATGCGCCACCAGCAGCGTTTTTTCAATTGGTTGCTGAACGGCGACCGACGTTATTGAGCTCGCGAGTTTGGCTAACTCATCGGCCTCCTGGTTCTCCGTTCGGGGAATCTTCTGAATAAGCACCTCTCGGAAAGCAGCTTTGAGTTTTTCAAAAGCCTCAGCGTAGAGTTTGAGCCGAACACTGTTGATTTCAAAGGTGCCGGAAAGTTGCTGAGCGGCCAACTGTGAATCAGAATAGAGTGCCACCCGACCGGCTCCCACATGCCGTGCTGCCTGCAATCCGGCTATGAGGGCCTCATACTCTGCTTCATTGTTAGTAGCTTTGTAATCTAGCCGGACGGATAGGTGCATCTTTTCTTCATGAGGTGAGAGTAGTAATATTCCGATCCCACTTCCAAGCCGAGTGGAGGATCCATCCACATATATTCTCCACATAGCTTCCGGCTCTGGCCTTTGCACTTCGGTCACAAAATCAGCCAAGGATTGGGCTTTAATCGCCGAGCGGGGCTGATATTGGATGTCAAATTCACTCAATTCTGTCGTCCACTTGATAAGCCGTCCGGACGCTTCTGGATTCAACAGCACTCTTCCAAGTGGACTGTTCGTCCGGACAATAATGGTATGAGCCAAGAAATATGGTCGCAGGCGCCGAGCGGCTAGAACTAAAGCAAAGGCCAACTTCTCAAGCCCAGTGTAGCGATTCAGCATCTTTTAAATGTGGCTTAGAAAATACACCTACTGTTCTTCGCCATTCGCCCTCATAAGGCCGACAGCATGCTCGGTTGACGACGATACATATAAAGTGACTCACCCGCAGTCGGTTTGGCTGGTAGAGAATTAAGATATGTCTTCAACTCTTCAAATGCTCTACCACATTCTTCATCCCATCGAATTTAGTAGCCTGCAGATCTTGAAGAATGGCAGTTCGGCCGGTGGTTCCGAGATGAATCTCGATAGAGCGGTTATCCGACCGGTCAACCTTTGCACTTCTCTTGTATTTCTTGGGGCGGCATGTCTTGCGTTGCTTTAATCTTGTCGATTTGCTTCAATTCCCGCCGTCACTATATACCCAAACGCCTCCTTTGGCTCAACAGGCACTTTTGGGGTTTAGTTTGACTCCATATTTCTGCAGTGCTCGGAAGGTTTCTTCCATATCCTTGAAAAGATCGGCCGCTCGAACGGATTTGATAAGAATGTCGTCCACATAAACTTCCGATTCCTCCCGATCCGCTCCTTGAAAACCTTGTTCATCAAGCGTTGATAGGTGGCTCGGATTCTTCAATCCGAACGGCATCACATTGTAACAATATGTACCGTCGGCAGTCTTACCTTTTCTTGGTCTTCTCGAGCGAGCGGTACTTGATGATATCCTTGGTAAGCATCAAGCATGCAAATTAGTTCGCAGCCGGCCGTGGAGTCCAATCTATCCGGCGAGGATAAAACTTGGGGCATGCCTTGTTTAAATCTCGAAAGTCGATGCACCTCCACTTGCCGCCCGCTTGAGACCAAGACCACGGCCCACTGCATCACTGCAGATGTGGTCGGCCTTGAGTTTTTCCACCTCCGCCCGGATAATGGCATTACGCTCGGCACTGAAGTCCCTTTTTCTTTGCTTCGAGCGTCCGGTCGGACATGCAATTCATGTTGCGCTAGACTCGGCGAAATTCCGTAACTCATGTGTCGACCAAACGAAGACATCATGATTTCGTTGGAGGCATTGAATCAGCTTCTCCTTCTGCTCTTTCCCCGGATCGAGGCGATAAAGTCGTGGCCTCCGATCGGCCGGATGGATCTGGACTTCCTCCCTTTCATCATAAATTAAAGCAGGAGGTTTCTCGGTTATGGCGTGTACCTCAATTCTCCAGGCGGCAAGCTTCGCTCGGATCATCTCTATATAGCACCGCCGAGTCATGCTAGCTGATCTCCCCGCACTTCTCCTACTTTGTCCTCCACGGGAACTTTATCTTCAGTGAAAGGTTGAGACAACCGGAATTCCGATGGCCGTCCCAAAATGACGCTAGGATGAGGGAGAGTCGACCACCACGAAGTTTATTGTCCTGGTCCTCCCGAGCGGCTCTTCTCCCAGGTGGCCAGGATTTGTCCGACCTACTGAACTTGCCGTGAACCCGTGAGAGCGGGTCATGGCAGCCTCGGCCGATCAATTTGCGCTGATCGAACGCCTTCTTGAATATGATGTTGACCGAGCCCCCTGTGTCAACAAATACGCGGTGAATGGTGTAATTTGCTATTACCGCTTTAATGAGCGCGTCGTGGGGCACTTCAACCTTCTAAGTCCCCGGTCCAAAGTGATTTCCTACCACTTGCTCGCTTGGTCAGCAATGACCAGTGGATCTGCAATGACGGACGCCCGCCTTTCGGCTCGGTTGGAATCTCCTCCGGCCGCCCACCAGCAATGATGTTGATCCCCGGGAAGTATTGCTCCTATTTTCCTCCTCCCGAGCCGACGGCCGTGACTGCTTCTCCGGACGCCCGCGATTCTCCGCCTCGTGGATCGGTGCCGACGGGTGTCTGGTGTCGCCCCGGTGCGGGTCCGGCCACTTCATGAGTCCCTACGCCTGCCGATGGGAGGCGACCGTCGTTCGGCTTTCCGGACAGGGTGGGCACAAAGGAAGGCTTCAGCAATCCCTCGTGTTGTGTGTATCCGTCTGGTGGAATTTGCAGAACATAGGGGTCCACCTCTTCTTTGGCTTGGATGAGCGGCACCACTTTGACGTGCGATCGGACGTGAGGGATCGAATTGCTTGACCCTCGGTCCTCGGTGGTCAGCTGAGCGGTGTCTTGCTCACGCAGATGACAGTATGGCTTCACGAGTTTCCTTTTTCCGAGCGGCTTGCGCTTCTTCCACATTTATATATTCATTGGGTCCGATGTAGCATGTGATCATAATCTCGGGCGGCTTTTGGATGAGCGACCGGAAGAAGTCCCCATCCACAAGGCCTTGTGTGAAGGCATTCATCATCGTCTCTGTGGCCGTTGGAATATCCATCGCCACTTGGTTGAATCGAATATAGCCTCAAGCGATTCTCCGGCCTTGCTTGATGGCGAATAAGTCGACACTTGTCTTTGATAACGCCGACCACTCGCGAAGTGGTGGAGGAAGGCCGCTCGAATTCCTTGAAGCTCGTGATGGATCCGTCCCAACCTTCAAAACCGCTGAGCCGATCCCAGAGGGTGGTAAGGAAAACTTACACTTTACTCCATCGTATCGATGGAGTGTGGTCAGATATCGAACTTACCGGATGATCATCCGGTCCGTTGTTCCATTGTATTCGCCGATCGTCTGAGGCACGTAGTGCTTAGGCAGAGGGTCTCGTAGGATAACCTCCGAAAATTGGCGATTGATCCGCTCGGGAGGAGTCCGCTCGGGAGCTTTCCCTTCCTGCCATCCCGCCTTGGCATTTCATCCGAGGAAGATCCTCTATCTCTTCGGGCTGGTATGGCTTCGGGTGCGAAACAAGGCCCGATGGAATGCGACGGTGGTTGGAGGTGCTTCCGCTCGGCCACCAGACGCAGATGTTGCTTGTTGCTCGGCGGATGCTTTTGTTTTGCTCCATGAGTTTGGCGGCCCTCATCTCGACCAGAGCCTCGAGTTCTTCTGCTGAAAGCGTCACTGCATTGTCGCCCACCGCCCATTGTCGTTGATGCGAGCGTTCCCACAGACGGCGCCAATTTGATCCTGTTCCAAGAGTCATGGACGCCGGGCACGTGGCGCTCTCTGGATCCTCGAGTGCTCCGCGAACTGCAACAAAACCGAGCCGGAGGGGTGTCCCGGCGACGGTCCTCCGACGCTCAAGTCAGCGAGGAATGACAAAAGGTGGCCTCAAGATGAAGACGCGCATACCTCCGGTGAAGAAATTTGGGCCTTATATAGACCCCTCGAAATGGGCGCGCCAATCAAAGCAATCACCGCATTTGACCATGCCGGGCATGGGTCTCTCAAGGGCCATGCCCAGATATGGATCCGCCGGAAAACGTCCCAAGCCTACTGCTACTGTATCAACCTTTCCATGATGTGACGGCAAGATCCTCCATCGTGCGATCTTGTGTACGGCCTAATCATCAGACATGCTTCTACCGATATCCCATATCCCGAGCCGAGCGCATAGGCCGCTCGGCCACCTTTTTGTCCCCTCGCCCTTATTTTGTCCGGGCGGGTTGCCCGCTCGGCTCTTTGGCCCCTGCCGTTCGGGCTCCCGGTCGGCCCTTCGATCCTCCTGCCTTGGCGTCGGACACCCAACCCCATGGATGGGTTATCTCTAACTCCGCTCGGACCAACCCGGCTGATCGGCTCAGCCATTAATCGCTTAGTCAGCCCTTCATCGGTTCTCAAGCTAAGACCCTTCAGGAAGTGGGTCCCCCATTCTTACTGTCGGATCAGTTATAAAGAATACTTAGTAAGTTCTTGCCACAATAAAAGGTGAAAGGAACAGAAGATCATCTATTACGCAAGCTAAAAAAGTCATTACAGAGATAGTCTGGGCCGAACGGCGGGAATACAAAAAAGTTTATAAAAATGCTCCTCACACATCAAAATCAGAAAGAGCGTCGGGGATGGTGTCCATCACGCTCGCTAGATCCTCGGGGGGGATGGTCAGCTCGGCAGGCAGGTGACCTTTGGTCTTTAGATATCCCACCGCCGCCTTGATCGCCTCCTCGAACATGAGGGATATCTTGTCGGTGAACTTCTCTCCGAAGCCCTCCGAGCAAAGGAACGCTTTCCTCACTTCGTCAAAGCGGGCCGACTCCCCCTCTTGGTATTCCTTGAGCGCGGCGTGGGCGGCATCGCTGGCGGCGCTCTGCCAAATCTCCGTCGAATCTTTGGAGATCCGCCGAGCGGCCCTCCTTCTCGGTGGCCAGCAGGGCGTCCAAGTCTTTGATGCGTTGTTCCAACCCCCTGATCTCCACCTTCATACGGTCCATATCATTGATGGCCTGTTGCTTCCGAGTGGTCGCCGTTTTGAGCTCCTTCTCTCGTTGCTTGATCATCGCTTCAAGCCGAACGACTTTGCTCGCCAAATCGTTAGCCCTTTTCCGTTCAGCATCCAGCGATTTTTTGGCCTTCTCCAGAGCGGCAGTCGACTGCCCGTTACCCCCCGCGGTTTTTTGTTTTTTCAACTCGTCCTCCAGCTCGGCCAATCGATCGCTAATAGCGATCTGCTCCACCCAGTTCTACCAACAAATGTCCACAGGTTAAAAACATAATTCGAATATGCAAACAAAGAAAAGGAGAGCATACCCCGGTGGCCTGTTGAAGGTTGCTATCGCCGAGCTGCCCAGGAGTCATCTTGGCTATGCGACGCCGAGCATCTATCCAAGCTTGGGCAAGAGGGCCCGTCAGAGTAATCTGCTGCTCGGGGACCATTGGCCGATCAGCAGCAGCCATGTACGCCTCTGAGGGGAGGCGCAGAACGGTCTTTATCAAATTCTGGCCGCTCGGCTCGCTCTGAGAAGCAGCGGCCTTATCGGACGGCCCACCGGCATAAGAGGAGGGAAGCTCACCCATACGCCTGATACGGTGCAAAGTTCTGGAAGGGCTGGACGGCGGCATCTCAGAGCTGGCCCTCGGAGAACCCTGAGGGGTTGGGGTACTCTCGAGGGAAACCGTCCCGGACAGCATCGGTGCGCCCGCGCTCCGCTCGGGCAGTGGCTCATCAAGTTTAGAGGCAGGGGCAGATTCTGGTCGTCGGCGCTTCCGAGTGCGTAGCGGCACATCATCGGCCGAACGACCCTCTACCTCAGCCTCGGTAGGAGGTTCTAGGTCGCCCGCGGCCTCATTGTGAAAGGCAGGGACATCTGAGGCTTCGGGGACAGTTGGTGCCCCCTCACCTTCTCCGCCGGCCGGATCAGATGGAGCAAGGCCCCGCTCGGCGGCCTCCTTGTTCGTCACCTCCTCAATCTGAGCGGCCTTCAGTTTGAGCTTCTCGGTAGCTCTGGCACGCCACATGACTTCAGCTGCAGAAGCAAAAAATAAATCAGTTAGAACAAAACAAATGGGAAGATAAGGAAACTTACTCATGTTGTAGGGCAGATCGGCTGGGATAGAAGACAAGCCGAATATATGCATCTCGTCAATATGATAGCGCTGACCGACTAGCCGTTCGGCTGCATGGAGATAGTCCGCGTCGCTTCTAAACTTGCCGAGCTCCGGTTGCGCGGGCATAGCCGTCTGCCATTTGGTGCGGAAAGTCGGCCGCTCGGGAAAACGTATATAGAAAAAATGCTCCTTCCAATATTTGTTGGAGCTCGGCATATGATCAAAAAGCACGAAGCCTATCCTAGACTGGAAAACAAAGTTACCCCACTCGGCTTGCTTGGGATAATAAAAGTAGTGGAATATTTTTGGGTCCAAGGGATGTTCACTAATGAACAAAAGATAATCGCTGTTTGGCATAGCGAGGTGCCGAGCGGAATGCGGAAATAGTTGCAGACTTCTAAGAAAAATTTGTGAGGTGGAAAACGCAGTCCGGCCAGAAATTGGTCTCGGAAGAAAAGCACTGTGCCGAACGGCGGTTCATGAGGCCGATCGGCCGGTGTGGCTAACACTATTTGGTGGTCGGTCGGCAGGTCATAAGTCCGGACGAGACGCAATGCGTCTTCCTCATCAAAACGGCTCTCCATGGTCGTGTACCATAGACCTGGAGCGCCGCCGATCGACTGTGAAGTGCTAGTCATGGTCAAGGGACGAGAATATAAGATTCCGAGGGAAGGGGTGAGCAAAGAATGGAGAAAAGCCGATTGAAGGAAACGGGTAACAAAAAGAAGAAAGCGCTGGGAACAAGAAAAAAGGCCTTACAAACAAAGAAGATGATCGACGAAGGGCTGAGGTTTGCCGAAGAGTTGAGGGGCGAGGTCGCCGGAAGAGAAAACGAGCAGAGAAGTGCCGGAGGCGAATGAAGCAGCGAGGCGGCGGCGGAAGCGGAGCCGCAAGCTTTATATTGCCGCCCGGAAGCAACCTCCACCGTCCGATCCAGGTCATTGATAACGAGGTCATCATCCAGCCGTTCATTTCAAACGGCGGCTGTCCCATCGGAAGTGACGCCACCGCCATGCGCTGACAAGCGCACGATCGCCACGCGTCAGCGAGATACTGGCCGCATTTAATGAGCTCCCCTTACCGTGCGCAGTGCACGTGATAAACAGTGGGGGGGAGCATTGGACATGGATTCCGAGAGAAGCACAAGGCACGGACAAGATACTGCCGAACGGATGAGCATCCTTATGCCTGGCCGAGCGGATTAATGCAAGGATCATTGCTCAGTCAGATCGGCAGTCCAGTCAGTCGGACTTCGCCTCCTTCGACTAGACTCGAGGGGGAGGCAAGTGATCCGGCAGTAAGAATGGAGGACCCCATTTAGCAGAGTCAACGCCGCGAGGAGGGCCAAAGGCCTTGGCCGAGCGGATAAGGAGGGCGACGACCAGCTGAAGCTTCCGAGCGGAAGCAATACACCCCGCCGGAGTCGGGGTTCCGACGCTCATGATGAACAGTAGGAAAGGCCGAGCAGAGGGCCTGCTCGGCCGAAGGAATAAAACATCAACGCTGCGAACAGTCCAGAGAGCACATGACCAGGAACCTCCCGCGCGGATCAGAACACCCGATCGGCCGGACGCGAGGAAACTGCCGACCGGTCGGACGATCGACGGGGAGTCAGAAAAGGCAAGGATAGAAACATCTTCTGACAGCAGATGATATGCAGGATCTTAGGACAAGGGCTCACTGTCCCATCAAAGACGTGCTCGTACTGTAGCAGTAAGGAGTCAGACAAGCTCCTCTGACAAGCCCATACTGGGTATGGGTTGAGGACACGTGTGTGTGCCTCGGTATATGTACATCAGCCTCCTCAGAAGTCTATATAAGGCCTCCACTTCTTCAACCGGAGATACGCGAGTCTTCATCCGACAACCACTTTCATCTATTCCTTCGCCTGACTTGAGCGTCGGAGGGCCGTCGCCGGGACACCCCTCCCGGCTCGGTTTTGTTGCAGGTTCGCCGGAGCACTCGAGGATCTAGCAGGGAGCGCCACGTCCCCAGCGTTCGTTGACCCCTGGTTCGGACAGGATCAGTACGCAATCTTACCCTGCTTGCAAGAGGCTAAATAAGTATCAAAATGACCCTAAAATTATGATTAAAAATATTACAAATACTAGAGCAAGAAAATTCTAAAATTATCATCCAAAGATCAAAATAACTCAAAAACTATCATCTAAATATAAAAAATCCCTAAAGTCATCATCTAAGTATCGAAATATCCTTAAACTTATCATCTAGAATAACCCTAAAATTATGATTAAAAATATTGAAAATACTAGAGATCAAAATAATTAGTATCAAAAACTCTAGAGATCAAAATAATTAGTATAAAAAACTCTAGAGATCATGTAGTATCAAAACCCCTAAAATTATCCATTCTAAAGATAAAAAAATACCCCTAAAATCATAATCTAAATATCAAAATATCTTTAAGATTATCATCTAAGTATCAAATACTGAAGCTAATGCTTGAAAAGTTATACCGTGAGATATTAGAGGAGGGTCGAAATAGGAAGGCCGGTTGGAGTCGCCGAAGGAGAAGTGTGGCTTAGGAGGGCATAGGAGAAGGGAGTAGGAGGCTTTTGTCGGAGTTGCCGGAGCAGGGAGCAGGAGGCTTCCGTTGGAGTCGCTAGAGTTGCCAGAGAAGAGGTGTGCATGGAGAAGAAGAGGAGGTGCAGCACGAGGAAGAAGAAAGAGGGGTGTCGGGAGAAACTAGGGTATTTTTACGAATGTTAGCGGCGATTTTTAAATTTCATCGCTAAAATAATATTTAGCGGTGAAATAGAGTTTTTCGCCGCTAACATATTAATAGTGATTTGGCTGAATTCGTCACCAATATACGAATATTAGCGCTAATTTGGCCGAATTCGTCGCTAATATACGAAACCATTAGCGACGAATTAGTCCCATTCGCCGCTAACCTATCTTTTAAAACGGGACCACCTAAACCTTATTAGCAATGAATTATGAATTTGTTGCTAACATATATTTTTTGTGAAAAAATATGTTGAAAAAATAATATTTACGACAAACTGATATTTCGTCGCAAATTATGCTGGTTAGCTTCGAATTTTAATTTCGTTGCTAATAATTCGTCGCTATTTTACTTTTTGTAGTGTGATTGTGGAGTATATTTCTCATATTCTCTAAGAAATTTCCAAATAACTTGATTTTTATGGTCATTACCCATGATTGCATCAGTATTGATAGTTGCCCATGATTTCGCAAGGACCATATTTTCATCGAGAGATCAAAATCTTCGTTTTGAATCATCCTTCTCTAGTTCAACTTTATGCTCTTCTTGTAATGAGTGTGGTAGCCATTGAGCTGTTGGAACAAATGATACGTTAAAGATTCTTTGTCGCTGATAAATGAGTCAATAGTAGTCATTCTTGATTCATTCGAAAGCATGAATAATGGTTGAATAGGAGAAAATAAGGAGAAGGTATCCCAAATTGGTTGTGGCTACTCATGGATAACCAATCTTGGGGTGGATCAGATAGAGCTCGGGCTGCATTGCTTGGATTCTTCAAGAAATTTTGAAAACTTTGGGAATTTAGAGAAAAAATGAGGATATTAGATGATCCTGTCCGAAAGCTGAATCAACGGATGCTGGGCACGTGGCGCTCTTCGAGTTGCTGACGTGGATCTTCGACCGGTCGTACGGTCCTCCGACGAACCTGCAAGGAAGTCGGGCCGGGAAGGGGTTCCCGGCGACGACCCTCCGACGCTCAAGTCAGGCAAAGCTCAACAAGAAAGTAGCTCCAAGAATCGTAGAATGCGTACCTCCGGCGAAGGATGAGGGCCTTTATATGGGGCTCTGGAGAAGCGGGTGCATACATACCGAGGTGTACACGTGTCCTCAGCCCATACCCCAGTAAGGGTCTGTCAGTGAGCTTACCTGACCCCATACTGCCACAGTCCAAGCACGTCTTCGATGGGACAGCGGAACCCCCTGTCGTAAGATTTGGAGTATGGCCTAAACGTAGAACATGCCGCTGTCAGAAAAAGATGTCCCATGTCCTTTTCCCCTTGCTCTCGGCCGGGCGTCCGGCCGGCCAGCCTCTGCCTTACGTCTGGCCGGACACCTATAGTGGTCTACTTGGGAGATTCTCGGTAATGTGCTTTGTGGAGACTGTTAGCAGTATGCTACCTCATGTCTTCGGCCAAGCGTGCCCTCCGCTCGGTCCTACGATCCTGTACCATGAGCGTCGGGGCCCAGCTTCCTGCTGGGGCGCCTTTTGCCATCAATTAGACACCGGTCAGCCGGCCGGGCGTTCGACCCACCCATCTCCGGTCGGCCACCTGACCCTTTGACTTCCACGTGGCGTTGACTCCCCAGAACGGGGGTCCCCTGTTCTTACCGCCGGATCATTAGACATTTGGGGGAATACAAGTATTCTAAGAAGATGTATTTTTTTCCGTATTTAAAAAATTCAAAAGATTTATAAAAGAAGTATTGTAATTTTTATTCATCTCGAATACAAATCGAGAATGAAAGGAAGAAATAAGTAGGGAGTGAAGAGATTGATAAGATGTATGCAAAAATGAGATTGAATATGTATTTATAGATTTTTTTTAAAATTAAAAAATTAAATTTTGACTATTGAACAACGATTAAAAATTAGTCATTGTTGAATGACTAATTTATTAGCCATTGTTCACCTAGATGCTATTGTTTTTTTTTAATATTTAAAAGAAGACATTATTTTAATATTAAAAAAATATAAAATGTGAATAATCAACTCTAATAAACATAGAGCCGCTTCTTCGTGTTTCACGGCTTCTTGGGTATTGCCATGTTATAATGAGAGCTCGGAGCTTCTATTGTGGATGCCCTAATTAAGCGAGATTAAAAGCATCCATGTTTCTTTATATTATTTTTGAAATTTGAAGTAAATTATATATTTTATTAAATTTAAATAATCATTTTTCACCATACAATGCATAAACTATCCTAAAATTTTCATTATCTTTATTTTTTATTATTTTCTTCTCTCTTCCATTTTTTAATTATTTTTTCTCTCATTACTTAATATTTACTTTTTATTACTCAATCCTTTTTCTTTATTTTTTGTTCTCTATCTAAATTAAATGATATTTTAATATTTAAGTAATGAATTTTATTTCATACATTTAGAAAAATATTATTCATAAAATTTAAATTTAAAAATGGATAGGATAGTTGATGCAAAGATTTTTTTATGTAAAATATAAAATTTAAAATAAATTTTATATTTAGAGAAGCTAATGTAAATGTTTTATGCCTCAAAGTCTAATCTATACATAAAATCCTAAAAAACAAAGGCCGGTAGAAATCAACTGCCGACATACTATCGCGTGTTTTTATATTTATATGATGAATACATCTCTCTATCATCCATTTACAGGATTAATTAGGATAGTTACGTGGGTGTTATTTTTTACCGGATATAAAATATCTTATTAGATATTTAATTTTTTTATACAGAGAATTACTGTGCTAAAATAAAATGTCATTCGTGATTTATTATGAGACCGACGATATTAATCCAATTGGAACAACTGTATTAAAAAAAACCTCAAAAAAGTTTTAAAAATTTAGTCTTGGCACTAACCACCAAATGGTTGCTGTTGTCTTTGTTAGTATTAGTTTTAATATCTTCTGATTTTTAAAATCTATAGCAGAGTTTTTATATTATATGACGTATTATTATTTTAAATATATTGATTCCTCTTTCCTTTTTTTTTTTTTAAAAAAAAAATTATATATGCGTATAATCTCTTTAATTTTATGTAATTTCTCATTTACAAAGTTACATAAGAGTATTTTAATTTTTTTTAAGGCTAGTTATTTAGTCGTTAAAAATAATAGCTATGTAATATCCTCTTATTTGACCTAAAACTTAAATGAAAAAAAAAATTAAAAAAATAAGTATAATGCATTATAATCTTAAACTTTAAAATTATTTTTTCTTTTCAACTCAAAGGACTATTCTTGCAATTTGCGCCCTCCATGACTTAAACATAAGAGGATCTCTGTGGGATATCTCTAACGCCATTAGGGTGTTGATCTCGACAGGACTAATAAGAGGGGCTTTGTGGGATATCTCTAATGCCACTAGAGTGTTGATCTCGGTAGGACTAGTGAGAAGTGAAGATAATGTAATTCTTGGAGATAATTAAGGAGTGTGACGACCTTTCCCATGTCATGGAGTGGAGGATAGTGAATTTGATATGAGGTTGGATTTTGATCCCAACATATTATGGAAAACAATTGGAGTCGTGACAAAGATAATGGGACATGATAGGAGAAACCCCATTGTGTACTTATGATAGTAAAAAGTAGAATCCATCACCCAGCAGCTCGAAAGCATCTTGGGTACCTAGTGGCATACAATAGTAGTAGAATAAATATAATTTTATTTTTCTTTTATATATATATATATATATATATATATATATATATATATATATATATATATATATATATATATATATATATATATATATATAAAATATATAGATATATATATATATATATCTATATATATATATATCTATATATTTATCTTAACATCCTCATCAATTCTATTATAATCTTTTGCTCATGTCAAGTCCTAATTTAACATTTAACTCTATATAATTATATAACAAATCTAATCACCGTTTTATAAATATTATAATATACTGTTGAAATTATTTGTTTCATAGCATTATTATAAAAAAATCAATTAAACACATGTGTCATCTTTAAATAAATAAAGTATATTTAATTCAAAATTTGTGACTGTTTAAATTAATATTTTTTTTTGGAGAAATTCATAATTCTAGTGATCAATAAGCGACATCTATTCGTTAGTTGTTTTCATGAAGATTTTATGAGTGTCATGACTAAATTATTATTTTATACATTATATTTAATCATTATAATTTCTCGCTTTATTGATCATAAATTATCTTAATTAACATAAGATTATACATGTATGTCATAATTATTGTCTGAATGCATAAACAATGTTGCTTATGCCAACATGTGATAATATTTTTTTATCAATTAATAATATTAAATGTTATCAGCACATTTATTAATTTGTAATAAAACTAATCTAAATCGCCGCGCCGTCCTATAAATATCCATGGTGAATAAAAGGCTTAATAATATTTAATTTAATTAACAAAAGAAAATTTGATGGGCGGGAGCAATCATAATCATAAGGATTATATTAGCCGATTGGGTCCCACAAATCGTATAATGAAATCAATCAAGCAAGTGGATCCTTTAATAATTATATGAACAAATAATCACAATTCGATCAGCGTCGAATTTTATGAAAAACTTGTACTGGCGGCCTCAGTCGGAAATGTCGATGTGTGGAAAAATATTGAGAATTTATCTTCGTAAGTAGAGGGGTGTTCGAAGAAGAAATTTTTAAAAAAATATTCCTTACTATTAAATAAATATATAAAAAATAAAGTATTAAATTGATAATATAATGATAATAATATAGACATAAAAATATATATATACTAATAAAATAATTATTTTTTAATATTTAAACCACCACCATCACTAGATCTAGACATTCAAACAAGAGGAGGTAACTGTATATTACGAGTATTCATCTATTGAAAATGTTGTAAAATTTATTCATTTTTAATTGTGATAAAAATATCCTTCTTGATGTATATTATCAAACTGTCATTCATTCACTCATTCTCATCCTATTACGCAAATCAATCTTGATAATTTTCATCGTAGAAAAAAATCTTTCAACAGAAACAGTTGTAACTGGTAAAACTAATGCTAACTCGATCAAACGATATACCAATGAAAAAACTATATTCTTGCCATGTTTCAATCATTTTTTTTAGTAAGACTTTCCAAATTTCATAGAAAATTCATCTCGTACATTTTGAATGTAAGTCTCAAATTGGTCCTCAAGAATTACATGATCGGTCTATGAAAAGTCCTCCGGATAAAGTTGAGAAAGATGGAGTAGCTTACCAATATCAAATTGAGAAAAAAAAGTCCTTTGGATCTAAACAAGCAATGCAAGTAAGTACCTCCGTACTTGATTCTGAAAACGATTATTCATCTCTTGAACCATCATATCAAGAACATAATATTGTAACAATAAAAAAATAAATAGAAAACATTATTATTGTAACAATAAAAAAACAAATAGAAAACATTATTAGAAAATTGAAATTCAAAATATTTAAAAATAATACCTGATAAAAAATTTCAACAAAATAGTGATGAAAATTAGTAATCATTTATCCATTACGTCTGCTGCAACCACGAGTTCTCATATTTTCTTTCATATTCGGTACTGGAATCATATGGTTACTACAAAATTTGTTGACGACGTCCAAAAATTCTCCCATCCTTCCTCTCTCAATTTTTATAATCAAACTTTCATCGTCTTGATCAAACTGACAGTGAGTACAATATTTTAATCCTTTTGTTGTATGACAAGTGACAATTTATTTGTGATTCCTAATAAAGATTTCATCAAATGTATCACAAACACAAACTCATAACTCTCCATCTTATCAATCAAACTGGTGGCGATACCACTATTATCATCATTAGTACCATCATCATATACATTTTCAAGCACTTGTAAAACAGAAGTCCACGTAGACATCAAACGGATAATAGTCATGTAATGTGAACCCCAAAGAGTATCCCCTGGTCGTTTTAAACTGATTCTTGATTTTTTTTCCTTTGCCACTAACAATATTTCCTTTCTCTAAATATTCTACAAGTTTATCATGTTCAAGTTGTCTAAACTTATCTTTTCTTTTGCATGAAGCACTAGTAATATTCACAATCATAATAGCATATTGGAAGAAATCACTCACAGTTCGATTGCTTTTAGCAACTGCAACAACAACTAGTTGAAGTTTGTGAGCAAAACAATGGACATACCTTGCAAATAAATTTTCCTTTAATATGAGAGCATTCAATCCATTATACTCACCTCACATATTTGAAGCTCTATCGTATCCTTGACCTCTCAATCTTGATAATGACAACTTATGTTTTGCAAACAATTCATCAATAGCCTTCTTCAAAGAAATAACATAAGTGTCAGACACATGTACAATAGTAAGAAATCTTTCAATAACACATCCATGTTTGTTCATATATCTTAAAACAACTCTCATTTGCTCTTTGACTAAAATATCTCGACACTCATCAACCATAAAGAGAAAATATATTATCTTTTATATCATTAAGAATGACATTTGTGACTTCAGTAGCACAAGCCCATGTTAAATCCTTTTGAACTGTTGGAGACTTTATTTGATTGTTTCTAGGGGCAGTGGCGTAGCTAGGAATTTCACTCAGGAGGGGCAAAGCGACAGAGTCGACGAATGATGACGGTGATGCATGTAGCAAACAATGACGTCGGTTAAGCGAAAAAAATCAATCAAGAAAATTTTACCTCAATTAAAAGGTGTTTTTTTATGGAGCATTTGCGAAGCTACGACGTTAGCCAAGTGAAGGCGATGACCATGCAACAAATGACAGCGATGATGGTAGCAATTGGTGTGCGGCAATAGCGACTTGGGCTATAATGTCAGTGACATGTCGCGGAAGATTTTTCGGGTTAAATTAGAGTTAGGAAAAAGAATATGAAAGAAATTAGAGGAAGAAAAAAAATGAAAAAGAGGAAAATAAAAGTTGGGGATTAGAGGAGGAAGAAGAAAAATAGACAGAAAAAAAATTGACTCGGGAAAAGAGTAAAGGGTTTTAATTGAAACTTTTTACTAAAAGGACGAGAAAGTTTCAAAATTTATGACTATACCTTCTTTTATTTTTTCCAGGTATTAATATTTTTCTTAAATTCCAGGGGATGCGACCGCACCCCCCGATCTTTATATAGCTACGCCCCTGTCTAGGGGCATTTTCATTTATTGTCTTGACAACCTCTTCATTTCTTTGGGTATACCACTCAATTAATTCAAGAAAGTTACCTTTATTTGAGAAACTCAGTGACTCGTTATGTTCACGGAAAGACAAACATTGTTTCAAAAGAAAGCGTGTAACATCCAAAGTTGTCGTTAATCAAGTGCGATATGCAACCTCCATTCCGTGCCCTGTGCTTGTAGCAAATGTGATACACTCTGTTGTTGATTTTGAACAACCTCAAGTTGTGTGCTTGCATCATTGTGAGCACTAGCTACACCACCAGCATGCGTATTAAATACTTCTATTGCTTTTCTCCAATTATTCATCCCTAAATTAGTAAATGCCTCATCTCCAACTCGACATCCCCTATGAGAATTTTTAAAGAGATAACACAAAAAACAAAAAGCTGCATCTTTTGATATGTTGTACTTTAACCATGAAATTTTTTTAAACCAAGCAATTTGGAAACTTTTATGCTCTTTACCAAATTCTCTTTGGGGATAATTATGACCAAATGGTTGACAAGATCCTCTAACCAAATATTCTCTTTGAATCTGATTTCAAATAGAAACATCAAATTCATTAATTGATTTGCGTAGCCCTGGGTCACTAACAACATCATCAGGGTTGAATTCAACGCGAGAAAATTTTTTCTTACTGTTTTCTTCCTATAATTCTTAGAAGACTCAATACTTCGTTTTAAAAATTTATTCATAACCTCAATTCATCAAAATTATTGATTTATGCAATCAACATAATAATTAAAGTACTACCAAGTATAAATCGTGAAATTAGGAATTAGATGAAATAAGGAACAGGATTCACCTAAAATTGAAGGGATTTTGCTTGTTGTGGAGGATCGCCGACGGAGCACAGTGGCAGTGGCGTCGACAAAACAAGCGAACCACGAACAATAGTGGCATCACTGGCGTGAGGCGTCGACGAAGTGAAGAGGTGACAAAGATGAGAGCAACGGTTTGAGGAGACCTGAGAGGGAGAAACGATGAGATATCTTAGCGCGATTAGGGTTTTTGGTTTGAAGAAGAAAGGGTTGGCTTAGAAAAAGAAGGTTCAACTGCTAGAAAAAGCTGTTGGAAAAAGGATTAGGAATGAGAAAGAAAAGGAAAGATGCTGGAAAAAGGATCGAGAATGAGAAAGAAAAGGAAAGATGTTTTTAATGACACTTTTGAAAAAAAGTCCAATAAGTTTGAAAATAATAATTGATCATGTCTGATGGCGTGAAGCTGGAAAGCCGGGGAGGTGATAGTTCCGCTGACTGGATGAAGACCTCACTCCTTTCTGCAAAACAAAACCAAAACCAAAACCAGGGAAGGGGTCCCTGGCGTTGGCCCTCCAACTCTCAAGTTAGGAATAGAAGAAGAAGAGAAAGTGAAAGTACTAAAGATAGAGATTCAGTTTGTCTTTCTTCATACCTGACATACTATTTTATACCTTTCTCAGTGATCCCTTATCTTCCCCTATTTAATGATATTAATTACTGATGGAAGACATCTTTGTCTTGACTTCTTCTCATTTAATAATAGATGGAGTGTTCTCCTTTGTTTACTCTTTCCCTTATTAATTATCAGTCTTTTCCTCTTTTATTATTTTATCAGTTCATTATGTGTACAATGCCAATGTCATATAACGAGCCGGATGGGTAGCCCACTCGGCTCGAGGTCCTAGCCAGCTCAGCTTGCTCTCCTGTCGACCGAGTTGGCCAGACACTGGTTTACTTAGGTGGCCGATCGAACAATGATCCCTCCGATTGATCGATGAACTGCTTCCCGCTCAGGTGCGGTCAAACCTTACTTAAGCCTTGGCGTTGACCGCCTTGATTTTGACCTACATCGTCACAATTGACTCGTGCCAGGTAGGCTCCTTCTTATCACCGCATCACAAGCCTCCTCTTCAAGTCTAGTCGAAGGAGGCTACAAGTCCGACTAACTGGACAAGAAGATGTGTCTTCGGCAATTTCAAGGTTCGTTCGGCCCATATATCAATCGGCCTGTGCTTGGTCTTTAATCGTTGATCGGCCTACAAGCCCACACCACTTTTAGCTTCATTCTGTCGTTGCCAGGTTCAGCCTTGTGACCCGTTCTTTGCGTCGATCGGGACGATGCGCAACAACACTTGGCACATGTGTCTCTTTTTCCCTACGCGTCCTCAAGCGAGCTCGATTGTGACTGACGTCATCCAAATTTTTTGAAGACCATGCAAATCCCTGATAATTATGACCGAGCACATGACCATATCTTTTTAATTAAGCTTATTAAATGCTACCCGATGACCGAATGACACGTGTCCCTCATTGCCGCTGCACGCTCGACGTGACAAGCGGATATTCTCTTATAACGAGGTGTGGGCATTTTCAAAGTCAACGATGGGATATGCTTCTAGGTTTCCATAGCTTTGGATCGTACGACTGAGGTCGATCGACCGCGAGGTTTATAAACCTCGCGTGCTACGTCGTCTTCCTCACTTTGCGTTTTTCATCTCCCTCCGTATCTCCGTCTTCGAACTTTCCGGCAACACTGTGTTCTTCTTCTTTTTCGACAATTATATAGAGTGCAACCGAACATCCCAATCAGGCGACCAACTTAAGGACCAGCCGAGATATATTCAGCAGATAATATATAATAACCTGTCACAATAATAACTATGTGTCAGCTAATTTTTTTTTAGAACCTTCTTCAAGGACCATCCTGTCCCCCGTCAGTCAACCACCTATAACAACATATTTCTTCATTAACAGTCCCCTCGGGGAGGTGCGATGGTTAAGGCATGGGGTGTTGCCACATGAGGTCTTGGGGTTGAAACTCGGCGTGACCGAGCATAACCTCCCCCATGTCTTGGCCATTTGCACTAATGGCTAGTAGTCACCCGTGATTTACCTCCTCCGTGTTGGCCTAGGACGGGTTGACGGGGGCGCTGGGGGCGAGTGAATCGCCTTTTGCCACATATTTCTTCATTAACCTCAATGATAACAAAAACTCTAAACGACAAAAAAGGTATACATATAGGTAAATGAAAGATTCTTCGGATGATTACAACATATTGCATAGGTCGTACCCTCTCCTTTACCTAACAACCTTTGACACACTTTGCCACCTCATGATGGTAGAGATTATGTGAGATGATATATAAAAACGGAGTCCTCTCCATGACGAAGGGATGCTCTCGAGAGATCTGAAACTCATCCTCAACCTTGTGCACGTATCTACTATTGTTCTGCATCCACCCGCTCAAGCTTATACTAACTTGAGCGTCAGAGGGTTCGTCAGGGATCCTCTCATGGTTTCTAGACACTGACGTTTTGTTGGATCATTTCTGTGTGTGCAGGATCAACGAAAAACTTCTTCTTAGAGGAAAAAGGTCTTTTGTTAGTCAACTACCGATCCACCATGCTCAGTGCTATCTCTATAATTTTCAGACATGATCAATATTGAATCATAAGAGTTGAATATTCGGATTATTAAAAAAATATTGATATGGAAATAAGCTTAAAGAGTTTGGTGCATTCAATATATTATATTGAAAATTTTAAAACAAAGTTGATGAGATATTAAGGGATTGAAAACCTAAAGGCACGAGAGTTTGCGATCCAGATTGGAATGGTAAATTTAAATTTTAGAGTTTTCCTCGTTGTAAATTATATATTTTAGCTAGGCAGATGCATCTAGTACAAAATCTTCCATTTAGGGGCTATTAGTTTGAAATCATCGCTTGCTAATTTAGTTTCATCTTGAAACTTTGTGTAGGCATATAGCGTGTGCAAAGTTGGAGATCTTTAATTGAATTTAGTTGATTAGATTTGATTTTTTTAGTTGATATCACGTACAGTTTGATCCTATGAAAATTTTCCAACGGCTATTAAGATAAATAAAGAAGTACTTATAATGAACGATTTATCAACTAAATGTTCTTAGGTTAATTGTCTATTAAGAAATTTTTTTCGTTAATTTACTAAAGATGAGACTCGATCAGTTGGAAAAACAAAGAAAGTGTCCCTCGACTATACTATTACCTTGGGCAATTAGATATGATCATGAAGTTGATTCAATGTAAAAAATTTAGTTGAAGATAATGATTTTATTCAAGTAATAATGGGCTAAATGTTAATTTTAGCAATATGTATCTGGTAGTCGATTAGAAGGATTTCTAATTGATTGAAATGGGTAAAATCGTGATATAATTTCTTACCCGAAATCACCTCTACGTTTTACTTTGAAAGACTTTATACAAATAACACCATTTTAGAGTTATATTATATAAAATAACACCATTCTTTATTTTGACTAAAATTGAGTTAAAATATATAAAATCATCTTGATGATGACAGTTTCACACTGTTAAGAGAAAGTAAATTAAAAAAAAATAAAATAAATCATCAAATGAAAGGATATTTCTACCAATTTTATCAAAAATAGACCTTTACTTAATTTTATAAATTTATTATAGGGTAATCAACTAGACAATCCTTTCATCAATTTGACTAAAGTTGGATCAAAATAGCTCAAATACAGTTTTTTTTTAAAAAAAATGGAACTACTTAACCAAAGTAGCTATAATGAGGAATAGCTTTAGTTAAATTTGCCCTGAGTTGAATCAAATCAACTCTAAAATGGAGCTATTTTAATCAAAACAATTTTAAAATTGTAGTTGCTCCAAGTCAAAATTTAAATCAAAACAGTTCTAAAATATTGTTTTAGTCAAAATAATTCAAAAGTTAGAATTACCTTGGTCACAATAGGTAAAAAAACACAGATTATTTATATATATATATATAGCATTAAATTTTTTTGATGATAATAATAAAAAGAACATTTTTTTAAAAAAATTTCTACTAATAATTTTGGGATTTAATAAATAAATAAACTCATCTAGGCCTTCAGCCGTTTGCGTACTAAAATATCTCCCCGGCCTTGCTCCTCTTCATCCCTCCTCCTTTTTCAAGTCCCAAAGCGACAAGAAGAGAGTCCGCTCCGCAGGCATGGCTCCCTTGCAACTGCTCAGCCCCCTCCGCCCGCCTCCTCCTCCGCCTCCGTCCTCGCAGTGCGATTCTCTACTCTCCCTTTTCTTTCCTACTGATTCTTTTTTCTCAGGTTCTTTTATCATCGGCAAGTCTAGTAGATGAAACCTTGCAATGCTCCAACTTCGGGTTAAATGTTGTCTCAATGTCTACTACCTGGTTCTTAAACTGACAACTATTTCTTGTTGTTTCATCTATCATGCAAAAAAACACCTTTGTTTGCTCCAACTTCGGATTTTTTTTTTCAGTCCTTTGTTTGCCTGATTGCTTCTTCTCTCAATGCTTGATGGCTTGTTCAATTTATCCGATGAGCACCTTTGTTTCAATGCTAATAGGTCATTGAGCTCCATTCGTGGCCGAAAATACATAAAATCTTCATTATGTAAGATCGTATCAGGCAAGGAGGCAATTGCTACACACGTGTTGGCTTCTTTTGCAGCTTCTTTTATGTTCGTTTCCTTGCCCTCCCAGGTCATTAATTTATTTTTCTTCCATTTCAACATCTATTGAATTTTTATATAGATGCATGAATTTACTCAAGAACTATAGACAATAGATTCCTTTAAATAATACTTTCTGTGAAATAAACTAGCTTCTCTGAAACCCATTAGATATTAGGTTTTATCTTCCAATTCTATAAACTTTAAGAATTCTGATACTACTTGTGATGATAGAATATAATGTACAAGAATTAATTTTAAGCTAAAATTTTTTTCATACAATGCCAGCTTGCTAAATGACATATCCATGTTAGGTGCAGTGAAGAAATATTCTATACATCAAAGAAAGACTATAAAAATACATCCTTGTATAGTGTTCCCAACTATTTCAGGTGCCTATTTTGAGCGGGATGGAGCAGAGAGGCTTCTCTTTGTGTTCAGATCTGCATTATGCTCAGGATGTTAAGGATCAAATTTGCTCCTTATGGGAACGCCAGGAAGAACATGATCTACTGCAGTGAAGGAGAATGACGGGGAAAGCTGATTCCTCACGAGAGAAGGCATTGAGTCATCAGCTTGGCTTCGATCAATGAGCTTTTGCAAGAGATGATCAGTGAGGGTTTTGGAAGAGGGAATGCCATCACAAGAGGCTATGTGAGAGGGTTATGATCAGCTTGTTCATATACATTTTTTAAAACTAATCATACTATGTTAAAATAACTAAAAAATGACGTTTATTGTGATGTTTTAGTTAGACGTCAGCAAATCCAATGCTAATTAAAGCATGGGCATTATGCGCCACTATTTATTAAAACTCATAAATACATCTGACATTTAGTGAAGCATAGGTAGATAATCGTCACAAAACTAAAAATTTCCTATAGTGCAAGGGAAGAATGGGCATCCACAACCTGAAGAGAGTTGGTGGAAATCCTCCATAGTTGCTATCCTGATTAGAACAAAGTTGTCCCCTCGGGACAGTCTAGTGGCTAGCACATGAGGTGCTACCAACTTGAGGTTGGGGTTTGAATCTTGGCATAGCCGAGGTAAATGCCTCACTCATGCGCCAGCCACTATTCCAAGGCTAGTAGTCATCCGTGATTTACCTCCTTCGTGTTGACACTGGGATGAGTTGGCGGGGGTGCTGGGGGCGAGCATAGTCGCCTTTTGCCAACCTGATTAGAACAAAGCTGCCCAATCTAAAATCCATAAGAAAAATTCTGTCTGCACACCTAAACAAATTATTCCTGAATGGTTACTGATTGACTTAGAAAGGTGCTTCCAACAGAGATTAGTAAAACAAAAGAAAAAGAAAAAGGCACAGTAGGTTAAATGAGGATAACAATTCACCATGAAACAAGTCACATTGGTGGATCTAAATCACAGTGGCAGATCAATGGAGAAGGATCCAAGCCTAAGCTTTCTGAACAAGATAGGTAGAAGAGAGTTAGAGAGATTATTCACAATTTCTACCTAACCAAGAGGGTAATACGTCCCTTGCTACCTGTTGCCCTCATAGGGAAAAAAGAGTAAGCTCACTAAAGAGGAGAGGGAAAGAAGAGTTCGGCTAACCTTGCCAAAGAAAGATACTCACTAGAAGAACACAAGTCGATGACTATTCACTTTGTACGCTATTTGATTATAGGCTAGCACGGAGAAGGATCATTGAAGCTCACATTTAAAGGGTGGAGGGAATTCGGATCTGGATACAATTGAGAAAAGAGAGGATATCAATGGAAATAGAGGACTAAATCTTATTACAATAACAACCAAACCTTTATTCCACTAAACGCGATCAGCTATGTCGCCTTATTATATCATGATCTATATTTAAATGAATTTGTCATGTTTTATCATTGCTAATCAAGTCTTATTTGGCCCCTCTTTTCCTCGATTAATGTGTGTATTTGTCACGGTCTCACATCATCTAATGAGGGCATTTATTGATCACCTATGTACATGTCTATACCATCTTAAATGACTCTTTCGGAGTTTTCTTTTCTAATATTCTCATTTCTTATCTTGTTCATCCTCGTATGCCTGCACATCCACGTTACCTTCTTATCTTTGTGACTCTCATTTTCTGCACATCTGCTTGCTTCATAACTTAACATTTAGTTTTATATAACATAGTAGGTCTAACCATATTTTATAAAACTTCTCTTTAAGCTTTAGCTTAAAGGAGCCTTACAATCACAAAGAACACTAGACGCCCTCCTATATTTTAACCATAAAGCTTTTATGTAAAAATCTTTATCAACCTCTCCATTTTTTTGCAAAACTAATTCTAGATTTTTAAAACTTTCAATTATAGTTTACTCATCATCTCTTATTTTAATAATTGTTTCTTACGTCTACTAGTAAACTTAAATTTCATCTATTTTGTGTTTATTCTATTAAGCTTAAAATCTTTAACTTTTAGTATCTTATGCTAAGATTCGAGCTTAACATTTATTCATTTACGAGTCTCATTGACTAAAACAATGTCATGTGAAAATAACATTTACTATGGTAACTTATCGTTAGAGTTGGGCTGACCCGTGGCGGGACAGGCTGACTTGTGGCGGGGTGGGCCGACTCATAATGGGGGGGTCATTTGGTGGGGCGGAGCAGTTGTCATCTTGGCGGGTTGGAAAATCTCCAACCCAACTCAAGGAGAGTTGCGAGTTAGGCAGGCCATCCCGCAGGTCCACTATAAAATAAAATAAAAAAAGTCTATGGTGGCTTGGATTGGCCCGCGGGTTGCTCATCCAGTTAAGAGAAAATGTTCATAAAGAAAAACGAATTTAACACCTATTACTCAAGAAAACACAAGTTAAGAAAGTCTACCATAAAGATGATTATAAACCAATCTAGTAACTCCAATTGCATCAATGCACTGCAAAAGAGCAGCAAGTGTGATCTTAGCTCTGATGAATACGATAGAAGCGTCAAGGGACTTCAACGACGGTTCAAGGTACATTAGCGACTGCTTCAACATTTCCTTAATCTACGGGCAAACCCAAGGCTGCCGCGGGCCAACCCGCGCGAGTTATAGGCCCTGGTGGGTTGGCCTGCCTCGATCCACCTTTCAACGGGTTGATAAAATTTTAACTTAACCCGCTTAAATTGTTTTGCGGGACGGGCCAACCTGACGGGCCCAACCCAAATTGATGACTCTACATATCGTGGATGTGTCCCTTTCATAATTAATGTAAAAAGATATGTACTTAGAGCTAATCCTTGATCTAACTATATTTTTATAGAACATGTATTGGTTAATCTGTGTGGACTAGTCTTCAATCTTGTCATTACATCGTTATATATATCCTTAAGTGTCTTAATACATATACTATGCTAACACCTTACTTTTATATAATTTTCTTTATAATTTCTTTCGTAACTTTGTCATAAGCTTTTTCTAGATTAATGAATATCATATGTAAGTATTACTTCTTTTGTCGATACTTTTCAATCAATTGTCAAAAAGATGTATAAATTCTATTGTCAACCTTTCAAGTATGTATCCAAATTGATTTTCGGCTACCTTGTCTCCTTAATCTTTTTATCACTTTTTCCAAAATTTCATGGTATGATTCATTGCCTCTATAATTCGCAGAATTATTTACGTCCTTTGTTTTTATTTAGGGACTAAAGTATTTACCCTCCATTGATCATATATTTTCTTCGTTTTCAATATTAAGTTTACTTTGTACGTTTACTTTTGTACCTCTATTGGAATGTCATTTGGTCCAATCATTTTTTCATTTTTCATTCCATTTAATGCCTAATTTACTTTTGAAATTTGAATTTTTCTATAAAAATTTAAATTTCTATGCTCCTCCGACCAACTTAAATTTTCTAAGCTAAGTTGGTCATCTAACCCTTTATAAAAAGTTGATCAAAATACCTCCACTATTGCTCTTTTATTTTCTTATCCTTCTCTAATACCCTATTAGATTCATTTTTAGTACATCTCTTATGTTCCTCTCTCTCATTATAGCTATTCTATAGATGTTTCTTTCATTTTCTTTTGTATTACTGTCTTCTTAACCTCCTTGGCTACTACATACTTTTAAAATTTTCTTCGCTCTTGTAAGTATTCAATGACCTTTTTTCCTTCAATTTCTCTTGTATTTGCTCATTCTACCATCAATATTCTTTATTTGGTGGCGCATGTTCTTTTTACTCACCGAGTATGCTCTTGACCACTATTTTTAAATTTGATGTAGTCTTATCCCATATTGTATTTAAGTTGTGATGTATTTCTCCTAATACTTGTGCTTCTATCCCTTCCTTGAAGATATTTTGTTTCTCATCTTTTAACTTTTATCTCTTGATCTTAAGAGTCACGTACATTTTATATTATGCTTAAGGCGCGTGTCTAATACTAGTAATTTGTGTTGGGTGATTAAGTTTTCTCCAAAGAATGACCTTATAATCTTTATAAAATTTTTTTATCCCTCTTCCCAACCATAAGAAAGTTAAATTGTAACTTATTATGTAGGATCGAAACAAACGAAGGGGGGGGGGATTAAATCTCGTTTTTAAAACTTTTCTTTTCTTCATTTAAAAACTTTTCGGAAAAACTAAATATGCAACGGAAAATAAAAACACTTGTTTTTTTTTGGTTCGTAGACCCACGACTACTACTCTAAGACCCACGATTCCGTGGACCATTTCGATTGGGCAATCCACTAAAATTTCTTCCAAAAAAACCTTTGGACAGAGATAACGAATACAAAGATGAAAAAATTCTAATAACCTACGCTTTCTTTATGCAATAATAAATAAGGAAGAACACTTAAATTTTACTGACACTTGTAACTCGATGTCGTCGTGGTTCTTGCTGTAGAGGCTTGCTTAAGCGTCAGTTTGGTGTAGTAGAGTCGAAGCACAATAGTCGCAGGGAGACGACGTAGCAGAATTGAGTAATTGGTGATTAAATGCTATGGCCGAACACCCTTTTTATATTGCAATGGGGGCGCCTCCAATGACCTAGGGTGCCTCCATGAACTCTGATCCTATTCGTGAACTTTGACACTTATTCATTTGGGGGCATCTCTAATCGTTTGAGGGCGCCTCTAATGCCTCGACTTGGACGCCTCCATAGGCGCCTCCACTCAAATTTCATCCTCGAAGTTTATCTGTTCTATGCACCTCCAATCAGCCGAGGCACCTCCAGTGCCTTACTCGGGGCGCCTCCAATCACTTGAGGCGCCTTGAACATTGTTCATTATTTCGAGCTTCTGTAAAACAGAGTTAGTCCATATAACAAAATTCCCTACAAAACAGAGTTAGTACGGATGCATAGATATATTTATGAATTAGATCCTTCTTACCAAGACTATGATCTAGTCTTGGTCTTAACTTAGATTTTCAAAATGGATCTAAGTTGGATCAGTACTTACAGTTCCACTAGGACTCGTCCTCACTAGATCTCTCTCCTCCAGCGTTTATCTTATCATTTGTAGACTTACTTGCATCGACGTCTAACCCATCAGGTCTTCCTGCTAGATGCCCCATCTGGACTTCAGTCTGTTGTCAGGTCTTGCTGACCCAATTGGATTTTCTATCAGATATTTGGTCCTCTCTGACCTATCTAGGCTTCCTGCTAGTTATCTGGTCCTCCCGATCTAATTGGATTTCAGCCTGATGTTTGGTCGTCTAGACTCGTCAAGTCCTTCAATCTGCACACTTGGTAAACACATATTAGATCACAACAAAACTTAATTTTGAACTTTGACAACATCAAAACATAAGTTTGATTCTGTTGCTTTCTACACTAACATATTATTCCTACTTTTGGAAGTTACTAGGTTTTTTTTTTCTCTTCATGATAAGTTCATATGCTATCACGAAAACCAATATAACTATTTTTTCTTCATTTTTTGTTCCAAAATCATAGCCCCATGCACTCTATTATATTCCTCATTTCATACTCTACTTGGCCATTTAAATCTCCTGCTATTAAAATCATCTTATTTGTCAAGAATTTTTTTTGTACTACGCCATCTAGGTCTTCCCAAAATTTATATTTGGTGTCTTTATCTAATATACTTATGATGCATATATGCTAATTATATTAATGGTTTCTGTTGTGAGAAGCAAGGGTAGATAGGTCTTTTTATCTTTTGTTAATAAGTTGATTCTTAGGGTTGTATGGCTATATAAACATATGTAATTCGACTGGAAATAGATGAATCTTTAAACTCTTTTATTACAACATGGTATCAGAGCAATGTTTCGATCCTCGGACCTGTGGGTTATGGGCCCACCACGCTACAACATGGTATCAGAGCAACCCTAACCCTAGTAGCGCCGCACCCTTCTTTCTCTTGACACCGCCTCATCTTCTTTCTCTCGAGTTCTTTATTTCTCTTGTCGTCGACCAGCTGCAGCAGCGAGTTCTTGTTCCGAGAAGGAGAAACTGCAGCGTAAATCCAAAACCCTCGATCTCTCCACCCGAGCCCTCTTTCTCTTCTTCTCGATCTCTCCTCTGATCGAAGCCGACCTCTCTTTTGTTTTCCCCTCTTCCTTCTCGATTCTCTCTTGCGAGCGACTCAACGCCGACGGGGGATACTCGGAGGCCGGGACGGATCGATCTTGGAGCGTGGAGGAGGGAAACCCGTCGCGTCTCCGGCTTCTTTCTTCTCTTCGGCCTCGATCACCACCGAACAGCAGCGGCGACGCCCTCGCGACTTCCTCCAGCGGCGACGCTCCTTCTCCTGCTCGCGACTTCTTCCCGCGGCGTCTCTTCTGCTGCTTGCGACTTCTTATAGCGGCGTCTAGGGCACAACGGCGGCGTTTTTTCTTCCTTCTTCATCTCGCGACGCTGCCCAATCTCTTCATCTCTGCCGGCGGCAGTTCCTCTTCTGATCTCCTTGTGTGGTGCAGGCGGCTATTTCTCGAAGCTGTGATTTCTCTAGCATCTGTTTTGTCGTGATTTCTCTAGCATTCTTTTTTTTTTGTAAGTGTAATGGCAGATAATGCTAGTGAAACCTCGGGGATTTCTGCGAATCCTATGGCGTCTTCAGGACAGGTACAACCATTTTTCACAATGGCAGGCATAGGAGGGCCCGGTCTTCAGATAGTGTCAGAAAAATTGTCCGAGACAAATTATGCATCCTGGGCAGTTGCTATTGAACTTTATGTCGAAGGCCATGATAAACTTGATATTCTTCACGGCTCTAAAGTGAAACCAGATATGACATGTGGAAGACACTGGAGCAGATGTATGGACGTCGACCTGATATGCTGCGTACTTATCAGCTCAGCAGTCAAATTTTCAAACTTGAACAAGGTTCTATGTCAGTCACCAATTATTTTGCTACTCTGAAGGGGCTGTGGGATGAGTTTGACTACTACCGGATGGAAAACTGGAGTTCCACTGATGATCATCAGAGATATTTAAAGCTTCTGGAAAAAGACAGAATTATTAAATTTTTGGATGGACTTAATGCAGAGTTTGAAAATTTAAAAGGGCAAATCCTTGGTCTTGATCCTACTCCCTCTCTAGAACAAGTTTACTACAAAATTCTCAGTGAAGAAGGTAGAAGAAGGACGATGAACAACAAGGGGGGATTTCCATGATAAGCCCTCCGATTGGGGAGACCTCTGTCTTTATTGGTTCTGCAAACAAGTTTCGACCTGGGGGAACTAAAGGACGAGGAGACAGATTTTGTCGGCACTGCAAGAGGACTAATCATGATTCAGATTTCTGTTGCGAAAAATATCCAGAAAAGAAACCTGAAAAATTTAAACATAATGCTAAGAAGGCTCCTAATAGTGGTAATATTGCTATCCAAAAGTTAGAAAATGAAGAGATTATTGGTTCCTCTGTGCCTTCTACCACTGGATTGTCTTCTACTGATATTGTTAACCTCCAGCATCTTCTCTCTCGGCTTCAGGCTCAAGCGCACACAGGTATTCATAGCTTGGGATTAAGTGTTACTGGTCCCAGCTTTTACAGCCCCTGGGTCATTGATTCAGGAGCTATAGATCACATGACAAATGTTGCTAACTCCTTTATTTCTTACTCTTTATCCTCTGGGCAGGAGAAAGTGATCATTGCAGATGGAACCAAAGCCACTGTTGCTGGCAAAGGTTCCATAAAACTTACAGATCATTTTTTTCTATCCTCTGCACTTCACGTTCCTTCCGTTTCTATTAATTTACTTTCTGTTAGTAGCATTACTAAACAACTACACTGCTCCGTAACCTTTTTTCCTGATCATTGTGTCTTCCAGGATCTCGAGACCAAGCAGACGATTGGGACTGACCGTGAAGTAGGGGGTCTTTATTATTATCAGCTTGAAACAACATCTGCTCTGAAATCTGCAGCCAAGTGTTTGGAAAATAAGCATCAAGAAATTCTTTTATGGCATTCTCGGTTGGGTCATTTGTCTTTTCAGTCTTTGAAAATTTTATTTCCTAGTCTCTTCTTTTCTGTTCCTCTTCAGTCATTTCAATGTGAAATCTGTCAGTTATCCAAACATTGTAGAACCCATTTTTCTGAGTCTATAAAGAAGAGTTTGTCTCCATTTGATCTTGTTCATTCGGATGTGTGGGGGCCCTCTCCTGTGACTTCGTTGGATGACTATCGATATTTTCTTTCTTTTATTGATGACTACACCCACTGTACATGGCTTTATTTGATGAAAACCAGGGAAGAAGTTCCTCGTCTCATTCAAAATTTTTGTAGAATGGTTGAAACCCAATTTGGCTCAAGGGTGAAGATTCTTCGTTCTGACAATGCCCGTGAGTACTTTGCACAGTCTCTAAATACTTTTCTTGAGGATTCCGGAATTCTTCATGAGTCATCCTGTCCCTACACACCACAACAAAATGGAGTGGCCGAAAGAAAGAATCGTCATATCCTTGAAACAGCCCGTGCCCTATTATTTCAACGTCACTTACCCAAATATTTCTGGGCTGATGCTGTCCTTGCAGCTGCTTATCTCATCAATCGATTGCCATCTAGAGGTCTCGGGAACCGGTGTCCTCTCACTATTCTTCATCCTGGCGTAGAGTTGTTCTCCCTTACTCCTCGGGTTTTTGGTTCTCTTTGTTTTATTCATGTTCTTGGTCCCAAGTCCTCTAAACTTGATCCTCGTTCTATACGAGGTGTTTTTATAGGGTATTCCACTTGTCAGAAAGGCTACAAGTGCTTTGATCCTATTACTAGGACAAGATATATTTTGAAGGATGTTACCTTTTTTGAGTCCGAGTCCTATTATTCTCCTCAGTCTCGTCCTCAGGGGGAGAATACTACCTCTTCCTTTGTACCACAAGTGGTTCCTCATGTGATTCCTTCTCCTATTTCACTGGATGTCATGGAAAATGGAAAAGATGCTCCATCACTGGCTCACAGTCTTCACCAGATATTATTACTTACAAACGACGACGACACAAGCAAGGACCTACTGTTGATCGGCTAGTTGAATCGGATGCTCCGGCTCCTGATCCTGTGAAGCAGTTATCCTCATCAGTTGAGCCAACCGCACCTCAAAATATGAATGAGCTGAACCTTCCTATTGCTGTTAGGAAGGGTGTCAGGTCATGTACTCAACATCCTATCTCCAACCATGTTTCATATTCTCGTTTGTCGCCTTCATATCATGTATTTGTTTCACAGTTATCAAATCACGCTATACCTTCTTCCTATTATGAAGCTGTAAGAGATTCAAGGTGGCAGGAAGCAATGAATGAAGAAATGGAGGCTCTCAACAGAAATGGTACTTGTGAATTAGTTGATCCCCCAAAGGGGAAGAACTTGGTTGGTTCTAAATGGGTCTATGCTATCAAGTATAATTCAGAGGGTGAAGTGATCAGATATAAAGCCAGACTTGTTGCCAAGGGATTCACCCAAACATATGGGGTGGATTACTTGGAAACTTTCGCACCAGTTGCAAAGCTGAACTCGGTCAGGGTAATTCTTTCTCTTGCTGCTCAATATGATTGGCCTCTGTTTCAGTTAGATGTTAAAAATGTCTTCTTAAATGGTGACCTTTATGAAGAAGTATACATGTTACCACCTCCTGGAATTGAAACAAAAGGAAAGGTTTGCAAGCTAAGAAAAGCTTTGTATGGGCTTAAACAATCTCCCAGAGCATGGTTTGATAGGTTTTGCAAAGTCATGATATTGTTTGGCTTTAAACAAGGGAATGCTGATCATACACTCTTTATAAAAAAGAAAGAGGACAGAACTACCATTCTTTTGGTTTATGTTGATGATATGATAGTTACAGGTGATGATAAGGTAGAAATCCAGGCTCTTAAGTCCAAGTTAACATCAGAATTTGAAATTAAAGATCTTGGATCATTGAGGTACTTCCTGGGCATTGAAGTCGCTCGATCAAAAAAAGGAATCTATGTATGTCAGAGAAAGTATGTGTTGGATTTACTCAAGGAGACAGGGAAGCTGGGTTCTCGGCCAGCGTCTACTCCTATAGAAGTAAATCATAATCTTACTAGTTCTAGTGGGGAGGATCTTACAAATCTGGAAAAGGGAACATATCAAAGGTTGGTTGGAAAATTACTCTATTTATCTATGACTAGGCCTGACATCACCTATGCTGTTAGTGTAGTAAGCCAGTACATGCATGCTCCTAAAACTATCCACATGAAGGCCGTTGATAGGATTTTAAGGTACTTGAAATCATGTCCTGGAAAAGGCTTGCTGTTTAAAGGAGGTGGTGATCTGAAGGTGGAATGCTATTCTGATGCAGACTGGGCTGGTTCTCGAGATGATAGAAGATCCACTTCTGGCTATTGCACTTTTTTGGGAGGAAACTTGGTAACGTGGAGGAGTAAGAAACAAAATGTTTGTGCACGGTCCAGTGCTGAAGCAGAATATCGAGCCATGGCACATGGTCTTGCAGAGATGTTGTGGTTGAGTTTTCTGTTGATAGACATGGGATTAAAGGTTGAATTACCTCTCAGGCTGTATTGTGACAACAAGGCAGCAATCAATATTGCAAATAATCCGGTACAACATGACCGGACTAAACACATTGAGATTGATCGTCACTTTATTCGGGAGAGACTTGATTCTGGAGAGTTATGTCTGCCTTATGTTAAGTCTGAGGACCAATTTGCTGATATGTTTACAAAAGCTATACCCCAAGCTGTGTTCAACTCCTCTCTTAGCAAGTTGAACATGTTTGATATATATGTTCAACTTGAGGGGGAGTGTTGTGAGAAGCAATGGTAGATAGGTCTTTTTATCTTTTGTTAATAAGTTGATTCTTAGGGATGTATGGCTATATAAACATATGTAATTCGACTGGAAATAGATGAATCTTTAAACTCTTTTATTACAATAGTTTCTTTTACTACTATCTAAAGAGTTATAATATCTCTCTTTCTAATTACTACTATTTCATCCTTAACTGGCTATCTAAAACAATACCTACTCCATTTCTTATTTTATTTTTTCTTGTGTATCAAGACTTAAATCTAAGTTCTCTATCATCTTTGTCTTCTCTTCTATCCATTTTATCTTTTGCAAATATAAATATTAATTTTCTCGTAATCATAGTATCTATTGTCTCTATTACTTTGTCAGTGAGCATTCCTATGTTTCATTTTCTAAATTTCAAAAAATCAATAGTCTCATAATGTCCGTTTTTATCCAACATCCTAGGATGTGAGAACTTTTACACATTAAACATTATACCAAGTTCTCATGGAGATATAACGGTCCTTATCAAGACGTTGTAGTCGTACCTTGTAATACGTTCATTCTAAGGAATAACCTAGCATTAACACAATAGTTTGATAAATTCATACATAATTTTTGCCTAAGTTTTAATATTGGCTGACAACTTAATGCAACTGGGCTTGGGACCGACCATGACGGAGTATTCGTCATGGGTAGAGTTTGTAAATCTTATTGATAGACCCAAATAATCCTCGAGTCCCTGAGTAACCTAAAATTGATTTGGATTCAACACTCTGACACAATCAAATTGATCCATTCTGTGGTCCAAATTCTAATTCAAATCAAACCCAACTTGATCACACTTATCACAGCCTAAAAAATCAAACAAAACTCAAATTGAACCCTAGTTGAATCTGACACCTACAACCAATCAACTCTAACTAGTTTTATTTAACTTTAAATACAATCACTAAACTCTAGAAGGTACAACTAATCCTTATTGGAAAGGGTGTATAAAGAAAAGTTGAAGAACCACTAATTTGTCATAGACTATCTAAGAAAAGATAATAAAGAAACCATGTGTAACAAGCTCTTGACAATTTTATCGTTACTTATAAATGACGACCACTGAAAAATATTGATAACTCGTTTTTCTTAGTCAAGGAGAATAAGTTAGTTTGAAAATTAAAAATTAATTCAGAAATTTCTCTAAAAATTCTAGTTTAAAAATTCAATACTCTTATTTAAATTTTTAAGAGATCTTATAATTTGTTATAATTTTAGAGTTAATTAGATCTTGTAAAAGATTGTTATAATTCTTAGAAACAAGATACACTTTTCTTCTTATTTCAAGTGTACAAGAGGAGCTAGCATCAGTTGTATTGGATTATTTTTTAGTTTAATAATATTTTCTTCTCGGTGAGATTTATGAGTTTGTGTTTTTGCGCTGTAATTTTCTTATTGCATCAGTAGTTGATATCATCATTACAACTAGGATCTAGATCATCTAAAGTACTTTCTTGGCATATAGATTGTTCGCCAAGGAATTAACATATTTCAAAGTGGAGATATTGACATATTTTCAAATAGATACATGTGTTTGATATTCTTCGGCGAGGCTAGTATACTAAACACAATGACAATCATTGTTCCCATGGATCCTAATTTTAGATTGGTGTGGAGATTTTGGGAAATTAAACTATCATACAATTAACAAATTTGATATGTTAGGGAAGGTTGTCTCACCGTAGGCAATTCAAATTGGGTTACTATGCTCTTACGCAAGGCCAAAATACAAGCATTTGGTTCTAATTATATGTGAGCCTATCTTGTTCAAGTAATTGATGACTAAGCTGGATGGTGTTTTCCATTGGGCCAATGAAACTATATTTTGAAAATCAAGATGCCATCTAGATTTGTTGTTCAAATTTTGCTAGTTATATAATTTGTAAATTGTAACAAACTATGGTAAGAGTGTTGAGGCAGTATGTTTTGATGAATGAGTCCACCATAGGTCGTGGAATCCTAATTTTTTTCCCACTCAGCATATTTAAACTTGATTTCGTTCATCCACTACCAATCCTACCTAACACTAAAGAACTTTAGTTTCTTAAGTTGCTGTGTAAAAATACAAAAAAAGTCCAATGGGGCAAAGAGTAACAGGTTCTTTATGACCAGGTGGTTGCTGCTGAAGTATCACAATACATGAATTTATGTCAGATTGCAACAGCTATTGACACTCCAAAATTTAGTGGCATGAATAACGAAGGAAATCAGAAATTTATGGTGATGAGGGGCATGACAACTGAGAATTTTGATCCAGTAAGATATTCAGGAAGGTGGTTTGAAGTAGCTTCACTTAAACGTGGATTTGCAGGCCAAGGTCAGGAAGATTGCCATTGTACACAGGTATAAAAAGTATGCTTTCATATTTTTTACTGATTGATGTTTCACAAGTATTTCATAATTCCAGGGCATATATAGCTTTGATGCTCAGACTCCATCAATCCAAGTAGACACTTTCTGTGTCCATGGTGGTCCTGATGGTTATATTACTGGTATACGGGGGAAGGTTGAATGTCTTTCTGAGGAGGACACAGAAAAAACTGAAACTAATTTGGAAAGGCGAGAGATGATCAAAGAGAAATGTTACCTGCGTTTTCCAACACTTCCTTTTATACCTAAGGAACCTTATGATGTGATTACCACTGACTATGATAACTTTTCTATTGTATCTGGGGCTAAAGATAAAAGCTTCGTTCAGGTTTGTCATGAAAACTGAGTCAAATGCAAATTTGATGTTAAATATTTATCAGTATAATCATTTGCATAGATATACATCTGTTAATTTCTTATATTTCTTTCATATTTATTGATGGTCTGTTAGTTTCACCAAAATACATAACTAAGCATATGCTATATAGTAACAAACTGTTCACTTTGAAGCTTCCCACTGTGCAATTTTAACTTTCGGATTTGTGTACTAGTTTGATGTTATAAACTTGTGTCAATATTCTTTCTCTACAACTAATTTCATTCATATTAATCAAATAATATAGCTTAAGCATTTCATGTTTTCTATTCACAATAATAACCAAGCCTTTATCACGCTAAGTGAAGTTGGCCACATGGATCTTCCTATGTGGGCTCGATCCCCTAATAGTATCATCTAAATTTATTTTGTTTGCTCATTGTTAATCTAGTCTTTTGGTCTCCCTCTTCTTATATATGTGTGTATCTAGATTTTCTACTCACATTCACTTATAATTTGTAATCTTAAGTATTCTTGCATATACCTAATTTTGAAGATACTAGATGCCATTAATGTGGGTGACTTAGATGTATTAACTTGTTATTTTGGTCATAGTTAATTGTATAGATCTTTGCTAATTGAGTCAAGCAGCGTTTCAAGAACATATGAGTGTCAACTATAGATAAACAACATACCAAATGTGTCATATCCTTTGTGAATGCGGATGTGATGGTTCAACATATTGATACACAATGCCCAAGATGATGGTTAAAATTTGACTTCTTTAAAGGCCTTTGCACCATAATGTGCTGCCGTGCCTCATCACAAATGAGATAGCCAAATAACTCGATTGGCCATGTGATCCAAAATTTTGTGGTAATTTAATCTTATAAACCTTAAAACCACCTCCTCATCAGTCTACAATTTATCATCTGAAGCTAAATTAGGGTGTCATGATCTTTTATACTAAAATTTAATTTTCTCATTAAGGGTCCAAGTTGTTGGTTGGCATTTGAGACCCAACCGATGGTGGTTCACCAAACGTGGAACTAGCTTTGCTATGATATCATAATGTTATTCCCATCCTAAACAAGATAAATAATCCATTAACTTAATATGCCAAATAATTGACTCAAAATAATTAGCCTTGTTCTCACTCATCTAAGCCTTAGAAACCTCTCATCAGCATACAAATTCCCAATTAGGTTGTGAAATACAACAACGAATAGAAGGAAGCGACAACTTACTTGGAGGAAGAAGGATGCTATAGTTGATTTGGCGGAGTTGCAGACTAAAAAAGTTGTTGCATCAATATATTTTTTTTCACAGCAATGTGAAAAAGGTCATTGGACAAAGAAGTTTTTCTGCCACCTTACCTAGAAAAATCTTTACTATATGTTGAAGCGGTCATAAAAAAGTTATAGAACACTTTGGGAGTAAAATATGTACAATTTTAGCTTAAGCTTTAAATTCTTTATGATCTTTCCTTTGTGCTTGTTCAACTTCATCAAACCATACGGTCCTTCTCTTTTTTTCTTTTGCATCCTAGTCAATCGACAAAACAAAATACTTTCAAGTGTGCCAATTATGATACACTCAACAAATAAACCCTTATCCATTGAGAAGATTGTTGGGAAAATTTTCAACTGTGTTAATGTCTAATCACAATATTTTAACTTTTGCAAAATGTGTTAACTTGGGAATTTTTATTTGATAATCTCCTTAAATGTGCATGATTGCTCATGTCATTTTAGGTGATTGAGGTGATCGAAGTTTGTATGATAGATTTAATGGAATGAGTGTGGAGGTACGACCTTGAGGGTCCCATTGGGTAACTGAAATGTGTTTTGGGTTTGTTCATGTAAACATAATAGTTATCTTATAGCTAAGATTGTCATCTAAAAAGGGTTTTCTTACTGCTTAGGTGACCTACATCTTTAATAGACTTGACCAGATTCTTGACTTCGAGATGTAGGTAGGTTGACCTAGGGTCTTTGTTGAGTGGAACTCATGACAGTTTATATGAGCTAAGACCAGTAAGTAGGTTAGTTGACCAGGACCTTCTGTTCGTTGATCACCATTGGAAATCACTATTTCCTAGTTTAGGTTGACTTGTGATATTTGATAGGTCGACCTAAAAAATACCTTACAAGCGGCAAGGTCCCAGCAGGATCTCCCATGCACTTTGGGTTCGAATCTCAGGACCGACAAGGAATTCGCCACCATGTTCGAACCACTAGGACAGCTGGGCCACCGGGCCACTCATGCTTTTGAATTTGCCTCATGGGTGAACCAGGAGGAAGGCCTTAGTTGGGCCGTAAGGCGTGGATACCTGGGCTATCAAAAAAAAAAGCTAGATTCTTAAGGTAAGTAGAACTATAAGTTTTAATAGGCCGACCTAGTTGTAATATAAATGACCAGGCTTCAGTTTAAAAGTGTCTTGGTGAGAGTTCAAGACTACCCTTCTCTAATCTCTCCTATCTTGTTTTGAAGGTGCTAAACATCACCGGGGAGCTTGAAAGGATTAATCTCATCCTTGGTTCTAGAAGTTTTGTTGATTCTCTTCTCACTAATGCTTAGATCTTTATCTGGATTAATCTCATCCTTGGTTCTAGAAGTTTTGTTGGTTCTCTTCTCACTAATGCTTAGATCTTTATCTGGATTAATCTCATCCTTGGTTCTAGAAGTTTTGTTGGTTCTCTTCTCACTAATGCTTAGATCTTTATCTGGATTAATCTCATCCTTGGTTCTAGAAGTTTTGTTGATTCTCTTCTCACTAATGCTGAGATCTTTATCTTGTAGGGTGAGGTAGAGGTGTTTACTCATATTGTGCTCATTGTGTATTATCTTGAGAGTGTAATTGCTTTTAGTGGTTCAAAAGCAATCACTATACTGTGTATTGCTCGCTAGAAGGTCTTTAATAACAAGAACTTTTGATATGACTAAAGAGGGACATGAGAACTTTGAGTAAGGATACTCAGTGCATCGCTTGGCTAGGGTGTCTCTAGGTAGACCTGACCACGGTTCAGAACTGTCAGTTCGACGGTTCCTGACAGGTCAACCCTTAACCTTAACTGCCCAAGACAGTTACGGTTCATGGTTCGGAACTACTGGTTCACGGTTCGTCACGGTTTAAGATTATTATATTAAAAAATTTAAAATTTAAAACTTAAAATTTATTTAAAAAAATGGCTTGCAATTATTCAAGTTGTCTATGTATCCCCTTAGGGTAAGGGGAATCAAAGACCACGTAGATCTTTTATATTTTTACCCAATTACATTTGGAAGTAATGTTGTTATTCATTTCCATTTCCCGTTTCTATTGTATTGGTTTCTTCGGTATCAAATTCTTCAACTTCGTCATCAGAAAGTTGTATTCCTAGGATTCTTTTCTCGGCTATGGTCCAATTATCGAGTAATGCTTGAGCTTCCAATGAGTCGGGGAATCATAGCCCACGTAGTTCTTTTACATTTTTACCCCTTTACATTAGGAAGTGATGTTGTTATCCACTTTTATTTCCCGTTCCCGTTGTATTAGTCCTTCGGTATCAAATTCTTCGACTTCGTCATCAGAAAGTTGCATTCTTAGGATTCTTTTCTCGGCTATGGTCTAATTGTAGGGTAATGCTTGAGCTTCCAATGACAAAGTCGATCGTTGTTCATTTAATATGCCGCTGCCGACACTAAACGCTTGCTCCACAACAACAATTGATACTGGACAAGCTAAAATTTATTTGGCGATCACGGAGAGGACGAAAAAGCTTTAAGCATTCTGTGACCATCACTTTAGAATATCGAAATTTTCGTTATCTGCTTCTTTAAAATCAAAAGAAGTGGTAAACTAATTTTCAAGTTCCTGTGTGGAACTTGAGGATCCTCGTGGACATATCGTCCGTTCATTTAATAAAATTTGTGCTTTTGTAAGTTTTAAATTACTACTAGTATTTGTTGTATTTCAGAAATATTAGGTTGTACTCCATATTTTACATAATATTAATTATAAATATCATATAAATAAATTTTAACATTATATATAATATTAACTGGATCAGGAGAAAAAGAATCTTTAATTGGAATTAAAGTGTAAGTTAACATTTCTCGTAAAACTTCTAATTTAAATCTAGGATTTAAAGCAAATGTAATTAAATAAATTTTAGGAATAACATAAAAATATCTTTCCCATTTAGTTTTTATAGCTAATATGCAAAAAGATAAAGATTCATTATTAATATGTTTATTTAAAACTAATACTATACTAGAAATTTTTTCTAAAATTAAATGAACAGTGAGATAATAAACACCGGAAAGTTGTTCGATTGCATCTTTAAATACTTTTAAAATTTCACAAATATTACTACAAATATTCTATTATTGTGAAAATAAATATATATTAGTATTAATATTTTGTGCAAAAAATAAACATAGTAATTCTTTATATTAAAATGAATTTTGTAATAATTGATATGTTGAATTCTAACGTGTTGGTACATCACATGGAAATTTTTTAGGTCTCATTCCATTAGTTTTGCAAAACTTACCCCATTGTTTCATTATAGATGGATGCGACCATAAATAAGAAATTGCAGTTTTGATTGGTTTAATATGATTTTCTAAAATTTTTAATCCATCTTGAACACATAAATTTAAAACATGACATACACAACGAATATTAAAAAATAAACTACCAATAATAGGTCGACAAACAAATTTTAGTTCTTCTATACAAGCAGTATTGGAACTAACATTATTTAATGATATTAAAAAAACTATGAGTTAATTCATATTCTTTTAAAATTAAACATAATAAGTATGCGATTTGTTAAAAACTCTATAAGCTAACAATCTTTTTTTGGAGATTTCAAGAGTTATCGATCCAATGACAAGTCACACCCATATACGAATGTGTTTGCCAATGATCACTCCAAATATCAGAACATAAAGAAATTTTATTATTTAATTTACTAAATTCATCAATTAAATTCTTTTTTCCTTGTTTTATTAATTTTTTAATTATACAAGTAAGTGTAGTTTTAGGAACACGTTTAGCACATGGATTAAGAGATTCTTTACAAATCTTTAAATGTGTATTTAGATCCAAAACTAAAAGAAAGATGTTCTATGGAAATAAATTTAGCTAATGATTCTCTTAATTTATTATCAGAATATAAAAATAAATCGGAATCAGTATTCTGCTAGTTGAAGAAAATCTAGATAATTGTGTTTGAGAATGGTCGAGTCCATATTCCGTTGGGTTTGTTTCTACATGTTGTTTCAAAAACCCATAGTCATTGCCGGCTTGTAATTTGTAGGAAGTATTGCAGTGCTTACATTTTGCACACAATTCTCTCGACGGAAGAGTGACCTTCTCAGAATGTTTAGTAAAAATAGAAGATTTTAGAGGAGAAATTTTTCGAACCTTAGAAGTAATTGTATCGGTACTTTGTTGTGTTTCAGGTGTCGGAATTGGAAGGTGCTAGGTCTCATCATCGGTGGATTGAATGTTGGGGGTCCTCGTGCGGATTCACTATTTCCTTTCGCCTTCGAGATCGAGATGATGAACCTCCATGACCTCCTTTCATTGTAGTTGAAAATTGAAAACGAAAGTGCGTAGAAATGGAGACTTGGAGTCGAAAACGAGTAGAGAATGCGAAATTGAAAATGAGAGTAGAGAAGATGTGTGTAAAAATAATGAAATGAACTTCCTATTTATAGAGTTTGGATAGTAACAGACACTATAGTCATTGAAAAAAAGGTCAAATGATCTTAACCGTTGAAAAAATACCCCAAAAAACACCCCACCCCCCGCTATGAATCGCCAGCCAACGCCCAGGAACCGCTGGTTCCAACTGTCCTAAAACAAAAAACAAAAAAAAGAAAAAAAAAATCGGCGGGTTGAGCTGGTGGTCCGTCGGTTTTGCGGGCTTGGAACCGGAACCAGCCTGGCGACCGGGGTCAACAGGCAACCGGCTCGTTGACCTGGTTACGGGCCGGTCCCAGCCCGGGGTCAGGTCTATCTCTAGGCTGAGGGTGTCTCTTGTTTTAGGGAAAGTCTAGATTGAGGGAAGTATCAACTAAGAAGAGTCTAGTCGAGGAAAGTTGGCCCGACTAGTTCGATAGCCTAATTGTTGCAAGAGAATCTAGTGACATATTCTATTTATTGTGGAGGATTACTCAATTGTCTTATTTAAAGAAGCGTTTAGTGTTTAGTGGATTGTTGTTGCGGTTGCGCACTACACAATGAAGGTTGTAGATGTATGATTGAGTGTTTTTGAACCACATTATATCATTTGTATTTGTGTGTTAGTGTCTTATTGCTTCCATTGTTCACCATGTATGTTCCACACTTTGATATCTTGATCATATACGCCTTGAGTTTGTGCTTTGCAAGGAATGTACAAGGCATTGTCTATTTAACTCCCTTGAGCCACGTTATTGATCCCTCTACAGTGATATTAGAGAAAGGCACTCAAATTAAAAGCTTAACATTGAGAATGATGATCGACAAACGAGAGGATTTTCAATCATCTGTCCTCTATTCTATGATGACACAAATTTTGCATTATGGAGGATGCAGGTGATGCAATTTGAAGTGCAATATGGGATTGGCCTTAGAAGAAGGGTATCGGGTATGAAGAGCCTAGAAATAAATATAGAAATCTAATTGAAAAAGAAAAATGGACTTAGAGAAAAAACATATTGCCAATGAAAGAGTAACGAATACATTACTTATTATGGTCTTCCAAAAGAAGACATGTGAGGTACTACAAGGATGCCACACTAAACACCAATTTATTGAACTCCATGATGGCACTGTTGTTTCCAAGTTAGCCAAGAGGGATCTACAAGGACTCAATTGGATATCTTCTAGATGAATGATGGAGAGAGTGTATCGCAAATGCACTAAAGATACATAGGTATTAATGACTTAATTAACAACAATGACCTATTTATAACAGAATACACTGAGAGGATTTCTAAGGACAACTCAATAGACATCAATGGTGGATGTATATCAAATGTTTAAAGATTTAGGAGCATGCTGAGGATATATTCTGAATGGAATTGCACAAAGTCCCTGTCCATTGATGACAGACCAATGATATAGATTTTGTAGCTAGAAATGATACATCATGATCCTCTTTATTGGACATTAGTGAAGATGAAGCAACATAAATTGCTAATAATATCAATAAAATTATATAAAAGAAAAATAGCAAATGAAGAAAGAGGACATAAGAGAAGATCTAAGTAAGGTGTCACATACTTTAAATGCAACAAAAGGGGTAAAAGAGGACATAAGTGAAGATTCAAGTAAGGTGTCACATACTTCATGTGTGACAAAAGGGGTCAAATCAAGATGAATGCCTTGAATTAGAGAAAAGAAATGAGAAGGAAGAACCAGAAAAAAAAATTTAAAAGGCAATGCTACATGGAGTGACTTGGATACATTGAGCCCACTCAAAGGCTATTCATGCATCAAAGACTAGTGGCCTTCACTGATGAAGAGGTGAAAGCTCAAGTGAAGGGACAACTTTAAATATAAGTGAAAGTGACTGAGTTAAATGGCTCATTCGATGATGAATTGCTAGGAAGGAAATGAAAATACTTTACCAAGCTAGATTCCTTTGCACTCACTTATGATGTAAATGATCATGATCATCATTAGTTCTGAATTGAGAAGCTTAAGATTGAAAATGAACAGCTAAAATCACAAGTTGAAGAAATAAAAAATTTATGAAGGTCTCTAAATACTTAGATATGCTTATACGGTACTTGAGGGCATTCTATAACAAGGCTGATTAAATTATGAATGGAAATACAAAGAAAAGATCAATTCCTTACTGATAGTGAGAGGTCAACCTAAGAATAAGGAAACATCTTGTACCCTTCGTGCCTAAAATGCTACTTATGGAATTAAAGCTAAAAGATTATCAAGAAATAGATTCCTAAGCACTTAGTGAACTCATTTTGTGCCTACTTGTTTTGGCTACTAAAATCTATTTTCTTATCATTTTAGCTATGCACCAATAAATGAGACAAATTATTGACTATACCCTTGAGTTGGTGTAGCCAATTAGTTTCTCTCGTGCAAATTAATATTTATGCTACATGTTTTAATTTGTTTGAGGTGTACATTTTAGCTATTTGTTGGTTATGATGCTTTATCATTATGATTCGTGCTTATTGTCATGCTTTGGTATGACATGTATGATCATTGATTGATATGAATGCTAAGATGTAGTGAATTTCATCATATATTATATTCTAGACTCAAACAAATGTAATTGATACAAACTATAATTTGCATGACTTATATGATTTTGTTGCCTAATTGAATTGTATTTTTTTTCATGATTCTTGATACACTCTTGGTGCCTTGTTATACATATTTTAAACTTATGTGTAGGTAAAGATTACTTTAAATCACATGACCTCACATAAAATGTAATCTATACTCATTTAATGCATTTATATTAGGTTCCAATGTCAAAGTTAGCGTGGGTGGGACTTCATTTTGGTTTAATAAATATACCAGTCATCATTTGAAAGATACCTGATTTATTCATGATAGGGAGATTCATGCATGGTTGCTTTTGTTAGTGACGACCTTTCTTGTTGGCTTTTACAGATTGATCAGCTGGCATCTGCATGTAGATGATCACAAACTTTCTGTTTACATCTCTGATGCATTGTCAAGAAAAAAAAGGACAATCACTTTGTTGAATTCTTTCCTGTATATTTTCCTAACATATTTGAGATTTATAATAAAGGTAAACGTAGTAACTAAGATAGTTCAATGCAGCTAATTGCATGAACTTCATTTCCAGGAGTAAAGGGACAGAGAATAAACTTGTGCACTAGAGTTCAATGCAGCTAATTGCATGAACTTCATTTCCAAGAATAAAGGAACAGGGAATAAACCTGTGCATTGAGGCACAGTCAGAGCTGTTGCTCAGTAACTGGAGTATGGTTGCTAGTTACTTGATTCCTTTGCTCATTAAGTTACTGACTCCCCATGGTGTTTCAAACATACAGATATACTCGAGAACTCCAAATCCTGGACCCTTGTTTATTGAGAAGTACAAAAAGTACCTGGAAAATTTTGGATACAATCCTGCAATGATAAAAGATACACCCCAGGACTGTGAAGTTATGTCCTCCAGCCAGCTATCTTCGATGATGTCAATGTCTGGAATGAAGGCAGCTTTAACAAATCAATTTCCCAATCTAGAGTTGAAGGCTCCAATTGAGCTTAACCCATTCACGAGTATCTTTGACACATTGAAAAAGTTAATTGGGCTCTATTTCAGTAATTTTAAAGCTTGATGTATTTACTCAATGTAGCGTTCTGATTTTTTTTTTTGTTAGTACTTTCCTACGATGTTATGCTGAACCAGAGCAGAATCACAGATTTTTAACTTGATATACATAAGCTCTCTGTTCTGTGTAAAGTTAGATTGCTATTTTATTTCATTTTGTTACGTTTTTTGAATTTGATTTATCCTTCGTGTATGTATTTGCTTCTTTAAATCTGAGTGCATTCTGAAAGTAAGGATATTTAGTAGCAATTATTTAGGAAGGTGATCTTCTTTGAAAGTAAAGTAGCTTAGTATCGTCGTGAGGCAATGGTGCAGTGGTAGAATACCTTTTTAATTTTTCAGGCATATAAGAATCTAAGGCATTTCTAGCAGCTAAGAAACAAGAAGAAATAGATTACGTGGATGAGTAAAGAATCAATGTAGTAACATGAGAAAAGACCTACCACTCTTATGTCCAATATCATGGAGGATGAAGAACTGACCTCAAACAAGCACGACACTTCTCCATATCATGAATCGTCATCAGAAGGTATGGTTATATTTAAACATCATATAATAAATTTTAGATACAAAAAGGTACTATTAGAGTTGAGCTGAACTCTTGTCCTTAAATAAAGACCAAATGGGAAAGAAAAAGGAGAAATGTTGATACAATTGATGGTTAGGAACGATCATAGATTTTGATGTGTTGTAGATAAAGAATTTATATTATGTTGGTTAGAAATGTAAATGGAAAAGAGGTAGAAAGGAAAAGGAAAGAAATTAAATGAGGTTTTAATTTCATATTGAAAGTTTAAAGGTATATTGATTGATTTATATTGATTCATATGTATTGATGATGTCAATAAATATATAAGAAGAAACTCTCTTAGTCTCTCTCATGGATATCTAGGGATGCAAATCCAACAAACCACTATATTTTAGACAATCGATCAGACTAAGCATTATATTGCATTAAAATCGAACAAATCAAATCAATATAAAATTAACTAATTCGATTGAACTGATTTTTTTTAAAATTAAAAATCTGAATTAACTCATAATTTCCAAATTCTATCAGTTATACCCATTATTTTGATTTAATACATATTTTACTCATCCTTATTAGTAAGAAATTAGACTCAACAGTCGTCAAATTATTTCTATCTTTCATTCACTTTTAAGATCGAGTTCGGTCCGATAGAAATTTTTCAATAATTATCGAATGAATGAGACATTGGGATGACTCGTCACCATGAGTGATTCGAGCACCGTGAACATTTATTTACGCTGTGTGAAAATCAAACCCTCATTACGTTCATCCTCACTCCAAGCCCCGGGCTCTTATGTCATTGCAAATGTACAAAAAGGACTAATTAAGTGCGAGATGCCTAAGATTGAAAATGCAGATTAACAATTGGAGTAACAATAAATGGATCTGATAGTTTGGGCAATATGAATTAATGGTTATTTCAGCAGCAAATCAAATTTCTTTCTCAATTCATAAATGGATTCATGTGAAATGAGAGACATTTACCGCGCTATATATATCAGTTGTAAAATAAAATATATTTAAATATAAATAATAGGGGTGATAAATTATTAATTAGTGGAATAAATTAAGCCTTAATTGTTATTGTTACAGAGACCAGCTGATATATCTATCATACATGATTAATTGAGTAGTGCTACTAATGGATCCTGCCTGGTTCCATGGGACTGAGAAGGCCGGGGACGAAGGGCAGGCCGGTTTGCGGCAGCCATGCGTTTCCCTTAATGAACTGCTCGACGGTGTACTTGTGCGCGTGGTTGAGATCGATGTTCTTGATCCCTCTCCATTTGACTCTCTGGCTCTTATCGGAGCCGGGCCCACGGTTGTCAATCTCGGCGTAGAAGCAGGTTCTGAGGCCGAAGTCGCCTAGCCATGGCAGCCACCCCTGGGGGCTGATCAGGTCGTCTAGCTGCGACTGCATCACGATGGTCCGGGAGTATTCCTTCCACGGCCGTCCCAAGAAGGTGGGGATCCGATGGCGGAAGGGGAAGTAGACGGGGTCGGCGCTGACGGTGCAGTCGTGGAGGATGATGGCGCCGGCGCACCGCCTGTCCTTGCGTCCCTGTGCCGTCACGATGTTTTTCTGGTTGTCCAACGGCTTCCGCGCCAGGATCAAGCAGTTCTGGAGAATGGAGGCCGCGTCGCCGAAGATGAAGTCGATGGTGCCGGTGATGGTGCAGTCCCGGTAGAACTGACGCTGGGTGTGGACGTAGAGAGTGTCCTGGTACCCGTCCAACCGCACGTTGAAAAACACCGACTTGTCGGACTGCACCCGCAGCGCCACCGCCTGGTGCTTCTCCGGCCCCGCCGAGTTCTCGATCCACAGGTCCTTTGCGATGAATCCATTTCCGACGACGGCTGTATTAATTAATTAATTTTTATTAAGGGGAGCATTGACACAACGATAAATATCATATTATCAAAAGATCATGAATTTAAATTCTGGAAATAGTTTTCTGTAAAAAGTTACGTACAATGGATCCTTCCCAGATCCCGCAAAATTACTTGGCGATATATCGGTATAATTAATCTTACTCACCGACTGTGGCGGTTTTGTATGTGGAGACGCCGTCGACGTAGTTGAGGCTTCCGGTGATCTTTGTCTTGGTGGGCCCGTCGCCGACCATCATTAGGTTGGTGTGGCTCCGGTTGACATGGACCTGCTCCCGGTAAACACCTTCCTTGATGTAGATGACGACTTTCTTGTAGCTCTTCTTCGGGACGTGGAGGATTGCCTCGCCTATGGTCTTGAAGTCGCCGGAGCCGTCCTGGGCCACCGTAACGTCGGGCTTGAGCTCCGCCGGGCTCAGCTGGAGGAGCCTCCGATTGCCGGAAGACACCCACGAAGGGTATAATATTAATTCGCCGTCGTCGTCGGCCAGGAGCTTTCGGCCGAAGCCATCGAGGTCGAGCTTGTCTAGAGTGTCTCCGAAGTAGGTGACGACGGCGAGGATGTTGCTGGTCAGCTCGGCGGAGATGTTGAGCGCCTTGCGCATGGACGCCGCGGCGTCCGTGTTGGCACCCTCAAACCCGTCCAGGCAGGTCTCCTGGTAGGTGATGGCGGCGCTGATCCACACCTTCAGGTCGTCGATGAATTTGTCCATCTTGTCCAAGGAGAAGCTGTCGAAGCGACCGACGGAGCTCCGGAGGTCGTCGACGGCGTAGTCGAGGAGCTCGCGGCAGTTCGCGAGCGCCTCGGAGGTGCGAGGATCCCTGGCGGCCTCCCGCAGCACCGAAGAATGGTGCAAGGCTTGCCTGATGTGGTTGACAGTGAGGTTGAAGGCCAAGTTGATGAGATCCTCCGGCCGGGCGTCGTCGCCGGCGACAGAGGCCAACGTGGTCTCGCACGTCCGCTGGTAGTCGGTGGGGCGGCAGAATTCTCGGATGTTCTTCTGCGAGGTGGAAATCTCGGCCATTTGAAGTTGTGCTGACTCGGAGCCGCTGTGGTGGCCGGAAATGGTTAAGACTCCGACGGTGGCGACGATGGCCACGAGCATGACGACGGAGACGGCGAGGATGACAGCCTTTCCCATGCTGATTTGAGATGGTTAGCAACTAAATTGACAATATAATCAATCAATCAATTGAAGTATAATTAAGGTTGTCGTTCCCTTTAATTATTCCTGTTCCGATTGGAAGGTGTCGCCGGTGAAGAGAAGGAAAGGGCCTCCATATAGTGGAGGAAGAAGGAAGCTAGCTGTTGTGTGATTGTGCACGAGAAACTGCTGCTGGGCCAAACTTAGAATGTGCTAAGAATAGGGCGGACAGAAATAGAGACTGTCGGTTACATCGATCGATCATAGCTGTCCAGTTTGTTACAAGTCAAGCTTAAGTCAAACTTTTCAGAAGCATTCAAGCTAATTTGTTACCGTCAAAGAGAAAGAACGGAGGAGGTTAAAGATAAATAATTATTGTCTTTTATTATTGATTAATTATCACGGTTACCCAGCTTATTTCTATAAATATATAAAAAATATGGTAACAATGAATATAGTATGTGATCTCAGTTATTATAGTAATAACAATAAATATGATATTTGATCTATTCGAAAGTGAAGAATATGGTAAATTAGAGATGTAGTTTAGAAGTTGATAGGATGAAGATTTTACGTGGTTATGTGACACAAAAGCATTAGTGTTGGGTCGGGAGGGGGTTCTCGGTATTAGCTCTCCGATGTTCAAGTCAATTTCCGATGATGTGGAGAATAACAAAAAAGTTGTAGCAAAGAGACTGTAGAGTAACGAAGTTGCGCATACATATGTCTGTAGATGAGAACTCCTTTTATAGTACCACTATAGTGTCCGCACATGCATCTCAAAGTGTGCATACGGTTTTCCAAGTGATGCGGTGATTAGGAGAAGAGGCCCCACCCTGTTGCCACAGTGGAGGTTAAAGTCAAGATGATCAATGGGTGGACGGTGTTGGCCGATCAGGCGAGGCATATTCCGACAACGGGTTGAGTATCGACCCACCGTCTCCTACACAGAGTAATCAAATTGACGCTCAAGGGATGCGCAGAAGCCGAGCCAAGATGTGGAGAATAGCAAAAAAGTTGTAGCCAAGAGCGTGTAGAGTAACGAAGTTGCGTATATATTCGTCTGTGTTGGGTTTTTCGGGCCGCGAAAACCGCTTTTCGCGTCGCAGAAACCCCGAATCACCCAATGCCGTAGATCCGTGCAAGGAAAACTGAACGAAAATTACGAGTACGAGTTTCAAAATTTTAGATCTACTCTTAGATCTACATGTTAAGAATTTTACCTTCAATGCGTGCCCTCGCAAATCCCGCTCGTCCAACGGTACGCCGGATCTCGAGAGTGTCAACGTAGACACTCCTCTAATGATATCCACACGAACAAGGAGTGTCTCTCACACTCAAAGGATGGAGAAGAGAGACCTCAAGTGTGCTAGCACTTTCTAGGGCTCTCGGATGGAATGGAAGAAGAAAGGAGATCAAAGAAGAGAGGATAAAAACCAAGAACACTCTTCTATGTGACCTTCACTTACCCTTTCTACTTTTGGGAACTCAAATCACCCTCTCCACTCTTGGAACCTCACGGCAACAGCACCATGGAGAGAAGAGAGACCACCCAAGGAGGAAGAAGAAGGAGTTAATCACCATTAAAATGAAAAACATCAATTCCCTTCATTTTGAGTGGCCGGCCACAATGAGAGTAATTACTCTCATTAATGTGGCCGGCCACATTAAAACAAAGAAGGAAGTGTAACTTCCATTAGGTGGCATAATCATGTATTAACTATGATGATGTGACACATCATCATTGGCCACTTAATGCCAAGTCACACATATGATGTGGCAAAGTCAAGTCAAACTTGACTTTTCCTCTTCCTCTCAAGTCAAGTCAAACTTGACTTAATCTCTCTCATGGTTGATCTAATCCAACCATTTAATTCAAGCCAATTTAATATAATGAATCTAATTCATTTAATTAAATTGATTCAATGAATCATAATCTAAATTAGACTCATTGAACACATGAATCAACTTGAGTCTAACTCAAGCTAGCCCAATTTGGATTACTCTTAATCCAATTTAATTTATCAAATGAATCTAATCCTCTTGGTTCATCATATGAACCTAATCTCCATCCACTTGTTCTTTGTGTGTGACCCAATAGGTTCTTGTAACGTTGGCAATGTTCCTAAACTCCTTTAGAAACATAAGCAATGAGCGGCATCTAGTAATACATCATTGCTACCCAAGTTACAAGAATGTTGAGATCCAACATCACCTTGTGACTACTAATTGTGACTCCTCACAATATGTGACATTGTCCTTCTATCCTAGACATCTAGATTGATCAATGTGAGGCATAGACCGTGTCATCCTCTAATCAATCTAAATCTTGAACTCCAAGTAGACTCACTCGATCAAATGAGCTCAACATCTAATGTTGACTCATTTGGGCATGGCCATGCACTTAGTGGTCTCACTCTATCAAGAATACCGATGTCGCTCCCGTCATATGGGAGGGATAGATCCCATCTACATCACTCACATCCCTCTACATAATTCGTTATATACCCAGTAATCGCCTTTATAGTTCACCCAGTTACGGGTGACGTTTGACGAAACCAAAGTACATTACTCCTTATGTAGGGATCCATGGTGACTTCAGGTCTAAGGACTAATAGTCATACTAATAACCACATGAGAAAGTATATGACACTCATATAACGATCCATGATACTTTCTCATGGCGGGTCATTCAGTATACATTCTCTAATGCATACCCATGTGTCAGCTTGATATCTCTATATCCATGACTTGTGAGATCAAGTCATCGAGCTGACCTATATGCTAGTCTTATTGTATTAACATTGTCCCTGAATGTTAATACTCGACTAGGAATGATTTAGAGTAGTGTTCCCTATATCATCTCACTATCGATTCAACTAATCGATTGATATAGGTATGAACCTTCTACTCAAGGACGCTATTATACCTAGTCTATTTGGCACTAATACAAATAAGTATAATAACCAAACAAATGCCTTTATTAATATACAAGAATATGATACAATGAGTCCATACAATCATCAAATGATTGACTCTAGGGCTCTAACTAACAATCTCCCACTAGCACTAGTGCCAATCAGTATAGGCTCTAAGGCCTAATGACCTAGTGTGAGCATCATGCTTTCTCTGTGCCAAAGCCTTGGTCAAGGGATCTGCGATGTTAGCCTCTGTAGGTACTCTGCAATTCTTCACATCTCCTCTCTCGATAATCTCTCGAATGAGATGGAAGCGCCGTAGTATGTGCTTGGCCCGCTGGTGTGAGCGAGGTTCCTTCGCCTGTGCTATAGCTCCATTGTTGTCACAATAGAGCTCAACTGGGTCAGCGATGCTAGGAACCACCCCAAGTTCAGTGATGAACTTGCGGATCCAAACTGCCTCCTTTGCTGCCTCGATGAAGCAATATACTCTTGTAGAATCAGCTACTGTATCATGCTTCGAACTCTTCCAGGTCATGACACCACCATTAATGCAAAATACGAACCCCGATTGCGATCTATAGTCATCCTGTCGGTCTGGAAGTTAGCATCACTGTAACCCTTTACTAGCTCATCATTGCCTCCATATATCAAGAAATATTCTTTAGTCCTTCTTAAGTACTTAAGAATATTCTTGACCGCTATCGATGACTTTCACTGGTATTATCTCGTCATGCTCAAAGCATACGAGACATCGGTCGAGTACATAGCATGGCGTATGATCGATCCTATGGGTGAGGCATAAGGTATCTGATCCATGCGGTCTCTCCTCTCTAGAAGGGGACCTTGAGTCTTGAAGACTCACGCCATGTGACATCGGCAGAAATCCCTTCTTGGAGTTCTGCATGGTAAACCGAAGGAGTACCTTGTCAATATATGTACTCTGACTTAGGCCAAGCAATCTCTTAGATCTATCTCTATAAATCTGTATCCCTAGAATGCGGGATGCCTCACCTAAGTCCTTCATTGAGAAGCAACTCCCTAGCCAGGTCTTGACAGACTGAAGCATATGGATGTCCTTCCCAATGAGTAGTATGTCATCCACATACAATATGAGGAAGACAACTATATCCCCTACAACCTTCTTGTAGACACAAGGCTCATCTTCGTTCTTGATGAAACCAAACTGTTTGATTGCATCATCAAATCAAAGATTCCAGCTCCGAGAAGCTTGCTTTAGTCCATAAATGGACCTATGCAGCTTGCATACTCTGCTGCTAGTATGCTGTGGATCTACAAAACCCTCAGGTTGTGTCATGTACACATCCTCGAGCAGGTTTCCATTCAAAAACGCGGTTTTGACATCCATCTGTCATATCTCATAGTCATGGTAGGCTGCAATAGCAAGCATGATCCGAATGGACTTAAACATCGCTACTGGAGAAAAAGTTTCATCATAGTCAATACCATGAATCTGCTTGAAACCTTTAGCTACCAAGCGACCCTTATAGATAAGTCCATCCATGTCAGTCTTTCTCTTAAAGACCCACTTACACCCAATGGGTTTTACCCCTTCAGGTGGATCAACCAAAGTTCATACTTGGTTGGTGTACATGGATTCCATTTCGGATCTCATGGCCTCTAGCCATTTCTTGGAATCTGGTCTCATCACAGCTTCCTGATAGGTGGTAGGCTCATCCTCTATGAGCATAACGTCATCATGGTCAGACAAGAGAAATGAGTATCTCTCAGGCTGACGACGTACCCTATCAGACCTGCGAAGAGGTATGTCTACTTGAACCGGTTGTTGTTCCTCAACTCCTTGTGGAACAACATCATCCACAACACTTTGTGGTTCCAGTTCAATTTCCATCGAGGCATCAGTGCTATTGTTTGCATCTTGAACTTATTCAAGATCGAACGCGCTCCCACTAGTCTTTCTAGAAACAAAGTCCCTTTCTAGAAAGACCCCAGTCTTTGCCACAACTATCTTGTGCTGACTGGGAATGTAGAAGTAATATCCCTTAGTTTCCTTGGGACATCCAATAAAGTAGTACTTGTCAGATTTGGGTCCTAATTTGTCTGAGACTTGACGTCGTACGTAAGCCTCACTGCCCCAAATCCTCATGAAAGACACCTGGGCATCTCTCCCAGTCCATATCTTATATGGTGTCTTTATCACGACCTTGGATGGAACTCGGTTGAGAATGAAAGCTGCCGTGTCTAGAGCATATCCCCATAGATATGTCGGAAGATTTGTGTGACTCATCATAGATCGTACCATATCTAATAAGGTACGATTCCTCCTTTCGGATACACCATTCCACTGTGGTGTTCCAGGAGGAGTGAGTTGAGATAAAATCTCACACTCAGCTAAGTAGTCACGAAACTCATGGCTTAAGTATTCACCACCTCGATCTGATCGAAGTACCTTAATACTCTTGCCAAGCTGGTTCTGTACTTCATTCTTGAATTCTTTGAACTTTTCAAAGGATTCAGATTTATGTGTCATCAAATACACATAACCATATCTACTGAAGTCATCAGTAAATGTGATGAAGTACCTATAACCGCCTCTAGCAGCGACATTGAAAGGGCCACATACATCACTATGTATGAGTCCTAACAAATCAGTCGCTCTCTCGCTGTGCCTACTAAAGGGAGTCTTGGTCATCTTGCCTCGTAGGCATGACTCGCATATCTCATATGATTCAAAATCAAATGAGTCCAGCAAACCATCCTTATGGAGCTGGGATAAGCGCTTGTCATTTATATGACCTAAGCGACAGTGCTAGAGATAAGTTTGGTTTATGTCATTTGACTTGAACCTCTTGGTATTTATGTTATAGATAGGGCTCTCAAGGTCTAGAATATAGAGTCCATTTATTAGAGGTGCACTACAATAGAACATATCGTTTAAATAGACAGAACAACATTTGTTCTTTATTATAAACGAAAATCCTTTCTTGTCCAAACAAGAAACGGAAATTATGTTCTTAGTCAAGGTAGACACATAACAACAATCATCTAATTCTAGTACAAGCCCAGAGGGAAGAGATAGATGATAAGTTCCTACAGTAATAGCAGCAACTCGTGCTCCATTGCCTACTCGTAGGTCTATCTCACCCTGTTGGGACCGAAAAGTAGCTAGAGGGGGGGGGGGTGAATAGCTCGTCGCGTGCCCGGTGTTCAGCGTTGCTTGTTTCTTCAAAGATGTGCAGCGGAAAATATAGAAACAAATCACACAACGCTAACACGGTTGGTTTACTTGGTATCCACCTCACAAGAGGTGACTAGTCCAAGGATCCACACCAACACACACACCTTTCACTAATAAAACTCTCCTTTATGGTAACTACCAAAGGCGGAGAAGCCCTACAAGACTCAATACAAGAAGAAGAAAGGGTAGTAAAGAAATATAAGCTTACAATCTTACACTGAGTGCACAAACCCTAACCCTAGTTTCTTCTTCTTGCTTTGATCCGCCTCTTGACTTGGAAGAACCTCCAAGAACCTTCAAGAACTGGCGATCTTGAGCTTGAGAAGAGCTGTGGAGGAGCTGGTGAAGATCTGAAATGAATCCGTGAAGTCATGCCGCAACCATCGCACGCCTGCAGCTCAAATACGACGCAACGGTCGGATCCCGATCGATTCGAAAACTCCCAATCGATCGGGGAGGCTTTGGATCGATCCACGGATCGATCCAGAGCGCCTCTGTGCTCTGGAGAAAACGCCTGGATCGATCCACGGATCGATCTAGCGCTTATCGCGCGAACCAGCAGTGTCTCAATCGATCCACTGATCGATTGGGACCTCTGGATCGATCCACTGATCGATCCAGAGGCTCTCTGTTTGCTGGGAAAGGCCTGGATCGATCCACTGATCGATCCAGAGCTTGGTTTTTGCCCAAAACCAAGTCCCAAACCTCCCAAACCAACATCCGGTCAAACTTAACCTGTTGGTACGTCATGCCTAGCATCTAGTCACTCCCTTGACTTGCTCGGACTCCCTCACCAAGTGTCCGGTCAATCCCTTTGACCCACTTGGACTTTTCTTTCATGCCAAGTATCCGGTCACTCTCTTGACCTACTTGGACTTTCACCTAGCTTCACTCACTAGGTCTTTCACCTGGCTTCACTCACCAGGATTTTCATACTGCCTAGCTTCACTCACTAGGACTTTCACCTGGCTTCACTCACCAGGATTTCCATCTGCCTAGCTTCACTCACTAGGACTTTCACCTGGCTTCACTCACCAGGATTTCCATCCAGTCAGGTATACCTACTTGACTCTTCTTCATTCACACTGATCAGTCCCTGATCAGAATTTCCCCATATGAACAACTGCACCTGCATTGTCCATGTGTCTACATGTATTGTCAAACATCGAAACTATGACCAAGACTCAAGCTTGGTCAAACCAGTCAACCTTGACCTAAGGGATATTGCACCAATAATCTCCCCCTTTTTGATGTTTGACAATACCTTTAAGTTTGGACCATTCTGAGTTAAGCTAATCCCATAGCCTTAACTCCATTCATGCCAAGGTATGAATGTTGGTTCCCTTCATTCTCCCCCTATGACCTCCCCCATAGGTAATGAAGGTCTAACTTAAACCACACATTCTCCCCCTATTGGCACACATCAACCCATCTTTGAGCACACATCAACCCATCTTTGAGCACACATCAACCCGTGCCTCAATTTTGGGCACTCTTCAACAAATGCCCCATTGTTGAAAACTCTCCCCCTGAAGAGTTGCTCATCGTTGTTCACAACTTCACTCGTTGTGACCAACACGATAATGAAGGACCCATTCCCTTCATTTTCAAATAATGCTCGCTCTGGAGCCTTAACATGGTCTAATGACCCAAATGAAGGTCTCATACCCTTCATTTATCCTTAACCCTACATTCTTCCTCAATGTAGACAAATGCCCATCCTTGAGCATTATCCACTTAACGGAAGGTTAACCACCTTCCAAGGTTTATGAAAAATAATTTTCATGCCTTTAAAGAGTCCCTCCCCCTAAAACATGGTGGTAACTTCTGTCATTGCACCAACAATGACCTGGATTCCCGAAAACTTTAGGAAACCCTATTGTAGAAGTTTTGAGGTTCAAATATTAAAAATCTGAAACAAACCTCAACCTAAACTTCAACTTAGCCTTCCTTAACCAATCCATCCTTGTTTTCCACACGAAAACATCCTTTTTATGTATACAAATGTATTTTCAGGGGTTTGGAATGGTTACGTAGACTAAAATAGGTTCAAAATGCTGAAAATAAGCTTTCCCAGCCAAAATCAGCATCTTCAATTGATTGGAGTTGGGTTCTAATCGATTGAACCCTGCTGAATCGATCCACTGATCGATTCAGGCTTCTTGGATCGATCGGCTGATCAATCCAGCGAGCTTCTGCTCGCGAGAAATGCCTTCTCAATCGATCGGTTGATCGATTGAAGCACTCCAATCGATCCACTGATCGATTGAAGGCCTGAAATTGCTGAAATTCAATTTCAGCCAATTTCAGAAACCCCTAGAAAATTCTACAAAATTCAAAAAATCGTAAAAATTTGTGTAGACATTATTTAGGGTATAATTTATCATGAAAAATTAGTTTTCTATGAAAATACATTATATTTTCAAAGATTGACACAAACTTGAGAACTTGTAAAAACTTTAGTGTTTTCTTCAAGTTTGTGTCTAACTATTCAATAGTAATTACTATCAAAAGATAGCCTTCACCAAGGTTTTCCAAAATCATTTTAAAAACATTTTCAAAACCAATATCCCACCATGTTCCTTGGGCTTAATGCACATGACTTGTACATTAACTTTCCCAATGATGGGAAAACACATAACTATGTGTTTTGATGAACCTAAAACTCAAAGAATGCACTAAATCAGCATCTTGAGTTTTGTTTATCTTTCTAACATCTCACTTGTATCTAATGTGCACTAAAACACATACAAGTCACCTTATGGTCCTTGTGAGATGTGAGATTTTGGTTTTGCCCTATTCTAGGGATCATGCATAACTATCTAGGCATTTTAAAGATATTAGACATCCACCTAGGATGTCACTTGTTAATAAGTGTTGTTAAATGCCATTTGTCCTTAATTACAAGGAATTTAAACATAATGCATGATTATGTTATGGCATACATCAAAAGGAAATAATTTTCAAAAGAAAATATCCTATAACTACATGATGTATGAATGTCATGACATGATATTTTTTTTTTAATTTTTCATAATAAAACATGAATGCAAAAATAGACATGATGTCATGGCATATGATGGGCAAATAATCATGGCAAGGTTTAGCATAAATAAAATATACCTAGATTACCTATCTAAGTATCCTTAACCACTTAGCTAACTCAAAATATACAACTTGTGTTTAACTTAAAACGTTAAACCTAGATTGCCCTAAATGCTTCAAAGAAATGTCAAAGCCTAAATTTACATTTCTATTTCTCTTGATTTGTTTATGCCACTTAAAAATTAAGCATATCCTCAAATGTTGACATATTTCATTTTTCCTCAAGAGTAATCACATAAATCAAGGCCCGGATTGCCTTAAATTTCTAGGAGAATACCAAAATCCCAACTTGGTATTTCTCTAGGTTTTCCTAAACAGTGCCATTTTAAAATAAGATCAAGACTTCTTAAATTTGGCACATTTTACTCTTTTCGAAGAGTAAATAATAATTCCATTTCATTTTTAAAGGTTAACAAAAACCTTGAAAATGCTCCTTGAGTGTCAATTTTCTCAAAGTTGGGTTAACTACCCTTCTAATCGGAGTTGACACTTTCTAACTCATCTATGGGGTAGAGAATATGCTCTTAGGAACCCAACACCTATTGGTGCTCCTTGGATGCTCTAGGTACTCACTAGGGATAACTTCCCTAGATACCTTCCTAGTGACCTTGTTGGGCTTCTTAGAAGCCTTGGTCACATTTCTTAGGTCAACTCTAGGGATAGCCTCCCTTGTGACCTTGTTAGTGACTTTCTTAGACTTCTTAGAAGTCTTAGTCACTTTGGTTGCAAAGATACTTCTAGGGATATCTTCCCTTGTATTTTTGGCTTGCCCACTAGACTTAGGGCTTGTTCCATAACTATATGGAACCCTATGATAACTAGGCACATCCTTTTTGGCTTTGGGTTTGTATCCCAAACCTCTATGACCATTGGATGACTTTTGTACCCCTAGACCTAGGCTATGCTCATTTTTCCCTTTTAGGATATTTTCCATCCTTTTTAGGGTCTTTTCCATTTTATCAAGCCTTGACCTCAAGACTTGATTTTCTATCACTAAGTCCTTAGTCTTTGGTTTTCCATTAAATTTATGAGCATTTTTATTTTTAGGCTTGTAGCTAAAATCCTTAGAGTTTTTGCCTAGACTTTTACCTACATTCCTAGCTCTAGGTGTGGTGGTTTTAGCATGAAAAACTATATGTTTTTCCTTAACGCTATCATGCTTCCTATTTTCATGGTAAATAGCATTAAAATGATATAAGTTAGAACTATCATGCTTTTTACCATAATTTAAAGGGGTAGGCTCAATAAAAGTTACCTTCCTTTTTACCTTAGAGGCTCCCCCTTGACTTGAGCTTCCTCCTTGAGCCATGACCATCTTCTTCCCCTTAGGGCATTGACTCCGGTAATGCCCCTTTTGATTGCAAGAGAAACACACAATGTGCTCCTTGCTCTTCTTTGTTCCGGGGATGGTCTCCTTGGGCTTCACCTTGCCCTTTTGTGCCACTTGGCCCTTCTTCTTGGCCAATTTAGGACACTTGCTCTTGTAGTGCCCATGTTCCCTACATTCAAAGCATATAATATGATTTTTATTATTAATTGAAATATTTATACCTTTGCTTGTAGGGGTGGCATCTTTTCCTTTGGATCCGGAGGTGGAAGCTTCCTCTTGATTGGACCTTGATCCCCCTCTATTTGATTTTTCTTGACTTGTGGAGGTAGAATCTTCTTCCTCCTCTTCGTCTCTTGACCCGGATGAAGAGGCTTCTCCTTCTTCTTGATCCGACGTCACCAAGGATCGCGCCCCCTCAATCCTAGAGGTGGAGGCTTCATCATCTTGAATATGAAACAAGGAGTATGCTCCCTCCTTGTTCCCTTCGATGCATTCCCTTGAGGATGAAGCTTCTTGGATTTCCTCTTCTTCGGAAGTTGAGCATCTCTCAACTTCGGAGTCCTCCTCTTGATCTTGCTCCAATGAGTCACCCTCTTTGGATTCTTCTTGGTTAGGTACAGTGGAGGGGATCTCTTCATGAAGCTTGGCCAATTTACTCCATAATTCCTTTGCATCTTCAACTTTTCCAATTTTGCAAAGGATGGTGCTTGGCAATAAATTGACCAAAAGCTTGGTCACTTTGTCATTGGCCTCACACCTTTGGACTTGCTCTTGGCTCCACTTGCTCCTTTTGAGAACTTTGCCCTTTGAGTTTGTTGGAGTCTTGAAGCCTTCCATAAGAGCAAACCATTGCTCTATCTCCATCATAAGAAAATTTTCGATTCTTGATTTCCAAGAATCGAAGCTTGTGGAAGTGTATGGTGGAGCCACCCTCGTGTCGTATCCGAGCCCATCTCGGAATTCCATTTGTAGAAGTTGAGATTTTGAATTTCTTTGACTTTGACAATTTTGCTTCAACTTCTTCACCCTCTAGCTCTTCTTGTTATGCTTGACCCTTCCGGCGATGATTCCGGTGAAGAGCGGCCTCGCTCTGATACCACTTGTTGGGACTGAAAAGTAGCTAGAGGGGGGGGGGGGGGGGGAATAGCTCGTCGCGTGCCCGGTGTTCGGCGTTGCTTGTTTCTTCAAAGATGTGCAGCGGAAAATACAGAAACAAATCACACAACGCTAACACGGTTGGTTTACTTGGTATCCACCTCACAAGAGGTGACTAGTCCAAGGATCCACACCAACACACACACCCTCCACTAATAAAACTCTCCTTTATGGTAACTACCAAAGGCGGAGAAGCCCTACAAGACTCAATACAAGAAGAAGAAAGGGTAGTAAAAAAATACAAGCTTACACTGAGTGCACAAACCCTAACCCTAGTTTCTTCTTCTTGCTTTGATCCGCCTCTTGACTTGGAAGAGCCTCCAAGAACCTTCAAGAACTAGCGATCTCGAGCTTGAGAAGAGTTGTGGAGGAGCTGGTGAAGATCTGAAATGAATCCGTGAAGTCATGCCGCAGCCATCGCACGCCTGCAGCTCAAATGCGACGCAACGGTCAGATCCCGATCGATTCGAAAACTCCCAATCAATCAGGGAGGCTTTGGATCGATCCACGGATCGATCCAGAGCGCCTCTGTGCTATGGAGAAAACGCCTGGATCGATCCACGGATCAATCTAGCGCTTATCGCGCGAACCAGCAGCGTCTCAATCGATCCACTGATCGATTGGGACCTCTGGATCGATCCACTGATCGATCCAGAGGCTCTCTGTTCGCTGGGAAAGGCCTGGATCGATCCACTGATCGATCCAGAGCCTGGATCGATCCACTGATCGATCCAGAGCTTGGTTTTTGCCCAAAACCAAGTCTCAAACCTCCCAAACCAACATCCGGTCAAACTTAACCTGTTGGTACGTCATGCCTAGCATCTAGTCACTCTCTTGACCTGCTCGGACTCCCTCACCAAGTGTCCGGTCAATCCCTTTGACCCACTTGGACTTTTCTTTCATGCCAAGTATCCGGTCACTCTCTTGACCTACTTGGACTTTCACCTAGCTTCACTCACTAGGTCTTTCACCTGGCTTCACTCACCAGGATTTTCATACTGCCTAGCTTCACTCACTAGGACTTTCACCTGGCTTCACTCACCAGGATTTCCATCTGCCTAGCTTCACTCACTAGGACTTTCACCTGACTTCACTCACCAGGATTTCCATCCAGTCAGGTATACCTACTTGACTCTTCTTCATTCACACTGATCAGTCCCTGATCAGAATTTCCCCATATGAACAATTGCACCTGCATTGTCCATGTGTCTACATGTATTGTCAAACATCGAAACTATGACCAAGACTCAAGCTTGGTCAAACCAGTCAACCTTGACCTAAGGGATATTGCACCAACACACCCTTCGTCAATGCTCTGCTATTTCTTAGCGCTTGTACATTAGTACAAATGTGCGAAGCACATCCGGTATCTAATACCCACGATGAAGAAATAGAGAGGTTGACTTCTATAACATGTATACCTGAAGTAGAAATCTTATTTCTCTTCTTCGTAAGATCTTCCAGGTATTCTTTGGAGTTCCTCTTCCAGTGCCTTGCTTGTCCTTGATATAGGTGACAAAGATGTTCAACCATATCGTAAGCACCCATCAACTCATGTTGCTTCTGAAGCTCAGAGTTCATGATCGCGAGCATAAGACAGGACACATCTAATATGTCATCTTGATGCTTCTTGAAAGCATCTCGGTCAGTTCGCGGGGTAGTGGCAGGAGGAGCCTCCAGAATGGGCTGCTCCAGAACGTACAATTTACGTTCCTGAGTGAGAACTATTCTCAGGTTCCTGTACCAGTCCAGGAAATTCGCTTCGTTGAGCTTGTCCTTCTCAAGGACAGATCGCAGGGAGAAGGAATTCGTGTTCGACGTCATGGTTATCTACAACAGAAAATTTACAGAAATAAATATCATATTCTTTTAAAATCATTTAATTAGGCCTTTAATTAAATGATGCTCCCACTGAATTCTATAATTCTTATGGGACAAGATCCACATCATACTAACCCTTGAGTTAGCTTTGGCTAATACGCCCAAGGCTTAGTATGATCGGTAGGTAACGATTACCAATTACATCTCTATGCAACTCTTGTTTATAAAATCAATATCCGCATTTATATTAAAACTCGAGTTAGCTTTGGCTAATACGCCCGAGAGTTAATATAGATGTGATTTTGACCTATCCTTTCCAACCGTTGGAAGAATGCCTATAGTTGACTCGATCTTACCGAGCAACTAGGAATACTCAATCTAATTGAGTTTGTATTCACCCATGCGTTGATAGGCGGGACCAAGATTGTCCCTCCGTACCCTACCAAGATAATATGTATTGCTCTGCTTTGGCAGATTCAACAATACATGTGATCGAGGTAGTGATAGGTATCACGACACGGTTAGGCATTAGAGTTGAGTCGATTGAGATCTAATCTAATCGAAAAAGGATGCATCTTGTGCATGACTTAGATCTAATCTAATCGCAAGGGTGCATCATGTACACGACTTAGATCTAATCTAATCGTAAGGCACTAATTAATTAATTACTTATTAAACATGCATCATATATATAAGTAATTAACTAATTAATCTATTTGTGATTTAGTCATGGCCCTACTACGATCTTCTCAAGCCAATGAGAAGATCGAATGGTCAACCTAGGGTCAACAACTTCTCCAAGCTCCTCCCTTTGACCACCTTGTGTTGCTCGTGCCCGCCTTGGAACTCCGTCTCGTGTGGACCCTCCACCGCTCCAATTTGTACATTACAATTTGAAACTCGAGTTACATTCGAGTCTAAATCTAATTTACAACCAGAATATATGTGATAGGCACGACGCGCAGGTCGCGGAAAAAAATAAAAACATACAACACGCGCAAACACATAACGGCACGCAGGCCGTATTATGAATTACAACACAATCCAATCATATTGGGTTTTTGGGCCATGACTATCACAAAATTAATATATAATTCAAAATTATATATTTTTCATAATTTTCTATAATTTTAAAATTAATTTTTACAATTTTTACGAGTAAAATTTCCCGGCGGTCCCGTTTAGCGGTTTCGGGCGCAATCGCGGAACGGATCCCCTTGCGGGGCCAGGGGCAGCGCCCCTACCCGCGATCTAACCATCGCGAGGGTTCCTTTGCGATCCAACAGCGCCCAAACTCGCTGTCCCAAAACGATTTGGGTCGAGACATTGCCGTTTCGGAAAAATCTTCCCGGCAGGTTCGTTTTTAGCAATTCGGGGTGCAATCACGGAGCCAATCCCCTTGCGGGGTTAGGGGCAGTACCCCTACCCACGATCTAACCATCGTGAGTTGCTCCTTTGCGATCTAATGGCACCCAAGCCCGCTGTCCCAAACGGATTTGGGGCAAAACGAAGCCGTTTTGGAAAAATCTTTCCGGTAGCCGAAGCCTACAAGTGCCGAGACACTTGTGCTTCGCTTCTACGGAAAAATTACCCATAAAAACTATAAAAATCATAATTTTACAGAAAATTACAGAAACTTTAGTTTTCATAAAACCAAAAATTAAACTCGTACAAGCCTTGCACGTGGCTTTGATACCACTGTTGGGTTTTTCGGGCCGCGAAAACCGCTTTTCGCGTCGCGGAAACCCCGAATCACCCAAAGCCGTAGATCCGTGCAAGAAAAACCGAACGAAAATTACGAGTACGAGTTTCAAAATTTTAGATCTACTCCTAGATCTACATGTTAAGAATTTTACCTTCGATGCGTGCCCTCGCAAATCCCGCTCGTCCAACGGTACGCTGGATCTCGAGAGTGTCAACGTAGACACTCCTCTAATGATATCCACACGAACAAGGAGTGCCTCTCACACTCAAAGGATGGAGAAGAGAGACCCCAAGTGTGCTAGCACTTTCTAGGGCTCTCGGATGGAATGGAAGAAGAAAGGAGATCAAAGAAGAGAGGATAAAAACCAAGAACACTCTTCTATGTGACCTTCACTTACCCTTTCTACTTTTGGGAACTCAAATCACCCTCTCCACTCTTGGAACCTCACGGCAACAGCACCATGGAGAGAAGAGAGACCACCCAAGGAGGAAGAAGAAGGAGTTAATCACCATTAAAATGAAAAACATCAATTCCCTTCATTTTGAGTGGCCGGCCACAATGAGAGTAATTACTCTCATTAATGTGGCCGGCCACATTAAAACAAAGAAGGAAGTGTAACTTCCATTAGGTGGCATAATCATGTATTAACTATGATGATGTGACACATCATCATTGGCCACTTAATGCCAAGTCACACATATGATGTGGCAAAGTCAAGTCAAACTTGACTCTTCCTCTTCCTCTCAAGTCAAGTCAAACTTGACTTAATCTCTCTCATGGTTGATCTAATCCAACCATTTAATTCAAGCCAATTTAATATAATGAATCTAATTCATTTAATTAAATTGATTCAATGAATCATAATCTAAATTAGACTCATTGAACACATGAATCAACTTGAGTCTAACTCAAGCTAGCCCAATTTGGATTACTCTTAATCCAATTTAATTTATCAAATGAATCTAATCCTCTTGGTTCATCATATGAACCTAATCTCCATCCACTTGTTCTTTGTGTGTGACCCAATAGGTTCTTGTAACGTTGGCAATGTTCCTAAACTCCTTTAGAAACATAAGCAATGAGCGGCATCTAGTAATACATCATTGCTACCCAAGTTACAAGAATGTTGAGATCCAACATCACCTTGTGACTACTAATTGTGACTCCTCACAATATGTGACATTGTCCTTCTATTCTAGACATCTAGATTGATCAATGTGAGGCATAGACCGTGTCATCCTCTAATCAATCTAAATCTTGAACTCCAAGTAGACTCACTCGATCAAATGAGCTCAACATCTAATGTTGACTCATTTGGGCATGGCCATGCACTTAGTGGTCTCACTCTATCAAGAATACCGATGTCGCTCCCGTCATATGGGAGGGATAGATCCCATCTACATCACTCACATCCCTCTACATAATTCGTTATATACCCAGTAATCGCCTTTATAGTTCACCCAGTTACGGGTGACGTTTGATGAAACCAAAGTACATAACTCCTTATGTAGGGATCCATGGTGACTTCAGGTCTAAGGACTAATAGTCATACTAATAGCCACATGAGAAAGTATATGACACTCATATAACGATCTATGATACTTTCTCATGGCGGGTCATTCAGTATACATTCTCTAATGCATACTCATGTGTCAGCTTGATATCTCTATATCCATGACTTGTGAGATCAAGTCATCGAGCTGACCTATATGCTAGTCTTATTGTATTAACATTGTCCCTGAATATTAATACTCGACTAGGAATGATTTAGAGTAGTGTTCCCTATATCATCTCACTATCGATTCAACTAATCGATTGATATAGGTATGAACCTTCTACTCAAGGACGCTATTATACCTAGTCTATTTGACACTAATACAAATAAGTATAATAACCAAACAAATGCCTTTATTAATATACAAAAATATGATACAATGAGTCCATACAATCATCAAATGATTGGCTTTAGGGCTCTAACTAACAGTCTATAGATGAGAACCCCTTTTATAGTGTCATTGCAGTGTCCGCGTACGCATCTTGAAATAAGTGCACGTTTCCCAAGTGTCCTATGAAAAGACAAGTTAAAAAGTGTCCCAGACACCTTTCCTTAAACGAGCATGTATATCTCTGATGTGATAGGCGGGAAGCTTTCAAAGTATGATTTGCCCGTAGAATATGATTTACTGTCAGTTGCACAAACCTCCAAAAGATTATGGGATACATGGATGGGTCTCACTATAGGCTGATAGGTGTTCGCTCGGCCGGGACACCTTCGCTCGATCGTGTTGAACAACACTATCTTCTCTCACTCCTCTTTTCCACAGTCGGAGGGCTGTGTCTCTCCCGAATGGACACGACGCTCACTCAGCCGAGGGATGTGGTGTTCGTTTGTTTCTTAACTTTATGCTATCCGCTCAGCCTTGCTTGCCCGTTCGGACATGTCGTCCGTCCAACAATAACTAGCTTGTTCGACCGATCTGTGGCCAACGTCTCTTTGCCTTTCTTGACTTTGACCTCCACGTCAGCCACTCATCCTTTCTTACCCTCAAGTCTAGTCGAAGGAGGCTGCAAGTCCAACTGACTGGACAATTAGTATGCTCTGGAACTTCTTTTTCCCGACTGCTGCTCGACTGTGATGTTCCATGCATAAGGGTTTATAGCCGTCGCTCGGTTGTGAAGTTCCATGCACAATAGTTTATAGCCGCCGCTTGGTTGTATCATGGCCAACACTTGGCCATTTTTAACTTCCTTCTGATCTCTGCTTCAACCACTCAACTCACGTAGTGCCTTTTAATTGCTGTCGACGTCACCATGATTTCTCGAAGATCGTTGATTCTGTCTGGAAGCTGAGTCAGATGGACCGTCGAGTGAGGTGGATGAAATATTGATGGAGTCGCGACGTCCCAGAGGGGGGTGTGCTGAGATGACTCCTGTGTTGACCAAGTCTTCAAAAGTCCTCTGGTCAACGCTACCTGCAGCCAGTGACCGGGTCCCCCCGGTCTCTGGTACCTCGAGGCTCGAGACGGATCCAATGAATATATGAGTAATAGACTAAATCCTAAAATAATGAAAATGTGTATGGAATATAAACGAAGAACGTACCCTGGCCCAGGGGGCGCCTGATAACCATGATTTTACTGCATTATTTTGATTCATTTATGCATGGTTTTGATGTTGGTTTCATAGTTTAAATCATGGTTACATTACATTTTTGTGCATTGCATAGATTTTGGACTTAATTGCAAATTATATTATTTTTGATGTTATTTGATGCTAATATTTGATTCTTATTTTGTAGGCATCAAAGGATCTTAGATTTGGATCTATTTGGACCGGAATTGGGCTCGAATCGGAGTTCAAAAGACAAGATCAAGCTTTGGGTCAATTTGGGCCGTTTATCAAGAATAGGACAGATCTGGACCATCCGTTGAAGATCTGGCCGATTCAACTTAATGGGGAGCAGATCTAAGCCATTTATGAAGATCCAGAAGTTTTGATCCAGATCTGAGTTCATCCAGCCATTGATCCAGCCGGATTAATCTGGGCCATTCATTGAAGATCGGAAGATCTGGGCCATCCAGTGATGATCTGATCGATCCGACCTAAGGAAGGATAGATCCAGACTCTAGATCAAGATCAGTACCTTCGGATAGGATTTTGGGCAAGCTTTCACCGTTGATTTAGCTCCAAATTGATCCCAGCCGTCGGTTCAGATCTGGAACAGATTTAAAACAGAAGCTACAGTTCCCTTTCTTCTTCGTCGATCTCCTCACGCAGCTGCGCGTCCCGTGGCGAGCTTTTGCCGGGATTTCGATCCCTTTCCTTCTCCAATCCATTTCCCGAGCTTCTACCTTGGTGGAAGACTTCTTAGCAGCTCATCCCGATCATCTGGAGCACCGGCGAGTGTTCTCTCCGGCGGAAAATCTGCTCACGGCGACTTCTCTGTTTTCGCCAGATTTGGAGGTGGTCTTCCAAATCTGCGCTCCGATTCCCATCAGTGACGCTTGGAGGTGGTCCTCCGGCGTTATTGAGCTTCATCTGATGCCCATCTGCAATCCACGACTTCCATCTAGATTCAGAGAGCTCCGGTAGCAGATTTCCAGCATTTTCGGCATTTTCTTGGGTTCGGGTTGTTTCCAGCGTGTCGGGGGTGGTCCGTCGGCACTTGTGAGCATTCCTCGAACTGATTTGCAGCTTAGGATCTCCACTGAGGTCCGAAATTGGATGGTCTCGATTTTGGCCTCTTGTGTGACGGCTTGAGTGTGAAGTTTTGTGGAATTGATTGTGAGTTGGATTGGTTAGGGTTTATTTAGCTTTGTTATTGTTTTATAGTTTAGCACAGATTACTTTTATGTTTTGTTATCTTTTTATGCAAGTAGTTAGCATTTCTTTCTTTGTTGAAGCTTAGTTTAATTTTAATTTGTTGCTTGGTTAAGTGTTTAGAGTTTAAATTCAAGCTAGGGTTTTAATTGGTGTTGTAGATCAGATTTACTTGAGTCTTGTTATTTCAATCTTCGTTTAATGTGTGTTGATGATTTAATTATAATGTAGGGTGACAATGCATTATGGTTTGATTGTTGACACACAAGTAGATTTCATTTGTTTCGGTTTCACTCTTGTTTTAGATTAATTTCTTTACTGCTGTGTTTCACTTTTGTTAGATTTAGATTCAAAGCATTTAACTCCCCCAACTCCATTTTTATATCGAAAACCCCAAAAATAGGAATAAAAATACAATCCTAAATTACATCATACTGTTGGTTCCTCGGATCGATCCTGCGCTCGTTGCTACAACGTCATTGCAAAATTAAGGGGTTCAGTGGAATATTAAATTGTTAATTTGATAAGCCTATTTGTGACATTTAATATAGATTTTAGGCTTCATCAAATTTTGGCACCGTTGCCGGGGAAAATATACAATGTTTAGTAATTTTAGGATTGTTTTGATTGCTTTCATGATTACATATTCATGTGTTGATTTTATTTGTTCTTGAGTCTTCTGATTTTATTTGCTAGTGTTTCAGTGTAAGAACAGGAAATTCATGTGACCATGGATCCATATCATCAATATTTTGGAGATGGGATGGAGAATTATTTTTATCAGCCTCAGACTCAGTTCTATCAGTCCTACTTACCTACGGAGCAACGTAATAGGTATGAGGATGCATAAGAACAAATTGAAGAATCAATGTGGAAATGCAATGAAGTTATGCAACAAATGAGAGAGCATCAAGAGCAACAATTTGCAAGGATACAGAACATTCAGAGTCAGTTAGATCAGATTGCATCATCCATTCATCAGTTACAAACACAAAACGTCAGTGAGGAGTTGGATTGTGGAGCTCTTGTCAGGCCTGACACTGCATCTACTTCTTCACAAGATTCTTTATCTACTTTTTATTGTTGTGATGATGTAGTTGAACCTATTTTTGATTCTACTACTAATAATGTTGCTCTAGATGTTGTGAATGATGCAGGTCTTGTTGCAGAAGATGATTTAAGTGTAGGGGAATGCTTATTGGAAGCATTACTTCAAGAATCACCAAGAATTGAAGATGTAAGTGTAGGGACTTGTGCTATGGAGCCAAGCACCCAAGAATCACTACATGAAGTTGAACATTCACCAGAACTGGAGTCTGAGCATTTATTTGAGGAAAAAGAGGTAACAATCACCACTCCAGGTACCTCTCAAGATGACAAGGTGAGTATTTTGTGTAATTTTTCAGAAAATTTTATTGAGGTACCAATTGTTGATTTTATTAGTTGTGATGCAATTCTTGATATATATTTTACCCACACTAATATTCTCCTATTTTCTTTTTACCCCACATGCGTGTGGGAGGTGTTTTCTTTGATTGATGTTGTAGGAGAACATAAGCTTCCGGAGTGGGTGCTAAAACTGAACCGACTTAGACCTCCAGAGAGAATTTTTAATGGAAAAATGAAGAATAAAAAGAATTTGGGTGGAACTTTGATTACTCCACTTCCGGGATGGATTCTACTTCTAAACCTTCTTCAACCACCGGGAAATGAAAGGGGAGTTGGTTTCAATTTTGTTTTCTCTTGCATTTTAATTCATGCTTTGTGTTTAGTTTTTCTCTAATAAATTAGTTATACATTTCTTTGGTTCTATACTTTGCATTTGCACTTTGTTTTTACATTTGGCATTTTACTTTCATACTTTGCATTTTGTTTAGTATATAGCATGTCATTTGAATAAATTCTCCATGAATTGTTTAGTAATATTTGTAAGATGGTAAAAGTCTCCTAAATTTGACCATCAATTTTAGGTCATTTAACATGATTGGATGCCTTTCTTACATGATATTGGTTAATTTGGTGGTGGATTCCATTTTGATTAATTAAGCTTGATTGCATAAAAATACCTAGAGAGGACCACTTTAAGCCTATACACTATTATTTTATCTTGTGTGGCATGCACTCATAGCAAATTAAACTCTAGAATTTGCTTAGTTTCTTTTCAAAATCACAATAGCATATGTATGCATGGAAATGAATGATAGTTCTTATTCTTGTTCCCTTATTATGTCCATTTCTTTCTCCACAATTTTCTTGAAACATTCTCATCTAGCATTCTAATTCTTGATCACCTTTGCTTGTCATTCTTTTGAGAGTTTGGTTGAATACTTGATGAGTTAGACTTTGCAAGATGACAACGGATTAAGTGTGGGGGAGGTGAGTAGTATTTTTGAAGGTTTGGATATATTTGTTAATGGATGGGATTTAAATTTAAGCTAAAGATGGAGTTTTGGAAAGATGCCATGGAGTTAAATGCTTAAGGGTTTTAAAGTTGGGGTGCTACTGTTCTAGAAAGTAAATGATGAAAATATTGCTATGAATGAGTGCTCTTAAGATTTTATGCTAAATGAATTAATTTTTTTTGAGTTTTATCATGTCAAGAGCAAGTTCCAATTGCTTTGAATTTTAAGTCTTGATACTATGTTGATACATTCAAAATTATGTGGCAAGAAGGTTTGGAAATGCTGAAATATTGACTTACATGTGGAGTGGCTGATTAGGATATAGCTTTTGGTATTAATCTTCAACTGAGATAGGAGAGTTGAAGCAAGGGCAGCACTTGACACTCAAAACAGTGAGGTAAAAATGTAGAACAGAATTCAGAAACAATGAAAATAAATGTGTGCACAAATGGAGTGTTGGCATCAATAGCTTCTAACCAGTTTTAGTGACAATTGATAGTCCTTCTATAAGGTCCTTGAAGCTTCATTGAAGTCAAATTCCATTTCTGAAACTAAAGACCAAAATGCTGAATTTTTATCACCTTGTACAGATTCTGAAATTTAAAGTCAGGGGCTGAACAGGGAATTCGGAAATACACTAAAATGAGCTACATGGTGTCAAGCTACTGGATTCCTGAAAAAAAAAAAGGGGATCTTTGCTGCAAAAACAGAAATGAACAGAGGTTTTCTATGCTAAATGCAACTCTTGTAATGCAGGAAGTTTTAAGTTTAAATTTGACATCCTGAAAAAGACTTCTTGAACTTCTTTGAAGCTGATTTCTTTTGTTCAGTTTCTGAAAGTCTGAAATGGGTTGCTGAATTGGAGTGCAGAAATAGAGAAGTGTTGAAACTTGGTAACAAGGTGTATTAAAAAAAAAATTCAGAAATGGTATCAAGAGAAGGAAGAAACAGAGAAGCCATTAGATTAATTGGATTCTGAAAAGAAAGATCTGATATCACTCAATTGAAACTCAACTGTGGAGATGTAGGGTTATAGAATGATCTCACTTTACTGCTTTTGAAACTCAATTTAGCTTGTTTCTTCAATTATGCATTGAGTGAATACTTTTTCTGATTAATCATCCAGGACAAATATTTCTGATTTGCAGTAGTTGAGAAGCTTGACTTCAGAATTATTTGGAGTGGATGATGTTGATTCAAAGTGTTATGTGCACTGGTAACCCAAGTTGTTGTTTGTCCTCATTGTGCAAGAGTGATTGATTCATGTTCAGTAGTTGAATCCAGCTGTGAATTTCATTTACATTTACAGAAACAGAACAGAAACAGAGAAAGGAAAGCAAAATGAAGAAAAAGAAAAAAAAAATGAGGAAAACGTGGCTAGAAGGATATCAAGCATTCACTCTTGCACGTTTAGCTGAAATTGAATCTATTAGCTGAGTTTAGTGGCACAAAGATTTACTACTGTCTGTTTGAATTGCAGTGTAAAAATGCTACTATGGTGAACCTGGATAATTCAGAAGTGTAGAGAGGTTTGAAGATTAATGTATCAACCTCAAATTGTTTGTACCATAGAGAAGTTATGTGCCTACTTCGGAAATGAGCTTCAACAAGCTAGAATTGTTCACACCTGGGAACATCCTGTTGAATTCATAATTCTAAGGCTGGAAACTGAGTATATTTCTGAAAGTTTCAGAAACTGATCAAAGTATGCAACTTCATTGGTTTGTTTTTCGGAAATTACTCAGTGCTACAAGAAAACAGAAAGTAGCTTGCTAAGAGAAGTGGCAGACAACAAGGATGCAACTAATTCTAGCTCAGCTATGGAATTCTTTAATTGGAATTTGATCTCTGAAAAGGAGAAGCTTAAGAAGTTAGCTAACTAGATGCAACTACTGACTTCTGATCAGTTTGAGGAATGAATTTTGAGTGACTTCAGCCTCAAGGTTTTGCTTCAACTTACTTAGCATTCTTTTAAAGAATCCAGACATCATGAATGAAATTCCAAAAACTATGAATTCCAGCTTAAGTCTTGATCAAAGTTCATGAGATTGGAGTTGAATGTTTTTCTAAATAGGGAGAATGTTAATTGATGGTTCATTAGATTGCATGCTAAACTTAATCCTTCCTCGAGTTTATTTATGTAATAAGCAAGCTTAAATAGTCTTGAATTCTAGAAATTGTTACTTTGGTGATACACTCACGCTATTTGAAGATATAAGATGAAAAAGTTTTGTAATGATGGAATATGAGCATTTTATAGTGTTGCTGCCAATGAGCTGTAGTAACTCTTAATCTGAACTTTGGATTGGGTTTCCCATTATGAGTATTCGGCCAGCAAAAGTTCAAGTAAAGCATTTGGTTTCCCATTACCATTTGGGTTGCCATTCTTCTTAAATCTATTTCTGGAAATGCAGAATTTCATCTCTAAAACTGTGATGGCAGAACTGAAGAAAAGAAATTCAATTCTGATTATTAGTTGCTGGAATTTTTATTCTTTGATAGCTGTAATGATTTGAGTTCCTACTGGATTTGAGATTTGGAATCGAATTGCTTGTTTACTTGATTTCCAACAGAATGAGAACAAGGAGATTTCAATCTGCAGATTGAAGAAAGGAGTACAGTGGCGAGAAGAGTTTCAAGTAAGGGGATGGCATGAGTTGTTTTATTGTCCGAGACGGCCAATGTTCTAAGTGTGGGGGAGGGAACTCTTCTTGGCTAGTTGATGTGAGATTTTTGAGTTTCAAGTGCTGAATTGAAGCGGAAAACCAGTAGAAACAGTGAAGAAAAATTTTGGCACATCAAGAGAGTATCAAGTGGAAGATAGAGTATCAAGATTCTATATTTGCAATCAAATTGAAGGGGAGTTTAGCTTGATGTTTTGAATCGATAAAAACAAATGATATTCATTTCTTTTTACATCAAATGGGTCAACTCATCAAGTATATTCCTCCCACACTCTCATTCTCTCATTTTCTTCATTGAATTCTTTGCTTTTGCCATTTTCATTCACTTTCCTTGTTCTTTTTGCTTCCATTTCAATTATTCATGATAAATTCCTTTTAATTCATGTATGCTATGTTTATGGTGGTGGAGAAGTAGAAAATAAGCAAGCTTATGGTAGTGAAATGTTGTGAGTTGCATTGAGTGAGCTCCACATATATGCAATTTTGAGTGTGAGAGCTAGAATAGGTAAATCCCTTGTGAGATTGCAACTTGCTTAATTTTTTTATTTGGATTGAAACTACCATACCTACTGATTATTGTTTGAATTGTGTTCATGATTGTTAGTGATCTTTAAAATGATCTTAGTTAAATTCTTTTTACTATCTTTTAGATATTGCTAGGGAATTTTCTATGGAGATGATTTTTAGTTTTCTTTACTTGCACGAGACGTTCAAGACTAAGTGTGGGGGATTTGATAACCATGATTTTACTGCATTATTTTGATTCATTTATGCATGGTTTTAATGTTGGTTTCATAGTTTAAATCATGGTTATATTACATTTTTGTGCATTGCATAGATTTTGGACTTAATTGCAAATTATATTATTTTTGGTGTTATTTGATGCTAATATTTGATTCTTATTTTGTAGGCATCAAAGGATCTTAGATTTGGATCTATTTGGACCGGAATTGGGCTCGAATCGGAGTTCAAAAGACAAGATCAAGCTTTGGGTCAATTTGGGCCGTTTATCAAGAATAGGACAGATCTGGACCATCCGTTGAAGATCTGGCCGATTCAACTTAATGGGGAGCAGATCTAAGCCATTTATGAAGATCCAGAAGTTTTGATCCAGATCTGAGTTCATCCAGCCATTGATCCAGCCGGATTAATCTGGGCCATTCATTGAAGATCGGCAGATCTGGGCCATCCAGTGATGATCTGATCGATCCGACCTAAGGGAGGGTAGATCCAGACTCTAGATCAAGATCAGTACCTTCGGATAGGATTTTGGGCAAGCTTTCACCGTTGATTTAGCTCCAAATTGATCCCAGCCGTCGGTTCAGATCTGGAACAGATTTAAAACAGAAGCTACAGTTCCCTTTCTTCTTCGTCGATCTCCTCACGCAGCTGCGCGTCCCGCGGCGAGCTTTTGCCGGGATTTCGATCCCTTTCCTTCTCCAATCCATTTCCCGAGCTTCTACCTTGGTGGAAGACTTCTTAGCAGCTCATCCCGATCATCTGGAGCACCGGCGAGTGTTCTCTCCGGCGGAAAATCTGCTCACGGCGACTTCTCTGTTTTCGCCAGATTTGGAGGTGGTCTTCCAAATCTGCGCTCCGATTCCCATCAGTGACGCTTGGAGGTGGTCCTCCGGCGTTATTGAGCTTCATCCGATGCCCATCTGCAATCCACGACTTCCATCTAGATTCAGAGAGCTCCGGTAGCAAATTTCCAGCATTTTCGGCATTTTCTTGGGTTCGGGTTGTTTCCAGCGTGTCGGGGGTGGTCCGTCGGCACTTGTGAGCATTCCTCGAACTGATTTGCAGCTTAGGATCTCCACTGAGGTCCGAAATTGGATGGTCTCGATTTTGGCCTCTTGTGTGACGGCTTGAGTGTGAAGTTTTGTGGAATTGATTGTGAGTTGGATTGGTTAGGGTTTATTTAGCTTTGTTATTGTTTTATAGTTTAGCACAGATTACTTTTATGTTTTGTTATCTTTTTATGCAAGTAGTTAGCATTTCTTTCTTTGTTGAAACTTAGTTTAATTTTAATTTGTTGCTTGGTTAAGTGTTTAGAGTTTAAATTCAAGCTAGGGTTTTAATTGGTGTTGTAGATCAGATTTACTTGAGTCTTGTTATTTCAATCTTCGTTTAATGTGTGTTGATGATTTAATTATAATGTAGGGTGACAATGCATTATGGTTTGATTGTTGACACACAAGTAGATTTCATTTGTTTCGGTTTCACTCTTGTTTTAGATTAATTTCTTTACTGCTGTGTTTCACTTTTGTTAGATTTAGATTCAAAGCATTTAACTCCCCCAACTCCATTTTTATATCGAAAACCCCAAAAATAGGAATAAAAATACAATCCTAAATTACATCATACTGTTGGTTCCTCGGATCGATCCTGGGCTCGTTGCTACAACGTCATTGCAAAATTAAGGGGTTCAGTGGAATATTAAATTGTTAATTTGATAAGCCTATTTGTGACATTTAATATAGATTTTAGGCTTCATCAGCGCCCTCGGATGGGACGCTGCTCGAGTTGTCGCGACCTGGAAGAGTAGATGATGCTCGATCAGGATAGAGGGCTGGATCTGACGACATGGAGTCGGATGCGGTACAAAGCCGGAAGACGAGCTGCAGGTCAGGAAATACTAGCATCATGCAGACCAGGTGAAGACAGCGACACGCAGGTCTGGATATAACAATGGCACGTAGGCCGAGATAAGACATTGGCACATAAGCCAAGACACGACACATAGACAGGAGCAACGCATAGGTTAGAACACAGGACACAAAACACAGTCTAAAATACAACCACGGCTCGCAGGCAGAGACACAATGGCGGCGACACATAGATCGGGATTTAACCACAACTCGAAGGCCAACACATAGTAGTGATGTGCATGATGGTTGTAGCTCGGAATACGCCACACAACTGGATCGGCACGGGGGTCGACATACAGCAACGACATAGAATCAAAGCAGAGGCGGAGTTGGCACATGGACTGTCGACACGTGATGAACGTCGGCCAGGGAGGCTGCGACAAGTGGAGGCTGTCGGCAAGGGCCAGCGTCGCGAGGAGGAAGAGGAAGGGAGCTGTGGCCGTCGCCGAGACGAGAAGAAGGAAGAAAAGAGCAGTGGCCGTCATCGGCGAGAAACTTCACGTGAGGGAAAGGGGGTTGTGGTCGTCGTCGGGAGGAGAAGGAGGGAGAGGAGAGCAGTGGTCGTCGCCGGCGAGGCGTTGCCTGAAGGTGCAGCGACAAAGGGAGAAGAAGGCTTCCTGCCTTCACTGTGCGTTGAGCGACAAAGGAGAAGGAGAGAGGAAAGGGGAGAGGGGCGGCCCTGAGTTTGTCTGATGGCAGCGTCGTGAGGAGGAATGGGAGAGGAGAAGAGGTGGACGCTGTCGGCCGACGTTGGCGAGAAGCAAGAGGGGGAAGCAAACTCTTCCTGGCGGCGGAAGCATGAAAAAACCCCAAGCAGCCAAGCCCCCCCCTCCATACGCCGTCTATAGTGCCCTAAAAGGGCTTCTACAGTAAAATGAGCAAATTGCCCCTCTTCTTTCCTTTAACTACTCTTCTGCTCTATGCCATATCCATATCAATCATTCAAATCTCTAACCATTAATGCAAAGCACGGTTGACCATGCTCTTTAATCATGCCTTCTACTTCTTCATTAATGCCACATGTAACCGAATGCCACGTGTTGCTTTCCCCTGTCGCCGCATGTGTGATGTGACATGCGACTATTTGGCTTCGATGCGATGGTGACTCTTTGAATTCAACGGTCATGATGAAGCCTCGATTTCTAAAGCCCTGGATCAGACGGCTCAGATCAATCATCCATAGAGTTTTTAAACCCTTAACTTTTTCCTTTGTCCTATTGCATTCTTCGTCCTTGCCTCCATTATCTCCCTGCTCTCTTTTCTCTGCTCGTCACCGATAATCTTTTTCTCTCTGGTAAGTCCCTTCTCTTTTTTCCCTTTTGGCCTTCGATTTCATGGCTATCTCTCCTTCTCCACCTCAGGTTATCCCAGACCGTGGCATACCTCCATTGAGTTCAAATTCAATGGTGATGAGGTCTACCAAATGAACTGACCTATCGTTCCCGACGGTTATCAAATTGCCAATTCCCTCTGCTTATGACTGCTCTTATACGTCTCTTGATGGTTTTCCCCCTTTTTCAAAGGTCAGTTTTTTACCGGCCTACGCTTTCCCATCCATCACTTTTTCTATGAAATTTACACATACTTTCACATTCCCATGCATCAGTTAGTGCCTAATTCCTTTAGACTACTGTGTGGGGTTGTTTTATTATTCCGTCTGTACGATTTTCTTTCTCTAGGAAGGTAGCATGTCTTGAAATAAACACTTTTGTTCCAAGGGGTGATAGAATTAGTAACCCTTATTTCCTTAGGGTATCCAATAAATAAACACTTATTAGACTTGACGTCCAACTTATCTGATATAGTCCTCTTCACATAAGCAGGATATCCCCATATTTTCAAATAAAATATGAGGGGTTTCTTACTAGTCCATAACTCATATGGAGTAGTTGAGATTGTCTTCGTTGGAACTCTATTTATCAAGTAAATAGCTGTCATGAGTGCATAATCCCAAAAGGCCTTGGGAAGATATGCACGATCCATCATTGATCTAACCATGTCTAACAAGGTTCGATTACGTGTTTCTGATACACCATTATGTTGTGGTGTATAAGACAGAGTCCATTGAGACAATATACCATTATCCTTTAGATAATCTAGAAACTCTTGGCTTAAATATTCACAATCTCAATCGGATCGAAGTATCTTAATATTTTTACTAAGTTGTTTCTCTACTTCACTTCTGAATTCTCTAAACTTTTCAAAGACTTCAGACTTGTGTTTCATTAGATACACATACTCATAACGAGAGTGATCATCAATGAAAATAATGAAGTAGCTATAACCTCCTAATGCATGAGTTGTCATTGGTCCATATACATCGGTATGTACGAGTCCAAGTAACTCATCAACTCATTCACCCTTTCGAGAAAAAGGTAACTTTGTCATTTTACCTTTTAAACATGAATCACATGTATCTAATTCAAATGATTCAAGAACTGTAATCTTTTGCAATTCGGACATGCGTTTTTTGCTTATATGGTCAAGGCGACAATGTCATGTTTATTGCTCTTTTCGATATTGAGTACGTCATTAGATATATCTAACGCATAAATGTCATTGCATAAAGTTCCAGTGCCATAAAGAACGCCATTTAAGGTTATATAACAATAATTATTACTAAAAGGTAAATGAAAACCTTTTCTATTTAAACAAGAAATAGAAATAATGTTCTTTATTAATGTTGGAACAAAATAACAATTATCTAGTTCTAAGACAAGTCTACTAGGAACCTTTAATAAGTATGTTTTGATGGTGACTTTAGCAACCTTTGATCCATTCCCAACTCGCAGACTTATTTCTCCCTTGACGAGTCTTCTGCTATTCCTCAACCCCTGTATATCATTACATATATGTGAGCCACACCCAGTATCTAATATCCAAGTGTCTGAGAAAATAGCATGACAATCAATAACAAAAATACCTGAAGAAGATGGGGCATCGGATGCCTTATTCTTCTTCACAGACTTAAGATAGATCTTGTAGTTTCTTCGCCAGTGTCCCATCTTGCCACAATAATGGCATGAACCCTTTTGTATCGATTCTACTGTCTTGTCCTTTTTGCTCTTCCCCTTAGCCTGAAATTTTGGCTTCCTCTTAGAACCTTTCTTGGAGGAGTCTACTAACGTCACAGTTTTCTATTCACCCTTAACAGAAGGCTCCACAGTCTTAAGCATATTTATCATCTCAGGGATGGTTGATTCCAAATTGTTAATCCCATAGTTCATTACAAATTGTGAATGACTTTTCGGTAAACTATGTAGAATTAAACCAATACTTAACTCATGATCCATCGTAAAACCGAGTGATGCTAAACACTCTATATAGCCGTTTATCTTTAATATGTATTGTACTACAGACAAACTTTCCTACATCTTTCAACAAAATAGAAGCTTGGAGACCTCGAACTTTTCAGATCTAGCTTGCTCATCAAATAACTCACGAAGATAATATACAATATCATAAGCATCCAAATGCTCATGCTATTTCTGTAATTCATGAGTTATAGCGGCTAGCATGATGCAACTAGCAAGTACAGAATCATCCTTATGTTTCTGAAGGGCTAACAGTTGGTCCGCAGTTGCATCGACATCAAGACTGGTGGGGAGAGGCTGATCAAGGACATAAGCTAGTTTCTCAGCTTTGAGAACAATTCTCAAATTTCGAAACCAGTCCAAGAAGTTCGGCCCAGTCAGTTTGTTCGAGTCCAAAATCGAACGCAGATTAACAGAAGTTATAATTAAATGATTAACCTAGAAATAAAATAACGAAAATGTATAAGAGACATGATTTTATTTATGTAAACAATTAACATAAAAGCCCACTTATCTATCAAATTCAAATACTCTTATTTTGAATTCGAGAGATGGTAGGTTTTCTCCAAGTGGTTGATATCCACCATAGATAGAATAACCTTGACTTTAGCCAACAAGTCATTCTTAGCTATAGTGGTAGATGACATATTTACTGATTGCATATCACTTATATGCAACTATCACATTATGTTAGCAACTAATTGATCTTCACATAAACATCAGGTTGTTAACACATTAACAAGTATACATCAAATGTACATCATCCAACTTCACCTCTATCCACATTGATCATGACTTTGGCACAACAAATCAATGCTTCAAGTTTAAAACCAACCCGTTAATCATGAGATTGCATCTTTATGGTTTGAACATGTTTAATTTCAAGTTGATTTTGACTTTAGCCAACAACTCAAATAAGAACTTAAACTTTGGTTTTTACCATATTAACGGAAGGTGTAGGTTTTAATATTGAGTAAGGGATTTATGTCTCATCTACAAAGGGATTTAGGTCTCATCTACATCATGCAAAATTCAATCTACATGACATTACACATATGACATAAATGATGACATGGGACGTCGTACACATGACATAAATGATGACATGACACATCACACGCATGGCATAGCATGACACATCATACATATGGTAAGATCTAACCACATCACACGCATGACAAAATCTAATCATGTCATAATTAATGCATCTACATAGTATACAATATGTTATGTTCATAGCATAAATTTCTATCAATTAAGAATTTTTAATTATTTTGGATATAAATTTCTAAATTAATTTTCTAACCATTTAGGAAATAAATAATTAATATTTTTTAATTATTACAAAATAATTCAAATCTAGATTTTTTGTGATTTTTCAAATCTTTCCAAATTTGGTATTCCCTCACAATTTAGGAAACTTTCCAAAAATAGAATATTTTTTAAAAATCTGAAAATTTCATAAAATATTAATTCTATAATTTAATTTAGAATATCCAAAATCTAGATTTTTTAAAATCTATTTAAATTTGGTATTTCCTAACAATTTAAGAAATTTTCTAAAAATGGAATATTTTAATAAATTTAAAAATTCTAGATAAGATTAATTCTATAATTTAATTTAGAATATCTCATATCTGGATTTTTTTAAAAAAATTCAGAATTTTTTCATATTTGGTATTAGCTAACAAATTAGGAAATTTTCTAAAAATAGAATATTTCTGAAAATTTCAGAAAATTCTAGAAATGATAATTTCTAAATTAATAGAATATTTATAAATTTAATTTTTTGAAATTATATCAGAAACTTTTGAAAATGGAATTTCCTAACAATTTAGGAAAATTTTCAAAAATAGAAAAATATTAATAATTCCAGAAAAATTATAAAATTAATTACAACACAAATTACGAATCGTAAAATAATTTTACGATCATGTCAAAGCACGATCTCGCTCTGATACCACTGTTGGGATATGCCCGATGCGCTGTGTGCTAAAACACATTTCATAAATATGCACAGCGGAAAATAAAATAACAATAATTCCTAAATTATTACATCACACGCATACAAGGATACAACATGCTAAACATAATCACATAATTAAATTTTTACGAAAAGTAAATTTACGCTAGGTATACCTTACGGATGACCTATAACGAGAAAGCATAAATCATAACCACGTTGTCGAACCTCGCCTCTATTCATATCCACGCCGAGCTCCTGAAGACAACTCTTTGAGTACAAGTCTCTCCTTCGGAAGTTACTAACCACGAGCGAAGAAGAGGGATCAAGAGAAAGAGGAAGAGAAGCACACAAGGAAGAGATTTCTTCCTTGTGGTGGTCATGGCAACAAGGGGAAGGGCTTCCCCTTGTTGGCAGCGGTAAAGAGAGAGGGGAGAGGGAGAGGAGAAGAGAAATTGGGTTAAAGTTTTTCAAAAATTTTACAAGCCAATTAATAATCTCATGTGTATAATTTTCTCTCAACCATATCAATATATAGCCCTCATTAATGAGTTGGATTAAAAAGCCCAAATCTAACCCATTATCCCTTAACCAAAAATGATCCCATTAACCCCTTGGTTTGGTTTACAACTAAACTAAGTTGGTTCATGACTAATTCATGATTAAACCAAATATGGTCCAACTCTTCCATAAGAGATGTGGCCCATTCGTGCTTCCATTGCGACAAATATTTTCATATTTGTCTTATGTATGGTCCAACTAAATATTTATCTCTTGATCTAAGAATCATATTCTTTAACTTGTTTTACGTCTTTTAGAGACTCGTTAGTGTGTGTGACCCAATAGGTTCCTGGTTTATCTTGGTCGTCCATAATTAACTACTTAATTATAGAACAATTATGAGTGACACCTAATAGTACATCATGATCCCCAATTAGTCAGAAAATTATAGTTGATCTTAGAATTAATTCTAAACCTTTTAGCAGCTACAGTGAGTAGTGTCTCATTTCTTTCACTTGTCTTATACCCACTTGGTTCATGACATGGTCTATGTGTCTTATCCCCACTAGGTTGACTACGTTACAACTAGCCCAAGTAATATTTCGCCATTCTGTGGATTCAAATTACTCGTACATGTGTACAAGAGTTTCGCACTCTTAACATGTGATGCTTTGGCTAAAGACTTTGAGTAATAATCCTAACGAGTGGCCATAGAGTATACGTCTCCTCGCAAGGAGCGGTGAATCCTCTGTGGGTTATCCAAACACCTTCGGGTACTTCAACTTATACTTAATCATCCCGGGTCCACACTTTAATGAGATGCTTGTTTAAGATATCAAAGTATAAGTCTCCATAATCAAAATGACTTGTATACCTCAAGTCGAAGGAAACTTACACTCGTGCTACAGTAAGAACTTCACAGACATATCTATATATATGTAGAGAACCATATGAAATCTTATAGCGAGTCACTCTAATGAACTAGTTACCATAACCAACATCTACGTTTAACTCTTGACATCCCAATGTCTCCAGTCAGTGAGAAAATAGCTACTTCGCTAAACTAAGGATGATGTCTGAATGCATCAATTCGACGACTAAGGAAATTTCAATATATTCATAATTGCATATGTAGAGATAATCACTAGTTGCGATCCAATCACAATTTTCTCTCATGCTATGAATTATATTACGGACATTCAGTAAATGAGTTTAAGACAATCAAACATATAATATGCACTCAAATATTGAATCTATACTTATCAAATAAATAGAAAAAAAATCGTAAAGTGATTGCCTTAGGGCATCCCTCAAATTCTAATAGTTTCTTCCCATACTCAATGGTCTACCTAAAGGTTATGAGATTAAGCTCCTTCTTAGCCTTAGTGGTTTGCCTAAAGGGTCTGGAGTCGACTTACTATAATCTCTCCTCGACCTCAGTAGTTAGCCTATAAGATGTAGGTCCTCGGGCGGCCGGTAAGAGGGGCCGAATTACCTGAAACCAGAGTTAGAAAAAAAAATCTCTTACTTTTACTTAGCAAGGATGCACAATTTAATCAAGCAAAAATAATTAACATAAAATAAATAACAACTTATAAAGACAATAAGTAAGAAGGCTCAGATTTTTATTTGGTTATAACTTAGGTAGTTGTTAATCCAAAAAAGTTACAAAGATCCACTAAAATATCTCCTTCGATGAAGGTGGAGAAGTCTCTTACACTCTTTGAAAATCTCAGATATTAGCTAAGAAATGAATACTGAAGTTATTGTTGATTAGCTAGCATCAGGGGTCTTTTTATAACCCTTGAAAAATTATATATGCTGCTCGAAGGAGCCTTCATGTAATATATGCGAATTTAATTTAGGGTTATCGTGGAATAACCTTAGGAAAATTTTTAAGAATTTTTAGAAATTTTTCTGGAGCTAAACAGAGTCCATAGGACTCCGTATGAGGGATACGCCGACGGGGCTAGATAAAGGCAGGTTTAGAATACCCAAATTAAGCGGGAATTGATTAAGGCTAGACTTAGGCCTTAATTAAGCTAACCTAGGGGTGGGATTGATTTCTTTATAAAGCCCGAAGCCTCCCGGTTCACCTTCGGCTTCTCTATTCCTCCCCTGCGCCTCGCGATCTCAGACGCCACACGACCGAGACCGGCGATCGCTTCTTTCCTCGGTGTCGCCGGCGAGGAGCGGATCTTGGAGCATCGAAGGGAAGAAAGGTTAGTAGAACCGAAACCCTCCTTCTCCCCGATCCCTTTTCCTTTCTCTGACCTCGGTAAACAACAGCGACGGAGCTCGGTTTGGGGATTTCGCCGGCTGTCGGGAGGAAACCGAGGGCATCGACGTTGGATCTGGGCATCGACGACCGGTTGTGTGAGGTAACGCCCATTGTTTCCTTCCGATTTCCCTGTTTTGTTCGTCGGCAAGAACAAGTCGAGCCCTAAACTTCGATCTCGGAGGTAAGGGTTTGGTTTTGGTTGTGAATTCGAACCTTGATCTTTTCTGGTGTTGATTCGGGTGGTTTTCTTTGGGAGGCAGAGATCGGTGTCTTGTTTCTGGCCACCATAGCTTGACTAGATCAACTCCTCCACCGGATCTGTGATCGTACTCTAGCCGTGATCTTGAGGTAAGCGGTTTGGTCTTCTTTTGTTTGATCGGGAATTCGAAACCCTGATCTGTTCTTCTAGAGGTGATGCGGGGGATTTTTCTGAGAAGCAGAGCTTGATGTTGTGATTCCGGGCACTACAGATCTGCTGGGGATTACTCTTCTACATCATATTTGTGACCATCTCCGGCAATTGAAGAGCAGAGGTAAGGACACCAGTAGGTTGTTGTTGTTAACAGATTGTTGCGATGTTTTCTTGCTATTCTTCCTTCTTGATCCGGTTTGTAGGGTTGTCATATGTAGTTTTCTGATATAGGGAATTGAGGTATGGTTTAACTCATCTTCTCTTGATGCATCAGTGTATCTATTGGATTTTGGTTTTTCAGTGGAATCCCTATATTCTTGATCCGGATCATAGGCAGAAGCAACCAGAATCGATTTATTTAGGTGTTAGAGATTCTTGGTGTACTGTTTCACTAGGAGTTCTGGAAATTAGGGTGATCAGGCTTAGTCAACAGTGATAAAAGTTTTGTGCTAGGTAATTGGAGGCTTTGAGGTATGAATAAACCTAATCAAAGGTGATTAGGGGTTTTTAGGGCTGCATTGCTCTAGGTAGTAACAGGAGGTTGGATGATAATTGAGGACCTAATGGATATTTAATTTAGCTTAGCCAGTGGAAAGGAGTAGTAATCACTATTAGCTAAATACTTTAAGTCGGTTATTTATTTTTGGTGTACACATATATAGTTATATAAATTTGTATATGTGATACAGGACCTTGATTGACGACGAGTTGCGCGACGTGGTGGTTCTGTTGATTTCGGGATATATCGAGGCGGGTATTTCTTCCTAAATTTCTATTTAGCTCCTTGAACTTTAAAGCATGGTTATATGTTTTTTGGATATTTAGGTTGCATTCCTTAAATCTTATTATTTGTTGCTTTCCTGCTTGTCTCTTTTGCTTGATCTTTGATATGATCTGGGTTGCTTCGTTACAGTCTCTATTCTTGTTATTTGTGACTCTATTGTTTATACACATGTAGAGTGTTGTAGGGAGGACTGTATTGGATATTTGTGGGCTATACCTGTCTAGGTTGTGATTGGTATGGGTTATAGGTCCTACAGGTTTACCATTCCATTTGCATAGTGGTATGTGTAGTTACGTCTGTTGTGGTTATTGGAGGCGTTTATGAGGGGGAAGGTTGTTGCATGGATGATGATTATATATATGTATATCATGCTCATCATTCATTGCATCTGATGACCGTTGTCTCCCTTGTGGTTGAGAAGGTCATCAGTTGGTTTGGTTTAGCGCGCACCTTCGGCCACTCATGGGTAGTGGTAGCTGGAGCAGATGCCGCTTGTCCTGTTGTGCCACCCGGTCACGAGGTTTAGTGAGATCCGGCGTTGTGAGCAGCCAGGGACCCTGATGCTATGTAGTTAGATAGCTACTAGCGGACTGTCCGCCTCGACCACTCTATTGTGGGCTGGAGGGTAGTACAGTCGTCACAGACCCAAGCCTCTCGGCCATACAGGGGTCGTGGTGTCTAGAGAGGTGGCGGGGGTGACCATGGAGCATGCATGCACTTTTGCATATGATGCACGGTGCATCTGTGGGGATATTTTGCATACATGCTTACTAGATATTAGTTGCATGTGACTGTGTACTGTTGCATTTGTCTGAGCTATGTATGCTGCATATGGATGCCATGCTGCATACATGTCATTTACTTTACATATATTTGCAGTCGTATATATATTGCACAGGTGTCCGGAGTATGTTATTGACTCGGTGGGTTTACGGATCATGGTATCAGGGGGTTGGTTCTTTTCGGGTATGTACATTCACGTTATATGCTTTTATTATGTCTGGTATGTTCATGCACAGTCATTATATCAGGTATAGATAGATGAGTTGTGTTATGTTAGCATATTCTTATTCTTTGCTTATGGAGACTATATCCTTTGATTCCTATATCTTTATGTAGACCATGCTTTATCCTGTCTATACCCGCTGAGTTCCCTGTACTCACTACCCCGTTTATATTATGTTGGTTCCAGGCAGTAGGTAGATGATATGGAGATGCTTGGAGTATGTTGCTGGCCGGTCCCCCTTCCCACGTCATATCCGGAGACCTTTTTTTTGGTTTTGTTTTCTCTTTCCCTACCCTTCGATTTTGTTGGATTTAGAGTTGTGAAAACGAACTATGTCTGATTCGTGTATTGTGGACTTATGCCTGTGGTATTTTGTGGACTTTCGCATTTGTGGGTTCTTTATTCGTTTTTCCGCTGTGTTTTTGATATATATCTGTGTGGGCTAGATATTTAACTGCGTGGTTGTGTTTCTTTTGTGCATAAATATTCCAGCCGCCTGTGGCTGACGTATTTTGTTTGTACGGATGTTTCCGATTGTCACCGGTACAGGGGAGATGCTGCCGAAATTTTTCGGGAGGTATTTCCTCGGGGGGCGTGACAATTTAGTGGTATCAGAGCAGGTACGATACCTGTCTTGTTATGTGTTCTGGTTTTTCGAGATTTTTCTGATACCAATTTAGTGGTATCAGAGCGGGTTTACGAGGCCTATTTCTTTTCGGGTTTTGGATTTTTGGAGGTTTTCGTTATTTCGTGTTTTAGTTTTGAGGTTACGATATCTATTTCTCGGGTCTTGGATTTCCGAGGGTTGCGAGATTTACCAGTTTTACGAGGACTCCGAAGTTACGAGGGTTTTCACTCGGGATCCGTTTTTTCTTTTCTTTTTTTCTCTTCTTCCGATGTGACTGTCCGGATGTTGGGACTAGGCAGCGGCAGGATATCTCCAAGCTATAGGATGTAAGTTAAATCACTGTGTATTATAGTGTTGTAGTCTTACCTTGTGGTTCTTATCAGGAATGAAGCACGGAGATACGACCCCTCGTCCGCGTCGTGGTCCGGGGCGACCCCGGAAGCAGCCTATCGAGTCAGTAGAGGTTGAGCCAGAGGAGCACGAGGCGGATTCTGTTGGGGATCCTGCAGGCGTGGAGGTTGACAGTAGCCGACAGACTCCTCAGACTTCTATGAGAAATCCGGGTGTTCAGACTCAGGCGGTTTCTCCGAGATTACCCCCAGTTATCCCTACTCCGGTTGCTACTCCTTGGGTGAGGGATAGAGCCCGTATCCCATTATTGGCTCGGTCGGTGAAGGATCGATTTACTCTATTTCATGGGGTTCCCGACCCGACGGTTGCTCGGTCTTGGTTGGGAAATGTGGAGGATACTTTCGAGTACATGTCGTGTACCGAAGAAGAAAAAGCCGAATTAGCTGCGTACCACCTTCGAGATCAGGCTGTTACATGGTGGAAGATGCAGAAGACACTTGTTGGAGACCAGAGCATCACATGGACTTTATTCCGAGAGGCATTCGAGAGACAGTATTTCCCAGCTCCTTATCGTATGGCACGTCGACAGGAATTCTTACATCTGAAGCAGGGTGATCGGTCTGTGATGGAGTATGATGCGGAGTTTAACCGATTGGCGGAGTATTGCCCTCATTTAGTTGCCCAGGAGAGTGATCGGTTAGATCAGTTCACTCAGGGTCTTGCAGTATATATCCGTATCAGGATGTCTGGCTTCACTCCTAGTACGTACCGGGAGGCGTTGGATAGAGCTCTGATGATTGAGATGACACAACAGCAAATTTCCCTAGAAAAAGGAAAGGATAAGCAAAATGCTCAGGGTACGACCTCGACTCAGAAACAGCAGAACCAAGGTCAGAAGAAACGGAAGAAATGGCAGGGATCCCGGGCTACTTCGGGGGAGTCCCATCGATCATCGAAGACAGGACGATCATCTGTTGGTTCTTCTAGACCTCCTCAGAAGGATTACTCTGGGGAACTCAGATGTTTTAGATGTGGTGCTGAGGGTCACGCTAAACCTAACTGCCCATTGAGCCAAGATATATGTTACTACTGCAAGCTTCCGGGGCATGTGAGCCGCGATTGTACTCTGAAGGCTCAGTTACAGGCTGCTAAGGTTACTCCTCAAGAAAGTCATAATACTCAGACTCGACGGCCGAAGGGACCGCAGAAGACGCAGAGCACTCCACATCAGCAGAGTATACCACCTTCTCGGGCCCAGGTATACCATATTCAAAGTCAGCAGTACCCAGCGGTACCTGTACCTATGGCCATGCAGTATTCCTCGGCTGTCCCGTCACATCAGATGCATCCGACACCTCAGTATTTTCCGACGCCACCTAGCTCTTGTCCGGTGATCCAGTCTCAGCAGTTAGCTACTACTCCATCAGCACAGTTTCAGACTGGCGCTGAGATGCCGCCGGCAGGCACGGAGGCAGGACGGGTTTATGCTATTACTCGAGGGGAGGCACAGCGGGCCGAGGGATCGGTCTTTCGGGGTATGATTACTGTTTATACTTTTCCCGTAGAATTATTGATAGATACTGGTAGTTCTCATTCCTTCATTTCTCGGATATTTCTGAGTAAGATTTGTAGATTACCGGTCCATCGGACTCATACATTAGTGGTATCCCTACCCTCGGGAGAGATATTAAATATCAGTCAGGAGATTAGAGATTGTCCATTGGGTTTCGAGGGTCAGACCCTTACAGTGGACTTGCAGGTTCTGGATATGTTAGACTTTGACATCATTTTGGGCATGGATTGGTTGGCCAGATATTACGCTACCGTGGATTGCAGCGCGAGAGTGGTTACATTTAGACCTCCGGGTCTACCGTCCTGGGTTTTCATGGGTACTAAGGATGAGGGGATTTCTATCATCTCAGCTATGCAAGCTCAGAGATTATTGTCTCAAGGATGCCAGGGGTATTTGTTATCTATGATTAAGACTGATCAGGATTATACCCCACCGCTTTCTGACATTCCTATAGTTCGGGAGTACCCCGATGTATTTCCAGAGGAATTACCTGGCTTGCCCCCAAAAAGGCAAGTGGAGTTTACGGTTGAGTTGATTCCGGGGACAGCACCGGTATCAAAGGCTCCATATCGCATGGCACCTAAAGAATTGGAGGAGTTAAAAGTACAATTACAGGAGCTACTGGATAGAGGGTTTATCCGTCCTAGCGTGTCTCCGTGGGGAGCTCCAGTACTCTTTGTGAAGAAAAAGGACGGATCGATGAGATTGTGCATCGACTATCGGCAGCTGAATGCAGTGACTATTAAGAATAAATATCCGCTGCCACGTATAGAGGATCTGTTTGATCAGCTCAAGAATACTTGTGTGTATTCTAAGATTGATCTGCGCTCTGGCTATCATCAGCTCAGTGTGAGAGGTTCAGATATACAGAAGACAGCCTTCCGTACTCGATATGGACACTATGAGTTCTTGGTAATGCCATTTGGGCTTACCAATGCTCCAGTAGTTTTCATGGATCGATGAATAGGGTATTTCTGGAATTCTTGGATCAGTTCGTGATTGTGTTCATCGATGATATTTTGATATATTCTCGATCCGAAGAAGAGCATGGGCGACATCTTTGTATAGTATTGGAGACGCTCCGGCGAGAATGTCTCTATGCAAAATTCAGCAAATGTGCCTTCTGGTTATCTTCTGTGGGTTTTTTGGGACATATTGTTTCTAGCAGTGGTATATCCGTGGACCCACAAAAGATAGAGGCTGTTACCAGTTGGGAGCAGCCAAAGTCTGTACAGGAGATTCGTAGCTTTCTTGGTCTGGCAGGGTATTATCGCAGATTTGTTGAGGGCTTCTCTAGCATAGCTCTGCCGTTGACTCAGTTGACCAGGAAAGGGGTGAAGTTTTGCTGGACAGAGTCTTGCGAGACGAGTTTTCAGGAACTGAAGCGAAGACTCATTTCTGCACCTATATTAGTGCTTCCTTCCGGAGATGATGGCTTCATACTTTATACAGATGCATCAGTTCAGGGGTTAGGCGCAGTACTCATGCAGCACGGACGGGTAGTTTCTTATGCCTCACGTCAGTTGAAGGAGCATGAGAAGAATTATCCGGTGCATGACCTGGAGTTGGCAGCCATTATATATGCGCTAAAAATCTGGAGACATCATCTATACGGGATTACCTTCGAGATATTCACAGACCATAAGAGTCTTAAGTATCTATTTACTCAGAGAGAATTGAACTTAAGACAGAGAAGATGGATGGAATTCTTGAAGGACTATGACTGTACGATCAACTACCACCCAGGGAAAGCGAACGTAGTAGCCGATGCGTTGAGTAGGAAATCCCGAGGAGTTCTTGCCTGCCACCGTGTGATGGTTACAGAACTGGTACAGCAATTTTCTGAGTTGGGATTAGTAGAGCAGGGTCAGACGGAGCGGGGTATTCTGTTATCTATGGTTGCCCAGTCACCCATTGTAGAGAGGATTAAAGAGGCTCAGGCTACTGATCAGCATCTGCAGTTTCTGTGTAGCAGAATTACCTCGGGACAGCAGACAGGGTTTTCTCGTGATGGAAAGGGGATTCTATACTTCCGGGGGAGATTGTGTGTTCCTGAGCTACCTTCTTTGAAGGAGGACCTACTTCAGGAAGCACACCGATCCAGATTTGCGATTCACCCTGGTGGTACACGTATGTATAGGGATCTGAGACGTCCTTATTGGTGGGCTGGCATGAAGAAGGACATCGCAGATTTCGTTGCACGATGCCTTGTATGTCAGCAGGTGAAGGCTGAACACCAGAGACCCGCTGGCTTGCTCCAGAAGATACAGATACCGGAGTGGAAATGGGAGCATGTCACGATGGATTTCGTCGTGGGTCTACCCAGAACCCGACGAACACATGATACGATTTGGGTGATCGTGGATCGATTAACCAAATCTGCTCATTTCCTTCCGATCCGTAGGACGGAGTCATTGGATCGGCTAGCAGAGTTGTATTGTAGAGAGATTATCAGGCTTCACGGTGTACCTCTCAGTATTATTTCAGATAGAGATCCGCGATTTACTTCGCGATTCTGGCAGAGTTACAGCAGGCTATGGGTACAGAGTTACGATTCAGTACCGCTTTCCACCCCCAGACAGACGGTCAGTCAGAGCGTACTATACAGACATTAGAGGACTTATTGAGATCATGTGTCATAGACTTCGGAGGTAGTTGGGAAGATCATTTACATTTAGCAGAATTTGCCTACAACAACAGTTATCATTCGGCGATACAGATGGCACCTTATGAGGCGTTGTATGGCAGAGCCTGTAGATCTCCCACCCTATGGGTAGAAGTTGGGGAATCCCAGATTTTGGGGCCACAGAGCCTTCAGCGTGATGCAGAAATGGTTCGTACTATCAGGCGCAGGTTGTCAGAGGCTCAGGATCGGCAGAAGAGTTATGCAGATCGTAGACGGAGACCGTTAGAGTTTGCTGTTGGTGATCATGTATTCTTACGGATATCCCCTACTAAAGGAGTAAAAAGGTTTGGATTGAAGGGTAAGTTAACACCTCGCTATGTCGGACCCTTCCAGATTCTCGAGAGGATTGGAGCAGTAGCTTACCGGCTGGCGCTACCACCATCTCTAGCTGGCATTCACGATGTATTCCATGTATCTATGCTGAGGAGATACGTATCCGATCCGACACATGTTCTGTCAGATATATTCGTTCCTATTCAGCCTGATGTTACTTACGAGGAGGTTCCGGTACGGATTCTGGACCATAGGGAGCGTCAGTTGCGGAACAAGACAGTCCGACTGGTTAAAGTCGGATGGCAGCATCATTCTGACGAGGAGGCTACTTGGGAGCTGGAGGATACGATCCGAGCTCGATACCCTCACCTGTTTACTTGAGGTATGTGGGCTAGAGTTCTTTCAGCATTTATACTGTTGGTTTATATTCTAGTGGTTGTTGTTGGTTATAGCGAAATTTGGGGACCAAATTTTTATTAGTGGGGGAGAATGTAATATATGCGAATTTAATTTAGGGTTATCGTGGAATAACCTTAGGAAAATTTTTAAGAATTTTTAGAAATTTTTCTGGAGCTAAACGGAGTCCATAGGACTCCGTATGAGGGATACGCCGACGGGGCTAGATAAAGGCAGGTTTAGAATACCCAAATTAAGCGGGAATTGATTAAGGCTAGACTTAGGCCTTAATTAAGCTAACCTAGGGGTGGGATTGATTTCTTTATAAAGCCCGAAGCCTCCCGGTTCACCTTCGGCTTCTCTATTCCTCCCCTGCGCCTCGCGATCTCAGACGCCACACGACCGAGACCGGCGATCGCTTCTTTCCTCGGTGTCGCCGGCGAGGAGCGGATCTTGGAGCATCGAAGGGAAGAAAGGTTAGTAGAACCGAAACCCTCCTTCTCCCCGATCCCTTTTCCTTTCTCTGACCTCGGTAAACAACAGCGACGGAGCTCGGTTTGGGGATTTCGCCGGCTGTCGGGAGGAAACCGAGGGCATCGACGTTGGATCTGGGCATCGACGACCGGTTGTGTGAGGTAACGCCCATTGTTTCCTTCCGATTTCCCTGTTTTGTTCGTCGGCAAGAACAAGTCGAGCCCTAAACTTCGATCTCGGAGGTAAGGGTTTGGTTTTGGTTGTGAATTCGAACCTTGATCTTTTCTGGTGTTGATTCGGGTGGTTTTCTTTGGGAGGCAGAGATCGGTGTCTTGTTTCTGGCCACCATAGCTTGACTAGATCAACTCCTCCACCGGATCTGTGATCGTACTCTAGCCGTGATCTTGAGGTAAGCGGTTTGGTCTTCTTTTGTTTGATCGGGAATTCGAAACCCTGATCTGTTCTTCTAGAGGTGATGCGGGGGATTTTTCTGAGAAGCAGAGCTTGATGTTGTGATTCCGGGCACTACAGATCTGCTGGGGATTACTCTTCTACATCATATTTGTGACCATCTCCGGCAATTGAAGAGCAGAGGTAAGGACACCAGTAGGTTGTTGTTGTTAACAGATTGTTGCGATGTTTTCTTGCTATTCTTCCTTCTTGATCCGGTTTGTAGGGTTGTCATATGTAGTTTTCTGATATAGGGAATTGAGGTATGGTTTAACTCATCTTCTCTTGATGCATCAGTGTATCTATTGGATTTTGGTTTTTCAGTGGAATCCCTATATTCTTGATCCGGATCATAGGCAGAAGCAACCAGAATCGATTTATTTAGGTGTTAGAGATTCTTGGTGTACTGTTTCACTAGGAGTTCTGGAAATTAGGGTGATCAGGCTTAGTCAACAGTGATAAAAGTTTTGTGCTAGGTAATTGGAGGCTTTGAGGTATGAATAAACCTAATCAAAGGTGATTAGGGGTTTTTAGGGCTGCCTTGCTCTAGGTAGTAACAGGAGGTTGGATGATAATTGAGGACCTAATGGATATTTAATTTAGCTTAGCCAGTGGAAAGGAGTAGTAATCACTATTAGCTAAATACTTTAAGTCGGTTATTTATTTTTGGTGTACACATATATAGTTATATAAATTTGTATATGTGATACAGGACCTTGATTGACGACGAGTTGCGCGACGTGGTGGTTCTGTTGATTTCGGGATATATCGAGGCGGGTATTTCTTCCTAAATTTCTATTTAGCTCCTTGAACTTTAAAGCATGGTTATATGTTTTTGGATATTTAGGTTGCATTCCTTAAATCTTATTATTTGTTGCTTTCCTGCTTGTCTCTTTTGCTTGATCTTTGATATGATCTGGGTTGCTTCGTTACAGTCTCTATTCTTGTTATTTGTGACTCTATTGTTTATACACATGTAGAGTGTTGTAGGGAGGACTGTATTGGATATTTGTGGGCTATACCTGTCTAGGTTGTGATTGGTATGGGTTATAGGTCCTACAGGTTTACCATTCCATTTGCATAGTGGTATGTGTAGTTACGTCTGTTGTGGTTATTGGAGGCGTTTATGAGGGGGAAGGTTGTTGCATGGATGATGATTATATATATGTATATCATGCTCATCATTCATTGCATCTGATGACCGTTGTCTCCCTTGTGGTTGAGAAGGTCATCAGTTGGTTTGGTTTAGCGCGCACCTTCGGCCACTCATGGGTAGTGGTAGCTGGAGCAGTCGCCGCTTGTCCTGTTGTGCCACCCGGTCACGAGGTTTAGTGAGATCCGGCGTTGTGAGCAGTCAGGGACCCTGATGCTATGTAGTTAGATAGCTACTAGCGGACTGTCCGCCTCGACCACTCTATTGTGGGCTGGAGGGTAGTACAGTCGTCACAGACCCAAGCCTCTCGGCCATACAGGGGTCGTGGTGTCTAGAGAGGTGGCGGGGGTGACCATGGAGCATGCATGCACTTTTGCATATGATGCACGGTGCATCTGTGAGGATATTTTGCATACATGCTTACTAGATATTAGTTGCATGTGACTGTGTACTGTTGCATTTGTCTGAGCTATGTATGCTGCATATGGATGCCATGCTGCATACATGTCATTTACTTTACATATATTTGCAGACGTATATATATTGCACAGGTGTCCGGAGTATGTTATTGACTCGGTGGGTTTACGGATCATGGTATCAGGGGGTTGGTTCTTTTCGGGTATGTACATTCACGTTATATGCTTTTATTATGTCTGGTATGTTCATGCACAGTCATTATATCAGGTATAGATAGATGAGTTGTGTTATGTTAGCATATTCTTATTCTTTGCTTATGGAGACTATATCCTTTGATTCCTATATCTTTATGTAGACCATGCTTTATCCTGTCTATACCCGCTGAGTTCCCTGTACTCACTACCCCGTTTATATTATGTTGGTTCCAGGCAGTAGGTAGATGATATGGAGATGCTTGGAGTATGTTGCTGGCCGGTCCCCCTTCCCACGTCATATCCGGAGACCTTTTTTTTGGTTTTGTTTTCTCTTTCCCTACCCTTCGATTTTGTTGGATTTAGAGTTGTGAAAACGAACTATGTCTGATTCGTGTATTGTGGACTTATGCCTGTGGTATTTTGTGGACTTTCGCATTTGTGGGTTCTTTATTCGTTTTTCCGCTGTGTTTTTGATATATATCTGTGTGGGCTAGATATTTAACTGCGTGGTTGTGTTTCTTTTGTGCATAAATATTCCAGCCGCCTGTGGCTGACGTATTTTGTTTGTACGGATGTTTCCGATTGTCACCGGTACAGGGGAGATGCTGCCGAAATTTTTCGGGAGGTATTTCCTCGGGGGGCGTGACACTTCAAGTAGGTCCATGGCGCCTCTAATGTGAGAAATTTTATCCGTCAAAGATAAAAGTTTATCTTTGGTTAATGGCTATTGAAGGCAACTCTAATAGGCTGGAAGGCGCCTTCGACACTGTTTAGGGGTCTTTTTATAGCTCCTAAAAAATTTTATATGTTGCTCGAAGGCGCCTTCAAGTAGGTCCATGGTGCCTCCAACGTGATAAGTTTTATTCGCCGAAGATAAAAGTTTATCTTCGATTGACATCTATTGAAGGCGCTCCAATAGGTTGGAAGACGTCTTCGACACTGTTCATGCGAGGTGTCTTCTAAGCCATTGAAGGCGCCTTCCATGAGGCAGATCAACCTTTTAGCTGATCTTCTTTGTATGAGTGATGCTCCAGTTATTCAGAGTTGAGCTTACCCGAACCTAACTTTGATCTTCTCCTCGAGCAGGCTTCCACCTCGGCTTCTCGTCCCTCAAACGACGCACATATCCTTCTTGTCCACTGATGTACTCTTTTGTAGCTCCTCGTCCCTCGGATGCACCGAGCCCATCGGCTCTTTTCCTGTGTCATCCTTTTCGTTCACTGCGTCTTCCGCTCGACTTCTTGTGCTCCTAAGTTCCTGCACACTTAGACACAAGACATCAAACACAAACATGACCTAACTTAACTTGATTGACCATATCAAAACTACCACGGGGTACTTACATAAGATGTGATTGAGCTCTCTCAGCCTCAATCATTCATCTAAAGGCTTGTGGCTTGACCCACAGATGTCTCTGTTGGAATCGGAGCGCAGTGGAATACATATATTTTAAATCAGATTTTTTCCTTAAATCATGAAATAAAACATACCTCGTAGTCCTCGATAGAGTGAATGATATCACAAACAAATGAGAGTCCTATGTATGCCTCTTCTAGCGGTATCCACGTGCACTAGATCATAAACTTGATACGATCTGTTAGGTGCTAGCCTCTTGGATTGACAAAACCTTTTGGAAGCACTATCGATCTCTTTCGATGGAAGAAAGTGAAGAAGAAGTCTGTAAGGGAGAAGTGGAGAGAGAGAGAGTTTCACAAAAAACTTTCAAAGGATGGCTACTTATAGCTTCCAAGGAAGATGAAGAGGTATGACTTTTCAAATTCTCCATAATTATCATGATTGTGACTGTTCAAATTTTTAATTAATCATTAATATTGTGGTCATTCAAATTCTTTATTAATCATTATAATTGTGATTATTCAAAATTTCCATTATCTCTTCTTGGATCAAATAAATCCATATTTGATCTGTTCTAGCTTTCGATATTTCAGAAATAATTAATAATTTAATTAATTCTAATTTAAAAATAGTAAAAATGATTAATTGTAGTATCCACTAAAATAATCAATTATAGATAATGTTCATGTCTACTTGCTATGCGTGCGACCCTCTAGGTTTTATACACGAAGACAGTGAAAATTTATACACAGACTAAGGTAACTGTCTAGCTATAGTTTTGGTCACCCAATGTGAAAAAATATTAGTTATAAATTATTGGATTGAGTCGCATTTGAGGAGGGGGGGGGGGGGGGGGGGAATCACATGGGTTTTTAAAACTTGTTCTTTTTGAATTTTAAAAGATGAGTACATAGCGGAAAACTAAGAAGGCAAAAAAAAAAACAAGCAGACAGAGTACGAACGCAAGAAGTTTTACTTGGTTCAGAGCCTTCGGCGACTCCTACTTCAAGACCCAGGTCCCGCGGACTTATCAATGGATAATCCACAAAAATGCCTCTTCCGGTACCTCCAGAAGAGGGAATCGAGTACAAGAAATTTTGGTACAAGTACAACACACTGTACTTGTCCTTTTTGTAGTAATTAAGTACAAGAATTAAAGTTACCAAAACACTTTTCAAAAGATGGTCGGCTCAAGCTCAGTGTTTGGGCAGTTTTTTAGCAATAGATGAGCATAGCAGCATTGTAGCAGGAAGCTAGAGCAGTCGGAGCCTCAATTGGATGCGTAGGAGCTTTTATATCAGTTGTTCTTGAAGCTTAGGTCGAGAAGCCCTTATAAGGGCTGTGGAAGGCGCCTTTAAAGGCCTTGAAGGCGCGTCCAATGCGGTAATTCTGATCCCAAACAAGTCGACCCTTATCTGCGATGAGATCTAAACTTTATCCTATAGAAGACACCTTCCATGCATTGAAGGCGCCTTCTATGAACAATGCCAATTGTCTTCCATTGTTTGAAGGCGCCTTCAGGCGCCTTCCATCCCCTGGAAGGCGCCTTTAGTACTGTTCACCTGAGGCTTTTGGTGCTCTTCTTGCCCTGCAAAATGTATTAGTCTAATAAGCTAAATAATAACCTGCAAGACAAGTGTTAGCATAATAATACTAAGTAATAATTAGACCCTATTTCCCTGAGACCGGGATCTAGTCAAGGTCTCAATTTAGAGATCCGAAATAGATCTAAATTGGACCGACGCCTACTGTCCCTCAACTGGGATGCATCCTCACCAATTCACTTTCCTCCAGTGACTTATCTTTACTTACCTGCCAAACATCTAATCCTTCAGACCTGTTTGGACTTTCTCCGACCTTGCTTAATATCTGACCAAGCTGATATACTAAGACTTGCCTGCAACACTGAGTTAGCACCATAAATATAAAATGGTAAAGACAAAACCGTGTTAGCATTATTAATAATTCGTTGGTCCGATCGATCGCGCATATTACCCAGGGTTACCTTCCCTGAAGATACCCAGCTTCATTCACTAGGATTTCTATTGTTTGGTTTCACTCACCAGAACTTCCTCCACCTAGCTTCACTCACTAGGGTCCGACTTTACTCACCAGGACTTTCACTACCTAGCTTCACTCACTAGGCCCGGTTTCACTCACCACGACTTTCACTATCTAGCTTCACTCACTAGGGCACGATTTCACTGACCAGGACTTCCACTACCTAGCTTCACTCACTAGGGTCCCGCTTCACTCACTAGAACTTCCACTACCTAGCTTCACTCACTAGGGCTTGACTTCACTCACCAAGACTTTCACTACCTAGCTTCACTCACTAGGGTCTAGTTTCACTCACCAGGACTTTCCCTTATCTAACCTCCAATTAGGACTTACCCTTGCTAGTCATTTAGTCCTGACTAGACTTTTCTCTTCCAAACATCAAGTCCTGTTTGGATCAACCCTTGATCAAACTGACCAGACTAAGGTAAATTGTCAAACATTGAAACCCTGGAGGTTGATTACACTAACATAAACTATAAATCACCATGAACCGATTACTGTGTAATTCAATATTTTCATCTAGCCTACATCCCAATTAATTTAGTATATTATGCATAATCATCAAATTAATTATTTTACTTGATTTTTAAGATATAATAGACTTCTCTTAAATGATAAAGCATTTTTACCATGGGCATATATTTCGAGTTACTAATATCTCTATCAAGCGACCATGATATTAACTCCTAATCCAAGAGAACGATGAATCTTCTATTTACTCAACACTATTCTCTTTACGCTTTGCTATACACCTAACAACCATATTAATTATAATCCGATTAAAGACTACTTTTAACGACATTAAAGTATATAACTCTACGCATAAAATAAATGAATGTGTCAAGTCAAAAGATTAGTTACCCTAATTCATAAGAGGAATAACCAATGATACTTAATATGTGATCTCCTCTCAAGCGGGTCATGCCCAATGTACCTTTAAACTCAAGAAACCCCCAAGTACAACTTCGAAATCCATCTCTTGGTCTATCTCGACCTAGTCATACTCAGCGTTGATCTAAATATCCATATCCCCTCTAGATATCTATCCGATCAAGGACTATTTTCAGATTAATATACTCATTAATCCGTGGAACTTTATCATTAATCATATATGTATAAAAAAGTAAATGATTAACGATGAATATTTGTTTTTATGAAATAATTATCCATAAAATATATAAATAATATCTTGGCACATAAGTGCATACACTAATAGTCTTTCCTAAACCTCAACTTGTCTCTAAGCTCTCCCACTTAGCTTCATTGGCTTAGGGGTTGGCCTCAATACACCAATTTATATTACAATTCACACAAATTGATTTTTAAAAAGTTATTTTATTCATCCCAAGCACGTTCATTTCATGCATGATTGCACATTACATATTATACAATCCATTTGGGATCAAAGGCTTCAGAAGGGATGCTCATCAAAGGATAGCCATGAGCCTTGAATGGAGCTACATATCCCTCAAACCCAACGTCAAAGAAGGTGGCATCTTAGGTGGCTAACCTCTCGTTTATCTCGGGAGACGGTAAGAGGCCAACCTCTTGCTTCTGCCATTCTCCTCTTCCAAAGCTCGATGGGTGTCAACTCTCCACTTTTGACAAGGCCAAATCCACTTCGACGGAAGCCCTCTCCTTGGTGGCCAATCATAGCTCGATCCTTGTCCCTTATGGCTCAATCTTGTTCTCGTCTAGCAAGGCTGGGGGACCTTGTTCATTTGGTCTAAGAGCTATGCTTCTTCGTCCTTAGAGGCCTTTGCCTCCTTTTCTCCATGATTGTTCAAGGACCTTAGCTTAGTCTCTTGAACTCGAGATGTGGCATGAACCTCACTGATGTATGGGATTCACTTTAGTAGTGTTGGTGAAAGGTTTTGAGGCTATATTATACTTGTGTCAGATCAAAATTGACTAAGGATTGATTTAAACAGGTCAAGGTGGTCAAGATTGATTAGATATTTGGAAATAATTAAGTGAAAAATCTAAGTAGGTCAGTCAAGTAGAAGTCCTGACAAGTTAGAGTTAACCTAAGCAAAGGAAAAGTTTAGTCAGGTCAAGGTTAACCGAATGATTAGCAAAGGGAAATTCCAAACAGGTCAAGGGTGATCGGATGCTTGACAAGGGAAAGTCCAAACAAATCAAAGGTGACCAGATGTCCAACAAAAGAAAAATTTAGGCAGGTCAAAGATGATCGGATGCATGACAAGTGGAAAGTCCAAGCATGTCAAGGTGATTAAGTGCTTTGCAAAGGGAAAAAAAATACTACTAGAGCGAACTCTAAGTAGTGAGAAGACTTAGAGGAGTGAAATCTGAGTAAAGGGAAAACCCAATGAGAGTAAATCCTAGGTAGTATAAGAAATTTTGGAGGAGTAAACTTCAAGCAAGAATTAAGTAAACTTAGTAGGACAAATAGACTAAAGAATTAGACTTGTTTCTTTATGTTTATATGCTTGTCTTGCTGGAAACTAGAGATAGAAGCAAGACCGAAGACCAAACGGATTCAATCGGACGTAGCTGGATCAAGTTTGGAGTGAATTGGACTTCACATTGCTTGAATCAGACCCAAATCGATCTAGTCGACCAGAAATAGGTATGGTCAATCGAATGGGTTCGGTTAACCCAACTTCAGTTTTGACAATTAGGTGGTTCAGTCCACCAAAAAGGTTCCGATCAACTGAAAAATTGATAACGACAAGATTGTAATGCTCAATCCAGTTCGTGAGAGGCTCGGTCTTTGGATCAGGTTTGACCAAGGTTCGTTCGATCGAACAAAGTTTTTAGGTTGATTAGGAAAAGCTTATAAAAGAACTTCAAGCTCAACGTTCAGAATTTACAACTCTTATTCAATCCTCCTACTCTGCTTGAAAAGTGCCCAAAGAATCGTCAAGAGGCGCCAAGACAGGTGCCACATGCATTCAGGATCTCCAGAGGCGATCGGTTCTTTTAATGCTTTATTTATTTTAGTACTTGTGATTATTTTACTTGCGTTTGTATTTAATTAAGGTTTATAAGAAGTTTCTTCGTCTCCGAAATATTTTAAAACGAAGCTTGCCACCCAACTCGATTCTTTGCGCTCTTCACTCGATTCCACGAGCTCTCTACTCATCCAATTCCCAAGCTCTCCATCAAGCTCTGTTCCCTAATCTCTTTGTTCCGGATTTAGTAGGCCGCACTCGTGGTTCAACTACATAATCTTCTATATATATAACGAGTACTATTGCCCTATTAGCCATAGGCTATCCTAGCTCAAGATCATCTCAATGGTCCCTCCATGATCACCATTTCTAGTTAGTCATGCATGATCGAACGGTTTGAAGTCGCCATAATTAAATGGAAATTAGATGAATGGAAATAATTTCCTACTTATATAAATACCTTCATTTAAAGGCGAGTGTCATAAATAATTACCATAACCCTCTAACATTTACTCTTGTGTGCCTCTACAATATTGTTAGAGGGTTATTACCATCTCGTAGACAGAATTTAGCAACATCAATTACGTTCAATCAAATAAACATACAACTTAGAGAAAAAAAAACAATTTATCATTTTGTATTTCCTCTATTTCTCTACAAGGTTCATGCTTCAAAGAAGTCTCCTTGTAAAAAACCAAAAAAGAAAAATAACACAAAGAACTTTGTACATGTATGTTAATGTTATGAACGATAAAGGTGACTCTCTGAGGCATCTATCTATCAAATTAAAAATAACTTGTTAATTTTAGGTATTCCTATATAACTTATTGCATAAACATCCCGGAAGAGGATTTGCATAAAAGTTCTCCTCTTGTCTTGGATTTACATCTGTCATTCTCTCATATGGTCCTCCAACCCTCTTTGCATGGGCCTTCTTGACCTTCTCCTCAAACTCCTTCCAATTTACTACTCCCTGATCCAACTGATCTATCAGTTCCACAAGCCTTGGCCTGATCAAAATACCCAATCCTAAATAATGAATTAATGGTCACAATAATATATAAATTAGCATTGTAATGTTAATTAAACACGTATATACGACGTACCTATCTGGATTGATGGTCTTCTTAAATCCCTCATATCTCCTATGCCCTTGAACTGCCTTTGCCATGTTCCCATCATAAGTGTAGACGAAGACATCACTGTCGAGTGCCACAATGTAATCTAAAGCAGCAAGCCTGTTTTGATGCTTGTTGAAAGGGTTGAGTTCCTCTTTGGATGCCAAATTACGATGAGTGTATATGTTTGGATATTCCTTTTTCAAAGCATTCATGCTATTACCTCCATGAATTTCTCCTGCTACAATATAAATGCTTGCTGTAGAAGGGTAGCCCATGGCCTTCAAAAAGATGGCTGCCTCTCTTGGGGTCATTGGGCAACCTCCTTGCAGCCTCTTCTCTTTGCTATTTATCTCTTTCTCCTTCCAATGCTTCACCTTATACCTCATACTTCTTAGCTCTTCTGCTTCATGCTTTGAGAGGTTATGACTGCATCCAGTAAACGATAGCATGTCCTTTTCGTATCTAATTAATCATCGTAAATAAGCCGGTTAATTAAAATATATACATATATATATCGAGATTGAAATCAAACTAATGATTTTATCCAAATTAAAGATAATTATTTTCTTAGGTTTATCACTTTGTTTATAAGAGCATCCACATTAGTGTTAATATGTAAGTGCTATAATATCCAAATAGCATGTTAGTGCACAATTCTTTGAACGCAGTTAATGAGAATACTAAATTTAACTTATCACCATGAGAAAAGAGGAACATAATTTTTGATGATTACCTTAAGTGGAGTGCAATGTAGGGGTTGCTACCATTTCTCAACCTATCAACAATTTTTTCACCAAGGCCTTCGATTTCCTGAGTGTATCGAAGCGCTTCATAATTCGTTCGGCATCGAAGCCTTTGAATGGAGGGAGGAAGTCCATTGTTTGCGAGGCGAGTGTCGGTATGGGTGAATTCTACGACCTTTCGCTTGCTTAAAACGAGAGAGAAGCTTTTGAAGTATGAAGCCTGAAAAAGAATGGCTAGTAAACATAAATGATGAGCTATAATTAATAACATGATGTAATGACAATATGTAATGCAACCTTGGACCAAGAAATAGGAGCCCTTTGAAGAGGTTTGGTTCGAGCATATTGTCTTGGGAGGGAATCAACTATGACAATGTCATTTTTGAGGACTTTCTTGAAGTGTTGAACATCGAAAATATCCTTGAATTCACTGAGAACAGAACACATTTGTAAGAGAGGTGAAATGGTAAAGATATATGAATGCATGAAGCATGGTCGCCTACCTTGGATCAGTCCAAAATGATTTGTGGTCTAGCAAGGGTAACACGAGTGCCGCATTCATCAATTTTGCGACTGCGACCATGTCGCTGATCTGCTTAAGGCAACGCAATGTGATCAAGAAGCTAAGTGAAGCATCAAGCTTTGTTTGTTTAATAGAGTAATTAACTGAATACTCACCCCCATCCTCATCTGATTAAGTCCACCGTTGGCATGAACTACGAGGTAACCCACCGTAACGTTACAAGTGACTGCAAATGGTGGATGTTCGATCAAGAGGATGGCATGGATAGATAGACAAATGAAATTTGAAGAAGAACACATACGGCATTTAGTCTTTGGACGCTCTATGCATCTCTCAAAGCCATTGTTATTTGGTTTCCTCCAAATCTCAGGAATCTAAAAAGAAAAGAATATCAAATATTTGGGTCAATCTATTTAGAGATATCTATATCTAAAGAGCCTAAGATAAAATTCTCTTGTTCTCACAGGATATTTAATTGGTTAGAAGATGACAAATTTATTATAATGAAATAAAGATCAATTTTCAACAAACATATGTCATTGAAGAAATTTTTTTTTCACCTTTAGTCACTTGATGGTATAAGTTTCTATGATTTACTCCCCTTCACATAATCTGGAGACAGACGGTGAAAGATGTTTGCATGTGGTGAACATAATCATCTTTTCTTGTAGCAAAATAAAATTCTCTAGTATCGTAAGGGGAAATGTGTTTCCCTTTCATTTTTCTTCGGCATTTTACTAACTAGATTCCATAAGTTTTTATATTATCTAAATCACGTATCATATTCCCAAAATATCCATCAGTCAATTTTATTTGAAACTAGTTGATGAACTCAGAATCACTTCAAACAAAAAATAATGTATATTTATACTCCTGAATCAATAACATAAATTAAGAACAATAAATTTTTAAATTTCCAAAACTTGATAAAATTTATCATAATCTCATTATAAAAACTAGGATAATGATACTCACTAACCAACAACATCACTTAGTTCTTAAAACTCTCCTAATTCAAAAAATATCAAACTTTTAAATTTTGTATAGGTCTATCAGTCAATTTCATTCGAAACTAACTAATAGATCTAGAGAATTGAATAACTTCAAATTAAAATGAATGTATTTCTGAAACCTCCTTCTTATATCTATACTCTCTCTCATATCTAAATTTGATAGCGTAAATTGAGAATAGTGAGTTTTTAAATTGGTAAAGTAAAAATTTAGAAATGGGATCTCAATTTATCATTACTCTGAATTTACATTATCAAATTGTTTGCAATAGTAATATATTAGTTTTAATTTGAAATGATTTAAAATTTAGAATTTTTTAATTCCATGATAATTTTGGATGAAACTGATTAATGGATCCATAAAGAAAGAGAAAAGATATTTTATAAAAAGCAATGATTAAACAATCATTTCTGTATTATGAAAAATTAGATATGCAATACTGACACTCATTTCCATATGAAGAAAGAGAACAGCTTTTACACTCATTCAGAACAACAAAATAACTTTTAATTAAAGAAGAAGCGATTAAGGAAATATGTAATTATCATGCATAAAGTAATAGGTTGAGATAATTAATACCGGTCGTCGTAGCCTCCTCCTCTTGAGCGTCGCGGCGGTCTCCACAGCCCAATTCATGGACTCCTCGCGCGCGTTAATCTGCGTGACCACCTCCTTCGTCTTCCTGGGCACGGCGACGGCGACGCCGATGCGAGCGGTGCCGAGGAAGAGAAGGGAGGCGAGCCAGGCGGCGAGGAGCGCCGCCGCCAGGATCCTCATCGCCCGCTCCTTCCAGTTGCCACCAGCCATCAACGACCTCCCGCTCCTGCGCCTCTTCTTGTGTTCGAGTGCTGCACCGCCCTCGTCGTCATCGTGCTCGTCGGCCGAGGACTCGACGTCGGAGGAGGACTCCGCCGGGCGCCGCCGGGTGGGGACCGAGACAGAGGGGCTAGTGGCGGCGGCGGGGATTGCGCCGGCGGTGATCATGTTCGGGTTTACCGCAACGTGGGGTGGCAATAAACTGATTATCTTTGGATTTTGATTAATTAATCGATCGCAGCGGCCCTCGTGTTCGGAGGAGAGAGAGGCGGGCAGAAAAACTCGGTTGGTTACGTAGTTTCTTCGATATCTATTTAAAACCATTTTTAATTAATCAGATGGCGCTCCATTTTAATTTTGTTCACTACTATTTTCATTATTATCCATAACCATATTTCTCAATTAAACCTGAATTGGGGGCAGATGATTATAATTATGAAACTGTAATTATTACAAAATGTATATTAGATAGACTTTGAGAAATTAATGGAGGAATATTAGATAGACTTTGAGAAATTAATGGGACGCATAATATATTAAATTAAAGCTAAGTTCGTTCAGAAATTTATATTTGTTAACCAATGTAATCATTATGACTCAGTCTTAATTAGATAATATCGTTTAAAGTTTTTTCGGAGGTTCCAATAAATTTTAATCATTTTTATTAAAGTTATTTTTCATAGTGTAGCAACTATGATTTTGTAGTTATTACAATATACGTAACTACTATGATTTCGTAGTTGCTATAATATGCCCGATCGATTCAGGATTTAGGTGAAAGATATAGATAAAATAATAATAATGAAAATAATAATAGAGGATAATTGTGTTATTTTACGTGAAGTGAGATATATTTTTAATAAATTATTAAAATGGGATATCCTTTACTATTTGGGGGGAAAATATTTAAATTTAATTTATTTAATATTTTGTCTTATTAATATTAAATCCAAGGCGGTCAAGTAGGCTCTGCTAAGGATGTCCATTTTTTTCATGAGTTCGAAGTTTCGTGGGGAAAATTTGAAACTGGGGCTGGCTCGAGAACACATTTCGATTATGGGTTCGGGAAAATTTTCAGGTATGGGGATGCTATCTCGATCCCTGAACCTACTTGATATAGAAAAAAATTATGATTTCTAATCGGGAAACTCTTATTCCCGATCTCGTGGGAATTAAATCCCCTCCTTGACCTCATTCCCATTTCAAATGCACATTGACTTGGGGTCAATGGATATTTTAGCGGGATGGGGCCGGGGATTTAATCCCCCAGGGGTAGGGATGAAAATTCTTCGATTAAATGAGGAAGGAGATTGGAATGAATTCGGAGGTAGAAATATATTTCGGGACGAGAATAGGGAAGGCAAACTCACCCCACTCCGTTCCACTTCATTATCATCTCTGGGCTCCGCACCGTGGCCTTTTCTACTTCATTTTAATATTTTGTTGGAATATGGAAGGAAAGGAAAGGTTGTAGGCACCACGACTTAAATATGCATCAAAAGGGCTGGGTGGGTTCGCCATTTTTTGCTTGTGACCAAAATTAATTTATCAGGTTTGTAGAAACGACAGATTATTTGTTTTCCTATTTGAAGTCCATTAACAAATTTGATTGATATAAAATAACTGACTAACGCATGATTATTTCTTTACTAACTAAATTAGTATAAAAATTTAAAAGAAAATTTAATATATTTTGGGCAAAAATTAAAATAGTATCTCTTTGTATATATAAAATTTTCAAAGAAATACCTCTTTGATTTTTTTTATTTGATATTTTTTACTTAAATATGTTCTTCTACACCAACATCACTTTCAGATATCCACTTCAAAAAAAAAAAAAAGTGTAGTTATCCAATTGATCATGATAAAACTATTTCTGAGTTGTAAATTAAAAAAAAAATTAAAAATTAGAGAATAAATTAAGTGATATAAAATTTTTCATTAGTTTTTCATAATTACATGAACAATTTTTTAACTCAAATTCTAAAATTGAGTGTATAAATATGCCCTATGAAATCATTGAATTCCATTTGTATTTTTAAATTGATTAAATAACTTTAGAAAAAAAAATCATATCATAGTTTTAACCTCAAAAAAATAATAATTACTATTGGTGTAATTAAGTTATCACTTTTGATTTTTTATGGGTTGAATCAGATAACGTCGAATCTGGAGTAATCGATCTAGTTTCATCCTATAGAAGTTTTCTAGAAGCCCAATATTCCACAGTTATGTATCTCATTTAAAAGAAAAATTTGAACAAATGTACTATAGCTACGGATCGAATTATGAATATTTGGATGACAACTTATAGTTAATTGTACATATGTTAATATTTGTACAATATGTTGATATGTTGATGAGTTTAAGTTAAATTGTAGGTAAAAATTGACTTCATATTTTACATTTAAATGTAAAGTATGAATGTAATCTTTGATTAGAAGGGAGATTATATTCTTTTGTTTGGTGTCTATTATTTTTTATAAGCAAAGTAATTCGTAATATTATAAAATGACAAAAATATCCTACGACATCTACCGACGGCCGCTGCACCTCTGCCGGCGCTTGCGGCAACCATTGGCCTCCTCCGCCGGCCGCGGCCATCGGCAACCGCTAACCGCCGTCGACAACCGGCGACGGCGACAACCGTCGACAACGGGGGGCTGCGGTGGTCGCCGGCGGGCGGCGGTGGTCGCCGGCGGGCGGCGGTGGTCGCCGGCGGGCGGCGGCGGTGGTCGCCGGCGGGCGGCGGCGGTGGTCGTCGGCGGGCGGCGGTGGTCGTCGGCAGGCGGCGATGGTTGCCGGTAGGCGGCGGTGGTCGCCGGCGGGTGGCAGTGGTCGCCGACGGCGGCCAGCGGTGGCCGGCCACCGCCGATGGTCGTCGACGGCGGGTGGCGGTCGCGGTGGACTAGGGGTATATTCGACATTTAAATTTTGGTTAAACGGTGACCTCGTAATGTAATCGGATTACATAGTATTTGTTTTGTAATCCAAATTATAAAACTTCACTACCTTTTGTAATCCAGATTATATTACATTACAAGTTTAAAATTAAACCAAACAAAATAATCAACCTTGTAATGTAATCCTGATTACATTACAAGGCAAATTACACCCTACCAAACGTAGCCTTAATGTAATCCAAATAACTCAAGGTTTACTAGGCAAGGATAGAAAATCCAACAGGTGTTAGCAAGTAGGTTGTCCAATAGAATAGTTGTTGATAGTAGAAGATCAGATGAGTCAAGACTAAGGGGTGTTTGGTTCTTTCCTAGGAATAGGAATCGGAATGAGAATCATTGTATTATGGAATAGGAATGGATATGAGCATGAATATCACTCTTAAAAGTAATATTTGGTTAGTTGCATATTTTCTATCGGAATAAATCAAAATTTTCTTTTTAACCCTTAAAGGAAAATAAGAGAAAAAATTAGATGTGAGAGAAAAATGAATGTCAGAGAACAATATGATAAACAAGAATGATGAGAGAGAAAGTATGATGAAAGAGAAAGTGTGATGAGAAAAAATGAAGAGAGAGAAAGTGTGATGAGAGAAAATGAGAAAAGAGTGTGATAGAAGATAACATGACGAAAGAAGATGAGAGAGAAAATATGATGTGAGAGAAAGTATGATGGGAGAGGATGAAGAGAGAGAAAATATAATGAGAAAAATGAGGAGAGAGAGTGTGATGAGAGAGATGGAGAAGAGAGAAAGTATGGTGAGAGAGAAAGGATGATGAGAGAGAAAGTGTGTTGAGGGAAAAAAAGAGGGAGTGTGACAAGAGAGATTGAGGAGAGCGAAAGTGTGATAAGAAAAAAAAAAGAAAAGAGAGTGTGATGGGAGAGATTGAGGAGAGAGAAAGTATGATGAGAGAGACAATATGATGAGAAAAAAAGATGGAAGAGAGTGCGATGGAAGAGATTGAGGAGAGAGAAAGTATGATGAGAAAGAAAGTGCAATAAGAAAAAAAAAGAGGAAAGAGAGTGTGATAAGAGAGATTAAGAAGAGAAAAAGTGTGATAAAATGATGAGAGAGAAAATATGATGAGAGAGAATAAGGAGAGAGAAGTGATATGAACGAAAAAATAAATAAATATATTTTGATATTAAGGAAAAAAAATTTATTTTAGGTCATGGGTATTTTTGGAATAAGGGAATACTTTGATTGATGAAAATAGGGTAATGGCGCATTGAAAGGGAGGGGGAATGAGTTATTACCCAATTTTATGAATTCATTCCCTTATTTGTATTCCTATTCCTATAATCCAAATATTAACAATGACAATCAATAATTCTCATTCTTATTCTCCACTCCTATTCCCCTAAATCAAATGCCCCCAAAATATTTGGCAGTCGATGTCAGATACTTTATAAGTGTGGAAGTCTTGACTTGTGCTAAGCAGATGGGGAAGTCTGGGAGAAATATATCTCTTGACAAAACAAGACTTAACCTCATAATTGAAATGAAGGTATATAAGTAGATTGATGCTAATCGACTAGACTAAGCTAAGCTATCGACTCGGACTAAATGTCAACAAATATAATATTTATGTTCAGGGGTTAGTTCATGACTATGCAAGACTAGTAGACTTAATTAGGGAGATACTGAATGGAACTTCTTCAAATAATAATTTGAAATTAAAATTATTATAATATTATTTGAAGATCGCTAGCAATCTGTTAGTGCAATCAATCATGGATCAAGGTTGATCAAGTTTAAATTAAGTTTTGATATTTGATCAATATATTTGATAATTGAGTAAGACATTAAGTAAAAGAGAGATTATTGGTGCAATTGACCTCGAGTCAAGATTGACAAATTAAGCTTTGTTTGGGTTTTGATTGTTGATCAAGTAGGTAAGATTGACTAAACACATGAAAGTTGAAAGTCCAACAGGAGTTAGCAAGGTGAAAGTCCAAATATATGTTTGGCAATGGTGAGGTTCTGGCAAGTCAAGGTTGATTAAATATTAGGAATGAGATGACACTACAAAAAAATACAGGTTTACCGACGGAAGTATCCGTCGGTATTCCGTCTCTAAAGGGTCTTACCGACATATTTCCGACGGGAAAAAATCTGTTGTGATAATATGCGTCGGAACCTATTTTCCCGACAGAAATTTTACCTCCATCGGTAATTTACATACGGAATTATAATTCCGTCGGTAATTTACCGATGGAATTATAATTCCGTCGGTAAACCCAGCTGGACAGTTGTAGCCAAATTTTTCGACGGAAATATAATTTCCGTCGGAGACAGGGGGAATCTGGAGCTGAAAATACTGGGGTTGTATCGTAAAATACCAACGGAAATTGTATTCCCGTTGGTTTTTTACGATACAAGAATACCGACAAAACATATATTCCGTTGATATTTCGTCAGGAAAAAAAAATCTGACAGCACCTATTTGTATTCCCATTCAACCATGTATACAAATTATATATCCATATAAAATCAATCATACAATCCCAGTTTACAAACAAACTAACACAATCATAGTTTACATATCCTAACAAACTATATATTGATACAAACAAACTAACACAATCCATACATATAGAAACAAACACTCCATATATATAAAAACATATAGAAACAACACTCCATACATATAAAAACATATAGAAACAAACATAATATAAACAAAGCATCCATATATAGATCACAACATTTTCGTACTCAAATATATAAATCCATACCATGATAACAAATACTCCAAAAACAACTAATAGTATAAAATCCTACAAAAAGTAAAATATAATAAATTATGATGAGATTGATATCGATGTATAATTCAAAATATTACATATATGTATAATGAATTTTACATTTAAAAACTAAATACCTAGATAGAAAGAAGATGATGACGATGATGATGATGATGATGATCGTGCTGAATATGTACACTCTCACGTCTGAAACATATAATAATGTAATATTTAGAAATGAACAGAGTAGAATAATGTAACTTGTATGATAAATAAAGATTTAAGTAGTAGTTGAATAAACCTCGAAACATGCTAATCACCACAGTCTGATGGGTCTTGAGTCTCCTGTGACTCAAGACCATGTGGCGTCTGGGTGCGAGCAAAATTTGCTACGATCTCTCGTATACTGGCAAAGAGAGTATCTTGGTCGGTCCTCATCTTCTCCTCATCAGCCCTCCACTGATCCATAGAAGTCATCCTCTCATCCATTGACTTCAGTTGAGTGTGCAGTTCTTCATTTTCGCGTCTTAATGACTGCACCTCACTAGAAGAAGAGGAACTAGCACGACCCCTAGGAGTCCTCAAACGATCAAATGTCATTTTAGCCTGGGAGCCAAGGCCGTAGAGGGTGAAGTTTTTTGTCCTTCCACCTACAACTGTTGGTTGCTACTCGGAAAACCTAATGGTTTCACTGTACAAAAATTTTGTACAAAGGTCTGAACCTTTTCCTAGCTACCATGTGTTCTTTTAAATTAAACTCGGATCGCCTGCGGAACTTAACACGTTTGATCCTAAGTTTAATTTATTTGTTCTTTTAGGTTTAGACTTGGATCTCCTGCGAAACTTAACACTTTCGATCCAAATCACCTAGGTTATTAATTCTATTAAATATTAATTTTCAAAATTGGCTTCCAGTACTGACGTGGCGAGGTACATGGCCTTCTTGGATATGGGAGCAACCACCACCGACTAGACAAAGCCTTTTAAGGAAAAATAATATTTAATTTCCTTAAATAACTTTAGGTCAACCGAAAAGAACAATCAAATCACAAGGAAAAAGAAAAACAAAAGAACACAACATCAAAAATAAATTCAAAATACTAGAATCGCATGCCTCTTGTATTTGGTATTATTTCCAAAAATAACTAGTATAATGCGGAAAAGGAAAAATACTAGTTATACCTTTTAGAAAGACCTCTTGATCTTCTACCGTATTCCTCTTCTAACCTCGGACGTTGTGTGGGCAACGACCTTCCAAGATGAGAACCACCAAGCACCTTCTTCTTCCTTGCAAGTTTCGGCCATCAAAACTTCTCCTAGGATGAAGAGATTCAGCCACCACCACCATGCTTCAAGGGATGCTAGAAACAAAGCTTTCTTTCTCTCCTTCTTCTTCTTCTTCTCTAAACTTGATCCGGCCACCATATGAATCTCCACAAGAAGGATGAGGTTCGGCCATCAAAGAGAAGAGAGGAGGAGAGGATGGCCTGCCACACCAAGGAAGAAAAAGAGGGAGAAAAATAGAATAGAGTACTTATCATGAAGGCACCTCTACCCCCTCTTTTATAATCCTTGGTCTTGACAAATAAGAAAATTTTAATAAAAACTTCCTTAATTTTTTTGCCATGAAAAATAAATTTAATTGATATAAAATCAATTTCTCTTTTATTAATCAACATGGCCGGCCACAATAAACTAAGCAAAGAAAATTTAATTCAATCAAGAATTAAAACCTTCATAATTTGTTTCCAGAAATTTTAAAATAAAATTTCTCTAATAATTTTTATCCCTTCATGATTGGTTTATAAAAAGGAAATTTAATAAATTAAAATCTTTCTTTTAAACATGTGGATAAAAAGAAAGTTATCTCTAAAAATTAAAATCTCTTTTAATCTACAAATAAGGAAAGATATCAAATCTTTTCTTAATCTTTTGTAGAAACTTATAAAAGAGAATATTTAATTTTTAAACTCTCTTTTAAATCATGAACATGGTTAAAAAGGAAAGTTTTCTTAAAATTTAAAATCCACCTTTTAATCAACAAATAAGGAAAGATTTCAAATTTTAAACTCTCTTTTAAACATGTAGAAGATTTACAAATAAGGAAAGTTTTTACCAAAAATTAAAACCATCCTTTTAATCTACAAATAAGGAAAGAGATTAATCTCTTCTCTTAATCTTTTGTAGAAAGCTATAAAAGGAAATTTTTAATTTTTAAACTCTCTTTTAAAAACCTTGATATCCACATAAGAAATAATTTTAATAAAAATCCTTTTAATACTTTAGTGGTCGGCCACCTAAGCTTGGGACCCAAGCTTTGGCCGGCCACCAACTTGGCTCATCCACTTGGTCTTGGCCGGCCCTAGCTTGGGTTCCAAGCTAGCTTGGCCGGCCCCATTGGATGGGTAAGAAGGTGGGTATGTGGTGGGTATAAATCTCTATATACAAGAGGCTACGATAGAGACCGAGAGGAGGAATTGGTTTTGGTCTCCCGATGAAATTAAGCATCCCGTGTTCGCCCCGAACACAACTTAATTTCATCAATAATAATTCATTCCACTAAAGAACTATTATTGAACTACAGCACCAATCCCAAATTATATTTTGGGCTCCTTCTTATTATGAGTGTGTTAGTCTCCCTGTGTTTAAGATAACAAATGCCCACTAATTAAGTAAGTTACTGACAACTCACTTAATTAATATCTAGCTTTAAGAGTAGTACCACTCAACTTCATCGTCATGTCAGACTAAGTCCACCTGCAGGGTTTAACATAACAATCCTTATGAGCTCCTCTTGGGGACATTCTCAACCTAGATTACTAGGACACAATTTCCTTCTATAATCAACAACACACACTATAAGTTATATCATTTCCCAACTTATCAGGCTTATTGATTTATCGAACTAAATCTCACCCATTGATAAATTAAAGAAATAAATATCAAATATATATGCTTGTTATTATATTAGGATCAAGAGTACACACTTCCATAATAACTGAGGTCTTTGTCTCTTTATAAAGTCAGTATAAAAGAGACGACCTCTAATGGTCCTACTCAATACACTCTAAGTGTACTAGTGTAATTATATAGTTAAGATAAACTAATACCTAATCACACTACGACCTTCCAATGGTTTGTTCATTTCCATCTTGGTCGTGAGCTACTGTTTATAATTTATAAGATACTGATAACATGATCCTCTGTGTGTGATACCACACACCATGTTATCTACAATATAAATTAATTGAACAACTACATTTATCATAAATGTAGACATTTGACCAATGTGATTCTTATTTCTAGATAAATGTTTATACCAAAAGCTAGGCTTTTAGTATACATCCTAACAACAACATCATAATATATCTCATTTAGCACGTTGGTGGATAGAGACTGTGACTGCTCCCCCTCTGATGGGGGCTAAGAGGCCTGAGCCACTCTTTCTGTCATTTGCTCCTGTGTTGAAAAATATAATATTAATCAATATTTAATTTGATAACAATTATTAAAGTTAATCAAAATAGAAATGCATGAATAAATGTAATAAAGTTAATAATCTTACGTGTAGGGCCCGAGATCGAGAATCGACAAATGACTCATCTTTCTTCTTATGGGTCTTCAGAAATACCTCCATGCATGTGGGTTGCCGAGCAAGATCATGCTCCTGCATACACAAATAATTTGGGACATAATTATACATACTAATGTAATAATAAAATAAAAAATTATTAGAAATTATAACTTTAAATTAAATTACCAAATCCATAGCATGCTCAACAATAGATTTCGATCCTGACGTATGCTGAGCAATTCCGGTGCTCGGGCCACCTAGCTCTGTATTTCTATTAGATCGAGCCTTTTCAGCATTTTCTAGTCATCTTTCTGCAGCCCTGGTGGCCGTCCATGCATCCATGTCGTCTTTGAAACATAAGCCGGCCTAGTGCCCTTTTTCCTTATATAATACATGAGGTCTCTGTAAAGTTTAGCATAATAACTATTCCATGTAGCTTTGAACTGTTCTTCTTGGCTATCTTCCCATGTATATCTTTTCTGCAATTAAAAGTATAGATTTTAGTATATGAAAGGATAAATATATTATTGAATACCAAATATATTAATTTTACTTACTACGAATTCATTGTAATAAAATATCTTCATCTCCTGGTCTACATACCTCCATGTAGTACCAGAAGCACATACTCGCTCTTTAAACTTTCTAGTGATATAAGAGGCTACCTGGTGGCCATCAGGAACAAATCTGCAAGGAAAAAAATAGATATGAAAAGTATTGAAGAAACCAATGAACTTGTATTAATAATAACAAAAATACATACGTATCTCCGACAACTCTAATAACCTTGTAGCCACGGGGTGTTACTGTCTGCTACTCAGCCATAATAATATATCTGTACAATAACATAGCATGCATGTACTAGTAATAATATATCTACAAACATGCATAACATTAACATTAACAATACAAAAATATATCTACACACATGCATAACATTAACATTAGCAACACAATACAAAATTATATAGAAAATAACAGTTCAGACATCACATTAGCAACTATTTAATCAACATTGATAGTTTGCAAGTCTTCATCGCTAGACTCTGTTAGTATAAATTCATCTTCACTGTTGGACATATCTCCATCATCTATCTCCTCATAAATGACATTAACATCAACAAGTAATTGAGATATTGATTCAAGTTGTGTATCAATTGAATGTCTCTCCACTTCATCATTCTAAAATGCATCAGCAGCTTGAGTGGTATTCGACATTTCTATAATCGAGCGAGACTTCATTCGACAAACAGACAACCATTCACTGGCTCTTCTTCTCTTTGTAGGGTATTCAAGATAGAAAACTTGTGCTGCTTGTACCTCGAAAATAAAAGGTTCAAACTTGTTGAACCTTTTGTTTGCATTAACCTCAACTAAATTATACTTTGGATGTATTCTGGTAGCTATTCTTGGGGTAGGATTATACCATGAACATTTAAATAGCACACACCTCTTAATAGGTAATGCAGGATATTCAACTTCTATGATTTCCTCAAGTCTATCATAGTAATCATACTGAGTGTTATTGTTGTTCATAGATCCTTTGACGCAAACACCAGAATTATAGGTTAATCTCCGTGAACTCGTAGTGCCACATGGAATTTGAGGCCATTAACATAGAAACCAGAGTAGATCTTTATTTTACAAAGGGATTCTGATGCAAGATTCATGATCCTATCATCTGTCACATTTGATATTCTACGGTCTTTAATCTACACAATTAGTAGACATTAGAACACTACTTAACACACATGAACTTAAATATTTGATAAAATCTCAAACTTACATATATTTCAAACCATAATGCAAATTCAACCTCTAACTTTTCAGCTATGCCATCTGCATCCATTGATAGATTTTGTAGATATAGATGTTGTTCATATAAGCTGTATAAGAAGGTAATTTTAAGGTAAATGAGATATCAAGCAACAAATTAAACGGGGGATAATTTTTTAATTAGAGAAGTCAACTTACTTTATGTATGGTTTGACCTTTTCATAATTTAAGAGTATGTATATTCTTGCAGCATGGTATTCTTCTGGAGTTAAGAATCTAGAAATAGATGCACCCATTGGTTTGCCAGGAAACTTAAAAATAGAAAGCATCGAATGGTCTATTGCTTGAGCATCATCATAATTTCTAAGAATCTTGCGATGTCTGGTTTGACATTATCAGCAAAATAATAGGAGCAGAAAGAAGATGCTTCTTCAACCAGATAAGCATTACATATTGAGATCTCAACTCTTGCTTTGTTACGAACATTATTCTTTAATTTTCTCAAAAATCATTTGAATGGATACATCCATCTATATTGCACAGAACTAGCTATTTGTGCCTCATATGGTAAATGTACTGGCAAATGTTCCATTGAATCAAAAAAACTAGGTGGAAATATGCGCTTTAACTTACATAATATGATAGGAATGCCTATTTCTAGCCGAAGCATATCATCCATCGTAATACACCTTGCTGTCAAATCTCTAAAAAATAGACTTAATTCTGTGAGGGTTTGCCAAACATTATACGGAAGTAAATCATGGAAAGCTACTGGAATATGTCTTTGCATGAATACATGACAGTCATGACTCTTCATCCCAAACATCTTTAACCTATTCATATCCACACAACGAGCCATATTTGAGGCATACCCATCTGGGAATTTTACTTCCTGCAACCAACTACATAAAGTCTGCTTCCCGTCTTTGTCTAATGTATAACAAGCCTTTGGAAATCTATTAGTTGTTTCATTTTGATGCAACTCTGGTCTGTTTACTAATCCTTTTAATTCTTCATGAGATTTTGTAGAGTCCTTAGTTTTTCCAGGCACATTCATTACAGTGTTAAGATATTATCGAAGAAATTTTTCTCAACATGTATGACATCTAAATTATGTCGAATGAGTAGATACTTCCAATAGGGGAGTTTCCAAAAAATACTCTTTTTTTTTCCAACCACACTGGCGCATCCTAACAATGTATCTATTTATCTCATCAGAACCAGATTGAGATACTGGTAGAAATCCATAACTGTATATTTGTTCAATGATTTCTTCACCTGATGTATGGAATGTTGGAGGAGGTTTTCTGACTACAATATTTTTTAGGAAATTTTTCTTATTCCGCCTGAAAGGGTAATCAATAGGTAAAAATTTTCAGTGATTATCAAACCAGGATACTTTCCGACTACAAGGTAATGAAAATGCATCATAATCTGTCATGCAGTGTGGACAAGCTAATTTACCCGACGTGCTCCATCCTGACAACATTTAATATGCTGAAAAATCACTGATCGTCCATAATAATGCAGCATGCAATCTAAAATTAGTTTTACTTGCAACATCATAAGTCACTGACCCTATATTCAATAAATCATTTAATTCTGCAATTAGCGGTTGCAAAAAAACATCTATCTTCTCTTTGGAATTGGTTGTACCAGGAATAACCACAGTAAGAAACATAAATTCATCTTTTATGTACATTCAGGGTGGTAAATTGTATGATGTTAATATAACTGGCCAGGATGAATATTGTTGTCCCGATTGACTAATGGTTGAAATCCATCAGCGGAAAGTCCCAATCTCATATTACGTGGTTCCATTGCAAACAAGGGAAATACAGTATCAAGATGTTTCCATACAGAGGAATCACAAGGATGACATATAATTCCTCCTTCATGCTCATGTTCATGATGTCACGTCATATGACAAGCTGTAGTGACAGATGCATACAAATGTTGAAGTCTAGCAGTTAAAGGAAAATAATACATCACTTTCCAAGCAATATTTTTCTTCTTCTTCCCTAGTATGCGAGTACCATTCTTATAACGAGGGTGAATACAGATTTTGCATTTACTCAATTCGCTATCTTCATGCCAAAATATCATGCAATTGTTTACACAACAATCAATCTTCTCGACAGGCAAACCTAAACCTCTAACCAACTTCTTGGTACTGTAAAAACTATCTGTCATTATGTTCTCAGCAGGAAGTAACTCTGACATCAATTGACATATATCATCATAACATCTTTCAAAAAATGATGTTCTGCTTTCATATTCAATAACCTTGCAGTAGCTGATAATTGCGAGTGACATGAGGGAATGACTTCCCATACTTCTCTTTCACTAGCCTTTAACATTTCATATAGGTACTGATATTCAGGCGCAAGTCTTTCATTTATATTGGAATAATCAACTGCGGCATTCATTGCATCGTGAACCATTGATTGCATTCCAATATCATAAGTTGATGAGTCATGCATAGTAAAAGTTGTGCCAGATGATGAACGACCGAAAAGCCCAATTGGTTCATAGGAATAAGGTTCTCCGTGACAGTACCAATTGTAGTAATTTTGCACAAAATCATTCCTACATATATGCATTTTTACAGTATCTTCATCACGGAAAGCTCTATTTTGACATTTTTTTATGATTGCACGGACACTTTAATTCTGCACCATTTATACATTTTGGATGACTTTTAGCAAAGTTGACAAATTCTTCAACTTCAGCAATAAAATCATCTCTAATAAATTTATTTTCTAATCGATTGTATATCCAAGCTTTGTTCAGAGATATTTTCACCTAAAACTAATCAATTGAGAATTAGAAATTAGCTTAGATTAACGTACAAACACAAAACAAACAAAAGAACTATATTATGTTACAGATTAATATACCAATATAACATAAATCTAAATTAAACCATGCTAAATAATATAAAATATAATAAACTAAATTATACCTGAAGATGTGATGGTCTATCGGAGAAGAGCAGCAAACGCTATCTGTTTATAAAATAAAAATAATTTAGCACAAAATTTATCAAAAAATTACAAGTATAAAGACAACTGGCACAGGCCAGCACAACAGCATCTGGCACACCCGTCAGCAAGCTGCTGGCGGCATCTGGCACAGCTAGGGCTAGCATTCGGCACAGCAGTTTCCGGTATAACAGCGTCTGACATAGCTGGATCACTAGCATTCGACGCAAAGGCCAGCAGTTCACTGATGGCCGGCACAGCAGCCAGGAGGCCGCTGGCGGCCGTCACAGTGGTCAGCAGGCCGCTGGTGGCCAGCACAGCGGCCAGGAGGCCGTTGGCGGCCGGCACAGCGGCCAGCAGGCCGCTGGTGGCTGACATAGCGGCCAGCAGGCCACTGGCGGCCACAGAGAGAGGCGCTGCTTCGGAAAATGGAAGAGAAAAACGAGAGCTCTTACCGGCGAAATCGGGGAGGAGGAGAGGAGCTGCCGCGCGCGCGTGGAAAGAAAAGAAAGGGGCTAGGGTTTAAATTTTAGCCGGATTTACCGACGGAATCTAGATTCCGTCGGTAAACCTTTTTTTAAAAAAAACATTACCGACGGAATTAAATATTCCGTCGGTACTGTTTGAAAATTACCGACGAAATATTCACTTCCGTCGGTAATTTCGTTGATATTACTGACGAAATTTGTGATCCGTCGATAAGCCCGTCAGTAAATCTATATTTTTTTGTAGTGTGAGAAGTTTAAACAAGTCAAGGATGATCAAATGTTTGGCAATAAAAAAGTCTCGACAGCTTAAGGTTGATCAAATTCTAGACAGAAGAAGTCCTAATAGGATGATGTGAATCAGATACTAGATAAGGTGAGAGTGTAAGACTGAATCAACACTAAAGGATCGTGACTAGTGCCCATCTTTTATATCATTGTTTTGTTGTTATCTATAACTTAGTATGCAGTGGAATAATAAAATAAAATAAAACAAGATAAGAATAAGAATAAGGAACACATCATATTTTTATTTGATTCACAACTCTCAAGGTCCTATGTCTAAGACTATAACTTAGGCGTGAGTCCAATAACCTTTCTCTTTTCGGAACAACTTCCAATGGGGAGAATCCTCTTATAAGATTAATAAGCATAAATATAATATTAGTAAAAGAGCGCAATTAAAGAAAAGCAAACAAACAAATAGATCTCTTTTGAAAGTCCTTAAGGCTGTGACACTTTTCTTGTCGCTTCTTGGATCATATGAACAATAGAGTGTTGAGAGGTTTCGGGCATAGTGTGTATATAATTGATTTGAGTGTGAATGAGGGAATAATCCTCGACCCTCCGACTCTGTTTTATAGAGATTGGTCGTCACTTTTCTTGTTAACTTGAAGTCATTCTGATCGTTCGGAACTTAATTAAACTTCATTCGTAGATCAATTGGCAAGAACACATCATTATCTGAGTTTTTGATTGACCGAACATGTTGCGATGGACCAATTACTCGTGTACGACACCTAGACCAAAGTTTCGGTCTTCGAGCAAGCTCCGTTTATCTCCGATCCTTGCGTCTTCATCCGCCTGCTATTTCTTGCAAAACAACACGTGCGAACAACATGAAAAACCCACTATTAAATCTACTTAACCTATTAGATTTATTTACTTAAGAGTTTACTCCTCCAATACTTCTTCATTACTTAGCATTGGCTGTTCTAAGACTTCTCACTAGGGTAAATATTAAATAAATAAAAATTTTATTTCCCCTTTAATCTTATTAATCCTAACTTGATTTCTTTCTCCAATACTTTTTCCTTTGAATTCCACTCCTAACTTAGAGCTGCCTCACCCGGGCATGAGGTCATGCACATCGCGCGGCTGCGAGGACATTCATTACTGCCTCACATGGCGGCAAGGATGCCCATCACGCAGCCATGAGGACGCCGATTGTGCGACCGCCGCACGCGGCAGCAAGGACACCCGCAGAATTCCATTTCTGGTGACTCAATTATTGATTGTCGATCTTCTGAGCAGGTTGAGAATTGAACAGCTTCCACGCACTTTGCTCCTTTATTGGAATATCGATGATGACGACGACTGTGGACCAAAGCCTTTGGATCTTTATGGGAGATTCACATGGAAGATTGAAAAGTTTTTAACAATCAACAAAAAGGAATTGCATAGCAATGCATTTGAAGTTGGTGGTTACAATACTGGTCTATCCACAAGGATGTGAATTGTGATGTCTCCAATCATCTCTATTTGTTTCTTTGTGACAATCACGAAACAACTTATGCCAGAGTGGAGTCATTTTTGTGCAATTCACAATACCTGTAGTGAATAAATTAAGATCCAAAGAAATCAGAGTTGTTCAAAGAAACATTAACCTGATAAGTCCAATTAGCAAACATTACCTGATAAGTTCTTGAATATTGTTCTGCAGTTGATGAATTAACTGCTTTAATTTCATGTTACAGAAACACCTAGTTTGAAACAATTTTTGTTGTAGTTATATTCCCCCTCTTGTATAGATATCCATAAAAAATGTTTTCAGGTCTACTTTGGCTAGAGGTCTTGCTTGTGCACTTTCCACTTCAGTATTGTATCCTATTGATACTATGGTTTGCAAAATCATGATCCAGATCATAGGATCATACGATCTTATGATCCAGAAGCACTAAATCGATCCGAGATCAATTGGGATCAGATTTTGTAGTGAAATCGGAGCAGGATCGCTGGGATCATATAGGATCAATGGGGTTGGTATGATTCTATGATCCTATTGTTGGAGTGTATACTGAAAGCCTAAGCTTTGTAAACATTCATTATGAATAAAGAATCACATTTGGTCAAATTGTCTACATTTAGTTGTAGTTGTTCAATTAATTTATACTGTAGATAACATAGTATGTGGTGCCACATGCAGAAGATGATGTTATCAGTACCTTATAAATTATAAACAGTAGCTCACGACCAAAATGGAAAGAAACAAATCATTAGAAGGTCGTAGTGTAATTAGGTATCAGTTTATCTTGACTGTATAATTACACTAGTACACTTAGAGTGTATTGAGTAGGACCATTTGAGGTCGTTTCTTTTATACTGACTTTATAAAGAAACAAAGACCTCGGTTATTATGGAAGTGTGTGCTCTTAATCCTAATATAATAACAAGCACATATATTTGATATTTATTTCTTTAATTTATCAATGGGTGAGATTTAGTTCGATAAATCAATAAGCCCGATAAGTTGGGAAATGGTATCACTTATAGTGTGTGTTGTTGATTATAGAAGGAAACTGTGTCATAGAGATACTAGGTTGATAATGTCCTCAAGAGGAGCTCATAAGGATTGTCATGTTAAACCCTGCAGGTGGATCTAGTCCGACATGATGATAAGGTTGAGTGGTACTACTATTGGACTAAGATATTAATTAAATGAGTTGTCAGTAACTCACTTAATTAGTGGACATTCGATATCTTAAACACAGGGAGATTAACACACTCATAATAAGAAGGAGCCCAAAAATGTAATTTGGGATTGGTGCGGTAGTTCAATAATAGTTCTATAGTGGAATGAATTATTATTGATAAAATTAAGTTGTGTGTTCGGGGCGAACACGGGATGCTTAATTTTATCGGGAGACCAAAACCAATTCCTCCTCTCGGTCCCTATCGTAGTCTCTTATTTATAGAGTACTATACCCACCTATACCCACCTTCTATACCCACCAATAGGGGGCCGGCCAAGCTAGTGGGGGTCGGCCAAATTAAATTAAAAAAGAATTTTAATTTTAATTTTTATTATGTGAAAGAAATAATTTATTAAAGAGAATTAAAATTAAAATATCTCTCTTGTAAAAGATCTATAAAAGATTAAAGAAAGAGATTAGATCTCTTTCCTTATTTGTAGATTGGTGAGATATTTTATTTTCTCTTTAAAAATTATTCACATGTTGTAAAATTAAAATTATAGAAATTTCCTTTTATCAACCATGAAGAGATTTTTGAAGAGAAATTTTATTTTTAAAATTTCCGGAAACAAATTAGGAAGTTTTAATTTGTTGATTAAAACTTGTCTAATTTATCTCTTTTGATGTGGCCGGCCATTAGAGATTAATTGGGGAAATTTTATTTTATTTTTCTCAATTAAATCATGTCAAGGGAATTAAAGAAATTTTATTTCCTAATTTGCCTAGGCCAAGGAATATAAAAGAAGGGGTGAGGGTGCCTTCAAGAGACACAACCTCTATTATTTCTCTCCCTCTTTTATTCCTTGGAGTGGCCGACCATCCTCTTCCTCTCTCCCTCTTTGTGGTGGCCGAAACTCTCAAAGGCTTGGAGCTCTTGTGGCGGCCGGATACTACTTGGAGAAGAAGAAGAAGAAGAAGAAGGAGAGAAAGCTAGCATCTCTTGGAGCTTGGTTGGTGTTTTGTTCTTCATCCTTGGTAAAGCTTTTTGTGGCCGAACCTAGCTAGGAGGAGAAGAAGGTGGTTGGTGATTTCTCATCTCGGAAGATTGTTGCCCACACAACGTCCGAGGTTAGAAGAGGAATACGGTAGAAGATCAAGAGGTCTTTCTAGAAGGTATAACTAGTAGTTTTTCCTTTTCCGCATCATGCTAGTTATTTATGGAAATAATACCAAATACAAGAGGCTTACAATTCTAGTATTTCGAATATGTTTTTCGATGTTGTGTTCTTTTGTTTTATTTTTTCCTTGTGATTTGATTGTTCTTTTCGGTTAACCTAAAGTTATTTTAGGAAATTAAATATTAGCTTTCTATAAAAGGTTTTGTCTAGTCGGTGGTGGTTGCTCCCATATCCAAGAAGGCCACGTGCCTCGCCACGTCAGTACTGGGAACCAATTATGAAAATTAATATTTAATGGAATTAATAACTTAAGGTGATTTGGGTCGAACGTGTTAAGTTCCGCAGGAGACCCAAGTTAAAACCTAAAAGAACGAATAGATTAAGTTTTGGATCAAACGTATTAAGTTCCGCAGGCGATCCAAAATTTAATTTAAAAGAACACATGGTAGCTAGGAAAAGGTTCAGACCTTTGTACAAAATTTTTGTACAGTGGAACCTCTAGGTTTTCCGAGTAACAACCAACACCTATGATTCTAAATTTTTAGTTGTCGTAACTTTTGACTCAGGTTGAATTTGACACACAATATATCAAATAGAATTTTGTCCAGAGATCTATATTTATTATCAGGTGTAACCCATCACCACCTAGCCTTAGGCCCAAAAATCATTTGCATAGTTGATATTCGACAGTTTTGATCATCATGAATATTTTTTTTCGTTGCTTCCCCAAAAATACGAGTTTTGGATGCTTATTTCTCAGTATATTTCTACTGATTCAACATGTCTTTAGAAGATTATTTCCAACATTCGTATTTGAATCAACAAAATCAATATCTTATCCTACCTATCCGATCCTTGCTAATATGATCCTACTGATCTGATCATGACTTTAAATTGATCTTGCGTAGGATCACGATCCTAGAAACTATAATTGATAACATGAAGGTAATGCTATCTGCCTTACTAGAGACAACTGTCTCTGTCATATGTAAGATGATTCTTATCCTGCCCCCACAACATCCACCTCAGCCTCCAGACATAGCAAATTTTAGTAGCAAAATTAATAATCGTTTAATATTGTTTTTAAACTCATTTATACCAAGTGAATGAAGCAGATAAGTAACTGAAGGAGTGAAGGGAAAATATATAAATGCAACATGTTTTTATATTTAGCACCGGATATCCAGTCATTCGAACTAACTAATTATGAGAATGATCAGTCCGACCCTATGAAAATTTCCCAACGATCATCAGGATAAGTTCGGAATGCTCGTAGCGGATGATCCAGCAACCCGACATCCTAGGTGTTAGAATGTATACTAAAAGCCTAGCTTTTTGTATAAACATTTACTTAGAAATAAGAATCATATTGGTCAAATATCTATATTTATAAGCTAAGTGTAATTGTTTAATTAATTTATATTGTAGATAATATAGTGTGTGGTGTCACACATAGAAGATAATGTTATCAATTCCTTATAAATTATAAACAGTAACTCACGACTAAGATGGAAAGGAACAAACCATTGGAATAGTCGTAGTATAATTAGGTATTAGTTTATCTTGACTAATAAATTACACTAGTACACTCTGAGTGTATTGAGCAGGATCATTTAAGGTAAGTTCTTTTTATACTGACTTAATAAAAGAACAAGACCTTAGTTATTATGGAAGTGTGTGCTCTTAATCCTAATATAATAACAAGCATATATATTTAGTATTTATTTCTTTGACTTATCAAAGGGTGTGATTTAGCTCGATAAATCAATAGGTCCGATAAGTTGGGAAATGATATTACTTATAGTGTGTGTTGTTGATTATAGAAGGAAACTCTTGTTGGGACCTTGATGTCCGCTAGAGGGGGTGAATAGCGTCTCATCGCGTGTTGTGTGTTCGGGGCGAACACGGGATGCTTAATTTTATCGGGAGACCAAAACCAATTCCTCCTCTCGGTCCCTATCGTAGCCTCTTAATTATAGAGTACTATATCCACCTATACTCACCTTCTTACCCATCCTATAGAGGGCCGACCAAGCTAGCTTGGAGACCAAGCTAGGGCCGGCCATGTTTTGGTTCATGGGTGAATTCATGTGGCCGGCCCTAGCTTGAACTCAAGCTTAGGTGGCCGGCCCTATTAAAATAAAAAGGAATTTTATTTTTTAAAATTTTCTCATGTGGATAACATGATTTAAAAGAGAGTTTAAAAATTTAAATCTTTCCTTTTATAAGATTCTACAAAAGATTAAGAGAAGAGTTAAATCTCTTTCCTTATTTGTAGATTAAAAGGTTGATTTTAATTTTGGTAAAAACTTTCCTTTTAATCATGTTCATGATTTAAAAGAGAGTTTAAAAATTAAATATTTCTTTTATAAAGCTTCTACAAGGATTAAGAAAAGATTAGATATCTTTCCTTATTTGTAGATTGGAAGAGATTTTAATTTTTAAAGATAACTTTCTTTTTATCCACATGTTTAAAAGAAATATTTTAATTTATAAAATTTTCTTTTTATTGACCATCATGAAGGGAAAATTATTAGAGAAATTTTTTATAAAATTTCCGGAAACAAATTAGGAAAGTTTTAATTCTTGATTGAATTAAATTTCCTTTGCTTGGTTTAAAGTGGCCGGCCACATTGTTGATGAGAAAAAAATATTTTTAATTAAATAAATTTTCCTTATCAATGGCAAAAGAATTAAGAAAATTTTTATTTAAATTTCCTTATTTGCCAAGGCCAAGGATTATAAAAGAGAGGGTAGAGGTGCCTTCATGGTGAACAACTCTATTATTTTTCCTCTCTCTTTTTCTTCCTTGGTGTGGCCGGCCATCCTCTCCTCCTTTCTTCTCTTTGATGGCCGAACCTCATCCTTCTTGTGGAGACTCATATGGTGGCTGGATCAAGTTTAGAGAAGAAGAAGAAGAAGGAGAGAAAGAAAGCTTTGTTTCTAGCATCCCTTGGAGCATGGTGGTGGTGGCCGAACCTCTTCATCCTAGAAGAAGTTTTGATGGCCGAAACTTGCAAGGAAGAAGAAGGTGCTTGGTGGTTCTCATCTCGGAAGATCGTTGCCCACACAACGTCCGAGGTTAGAAGAGGAATACGGTAGAAGATCAAGAGGTCTTTCTAGAAGGTATAACTAGTAGTTTTTCTTTCCGCATCATACTAGTTATTTTTGGAAATAATACTAAATACAAGAGGCATACGATTCTAGAGTTTCGAATTTGTTTTCGATATAGTGTTCTTTTGTTTTTCTTTTCCTTGTGATTTGATTGTTCTTTTCGGTTAACCTAAAGTTATTTTAGGAAATTAAATATTAGCTTTCTATAAAAGGTTTTGTCTAGTCGGTGGTGGTTGCTCCCATATCCAAGAAGGCCATGTGCCTCGCCACGTCAGTACTGGGAACCGATTATGGAAATTAATATTTAATGGAATTAATAACTTAAGGTGACTTGGGTCGAACGTGTTAAGTTCCGCAGGAGATCCAAGTCAAAACCTAAAAGAACAAATAGATTAAGTTTTGGATCAAACGTGTTAAGTTCCGCAGGCGATCCAAAATTTAATTTAAAAGAACACATGGTAGCTAGGAAAAGGTTCAGACCTTTGTACAAAATTTTTGTACAGTGGAACCTCTAGGCTTTCCGAGTAGCAACCAACAATTGGTATCAGAGCTAGGGTTTTGCCTCTGTGTATTTGGTATTAGTTTAATTATGCACATGTCATACATAATTTAGGCAGGATAATAGTAGGATGTGTTAACTTTGTGGATGCAGGATCCGACTATTATGACTTATAGTTTTATGTGTGTGATTGGACCCTTGGACATGTCAAGGGCATTTATATGTGTGTGCATGATTGTATTATAAAATACAGCAGGAGCTGTATTTAGTTTTATTAGGATTTTATTTTTGATCTAGATACATGTACATTCCTTTTATGGAATATAGGATCAAAATTGTAAAATTCTATTTATGTCGCGGATCGAATCTTGCAAAGCGTGGAACCTTCTAAGGACCAGAGGCGCAGTGGAACAAGGAGCAAGATGGATGCGACAGCTAGACCCGGTGGCGGTGGCCAAATATGGCAGCAGCTTGGGATGACAACACACGGAGGACAACTAGAGATAAAAGCCATAATAGTTGAAAATTAGATTTTCTATTTATTGCTTTTATATTGTGTTGTGTGTGCGTGTTAGTTTACAAGTTTAGTAGGCTAGCATAGTTAAAATTCCTCATTAATAAATAACTAAGTGGGAGAGGGATTTTTAAGTAAATCTCATGGTCTCCATTACTGGTTTGTAAGTGATGCAAACAAGCTTGCGCGTTGGCTCTGAGTGTCTTCCTCCATAACGGATGAGCTAGTTTGCAGATCACTAGAACAGACTTCCATTTTTGGATGACTATAGGAAGTTAATTAAGAGCGTGTGATCTTCCCAACCAAGGGGCATAATCTTATTAATGGACTTAGTGTCAAGTAATGGTATACACTTAGACACATCTAATAGTATCCTCCCATCGAGTCACTGTTATTATTTGTGTGACCAAATGAAACCAACTATTAATTTGTCATAAAACTAGGTTGACAAGATAATAAAATTAAAGGGTTAAAACCCCTCTTACAAATGATTGATTTTGTATACGTCCACACTAACGTGGCATACAAAATTAACGGTGTTTGAGATAATTTTATTTGTCATAAAGTTACGTTGACAAGATAGTTAATGGGTAAAACCCTCCTCTTACAAATGTTGATTTTGTATACGTCCACACTAACGTGGCATGCAAAATTCACGGTGTTTTGAGGTGTTGGTAAATTTAAATAGTATTGTTAGAGGAATCAATATTATTTTAAATTTAGAAGTCTTGACCAAATATTTGATTAAAGATAGACCAACTATTAATTTTATTCGTCATAAAGTAAGGTTGACGAGATAATAAAATTAAATGATAAAATTTCCTCTTTGAATTTGTATACGTCCACAATAACGTGGCATACAAAATTCATGGGGATTTTTAAGGAGTTGGTCTTAACCAAATATTTTTGTGATTCTTAGGATGATGGTCAATCCCTAGCTGATATACTTTAGGATAGACTCAGTGGTCCCAATTATAATTGATTGGAAATAGGATTTGGACATTAAGGTAGACTGTTCTCTTAGAACTAAGAACAATATAGGTGTGTTTTATTCATTAGTTGAAACATGTTTAGTGGTGTTATCTACCAGAACCTGGAGTGTAGATACATATGCCATTAATCATGTCCGCAATTCATTGCAGGGTTCCAGGAAACCCGACAACTAAATGAAAATAAAAACACCGTCCACATGGGCACTGCTGTAAAAGTGGCAGCTGTTGCAGTGGGAGATGTTTATCTTTTGATAAAAATAAAACATGGATTTTTAAGTAATTGTCTTTACGCACCAAGTTTAGAAAGAACTAGTTTTCAGTTTCTAAACTATTCAAAGAACATGATATTCTGTCTCTTTTAATAACAAAGTTGTTATTAAGAAAAAGAGGGAAGTTATCTGTTCTGGTACGTTGGTTGGCAATTTATAAATCCAATAACTCTCACGATGCAACAAATGGAAATTAGTAACACATCTTCTAACTTTAAGAGAAAGTAACCTTCGGAAATGAACCAATTATATCTTTGGCATCTAAGGCTAGGTTATATTAACTTGAGTATGATTCATTGGTAGCTGATGAACTTTTGGGTTCATTAGTAGTGGAAATCTTTCCAACCTGCGAGTCTTACTTGGAAGGAAAAATAACCAAGAAGCTTTCAAGTCTAAGGGGTATGGAGTCAAAGATATGTTGAAATTGGTTCATTCTGATTTGTGTGATCCTATGACTATCCAAGCAAGAGGTTGTTTCAAATATTTCGTCTATTTTATAGACAACTATTTGATATACGGATACATTTACTTGATGTGCCACAAGTCTAAGTGCTTTGATTAGTTCAAAGAGTATGAGGCTGATGTGGAGAAATGTCAAGGTAAAAGTATCAAGACACTACGGTGAGATCGTAGTGGCAAATACCTCTTGGGAGAATTTAGGAGTCACTTATCAGAAGTAGGGGTTCAATCCCAACTAACTACACCTAGGTATATCCCAACAGAATGGTGTAGAAAAAGGAAGGTATAGGACTCTTATGGAAATAAGTAGATTGATGATGAGTTATTTAGAAAATTACCAAATTCATTTTAAGGATATACTCTGGAAACGGAAGTGAACATAGTACCTTCCAAAGTCAGAACTCTCTACTCATATAGAATTGCTGAATAGGTGTAAGCCTATTTTGAAGCATATTCGGATTCGGGTAGTCCAGCACATATGCTGAAGAGAGACAATGATAAGTTGGACAGGAATTCACTTGTTTGTGGGTTATCCTAGAGAAATGAAAGTAGGTTTATAGTCTTAAAAATCAGAAGGTTATTGTTAGCATCAATGACCGATTTTTAGAAAAGGACTATGTAATAAACCTCATGCCCATAAGAAAATTTATTCTTAAGGAAATAATAAAAGACATGTCTAATCTAGTACCAACTGTACAAGATGAGATACCACAAGGAAACTGCAACACGTATCACAAATGATACACAATTGCAGAAAGTGCCCCATCGTAGTGGGAGGGTTGTTAAGCAACCTAAAAAGATTTATGTTTTGGAAGAGTTTTTGGACTCGATCCCTGGAGGACATGAACCTGATCTCCGGACATATGACGAAGCACTCCAAGATAAAGATGCAATATCTTGACAAAGAGTAATGAATAACAGAATTAGAATATATGTATTCTAATAAAATCTAGAAGCTTATAGAACCACCAAATGGTATAAAAGCCTTTGGGTGTTAAAAGGTCTATATTAGGAAAAGAGGGATAGATAGGAAGGTAGAAACTTTCAAAGCAAGGCTAGATGAAAAAGAAAACTTTTTCACTGGTAGCCATGCTTAAGTCTATCGGGATTCTTTTATTTATTTGACAAGTGGATGTCAAGACAGCATTCCTTAATGGAAGTCTTGAAGAAAACATCCATATAAAGAAACCAGAAGGGTTCATTGCAAAGGGCTAAGAGCATCTTGTGTGTAAGCTCAATCAGTCTATAGACTGAGGCAAAGCTTCAAGGTCTTGGAACATCCGGTTTATCAAAGTAATCCAGATCTATGGATTTAGTAACCGGATAAGTCTTGTGTATACAAAAGATGTGATGGAAACGTGATGGTATTTCTTGTACTATACTTAGATAACATTTTTGGTAGTTGGAAACAATATCAAAATGTTGTCAGAAGTAAGGGTATGGTTGTCCAAACAATTCGATTTAAAGGACTTGAGAGAATATATATATTCTTGAGATCAAAGTAATAAGGGATCGCAAGAAAAGAATATTTTACTTATCCCAAGCTTCATACATCGGAAAAATCCTTGCTCGTTTTAAACATACAAAACTCCAAGAAAGGTTTCTTACCTTTTCAGGATGGAGTAACTTTATCTAAAGATATGTCTCTGTAGACATCAAAGGAGATAAAGGAAATAAAGGCAGTTCTTTATGCTATGGCTGTTGGAAGCCTAATGTATGCTATGCACGAGATCAGAAATCTGTTTTGCCAAGGGCATAGTTAGCAGATATCAAAGTAACCCTGGACAAGGACAGTGGACTGCAGTAAAGCATATATTGTAGTACCTTAGAGGCACTAGAGATTATATGCTAGCTTACAAGGCAGTTAATTTAGTCCTTGTGGGTTGCATGGATTTTGACTTCCAATCGGATAGGGACAATAATAAATCAACCTCGGGGTTTTGTGTTTACTTTAGGAGGTAAAGTCATAACTATGGAAGAGTGATAAGCATAGGTGTTTTTATGAACTCCACCATAGAAGCTTAGTATATGGCAAGCCTCTGAGGTAGCCATAAAAGCTGAATGACTCAATAACCTTAAGATAGACTTAGATATGATTTCTGGTTTGTCCAAAAATTATTACAATTTATTGTAATAATGTTGGTGCAGTAGCAAACTCGAAGAAACCATAAGTCTATAAGGCAAGTAAACACAATAGAGCGCAAGTACCACCCAATACGAGGAATCGTATAAACGAGGAGAAGTTGTTGCCGCCTAGATTGCATCAGGTGATGACCTATAGATCCTTTCACTAAGGTCCTTAAGGAAAGAGCTTTTGATGGGCATGTTGAAGGGATGGAAATCAGATGTATGGTAGCAGATATGGCAGCTTAGTCTTTTAGTATAAGTGGGAGATTGTTAGAGTGTATACTAAAAGCCTAGCTTTTGGTATAAACATTTATCTAGAAATAAGAATCACATTGGTCAAATGTCTACATTTGTGATAAATGTAGTTGTTCAATTAATTTATATTGTAGATAGCATGGTGTGTGGTGTCACACACAGAGGATCATGTTATCAGTACCTTATAAATTATAAACAGTAGCTCACGACCAAGATGGAAAGGAACAAACCATTTGAAGGTCGTAGTGTAATTAGGTATTAGTTTATCTTAACTATATAATTACACTAGTACACTTAGAGTGTATTGAGTAGGACCATTAGAGGTCGTTTCTTTTATACTGACTTTATAAAGAAACAAATACCTCAGTTATTATGGAAGTGTGTGCTCTTAATCCTAATATAATAACAATCACATATATTTGATATTTATTTCTTTAATTTGTCAATGGGTGAGATTTAGTTCGATGAATCAATAAGCCCGATAAGTTGGGAAATGATATCACTTATAGTGTGTGTTGTTGATTATAGAAGGAAACTGTGTCCTAGAGATGCTAGGTTGAGAATGTCCCCAAGAGGAGCTCAAAAGGATTGTCATGTTAAACCCTGCAGGTGGACTTAGTCCGACATGACGATGAAGTTAAGTGGTACTACTCTTGGAGCTAGATATTAATTAAGTGAGTTGTCAGTAACTTACTTAATTAGTGGACATTTGTTATCTTAAACACAGGGAGACTAACACACTCATAATAAGAAGGAGCCCAAAAATGTAATTTGGGATTGGTGCGGTAGTTCAATAATAATTCTCTAGTGGAATGAATTATTATTGATAAAATTAAGTTGTGTGTTCGGGGCGAACACGGGATGCTTAATTTTATCGGGAGACCAAAACCAATTCCTCCTCTCGGTCCCTATCGTAGCCTCTTAATTATAGAGTACTATATCCACCTATACCCACCTTCTTACCCATCCTATAGGGGGCCGACCAAGCTAGCTTGGAGACCAAGCTAGGGCCGGCCATGTTTTGGTTCATGGGTGAATTCATGTGGTCGGCCCTAGCTTGAACTCAAGCTTAGGTGGCCGGCCCTATTAAAATAAAAAGGAATTTTATTTTTTAAAATTTTCTCATGTGGATAACATGATTTAAAAGAGAGTTTAAAAATTTAAATATTTCCTTTTATAAGATTCTACAAAAGATTAAGAGAAGAGTTAAATCTCTTTCCTTATTTGTAGATTAAAAGGTTGATTTTAATTTTGGTAAAAACTTTCCTTTTAATCATGTTCATGATTTAAAAGAGAGTTTAAAAATTAAATATCTCTTTTATAAAGCTTCTACAAGGATTAAGAAAAGATTAGATATCTTTCCTTATTTGTAGATTGGAAGAGATTTTAATTTTTAAAGATAACTTTCTTTTTATCCACATGTTTAAAAGAAATATTTTAATTTATAAAATTTTCTTTTTATTGACCATCATGAAGGGAAAATTATTAGAGAAATTTTTTATAAAATTTCTGGAAACAAATTAGGAAAGTTTTAATTATTGATTGAATTAAATTTCCTTTGCTTGGTTTAAAGTGGCCCACATTGTTGATGAGAAAAAATTATTTTTAATTAAATAAATTTTCCTTATCAATGGCAAAAGAATTAAGGAAATTTTTATTTAAATTTCCTTATTTGCCAAGGCCAAGGATTATAAAAGAGAGGGTAGAGGTGCCTTCATGGTGAACAACTCTATTATTTTTCCTCTCTCTTTTTCTTCCTTGGTGTGGCCGGCCATCCTCTCCTCCTTTCTTCTCTTTGATGGCCGAACCTCATCCTTCTTGTGGAGACTCATATGGTGGCCGGATCAAGTTTAGAGAAGAAGAAGAAGAAGGAGAGAAAGAAAGCTTTGTTTCTAGCATCCCTTGGAGCATGGTGGTGGTGGCCGAACCTCTTCATCCTAGAAGAAGTTTTGATGGCCGAAACTTGCAAGGAAGAAGAAGGTGCTTGGTGGTTCTCATCTCGGAAGATCGTTGCCCACACAACGTCCGAGGTTAGAAGAGGAATACGGTAGAAGATCAAGAGGTTTTTCTAAAAGGTATAACTAGTAATTTTTCTTTCCGCATCATACTAGTTATTTTTGGAAATAATACTAAATACAAGAGGCATACGATTCTAGAGTTTCGAATTTGTTTTCGATATAGTGTTCTTTTGTTTTTCTTTTCCTTGTGATTTGATTGTTCTTTTCGGTTAACCTAAAGTTATTTTAGGAAATTAAATATTAGCTTTCTATAAAAGGTTTTGTCTAGTCGGTGGTGGTTGCTCCCATATCCAAGAAGGTCATGTGCCTCGCCACGTCAATACTGGGAACCGATTATGGAAATTAATATTTAATGGAATTAATAACTTAAGGTGACTTGAGTCGAACGTGTTAAGTTCCGCAGGAGATCCAAGTCAAAACCTAAAAGAACAAATAGATTAAGTTTTGGATCAAACGTGTTAAGTTCCGCAGGCGATCCAAAATTTAATTTAAAAGAACACATGGTAGCTAGGAAAAGGTTCAGACCTTTGTACAAAATTTTTGTACAGTGGAACCTCTAGGCTTTCCGAGTAGCAACCAACAAACTATTGCATAACATGGTACTGACTATACTGAGTCTCTCGACTCATAGATTATAACTTTATTTTTCAAGAAATGAGACGAATGAGGTAGGAGGCAATGACCAGCGAGTCAGCTCAAGACTTTGGCAGTACAACCCGAAGACCTTTTAGTTTAGTTCCACATAGCTGCATGTTTCCGTTCGTAGAATAAGTTCGGGACCATATGACCAGTGCCAAATGTTGCTAGTAGTTTGTTTCGAGTAATTCAGTTAAATTGAGACTATGCATGGTTGTAAGTACAATTATGATTCGTGATATCCGCATGCTTGGACACATACATAAAAAAAACTAGGGGTGTTTCATTGTTGATCCAAGAGGCTAGTACCAAATGGATCGTGTCAAGTTCTTGATTTAGTGTGCGTGGATACCACTAGAGGAGTCATACGTGGAGCTCTCTTGTGATATCATTCACTCTATTGAGAACTATGAGATATGTTTTATTTCATGTTATTTTATTTAAAACTACATGTACCAAGAAGAAATCCATAATTTAAGGGAAAAATCAGATTTTAATATATGTATTTCACTGCGCTTCGATTCCAATAGGTCAGACAATCAATTAGGCATTTGCACACATGCTGAGAATTAACCACAAAACCTATTGCATCAAACACTCATGTAGGAACCAACTGTGTCAACCCGTGGGGCACTATATAAATGCAAATATGTTGGAGCAAAGGTGAAGTTGTCATCTTAGTGGTCATTCCAAGGTGACCCCACACTCTCTGGAAGGGATTAAATCATGAAGATATAATTTGTCCTAACACAACGACCCTTTACATGGGGAGGTCAAACACCAACGGAGATATTTTTACACATACTGGGAATTGATTCCAAGACCTATTGAAGCAACAAAGAGTGATGTTATATATATATATAATTTCAAATTAAAAAATACTACAACCCTAAATATTATATCCTAAATTCTAAATTCTAAATCCTAAAAACAAAATACGTACCCTAAACACTAAATCACAAATCCTAAATCCTAAACCCAAAGCTAACAAAAAAATTATGCACCCTAAATACTACATACTATACCATGTGAGTATCCAAATTTTTGTGTTTGAATTTTTTTAGCTTGAAACTATAACCCAATCCATGAAACCTAAAGGCAAAAATCTAATTGCCTTAAACCTAACTAAAATAAAAAATAAACAAAAAAATGAAAAAAAAACACTCGAGGCGTAGATGAAAAAAAAACTCTTGCATCAATTGAGACGTCTCGAATGGATTGGAGGCACAGAATTTAGGGATTGAGTTATGATGTTCAACCTAAAAAAATTAAAATAAAAAAAAAAGCTCATGGGGTATAATATATAGTATTTATGACGCGTAATTTTTTTTGTTTAGATTTTTTTAAAGCTTTGGGTTTAGGAATTAGGATTTAGGGTTTAGTATTTAGGGTATGGTATTCAGCTTGCATAATTTTTTAAAATATTTTTTAAGATTTAGGATTTATGATATAATATTTAGAGTGCATAATATTTTTTTAATCCAAAATTTTAAAAAATAAAAACGTAGTTGATATCCTGTGTGCTCATAATCACGCATTGTGTGGCGCACAGGATATCAGTATTATATATAGAGAGAAAGCGCAATGTTACCCTATATACTTTATGCCGCATACCCTATGCACATCTCAATATTTTTTTGATTTGAAAATTATTTTGTGCTTAATACTATAACTTAACTAGGGGTGTAAATGAACCAAGCCGCTCATGAGCTATTCGAAACTTGATTCGCTAAAAGCCTGTTTGAACTCGTTTAATATGAGGCTCATTAAGATAAACAAACTAAGCTCAAGCTTCACAATATTTAGCTCGTTAACTCGTGAATATGTTCGTTAAGCTCATGAATCAACTTTTAAATAAAAAAATAGTTTTGATATTAAATTTATAGATTTTACACTCTACTTATGAAACATATAAACAAATATATTAAATTTCTTTATTAGAATAAAATTATAAATTTTAATAAGAATACTATACTTTTTTCTAAATTTGAAAATTAATTTTTAATGAATATTTAAATTTATAATTTATATTTATTAAGCTCATTTAGGCTCGATAAGAGCTCGAATAAGCTCGTGAGCCATGAATATATTCGTTAAATAAAGTTTGAGCTTAGCTCGATTATAAACAAGCCAAACTCAAACATTCAAGAGTTTGACTCGGTTTGGCTCAATTACACTCCTAAACTTACCCCTAAACCCTAGATGCAAAATCTTATTGGCATAATCGGGAACTCAAAGTTTTGAGATGGTTCGAATAATATTTGATTCACATTTGGAATTATAGAGCTCGAGCAGAACTCGAACATGCTCGATAATGTTTTCAAGCAGAATTCAAATCTACAATTGTTTCTTTGAGTGTTTGCGAGTCGTTTGCAAGATTTTATTTAATTTATTATATATTTATTTTTTATATATACTTATTAATGGTTAATAGGTTATATTCTATTGGGCTATTTGGGTTAAGTCATCACCCATCCCTGCTCTTTTTACTAACCGTTTAAGTGCATAACCATAATGTTTACAAACCCTAGCCCATGCTTCAAGCCTTCAACGCTGCCACTGTAAACATCTAGTGGAAGGAGGTTGAAGGCAACGAGCCGACGACAAAAAGTTGAGGGTAGAATAGCGTGGAGAATTTGATAAAATCGTCACTTTAATGGTCCTTCTAGGACAATTCCATAGATCTAGAAGGAGGTAAATTATGAGGGTATTTAATCTAGCATAACGATACTTTGCATGAGGAAGATTAGACACCCATATTTTGCACACTCATTGGAAATAAATTTTAAAATCTATTGAAGTAATCATCTATACAAGTACTAACTACATCAATCAATCCATAGGGGTATCTATAAATACATTATGTTAAAGTAATGAAATCATTATCTTAACTATTCCTCTAGAATGACCTCATGCTGGGTAGAAGAAGGCAATTAAGGAGGACATTTGCTTAGTACAATGATCCTTTATCGAGGAATCAAGCACAAAAGTTATTAAAGTATCCATTTACATAGGTAACAACTGTGTAAACAAGTAGGACGCATAAATGTAATATGTTTGTGGGTGAATGTGTGTCAGTTTGCCTGACGTCCTCATTTCATATGCTCAAGGAAATTTATTTCGCAATAAATAGGGTCATATAATACTATAAATGCAGAAGAGCAGAGCCATGTGCCCCCAAAACAACAGTATTAAATTGGTACAGTCACACTGTCAGCAGTGAGATACCTGATCTGTTTGGGGTTCGGCAGTAGCTCCTCAGTCCCCACTCCACCGCAAGTGGGACATTAATTATATTCTTCAGCCTCAGCTTGTTGTGTTAGTGTTCACGGGTTAAATCTTGTGCTGTGGTGGGGTTCGTCCCATGCCATCACACCATATCAATTCAATTCAATTCTGTATCGGAAAAAGGACGATCATTGAGACGAGAAAGAAAAGCACCTTACAAGACCCCTTCCCCTTAGCACCCTTGTACTGAGATAGCAATGCTGCTTTAAATACATGTGATATGATGATCAAGTTAAACCTTAGATTAGTAGTCAATTTTGTCGTGTTTGAAAGCACTCATTTATGGATGCCGATATGCGACCAAGCAGAACAACATATTATCAGAATACATCCACTGGAAATATTTGCTATTCCAAACAATAATTTAAAACAAAGACAACGAGTAACCCGCCATATTCTATATGCTTTTTAAATTTGCCGTGGGAGTTCCACCGATGACCACTATGCTATCGATACTCCGATTGCAGTTCCAAATTCCACATTGACCTTCTTACATATTTGCAACTTCCTCCTACAAATAAAATTGCTAATTCGCTCTCAATTTACAAATAATTTTCATTTATTCGACGTATATCCAAGAATAGACGGACTCGGGGAAACTTTATGTGCGTTGGGAAGCCTTTGTCCTGTAACTCTGCTCGCCTACTCTCATGTCACTTTCTGATTGACATAGTAACCATAGATGCCTCAATATTAAATTTCTTGTGATCACGCAAGTTTCTATCCATGAGTATCATCTTGACCCGGTGTTGCTTTTAGTTTAATGAATACATGCAAGGTCAAAGATTAATTTTGACTGGGAAAGAAGAATGCAATCGGGAGTTTGGAGTAGCTAGGATTGAACTTTTCTTCTCGGTAAGGTAGCCTAATTCCTTGGAGTTTGGTGGGATTTGTATCTCGATCGCCTGCCTTGCACATGAGACGGGAGATAAAATTATCATTTCTCATCTTTCTTGGAACAGATTGGGTGCTCGTGGATATAACTACCAACTGCCAATTGCTCTCTTCCTTTTGCACTAAAATGGACGGAGCAGTGGACAAAGATTCGAGCGACGCTTTCCAAAGCCTGCCCGACTCCATCCATTCGCTTCGTCGATTCAACTCCAAGCTCACTGATTATTGGTTCGAATCAGTTTGCTGCATAATCAAGGAGCTGCAAGAAAGCAAGTCGAACGGCGACGACATGGAATTTACAAAGATTCAAGGTTCATCAAAAGGCAATATTTTTTGTACTTTCTTGCCACGAGTACTTCCTTGTAATTTCTCTTCTTCCTTTTTGTTTCGTGTAGCTGAGCTAGATTCCCTTCGATCTCAACTGAAAGAAATAGCGATACAGAGGAGACAAACACTAAATGATTTCCTTGATCTAAAAGGTAGCGGCAGCAGCTCGGATCCTGGAATTCGATGCTGGGTCTCATAGAAACAACTCAAACTTTTCTTGGCGCAGGAAACATTCGAGTATTTTGCCGCGTGAGGCCTTTGCTGCCCGAAGAGAGCTGCAGGATTTCTCCACCTTCCCTTCTCACTCCGGATTCAACAAGGTTGCTCTTGAGGGTTGGTGACAGAAGGAGCAAGCAGTACAATTTCGACAAGGTGTTCCATCCACAGTCAACACAAGGTGATACGATCGAGAGACGTCCGCATTCATGTAGAATTGTCGAGCATAATTAAAACGATGAACATTTTGCTTTTTTTCATAAATTGCAGAGGAAGTGTTTTCTGAAATTGAGCCAGTGATAAAATCCGCCTTGGATGGGTATAACGTATGCATCTTTGCTTACGGGCAGACCGGGACAGGAAAAACCTATAGCATGGTAAGATTGTCAAATTTTTCATGATGCTGTTCGATTAGCCTGAAAAAAAAATGATTTGTGCAGGAAGGAAGCAGAAGCAATCCAGGTATTGTGATTCGTGGGATCCAAGCACTGTTTCAGCAAGCATTGGAAAGCAACCATACATTCCAGTTCAATTTCAGCATGCTAGAGATCTACATGGGTGGCCTGAGAGATCTACTTGTTCCGCGAAGCTCCAAACAAAGAAAACCACCGGCGTAGGAACACTGACATCCCAAATATATCTATCTATCTATCTATATGCATTTCAAATTGTGTATTGTCTACAGCCTTTCAATACAAATGAACTCAAATGGAGGTGTGGAGATAGAGAATCTAGTGTCTGTTGAGGTTCACAACTTTGAGCAAGTTAAAACATTGTACAATCTTGGGAAAAGGTCACGGTCGACGGGTGCTACCAAATCCAATTTAAACTCAAGTAGATCTCACTGGTAATTATTCTATGCATTGTTATTTAACTTATGGCTGCAAGTAGGATTGGAGCAAAAACTTGATTTCAATTTGTGCGCAGGACAGTCTTATCTGCATATCAATAGCCTGTGCTGGTGCGCCGGAGAGGCGAAAAGGGGTGAATAAGATTTGGATGATTGATTTGGGTGGAAGTGAGAGGCTTTTGAAGACACAAGCAACGGGCAGAAGATTGGAAGAAGGAAAGGCCATTAATCTTTCCTTGTCAGCCCTTGGAGATGTCATCAGCGCACTGCAACACAAGAAGAGTCATGTGCCATACAGGCATGTTAATTATATATCTATCTCAATCTTTCCCTTAATTCAGACTTGAATAGACTTTGAAGATTGAGATTGAGATTGATTCTTTCACATCGCACAGGAACAGCAAGCTTACACAAGTTCTGAGAGATTCACTTGGTAAAATTAAATTTCTCATGACAAGCAAAATCATGCATGGTTAACTGACCATTGAGACTTCTCACTTAATTATGCCCTTTTTCATGGTAGGATTTGACTCCAAAACCTTAATGTTCGTTCATGTCAGCCCCAAAGAAGAAGATTTATGTGAAACCATTTGTTCCTTGGGTTTCGCTGCACGAGCAGGAAGCATACACTTAGATAGCAAAGAATCACCGGTAACGTTTCTTCCATTTTCATCAAACTGCACTTTCTATATCTCTACTCTATCTTCCATATCTACTAGACAAAGTTAACGCATGACTCGCTATTTGAACTTCTGTGCACCAACCTTATCCTATGTCGAACTTCATGTAAAGCTATTGATGGAGTCGGACATAATAAAATTATAGAATTTAATGATAGTTCTGGTAAATCTAAGTCGCATGGATTCTAAGAGTTGTATAAGAATTCGTATATAGTAAATACAAGAATATATGAAGATGAATCTTCGTTTTCATCGAAAACATGACATAAGAAAATAAATATATAAACATAATGACAAATAACCTAATGAAGAGTCATATCTTTATCTTTTATCATTGTTTAGAAGATTCTGAGGAAGAAAAAGAAGTGGAACCAAATAAAGGAGGATCTTCCAAGGGACTTAGGGGATGACGACACAAAAAAATTTCTTGTCAATAGTGAATAAGAAATTAGGTCAAGATGATACCCTAAACCCTTGGGACCTCTCCTTGTATAGGCAATCAATCTGTTTATCAGCCCATAGATGATAACAGATCGGACTAAAGGGTTCTATACATTCATCCCACATCCAATAACTCGAAACCCACTAAACATAAGTTAAATCACTTTAAAGGGTTCGGATCATATTCACTATATATATATATATATATATATATATATATATATATATATATATATATGTGAGTTGTGTATGAAATACAAGTAAAACTATAGTTGATATCAAACTTTATTAGTACAAAATACCTATGTAAGCAATCTAGTTCATTAATTTCATTGGTATAAGACTAAAGAGGTCATAGTTACTGTATATAATCGTAATAAGCCCCAACAGTAATCACAATACCAATATCATTAACGATATAGATCAAGATGTGGATGTGTAGAGTGGAAATTACATGAAATATGATCAATACACGTCAATTTCAAACTGGTCCAAGGATGACTCAAAAGAGTCTGATCATATTTACAAAATACTTTATGTTAAACTACAATAGCAAATCATGATCAACTTTATGATTCCAAAGGAACCTATATATCATATTTACAAACACCAAATGTTAAACAGTAGCAATAAATCATGACATATTTTATTCAAAGTGTTAAACAAACAAAATACCCATGAATGTTTTGAACTTTAAGTACGTACAATAATCAAAACAACTATTTCTCTTTATTAATCAACATAGAGCAATAAAATAAATACAAACTCCTACTAGATGAGTTCTTCTTCCATAAGAAGGGCTCTCATATCCGCAACATGTGCATGAAACACCTTAGGCACCAAGCCTTTGGTGAGTGGATTGACCAACATGGAATCTGTACTGATGTACTTTACTGTGATCTGACAACTCTGAACTCTTTTTTTAACCGCTAGAAACTTGATGTTGATGTGCTTGGACTTCAACAAACTGCAGTTGTTCTTAGCATAAAGTTCTACGACTTTATTATCATAATAGATCTTCAGTAGCCTGTCAATGCCATCAATGATCTGTAATGTTGTGACGAAGTTCCGCAGCCAAATCCCATGATTGGATGTTATAGCATGCTAGCCACTCTACCTCCATAGTAGAAGTGACAACTAGTATCTGCTTGACGCTCTTCCAAGATATAACCCCTCCAACAAGCATGAAAATATAACCAGAGGTAGACCTCCTGCTATCCAAGCATCCAGTAAAATCGGAGTATGAATATCCAATCACCTCCGGTTGATCTGATCTTTGATACGTGAGCATATGTCCTTTAGTTCTTTACAAATACCGCATCACTCTCTTTATCGTTTTCCAGTGTGACGTTCTTGGGTTATTAACATATCTGCCTAACATTCACACTATAAATGATATATCTAGTCGAGTACAAACTTGTGCATACATGAGATTTCCCACTGCTGACGCATATGAGAATTTTTCCATCTCCTTTATTTCAAGTTCAAATTGTGGAAACTGCTACAGGCTGAACTTGTTACCTCTTGACATAGGTGTGTCACCGGGTGTACAGTTCTGCATACCATACCTTATAAGTAGCTTTTCAATATAGGCTTGTTCTGATAGCACGATAGATCTGTATGTCTAAAAAAAATATTGCACCAAGATCTTTCATTTCAAAATTACTAGATAGAAATGACTTGGTTTGAAGCAGCAGAATCTTATTATTGCTCGCAAGCAATCTATCGTCCATGTACAAAATAAGTATAACAAACTTACTTCCACTGAACTTGACATATATGACTGATCAACAGGGTTCTCTTTAAAATCATATGAGGTAACCACTTGATTAAATTTTCGATACCACTGATGGAATGCCTGTTTAAATCATAAATGAACTTCTTTAATCTATATACTAGGTGATTTGAGTCATTAGACTCAAAGTTCTCTGGTTGCATCATATATGTAAATTCCTCTATGTCTCCATTGATGAATGTAGTCTTTACGTCCATTTGATGTAACTCTAAATCATAATGAGCTACAAGTGCCATGATTACTCTAAGGGAGTCTTTTGTCGACAAAGGTGAGAAAGTTTTCTTGTAATCAGTGTCTTCTTTTTAATTGAATCCTTTAGTAATAAGACGAACCTTATGTTGGATCGAAAAGAATTTAGATATCTCCACAATGGCATGATATTGTCCACTTTGGGCCTAGGCCGTCATGGCTTTGCTCTTGGGCTCTACCCAAAAGGTCTCATACCAATGGAGATATCTTTTTCTCTTATAAACCCATGATCTTTTCCATGTATTTTCAATATGGGAATATGTTTGCAACCTTGCAACCCCAACAATCCCCCCTTCAAACAAAGGACCATAGGCTTCCCATGTCCGATCCTCGACCCACCAGGTCTTTCTGCCCCTCGGTCCACCCGACCTACTAGGACTTCCTTGCCTAGCCGCAACTAGGACTTTTTGCCTGGTGTCTGGTCCTCTTGATCCGAACATAGGAGCCCCCACTTTCTTTGTTCGAGGTCAATATTGTACCCACATGGCTCAATCAGACCATAGCTCTTGTGCACAGTCGGCGATTAAACCTTCTGGCAGTCCGGGCTCTGATATCAATTGTTGGATCGAAAAGAATTTAGATATCTCCACAATGACATGATATTGTCCACTTTGGGCCTAGACCCTCATGACTTTGCTCTTGGGCTCTACCCAAAAGGCCTCATACCAATGGAGATATCTTTTTCTCTTATAAACCCATGATTTTTTCCATGTGTTTTCAATATGAGACTATGTTTGCAACCTTGCAACCTTGCAACCCCAACACCTTATACTTGTCGACATTGCCCCTTGAATTCCACTTGGTTTTAAATATCTATTTACAACCAACGGGCTTCTTACCTTCAGGCAATTTAACAAGTTCTCAAACGTCATTGTCTGCATAGACTTCAACTCTTCTTACATAGCGATAATTCACCATTCAGGGTTAGAGCATTGTTTGACTTTTTGGAAAGATGTAGGATCACTTTCCAACCCTATCTCAAAATCATGCTCTTGGAGATAAACATAATCACGAGAATTAATGGTTCTCTGTCCCCTTGTGGATCGCCTTAAAGGCACTTGTATTTGAGATGATTGAGATACTTGCTCATCAATATAAGGTAATATTTCAATTTTAGTGGTAGACCCCTCCAATTGCATTGGAGAGGTCATGAGAATATCTTGATTTACTATACTCATTATATGTGTGATACCCATAATATGTAGTATAATAATCATACTGCTACTGATCGTACTAGTAGTGATCATAGGAGGATCGCCAATGCTTTTCTCAAAAGATACTTCCCTGATTTTATCACTCCCACTATCCTCAATGAATTTAGTGTTTCTCGTTTCGAAGAAAGATCTCTTAGAGGGATCATAAAATTTATACTTCTTTGATTTTTTAGAGTAACCTATAAAATTACAACTAACTGTTCTTGAGTCTAGTTTTCTTTTGTTAGGCCTGTACGGTCTAGCTTCAGCTAGACAACCCCAGACTAATGCTAGGCTTTCTACTAGTCCATATCTCAAATGAGATTTTAGTTACTACCTTACTAAGAACTCTATTAAGTAGTTAAACTACAGTCTTTAGTGCTTCACCCCACAAAGACTCTGGTAGAAAAGTGAAAGTCATCATACTTCTTATCATATCTTTTAGGGTACGATTGCTACGTTCAGGTACACCATTCTGATTGGGAGTACCATATATGGTATACTGATGCATAATCCCATAATCAGCAAAGTAATTCGCAAAAGGTCCTGGACATTGTTCACATGATCCATCATATCGACCGTAATATTCACCTCCACGGTCAGATCAGACGACTTTAATTTTCTTACCTAGTTGAAGTTCAACTTCAACTTTGAAATTTTAAGCATGTTCAAAGATTGTGACTTCTCATGAATAAGGTATAGATAACCAAATCTGTAATAGTTGTCTATTAAACTAGTAAAATATGTGTGTCTATTTCAAGATGTCTTAGGGAATGGTCCACAAATGTCTGTATATATTAACTTTAAAATGTCACTACAATGGCTAGCCCCATTGTTCCTTTTGTTAGTGGTCTTCCCCTTAACACACTCTATGTAGATATCAAAGTCTGGCACGTCAAGGGAATCGAAAATTTCATGTGACATTAACCTTTCTAGGTGTTATTTATATATATATATCCTAAACGCCTATGATATAACATGGAAGAATTTTAGTCAGTCAATTTACGTTTCGTACATATACTATGCATTATTACATTGTTAACCGTAGGAGTAAAGATGTTTAATTTATAAAGCTTATCAACCATTGAACCATTATCAATCAAAACTGAATTAAAGAAAATATTAAACATTCCATTTCCATATAAACAAGAATAATTTGATTTGTCCAAACAAGAAATTAAAATTAAATTCTATTTGAAAGATAGTACAATAAAAGTATTTTCTAAATCTAAATAGACATCAGTTCCTAAATAAGTCTAAAAACACCTATAGATTTAACTGCAACCTTCTTTCCATATCCCGTATAGATGTATCTTTCACCATCAAGCGGAAGTTGCCTCTTGAGACAAGTCTATATAGTAACACTTATGTGAGTAGTAGTATCAATATCTATCCACCAAGTGTCAGTGGATACAATAGCTAAATTGATTTTCGAACTAACAAATTTGAGAAGTTTACCTTTCTTTACACGCCGGTTGGTGTACTTGAGCTTTCACCATCAAGCAGAAGTCGGCTCTTGAGACAATTCTATATAGTGACACTTATGTGAGTAGTAGCATCAATATCTATCCACCAAGTGTCAGTGGATACAATAGCTAAATTGATTTTCGAACTAACAAATTTGAGAAGTTTACCTTTCTTTACACGTCGGTTGGTGTACTTGAGATAGTCTTTTTTCGTATGACCTTTCTTCTTGTAAAAGAAACAAGTAGATTCCTTACCCTGCTTCTTGTGCTCTTTATGGTCATTGCCTCCAGAATATGTAATTTGTTTTTCTTTTCCTTTGTTATTGATCGTCTTTCGCTTTTTGCTGCACTTTGAGAACCAGATGCTAAGTGAGCACTCTCAAATATCTCAATCTTTAATCTCACCTCCTTTTGCATACACTGAGTAATAAGTTCATTCAATGTCCACTTTTTCTTTTGAGTATTATATGATATCTTAAAAGGAGTGAACTGTGCAGGCAGAGACATCAAAACGAAATGCACTAACATACCCTCAGACATATCGAGTTTTAGTGCTTTCAGACTTGTCATTATATTGGGCAGCTCGATAATGTACTCCCTTATGTTTCCTTTACCATTGTACCCCATAGTTACCAACTTCATAAGAAGTGTGGTAGTCTCGACCTTTTCATTTGAGATGAATCGGTCTGCCAATTGGTTCAGAAAACTCCTAGTATCTCCTCCCTTTGTATTGAGCTCTTTATTAGTGATGGTATGGAAAGTCTCATGATACTCAGATACATGCGATTTCATTTCTCCCATAGCTGAAATTCAATCATCTGCTCTATAGTGCTAGCACTGATCAGAGGTGCGGGGTGATCATTCCTTAATGCAGAGTCTAAGTCCATGCAACCTAAAACTACGATCATGTATTATTTTCATTTAGCAAATTTCGAACTAGTTAGTGTTAAGATGTTATTAATGTTGGGAGTTACAGATGGCACTGAAATTACAAAGAGAAATTTATTTAAGCTCACGATTTAACTAAAGCCAAGAATATATAAACACCATAAAATAATGCAAATAAAATAAAATTTTAAATGTACATAAATGCGTTATTTATGAGATACCAAGTATAATGCAATATGTCTTCCTTTGGATCGACACATTATTTATTAGCGATACTCTATATATAACTCAAACTTTAATCAGTCATACAATGTGTCTTCCTTTATGCCGACCCATTGTGCATATAATATGATATTTTATATGAGTTATATTTTTGTCTATAGCTCACAACAACCTTAATCAGCCACATAATATTTCTTCCTTTGGGCAAATATATTTTGTGCATAATCTGAACAAAATAATATTTTGTTTCATAGTTGTAAGCTACCTTGTGCATATATATGACATAAAAATAACATTCTTTTAGGCCAATTACTTTTAGTATAGATATACGTGTAGATAGACACAAGAAAATTTTAGAAAATTAATTCGAATAGAAATTACTTAATCAGCCTTAACAACATAAAATTAGGATTTTTAATCGATTAATATCTTATGGTAATCGATTGGTATGATCCAATCGATTATCCCAATTAATCTGAAAGCCTACTATATGCGACTATATGATTATATATAGAATTCTCCCATAAGAAACTAAAACAATATAAAATTAAAAATGATAATCCTAGTTAGCCTCATTGACTATCTCTGGGGTGACCGGCCCGGTCCCACGGAAGTTTCCCACCGGCCACCAGGGTAAATCGGGAAGCGCAAGCGGCGACCAGCCAGAAGCCCAATATCCTTTGATTACATCCCCCCTCCCCATTTGGAGGAAAAATTACTGCAAAAATGCCGTAGCTGGGGTTCGAACCGCGGGTGCTTGGGAGACAACCTGGATGCCCTACCGCGACACCATGATCCCGGGGACAAAACAACATAAAATTAAGATTCTTAATCGATTGGTATGATTCAATCAATTATTCTAATTAATTTGAAAGTAATATGCGACTATATGATTATATATAACCCTATCTTTAAAAACTAGAGCTTCTTATAAATTTTATAATTAAATAATATGATTTAATACTAAATAATTATTGGCACATTAAAAAAAATATTTAATATATTTTTTTCCATTCAGTATTTCACGTTGAAACACTTAATTGTTTTTTTTTTTTTTTTTTTTTTTTTCAGAGAGCTACTTTTTCCACCCCACTGACATCCTCTCCTCCCCGGGCCCATCATAAAATATAATCATATTTACCTTTCTACCCTTTTCCTTATTTCTCATCCACGTTTTTTTATTCACGTCTTTTTTTTTAAATTTTTTTAATTAGTTCTGTTCTTTTAACTAATTTTATTTTTTATCACTTTTATTTTTTGAATAATTTTTTATTATATATCTTAATCTTTGTTTATTTTTTATCTTAGATTTTAAGAGTTTTTTTATTTGTAAAAATTTAAATAGTATAAAAATAAAAATTATATATATATATATATATATATATATATATATATATATATATATATATATATTATATATATATATATATATGTGCGCGCGCGCGTGTGAAATTAATATATATTGAGGGACAGTGCCACGTTTTATTTTGTTTTGTTTTATTTTATTGATTTTTGTTTTTTTAATCAATTTTTTTATAATTTTAATTCTTTTAATTTTTTTATTATATATTTATAATCTTTTGTTTATTTTTAAGTAGTAGATTTTTTCACACACTCCCTTCTCAGTCTCATCATATTATTTACCTTTATACCATTTTTTTATTTTTTAAGTATTTTCTCGACAAAATTGTCATGCTTTTTTTATATTTATAATATGAGATTGGATCTTTTGTCCTCAATTTTTTCTGTCTTCCTATTCCACTTGTTGCCTCGAGCTCATTACTAGCGGCCTCTGGTCGTCACCCCGACCAAAACTATACCCTAAGGGAAGGTGAACCGGGGTCGCTATCAGGGCGATTGACGTCGAAATTCGGCCGAATTTAAATAGGGACTCAGATCATCGACGAAGAAAAGTTTACTCAAATCTAGTCAAATTTCGGGGTTGATCATGTTGATGGCGACCGCATTCACTTTCCTCCTAGGATATAGTTTTAATCGGGGTGGTGGCCGGAGGTCACCGACAGTGCCGTCGACGATGGGCTAGGGTAATGAATGGGACATGGGGACAAGTGATATTGGGATAGAGGATTCAATATCTTATAATCTTTATTTTTTTAGATAGTAAATTTTAGGAGTTTTTATTTATAAAAAAAATTAAAAGTAAAATATGGATAAAAAATTGATGAAAAAATAATAAACAAAATTTATTTTAAAAAATAAAACTAAAAAGTAAATAAAATTGGAAAAAAATAAAACTAAGAAAGTAAATAAAATTGGAAAAAAAATAAAATAACTTGATATTTTAAAGAAGAGGGGGGTAAAACGGTCATTTAACAGGGGAGAGAAAGGGAGGTGGGCTGTCAGTGGGTGGGAAAAGCAATTTATTTTTTTTTCAACGTAACTGTTTCAACCTAGAGGAAAAGAAAAAAAATTGCATAAACAGTATTTTAAAAATAAAATAAAATAACGACGGTTTCGTCGAAACAGTATTTTTACGAAACAGTACGGACTGTTTAGAAATAAAAGAATTTGTTTTCGATTGAAAACTTAATCAAGTAAGAAAAAAATCTCAATTGATTAAAAAAATAATCTCAATAGAATAAAAATAATTTTAATCGATTATTAATTGATATAATAGTGAGTTTAAGGTTGTTAATTAATTAAATTTTAATTATTTTTATTTAAAATTTGGTAATTGAATAATTTTACCTAAAATTAGGTATTTTACATAAAATTAGGTTAAATAAGGTTAAATGGTGACCTAAAAATTCAAATTTTGAGTTGAAGAGAGTCTCTCATCTATACATACTTACAATAAAAAAAAGTTGTGATTCCAAATAAAGTACAAACAAAACTTTTAATATGGGACTAAACTTTCATTCACCATGGAGTTCATTTTTTTTTCACTTGCTTTTCAACCATCCTTCACATAAATAACGAGGAGGCGCGGTGAGCGGATGGCTGGCGGGCAAGGAGGCGTGGTGAACAATTTCGACGAGAGAAAAACTTATATTTAAAAAATAAAAAAAATATTAAAAAAATCAACTTTTGTAGATCGCGGATGAGTCCGCCGGCAACCTCCGGCCGCCTGGGTCAACCCACACTATAGCCCAGGGGGTGAACCTGTTGGGGATCGCGGCATGGGCGCGCCCGGCCGTCGGCCATCTATCCACCGCCGGTGCCCTCCGGCCGCCTGGACCCACTCACACTATAGCCCAGGGGGTGAACCCGTCGGGGATCGTGACATGGATTCCGCCGCTACCAGGTCCTTATTTTAACGTATAAAATCCTTTTATATATATATATTATCTTTTGAATATTACCTCGTGAATATATATTTATTTTATTGTTTGATTAATAGATGCAATGTATATACTATTCTGTCGTTTATATATACATTGACACGTTTCATTGAAGACTCTTTCTCATACATACCTAATTATATGAATTTCTTGGTTGTCTTTGAATATACTCTCTCATTGTATCATTGAATTTTGAAGGTATCAAATTCATTTAACTTGAAAACAGGAAATGCAAGCTAGGAAAGAGGTTGAAATGACTAAGCTGGAGCAAAAAATAAGAGAACTAGAAATTGAACAAAAGGATGTCCAAAGAGAAATCAAGAAGCTCAAGGAAAAACAGAATTCTCTCCTGAGATTAGATCAGCTACGCGATTTGGATATAACAGATTCACCACCTTTATCTGAAGAACTTCGCTTCGATGAAGCAATCATTCTTCGTAATGAGAGGATCTCCACACAAGCATCTCCTAAGATTCCTAGATTCATGAAATCAACAATCTGCAGTCAAAAGAGGATTAATTCAGTTCCCTTGCCTTATCTAAGCATACGAAAGAAACCAACAATCCCTTCAAAGGCGAGAAGGACAACTTCGCTTTATGCTGAATCTGTCCATTCCGAAGCAAATGATACAGTTTTGATGTCTGAATGTGACTCAAAAATTACCATGTCTACTAGCTACCCGGACGAGGCCCAAGACCCGGACGATGATATCGTATGTAGTCAAGACACATCAGATTATGAAATTAAACAAGTCATTTTCACTGACAAAGAGAAATTCCCACTAAGCACAACTTCTCTTCCTCATGGATGTTTGAATGAGGAAGGTATAAACGCAAAAGAATCGAATGAGAAACTGCATTCATCCATTGAAGATTGGCTTCATCAACAAATCATAGGGCAAACTATTACTCCAACCGCTTGTGGTAAAAGAGTGTTGGTCATTCCCATTGAGCAGAGCAATGACACTGGCAGCCAACAAAATGCAGTGAATGAGCTTAATCAAGAAGATAGCCAAAGTTTTGGTAACACAAATTCTGGCACAAACTCAGAGAAAAATTCAAATGGCGTATATTTTTTCAAGAGTATATCAGTAGATGAAGCCTCATCTGCATCGAAAGATCGTGATAGAATATACTGTCAAGACAAAGACGAATATAGTGATAGCTTCTCTCATGAAGATTTTCTGAAGGCTCAACTACAAGAAAACAAAGAAAAATCTTCCTTGCATTTTAGGGAGTCAAGACGATCAGTGTTTGTGACTCATCCATCACTACTGATTCAGCAGAACATGCACCAACACAAAGAACAAGGTAAACTACTTCAAAAAAATGTTTACTTATGGGCTACCTTTTTAGAATGTTATTCTTAGACATAAAATTGACTTATTGCTATCATCATAAACTAGCCTTCTCTTCTCACCTCAGGCCTAGGTTGGAGAATCTTGAAGACACTTAGAACATTGTGGATGATTGGCCTAGTACTCTTGGGCATTCGTAGTCTTGGATTGGGTTTGGACTTCTTCCATGGCTTAATGCTCTAAACGTCCATGCATTTTATCTTTGGAATCTTTGGACGAAGCATATAGATGGATGCAAGTTCTGTTGGTTCCAAATGTCACGATTAATTTTGTACAAGATCATACAAGTGAGCACTATTTGTATATATATAATTTATTTTTGTATTTTGATCTCTCTGTCTTTTTTACATCTTCATGCTTTGATATGAATATAAAACATGATTGTGGATCTGAGTGCAACACACTTGTTTTCAAAAACGTTTGCACATAATCGATTGGGATAAATCATGTGTGATGTCTTCTGTATTAATATATGACAAAGCATAGGGCAGATACATGAACAATATCAAGTATCAAAGCACATGTGAATACGTGTAAGCATCCCACGGGATGTCTAATTAATTTGAGGGTGACAATTTTGTCATAATTGAGTAAGAGATCAATAGGGTGCATGTCCTTCGGGAAAAAAATTCCTCCCACCCTCTAACGATTTAACGGTCGGCTATAAGATGATCTCATGATTTACCTCCCTTTATATAACTTGAGGACAGGATGAGTAGAGTTGACCCTAGGGTTGTCAAGATGAGGTCATCGCATAGGGCCCCACCTCTGGCGGGGCCCAATTTTTTTAAGTAATTATTTTATATTTTTTTATATAAATACCAACAAAATAAATTCTTGGTGTTCATTAAAATAAATAAATATGACCTAATTATAAATTTGAAATTATATATTTTTTTATATATAAAAGTGCCCAAAAAAAAAAATAGCAGAGTATACCTTATTTTTCTCCTTCACATAACTTTTCCTATTTCTATCTTCCTAAACTCTAATCTTCATAGAGAGTATACTTTTACTCACCTTCAAACTCTTCGCCCACTCAGCCAGCCACTATGAATACCTTCCCAATTCCCACATTGTGATTTCCGAAGCAGTCGTCGTCGCATCATCGTGTTGCCACATCGTCATTTTTCCTATTTTTATAACATCGATTTTATTATTCTTTATATGAATAAAAAGGACCTGTTTTTTTGCACTGGACCCTTCAAAGTTTAGGATCAACTCTGGGGATGAGCATAATATCTTTTTCTACAATAAAATATCTATGTGTAATGCTTCCCTAGGGCACAACACAAGTGGCACCAATAGGAGCATCTAGGGTCAATTCTCAGTAGGGCTGTAAACGAGCCGAGTCGAGCCGAGCTTTGGGGTGTTCAAGCTTGTTTGATAAGATAATCGAGCCGAGCCGAGCCGAGCTTAAAATGAACCAAGCTTTTGAAATGAGTGTTCAAGCTTGGCTTGGTTTATTTTTTATGAGCTTGAGCTTGTTTGAAGCTTGGCTTGAGCTTGGTTCGTTTAGATGTTATCAAGCTCTCAATTCAAGCTTGGCTTGAGCTTGGCTTGGGCTTGGTTCGAGCTTGGCTTGAGCTTGGTTCGTTTAGATGTTATCAAGCTCTCAATTCAAGCTTGTTTGATTGTTTGAAACTTTTAATTATTTGATTAGTTATTAAGATTGATAATTTAAATTTATTTATTTTATTTTATTATTTATTTAGCATATTGAAAGAGTTTTATTAATAAATATGGTTCGTGAACATTGTTCACGAACGTTGTTCACGAACATTGTTCACGAACGTTAACGAGCTGAACACATATGTGTTCAAGCTTGTTTGTTTAGCTTAACGAGCTGTTCAAGCTTGTTTGTTTAATTAATCTTATATATATTGAACGAACATAAACAAGCTCTTACCAAGCCGAACACCAAACTTGTTCACGAACGTTTGGTTCATTTACAGTCCTAATTCTCAGCAAGGGCATTTGCCCAATGTGATTAATTTCATAATGTCCAACTGTGATTGTCTAACCACTTGTCATTTTTTGGATTTACCTTGTGGTCAATGAAAATTTTTCATGGAATAATTATCTTTAGAATTAGTTAATTTGAAGAACTAGATAGAGTATAAAAAAAAATGTCTATATGCAAAAATGTTTATTTTCTTTGGTGATTTGGTGCAAGTATACAAATGTAATAGATGTTGTGGACGATTGACATAAAGGCCCGAGGGGGAGGGAGTGAATAATCAATCATTTATCTTTTTAAAAAGGTTAGTGCACAACAACAAAAATACAAACCACAACACAAATATGAAAACAAGAATAAGGACAATGCAAACAAAAGTGCTTACATGGTTGAAAAGCCCCTAGCTCCTACTTCAGTGAGTCAAAATCCACTAATTTTCTATATCTTTTAAAGGTGAAAAATCTCTTACAAAACTTCTTACAAATATAACTTTTATCACTAGAGAAAATTTACATTTAGGACAAGAGAATATAGTGGTAACATGAGAAGTAGTAGAGTATAAACAGTTTGAATAGTTAATTTAGTAGTCTTTTAACCCCTATTTATATAGCCCTTAATGAAGCCTTCATAATATCCTCACTATACTGTTGAGAAGATTGTTTTGAGCTTCTAATCTATTGTTCTTTGCTGCACAACATCTTTACAGGCCTCTTCAATGACCCATCTTCCCTAAAGCTTCAAGATTACTATCATTATAACAATTAAGCATTTTGTTTCAAACAACAACCCCTCCATCAATTGATTCGATCCTCCATTAGCTTATTATTCTTGCAGAAGCTTCAAGATCTCCAACTGTGTCGACAAATGAGTGTTCCTTTGTAACAACAAAATTGATTCTTGAGTTGACTCAAACTAACACCAGTTTATTGCATTTTGTATCAATCAACTAGCTCGCCGACTAGATTATAAATAGAGGAGAATAGAAACATTTAATTCTCTTTTCATTTATCTTGAGTCACATCATCTAACCAATCGACTCAAGCTTTAATCGTGTATGTCATGCTCACACAACCTTGTACCAATGAAAATCCTCCCAGGGCATTGTTCTCAAGTGTTAGAGCAATCATGCCTCAAATTGTTTATGAGACCTTGAATTTTGATATTTGGACAAAGGATTTATGTTAGGTCTTGCCTTGGATATTTGTTATTGTTCGTATAGTTTGTATTAATAATCAAATTTAGATTTTGATATATGACAAAGGTTAAAGTTAGATTCATAATTTAATCTATTTACCAAGTATTCATGACTGAAAGACTTGATGGTGTAGGTCCCGGTAGACCGGTTAGAAAAGGGTGAATAGCCTACAAATGAAGTTAATACTTCTCTTGCTTCTAAGCTTAGTAAGGAACACACATTAATTATAATAAGTAAAATAAATGCATAAAAGAAATAAGTACATGAATTTACTTGGTTACAATCGGAAATATTGTTAATCTAAGACAGTTGAAAAGCTCTAGTAGAAGATCTCCTTTGACGAAGATGGAGTAGTCTCTTACAAACGTTAAAAGCGTAAACTTTAAAAACAGAAAGAATTTGAGCACAAGTTGACTTGGTTTGGGTTCACTCTGCAACTACTCTTCATCAACGATTTATCATTTCTCGGGCGCCTAGACTTTGTTTGGGTATTTGGAGTTTACTGACATGGACCCTGTACTAATCATCTTCGACGAATGGCTCATTGATGTGGCAGAATCGGTCCGGATGCCTGGAGTCCAGATGCTTAAATCCAGTCAACGCAGAAGTTGACTTTGGGTGATTCTCCGGTCGTCCAGAGTTGAGCTCACTTAAACTCAACTCCAGCCTTCTCCTCGAACAGTCTTCCTCCCCAACTTCTCGTCCTTCTGAAACATCATGTGCATTCTTCTCGTCCGCCCGTGTACTCTTCCGCAGCTCCTTATCCTTCGGATGTACCCCTTCAACTCGCTTCCCGTGCAATCCTTCTAGCTCACTGTGTCTTCCGCTTGACTTCTTATATTCCTAAATCCTTTCACACTTAGACACAAGATATCAAAAATGCAGAGTCTAACTTAACTCAGTTAATCACATTAAAACCAACCGAGGATACATACAGATGAGACTCGACACCAGGCTGAAGTTCATTTGGGAACTGGCAAGAAGACCAGATAGATTGATATCTGGCAGTAAGTCCAATTGGGGTCTGTGCGACCTAACAACTGCTGAAGTCCAGATGGGGCATCTGGCAGGAAGACCTAGTGGATCAAGAGTGTAATACCCCGGTTTTGAGATTCTGGTTAAGTATGGCTTAAAAGGTTATATGGTACTATCCATATCACCAAGGTGCACCTTCCTTTTCGGAAGCCCAAATTTAAGAACTCCAAAGTTAAGCGTGCTTGGTTTGGAGAAATCTGAGGATGGGTGACCTCTTGGGAAGTTTTTCAGGGTGTGTGCGAGTGAGGACAAAGCACACTGAAAGGACCTCCGGTGATCTGTGGAGCTAATCATCAACCCGATGGGCAATTCTGGTGGTGTTCTCGGTTCGGTCCGGGTGGGGCCCACCCGAGTCGGAGCGATACAGATGGTATCAGAGAGATCTTGCGACCGTGAGTGCACCTGTGGCAAGAGCACTTAGGGCACCACCTAGCGAGGGAGGGATTTGTCTGTGGTGTGATTCGTGGTTACACAACGAGGGCATTGTGTCTTTTAAGTGGGGGTGATTGTAATACCTCGGTTCTGAGATTCTGGTTAAGTATGACTTAAAAGGTTAGATGGTACTATCCATATCACCAAGGTGCACCTTCCTTTTCGGAAACTTAAACTTAAGAACTCCAAAGTTAAGCGTGCTTGGCTTGGAGAAATCTAAGGATGGGTGACCTCCTGAGAAGTTTTCCAGGGTGTGTGTGAGTGAGGACAAAGCACGCTGAAAGGACCTCCGGTGGTTTGTGAAGCTAGTTGTCAACCCGATGGACAATTTTGGTGGCGTTCTCGATTCAGTCCAAGTGGGGTCCACCGGGGCCGGGGCGTTACAAAGAGTTGAGCAAGTATGCAATGATAAGTGAGGTAAGTACTGGAGCAGAGTGATCTAGTGAGGATGAGCCCCAATGGGGATGTAGGCGCTGGTCCAACTTATATCCATTTTAGAAGTGTAAGTTGAAACTATGACTAGATCCTAGTCTTGGGAAGATAGGATCTAATTCATATATCTTATTTTTAATGTGCTAATTCTATTTTGCAGGTTACCTTTTGTTGTTTGGACTAACGTGTCTTGTAGAAACAAAGTGGAAGAGTTAGTTTCGGATAAACAGTGCTAAAGGCGCCTCAAAGCTGACTAGAGGCGCCTTGGAGTTGAACGGAGGCGCCCTGGACAGGGAGGAGGCACCCTCGCTCATATAAGATTTGAAGATAGAGTTTCGCTATGGGGAGGTGCATCGGAGCACATTGAAGGTGCATCGGAGTACATTAGAGATGCATCGGAGCTGATGGAGGCGCCCTCGCACAGATAAAGATTGAAGTCTTCGGATCAGATAAGTGCCATTAGAGGCGCCCTAGACCCTTGGAGATGCCTCCAATGCTGTTTATAAGAAGCATTCGACCAGCAACTTCAATAGTACTTCTACATGAACTCTTATGATTATTCTATTGTTACAACCTCACATTGTTGCCATACTACTACTACTCGACTACGTTTGACCGTTGTCGGCAGACCGACATCAACACATGAGCATATCCATTTCAACATCTTCATGTTGGTAACAAATTTATCATTGTGCATATTTAATAAAATTGCAAAAGAAAAGTATAAGGTGTTACACTTTCCACATACTTTGTATTCAAGATTCGAATTTAGTAGATTATTCATCGGAAAGGTCCAAAAGACCTAGATCTTAAAGTAGGAGTTGTCGAAGACTCCGAATCAAGTAAATCGATATATCTTGATCTTTTTTCTTTCTTACTTAATAGTTTTGATTTCCGCTCAGTACTTATTTTTAAAGTTCAAAAAAGAATTTAAAATACACGCGCCCTCCTCTCACGTACCCACAATCCTATAGGTATCTATTTGAGCGTTTAGGAACTTGAAAGAACACACATGGAGCTCTGAGAGTTCATAGCATGGCTAAGCTAACATACCGTGGCTTAGAGGTTTGAAGAGATTAGAGAAGAATGGTATGAGACATCTGATGGATCGCAAGACATGGTGTTGGAGTAATTCTATATTGATGACTTGGTGTGATTAGGTTGGAAACTCAATGACTCAAGACCCGTAGAGATCAGAGAATATTACATGAGATAAAATGAGGTAAGTGAGAAGTTCAAGTAGATCAAAATGCTTGACAGTTAGTTAAGTGAGAAGTCCTAACATATTAAGGTTGATCTAAACCAAGGGAAGTCTAGTCAGATCAAGGTTGATAAAATAATTAGCAAAAGGAAAGTCTAGTCAGGTAAAAGTTGATTAGATAACTAACAAAGGGAAGTCCAATAAGTCAAGGATGACTAGATGCTTAGTAAAAAAAATTTGAGGGAACATTAGGTAGTAAGAACTCTTGATGAAGTAAACTCCAATAAAGGAAAAACTCTAGGAGAGTAAACCCTAAGTAATAAGAAGTTTTGGAAGAGCAAACTCCAAGCAAGTGAGACTAGTAAGTCAGGTAAAGGAGATTCAGTCAAAAGTTAGCATGTTCGATCGACCGAAGAATAGTAAAATGACATGACAGATGATGTATCAAAGGATAAGCCTCAGATAGTTAATGTGTCATGGATAAGCAACCGACTTGATGATGTGGCAACTGACATGGCATGGATAAGCACCAATCTGATGATGTGGCATGGATAAGCATTGAAGTGCTGATGTGGAAGTTGAGCTGGCAGAGATAGTGCCAAATAAGCTTCAGGAGGTGACATGACCAAGGATAAGCATCGAGCAACTGATGTGGAAAAGATAATGTAAGAACATGTCCCAATAATACTTGATCCAGATAAGGTAAAAATAGATCCAGATAAGCTGTGGATGGTTGATCAGATAGGCTTGTTCGGTTGACCAAAAAAGTTTATAAAAGAGACTCAAACAATAGACTCATGATCATAAAATCTACTCTTAATCTCTCTATGCTCTGTGCTCAAAAGTGCTTTCAGAAATCTTCTTGTGTTATTGGGGAAGCTCAAGGAGTATTCATCAAATACTCAAGGCTTCTAGATCTACAAGTTTGTTTGTAAGTATTATTTATATGCGCATTTATTTTCAATATACTTGTGTTTGTACTTACCCAATTATGTAAGAAGTTTCTTAGCCTCCAAAAACGGAGAAATATAGTGGATGGTATTTTTGGTACATAACTTTGGACATAGCATCTTGGGAGATGTGAACGGAGTAAACCTAGTATTTTTTTTTTATATGAAATTCTTTTAGGATTTTATTATGTATAGACTAACTATGTAGATAAGAATAACTCAAGAGAAAAAGAAAAATGATGAGTATTATTTGTTCCTTTTAGCACAATTTTTCTATAGTAAAAAATAAAATCGTCACATTGACGGCTCCTCTAGAGCGGCCCCACACTTTTAGATTAATATCTTGCCTAAGAACATCTCCATTGTAAGTTTTTTAAAAGGTTTGTAAAATTGAAAAGCTCAACAAAAAAATTCTAATGAGTATGGAGATAAGTTTTGAGGTTTTTAGTTCAAGAGCAGGTTTGATTTTTCAAACCTATTTTTTTCTCTTGAAGATTAAGTTATTAATCATTGAAAAAATAATATTACATGTTTGACTTTTTAAAACCATTAAATATTTTATATAATAGTTAAATTATTCATCTTTCTTTTGAAAATAAATATATTTGATAAATTAAAAAAATACAAATGACTATAATTAAATTAAAATTCATAAGTTAATTAAATGTTGAATAAAAAATATAAATTAAATTAAATTAAATTAACAATCTAAGTTCATTAATTTATTAATTAAAAATTAAAACTACAAAAAAAACTTATAGAGAAGTTTAGGGCATCTTCAATCGTTAAAGTTCTAAATGAATTTTTTTTTAATGATTTCAATATGTCATGTCAATATTATAAAATCTCATTCAAATATCCCTAATGGTTAAAGTTTTAAATGAGATTTTTTATGATATAATTCATAGCATGTTGCTGCATGGTTCCATGCATATACATCAATTTAATATAAAAGAACATGTTTGAATTTTCACTATTGTTCTTAAATTATAAACCTCAAACGTCATATCTACAATGGTTTAAGTTTTTTTATTCATCTTTTTTTATTTAAAAACCTCTTTGGAGATGCTCTTAACTATTGGAGATGCCGTAACAAAATTCTATTTATTGGGAAGGTAAAGAATGGCACGATATGCGGACTTGGGTGATTGAGTTCTATGAGGAACCTCAAAATTCGGATTGGTGGATATAAATACATTAAAAAAAGCTTTGAAAAGTTTATTAATTTTAATTTGAAATTATTCAGAATAAATTGATTGATGATTTGAAAAAAAATATATATATTACATGATTTGATATTATAGAAGTTAGGCACTAGAAATAAATAAAAAAAAATCCTGAAATTTACCTGCGTGATTCAGTGAAATGCCGTTGTTTCTATTATCATATTATTATTCTTACCTGTATAAAATTTTAAATTTTCGGATGTCATCAAGCGTCTCCTAAATCCAAAAACACCTCGATTTTGTGCCAAGTTGAGATTGTGAACGAAGTGCGGAGCCATCGTCACGCTTCACCATCCAAATCTTAAACCGTTTTGTTTCGTTTATTATTTTGCCGTTATTGGATGACTAAAATTAGGATGCAACAACTGGATACGGCGACGACGCCGCAAATCTCCTCCTCGCGCATTGCCTTCACCGGAGAGAGACCGGGAGGCCGTCCGTGGAAGCGGCAACGTCGTCTTCGTCGCGGATGTAGTCGGCTAAGGGCGTGCGTTAGCAAAGAGCTAGGCAGCGAGAGATCGATGACGAATCCCCTCGTTTTCCGGTTTGGCTTCGCTCTTGCAATATCCATCGCTGGATTCGCCGTCGTCTACCGCCGGTCTCGAACCCGACGACTCCCATCTCGCCCTCGTTCCTTTTCCGGTCTGTTCTATCTTCAAATTCAGCTCGATTGTTTTAACCAGAATCATCAAAATCTCAACTTTACTACGTAAACAATGTTGATTCTCAGGTGCCGAGTCTCCATCAGTTTGTAAGTCTGCCGTAATTGGTCTCAAAGAACTCCGACTTCTAAATGGAGTAAGAATCAAACTCGTAGTTATAATATATAATTCTCTAAAAGGAAACTGGAATGTCCGACATTTGCATTTTGATTCAAGGTCACAACAGCTTTTACAAAGGTCGTCACCAGCACATCCACAATCACCACCTCGATCACAACCACTAGGACGACCTCCTCGAGCTTCCTTTTCTTTGAGTTCGATCGAAAGAAATCGGAGAATCAAGAAGACGGGGCAATGCAGGAAGAGATAACAAAACTGAGGAACCAGGTTTGGTCCCTCCAAGAGAATGAGAGGGGCCTGGAACTCCAATTGCTGGAGTACTACGGGATGCAAGAGCAGGAGGCTGCTGTCAGGGAGCTCGAGAACCAAATCAAGATCAATTCGGTCCAGGCCAAATTAAACTCTTTAAAGATTGAATCTTTGCTCGCCGACAACCAGAAACTCCGAGCTCAGTTGATTGATTACTCGAGAGCCGTGAATGAACTTGAGGCTGCAAAAGGAACGATCAAACTCCTCGACAGAGAGGAGAAAGCGACATCCCTGAAACGGAGAATTGAAACAAAAGATGATGAAGAGATAGCGAGAAGGGTGAACAGAATGGAGGAGTTGGAGTTCGAAATTGCAAAACTCAACTGTATGAATTCAAGATTATCCGAAGAGAACTTGGATTTGACGAGAAAGTTGGAGTTGGTGCAAGCTTCTGCATCCGGAGAACAAAAGGTAGTGTGTTGTTTTTCTTTAGGAGTTTTTTTTATGTGTTCAACTAACTGCATTTCAACTTCTATTGCAGGGCATCGCAGTAGAGGAAGCCAACAAAACGAGGGAATGTAATGAGAATTTGATAAACGAAATCGAACAGATGAAAACTGATCGATGCGCCGATGTTGAACAACTTGTTTATCTGAAATGGGTCAATGCTTGCCTTAGGTACGAGCTTAGAAACTATCAGCCGCCACATGGAAGGATGGGTGCGAAAGATCTCAGCAAGAACTTGAGCCCCAGGTCAGAGAAGATGGCAAAGCAACTCATACTAGAGTATGGAAACGGTGATGCAGATGAGAAGAGCTTAAGCTGCATCGAGTTTGATTCCGAGGATTCTTACTCTTCCCCGGCATCCACTGCGGATCTCGAAGAGTCTTCCTCCTCCTCTAGACATGGCAACTCTAAAAGAAAGAAATTTCTTAGCAAGCTAAAGAGGCTCGTGCTGAGTAAACACAACAACAATTACCACAAAGTTGTAAATGCTGATAGAGCTCCAATAAGCCCCAGCAGTTCTGGAAGAAGGGTGTCGTTCTCCGTAAGTTCGATCGATGACATGATCGGAAGAGATTCATGTTGTAGCCTATCACCGAGCATGACAGAGGAACAGTCTCCAGCCAATCAATCTGTGGACAGCCAAACATATAATGAGAAGGATGAAAGTTATAAAGGAGAAGCAGGGACACCCAGTAGATTTCAGAGAATGGCTCCAGGCGATGATGCTGCAACGGATCAACGCAACACTCCCGAAAAGGCTGAGATAAAGAAGCTGGCAACTGCTCTGAGTGAATCAAGAGATGATTTCAAATTTAACAGGGCTTCTCATTGGAATTGAATTCCCCAATTAAAAGGAAAATCGATCGTTTCAAACACGTCTTACAAACTATTCAAGGATTTTTTGTATGTTAAAGTTTGCTCAATAATTATACACGGGATTTTAGATGAAGTTAGTGGGCACTGACTAGGAGAATTAGATTCTTCTCGCAATGTTTAAATCTAGAGATTAACGTACACTTTATGCGTGCCGTTTAAAAGAAAAATCGTTAAAAGTTTCATGAATGAGACAAATAATAATATATGGTTCGGGATGGACATGAAGAGAACATGTGCTTTGGTTGTAATATCTACAACTTGTTTTGGTCTTAGACAAAGTGGTGGGTAAAAGGTTAAACATGACCTGGAAATGGAAGAATCGAATTATGTGATAGCGTCTTGGCTGCTTGCTTTTCTTTGCTGAACAAAGTCATAGATGCTTCACATTGTGTCTTCTTTTCTGAAAGGGCATATAGGAATGTTAAATTGTTAGCTAAGTCCACCAACTTAAACCTCTGTTACATCAAGTATTCTCGTCGTCATCATAACCTTTATCCTTGTCAAGTGGACTACCAAACTGACTTGGAAGTTGACTGGAAAAAGACTTCGAACTAGGAACGCTTGCAAACACAAATGGAAGGAAAACGAGAAAGAAGATCGTCAATAAGCAGGAGGTTCCCTAGTGAAGTTACTCCGACGATTAAGTCAATATCTGGGGAGGAAGAACAGTGGAAGGAGAAGTAAGTTTGTAGATTCGTGTACCTATGCCAGCATAGAGGGATCCTTTTTATAATACCTATGTGATCTCCACATTTAATGAGATATCACATCATTACTAGACAGTCTATCTAATCACTATGCTTTCATTGAATCCAACAATCTCATTGTAGGTATGAGAGAAGTATTTCGTATCTATGCAAAGATACAGTCCTTCTGACCCTCTAACAAACTCATGTGTCGTATTAATGACAAAATGGGCTTATGGGCTGAAAGGCCTACTAGGCTACTAGTCATTTGACTCATCTACAAGAGGATGAGTCAAAAACAGGGAGCTCAGTCTCTCATGAAGGGTGACTGGGCCATGATAGCATCCCAGTGGGGAGTTGAACCCCTATGACGTCTGATCGGAGATATCTGATCGACGTGTGATGGAGCAGAGCTCCGTAAGCATCTAACTAGGAAGTTGGGCCCTTAAGACATCCGATCAAAGGAATCTGATCGGTGAGTGATGGGTAACAGAGTCCCGTAAGTAGCTGAGTGGAGAGCTGGACCACTAAAACGTCCGATCGAAGATATCCAATCGGTGAGTGATAGGGAGCAGAGTCTCGTAAGTAGCTGAGTGGGAAGTTGGACCCCTAAGATGTCTGATCGAAAGTATTCGATGGATGAGTGATGGGGAGCAGAGCCCCGTAAGCATCTGAGTGGGAAGCTGGGCCCCTGACGTATCCAATCGGCCTCGACCGATCGGCATGGGGAGATTTCATCTGGTAGGTTACTTGGGTTTGACCACTCTTGGACTTAACTGCCACCTACTCATGTTTGTTGACCTTCGGACCCTACTTGAGGGCTCTCCATCATCCATCGTATCACAAGCCTCCTCTTTAAGTCCAGTCAAAGGAGACCTGAGACCAATTAACTAGACTCCCACAAGTTTTAATTTTCTGATCAACTCCCTTGTCCTGGCTGACATCACTTTGCTAAGCTTACAGTTGATGTCATCCATCTCGAAAAAGGGGCATGTCAGGTGCCATAAATGCACGATAATATGTAGCAATACGTGTTATGGCATATCAGGGTGATGATTTGTTTGTCACATTCATCATAAATGTCATTTTCGACGGTACCTCCACGTGGTCCACCCATGCTACATTTATAATTCTTGAAGAGACATTTGAAGGTTAGGCTTCTAGCAATGATGGCTCCTTGATCAAACGGTTGTGATGAATAGTCTGCCTTTTTGTCCTTGAGATTGAACGGTTGTGCCTTGATCCCCTGGAGATTAAAGAGCACTGCTAGCCCAAGTGCGTCGCTCACACGCTTGATCCCCTGGAGATTGAACGGTTGTGCCTTGATTACCCTAAGAAGTAGGAGGCGGGGTTTTTTATTCTTCAAGCTCGATCGAAGGTTGTCTTTTCGATAAGATGTCTTCTTCTAATAAAGGATGGAAATACGATTATTTTTTCGTCCAACCGGCCTTGCCTGTATCTTGGTTGATCGGTTGGCAAATGAAGCTGCCCTCCATTCTAAAGTTGGCTGACTACTGTTGGAAGCCAACTTTTGTTTTGGCATCGGGAGCATTAGCCGACCTAAAGTTCAACATTCACAAACTGCTCTAAGAGGGCGTTCTCCACATATTTCGGTTGAGTTCTAATCCAGGTCGTACTGCATGCCCTTTACTTTTGGTAAGAAACACAACCTTAATCTTATATTATAGATAACTAAGACTCTTTCTTCTTTTTTCAGCTAGGATCATGTAAAAAACCTCCATGGCTATGACCCTGAAGCTTGACGAGGATGAGCTAAACCGGCCCGGAGAAGCCAAGATGGAAAAACACAGCCATCAGCTGACTAGCTCTATAAGCGGGACTAATGCAAGTATGGCGGTGGCTAGTGGGACAAGGGGCAGTGACGCGGTAGAAAGTACGAGGAAACTGCAGCCACCTCGGCCTTCCATGGTACCTGTACAAATATCCTCAGAGTCCACTGAATCTGATGAGCCCATCAAGATCAGACACAAGAGGCGCAAATCGGCGACCCCCTCTACTCAATCTTCTTTATAGGTTCCCTCGATGCGCTCACCATCCGTTCGAGGAGAAACCTCAATACTAGCTCTAGAAAAGCATTAGGTAGGCAAATCGGGCCTCACCTCGATCGATCCCTCTAGTATCCAACTTCTGGTTAAACCATTGTTGCTCACACGATAGACTAACCCTATTGACGCTTAACCACTTTCCGTCCTTCCACCTCCTCCAATCGGCCTAGTTTCGAGGGCTTCCACGTTCAGGCCCAGTACATCCTGTGGGCCCATCTTAACAAAAATAAGTGTGACATTTGGAGTACCATCCCACAAGGGTCAGTTGTGCCCATTTTAGATCCACTAACACTCCAACACCTTATAAGGTTGAGAAATAAACTTGTCGAGGTTTGGGAGGATGACAAGATGCGACAAGGCACCCGATCGCCGAGTGGTTTGGCGGACGGATTCACCTAAGACGTGACTAAGGTATGTGCTCAATTTTAGTATAACATCCATGCTTTTAGGACAACCTCCATATTTTATATGTTTTTCCAATTTTGGACCATGGGGATGCCCCTCTGTCATAAGTTGGTGGACTTGGATCCGGCAAACCAAATACTGGAAAAATGAGTGGAGAAGATAGAGTCTACCCAGTCTCCTCCTGGTCAAGTCCAGGAGAGGGTTAGCTAAGCTAAAAGAGGAGGTTTTGGGGTAGGTGAAGTTGCTGCTAAAAGTCTAGAAGGTCCTCATCAAGAAGAAGAAAAAGGTTGTTATTCAATTAGTAACCATTGAAAGGCTCCAAGCTAATTTGCAAACCTGCGAAACCCAAATCAAGTCTGAGAATACTAGGAAGGTGAGGGCCCTATCTGATTTGGACAAGAATATTATTGAGGTAAAATCCCTTTCCATCAAGTTGAAAGTGACCACTACTGCTCATATGGTAGAGATGGCAGGGAAGGTGGCTGAACCAGTGGCCAAGGAGGTGCTGGTCCAGGAGAAGCAAAAGGTTTGGGATGCTAAGGGGGCTGAGCTAGAGGCTCTGAAGGCCAAAATGGCAAGCTACAAGGTGGGAGAAGCTGAACACCTTGAGGCCAAGAAGATAGAATAGCTTCGCTCTAACAATTCACCGGGCTCCTAGGCAGAAGGATGATAAAAATGTCCTCTTATGGGGTTGATTAACCCATAAAGCAGCTCTGCGAGGTTGGATATCTGATGGCGGAGCTCCCTGCAAACTTTACAAGCCGCTAGAAGATCTTTGATGGCATTCCAGGTAATGTCTTTCCCAATTTTTGCTTAATTTGCGTTTCTACTAACCCTTGTAAACCCATGTAATTTTTGGCAATTTTTGTATTTGAGTTTTTTGTAATAGAAAGTTTGAAGGACATTGACTCTTCACTTTTCCTTGTTAAGTTAGAATCTTTGAATGTGAATTGTTGCCACTGAGCGAGTGATTTATTATGGTGTTGAGTGAATGATGAAGTGGGTGTCAAGCGGGTTGAGGAGTATGTATCGAGCGGCAATGAGTCGTTGGGCACGTTGGGACCACTCTTATAATTCGGTTGAGAGACGTGAAAGTCTAGATTTTTTATAGACTAAGAGGTTATTGGGCGTTTAGGGACCACACTTATAAATCTGTCGAAAGACACAAAAGTCTGGATGTTTTTACAGACTCAGACGTCATTAGGCGCATGGGGACCATGTTTATAACTCGATCAAGAGAGGCGAGAGTCTAGAAGTTTTTGTCAACCAAAAGGTCATCATACGTGGGAACTATGCTTATAACTTAGTTAAGAGACATGAGAGTTTGGATGCTTTTGGGTATGTCGAACTAGTATGCTTATGTTTCTACTAAAGGGTGAGAAAAGATACGTGCGACAGTGCATATTTTTTTAGAAACGCAGCAATGCCCTTAAGTGTAGTAGAGTTGCAGATAGTTAGCGCTACATGGCCGATTCAACTGCCTGTCATTGGAATCTTGAAGGTAGTAGGTGCAAGAAACAAACTTTTATACAACTTTATAAGGTCCACTCTATTAATTGAAGTTCCAACTTGCTAACATCTCTAATCGACTTGATCCTTTTCCACACTAAATCACCTTCTTGGAAAATCGAGGGACAACACGTTGACCGTAGTTTTGCCTCATCCTACCGCTCATCCTCTGTCAGTAGGATGTCAGCCAAGAAACCGTCCTTTGTCTAGTTTCACTGATAAATTCAAGCTTCAAGAGACACTGATCAACATTATCCTAATCATACAACAATCTCCAGGTGGATTTTTTGCCTACCTTGATAGGAACTATCGCTTCACTGTCGTAAACTAAATAGAAAGGTTTTATCCCAGTGCTCTCCCGAGGGGTAGTTTGGTACGCCCATAAAATAGTTGGTAGTTCTTCTACCCAGTTGCCGCCCACATGATTAAATTTGGTTTTGAGTTTTCAAATAATTTCTCGATTTGTGACCTCTGTCTGACCATTACTTTGAGAGTATGCTACGGAAGTAAAAGCTTGGACAATACCAAAACCTTCACAGTGATTCTAAGACAAACTTATGGGGGATTCTGAACTAGCACAGGTTATTGATCCATAAGAATTTGATGACTGCGTGCTCAGTGATTCTGGCTAAAGCTTCAGCCTCCATCCATTTTGAAAAATAGTCCACTGCGCAAGTATGAAAATTTTCTAAGCAGAGACAATCAGGAACGAGCCCACTATGTCCATCCCTTACTGATCAAAGGGACAAGAGACTGAGATGTCTTCAAGGGCTCAGTCGGGCGATGAGGAATGTTCTGATGCCTTTGACAGGAAGTGCAAGTGGCTACTAGCCAAGCGACATCATCCTACAGCATTGGCTAAAAGTATCTTGCCAATAATATTTTTTGAGTCAGCGTTCGACCTCTCACATGACTACCACAGTAGCCCTGATGAACTTCTTGTAAAATGTGGCAACACTGTTTGGTCCAATATACTTGAGTAATGGCCGAGAGAAAGTTTGCTTATAAAAATGATCTCCTATAAGAGTGAAGCAGCTGACCCTTCTCTTGATGTCCTGAGTCTGATCTACACCGATTGGTAAGATCCCCTATTAAATATATGAAATTAGCGGAGCTCGCCTATCAATTGGTTCTTCTATATTTATTTGCATATTGATTTGAGCTATTAGCAGGGTTTGCACCACGAATTTAACTAGAACCTAGGTGGATAACGAGTTGACCATTTTTGTTAATTCGTTTGTTTTCTGATTATCCGCCCAGGCTATCTTGTGTAAGGTAACTTCTAAAAATCAACCTTTAATTTTTCATAGACTTCTATGAATATCCTAAGTCATTCATTGTTGACTTCAAAATTTTCTATCAACTGCTAGGCTGTCAACTAAAAATCTGAATAGATGGTCACCAAGTTATGCCCACATGTTTTTGCTACCTGAAGCCCGACTAGTAGGATTTCATATTCAGCCTCATTCTTGGAGGCTCAAAAGTTTAGCCAAATGGATTACTACATTACATCTTCTTGGGGGATATTAATAAAATTCTCTTGCCACTATCTTGTTGAGTGGAGGATTCATCCATATAAATTTTTCATACACCCTCGAGCTCTTGATTATGAATCTCAGTTAGAAAATCGACAAGGGCTTGGGCCTTAATAGTCGTTCGGGGTTGATATTGTATGTCATATTTGCTTAGTTCTGTAGTCCACTTGACTAATCTCCTTGAAGCCTCAGGATTAATCATCACTTTGTCCAAGGTACTATTAGTGAGGACTATGATGGGGAGAAAGAGAAAATAAGGTCGTAGGCTGCGAGAGGTCAAAACTAGCCCATAAGCTAATTTTTCAAGAGCAGTATATCAACACTCAACATCTTTTAATAAATGACTCAGAAAGTATAGAGATAGTTGGACATTGTTATCTTGCTTAACTAGCATTGATCATACCTGCTCTCCAGCCATAGGCTTGGAAAGGGATGGTAGTGTCTCTAAGTATTTCTTGAGCTCGCATGGGCATCGTCACAATCTTCACCCCACTGGAATCTTATAGCCTGGCGAAGTACTTTGAAGAATGGAAAAGTCTGGTTAGCTAACCGAGAAATAAACATGGAGAGTGCAGTGATCCGGCCTACCAGTCGCTGGGCTTCTTTGAGATTTTATAGAACATTCATGTTTTTTAGTACTTGGACTTTTTCTAGATTGACCTCAATTACTTGCTCGGTGAGTATATACTCGAGGAACTGAGCTTCTCTTGTTCTAAATAAACATTTTATTTGGATTCAACTTGAGCTCATATTTCTACAGAGTGCTACAAGTTTCTTTAATATCTAAAATAAAGTCTGTGGTTTGAGCGGATCTAATCAGGATATCATCCACATATATTTCAATATTTCTTTCGATCTACTGTTGGAAAATTTTGTCCATGAGCCTTTAATAGATTGATTCAGCATTTGTTAATCTGAATGGCATAACATTATTCGAATGACATAACATTGTAGCAAAAAGTACAGTTGAAGCTAATGAAGCTAACATTTTCTTGGTCTTCCTAGGTGAGGGGGAACTAGTGGTATCCCTTGTAAGCATCTAGCATGCAAATTAGCTCACTCTCGAAGGTAGAATCAATCATCTAGTCGATACGAGGGAGAGGGTAACAGTCCTTGGGACTTTCTTTATTAAGATCTCGAAAGTTAATGCAGGCTCGCCACTTATCATTGGGTTTGGCCACTAACACCACGTTGGTGAGTCAAACTAGGAATTGAACTTCTCTAATATTTCCAGCATCCATCAGTTTGTTGACTTCCATTCAGATGATCTTGTTTTGATTCACCCCAAGTCCCTTTTCTTCTGCTTAACTGGTCAAGCATCGGGAGGGATGTGGAGTTTATGCTCCATCACAACTAGAGCGATGCCTATGATTTCCTGCAGTGACCAAGCAAAGGCATCCTTGTTATGGGATAAGCACGCCACCAGACTCTCTTTCATTTCCAAAGGAAGATTAGCTGTAATCCGAGTGACTCCTTCTGGCCGATGTAGGTGGATTTGTACCTCCTCACTCCTCAGTCTGCTAGGATATGTACTTCTCTTGTATGGCGTGCACGTATGCTGCCTGGGTCATTTGGTCTTTTCGCACCTTCGTCTTGACCATATCCACATAACACTTTCGTGTCATTAGTTGATCTCCATTCACCTTGCTCACTTGATCTTCCACAGAAAATTTTACCTTTTGGTAGAAGCTGGAGACTGTCGCTCAGAATTCATATAGGGTAGATCTTCCCAAAATAACATTGTAAGCAAACGAGACATCTACCACTATGAAAGTACTTCTCTGAGTCCTCATCAGGGGCTTGGCTACCAACGAAATGCACAATCGAACTTGGCCGAGTAGCTATACTTCATTTCCTGTGAATCTTTATAAGGTGGTGGTCAAAGACTGGAGCTCACCTTGGTCAATTTACATCTTATCAAAGGTTGTCTTAAAAAGGACATTAACAGAGCTTCATGTATCCACAGAAACTCTGGCCACCCCGTAGTTGGCAATGGTAGTTTTGATGATCAAGGCATCATCATGGGGGAGTTCTATCCCTTCAGGTCATACTTAGGGCCCAAAGCTGATCTAGGGGTCTGTTGCTTGCTCCCAGCTAGAGTCGACCAGATTGTTCTCGAGTCGGTGACCATGATTTTTTCGTGCTCGGTTGGAATCTCTATCAGAGGGGCCCCCAGAAATCATACCAACCCCTCCTTATAGCAACATTACTTTGATTTTCTTCCTGCCTGATTTAAGTGGGCTTCGCGCCATCATTAGGGGAGGCTTGGTTACCCTGTAACTATCGTGTATTGGTTGGTCAACTGGTTGTATTAGGGCTCGACGTTGAAAGTTCGATCAACTATAGAGAAATTTGGGGAGGTGGTTGACCTTGGTCAACCACTTGGCGATTATCCTGAGCATACTTATAACAATCTTAAGTATTGTGAGTTTTGGTCCTATGGTAGGTACAGAAAATGGGTATCCAGTGGCGAGGCTCGGTAAACAAGGTTTATGCCACTTCCACATGTTGTACTATCATCCCTTTCCAAGCCGAGGGGAGAGGACTCGGTGGATGCTCTTTGTGTTGTATGGAAGGTGGAGGGCCTTGCGCTCGGCTTGGAAGTGCAGGTCCAATTAGGTTTGTTAGAGGGGAGGAGTGAATAGCCCTGAAGTAAAAGTTATGCAAATTTCGCTTATTTTTACTTTAGCAAGGATGCACAATTAAGTAACAAAATCAATTAACATAAAATAAAAGCAATAAAGTAAGAGGATAAAAGAATTTTACTTGGTTACAATCGGGATGGTTGTTAACTCAAAATAATGAAAAAGTTCCACCAGAAGTATCCTTTGTGAAGGTGGAGTAGCTTCTTACAACCTTTGAAAGCTTAGAAATAGCTAGGAAGATAAATACAGTGATTGATATCCTATTCTTAGCTTCATGGGGCTTTTTATAGTCTCCTAGGATAAGTTACTGCTGTTTGGAGGTGCTTTGCAAGCTATCCAGGGTGCCTTTAGGCGGATAAAGCTTTATTCACATTCCAATGGTTAAGCCAACGACTCTAACCGGTTGAAGGCGCCTTCAATGTGATTGGAGCTGCCTTCACGCCTATGCTTGAGGTGCCTTCGTGCTTGCTCGACGTGCCTTCGCTCATGGTCTTAAATCACCTTCATGCCTAGTGTTTGAGGCCCCTTCGTGCCTAGTCTTGGTCAACTCTAGAGTTGGCTTCCTTTCCGTGGGTGATACTTCGGTCATCCGTCCGGAGTTGACCTCACCTGAATCTAACTCTGATCTTCTTGTCGAGCAGGCTTCCTCTCGGCTTCTCATCCCTCGAAAGTTCCACGCGCATCCTTCTTGTCAACTGATATACTCTTCAGCAGTTTTTTTTCTCACGGATACTCCGAGCCCTTTGACTCGTTTCCTGTGTCATCCTTCTCGCTCGCCGCATCTTCCGTTCGACTTCTTATGTTCTTATGTTCTTAAGTTTCCGCACACTTAGACACAAAGCAACAAAAGACACAGAACCTAACTTAACTAGGTTGTTCACATTAAAATCAATCCGAGGCGCTTAAGCCGTTCACATTAAGATCTAGGTTGTTCGAACGGCTTAAGCGTCTTCAATGTTGATGTATTTAACATTCACCCTAACAGATTGTCAAAGTCCTCGGGGGGTTTTCTTATCAAAGAGCAAAAAAAGTCTCCATCAACGAGTCATTGTGAAAAGACACTCACTAATATTTTAGAAGTGATAGAAGGAGCATCCATAGTTATTTGATTGAACCTTCTTATGTAAGCCTTAAGGATTTCTTGGCTCCCTGCTTTAGGGCAAAGATGCTCAAGTTGGTCTTGTCGTACCTTCGGCTATTGACAAAATAGTGTAGGAAAATTCTTTTGAAATCTTTGAAACTTGATCGAACTAGCAGAGAGCTGATCGAACCACCACTGTGCCGAGCCTGATAGAGTTGTTAACAATGTTTGGTATTTCCCATCATCCGTGTACTAGTGCAGTAGAATGAAGTTTTTGAATCAGTGGAGATGGTCTTTGGAATTGGTGGAGCCTCCATATTCTTCGACTGACAAGGATAAAAAATGCTTGGGTAGCTTATCTTCGAGGATCTCCTAGGAGAAGGGCATGCTCGACCGTTCGGGTGAATCACTGTCAGTAGTGGCCTTTCCTCGCTTAAGATCACAGGGAGGCGAATCTCCAACAGAGGATGCTTGAGACCGCTCAGCTTTAAAGGAATCTTCTACAAGCATTCTATGCGAGGCTTTGGGGAACTCAATCTGCTGTCTTTGCTTGGATCTTCTATTAGTGGTCTATGGTCTGTCAGACTATGCTATAGGCTCTTTTGAGAGGTCGGCTCCGCTACTTGTTGTTTTTGTATCAACGCTTGTGCTTTGGTCATTATCAGTAAATCTAAGTCTTCTTATGACAAGGTGATGGTCATAAAATTTCTGCCATCGTCCATCTTCACATTCCAAATCAGGTGAAGATTTTCCCACAAGCGATGTTAAATTTGATCCCGTCTGGAAGCGACGAAAGGTGGACTATCAGCTAGCTAGCTTGGCGGTTGATTGGAAGAAAGCTTCAAACTAGAAATGCCTACAAACAATAATGGAAGGAAAAGGAGGAAGAAGATCGTCAGTAAATAGAACAGGGGGCCCCTGGTGCTGCTACTCCGACAATTAAGTCAATATCTGGGGAGGAAGAAGAATAGTGGAAGGAGAAGTAAGTTTGTAGACTCACGTATCTGTGTCAACGGATAGAGACCTTTTCATAATGTCTTTGTTATCTATGCATTTTATGCAACATCACATCACTACTAGATAGTCTGCCTAATCGTCATGTTTTCACTGTATCCAACAGTTTCATCATAAGTATGGGAGGAGTATGTTGGATCGAGATGCGCTACAGGGGGGTTGAATAGCGTTCGCGACTATTTCGTTCGATTATTGGAATCGTAAAACGTTCGTTGAGATTAAAGCAGCGGAAATGAAATAGAGAAAACACAGACACGAAGGATTTACTTCGTTCGGAGCCTAAGGCGACTCCTACTCGAAGGCCCGCGATCCTTGATCACTTTCAATGGGCAACAACTATAAGTTCGGAATAATTACAAACTGAAGTACAATAATTGACAAGAATTAATTATACCGACGACAATTAAGAAATGAAGATTCGGAGCTCCGGGTCGTCGGGTGGTTGTCGTAGCACTTCGGAAGTAATACTTGAGCAGAACACAGCACGAGGAAGCTTTTTCTTTCGTTGTAAACTGTTGTTCTGAAGTGCTACTCGAACCCTGTTTTTAAACAGTGTTCAAGGCGCCTTAAACAAGCTCCAAGGCGCCTTGAAGTTGAGTTCTATCCCGATCAGTTCGCTACGATAAGCCTTTGACTGCTGGGACCTGAAGACGCCTTCAAGCTTCTGTCCAAGGTGCCTTGGCTTCCTCCAAGGCGCCTCTAAGCTGGTTTCGTAGCCAGATCAGGTTTTGCACCCAAGGCGCCTCTAAGCTGGTTTCGTAGCCAGATCAGGTTTTGCACCCAAGGCGCCTCCAAACTCCATGGAGGCGCCTCGGACACTGTTCATCCGAGGGTAATTGTGCACTTTGGTCCCTGCAAGATATGTTAATCACCAAAAACACCCTACAGCACAAAGTTAGCATAAAATGACAGTATAAATATGATAAAGAATATTGTGACAGTCTCCGGACTGTCCGGGTCTAACTTCGGATTTCCGACCAGAAACTCTAGGTCGACCCGACGCCTATTGTTTCCTCTACGGGGAACGCGCCCTCACCTACTCCACTCAGGAGATTTACCTGTTGCCAGTGCGATCCTCCAGATCGACTAGACTTTTGCTCAGCACTCGACGCTTCCGGACTTTCTGCTGGATATCCGCTTCCCGGCTAGTCCAGTCTTTCATCTGGTTCGCGACACCAGGACTTTCCACCTAGGGTTACCACCCCCTAGGACTTTTGTCTGAAGTCATCGACCTGCCAAGACTTTCCGCATAAGGTTACCACCCCCTATGACTTAGGGTTACCACCCCCTAGGGTTTTCCCTTTGTTTAACCGCAGTTAGGACTTTCCTGAAATACTCAAGCAGACATGTTAAATTACAAAACACCTTAACTTTGAATCCTTTGTCATTATCAAAACACGAGTTCGATCGTTGGATGCTTCCCGCACCAACATAGTATTTCATATATATGCAAAGATACGGTCCCTCTCTCTTACAAACTCATCTGTCGTATTAATGGTGAAATGATGTTATGGGCTGAAAGGCCTATTGGGCTGCTAGTGATTTGACTAATCTACAAGAGGATGGGTTAAAAACAGAGAGTCCAGTCTCTCATGAGGGGTGATTGGACCATGATAGCAACCTAGTGGAGAGTTGGGTCCTATGGCGTTCAATCAGAGATATCCGATCAGCATGTGATGAGGAGCAAAGCCCTGAAAGCATCTGATTGGAGAATTGGGCTCCTGAGACATTCGATCGGAGGTATCCGATGGGTGAGTGATGGGGAGCAAAGCTCTATTAGTAGCTGAGCGGCATGCTGAACCCCTTGACACGTCCAATCGGAGATAAGAGCCTTGTAAGTAGCTGAACGAGGAGTTGAGCCCCTAAGATGCCGATCAACGGTATTCAATCGGTGAGTGTTGGGGAACAAAGTCTCGTAAGCATCTGAGTAAGGAGCTGGATCCTTGAGATGTTTGATCGGCCTCGGCCGATCGACATGGTGAGATTTCATTGGGCAGGTTACTCGGGTTTAATCAACTTTGGACTGATTGTCACCTACATCGTTCTGTTGATTTTTAGACTCCACCTGGGGTTCCTCATCATCCGTCGTATCACTGATCAAGGCGATTTCCATCTAAAATACACTGAGAGATCCAAGAGTTTGGGATGACTAAAATGGGGCCATAGAGAAGTTAACGGAAGCATCAAGAAATGTATTGATTACTTATTGAATAATTGAGTTATGATTACTTATGCCCACTTGGTAATGTAAGGTTTTACTTGATGCCTAGTGTTTGGATCTCTTTGCCTATGCTGAAGATATACAAGCCAAAGCAAAATCCCGTTAAACATGCAATGTCTCATTTTTGTCACATAACGAAGCAAAATCAAGTTAACTAACTTTTACGGAAAGACTTATTTAATCCCTCGTTTTATGAAATGCTTCATCTTTCTGCAAAAGAGACATGAGCATGTGAAATTGCTTTGCGAGGAGTGAGTAGTGATTGGTGTAGTGACGCGTCAGTAACAAAGCTGGCTGGTGCGCTTGAGATGTTGCGTTATCAAAGAATGTCTCAGAACCGAAGACTCTGAGAACTTGGAATCGATTCCTTTCTCTTCCTTTAACAACATCCACTATTTATTCTTAATCACATAAAAGTTCCAGGAATCATGAGTCACACTGCACTTGTAATCTTAGAATAAATGCAAATATTCAATAATTGACCGAGAAGGCATTTAAAATTGTAAAATTTTCAAAAGATGAATTTTCAGATTTCTCAAAATGCATTGTTATTTTCTATTTTACCCCTCTCGTTGTCATAATAAAATAGAGATCAATTCCTAATGGATTAGAAATACCTGAGAACGGAATGTGAGAATCATGAATATAATCATTTTTTTTATATTACAATTAATACAACATCATAATAATTGAGGGAAGAAATAAAATAAATAAATAAATATATATATTTTTAACCCATCTAAAAGATAGATGTGTTTTTAAAAATTACTCAGCCCATTGTGATTTTTTTTCCTTTGTTTTTTTGAGCAAATTAGTCCCGAGAAATGTGAACTTTTTTGAGCATTTATTTTGAAATGGAGGACAGGAAATTATAACTTATGGTATCTTGTGAATGCATTTCAACACTGCGATGGGAAATTCTGTTCTCCATTTCTAATTCTAGTTATTGAACAGCGAGACTGCCTTGTGGTGTTCCGATAAGGTGGGCGTGGGCGAGAGCGAGACAGCAGCGCTGCATTCCTCCTCGCGGAGAAACCTAGTTTGCTTCGCGATGAACGCCTCGACAACTCGCCGGAACTCCTCCGCGTCTGATGCCTCCGCCGCCTTCTCGTCTTCGTGATCCTGGACTAACTTCGTCCCCTTCGCCAATCCTAAATCCGTCGCAGCCCGCCGGAGCCCAGGCCGCGCGCCCCGTCGCCGCCTCGTTCTCTCAGACCGGCTCCTTTGGTACGCCGGCGTCTCGATGCAAACCTCCTTGTCATCGTAGATCGCTTCTTCATGCGGCGACGACGACGGCGCCTGGGAGCAGGGTAGGTGGCCGCCGCTACCGCGGCTCTCGAGGAACTCTTGGTAGATATCGGCGGCGGAAGCGGAGAGGGAGTGCGAAGAGTACCGTTGGTGGGATTTGGAAAAGAGGAGGAGAACGATGGCGTTGCCGATGAGGAAGACGAATCGGGGACTGAGGAGGATGGCGGCGAGGCGGCGGAAAAAGTCGGCGGTGAGGCGAGCTGCAGCAGGAGCGCGGTCGGAGGACCAGGAGAGGAGGAGGACGGCAGAGGCAGCCTCGAAGCAGCGGAGCAGAATGCCGATCTGGCGGAGCCAGCGGTGTCGCCGCATCGCCGTCTCCTTTTCCTCTCGCCCCTTCCACATCGGACGACTCGCAATCAATCAATCAAGATCAGGAGAAGAGGAAGAGAAGGGATTATCACAGAGGTTGACGAAAATTTCAGTTAGGGCACTCCGGTAGTGGTCCATTTGGGAGAGTTTTATAGCACGCAAAGCTCATTTATAGGTGCAATTGTTATAAGGATTTATTTTACACGACATAATTTTGCTTTTATTTTTAAAAATATTTTCTTAACCATCTCGTTTCGATACTATTACCTAATTGTTGAGAAATCTTCATTAGATAGAAATAGTCATTTAAAATTAGTTGAATCAAAGAATTAGATATTTACTATCAACTAAAAATAATAATAAAAAGGAACATTTATAATTGTCCTAGCGCTCGCACCATTGCAATCAAAGGAGAGAATTATAAAGAAAAGAGAGAAAAGTTAATGTTAGACCATTTCTTGCGGATTGCCTTCGTGTACCTATCATGTCATTTTTAAAAAAAAATTAAATATAATTTTTTTTCTCAGCTCCGTTTTATTTTCCCTTGTTCTCCTCTCCTCGTCAAAATTGTTAGGACCAAAAGTAGCTAGAGGGGGGTGAATAGCTCGTCGCGTTCGCTCGGTGCTCGGCGTTGCTTGTTCCTTCAAAGATGTGCAGCGGAAAATACAGAAACAAACATACAACGCTAACACGGTTGGTTTTACTTGGTATCCACCTCACAAGAGGTGACTAATCCAAGGATCCACACCAACACACACACCCTCCACTAAATAAAACTCTCTTTTATGGTAACTACCAAGGGCGGAGAAGCCCTACAAGACTCAATACAAGAAGAGAGGGAAAGGATACAAGAAATACAAGCTTACAAGCTTACAATGAGTACAAAACCCTAACCCTAGCTTCTCTTCTTGGCTTTGATCCGCCTCTTGACTTGGAGAGCTTCCAAGATCCTTCAAGAACTGGCGATCTGAGCTTTGTGGAGGAGTTGGCGAGGCTGGAGTGAATCGGAGAAGCGATGCGCAGCCATCGAACGCCTGCAGCTATAAACGATGCCAACGGTCGGATCCCGATCGATTCGAATGTTCCCATCGATCGGGAGGCTTTGGATCGATCCACGGATCGATCCGGCGCTTATCGCGATCGTGCGGATCGATCCACGGATCGATCCGGCGCTTATCGCGCTGGCGTCCCAATCGATCCAGCGATCGATTGGGACCTCGGATCGATCCACGGATCGATCCGAGGCTCTGATTGGGGGCTGTCGGATCGATCCAGCGATCGATCCAGCGCTGGATCGATCCATCGATCGATCCAAAGACTTGATTTTGTCCAAAACCAAGTCCCAAACCTCCCAAACCAACATCCGGTCAACCTCGACTGTTGGTATATCATGCCTAGCATCTAGTCACCCTCGACCTGCTAGGACTCCCTTACCAAGTGTCCGGTCAATCCCTTTGACCCACTTGGACTTTTCTCTGTGCCAAGTATCCAGTCAATCCCTTTGACCTACTTGGACTTTTCTTTCATGCCAAGTATCCAGTCAATCCTTTGACCTACTTGGACTTCCCAACACCAGATGTCCGATCATCCTTGATCCATCTGGATTTTCCCTTGCCTGGCTTCACTCACCAGGACTTTCACCTAGCTTCACTCACTAGGGTTTTCCATCTGCCTAGCTTCACTCACTAGGACTTTCACCTGGCTTCACTCACCAGGATTTCCATCTGCCTAGCTTCACTCACTAGGACTTTCACCTGGCTTCACTCACCAGGATTTCCATCTGCCTAGCTTCACTCACTAGGACTTTCACCTGGCTTCACTCACCAGGATTTCCATCTGCCTAGCTTCACTCACTAGGACTTTCACCTGGCTTCACTCACCAGGATTTCCATCTGCCTAGCTTCACTCACTAGGACTTTCACCTGGCTTCACTCACCAGGACTTTTCTTCTGCCTGGCTTCACTCACCAGGACTTTCATACTGCCTATCTTCACTCACTAGGTCTTTCATTTTGCCTAACATCCCAGTTAGGACTTCCCAGTCAAGTATCCAGTCAACCTTGACCTACTTGACTCTTCTTCAATCAATATCTTATTGTCAAACATCTAAACCCAAACCAAGACTCAGCTTGGTTACCCAGGTCAACCTTGACCTGAGGGATATTGCACCAACAATCTCCCCCTTTTTGATGTTTGACAATACCACAATAACACTCACGATCCCATATGTAAGTTAGGCTAATCCCATAGCCTCCTTCTTCATGCCACTAGGTAATGAAAGCATAAATTAAGCTCTTCATTCTCCCCCTAAGAGGGCAAACTCCCTCTAGGTAATGAAAGCCTAACTTACTCCCTTTCATGAGTCCTTTCATTCTCCCCCTATGACCTTCCCATAGGTAATGAAAGCCTAAACTTAACCATACATTCTCCCCCTATTGGCACACATCAACCCATCGTTGGACACACATCAACCTATGCTCCAATTCTGGGCACACTTCAACAAATCCATTTGTTGAAGACTCTCCCCCGGAAGAGTTGCTCATCGTTGTTCACAACATCACTCGTTGTGATCAACACGATAATGAAGGTCTCATACCCTTCATTTATCCTTAACTTCTCCCTCAATGTAGACAACTACCCAACCTTGAGCATTATCTACCACTTGAGTGTCTACTTGAAATAATGAGGATATCCACTCCCCATTTCTCCCCTTTTCAAGTTTAAATGCTCAACCTTGAGCAAGTTCACAACAGAAGGTTAACCACCTTCCAAGGTTCATGAAAAATAATTTTCATGTCTTTAAAGAGTCCCTCCCCCTAAAGACATGGTGGTAACTTCTGTCATTGCACCAACAATGACTTGGAATCCCTAACACATTAGGAGACCCAAATTTAGAAGTTTTGAGGTTCAAATATTCAAAATTTGAAACAACCTCAACCTAAACTTCTACTTAGTCTTCGTTAACCAATCCATCCTTGTTTTCAACATGAAAACACCCTTTGTATGTATACAAATGTATTTAAGGGGTTTGGAATGGTTACCTAGACTCAAAGAGGTTCAAAGATGCTGAAATCAAGCCTTCCCAGCCAAAATCAGCAACTTGTATCGATTGGAGTTGGGTTCCAATCGATTGAACCTTTCTGAATCGATCCACTGATCGATTCAGACTCCCTGGATCGATCGGCTGATCGATCCAGCGAGCTTCTGCTCGCGGGAATTGCCGTTTGAATCGGTCCATGGATCGATTCAGGAACTCCAATCGATCCATGGATCGATCGGAGCTCTGATAGTTGCTGAAATTCCATTTCAGTCAACTTCAGAAACCCCTAGAAAATTCTACAAAAATCCAAAAATTATGAAATTTCGTGTAGACATTATTTAGGGCATACTTAATCATGGAAAAATAGCTTTCTATGAAAATACATCATATTTTCAAAGATTGACACAAACTTGAAAACTTGCAAAAACTTTAGTGTTTTTCTTCAAGTTTGTGTCTAACTATTCAATGGTGATTACTATCAAAAGATAGCCTTCACCAAGGTTTTCCAAAAACATTTTAAAACCATTTTCAAAACCAATATCTCATCACATTCCTTGGGCTTAATACACATGACTTGTACATTAGCTTTCCCAATGATGGAAAAACACATAACTATGTGTTTTGATGAACCTAAAACTCAAAAGAATTCACTAAATCAACATCTTGAGTTTTGTTCATCATCCTAACATCTCACTTGTATATAATATGCACTAAAACACATACAAGTCACCTTATAGTCTCTGTGAGATGTAGATTTTGGTTTTTGCTCTAATCTAGGGATCATGCATATTTATCTAGGCATTTTAGAAATGTTAGACATCCACCTAGGATGTCACTTGTCAATAAGTGTCGTTAAATGTCATTCGTCCTTAATTACAAGGAATTAAACTTAATGCATGATTATGTTATGGCATACATCAAAAGAAAATAATTTTCAAAAGAAAATATCCTATTACTACATGATGTATGAATGTCATGACATGGTATTTTTGGATTTTTCATAATGAAACATGAATGCAAAACTAGACATGATGTCATGGCATATTATGGGCAAACAATCATGACAAGATTTAGCATAAACAAAATATACCTAGATTAACTATCTAAGTATCCTTAAAGTCTTAGCTAACCTTACACCTTAAACCTAGATTGCCCTAAAGTGCTACAAGAGAATGCCAAAACCTAAATTGGCATTTCTAATTTCCTTGATTTAATGTATGCCAATTGAAAATAAACATGTCCTCAAATGTTGGCATATTCCATTTTTCCTCAAGAGTAGCACTTTTAAATTTAAGGCCCAGATTGCCTTAAATTGCCTAAGAACATACCAAAATCCCAACTTGATAGTTCTTATGGTTTTCCCAATTTGTGCCATTTTAAGATAAAAATAATTTTTCACCATTTGGCACATTTTACTCTTTCAAGGAGTAATCAATAATTCCATTTCATTTTCAAAGGTTAACTAAAACCTTGAAAATGCTCCTTGAGTGTCAATTTCCTCAAAGTTGGGTTAACTACCCTTCTAATCGGAGTTGACACTCTCTAACCCATCTATGGGGTAGAGAAGATGCTCCTAGGAACCCAACACCTATTGGTGCTCCTTGGATGCTCTAGGTACTCACTAGGGATAACTTCCCTAGATACCTTCCTAGTGACCTTGTTGGGCTTCTTAGAAGCCTTGGTCACATTTTCTAGGTCAATTCTAGGGATAGCCTCCCTTGTAACCTTGTTCGTGACTTTCTTAGACTTCTTAGAAGTCTTAGTCACTTTGGTTGCAAAGATACTTCTAGGGATATCTTCCCTTGTATCCTTGACTTGACCTCTAGACTTAAGGTTCCTTCCATAACTATATGGAACCCTATGATAACTAGGCACATCCTTCTTAGCTTTTGGTTTGTATCCCAAACCTTGATGGCCATTGGATGGCTTTGATTTTCCTAAACCTAAGTTATGCTCACTTTGCCCTAATAGGATATTTTCCATCATTTTTAGGGTCTTCTCCATTTTATCAAGTCTTGACCTCAAGACTTGATTTTCTCTCACTAAGTCCTTAGTATTTGATCCATGAGCATTTTTGTTTCTAGGCTTGTATCTTAAATCCTTAGAGTTATCGCCTAGGTTTATACCTACATTCCTAGCCTTAGGGATAGTAGTTTTGGCATGTAGGGCCACATGCTTTTCCTTAAAGCCCTCATGCTTCCTATTCTTATGGTAAATCGCATTAAAATGATAAAAATTTGACCTAGCATGCTTTTTACCATTTTGCAAGGGAATAGGCTCAATGAAAGTTACCTTCCTTTTTACCTTGGAGGCTCCCCCTTGACTAGTGCCTCCTTGAGCCTTGACCATCTTCTTCCCCTTGGGGCATTGACTTCGGTAATGCCCTTTTTGTTGACACAAGAAGCACACAATGTGCTCCTTGCTCTTCTTTGTCCCGAGGGTGGTTTCCTTGGGCTTCTCCTTGCCCTTTTGTGCCACTTGGCCCTTCTTCTTGGCCAAGTTGGGACACTTGCTCTTATAGTGCCCATGTTCCCTACACTCAAAACATATTATATGATTTTTATTTTTAATTGAAACATTTTTACCTTCTTGTATAGGGATGGCACTTGCTCCTCCATTTGATATTTCTTGAATTTTAGAGGTGGCACCATCTTCTTCTTCTTCACTTGACCCGGATGTAGAAGCTTCTCCTTCTTCTTGATCCGGCGTCACCAAGGATTGCTCCCCCTCAATCCTAGAGGTGGAGGCTTCATCATTTTGAATATGAAACAAGGAGTATGCTCCCTCCTTGTTCCCTTCGTTGCATTCCCTTGAGGATGAAGCTTCTTGGATCTCCTCTTCTTCGGAAGTTGAGCATCTCTCAACCTCGGAGTCCTCCTCTTGGTCTTGATCCAATGAGTCGCCCTCTTTGGATTCTCCTTGATTTGATACAGTGGAGGGGATCTCATGAATTCTTGCCAATTTGCTCCAAAGCTCCTTGGCATCTTCAAACTCTCCAATTTGTTCCAAGATGTTGCTTGGCAATAAATTGACCAAAAGCTTGGTCACTTTGTCATTGGCCTCACATCTTTGGATTTGGTCTTTGCTCCACTTGCTCCTTTTGAGTACTTTGCTCTTGGAATTTGTGGGAGCTTCAAAACCTTCCATGAGAGCAAACCATTGCTCTATCTCCATCATAAGAAAATTTTCGATTCTTGATTTCCAAGAATCGAAACTCGTAGAAGTGTATGGTGGAGCCACCCTTGTGTCAAATCCAAGCCCATCTTGGAATTGCATCTTGAAGTTGAGCTTGATAAAGTCTTGAACTTGAAGAATTTGCTCCAACTTCTTCACCCTCTAGCTTTTCTTGTTATGCTTGACCCTTCCGGCGATGATTCCGGTGAAGAGCGGCCTTGCTCTGATACCACTTGTTAGGACCAAAAGTAGCTAGAGGGGGGTGAATAGCTCGTCGCGTTCGCTCGGTGCTCGGCGTTGCTTGTTCCTTCAAAGATGTGCAGCGGAAAATACAGAAACAAACACACAACGCTAACACGGTTGGTTTTACTTGGTATCCACCTCACAAGATGTGACTAATCCAAGGATCCACACCAACACACACACCCTCCACTAAATAAAACTCTCCTTTATGGTAACTACCAAGGGCGGAGAAGCCCTACAAGACTCAATACAAGAAGAGAGGGAAAGGATACAAGAAATACAAGCTTACAAGCTTACAATGAGTACAAAACCCTAACCCTAGCTTCTCTTCTTGGCTTTGATCCGCCTCTTGACTTGGAGAGCTTCCAAGATCCTTCAAGAACTGGCGATCTGAGCTTTGTGAGCGCTGTGGAGGAGTTGGCGAGAGCTCTGGAGTGAATCGGAGAAGCGATGCCGCAGCCATCGAACGCCTGCAGCTATAAACGATGCCAACGGTCGGATCCCGATCGATTCGAATGTTCCCAATCGATCGGGGAGGCTTTGGATCGATCCACGGATCGATCCGAGCTCCTGATCGAAACCCGCTGGATCAATCCACGGATCGATCCGGCGCTTATCGCGCGGCAGCGTCCCAATCGATCCATCGATCGATTGGGACCTCTGATCGATCCACGGATCGATCCGACCTTTCCAATGGACAGTGGATCGATCCATCGATCGATCCAAAACTTGATTTTGTCCAAAACCAAGTCCCAAATCTCCCAAACCAACATCCGGTCAACCTTGACCTGTTGGTATGTTATGCCTAGCATCTAGTCACTCCCTTGACCTGCTAGGACTCCCTTATCAAGTGTCCGGTCAATCCCTTTGACCCACTTGGACTTTTCTCTGTGCCAAGTATCCGGTCAATCCCTTTGACCTACTTGGACTTTTCTTTCATGCCAAGTATCCAGTCAATCCTTTGACCTACTTGGACTTCCCAGCACCAGATGTCCGATCATCCTTGATCCATCTGGATTTTCCCTTACCTGGCTTCACTCACCAGGGCTTTCACCTAGCTTCACTCACTAGGGTTTTCCATCTGCCTAGCTTCACTCACTAGGACTTTCACCTGGCTTCACTCACCAGGATTTCCATCTGCCTAGCTTCACTCACTAGGACTTTCACCTGGCTTCACTCACCAGGATTTCCATCTGCCTAGCTTCACTCACTAGGACTTCCTTCTGCCTGGCTTCACTCACCAGGACTTTTCTTCTGCCTGGCTTCACTCACCAGGACTTTCATACTGCCTAGCTTCACTCACTAGGTCTTTCATTTTGCCTAACATCCCAGTTAGGACTTCCCAGTCAAGTATCCAGTTAACCTTGACCTACTTGACTCTTCTTCAATCAATATCTTATTGTCAAACATCTAAACCCAAACCAAGACTCAGCTTGGTTACCCAGGTCAACCTTGACCTGAGGGATATTGCACCAACAAAAATCACTCGCTCGTGTGCCAATCGTTCTTGCCTCACCGTCGGCCACCCACTGACCGCCCGCCCACTATGCCTACCTCGCTGGGATTCCAGCCGGATCGCATCCAGAACCCGGCTACAATCCAGCCAAAATCTGGTGCGATCGTGACAATTGGATTTTGGTTGGATTCTGGCTGCAATCCAGTCACGAACCGGCCGAGGTCTGGCAACGATTGGATTTCGGTCGTGATCGGGTCAAATTTCGATTATGATTACGTCGAATCGCTGCTAGAATCCAACAGCGATCAAGTCGGATCGCGACCGGAATCCATGTTGCAATCCCCCCCAAGGGTTTACCTTCCCCTCAGGTTATAGTTGGGGTGGGTCCAAGCGGCCGGAGGCCACCGACGGTCGGTGGGCAAGGAGGGATGGTGAGCACGGTGCAAGCAGTTTTGGCGATACATATATATATCGTAAAAACTGTTTGCGTCTTTTTTTCTTCTTTCTCGCCAAAATATATATATATATATATATATATATATATATATATATATATATATATATATATATAGGTAAAACAAACCGAGCTCGAGCTTGAGCTTTTTACTATTCGACTTAGCTCGGTTTGATTACACCCCTAATTATAAGCATTTGGATTACATAATTTAGACAAGTATCAGCTTTGTGGCATTAAACAGTGTACTATTTATTTGATATTAGCCATCACACACACATACATTGTGTGTATAAACTAATGAATACGCGTAAATTATATAAAATGAATATTTACTGTCAACTAATTAAACAACATTATTCAATGTTAGTATGATTTATTCTATAAAAATATTAATCTGAAAATAAAATAGAAATTAGGTTATTAATCATACCTCAAGTTATATATCAAGAATGTTTTATATCATCCTAAGAACTAATGAAATGATCAATGAGATATAAAGATGGATAGATGTGGTTGTGATTTTTCAATGAAAATCGATAAGATACGGATGGATTGATACGACTATATCAATATGTAGAATAGTCGAAACAGATGGATTAATGTGTTGTGATATACAAATGATAAGAAGAAGAAAGTCGTAATAAAAATTAGAGAGGAAGAGGGGAGGAGAGAACGATGAAGAACTGATGAGAATTGAGGTGGTAAGAAGAAGCCTTAAAATTAGGTTATGTGTGTGCTTTAAGAATGATAAGTTGAAAATACTAATAAATCTTGAAATTATTTTTTTTTAAAAGGACATTAACTTAACTTAATTTTGGATTTCACTAAATCAATTGAGAGTTGATTATTAACAAATCCAAATTCTTAATTAAATAGTAAATACACCTCAAGAAAATAATAAGTGTCTAATGCACTTAATCGTAAATAAGTGTATTCAAAATTATTTTAAAATAAAAAAGATAAAAATATATCTAATTACTCAAATAAAGAGAAATAACTTTTAAAAAATAAATAAAATTGCGTAAATAAGAGTAATGAAATATGATAATAATAGAAAGAATCGTACTCTCGTCCTTAACTTATCATCATCCACAAAAGCAAAAAAAAAAAAAACAAATAAATAAATAAAAAATACATATACAAAATGACTAAACTCAATACTGTCCTTAAAAATGTGGATCGGATCAAATCAATAATTATCATTTATCAAGAACTAAATGAACTATTTTAGACACATAATAAAAGAAAAATAAACAATATTTAATTTTCATCTCCTAAATCGGAATAGTTGTAAATGATAGAATGAAGACAAACAAAAAATAAAAAATTTATGATTGTAAATACATCTAAATAAAAGCTAAACTTAATATCTGTCAAAAGCGAAATGATAAAGGAATCTAACTCGCTATTGCTAAACAATAATAAAATTATCCATTTAGATCAAACACACTACGGACGAATGCATCGGCATTTGAACTTAATCAAGGTGGCAAAAGGCGAATACGCTCTCCTCTAGCGCCCCCGCCAACTCGTCCCAGGGCCAACATGGAGGAGGTAAATCACGGACGGCTACTAGTTTTTGGAATAGTGAATAGCACATAAAGGAGACATTTGAACTTAATCAAGCAAGGAGCATAATAATACCAATCGGATCAATGTGACAACATTAGGTGCAATTTCTCTTCCCTAATCTCAACAAGTGAGAGAAACACATAGATGAGAAGATGGAAAAAGGGAAGAGGGAGAATTAAGAAAGACCAGTATTTTTATTTTACATTGTATGGATAAAAAATTTCTAATTCATGTTCTTATCGATCAAAGAAGAAATGTTAGAACCAAAAGAATTAAGATATCTCTAGCATAATATGATATTGTCTACTTTGGGCATAAACCCTTATAGTTTTATTTTTGGGCTCTACCCAAAAGTCTTTATACTAATGAAGATATCTTTCTCTTATAAAGAGATGATATTTCTCATATGTTTTCAATGTGAGATTATATTTGCAACCTTACGAAATGATCTTTCCCTCCCTCCCCCTCCGATTCTCGACCCACCAGGTATTCCTGCCTCTTGGTCCAACCAACCTACTAAGATTTCCTTACTTAGCCGCAACTAGGACTTCCTTCCCCACGATCCAACTGACTTACTAGGACTTCTTTCCTCTCGATCCAACCGACCTACTAGAATTTTCAGGAGATATCTTTATCTTATAAAGACATGATCTTTTCTATATGTTTTCAATGTGGAAATATATTTACAACCTTGTAACCCTAACAAGAAAGTGTCAAAGGAGAAACGTAACGAGAGAAAATTAGGGTTGAAAGGTATTGAAGGAAAATAAATTAGATCTTATAAAATAACACATATAATTAAAAAATAAATAAAATGTTAAAAAGAGAGATCCTGTATGACTCTATGTCTCTATCTATTGAAATAATAATGAAATTTTTAAAAAATCTGAAGCTTTATCGAGATCATGCAAATCCATTATCACACGGCCCCTATCCTTTTCTATTATATTAAAATATATATATATAAAAATATGTTTAATATCTTAAAAATAATGAGCTTCAATAAAATTGAGGCCATAGGTATAATGATCCATGCTTAAAGCCAACTTTAAAGGTAAATCATAAGAGTTTCGTTCAACACAATGATTTTTTACATGGAGTTAGGACTTAGGTGACCTATAATGTATTTTACACCTGCTAAAAATTAATCTCATGATCTATTATACTAACACTATATACAAGTATTTACTGTGTCAGACCGTGAGAACCATTGTAAAATTTAATATGAGTATATAGTAGATCAAATACCCAATAAAGTAATTGAATATGAATACAAAGGTAAATCATAGGTACTTAAAGAATATCAGGGCTGACGGAAGGTAGAGTACCCGATAAGAATTTTTAAAAATAAATCAATGGCATTATTATTATACAAGAAGGTAGAGTAGCTTGTACATTTCCAATGCTTGAGCCACAATTTACTACTACTACACCCCATATACACTCGCTAGGTTGGCCATATTAGACTAGCATGCATTTTATTTTTTGGAGGACTTAAATTTGATCATTATTTTTGTTGAGTTGCAACTTAAAAGTGGAATATAATCAAGTACAAGTGGACAAGATTAGTCCAATTAAGTTTATTGGGCAAAATAGCCGATGTAGCTGATCAAGTGAGGTAGTAATCAAGTTCATCAAACTAATTGAACCTATCTAGTCAAGCAAGATGATCAGGTTGATTAAGTCGAGTATAATTGGTTTAGCTTATATAGACTATTAATGGACTAGTCTAGTCGGCGAAGTTCAGATGATCAATCCAGCAAAGCACATCTATTAAGACGGTCAAAATAAAAACAATCAAAATGACCTAATTGAGTGAGCTCAGTGACCGAGTTGTTCACGAGCTAGTAGTCCTACAAGGACAAGGGTCGATCCTAAATTTTACAGGGGCCGGTGAAAAAAACAAACTCCATTCAATAAAACGGATCAAGAAAACTAATTGAGTAAGCTAAATTATTTTTTTATTTAATCCTAAAGGAAGCTAAATCAATTGGGATCGAGTAAGGAAGTCTCGAAGAGTCTAAGTGTATACTACTATATAGTATCGATAGGCGACGATGATGACACAATGATGCAATAATGATAGTGTTGAAAATCACAATGTGGGAACTAGGGAGATGACGATGGTAGTTGCCGGCATGGGCAATGAGTTTGAGGGTGAGCAAAAGCGGATTTCAGAATATTAGAAAAAAAAAATAACCTAGTTAGTCTTATTGACTATTCCTAGGAATGACAGTCCAACCTTACTAAATTTTTCCACTGGCTATCATGGTAAATCGAGAAGCGCATGTGACGAAAGTCCAATATCTTTTAGTTGTACACCCTATTTGGAGGAAAAATTCCTATAAATACGTCATAGCTGGAATCGAACCACAGATATCTAGATGTCAACCTAGATATCCTACCGTGATACTATAGTCCCAGGGAGGGGTTTCAAAAGATTAGATGGTGGCAAAGACAACTACGCTCGTCCCTAGCGCTCCCACCAATTCGTTCCAGATCAACACGGAAAAGGTAAATCACGGGTAGCTATTAACTTTTGAAATAATGACTGACGTATAAGGAAGATATTTATCTCGGCTATATCAAAATTTGAACCCTAGACTTTATGATGACATTATTTTATATATTAACCATTAGATCATGATGAGAAGACGGAGTTTGAGAAGATTAGAGATTTTAAAATTCAGGGAGACAGAAATAGGAAACGAAAGAAGGAAATAATGATCTACTCCACTGCTTGTATTTGTTTTTTCAGTGTAAAAAAATCTATAATATTTTAGGATTATAGTCAAATTCTTTTTAATTTATTTTTTTTAATGAACAAAATAACCGAGCCCATATTATAGTCAAATTCATATGTTCATTCAAATTCTTTTACAATTTTTTTTAAAAAAAAAACCGAGCCCGGATTTTTTATTTAACTATTTTTTCAATGGACACAAAAATTGTCAATTAGCATTTGCTTAAAATAAATATAAAAAATTAAAACAAAAAGGTGGGCCCCGCTGAAGATGGGGTTTGTGTGCCGGCCCCATCTTGACCACCTAGGGTTGACTCGGATAAACATAGAGTCAGGAAATTCATATGCAGGGGTGACTACTACGTACCCCTCATATCCATGCCCATATCCATACATCTCTCTGTACCCCTCATATCCATACCTATATCCATACACCTCTCTTGCACTAAAAAACTTGAAGGGAGATAGATCCATATGAATAACTAGATGGATCTACATGCTCACCACACAACATGCAAGTAAACAATTACCATATTCTTTTGGGTGAATATCAAACCAAAGATAGATAATAAAAGAGAAGGGACACTAAAAAGGAATTTTTGAAGAGGATATGAAGATATAATATAGAGGATTAAAGAGGAGTATAGTAATTTAAAGGACGAATATAATTAAGTAAGAAGAAATTTATCTTTATCTGTCATTATTTTTTTAACGCTTAGAAGTAGTTTGTTTCTTACACATTAAATACACTATTATTTAAAAAAATATATATAAACACGTATACTTGACAATTGAATTCGCCATCATAATTTAATTAACCGCTACATAATTCAATCAAATTTAATTTGATAAAGTCCAAAGTAATTTAATTTTGATACAATCTCACTTGATAAAGGCCAAAAAAAATTGGCACCTTTTTTTTTTATATACATATAGTATCCATGATTTACTTTTACAAAATTAAAATAAAAAAGGAATATAACGAAAAATAATTCTTTTATCTCAATTAAAATAGCTAAATCTCAGGAAGAGTTTCAAGGAGGAGCGTGATTGGCGGATGTGAAGTAGCGCTGGCTCTCACAACCTTGATTGCTTCGTGGGCTCAATTTTCGCACGCCTTCCGGCCCAATTAACTTGGTCCCAACGAAACCCTAAATAAGAACCACCGCCGTCGCCTCTCTCTTCCCTTTTCTACGGCTCTTAATCGCTTGAAGATCGACCTTCCCCGCTGTTGAATCCGAGCTCCATCTCGGATTCATCTGCTAATCCAATCTCTCTCTTTCACTCCATCTCCTCGACGCTCCAGCGATCTCTCTGACAGGCAGGTGAGTATCGCGTCGCTTTGCATGTTTTGGTTCACGTCCTTTTTTTTCCCATAGTTTTGGTCCTTCTGAAAGATATCGCGTCGCTTTGCATGTTTTTGATCTACTAGTGAAAAAGACTTTGCTTTTATGGAAATATCGATTCTCGTGTGCCCATCTACTACCTTTTGACCATGGTGTAATTGCCAATTTATTTTTTTTATTTGTGGTGGCTAAAAATCGAGCTGTCCTCGTGTTTCCGTAGATTGCATGATTTGCTGATGTGATATGCGAGAGCTGGTTTCTCTTCTCCTGTTGTAGGTACAACTACAAGTCGTTATCGGGCCTGTGCCGATGCCCTATACAGAGTTCTATTGGCTTCCGGTGGATAAAATTTCATATAAAATAAAATTCGCTCGTTGCACTTCGTTCATGATAATGTTGTGATTGATGTCGTTTAAGTTGCCATTAGACGTTTTGGTTAACTGTTAATCACTGTGATAAGTAGTTTTTCTTTATTCGTCCAACAAAATCTCAATTAGTTGATGTTACGAATGTCTCATTGAATTAAAAGATATGTAGACAGATTGGTAGCTTGATTTTGTATGGTTTCCTATGCTCCATGTTTCTCTAATTCCATGTAGTGCTCTATTGATCCTAAGACTTTATGTTTCAAGCTGATATAGGCAGTCTGATTATACACGATAACAAATTTTCTGATTTTGATATTTTCTTAGGAAAAATGGATTGTTGTGTATTAATTGGTTCTGCAGAACTTGAACACTGTGGCTATTATCTTTACTTCTTTAATTGTCTGAGCATTAATTTCCTTGGCCTGATTGCTACATGTCTAATGCATGTTTGCTATTCAACCCATCAACTTCCTACAATTGTATGCTTGTTCTCAGATATGGCTGGATTGGCACCTGAAGGATCACAATTTGATGGGAAGCAATATGATTCCAAAATGAACGAGCTGTGCGTCATCTTAACTATCCTTTAGCTATTGCATTTTTGTTCCCAATTATTCACTAATATTTATTAGGTTGTCATGTTTGTTAATTTTTTCTGTTACAGACTAAACGCTGATGGACAAGAATTCTTCACTTCGTACGATGAGGTTCATGAAAGTTTTGATGATATGGGACTTCAGGAAAATCTTCTTAGGGGCATTTATGCTTACGGTGAGACGACATGCAACTTTTTCTATGTAAATTATCATCATATCAATTGTTTCTTTGCACATAAATGGTTTGAAGCTGAACAAAATAATATATATATACAGGTTTTGAGAAACCCTCTGCTATCCAACAAAGAGGAATAGTCCCCTTCTGCAAAGGACTTGATGTCATTCAACAAGCACAGTCAGGGACCGGAAAAACTGCAACTTTCTGTTCTGGAATTTTACAACAGCTCGATTATGGTTTGGTCCAGTGTCAGGCCTTGGTACTAGCCCCTACCAGAGAATTGGCACAGCAGATTGAGAAGGTTATGCGAGCCCTTGGTGATTATCTTGGTGTTAAAGTTCATGCATGTGTTGGTGGGACTAGTGTAAGGGAGGACCAGCGAATTCTCTCAAGTGGGGTGCATGTTGTGGTGGGTACACCAGGTCGCGTGTTTGATATGTTGAAAAGGCAATCCCTTCGCCCTGACTACATTAAAATGTTTGTCTTGGATGAGGCAGACGAAATGCTTTCCCGTGGATTCAAGGACCAGGTTAGCATAATGCTTTTGGAACCAACCTGTGTAACATCAAACATTTGTCCCAGACTATATTATCTTTAGTTTGCTCATTACTATCTTCAATAGTTCCTAGGTTCCTTGTAGACATAATCTTCATTGTCCACCTTGGTTGCCATTGTCTATGCATATCACTGTGAATAGTATTATCTCTCATTTGCTCATTGCTTTTAACAAAGGTACCTGTGTGCCGAACTAGGTCCCTTGTTTTCATAATTTTCATTGTCTACTGTTTGCTTTGCGTGCTACACCTGGATCTCCATTGTCTATGAGCATCACTGAGTATGAGGGTTACTGAGAAAATTTTTCTTAATATGCTCTTTTGTATTAGTCTGTTGTATGATTGAGCTGCATGTGTATCCTAAACGTTTTTTAGTGGTAACCGAAATAAAAAATAGATTGCCTCTATTCTTATAGATTACATTCATTGTTGAAGAACTTGCCACAAACATTATCATAAAAAATTCTTGGCGTCTAATTAAATTTAATTAACTGAATTGTTTGTGGAGATGTTGGTTTTATTATTTACATCTTTAATGGAATCATGCAATTGTGATTCTTTTTTTAAGCTGTCACACCTTGACACACCAGTTGATGTTGACTTATCATTGACTGCTTATGAATCCAATGCCATATCAATTATCAAGTGCTCCTGCTTGTATCTATTTACCAGATTTTCCATCTTTCTAAAATTTTGAATTATAAGAATTTTGTTTTAGCTTTTTACTCTCTGATTGATACTTTAATACCATGTTTGGTTACACTGAAAAACAATATTGCCTGGAATGCTTAATATTGCCATCTTGTCATATGCATGCTCATGTTTCTGCTGAATCTATTCAAACTTTTGCCTTGCTCGTCTATAATATTTGCAACATAACGTCTAATCAATTGACTAATTGTTTTCTGTTTCAGATCTATGATATCTTCCAGCTTCTCCCATCGAAAATTCAAGTTGGTGTGTTCTCTGCCACAATGCCTCCCGAGGCCCTAGAGATCACCAGGAAGTTTATGAGCAAACCAGTTAGGATTCTTGTTAAGCGAGATGAGCTTACCTTGGAGGGTATTAAGCAGTTTTATGTCAATGTTGAGAAGGAAGAGTGGAAGCTAGATACACTCTGTGACCTCTACGAGACACTGGCCATCACTCAAAGCGTTATCTTCGTGAATACTCGTCGCAAGGTTGATTGGCTCACTGACAAGATGAGGAACAGGGACCACACTGTCTCAGCCACGCATGGAGACATGGACCAGAACACTAGGGACATTATTATGCGTGAGTTTCGTTCAGGATCCTCCCGCGTGCTCATCACGACAGACCTCCTGGCTCGCGGCATTGATGTCCAGCAAGTCTCGCTTGTTATAAACTATGACCTACCAACGCAACCGGAGAACTATCTCCATCGTATTGGACGAAGTGGGCGGTTTGGGAGAAAGGGGGTTGCTATAAACTTTGTATCCCGTGACGACGAGAGGATGCTTTTTGATATCCAGAAGTTCTACAATGTGGTGATTGAGGAGCTGCCGTCTAATGTTGCGGACCTCATCTAAACCATCTCCTTTCTTGTGTTGTGAGATGTAAACATTTTATGCTTTTGTAGGATTGTGTTGGTGTTCTAACGGTATCAACTTCATCTAATTTTTGTGGTAATGTTTGAACCATTAGACTTTTATTTATTACAAACTTCAATTATTGTTTTGCAAATTTATCTAAATGTTTTTGTTTATTTTGGATAGGATCCATTTTGTTCCAATTGTTGTTCATGATCATATCGTGTTTTTTAATGTTAACATTCTGTATGAGATCATATTTTAAAGATTTTTTCATGCACAATGTTTTCATTGATATTATATATCATCTTAATTTTAAATACTATATCCAAAATATGAGGAGATGGCGAGTTGGCGATGTAGCTCATTGATTGACTCGGTGAAGACTCCTCGTTAATCTTGTAAGTATAAGAAATGTTGGTATCGAGTCGGGAAGAGGTTCTCAGTATTGGTCCTTCGATACTCAAGTTAATTTTCCGATAAAATAGAATAGTAGAAAAGTTATAATTGGAGCGTGTAAAGAAATAGAGGTTGTGCATACCCCCCCCCCCCCCCACCTATCAGGCCATTGTAGCATTTAGGCAAGCCTCCCAAAGCACAAGCACACTTTTCCATATGTCTTATGAAAAAATAGTTCAAAAAAGTATCTTGCCATCATTCCCTAAGTAGTCATACCACTTCTTGACGTGATAATCTGGAAACTTTTGAAGTATGATTCACCTGCTTTGTGTCAGCGACATCAACTCCTAAAAGGATATACTTAGTCAGATTGGACATAACCAAGTTAGAGCTGCTCGACCATACGTTGGTCCACTCGGCTACGCATTGGTCCGTTCGGCCATATCTCCAGTCCGCTCAACCTCTTGTCTTCCTTGATCGATCGTGCATGGTCCACTAAGCGATACAACATTCGCCCGACCATAGGCTATCCGCTCGGCTGTACACCTAGTCTGCTCGGATGTTTTCCCCAGTTCGCTCGGCCAAATCCGCTCGATTGGCTTTAAGAACCATGCTTGACTTCACCTTCCACGTCGACCCCGTCCCTTTGACCATGACGTATCCTCGGTAGTGTCCCACGTCATTATCAGATTACAAGTCTCTTCCTCAAGTCTAGTCGAAGGAGACTGTAAGTCTGACTGACTGGACCATTAATGTGCTTTGTCGTTCGACATTCTTGGTTTGGATCTGTCGCTCGGCAGTCGAAGGCCCAAAGTTTGTGGACATCACACAGGTGCTCCCTGTAGTTCGGACACGTGAGTCTTGGTATTAAACTTGGTCGAATGGCTCAGGCATCTCCGACACTTGGTATAGAGGCATGCTCACTTATAACATGCCCGCCCGGACACGTGAATCTTTGACACTTGGTGTGGGGGCATGCCCACTTATAACACGGTCGCTCGACACGTGAGCCTTGAGTTTAAACATGGACGCTCAGTACAGGAGTCTCTGACACTTAGCGTGGAGACATGCCTGTTGGTGCAACCTTAGGTCAAGGTTGACCTGGTTGACCCGACTCGAGTTGACCTGACTCGAGTTGTATTTTGATGTTTGACGAGAACAGAAGAGTTGTACTTTGATGGGAGATTGTTGGTGCAACATTAGGTCAAGGTGGACCTGGTTGACCTGACTAAAGTTGTATCTTGATGTTTGACAAGAACAGAAACTTGGGAGGTTGTGGGTGCAACCCTTGGTCAAGGTTGACCTGGTTGACCCGACTTGAGTTGATCTATTTCGAGAAGTCCAAGCAGGGAGCTTGGCACGGGAAAAGTCCAAGTATGGAGACTTGGCACGAAAAAGTCCAAGCAGGGAACTTGGCACGGGAAAAGTCCAAGTATGGAGACTTGGCACGGAAAGGTCCAAGCAGGGAGCTTGGCATGGGAAAAGTCCAAGCAGGGACTTGGCACGGAGAAGTTCAAGTATGGAAGCTTGGCATGTGGAAGTCGGAGAGGGCTCGGCAGCTCGTTCTCCGGACTAGGTCAGAGAGGGCTCGGTAGCTCGTTCTCTGGACCGGATGTGGAAGTCGGAGAGGGCTCGGTAACTCGTTCTCCGGACTAGGTCAGAGAGGGCTTGGTAGCTCGTTCTCTGGACCGGACGAAGTCAGAGAGGGCTCGGTAGCTCGTTCTCCGGACTAGGTCAGAGAGGGCTCGGTAGCTCGTTCTCTAGACCAGGAAGGCAGATAGAAAATCCTAGTGAGTGAAGCTAGGTGAAAGTGAAAGTCCTGGTGAGTGAAGCCAGGCAGTTGGAGAAAGACCTGGTGAGTGAAGCCAGGCAGGGGAAAGACCTAGTGAGTGAAGCTAGGCAGTTTGGAAGTCCTGGTGAGTGAAGCCGGGCAGATGAAAAACCCTGGTGAGTGAAGCCAGGTAAAAGTCCTAGTGAGTGAAGCTAGGTGAAAGTCCTGGTGAGTGAAGCCGGGTAAGGGAAAAATCCAGATGGATCAAGGATGATCGGACATCTGGTGTTAGAAAGACCAAGTGGATCAAAAGGATTGACCGGACACTTGGTAGGGAGTCTTAGCAGGTCAAGGGAGTGACCAGATGCTAAGCATGAGATACCAATAGGTCAAGGTTGACCGGATATTGGTTTGGAAGGCTTGGGACTTGGTTTGGGCAAAAATCAAGATCTGGATCGATCAGTGGATCGATCCAGTGATACACTGGGTATCTGGATCGGTCTGGTGATCGATCAGTAACCAAACAGTAGCCTACTGAGTGTTATCTGATCGGTCTGCAGACCGATCAGGAAACAACGATCAAAAGGCAAGAAGCTCGGGAGAAAAGGAAGAGGATCGGTCCCTGGACCGATCAGAGAAAGATCTGATCGGTCCCCAGGACGGATCAGGATGAAGCTAGACCGATCAGGAGCATGCCTGATCGGTCCAGACCTAAGCACAGAAGGCTTAGCCTGATCGGTCCCCATGACCGATCAGGAGCTCTGTGGACCGATCAGGATGAAGCCTGATCGGTCCAGAACTATCCGTTGTGAGCCAACGGTCTTCTGTCTTCTGGCTTCTTCTTCGCAGGTGGATGCAGGTATAAGAGGACTGAGGGCTTCTACAGTGCGGCATCTCTCTCACTCTTCTTCCGGTCCGAAGCTTTTGCTTCTTCACTGCTGTGCTCTTGAGCTTTGCTGAGCTCCGAAGCTTTGGGTGAGCTTCTTCGACTGAGTTGCTTGTTGGCATTCGTCCGTGAAGTTGGTGCTTCATCCGGGACTTCAGTCGACGAGAAGGCAAGCGAGTATTTGTACATTCATTGTGTATTTTGTTCTTGCTCTTCTTTGTATTTCCATATTGCTGTTGCAAGTTATTGTGGCGAGGTTTCTTCACCCACAAGGAGTACTTATTAGCCGGTTCTCCGGGGACTCATCCACCGACGGATTGATAGGGCTCGTCCACCTTACGGACACGCCGAGGAGTAGGAGTATCATCTCCGAACCTCGTTACATCCATCGAGTTTGAGGTTTGCCTTCTTCCTTTTCGTTTCTACGGTTTCATTTCCGCTGCGCTAACCCTAATCGTAGGAAGAAACGCGAAGAATTTGGGGCGGCTATTCACACCCCCCTCTCTAGCCGAGTACATCGATCCTAACAATGCCCACTTATAACATGGTCGCTCAACACGTAAATCTTGAATTTAAACCTGGCCACTTGGCACGGGAGTCTCTAACACTTGGTGTGGGGGCATGCCCACTTATAACATGGTCGTTCAGGTGCGTGAGCCTTGAGTTTAAACGTGGCCGCTCAGCACAGGAATCTCTAACACTTGGCGTGGGGGCATGCCCACTTATAACACTGTCGCTTGGGCGTGTGAGCCTTGAGTTTAAACTTGGTCGCTTGACACAGGAGTCTCTAACACTTGGCATGACACATGCCCACTTATAACACGGCCGCTCGGGCGCGTGAGCCTTGAGTTTAAACCTAGCCGCTCGGCACAAGAGTATCTGACACTTGGCGTGGGGGCATGCCTACTTATAACACGGTCGCTCGGCACATGAGCCATGAGTTTAAACTTGGCCGCTCGGCACAGGAGTCTCTGACACTTGGCGTGGGGGCATGCCCACTTATAACATGACCGCTCGGGTGCGTGAGCCTTAAGTTTAAACTTAGCCGCTTGGCACAGGAGTATCTGACACTTGGCATGGGAGTATGCCCACTTATAACACGGTCACTCGGCCGCATGACCCTTGAGTTTAAACCTGGCCACTCGACACGAGAGTCTCTGACACTTGGCGTGGGGGCATGCCCACTTATAACATGACCGCTTGGCACGTGAGCCTTGGGTTTAAACTTAGACGCTCGGTACAGGAGTCTCTGACACTTAGCGTGGGGGCATGCCCACTTATAACACGGTCGCTCGGGGGCGCATGTGTTAGTTAGAGCGCCCTAGAGTCAATCATATGATGATTGTTGTATGGACTCATTGTATCATATTCCTATGTATATAAAGACATTTATTTTGGTTATTATACTTACTTGTATTGGTGTCAAATAACTAAGTATAATAGCGTCCTTGAGTAGAAGGTCCTTATCTATATCAATCGATTGGTTGAATCGATAATGAGATGATATAAAGAACATTACTCTTAATCATTCCTAATCAAGTATTAACATTCAGGGACAATGTTAATGCAACAAGACTAACATGTAAGTCAACTCGATGACTTAATCTCACAAGTCATGGATATAGAGATATCAAGTTGACACATAGGTATGCATTGGAGAATGTATACTTAATGACCCGTCATGAGAAAGTATCATGGATCATTATATGAGTGTCATATACTTTCTCATGTGGCTATTAGTATGACTATTAGTCCTTGGGCCTGAAGTCATCATGGTTCCCTACATAAGGAGTTACATATTTTGGCTTCGTCAAACGTCACCCGTAACTGGATGGACTATAAAGGCGATTACTGGGTATGTAATAAATTATGCGGAGGGATGTGAGTGATGTAGATGAGATCTATCCCTCCTATATAACGGGAGTGACATCGTTATTCTTAATAGAGTGAGACCACTAAGTGCATGACCATGCCCAAATGAGTCAATATGAGATGTTGAGCTCATTTGATTATAGTGAGTCTACTTGGAGTTCAAGATTTAGATTGATCAGAGGATGACACCGTCTATGCCTCAAATTGATCAATCTAAATGTTAAGGATAGAAGGAGATTGTCATATATTGTGAAGAGTCACAATTAGTAGTCACAAGATGATGTTGGATCTCAACATTCTTGTAACTTGGGTAGTAATGATGTGTTGTTAGATACCGCTCATTACTTATGCTTCTAAATGGGTTTAGGAGCATTGCCAATGTTACAAGAACCTATAGGGTCACACACAAAGGGCAATTAGATGGAGATTAGGTTCATATGATGAACCAAAAGGATTAGGTCATGTGATGAACCAAATTGGATTAAGAGTAATCCAAATTAAACTAATTGAGTTGGACTCAATTTAGTTCATGTGTTAAATGAGTCTAATTTGGACTTGGATTCATTGAGTCAATTTAATTCAATGAATAGAGATTCATTAAATTAAAATTGACTTGAACCAATGGTTAGATTTGATCAACCATGGGAGAGAAGTGGTCAAGTTTGACTTGACTTGAGAGGGAAGATGAAAGGTCAAGTTTGACTTGACCATTGCCACCTCATTTGTGAGTTGACATTAGGTGGGCCAATAATGATGTTCCACATCATTAAGGTTGGTTTATGTGTGTGCCACCTCATGAGGGAAATCAAGAGTTGTGACTCTTGGAATTCCATGGAGTTTAAAACTCCTCATGAAGTGGTCAACCACCATTCAATGGTTGTGAGTTTCATTTTTGTTTTGTAACTTCATCTTCTTCCTCATCTCATCTTCTTCTCTCCCTCTCCTCCTTCTTGGCTGAAACCTTCAAGAGTGCTAGCACACTCTAAGGTTTCTTCTCCACATTTTGTTCGTGTGGATACACATAGAGGGGTGTTCAATTGACACCCTTGAGATCTGACGAATCTTGGACGAGCGGGATAAGCGAAGGGCTTCGCATCAAAGGTATAAACACCTCTTCCTTGTAGATCTAGTGTAGATCTAGGATTAGAGAAACCTGTACATGAAATTTTTATCTTCGCACGGATCCGGTGGCATGGGACTTCGGGGTTTCCGCAACGCAAAAAGCGGTTTTTGTATCTCGAAAGTCCCAACAGCATGAGCCTTGAATATTTTTAGAGATTTCTTTCAAATTCTCCTGTATTCATGCAACATATATTTTTACAAATTTCATGAATTCAATTTCGCACTTACTGATCGACCTGATAGGGCTGTAGATGGTTCGTGCTCCATGACCGCTCCAAATTCCTCTCGCTTTCGTCTTGCAGCCAATGAGAGTCCAGGTTGAGCTCTCCTTCTCAGTTATCCTTAATTCCCATCTCGATTACAATATAACCAAGAAAGCACCCGCTTCTGGCTCCAAATAGGCACTTGACCTATCAGCCTAACTCCGAATTTCTCCAATGTTCAACATGTTTTCTCTCCACATTTCTGTCGATCTAATGCCAACACACTTTATTCATCGACCTCTGGAAGGTGGCTCTTGCGCTTTTGTGCCCAAACGGTACGAGTCTTCAACTGCCGGGCGTGCGACTTCCGCGCGATGTTGGAGTCACCATCAATTGGGCTCCTCGCGATCATCTAATGTCGCCCCGGGCGGCATTCCTTTTATTTTCCTCCTCCTGCGTGGATATGAACGACCTTTCTGAAGATGCCTGAGCAAATCTATCGTCATGCCTCGATTGTGATCGCCTTCGAGATGCCTTGGCATGTTCGCTTTCCTCTCCACGCTGCTCATCCGCTCGACAATAGTGTCGGTGCTGGGTGTTGAAGATTGGCGTTAAACGCCCCGTTGAGAGGGGCAGTGCGGTGGGGGATTGAAGTAGTAGCAGCCCCTCGTATTGTGAGTCGCCGTTTTGTGCAACAAGCAGAACATAGGAGTCCACTGCCGAGGCTCGTTGAATTTCTTCCACCCGGCCTCTACATGTTGCACGACATGTGCTTAGTGCTCTATATACTGATGCGTTGTACTCGATCGGGGCCCCTTCGGGGGTGGATTGGTCTATGTCGCTCAGCGCTCATGGGTGGCACCAGGCTCGAATGTCACCTCCTTCTTCCAAGCTGCTTGTGTCTTTTCCACGTTGATGAACTTCGTTGCCCGTCTGAGCAGTTCATCAAGGTTCTTTGGTGGCTCCATAATGAGTGAGCGAAAGAATTCACTTTCTATGAGTCCTTGGGAGAATGTGCTCTGCAGAACTTCTTGGGTAACCGACGAGACCTCTATGGCCAATTGATTGAACCTCTTGATATAGGCTCTTAGTGATTCCTTGGGTCCTTGTTTGCTTGCGAAGAGGTTTACTTCCGTCTTTTGATAACGACGACTACTGGCAAAATGCTGAGTAAATGCCGCTCGGAAGTCCCTGAAGCCACGAATGGAGTCGATTGACAATTACTAAAATAACCTCTACGCCAACACCGAAAGAGTGGTAAGGAAGACTCGGCAGTTAACTCTGTTCGAGTATTGGTGGAGAGTGGATACAGTGTCGAACTCAAGCAAATGGTCCTCGGGGTCGGTTGACCCGTTGTACTTCCCGATTGTCAACGGCCTGAAGTTCGATGGCAACTCATCATGTGGATTGCTTGACAGAATTATCGGTTGCCCCGCTCGGGAGAGTCGCCGAGCCGGCGGGCCTTGCCCTTTCGATTATCCCGAGTGGCCATGTCTTCGCTAGATGGTCCCTACATCCTTTTCACTCGGCCTTGTCCTTATATAGGAGGGCGACTACATAGTCGCCGGTCGGGGCGGGTTGTTTGCTCGGGACCCATGGTTAGGTGGCCAACTCGGATCCAATGCTGCTGAGTCCTTGGACACTCGGTCACAACTCGCCGCTTCCTGTTGTTGCCGAAACATTCTCGCTGCTCGGACTTGTATCAACGCCTCCAGATCCTCTTGTGTTAGTGTTATCGTGTTGAGTCATCCAACATCTTCCATCTTCACTGTTTGGATGCAGGCTACATTCCCACAGACGACGCCAATATTATCCTATCCAAAATCTGAGGAGATGGCAAGTTGGCGACGTAGCTCACTGGTTGACTCGGTAAAGACTCCTCTCTAGTCCTGCAAGCACAGGGAACGTCAGTGCCGAGCCGGGAAGGGGTTCCCAGCGTTGACCCTCCGACCCTCAAGTCAGTTTTTCGACGAAATAGAATAGTGGAAAAGCTATAACGGGAGCGTGTAAAGAAAATGAGGTTGCGCATGCCTCTGCTGTGGAAGGGAACCCCCTCCCCCGTTTATAGGGCCATTGTAGCGTTTAGGCATGCCTCCCAAGGTACGAGCACACTTTCCCATATGTCCTATGAAAATATAGCTCAGAAAAGCGTTCTGCCACCATTCCCTAAACAGTCATGCCAGTCCTTGACAGCCTGGAAGCTTCTGAAGTATGATTCACTTGCTTTGTGTCGGCAACATCAACTCCCAAAAGGATATACTTAGTCAGATTGGGCATAACCAACTCAGAGCCGCTCGACCGTGTGCTGGTCCGCTCGGCTGTGCACTGGTCCGTTCGGTCATATCTCCAGTCCGCTCGGCCTCTTGTCTTCCTTGATCGGTCGTGCATGGCCCGCTCGGTGATACAACATCCGTCCGGCCATAAGCTACCACTTGATTGTGCACCTAGTCCGCTCGGATGTTTTCCCCAGTTCACTCGGCCGAATCCGCTCGACCGAACCATGCTTAACTTTACCTTCCACATTGACTTGTCTCTTTGACCTTGATGTATCCTTGGTAGGGTGCTACGTCATTATCGGATCACTATATATCCTATTTTTTTCTTAGAAAATTCATTTTATAACAATTTTTAAAAGATTTTTATTATTTAAATTTTTATAATGAATTATAAATTTACATTACTACTAAATTAAACTTTAACAAATAATTAAATTTTAATATTATTTATTTATTTATGACATTCAATTAACTTTAAATAATATAAAAATGATTAGGGATGATAATTTTTACTTGACACAAAAATATGATCGAATCTAACAAAAATTAGGATCAAGTTTTATTATATTCGGGTTAATCTAATTAACATGATTAATAAATGGATCGGATTCAGGTCAACCTGAAATGATCCGATTATAATCTGCGAATCCATTTTTAAATATTTTAAGATCGGGTTGAGTCGAATTTTGATTGAGTGCAGGTTAAAATAAGTATATTTTAATAAAATGAATCTTTTCGGATATGGTTCAAGTTAAGATGAATATATTTTTATAAATAGATCATTTCAGATGAGATCGAATTTAGATTATGAATCATTTCAGATTAGATTCAGATCAAATCTAGATAAATAAATCAGATTCAATTCAGATTGAATAATTTAATTAAAATATTAATTTCAATCTATCAATCCGTCAATCTCTTGCCAATCTGAAGCGACCTAAATTACCATCCTGAAAATTATATTAAGGGGGTGTTTGGTTTAGGGTAATAGGAGTGGGGAATGAGAATGAGAATCATTGATTCCCATTGTTAATGTTTGGATTATAGGAATAGGAATACAAATAAGGGAATGAATCCTTTAAATTGGGTAATAACTCATTCCCATGTACCTCCCCTTCAATGAGCCATTACCCTATTTTCATCAATCAAAATATTCCCTTATTCCAAAAATACCCTTGACTTAAAACTAAAATTTTCTCCATTAATATCAAATATCAAAATATATTTATTTATTTTTTCTTTCATATCACTTATCTCTCCTTATTCTCTCTCATTATATTTTCTCTCTCATCATAGTTTCTCTCTCATCATTTTATCACACACTTTCTCTCTCCTTAATCTCTCCTATCACACTCTCTTTCCTTTTTTCTCATTACACTTTCTCTCTCATCATACTTTCTCTCTCCTCAATATCTTCCATCGCACTCTCTTCCTTCTTTTTTTCCTCATCACACTTTCTCTCTCATCATACTTTCTCTCTCCTCAATTTCTCTCATCACATTCTCTTTTTTCTCATCACAATTTCTCTCTCATCATACTTTCTCTCTCCTCAATCTCTCTTATCACACTTCCTCCTTTTTTCCTCAACACACCTCAATCTCTCCCATCATATTCACTGTTCTCTTTTTCTCTCACCATACTTTCTCTCTCATCACACTCTCTCTCCTCATTTTTTTCTCACTATATTTTATCTCTCTTCATCCTCTCCTATCATACTTTCTGTCACATCATATTTTCTCTCATCATGCTCTCTCCAATCACACTCTCTTTTTTTATTTTCTCTCATCACACTTTTTCTCTCTTCATTATTTCTTATTACACTTTCTCTCTCATAATATTTTCTCTCCCATCATTCTCTTTCATCATATTTTTCTCTCACATTCATCTTTCTCTCACATCTAATTTTTTCTATTATTTTTTTTAAGGGTAAAAAAGGAAACTTTGATTTATTCCGATAGAAGATATACAACTAACCAAACATTGTTTTTAAGAGTGATATTCATGCTCATACTCATTCCCATTCCACAATACAATGATTTCCATTCCGATTCCTATTCCTAGGAAAGAACCAAACACTCCCTAAGTATTGGAGCAACGTGGATGCCATCCGCCTTGATGCCATCGATGAAGGGGGACATTGATAATCTACGGTAGAGATGGACGATGATTAAGAACCGATGGTTGTGATGAAATGCTAGCATGAAAAATTAAATTTGTACTATTTTTTCAGTTTCCCATCATTTATTTTTTTCGATTAACTGATTAATATATTCCTGGTGTATTTTAATTTTTTTAATCAGATAAAGAAAAATAATTTTCTAATCCTAAAATTTAATAATATTATTTATTTTACAAAAATCTGTGGAGATGAAACATCTCCGATTCAAAACATAACATTTACATTTTTATGACAGCACTTCGGAATGCATACATTTATTAGTATTATTAATTGAGTGATTCAATTGTTTGTTTTTGTGGAATATATATAAATTTGTGAAATTAAATGCTTAGAAATCTATTTCCAAATGTAAAATTATTTCACGAAGAGAATTGAAGTTGAAGGATTTCATTGTTATATCAAAGCAGAATATTAAATATGATGTTGTATTATTAAATATTTCCTAAATTATAATTATTATTTTGCTTCTTTTCAATTTCAAATATTTAGAATTATTTTTTTTCCATATCAGATTCTCGTAGATTTGTAACGAGTTAAATAAAGTCAAATTTTTTAAACTTGTTTGATTAAATTAATCGAACTGTTGAAATAATTATTCAAATTTGATTAGATTTATTTTTATGAATTTAAATTTAGTTCAAAATTTTAAAATTGACTTGAGTTTAATTCAATTTTGATGTTATTAAACTTTAAAATCTGTCAAATTGTTAAACTTATTTAATATTATAAATCTATTTATTTTTATCTCTTTATAAATTCGATAAGAATCTTATTAAACTATTATTCATATGATTTATTCATAAATAATTTATATTTTTTATTTAGAAGTTGAATACATATATAATTTATTTTTATTTAATTTAATAAATTGTTTAAATTAATTTATTTAATTATCTTTGTATCGATTAAATGATCATAAATAAATTTTTATTAATATTATTTATAAATATTATCCATGAATATTATTTATGAATATTAATAAATTAAATATATATATATATAAAATAAAAATAAATAAATGTTTATTAAGTCTAACATTAAATTTGTTTATGGTTCCTAGTTTTATCCCTCCGGACACTATTTTTTTACTCGTTTAATCACGCTTCATCTCTTCGACGACGCCTACGAAATTCCGTTTTTTAATCTCTTCGCTAGGGTTTCCTCATCTCTGCATCTCAACGTTCTCTTCGCCATGGCGGAGGTCATGGATGCGCCCTCCGAGGCCCTTGATCGACACCGGGATAGCCAGCCGGAAAACACGCGTAGCAGATCCACCTCCCCTCTTCTCCCGCCGCCGCCGCCTCCGAGGAAGAGCGATTTAGATTCCAGGGAGAGGATAGATGGCCCACAAGATGACCGTGACTGCTATCCGCCTCTTCTCCCGCCGCCTCCGTCTGGAGCTCCTAAGGACGAAAGGGACCGAGAGTATCGCCGCAGGAGTAGCCCCAGCCCTCCGTCGTACCGTGATCGCAGGCGCTCGCCTCCGCGACGGTCCCCTCCTCATCGGGGGTCGTTTAAAAGAGCAAGGAGGGATGACGGTGGATATGATCGTCGTCGCGGTAGCCCTAGAGGAGGTTATGGACTGGATGACAGAAGGTGAAGTTGAACTGTGTGATATCGCGAGATTCAGTGCATTTTTTTTTAAGTTGCTTATTTGCTTACAATTCTAGGTATGGATATGATTATGGCGTTGGATATGAACGGGGTGGAGGAAGATACGGAGATGAGAGGTCTCATGGCCGTTATCTAAATCGTTCACCTGGTAATCATGATTCATGAATTGATACATAATTTAATGGATTTAACTCAAAGGTTTCCTTCTAAGTCCTAAATATGCATTCTTTTGGACTATCCACTTTGCGCTATTCTTTCTTTCTGGACCTGATTGAGGTTAAGTTTCAGCGATTCTGTTAGTGTCTGTTCTATTGGCTATCAGCATATAAAAAGTATGAGCTAAAATGATCCTTCTCCAGGTAGTTGTGTTATGACTTGAGATTCATTATGACAACAAAATTGTCACACTTCATATGGTTCTTACATATAAAGGTTGATATGATGATGCATTGACAAACGTTAAAAAATTTATGCTATATATGATTTGCATAGTATTGTGTGGTAGCATAGAGAAAGAAGGTTTCATCATTGTTTGGTAGATAGGTTTGGTATTGAAAAAAAATATCATGGTCAACTTACTACTTTGAAATTATCACATTGTTTGAGATTGGAAATTGATGAAAGTGTGGATACCTAAACTTCATGTGTGTGCATCATGTTCTGTAAACTCATTGAATAAACGGACTTCTGATTGACTTTATGTTTAATTCAAAGATGACAGTATACATGACATTAAGTGTAAAATTCTTGTTCAATATTTGACATATTGTATTAATGTCAGTGATTGTGCATGTATCAATGGCTTACACACATACTAGCTATGCTAAATAAATTTCGTCTTTACTAATTCACTTTATCTTGTTGCATCAAAAAGTTGAATTACTATGCCAAGATGCTGTGCTAATAATGCTGGTAATCTCATTAGTGTTAAGTGACTTTTTATGGGCTTTCTTGTGTATGCTTTTCAGATTGGCCTGATTCAGGACTTGGTGGCTATGTTGATGGCCCTGAGGTTACTCAGAGGTTTGCTCTTTTTGTTATTTTACAGTGCTTTCTAAATACCTGTATAACTGGTTTGAAGTTAATATAGGAATGCAGTCATGTGTTTCTTAGAAATGCTGCGCTTATTCTCTCAAGTTGATAGATTTAATTACTGATTTTCTATCGGGAAGTTAAAACTTGAGAAACTAGTGATTAGTACTTTTAGATGACTAAATAGCTATGCCTACATCTTATGTCAATATTCATATGCTTGTACCTGCGTTTTGTGTTCTATTCTTCTCAGTTTGTTGACTTTATCTTGTCTTCTTCAATGTTTGTTGACATAAATGTACAACAAACATTTAAGAGAGTTAGTATAATGAGTTATTCTATGAGCACCCACATGATTTTATTCTTTGGATAATATAAATGACTAGTATAATAACCAACTGCCTTACTAGTCCCACTATTTTGGTTGGTTACGATCTTATTACTCCATTGAACTCTCTGCAGGTAAAATGGGGTGAAATCTTCTAAGCTGGCTCTTTGGTGCTTTCTACTGTTTTTTTTCTTACTCGATACCCTTATCTTCCTGTGACCAAGGCTCCCAAAATTGTTATTTAGATGCTTTGGAGGTGATGCAAATAGTGGGATTCATCATGTGGAGAAATTGATAAAATTTGCTAAAGTGAGAAGAATAGTATACACATGAATTGATTCAGGAATGAAGTTGGGCTAGGAAAAAGAAATTATCTTATGAAAGGAGGAAATAGAATGCAGAACATATATTAGCACTTGTTTAAATTATGATAAATAAAGACAAAGAAAATGCCTTTTATATATACATTTGGCACTATACCGAGGTGTTTATGTGCTCTATTTATTATTATTATTATTTTGTTTTTTTCATACTTTCTTCCTTTCATTTCAATATGTATTCTCATTGTCAAGATATCTTTGATTTTTTTTTCCTGAAGAGAACTGAATCTGTTTCTTGCTTTCCTATTTGCATTGGATATTCTTACAGGGGAGGTCTGATGTCATACAAACATTTTATTCAGGAACTCGAAGATGATATTTCACCTACCGAAGCTGAGCGCAGGTACATATCAAAAGGAAAATAATTAGCACTATTAAAAGTGAGATTTTGTGAAGCATTATCAGTGATGGCAATAATTGCTGAATCTCTAGGGTTTTTGTGGTTCAATATTGAATTGATTTTCATTTTTCATATTCTGTAGTTGTTAAGCTAGTATGATGGCTTTAGCATATTCTGATCATGCAGGTATGAAGAATACAGATCTGAATACATCTCCACTCAGAAAAGAGCTTATTTTGAAGCTCACAAGGAAGAACAATGGTACAAAATGCTTATTATATAAATAATATTTTAAGATTCATATTGTTATACCTTTGCAGCTCATCATTGCTTTATGAACGAATGTTTTTGCGTATTTGTGTAGGCTGAAAGACAAATATCATCCAACTAACTTGGTTGCTGTGATTGAGAAGTAAGATTTGGTTTATGATTGGATTATCTTTCAAGGTTGTGTCAAGAGAAGAATTTCCTTCCTTTTTTCGTATGTTTCTGCAGTGTAACTCGGTGTTTGATACTTAGCCACATTGGTCATGATTTTTGTTTATATATATTTTTTTTATCATGGCATCTTCGGTTTATTATTACAAACTGTATGCTGTTGCAGGAGGAAGGAACGAGCTAGATTTATAGCAAAGGAGTTCTTGCTTGATTTGCAGAGTGGGACACTTAACCTGTAATAGTTTTTTTTTCCCTTCTTTCTCTCTCTTCCTCCCCAGTTCTCTTGTGTTTTTTTCCCCTGAAAGATACTTATTCCATCAACATTTTCCAATGGTTAGTGGCCCTGGCCTAACAGCTCCCCCATTTAGCAAATCTGGGTATAGCAGCGAGCCAAACTCTGAAGATGAGTCAGACCCTAGTGGCAAAAGGAGAAGATACAATAGAGGAATGACAAGAGAAAATGATCTGGTTTCTGATGCCCCAAAGGCTCACAAAGTGACCTCTGAGCCTCGGCGAATTCAAGTTGACATTGAACAAGCACAAGCCTTGGTTCGTAAACTTGACCTGGAGAAGAGTATCCAAGATAATATCCTCTCGAGTAGCAGCCATGATATGCTGGATGCAGAGAAATCTCATGGAGGATCTATGGGTCCAATCATTATTATACGCGGCCTCACGACTGTCAAGGGCCTTGAGGGTGTTGAACTTCTTGATACGTTGCTCACCTATTTATGGCGTGTCCATGGTCTGGATTACTATGGCATGTCTGAGACATCTGAACCAAATGGTCTTCGACATGTCAGAGCTGATCTTAAGACTGCTGATGGAAACGATGCTGGAGGTTCTGGCTGGGAGACGAAACTGGATTCATTGTGGCAAGCACGATTGCAAGGCCAGGATCCCTTGGAAATTCTGACTGCCAAAGAGAAAATTGATGCAGTGGCTTCTGAAGCCATAGATCCTTTGGTGAGAAAGATAAGAGATGAAAAATATGGTTGGAAGTATGGATGTGGAGCTAAAGGTTGCACTAAGCTTTTCCATGCTCCTGAATTTGTTCATAAGCATCTCCGTTTGAAACACCCTGACCTTGTTATTGATTTAACCTCAAAAGTTAGAGAGGAGCTTTATTTCCAAAATTATATGAAGTAAGCACATAGATTATTACTGTGCCTGAAAATTATTGTTTTTTTTTGAATGAACCTTTAATGACTAATTTTATCTCAATACAGTGATCCAAATGCACCTGGAGGTACACCTATAATGCAGCAGTCACAACCGGTATTTCTTTGTCGTAAACTGAACCAACGAACCTTTTTATCTTTTTTTTTGGTTCCCTGGCTAGTGTTATGGTCCCATATTAGATATTTAGTGAATGGTATTGTGTTACAGAGACCAACACGCATGCAGTATATGTACATGCTTTGGGTTTTCTTTTGGTGTTAGGATTCAGTGATTCACACTGCACCCTCATAAATCAGAAAAATAGAGTTGGATAATTTACTCCTATGAGTCAAAACAAAATCTATATATATGTATATTTTTTTTTAAAAGAAGAAATTCACCATAGAACTCAATGACAGAAGATATTCACACTGAGATTATCTGAATTATGACTTGTGCTTTTATTGCATTGACTCTCTTGTTTTATGCAGAAGGTGAAAATGCAAAGGCGTAGGCCTCCGTTAGATAATCGCCTGAGCGATGAACGTAGCAATCGCCGAGATTTTGACAGGCAGGATAGAGATGCTGACAGGCATGATAGGTTGGATAACTCATCTCGTGATGCCAATGGTGGCTCGGATGGCAGCCATCATGACAAGCCTTCATATGAAACTTACGCGGGACAAGGTGTACATGGAGCTCTTCCTTCGGATGTTCCTGCACCGCCTATCTTAGTTCCTGTTCCTGGTGCTGGGTTAGTCAGCAATCACCCTTGTTCGGTCCAAACTATAATACATTCAAACTTTGTCCAACTTTCTATCTTTCTTCAGGCCACTAGGTCCTTTTGTCCCTGCCCCACCAGAGTTGGCAATGCGCATGATGAGGGAGGGTGGTGGACCGTCATCATTTGAACCTAATGGCGGCCCTCGTGGCAGGAAAGAAAGACTTGGTCCATCTCCAATTCTTCCTCTGCCCCCAGTGTTCCGACCAGATCCACGTCGCCTAAGAAGGTTTGTTGATCTACCCTTCATTTTTGCTACACCAATGTAAAATTTAGCTTCTAGCTTTTGGGTTTTAGTTATCTTGTGTGTGGAATGAATTTTTGTGCACTTCATTGTCACCTGCAGCTACCGAGATCTTGATGCTCCGGAGGATGAAGTGACTGTTGTGGATTACAGGAGCTTGTAGGAAACTAAAACTTAGGAACATCCTATCGGCCACCTCTTATGGATGATGAGATTGTAGCTAGTCGACTACTTGCTTTCAGAAGAGCGCATTGCTCGTTGATATGCCCCTAGTTTGAACCATCGATCATATTTTGCATATTGCCTCCTTTCTTTTGTTTAACTTCATCGACGATAACTGCAAGTGGGAATTTTGATAATGTTCTTCCTTCTGTCACTTGTCTTTCTTCCAAGTGTAATTGAGAGAAATGGAATCCAAACAATATTTAATTGTTAGATTGATCAATTGGTCCAATGGGATGTTAAATAGGGAATTGATTTGGACAACCTAATTAATCAATGCTACTAAATCTTTATGTAATTAATTGATTAATTTTCATTAAAACAGTTTCCATGCTTTTTTTATGAGTTTATAATTGTTCGATCGATGGTGCATTAATGTCATTACATTTTTTTAATAATTTTATATATTTTGAAATTTAATCAAATATTGTAAAAAGTTGTGATAATACACCATAATCTTTGTCCAACCGTTTTCCCCTGCGTTTACTGTCTACCGTACGATGTAGATACTCCATGCTCCTTAGCGACCAATACAAACCCACTCAAATGTCAAATCCTTGCCCCAAACCACACTCCGGCGGCTATCGTGATGCACCCGATCCACACTCAATTCCGATGCCCAAATCCCTCGGCGCTCTCCTTCTCCCGCGCCCCACTCTACTCCCTCTCCGTCCGCGCTGCCAAATCCGTCTCCGCCAGGCCGAGGAGGAAAGCCTCAGCCGCCAAGAGCGGCGACGCGGTCGAGGAGGCGTCGCTGCTCGTCCGCCAGATCCTACGGAAGTCCGGAGAACGGAATGAACCCGTGGTGGTCGCGCTTAGCAAGTTCGTGAGGATCATCCGCACCGAGCACTGCTTCCTGCTCTTCGAGGAACTCGGGAAGCGCGACCTCTGGCTCCAGTGTTTAGAGGTGATTCTTCCTTTTGGATTTGGGGGGTCAAATCCTGATTACTCCGATCCATTCAGCATCAATTTTTTTTTTAAATAAAGCGAATCCACGGTTGATTTGATAGATAGTATTATAATCTATAGATTTTACCATAGAATAGAATATTTTAATCTTTTGGGGAGTTTATGTACATAGATTCTGTGTTTCCCTCTTATCACTTGTTGTCGATTATACTGCTGTTTGTCTGGTGAAATATTTTTCAAAACTGCATTAAGTATCTTATTTTTGATAAAGTTTTTGTTGGTTATAGATTTTGTGGTGGAATATTGCTATTGCATTCCATAGGCAAAGTATGGGTAGTAAATGACTGAGATTTGGGAATGCTTCGCCAATTAGTAGACAGGGAAGTAACTGTCACTTTTTTGGGGGAGGAGAAACATCCACAGCCTGTTTACAAAAGCCGCAAGCAGAGAAAAACAGCTTTAAGATGCTTATTATTCCCTAACATATAATAAAAGCATAATAATGATGGTAATTAACATAAATGGAAAATGCATACATGATGTATTTAGGTGAATGGACAAAAAAATTTAAGGTGGATCAGAAAATATAGGGAGACAAATTTGAAAGTGATCAAACCAATTTAGGTTGGTGGATTAGAGAAATTAAGAATAATCAGTTTCTTTTAACAATGAGGACAAGTTATCTTTCTCTCTTCTTTTTTTTTTGGGATCAGTAGTAATTTACTTTTCATTGTTTGACACTACTTACAATTCATTGAAGCAGCACTATAAAATAGTCAATTTTTTCTACTAGTTCAAGAAATTTCACATTATAGGATAGGACAACACTGTAATTTATGAAGCCTAGTAAATTATGTTATTTTCTTGATGAAACTATAGAATTTGGAGAATAATATAATATCATAATAGTTACCAAAACAATTGGCTTGAGTACAATCGCTTACAAGTATATTTATTTACCAATATGCTACAATGATCATTTTGGGGGGTCACTGTAGGAGCAATGTAGGAGTCGGTTAGCATTTCTGCCAATATCTATAAAGGTTACATGTTCATTTTGATAACCTGCAAATGTCGTGTCATTTGCTAGAAGTGTTCATGCTGGGAAAAAAGTCTGTGGCATGTTTTCTCATCATCTTGAATTCCTTGAGTTTCTAGCAATATTTTTTTGATTGGAACCACTATTTTTTTTTTCAACATACAATTTGCTATGAATTATGCTTTACTTTCTACGGCTGACTAATTGCCAATACATTCATAATAGTACTATTATAACCATAAGCTTTAGTATGTGCTTCCTTTCTTTCTCTTTACTACTGGTGCATTTTTGTTGAGTTAGTATTGAAGGGTCAACATCTTTATATGCTCAACATTGGGTTCCCTATAATTAGGTCTTTAGATGGATGCAGAAGCAACGATGGTATATTGCTGATAATGGTATCTACTCAAAATTAATATCTGTGATGGGTAAAAAAGGCCAGACAAGGATGGCCATGTGGCTTTTCTCAGAGATGCGAAATAGTGGATGCAGGCCAGACACTTCTGTGTACAATGCATTGATCACGGCCCATCTTCATTCACGAGATAAATCCAAGGCCTTGGCAAAAGCTATAGGATACTTTGAGAAAATGAAAGGAATTGAACGGTGCCGACCAAATATTGTTACTTACAACATTCTTTTAAGAGCATTTGCTCTAGCTGGGGATGTGAAGCAAGTTGAGACATTGTTCAAAGATCTTGAGCAAAGTATCGTCTTTCCTGATATCTACACATACAATGGTGTCATGGATGCGTATGGAAAGAACGGGATGCTCAAACAAATGGAGGCTGTACTTTTGCTCATGAAAAGCAATCAGTGCAAGCCAGATTCAATTACCTTCAATCTCCTTATTGATGCATATGGACGACAACAAGCATTCGAGAAAATGGAGCAAGTATTTAGAAGCTTGTTGCGTTCAAAGGCGAAGCCTACACTTCCTACATTTAATTCAATGATTACTAACTATGGTAAAGCTCGACTCAAAGATAAAGCAGAAAATGTTTTGAAGAAGATGGCTGATTTGGGTTTCAAACCAAGTTATATCACCTATGAGTGCCTCATTACAATGTATGGATATTGTGATTGTGTCTCAAAAGCTAGGGATATTTTTAATGAGATGATAAATACACAAAAAGAGGTGCAGATTTCGACTCTGAACTCTATGCTTGAAGCATATTGCCAAAATGGTTTGCCCAATGAAGCCGATCAGCTATTGGATTATGCAATTGAAAGGGAATTGGTTCCAAATGCTTCAACTTATAAATTACTTTACAGGGCCTATGCGAAAGCTAACATGAAAGAGCTTATTAATAATTTGCTACAGCGGATGGATGCTCAGGGTATTGTTCCAAACAAGAAGTTCTTTTTGGAGGCTTTAGAAGCATTTGGTTCTGAAACAATACCTGAAGCTAGTGTAACAGATACTTCAAATGCTCAGCTAGTTAAATCCTAGATGTCTTCAGTCATTAAGAATTAGCCTAATTTCTTGTGAGTGTTTCTTCTTGCAAGCCAAAAGGCAATATTGGTAGGAATTCAGTTTATAAAACTATATCATTCTGCTTCAATGGTGATGGTTGTTTCTGTCAGAATCCGATCATCAAAACCTTTTAAAAATATGCTGCAGAAGTAAGTTTAACTGATAGTTGCAGTGGCAAACCAGACATGCCTGCCATGATTCAGCCTAATGCCTCTACCATTAAATAAGGCGCACACACAATATTGCTGCATATTTCCCCACTCCTCTTGCTAAATATCTCAGATGCATTTGCATAGAGAAACGCATACAAATAAGCTGCAGTTTTTTCAGGCCAATTTCATGGCTAAACATGATTTTCAGGTGAACTTATCTATTTCTAGACCAGATATCTATTTCTAGACCAGTTTTCAGATATGTACGTGCAGTCGACAATCAGGATTGACTTTCAGGCCTGTTTAGCATGACTGTGCTGCATAACCTGTTATAAAATAAACAACTCAAAGCACTAGTATACCTTCTGAAAACATTGATCAACATACAATAATATCCGGGAGCGGTTTATTACACCTTAAAAATTGCCATCAAGCCATGTTTACGATGTTCAAAACACAAGTGGAGGACAGAGAATAGAGTTGTTTTACAAAATACTAAATAAAAAGTTTGTTCATCTTTTTCAATCTTATACCCCAGGCCAGTAGATGGAACTCTTTGATAGTTTTGATTCTGTGGTGGATTTTCTTTATCAATTTCACAACCCTCCTCATCAGAGCAGCAATGATAGCTTATCAAAATCAGAAACATCATTACCTACACATTCAAAAACAGACAAGAAGAAGAAACGCATGCTATTCAAATACTTCTCAAAGAATAAAAGATTTAGAACTCTCCGGGCAAAAGTTACCTGTAGTAAAGAAAAGGAGTTTGGTCAAGCTTTATCGATCACATCACATTAATCTCTTTTTTTTTTTCAAGTTGGAGGAGTCCAAACAGGTACAGTACCCTAATTTCTTGTGAGTGTTTCTTGAATGACCCATGGAATGTTCATCATGATCAAGCCCAATTGGACTGATCAACTGTCGAGTTACATCTCTAGCTTCTCTCTGAGATTGCAACTCAGAGTTTGTTATTGGTGATGATACTCCTGCTCTGCTGTCCGAGCTAGCATGGCTCGAAGCAATAGAAAGTTCTTCCTCTTCGACTTGAACTAGTGAAGAGGTCAAGCTAGGAACCATCTGATCCTGATATTGTCTCCTGCCCTGAATGTTGTTCCTAAGTTGTTCGTGTTCCACTTCCATATTGATATGTGGCAATTATGACGCGTCACCGAGTCCTTCCTCAGTGCCATTCTTAAGCGCAGCAGCTCTTGATGCAGCTTCTAGCTGCCACATATCGGCGAGGGCCTCTTGCAGTCTGGCTTTGGCTGCATCAATTTAAACAATGGGAAGAGGGTAGTTGAATCCAATTGTTCAACTCCTGCAGCTTGGAGTACAGAATCAGGTGCGTCCCATGGATGGTGTATCCATTGAGTCGGTAGCCTTGTAAGCTCCGGGAGCCAGCGCCTCGTGTATTCTCCATTCGGATCGCATTTGTAGCCTCCAATCTGTTGTTCAAACGAGAAGTGAGTCATTAGACAAAGAACCTTATCTTGGGAGGGAATTTGTAAACAAACAACCATATCGTTTGGATTACAATTAAAGTCCCATGTTAGGAATACATGATCTTTTATGCATGAAAAAGATCATGAAATTATAAGATGATAGATATCTTGATTGATATGAGACTTTTTGGATATAATCAAAAACAAATCCATGAGGATGATTCAATCCAATTTGCGACCATCAGGAAGAATCCCAGAGATGTACTGCCAACCCAGAGCTGGCTACGACTACCCGAATCCAATCAGGTATCCAGCCAGTGGCCCAAAGTTCCCTCACGCCAGCCTCGACAAGAAGAAGGGTAACCAGTTCTACCTTGCCTCAAATCTTGCCTGAACCATATTAGCTATACTAATAGTTTGGTTGCTGCTGCCACTGCTTTCAATTCCCTCTTTTTTCCTTGCTTATTTAATTCCTCCTTGGTGCAGATAATCACGAGTCATCCTCAAAACTCTCCGTCTCTCCCCTTCTCCATGGCTAGCTGCTTCTTCTTTCACGTTAATTATGTTACTGAATCAGAGGAGACACGTAGTTAGTGAGGGCGCCTTACGACCAAGCACGAAGGCACCTCCAACACGACAGAGCCGTTGGTTGACCGTTGCCAAGTGGATAAAAGTTTATCCGCTTGGAAGTCCCCTGGATCCTTTTAGAAGCACTTTAAGAAATAATTATTTTTTCCAGTAAGTTATAAAAAGTCCCTTGGAGTTAAGAATTTCATATCAACTTTTATATTCATTTCCTAACTAATTTCTTGAACTGCAAACATCCGTAAGAGGTTACTCCTTCAATGAAAAAGTTTTTTTAGTGAGTTTTTTTATTATCTTATATTAACAACCACCTAAGTTATAACCAAATAACTCTTTGAGTCTTCTTACCTTTTTTTAGTTATTTCTTTTATATTAGTTATTTGTTTTTGCTAATATTATGTCCTTTGCTTAGTTCAAATAGCAAGAGATTTTTCTAACTTATTTTCAGGGTTATTCACCCCCTCCAGCCGACACTACCTAGACCTACACTAATCATTCTATTGCCAAATATTTGTCGTATTATAAGTTTTCCAACAATTATAGGGCCTTTGTCTTAAATATTACTCACCTGTTTGTACCAAGAAACATTCAAGAAGCTCTAGATTACCCGGATTGGAAGTTAGCAGTTCTAAAAGAGATGAATGTTCTTTGGAGAAATGACACTTGGGAGGTTGTTGACTTACCGGTTAGAAAGAAAATAGTGGGTTGCAAATGGATGTTTACCATTAAGTGCAAAGCTGATGATAGTGTAGAAACGTATAAAGCTAGACTCGTAGCTAAGGGATTTACACAAACACGTGGAATCAACCAGTTGCAAAAATAAATTCAATCTGAATTCTTATCTCTCTGACAGTATATTTAGAGATAAAGTATGTTGCTTAAAGAAATCTCTTTATGGACTTAAGCAATCACCAAGAGCTTGATTTAAGTGATTTAGGAAGCCTATTAAAAGTCGAGGGTACTGCCAAAGTAAAGCGGATCACACCATGTTTTTTAGACGCTCTAAAGGAGAAAAGATTACCATCCTGATCGTCTACGTGGATGACATAATCTTAACTGGAGATGATCATGTTGAACTTAAAAGATTGAAAGAAGTGTTTGCTAATGAATTCGAAAATAAGGAACTAGGAGTATTGAAATACTTTCTTGGTATGGAGTTTACATGATCCAAAGAGGGTATATTTGTTACACAAAGGAAATATATTCTAGACCTTCTCAAGGAAACAAGTCTACTAGGTTGCAATGCAGCTAAGACACCCATGGAGTCTAATATTAAGCTCCAACCAGCTAGGGGTGTAATCGAGCCGAGCCAAGCCAAACTCTTGGTTTGAGTTTGGCTCGTTTATAATCGAGCCGAGCTCGAGCTTTATTTAACGAATATATTCATGGCTCATGAGTTTATTCGAGCTTTTATCGAGCCTAAACGAGCTTAATAAATATAAATTATAAATTTAAATATTCATTAAAAATTAAATTATAGATTTTAAAAAATTATAATATTCTTGTTAAAATTTATAATTTTATTCTAATAAATAAATTTAATATATTTATCTATGTTTTTCATAAGTAGAGTGTAAAATCTATAAATTCAATATCAAAATTATTATTTTTTTATTTAAAAGTTGATTTATGAGCTTAACGAACATGTTCACGAGCTAACGAGCTGAATATTGTGAAGCTTGAGCTTGGTTTGTTTATCTTAACAAGCCTCATTAAACGAGCTCAAACGAGCTTTTATCGAATCGAGTTTCGAATAGCTCACCAGTGGCTTTGCTCATTTACACCCCTATAACCAGCCAAACCTGAAGAAGTTTATAGAAGAGATCAGTACCAACGGCTAGTTGGGAGGCTTATCTACCTTTTGCATACTCGTCTTGATATAGCTTTTGTAGTTACTGTTGTAAGTCAGTTTATGCACTTCAAGTCCAACACATTTTGATGCAACTCATAGAATTTTAAGGTATTTGAAGGGAACTTTAGGAAAAGGTCTATTGTTTAAAAAACATGGGCATTTTCAAGTCGAAACTTACACCGATATAGATTGGGCTGGAAGTGTTCCTGATAGAAGATCAACTTCTGGCTATTGTACATTTGTTGAGGGTAATTTGGTTACATGGTGTAGCAAGAAGCAACCTGTGGTGGCTAGAAGTAATGTCGAGGTTGAGTTTCGAGCTCTTGTTCTTGTTGTTTGTGAGACAATATAGATCAAGAGATTATTGGAAGAATTGGGAGTCCCATATTCATTGCCTATAAAAATATACTGTGACAATAATACGATCATCTCCATTGCACACAATCCAATTCTTCATGACAGAACGAAGCATGTTGAGATTGATAAGCACTTCATCAAGGAAAAACAAAGCATGTTGAGATTGATAAGCACTTCATCAAGGAAAAATTGGATAATGGTCAAATTTGTATGTCCTACATTCCAACTACCAAACAGGTTACAGATATACTCACTAAAAGATTGTCGTCGAAACAATTTGAGTATTTGATTGGCAAGCTGACTACGGGAGATATCTTCAAACCAGCTTGAGAGGGAGTGTTGAAAATAAAATCAATCGGTCAAAATATTGGCACGATCTTAGGAATATTCAAACTATATAAATATGTCGCTTTTAGGAAAGTCAATTAATTGTAATTAGTATTGGTGCAATTTGCACTAACGATCTAACTTAAGTTTTGATAAATGACAAGTGAGTTAAGTTAGGTGTTATTGTGATCTAATTGTTTTACCAAGTGTATAGGAGTAGACAGGCCAAGAGGACCTGACACCAGGATGAAACCCAACTAGGTCTGAGAACTCGATAGTTGGTACGAAGCCCAGATAAGTTAAAGAGCCGACCTGATATCTAGTAAGAAGTCCAGCTGGGTCTGCGGGACTTGACAGCTGACCGAAGTCCAATTGGGTCTGCAGACATGACAACTGGCATGAAAACCTTGTGGGCCGAGAGGCTAGTCAACGACAAGTTGGTAAGTGAAGGTAAGTCACTGAAGGAGAGTGACTCGGTGAGGATGCACCTCGGTTGAAGGACAGTAGGCGTCAGTCTAGTTTAGATATAATTTGGATCCCTAAACTAAGACCTTGACTAGTTCCTGGTCTTGGGAGACTAAAGTTTTGTATTAAGTTCAGTGGGTAGAACTATTTAAAAAATTTCGAATGCGTGGTTACTCTAATGATGTCCTGGTGACTCATCACAACTTAGAAGTTTATCCAAAGAATGTCTATTTGTTGAACCCAAAGCTAAACTTGAATCTAACATAAGTTAAACCAAACCCTGAAATTTAACCCAACTCATCTCACAAAATCATAAGATTCCTTAATTAAAAAGATAGATCGGGTGAAATGATTAATGATTAAAAATAAATTTAAATTTAAATTTTTTAAAAAATTAAACAAATTAAATTAAAATGAATCTAAACTAAAATTGATTAAAAATAAATTTAATTCAATTAACATAATTTTAAATGATTTTTTAAAAAAATATTTTAAAAAATATTTTAAAAATTATTTTAAAAATCCTCTTAAAAACCTTTTAAAAATTATTTTAAATCCGTTTAAAAAACTTATTTAATTTTTTTAAAAAAAATTAGTTTAAAAAATTCATTTAAAAATCCTTTTAAAAAATCTTTCAAAAATAATTTTATTATTATTTTAAAATTATTTTTAAATTCTTTTGAAAATTCCTTTTATAATCTTTTAAAAAAATCTTTTAAAAATTATTTTAAAAAATTCCTTTTAAAATCTTTTCAAAATTCTTTTAAAAGATCTTTTAAAATTCTTTTATAAAAAATATTTTAAAATCCTTTTATAAAAATTCTTTTCAAAATCCTTTTAAAAATTCTGTTTAAAACTCTTTTAAAAAATCTTTTAAAAGTCTTTTAATTTTTTAAAAATTCTTTTACAGATCGTTTTGAATATTTATTTTAAAAATTACTTTAAAATATCTTTAAAAATATTTTTTTAAAAATAAATCATTTTAAAAAAAGGGAAAAAAACAACAAATATATTTACTTAAAAACTTAGTTAAACACTTAGTTAAAACTTATTCTCAAATTAAAACATTATACTAAATTCAACTCAATCTTATTAAAATTTAACATAATCTTAACTTTAATTAATAATCTAACCTTAATTTAAAACCTAATTTAATTAATATCTTAATTTAATTAAAGCTTAACCTAATTAAAACTTAAACTTTACTCTAACACATTTTAAATTTACTTTACTTTAAAATTTAACTAGAACTTAACTTAATTTAAATTTAATAAATTAAAATGTTTATCTTAATTTAACTTGATCCGGTAGTAAGAGCGGGCCCCCCCTCTTGCAAAGTCAACGCCAAGTGAAAGTCACCGGAGCAGTCGCCCATTCGAGGAGAGTGTGGTCCGACCGGACGGACGACCGTAGACGGCCGGCCGATGGAATCGAATACCCGGATGGGTCCGACCGGCTCGCACTTATGGTTGGAAGACACCCTGTCAAATCGGGGTTCCGACGCTCAGTTAAAAAGGTCACGGACCGAGCTGACCTTTTGACCGGCCACAGTCATAAAGCGCCCCTGTTTATTAGTCTCCACAAAGCACAGGTAAACCACTGCGTATGTCCGGTCGGATGTTGAGGGAGCTGTCCGCTCGGATGACAAGTTTGGAGCAAGGAAAAAGACCCGAGGATTTCTCCTCTGACAACCGGTAGGTTTCACGTGTGTGTCATGCTCCAAATCTTGTGACAGGGGATTCTGCTGTCCCATCGAGGGCATGCTTTGACTGTAGCGATATGGGTCAGGTAAGTTTTCTGACAGCCACATACCTAGGAAAGGACAGGTAAGCTTTCTGACAGCCGCATACCTAGGAAAGGACAGAGGACACGTATGCACCTAGGTACGCGTGCCCAGACCCTTCATAGCTCTATATAAAGAACCTCAGGTTTCGCCGGTGAGGTACGTATTCTGAGATTTGGGAAGCCCCTTTGTTCATCGTAGCTTACCTGACTTGAGCGTCGGAGGGCCGTCGCCGGGACACCCCTCCCGGCTCGGTTTTGCTGCAGGTTCACCGGAGCACTCGAGGATCCAGCAGGGAGCGCCGCATCCCCAGCGTTCGTTGACTCTTGGTTCGGACAGGATCAAGAGGTATTAGTATTCAAAAGAACAATGGTGTAACAAGTTCAGTCCTGCATTGACATTTCGGTTGAGGATGGTATCCAACCTTATGGCAAAACCAAAAACATCAGTAGGACCGGAGCAACAAGCAACATCTGCGTCGGTGGCCGAGCGGAAGCACCCAAGCCACCGTCGCATTCCCTCGGGCCTTATTTCGCACCCCTGAAGTCGCACCACTCGAAGAGATAGAGGATCTTCTTCAGACGAAATGCCAAGGCGGGATGACAAAAAAGCCCGGGCGGACTCATCTCCCGGCGGATCAATCGCCAATTCTCGGAGGCTATTCTCGAGACCCTCTACCCAAGCACTCGTGCCTCCGACGATCGGCGATGCAGTGGAACAATGAGACCGGATGATCATCAGGTAAGTTCGATAACTGACTCGCTCCATCGGATATCTGAGATGGAGTAAAGTCTGAGTCTTTCTTACGACTCTCTGGGATCGGCTCAGCGGTGGTTTCGGAGGTTGCAGACGGATCCATCACTAGAGGATTTCCGAGCGGCCTTCCTCCACCACTTCGCCAGCGGCGTTACTGGAAGACAAGTGTCGACTTGTTTGCCATCAAGCAAGAGCCGAGAGAATCGCTTGAGCTTACATCCGGCGATTCAACCAAGTGGCGATGGATATCCCGACCACATCGGAGGCGATGATGAATGCCTTCACACAAGGCCTTGTAGATGGGGACTTCTTCCGGTCATCATCCGAAAGCCGCCTCGAGATTATGATCACATGTTGCATGCCAATGAATACATAAGCGTGGAAGAAGCGCAAGCCGCTCGGAAAAACGAAGAAAGAAGTAGTGTTCTCTCCAATACTCATTGCGACCACCTAGAGGACCGAGGGCTGAAGCAATCCGATCCCCCACGCCGGTCGCGTACAAGAAGTGGGCTGCGCTCAAGCCAAAGAAGAGGTGGACCCTATGTTCGCACCTTCCACGGACGGATACACACAACACGAGGATTGTGAAGTCTTCCCGTGGTCAATCCCGTTCGGAAAGCGAGCGGTCTCCTCCCATCGGCGGAGACAAAGGACCCATGAAGCCGACCGGACCCGCCGGCGACATCAGAACACCGTCGGCACGGATCTCGAGGCAGGAGAATCGCGGGCGTCGAAGCAGTCGCGACCGTCCACTCGAAGAGAAAGCAGAGCAATACTTCCGGGCGAGATCAGCGTTATTCTTTGGAGGGCCGGCGGAGGACTCAACCGAGCCGAAAGGCGGGCGTTCGGCTACTGGATCCACGCGATGGTGTAGCCAAGGCGGGCAAGTGGACGAAATCACTTTCGGTCCGGAGACTTGGAAGGGTAGAAGTGCCCCATGACGCTCCGTCATTAAGCGGTAATAGCAAATTATACTATTCACCGCATATTTGTTGCCACAGGGAGCTCGGTCAACATCATATTCAAGAAGGCGTTCGATCGGCTGCAAATTGAGCTGCTGCCCATGACGACCCGCTCTACGGGTTTCACGAACAGAAGTTGACGGTCGGACGGATCCGGTGGCTACCTCATGGGAGAGGAGCCGCTCGGGAGGACAGACAATAAACTTCGTGGTGGTCGACTCTCCCTCGTCCTACAACGTCATTTTGACGGCCGGCGCTCGGCGAATTCCGAGCGATTGTCTCAACTTTCCACGGAAGATAAAGTTCCCGTGGAGGACAAAGTAGGAGAAATGCGTGGAGATCAGCTAGCAACTCGGCGGTGCTATATAGAGATGGTCCGGCGGAGGCTTGTTCCGCTCGGAAGGCGCCCTGAGGTACACGCCATAACCCAGAAACCTCCTGCTTTAATTTACGATGAAAAGGAGGAAGTTCAGATCCATCAACCCGATCGGAGGCCACGACTTTTATCGCCGCGATCGGGAGAGCGAAGGAGGAGCTGATCAATGCCTCCAGCGAAATCATGATGTTTTCGTCTGGTCGACACATGAGTTGTCGAATTTCGCCGAGCCTAGCGCGGCATGGGTTGCATGTCGGCCGGACGCTCGGCGATGAAGCGAGAAAAAGGGACTTGACGAGCAAAATACCATCATCGGCGGAGTAGAAAAACTTGGAGGCCGGCCACATCTGTGTCAGGTTCAGTGGTAACGTGGTATTGGTCTCCAAGCCGGGCGGCAAGTGGAGTCTGCATCGACTTTCGGGACTTAAACAAAGCATGCCCCAAGGATTTTTATCCCTTGCCCCGGATAGATCAGCTGGTGGACTCTACAACCGGTTGTGAATTGATTTGCATGCTCGACGCATACCAAGGCTATCATCAGGTGCCGCTCGCCCGCGAAGATCAAGAAAAGGTTAGCTTTGTGACTGCCGACGGCACGTATTGCTACAATGTGATGCCGTTCGGATTAAAGAATGCTGGGGCCACCTATCAACGCTTGATGAACAAAGTGTTCAGGGAGCAAATCGGGCGGAATCTGGAAGTCTATGTGGACGACATTCTTATTAAATCCGCCCGAGCGGCCGATCTTTTCAAGGATATGGAAGAAACCTTCCGAACGCTGCGCAAATATGGAATCAAGCTAAATCCCCAGAAGTGCCTGTTCGGAGCCAAAGGAGGGCGTTTCTTGGGGTACATAGTGACCGAGCGGGGAATCGAAGCAAATCCCAGCAAGGTGAAGGCTCTGCAAGACATGCCGCCCCCAAGAAATACAAGAGAAGTGCAAAGGTTGACCGGTCGGATAACTGCTTTGTCCAGATTCATCTCCAAAACCGCCGACCGGAGCCTTCCATTCTTCAAGATTCTGCGCAAGGCTACTAAGTTCCAGTGGGATGAAGAATGTGATCGAGCGTTCGGAGAATTGAAGACATATCTTAATTCTCTGCCAGTGTTAGCCAAGCCGATCGGGGGTGAGTCACTTTATATTTATTTGTCGTCAACAGAGCATGTTGTAGGCTCAGCACTTGTGAGGGCAAGCGGCGAAGAGCAGGTGTATTTTCTAAGTCACATTTTAAAGATGTTGAATCTCGCGCTCGAGAAGTTGGCCTTTGCTTTGGTTCTAGCCGCTCGGCCGTATTTCTTGGCTCACACCATCATTGTCCGGACGACAGTCCACTCGGAAGAATCTTGTTAAATCCGAAGCGTCCGGACGGCTCATCAAGTGGACGACAGAATTAAGTGAATTTGACATCCAGTATCAGCCCCGCTCGGCGATCAAAGCCCAATCCTTGGCTGATTTTGTGACCGAAGTGCAAAGGCCAGAGCCGGAAGCTATGTGGAGAATATATGTGGATGGGTCCTCCACTCGGCTCGGAAGTGGGATTGGAATATTGCTGCTCTCACCTCAAGAAGAGAAGATGCACCTATCCGTCCGGCTGGATTACAAAGCTACCAACAACGAAGCAGAATATGAGGCCCTCATAGCCGGATTGCAGGCAGCCCGGCATGTGGGTGCCGGTCGGGTGACTCTCTATTCGGATTCACAGTTGGCCGCTCAGCAACTTTCTGGTACCTTTGAAATTAACAGCGCTCGGCTTAAGCTCTACGCTGAAGCCTTTGAAAAACTCAAAGCCACTTTCCGAGAGGTCCTTATTCAAAAAATTCCCCGAACGGAGAACCAGGCAGCAGATGACTTGGCCAAGCTAGCAAGTTCTATAGTGCCGGTCACCATTCAGCAACCTATTGAAAAAGTAATGCTGGTAGCGCACGTCGACCGGATGGAAAGCCTTATGTTTCCCAGCGACTGGAGGACACCCATCATAGAGTTCCTTCGCTCGGGAGTCACACCGGACGATCGGGATGAAGCCCAGCTGCTCAGGAGGAGGGCCGGTCGGTTCACACTTATCGGCGATCAGCTCTACAAGAAGGCTTTCTCTCGCCCATTGTTGAAATGTGTGAGCTCGGAAGATTCGGCTTACATCTTCCAGGAGGTACATCAAGGATCGTGCGGAGGACATCCGGGCGGACGATCACTAGCCAAGAAGATTTTGCTAGCTGGATACTTTTGGCCGACCTTACAAATGGACGCCGCTCGGACAGTATCTACGTGCCTTTCATGCCAGAAGTATCACAACTTCTCTCACCGACCGGCAGAGGAGATGAAAGCATCAACTGTTTCATGTTCGTTCGATCAATGGGGAATGAATATTGTGGGTCCATTTCCAATGGCGACCGGGCAGAGGAAATTTTTGCTGGTAGCGGTCGATTATTTCTCCAAATGGGTAGAAGCCGAGCCACTAGCCAGGATCACCGAACAGATGGTCAAAAAATTCATATGGCAACACATCATCTGTAGGTTCGGTATCCCTCGCCGATTGGTTTCCGAACAGGGAAGATGCTGGAAGATTGGTGCAAAAGCTACGGCATCGAGCAACACTTCACGTCCGTGGCTTACCCCCAAAGCAACGGTCAAGCCGAAGTAGCCAACCGGGAAATTCTCCGTATTCTGCGCGCTCGGCTCGACCACGTGGGAGGAAGTTGGCCGGATGAAGTGCCGGGTGTTTTATGGGCCATCCGGACGACTCCTAAGGAAGGAACGGGCGTTACACCTTTTCATCTGGTGTACGGCGGTGAAGCGCTCATTCCAGTTGAAGTCGGTGTAGAGTCCGTCCGGGTCCAGTGTTATGATGAAGTCAACGCCGAGCGGAGGAATATGGAGCTGGATATGGTTGACGAAGAGCGTGCCAAAGCATCCGTTCGGCTGATGGCGTACCGTCAACGGATGAAGCAAAACTACAACCGGCGCGTCATTCCCCGATCATTCCAGGTCGGCGACCTTGTCTGGAAGAAAGTCAAGCCGGTAGGCGACGTCGGCAAGCTTGAAGCTCCGTGGGCGGGTCCCTTCAAAATCATCGAAAAGTTCCGCTCGGCCGCGTATTATTTGGAAGATGAGGACGGTTGGCAGCTAGATAGGCCGTGGAGCGCAAACCACCTCCAGCCTTACCGGGCGGGGTGAAAGAAATGAAAAGTCAAAAGAACGAATATAAAGCATCGTCATCAAGGAACGAAGGCCCCGCGCTGCTCGGCCGGAGGTAAAAGGGTCGAACCGAGCGCGCGAGTATCGAAGGCCCCGTACCGTCTGGACGAAGGGAAATTATCCGAGCCAAAGTGCTCGACGAAGCAGATCCTGAGCCGTTCAGCTAAGCGAACGTTCTCCAAGTCGGGCGAAAGGTGCGCTAAATACAAATTTATATACTTTTTGGTCGCCTATGTACTTGCGATGCAGGAAGTAGAAAGAGGAAAGCACATTGAGTATTCTCTGCTGAAAGGAAGGCCAAGGTCGCTCGACCTGGCAAGGAGTTAAAAACCGTCTAGCCAGACGTTAAACCGTAGAGACGCCGACCGGAATACCGACGAGCTCGTCGTTAAAGATCAAGAGACGCAGGCGTCTATAAACCTTCCGAGCGGAAGACCGCGAGCTCCGTCGTTAAAGATCGAGTCGTTATCCAGGCCGCTCCAAGGCTCCGTCGTTAAAGATCGAGAGCTGTGCCGACCGGCTATAAATATCCGCGACGAGCTCCGTCGTTAAAGATCGAGAGCCGGGCCGACCAATATCCGCGCCGACGAGCTCCGTCGTTAAAGATCGAGAGCCGCGGCCGGCTATAAATATCCGCGCCGCGAGCTCCGTCGTTAAAGATCGAGGCGGCGTCTATAAACCCTCCGCGCGAGCCGGCGAGCTCCGTCGTTAAAGATCGAGCCGCGCCGACCGGCTATAAATATCCACACCGCGAGCTCGTCGTTAAAGATCGAGAGCCGCGCTAATATCCGCGCGCCGACGAGCTCCGTCGTTAAGATCGAGAGCCGCGCCGGCTGGCAATAATCGCGCCGACGAGCTCCGTCATTAAAGATCGAGAGCCGCGCTGACCGGCTATAAATATCCACGCCGACGAGCCGGCGTCTATAAACCCTCCGAGCGGAAGACCGACGAGCTCCGTCGTTAAAGATCGAGAGCCGCGCCGACCGGCTATAAATATCCGCGCTGACGAGCTCCGTCGTTAAAGATCGAGAGCCGCGCCGATCGGCTATAAATATCCGTGCCGACGAGCTCCATCGTTAAAGATCAAGAGACGAGCCGGCATCTATAAACCCTCCGAGCGGGAGACCGACGAGCCCCGTCGTTAAACATCGAGAGCCGCGCCGACCGGCTATAAATATCCGCGCCGACGAGCTCCATCGTTAAAGATCAAGAGACGAGCCGGCGTCTATAAACCCTCTGAGCGGAAGGCCGACGAGCTCCGTCGTTAAAGATCGAAAGCCTCGCCGACCGGCCATAAATATCCGTGCCGACGAGCTCCGATGTTAAACATCAAGAGACGCATCGGCGTCTAAAAATAATCCGAGAGGAACATCGTCGACACGACAATTACCTGCAGCCGATATTGTTAGACCGACGCTAAGTTCCGCTCAGACTCGAGGTATAAAAGGTTCTGGTCGGCCTATAACGAGCGAGTCTTGCTAGCAACACAGAATGATATTCGGCCGCACGGAAGGGCTGGGGAAAGCACTTGCAAGAATGCACCTCGAATGCCAAAGGGGTGAAAGCGGACGAGCGGACAGCACAGGTATTAGCAAGTGGACAGTGCAATAAGATAGAGTACACGAAAGGAAAACATTTCATTAAAATTAAAAACCTTAGGCCGAGTGGCCTAAGTACAAAAAGATTTATGTTCAGCCGAGCGGCGAAATTACAAGAATTACTCGATGTAGTCATAGAGGTCCCTCGGAATGTTGCTCAAGAGCCCCACTTGATCGCCGGCCGGAATATTGGTGGACTCCGGAAGAAGGCCCTTCGACTTCAGATAGGTCATAGTAGCCGTAATGGCCAAGTCGAAAGCCGAGCATATCCGCTCGCAAATTTTCTCCGAGAACTCGGGCGATCGGATGTGGCTTTGTCGGAGAGCGGCGACTCGGCTCGGCTCAGCATCCTGGTATTCTTTGAAGGTCGCCTGGGAGCTTGTGAAGGCCTCATTCAGACTTTCAATCTTCTCCGCATCGGCCGAGCGGCCTGCCTTCTCCCGGTCGAGCTGCTCTGTCAGCTCCTTTATCTTCAACTCCAGGCCCCGGGCCTCCACGTTTTTCTTCTCCAGATCGGAGATGGCTGTGTTCTTTCGAGTGGTGGCCAGAGTTATCTTCGTGTCAAGCGACTTAACTTGTCGCTCGGACTCTGCTAGAGCGTGGGCCTGGTCAGCTGTTTTCTTCTGCTCAGCAGCCAGCAGAGTTTGAGCTTTCTTCAGCTCTTTTTGCAGCTCGGAGTAGGAAGGGCCTTGGGAGCCGCTCGGACCGCCTGCCGCCCTCAGTTGCCTTATCTCCTCATCCGCCATAGCCAGGCGGCTGGAAACTGCTATCTCTTCCACCCACCTCTGAAGCAAGACGCATTTGTTAAAAGCCGGGCGGAAATATTCAGACAAAACTTCAAAAAACAACAAACTTACCCCCGTAGCCGCTTGCATATGGCTGTTGGCTAAGTTATGGAGAGGGATCGAGCATCAGCCCACATCTCGGCGAGGGCCCTTTCAAAGTAATGGTGTGCTCGGGCGCGGTGGGCCGGTCGGCTAGCAACTCTTGATTGGAAGATGAAGAGTAACTCGTATTGTGCGGCCGTGACCAGGATAGCCGGCGCGGAAAATCGCGAATGGATGGTCGAGCGTTGGACTGAACGAGAGGGGAGAGTGTCGACCGGAGTGGCCTCAACCGGAGTAGGCAGCTCGTCCCGAAGGCGTCCGATCGGACGAGATGGTCTCGAACCGGCGCCTTGCCTTTAGCGATCGCGGCCCGGTCGGGGTTGGACCGGAGGTAGCCGTGATCTCCACCGCGCCTCTTTGCGGTGTTGTTCCTCCTCCCGAGCGGATCCTTCCTCGGTGGCGTTGGTTCCGCTGGGGGCAGCTCCGATGGCCAGAGCGGCCGATTCAGCCTGGGTGCCGCTCTCTCCTTCGTGAGAACCGACCGGTTGAATGCCCAGCGCCTCCATTTCCCACCGCCGCTGCCTTTCTCTTTAGAACGCCGGCCATCACCGAGTCCATGACGATTTCATTGCATGAAAAGAAGAAGAAATCGGTTAGCAATTAAAGCAAGTGCCCAAGCAAATTTCGAAGCCGGTCGGAAGTGGGGTCCGTATAGGACTCAGCCCAAAAATGTACATCACTCCCTCGTGAAGAAGTTTGTTGATGTCAAGCCGCAGACCGGCTAGTACATTTGCGGCGTGAAGATAATCCGGTCGGGTCTTGAATTTCTTTAACTCGGGAGTAGGAGGTAGACTGACCTGCCACTGGGTCGGAAAGTTTGGCTGACTGGGCATGCGGATGTAGAAATAATAGTCCTTCCAATGTTTATTGGAAGTGGGTAGTTTATTGAAGAAGACCAAACCAGGCCGAGCTTGGAACATAAAGGTGCCCGGCTCGGCTTGTTTAGGATAATAGAAATAAAAAAAGACCTCCGGGCGGAGGGGAATGTTGTGAATCTTAAACAAAACGACAACGTCGCAGAGGAGACGGAAGGTATTTGGTACTAAACTTCCGAGCGGCACGCCAGGAAACCGCAGACCGGCGGTAAATTGGTCGCGGAAGACACAGAAACCACCGCGCGGCGGTCTGTGTGGCCGAGCGGCGGGACCAGCTAGACGAACTTCGATATCCTCGGGTATTTCGAAATTGTCAGCCAAAATATCAAAATCCCGTTGTTCGAAACGGGACCGCATGGTAGTATACCATGGGCCTAGGGATTGTTCTTCGGGATGAGAGGAACTGGCCATGATCCGGATAGGAGAAATCACAAAAGGAAGTTCCAAAGACGAAGAAATGGAATTTCAAAGACTGAAACTAGGGGAAGAAAGGCGAATTCGATACCGAAAAGGAAGGAGGAAAGCTCTAAAACCTTACTGAAGGGAGATGGATCGAGGAGAGGCGCCGGAGAGCGTCAGAGGGCAGCAACAAGATCGCCGGAGCTCCAAAGCGCAGAGAGCAGCAGTAGAGGTAATGGAGGCGTGTGAAGGTGAAAAGGAAACGAAGAATTTATAGGGTGAGGGCCGGGCGGCCTCCACCGTCGGATCCAGGTCACGGGAATCAAAGCACACATCTAGCCGTTTATTTCGAATTGCTTCGATCACATCACAATATCATGCAACCGCCTCCGTACTCTGGTGGCCTTGCTCCACGTGGCAGTCAATCATTCGGAGCATTTAATGAAGGTATGATCGGCCTTGACGGCGAAGATTGGCGCAGAACGCGAGGAGATCCGGTGAAGGTCATCGTTGATTCATTCAAGGATATTTCTACGGCTAACCGAGCGGAGAGTATTAGCATTGAGGAGCCGTTCGGCTAGACTCACAGTCCAGTCAGTCGGACTATTCGCCTCCTTCGACTAGACTTGAAGGGGAGGCAAGTGATCCGGTAGTAAGAGCGGGCCCCCCCTTCTTGCAAAGTCAACGCCAAGTGAAAGTCACCGGAGCAGCCGCCCATCCGAGGAGAGTGTGGTCCGACCGGACGGACGACCGTAGACGGCCGGCCCGACCGGACTGCCGGCCGGCCGATGGAATCGAATACCCGGATGGGTCCGGCCGGCTCGCACTTATGGTTGGAAGACACCCTGTCAAATCGGGGTTCCGACGCTCAGTTAAAAAGGTCACGGACCGAGCTGACCTTTTGACCGGCCACAGTCATAAAGCGCCCCTGTTTATTAGTCTCCACAAAGCACAGGTAAACCACTGCGTATGTCCGGTCGGATGTTGAGGGAGCTGTCCGCTCGGACGACAAGTTTGGAGCAAGGAAAAAGACCCGAGGATTTCTCCTCTGACAACCGGTAGGTTTCACGTGTGTGTCATGCTCCAAATCTTGTGACAGGGGATTCTGCTGTCCCATCGAGGGCATGCTTTGACTGTAGCGATATGGGTCAGGTAAGTTTTCTGACAGCCACATACCTAGGAAAGGACAGGTAAGCTTTCTGACAGCCGCATACCTAGGAAAGGACAGAGGACACGTATGCACCTAGGTACGCGTGCCCAGACCCTTCATAGCTCTATATAAAGAACCTCAGGTTTCGCCGGTGAGGTACGTATTCTGAGATTTGGGAAGCCCCTTTGTTCATCGTAGCTTACCTGACTTGAGCGTCGGAGGGCCGTCGCCGGGACACCCCTCCCGGCTCGGTTTTACTGCAGGTTCACCGGAGCACTCGAGAATCCAGCAGGGAGCGCCGCATCCCCAGCGTTCGTTGACTCTTGGTTCGAACAGGATCATAACTTATCATTAAACATTGATAAAATGTTTACTTATTCAAACTTGCACTCTAACTAACTCTAAACTTAATTCTAATTTAACTTTACTTTAATTAATAATTTAACTTAAGTTAAATCTAATCAAAACTTAAAGATGAATTAAAATAAAATTAAAACTAATACTCTCATTGATCAATTAACTTAGTTAATTAAATAGAAATTTAAATTGATTAATCAAATAAGTGAATTATGAGTTAATCAATAAACTATTACTAAGTTACTAACAAATCATTTCATTTAATTTGAAATTTAATTTTAACCTAATTAATTACATCTAAGGTTAATTTTTTTATTAATGATTAATTTAAATAATCTTATTTTATTTAATCAAAATTAAATTATAATAAGTATGCATAAATACTTATATAAATAATATATTTACTGAACATAAGTGTTACTAATACTAAATCCCCTAAACACTTAAGTAGAACTTCTTATTGCTAACAAAAATAAATAGAATGTGTAAGTTAAGGTGAGGAATAGCCTTAAAAATATGTTACAAAATTTAATATACTCAAACTGTAATACAAATTAATGGAGAATGTTAACTTAAGGGGAAGAGAATTCAAATACTATGAAAAATATTTTCACTTTATTCTGAAATATATTTTAAATTTTTTTCTAAAAATTAATTTACTGAATTTCTTTGAAACATTGCTTCAAAAACCCTTTTCAAAATCTACTTTGAACTACTTACTTTTAAAACTTAAAAAATTATTTTGAATACGTACTTTAAAAATTATTTTGAAAATCTTTGAATTTGAAAGTTTCCTTGAAAAAATATTATGGAAAATATTTTAAAAATAACTTTGAAATAGATTTTTAAAATATTTAAAAAATTATTCTGTTTAAAAATTATCTTCAAACTCTGCTTGTAAAAATTATCTTTGAAAAATTTAAACATTTAAAAAAATATTTACAAAATTTTGAAACTCCTTTCAAATTTGTCTTGATCGGATAATTTCTTTCATAATATTTTTGCAAAGTAAATATTTTCAAAATCATTATTTTGCTTGAACAATATTGAAACCACTTTTAAACATATTTTGTAAAGTAATTTTAATTATTTATCTTGACAACTAGTTGGTTAATTTTAATTGCAAAATCAATTTTTAAAATGTTGAAAAACTCTTTAAAAATTATTTTGAAATTATTGCAAAAGCTACTTTAATATTATTTTGTAAAAGTACTTTGTAAATCACTCTTCAAATATTTTTACAAGTTAGTTATTTGAACACTATTTTAAAAATATCTTGGAAACTACTTTAAAACTTTAGACTTTAAATTTATTTTGCAAAAGTTAGCTTTTCCAAAATCTGTTATAAATTTTGAAAACTTCTTTTTCAAATTGAGTGGATTTTTTTTAAAATTCCTCCCCCAATACACCTGAGAGTTTTGTAATATTTTTGCCACAATTTTATTACCTTTCATATTTATTTTACAAGACTTATTACATTTTCATATTTTGATTCATTTATCTACGCTTTTTTAATGAATATCAAAAAAGAAAGGTTAGAATTTAAGTAAAAAATCAATCTTAATTTTAAAATGATAAAGAAAATAAAAATTTACCTTTTTATCTTTATTTCTCTTAAAGTTATTTTAGTTTTGCATATCATTTCCTAACTTTAACACATGTTGTCATTGTATCAAAAAATGAGAGATTGTTGGTACAATTTGCACTAACAGTCTAACTCAGATTTTGATGAATGACAAGTGAATTAAATTATGTGTTATTGTGGTTTAATTACTTTACCAAGTGTGTAAGAGTTGACAGTCTTAGAGGACTTGACATCAGGATGAAACCCAACTAAGTCTTAGGACCCAATAATTGGTACGAAACTCAGATAGATCAAAGGGCCGACTTGATATCTGGCAGGAAGTCTAACTGGATCTACGAGGGTTGACAGCTGACCCAATGTCCACGAACCTGACAACTGACATGAAGATCTGGTGGGTTGTGAGGTTAATCAACTGACTATAAGTTAGTAAGTGAAAGTAAGTCACTGGAAAAAGAATGACTCGGTGAGGACACGCCCCAGTTGAGGGACAATAGGCGCTGGTCCAGCTAGGTCTATTTTTGATCCCTAAACTGAGACCTTGACTAGTTCCTGGTCCTGGGAGGGCATGAACTAAGTATTATTGCTTATTACTGTGCTAGCACTGTCTTGCAAGTTATTATTTGGTTTATTGGACTAACCAACCTTGTAGGAAAAAAGAAACAAATAAGACCTCCGGTGAACAGTACTTGAGGTGCCTTCAAGCATTGGAAGACGCCTTCATACTGTTTATGGAAGGCACCTTCGATGCTATGGAAGGCACATTCTGATGGATGGAATTTAACTTCGGCGATAAGAATCAGCACCTTTCAGGATCAGATTATACACGTTGGAGGTGTTGGTGCAATATCCCCTGGGTCAGGTTGACCTGGTTGACTAAGCTTGAGTTGACTCAAGGTTGAGTCTTGATATTTGGGTTTCGATGTTTGACAATAAATGGAGATTACAAATGCAATTGTCTGATTGGGGAGATTGTTGATACAATTCTCCTTTGGTCAAGGACTGACCAGTTTGATGTGAAGAAGAATCAAGTAGGTCAAGGTTGACTGGATACTTGACTGGGAAAGTCCTAACTGGATGTTAGGCAAGGGAAAATCCTGGTGAGTGAAGCCAGGTGAAAGACTTAGTGAGTGAAGCTAGGCAGTTGGAAAATCTTGATGCGTGAAGCCAGGTGAAAGACCTAGTGAGTGAAGCTAGGCAGGTGAAAGTCCTGGTAAGTAAAGCCGGGCAATGGAAAAATCCTGATGAGTGAAGCCAGGTGAAAATCCTAGTGAGTGAAGCTAGGTGAAAGTCCTGGTGAGTGAAGTCAGGCAGATGGAAAGTTCTAGTAAGTGAAACTATGCAGAAGGAAAGTCCTAGTGAGTGAAGCTAGGCAGATGGAAAGACCTGGTGAGTGAAGCCAGGCACGTGGAAATCCAGGTGGGTCAAGATTGACCGGACACCTGGTGTTGGGAAGCCCAAGTAGGTCAAAGGATTGACTGGATACTTAGCACGAGAAAATCCATATGGGTCAAGGGTGACCGGACACCTGGTGGAAGTCCAAGTGGATCATGGGGGCCCAGACACTTGGCACGAGATGATAAGTCCAAGTGGGTCAAGGTTGATCTGACACTTGTCACAAAGGGAAAAGTCCAAGTGGGTCAAAGGATTGACCGAACACTTGGCAAAGAAGTCCCAGTAGGTCAAGGTTGACCGGATGCTAGGCACAAGGAGTCCCAATAGGTCACGGTTGACTGGATGTTGGGCTTAGGGCACCTTAGACGTGACTCGGGCAAGCTAAGGTTGGTCAATTTGATCAAGTGATCAAATTGGACCGAGCCCAATCGATCAGCTGATCGATTGGGCATAATGTTGTGACAAACAACATCCCAATCAATCAGTTGATTGATTGAGAAGAAATGTCGCGAGCACAAAACGACCCCCAATCGATCAGCCGATCGATTGGGCACCGCCAATAGATCAGTCGATCGATTGGGTGCTGGAAATCACGTGTGACGCGAGAGAGCTTAATCGATCGAGCGATCAATTCATGCCATTTTCCAAAGAGCATAGAAGAAGGCTGAATCGATCAGCCGATCGATTCAGCCTCCCCAATCGATTGGGAAACGACCGTTACGCAAGATAAAGTCGTTGTCAAGCGTCTTCCTCCTCATCTCTTCCTCTCCACTTCTTGCGACAATTTCTCACAGGTTCACGCAAGATCTTCAAGCTTCTTGGAGTAAAGTGTTGTTGCACTTCCAAGGTTAAGAGGTGTTCCACATAAGGAGAAGCAAGCTAGGGTTTTGTAAATCTTGTAAGATTTGTATTGTATAAGCTTGTTTTCTTTATTCTTGTATTGAGAGGTTGTACAAGACTTCTCTGCCTTCGGTAGTTACCGAGAAGGAGTGTTTTATTAGTGGATGAGTGAGTGAGGGCTGGATCCTTGGATTAGTCACCTCTTCTTGAGGTGGATAGCAAGTAAATCCTAGCGTTAGCGTTGTGAGTGTGCTTTGTGTGTATTTCTGCTACATATCATCATCATCAAAGCAAGACAACGAAGCACGACAAGCTATTCACCCCCCTCAAGCTACAAATCGACCCTAACAAGTGGTATCAGAGCGAGGTCGCTCTTCACCGGAATCATCGCCGGAAGGGGCAACGAGCTAGAGGGAGAAGAAGTTGAAGCTCCAAAAGATTCAAAAGGTAAAATTCTCAAGAGGAGCAAGTGGAGACAAGAGCAAATCCAAAGATGTGAGGCCAATGATAAAGTGACCAAGCTATTGGTCAATCTATTACCTAAAAATATCTTGAAGCAAGTGGGAGAATTTAAAGATGTCAAGGAGCTTTGGAGCAAATTGGCAAAGATTCATGAGATCCCCTCCACTATACCAAATCAAGAAGGATCCAAAGAGTGTGACTCATTGGATCAAAATCAAGAGGAAGAGGACTCCGAAGTTGAGAGATGTTCAACTTCCGAAGAAGAAGTCCAAGAAGCTTTATCCTCAAAGGAGTGAAGGTAGGTAGAAGAAAAGTCCTAGTGTATAGGAGAAGAAAAGTCTTAGTTGTTAGGATCGACGGATGGCGGCTAGAGAGGGGGGTGTGAATAGCCGACCCCAAATTCGCGTTTCTTTCTACAAATCAAGTTAGCGCAGCGGAAAAATAATAACAGAAACGTAAATGGAGAAATCAAACCTCAAGCACAGCGATGTAACGAGGTTCGGAGATGAAACTCCTACTCCTCGGCGTGTCCGTAAGGTGGACGAAGCCTATCAATCCGTCGGTGGATAAAACCTCGGATAACCGGCTAATATGAACTCCTTCTGGGTGGAGAAACCTCACCACAAAGTCTTTGCAACAGCAAAACAGAGGAGTACAACAATAGAGGAAACAAACAAGAACAATAGAAATTGTAAACACACTTGCTTGACTTCTTGTCGGAGTCCGTTGATGAAGCAGCAGCTTCACGGCTCCAGCAGCTAGAAAACCAGCACGAAGCTCACGCGAAGCTTCAGCAAACTGATAGCTCAGCAAAGCTCAAGTCGCAGTTAGGAGGAAGAAGAAGAAGATCCACTGTAGAAGCCCTCGACCTCTTTATAACCTGCACCTGCTCACCTGGTGACAGAGTTCTGCGAAGAAGACGGAGATAGCCGTTGTGACTCAACGGCTATTGCCTGGACCGATCACCTGATCGGTCCAGGAGAGCCCTGATCGGTCCACAGACCGATCAGGCTAAGCCTGAACCGATCAGACCATATCCTGAACGGTCCAGGAGGGATCTGATCGGTCCCTGGACCGATCAGTCCTTTCTCTCCTTTTCCTCTGTGTTGCTTCCTGATCGGTCTCCAGACCGATCAGATAACTCACAGTACCACACTGACTGGTTACTGATCGGTCTGCAGACCGATCAGCCGTATCATTGGATCGGTCACCAGACCGATCCAGGTTTAGAGCTCCCAGCCCTAACCCTACCTGGTCCTGAGAACGAGCTACCGAGCCCTCTCTGACCTAGTCCGGAGAACGAGCTACCGAGCCCTCTCCGACTTCGTCCGGTCCAGAGAACGAGCTACCGAGCCCTCTCTGACCTAGTCCGGAGAACGAGCTACCGAGCCCTCTCCGACTTCGTCCGGTCCAGAGAACGAGCTCCCGAGCCCTCTCCGACTTCATCTGGTCCAGAGAACGAGCTCCCGAGCCCTCTCCGATCTCCGGTCCAGAGAACGAGCTACCGAGCCCTCTCTGACCTAGTCCGGAGAACGAGCTACCGAGCCCTCTCCGACTTCGTCCGGTCCAGAGAACGAGCTACCGAGCCCTCTCTGACCTAGTCCGGAGAACGAGCTGCCGAGCCCTCTCCGACTTCGTCTGGTCCAGAGAACGAGCTCCCGAGCCCTCTCTGACCTAGTCCGGAGAACGAGCTGCCGAGCCCTCTCCGACTTCCCATGCCAAGCTTCCATACTTGGACTTCTCCCGTGCCAAGTCTCCATACTTGGACTTTTCCCGTGCCAAGCTCCCTGCTTGGACTTTTCCGTGCCAAGTCTCCATACTTGGACTTTTCCCGAGCCAAGCTCCCTACTTGGACTTTTCGGTGCCAAGTCTCCATACTTGGACTTTTCCCGTGCCAAGTCTCCATACTTGGACTTTTCACCAGATGTCTGGTCAACCTTGACCTATCTGGATTTCCCTTGCCTGGCTTCACTCACCAGGACTTTCCAACTGCCTGACTTCACTCACCAGGACTTTCCAACTGCCTGGCTTCACTCCCAGGACTTCCCGAATCAGGTCGACTCACCTTGGGTCAACTAGGTCAACCTTGACCAAAGATTGCACCCACAATCTCCCAAGTTTGTATTCTGTCAAACATCAGAATACAACTTTTCTACTCTCGTCAAACATCAGAATAGAACTTTTCTATTCTCGTCAAACATCAGAATAGAGCTTTTCTATTCTCGTCAAACATCAAAATACAACTCGAGTCAGGTCAACTCGAGTCAGGTCAACCAAGTCAACCTTGACCTAAGGTTGCACCAACATTAGTGAGTGAAGCTAGGCAAAAGAAAGTCCTAGTGAGTGAAGCTAGGCAGATGGAAAGACCTGGTGAGTGAAGCCAGACACGTGGAAATCCAGGTGGGTCAAGGTTAACTGGACACCTGGTGTTAAGAAGTCCAAGTAGGTCAAAAGATTGACCGGATACTTGATACGAGAAAATCTAGATGGGTCAAGGGTGATCGGACATTTGGTGGAAGTCCAAGTGGGTCATGGAGGACCGGACACTTGGCACGAGACAGTAAGTCCAAGTGGGTCAAAGGATTGATCGAACACTTGGCGAAAAAGTCCCAACATGTCAAGATTGATCGGATGCTAGGCACGAGAAGTTCCAGCATGTCAAGGTTGACCGGATGTTAGGCTTGGGGCACCTTAGACTTGACTCGGGCAAGCTATGGTTGGTCATTTTGATCAAGTGATCAAATTGAACCGAGCCTAATCGATCAGCTGATCGATTGGGCACAGTGTTGCGACAAACAACATCCCAATCGATCAGCTGATCGATTGGGAAGAAATGTCGCGAGCACAGAACGGTCCCCAATCGATCTGTCGATCGATTGGGGGCTGGAAATCGCGTGTGAAGCGAGAGAGCTAAATCAATCGGGCAATCGATTCATGCCATTTTCTAGAGAGCACGGAAGAAGGCTGAATCGATTCAGCCTCCCCAATCGATCGGTCGATCAATTGGGAGACGACCATTACGCAGGATAAAGTCGTTGTTGAACATCTTCCTCCGCATCTCTTCCTCTCCGCTTCTTGTGACGATTTCTCACAGGTTCACGCCAGATCTTGGAGCTTCTTGGAGTAAAGTGTTGCTACACTTCCAAGGTCAAGAGGCGTTCCACACAAGGAAAAGCAAGTTAGGATTTTGTAAATCTTGTAAGATTTGTATTGGATAAGCTTGTTTTTTTTTCTTCTTGTATTGAGAGGTTGTATAAGGCCTTTCCGCATTCAATAATTATCGATAAGGAGTGTTTTATTAGTGGATGAGTGAGTGAGGGTCAGATCCTTGGATTAGTCACATTTTTTTGAGGTGGATACTAAGTAAATCCTGACGTTAGCGTTGTGAGTGTGGTTTGTGTGTATTTCCGTTGCATATCATCATCGTCAAAGCAAGACAACGAAGCGCGACGAGCTATTCACCCCTCCTCCCCCCTTCTTGCTACAACTTGACCCTAACAGGAGGCACCTTCAGCCTTATGGAAGGCGCCTTCAATAGTTTATAAAAGGAGTGCTCGACCAAGATTCAAAATACAACTTTCATACAAGTTTCTACGCGTCCAATTGAGATTCTGACTGCTCTAGCTTCCTATTTCTGCCCTGCTACGACTCTGCTATGCCCGATTGACGTTGAGAAGCTGCCCAAACACTGAACTCAAGCCGACTGACTACAAATAGTGTTGGGGTAACAAAAGTTAATTTCTCTAATTTATTTCTGCAATCGGAAAGTGTAGCGTGTTACACTTCTCCGAATATTTTACTCGATCCCCTCTTCCAATGGTTCCGGAAGAGAGTTTTAGTGAATTATCTGTCAATAGGTCTGCAGAACTTGAGTCTTGGAGTAGAAGTCGTAGAAGGCTCTGAACTAAGAAAAATTGTACAACTTAATCCAACAATTAGTTTTTTTATTCCTTTGTATATTTTTAAATACAAAGCATGTAAACTGATTTGAAATAGAATAAATAGATACAACAATCTTTTCTTTATAATGATCCAGTCCAAAAGTGGGAAGGTGGGAAGGTGGAAAACTGGAAATGTGACGGCTTCGCTGACTGGCTAAAGACCTCACTCCACTCTGTAAAACTAGTAACGTTCGTATCGAGTCAGGGAAGGGATCCCCGGCGTTGTCCCTCCGACGCTCAAGTTAGTCACCGGAATGTGGAGAAAAGTGGAACAACGATAGAACTATGTGCAAACAATAGATAACGCGTACCTTCGCTGATGATGGACCCTCTTTATATAAAGCCCTGGTGGGCGATGTGCGATCACCAGGTCCCGTTGTCAGGAAAGGACCTGTCAGGAAACTACCTCAGACAACATACCTTAATAGGGCATGTATATCCCTGACGAAACAGTAGAAGTTTCTACCGTATGATCCATCTATCGACCATGCCTCGTGTCAACGACACTACCTCCCAAAAGGATGTCGAGAGATACTACAATGGTCATGTTGCTTGGCCAAGTGGGGTAGCTGCTCGGCCGAGACTCCACTCCATCCATGGCAAGGTCCCGTTGCTTGGCCGAGCGAGGTAGCCATTCTGCCGAGATCCCGCTCCGTCCATGGTTAGGTCCCATTGCTTGCCCGAGTGGGGTAGCCGCTCGACCGGGATTCTTCCGCTCTGTCGACCTCAATTGCTCTCCCGTGCAATGACTGAGTAATAATCTATCCTTCCTCGTTCGGACGAGCTATCCGGTCCCCACCGGCGTCCTGCTACTCCATATTGAGCGTCGACTGTCTTACGTATCACCTCAAGCTGGATGGATGGTCTGCTCGAATATGTCTCCAGCCGATCGAGGCCTGACTGCCCGACCAACCATTGTCATTGTCCTCCGTTCAACCCTTTGACACCCGGATATTGACCACCTTGATTTTGACCTCCACCCTAGTAATTGACTCTGTGCTAAGTAGACCTCCCTCCATCGCCGCATCATATAGAATTACAATTCTCAACAAATTATGGCTTTGTGTCATCTAACTAGTTAACGAGTGTCAACCTATGCGTTTAAACATACAGAAGTGTAACTACTTTTAAAAATTAAGTTATACAGACAACTCGGAATCAAGTGGCTCCAATGAGTTAAATGATATGCTTCAAGAATCAAGATTGCCCAACATTTATAGTAAAAGAGTCGATCAGTGAGTCTACCAAGTCGCTGCAAACAGAAACTTGTATAAGTGCCTCAAGTTGGAGATGGACCACATGTAGGATTTCAACAGATAATTGAATCTACTGTCATCTAACAGAAAACTCAAAACCATCAAAACAAATACCACTTGTTTCTAATGTGTTCTGTTGCACATCATCAACAATGTTTATATTTTGTGATTGTTTGGTCCAAGGAGCACCATGTAAAATATTTTCCATTTCTGAAATGAATCTATCGAGTCCATGTTCAAGAATCTCAAGGGCATCTTTGGAAGGAGAAATTTTACTGCAACTGACTTGTGACACATGTGACTTTCTCAAAGTCAATGAATCTGGGGCACTGGAGTCCTCTACTTATGGTGGTACACTATACACTATGCCATCTTTGGCATACTTGGTCCATCTCAAAATATACTGAGGAGGTAGGAAGAGAATGTTATTATTATTAAGAACCTTCAAAGCATGCATACACAAGACACCCATTGATTCAAACTTCTTGCAGCTACATTTAATTGTAAGATTGGACGGACTAAACTCAACAATCCCAGTGCACTTTTGAGGAACTGAGACTGAAAGTATATATTGTCCCATTCATCGCAGTAAGTTCATATAGGCAAGCAAGTTGGCTCTTATACTCGTATTCAAAATCCACATATATTCTCCTCGTATATGATTCTGCGGCTTCAGCTAGAACAGGTATATCAACCAATAAGGCAGGTTTAGTTTGCCTAGATTCGTAATCTTCAATAAGTTCCTTCTCACGTAGTTGAGTTAAGGCCTTGAAGTATTGTGCAATAAATTTTGGAAGAGGCAATTTCCTGTAGAAATGAATCTTAAAGAGATTATCCATGCTTTCAGCCCATTGTTTTGTCATCATGGTAGCACAAAATGAACTGTTAAGGTAAGGAAGAGCCCATTTCTTTCTGCTCAGGTACAAATCCTTCAACCATACACTACTTCCAAGACCATGTTTAGAAAGCAAGTTGTCCCATAGCTTACTGAAAACTTCTTCAGAGCTACCTCCAAATATGCAATCTTCAAAATCTTTGTGAAAGTTGAGTTCACAATTGAACACAGAATGGTTTTTGGGAACATTTTTTAATATATGCCATAAACAAAACTGATGGGATGCATCATGGAAAGACATAGTAACTGCTTGGGATAATTCAGCACATTGATCTGTGAAAATTGTTTTTGGTTTTCTTCCAGACATAGCAGCCACAAAAGTATTAAATAGCCAAATGAAGGATCCAACAGAATCACTCAGAAGTAATGCATTCCCAAATATAACAATTTGCTTATGATGATTCACACCAACAAATGCTGCAAAAGGTATGTCAAAACTGCTCGTCCGATAGGTTGTGTCAAACAAGAATGCATCCCCAAAGTAGGCAACATCATTTTTAGACTGTCCATCTACCCAGAAGAAATTGGTCAAGCGTTCCTTTTCATCAATTTGTACTGCATAGAAAAATGATGGATCATCAGACTGTTTATTTTTCAGAAAATCTAGAACGAACTGTGCATCTCCTTTCTCAAGATCCCTAAGCCTTGTAGTGCTCAAGAATGACTGATTCTTCATATGTAATTCATTATCTTCTGTGCCATGTAACTCCTTTGAATGATTATCATGCATCTGAGATGGTTTAACCCCACATTAGTAATCTGCTTCAGTAAAATTTGCCCGTTCAACAAGTAATTTCTTTCTATGAGAACGCAACATGTGTATCTTATTTGGGCTTGAAAGTGGATGATTATGCTCTTCAACAAACTTATTTATTACCCATGCATTACAACGGTTCACTTTGAACTCAATACGAGCCAAACATTTTGTTCTCTCCAACGGTCGAGGTTTCTTAGTTACATGAGTGTGATGCTCTTGACGAGTACCTTCATTGCTACATACATAGTGTCTATCACGTATGCTATTATCTCTTCTTCGAGAAAGATGCCCCTTGCGTATGCTAAAACCTTTTCTTTTAGCATATGAATTATAGAAATTAAATGCTTCCTCTTCAAAGTGAAAAACCATACCCACCTTCGGTTCCAGCCGTAGATAATCAGTTGTCTCATACACCTTTTTCACTAGTGGATCCACGTTTCCAGTATTTTTTACAGATCCATCAACACCAATTGTACTTCTTCCTGTCGTATCTCTGTCAACTACATGTTATGTTGCTTGGAATCATCTACAGCAGTGGCTATTCCCTCTGCTCCATTGAGGCAAATTTCATTTTTTAAAGAGGCACTAATTCTTTTTGTTAATTTGTTTATTCCATTCGTACCTTCTCCCAATACATTAGAAGCCACACTTCCTTCTAATGACCTATCCATGGTCTTTGTGCTTCACACTGAACTGTCCATCGTTTTAGTATTTACTAAGGATCCATCCATATGGTGTGTTTACTATTATTTACCAATATTATTCCTGCTCTAGACGGTTACCTTCAAGCCAAAACTCCTACAATAACCATACATCTTCAACCCATGGAAATAATCAATAAACTTCAACCATATTTATTAGAGGTGCATGCTTTAGGATTTCAACCATATTCCTGCATGCTTTAGGATTTCAGAAAAACACAGTGAATATTTATTCAAACATATCTGCAGGAAAAAGAAAAAGTAAAATTATTGATCACTTAAGCTTGAGCATTTGACATCTAGTAAGCACATCAGTACATGACTGCAGACTCCAACTTGATACTTGCAGCAACATTTGTTGGCTAATGAAAGTCAACACAACCACAACAATAGGTGTTGCTGTTAAAAATATGGAAAGTAAATTACTAGCACGCATACTAAATCAAGAACATCAAAAATAGTCAAAACCCATCATGCAAAAACTTTGACAAGGAAAACGTGAAAAAAAAAATTGTAATTGCAATACAATCTAAAAGTGAAGTTCATCTAATTCAAGATTTTTGAGAAAATAAACTTATTCCATCATCATCTATGCCAAAAGATAAAACTTAAAGAAACAATTTCACACAAGTCATATAAAGAGGGGATGATGAACCCCTTGGTAAGACCAAATGTGCAACAAACAACAACTTGAAAAGATAAGATTTATCTGCTGATAGCATATCATGAATGGGCTAACAAAAGCAAAAACAAGTGGGAGGATTGTTAAGTAGTTTGTTAGCTTACGCCATCATTTGAAGATGTGATTTCATAAACCTCTTGTTGATAAATCTAATCCAGGATAAAAATGCCACTAACTTCATCGCTGAAGGAATTGAAGAAAGAGCATTGATGAAGTGCCCAATTGAAGTATACATAAATAAATAAACCATACAAATCACCTTATTTTCAACTTCAATAGCTTAAAAAATTGTGTTACTATATAGATTTATTATTGTCAGAACACTCAGTTGATACTGATGCGGATGGATTTAGTTGAATTAAATATGCTTGATTTTTTTTATCAATTCTAATGTGATTTACTATTGGAACAAATTTATTTCGTAACAAAAGCACTTCAACATTTTATAGTTCTAAACTTCACCCAGTAATTGAAAGAGCACAAAGCACTTCAAAGTTGTAAAATTGTGGTTCTCTCACCTCTTAGAACAAGCACATATAAACAATTGCCCACTGATATGACGCTCCAGTTCACAAATGAGCCTTCACAAAATGAGAAAAATTCACAGAACAAATCTTCCACGAAAACTTTCCATTTCTTCGAGAAATCCAAAAAAAAACATTTTGTGAGACGGTTCGTAACCTTTTTTTTTTTTTTGAGAAAGACAAAACTAACGGACACCTAATTCCATAATCTAAAACCAAGTCATTGCAGAAGCATCAAACAATGTATGCTGACTATGATCATAAAAGTTGTCTGGCATTTACGCCCGCAATGGTGATCGCCGTGTTGGATGACCACCGTAGGTACGGAATCATACAGTAAGAATTTAGAGCAAAATTAAGAAATTCGAGTCTCGGCCTGCATTTGGGAAACGAGTAAGACCTGTTCTACGTCGCTCGATCGCCCACGCCATCGCTCCTGAGTCCTGCCTCTCCTCAGCCAAAGGAACGTCGCCGCCGTCGCTCCTGCGCCACCGCCGTCACCGGGTAATCGCCGTCCTCAGTCCGACGCCGCCGAGCTTACGGGGCTAGGGAAAGGTTTTTGTCACTGAGGGGCCGAGAAGAGCGACGGGGATGAGCGGTCGGGTGGGGGAAATGGGGAATTCTCTGAATAGCCATGGGAGTTAGAAAACGTCTCCAGATTTGAGCTCGAGCTGATCCCAGCTCGACCAGCTCCAGCTCGAGTTGAAAAAACAACAGAGGCTCGGCTCGACTAGTCATGCTCGAGCTCATCTCGAAAAGTTCGAATTAAAATCAAGCTTTCGAGCTCGATCCTAGTGTACTTTTTTTTATATTATAAATCAAACAATAATATTCTTTTAAAAATAAACTTTTAAAATTTAAAATTTTACTTAATACTTTCCATTAATTACCAATATTTATATATATATATATAAATAATATATTATATATGGTCTGGTTCAATAGGACTTGATAAGTCCTCGAGCAAGTATTAAATGAGTTCAAGATCAACTCAAATATTAAATGAGAAGATTCGAGCTCAGTCAATTTCAAACTCGGTCAACTCCGAACTCGAGTTGAGTTTTGACCAAACAACTCACAAGCGACTTGATTCATTTGCACTCTTAAATTTGTTCAATAATATTGTCATTTTTTATTGTTTAGCCAACTTGAGTTTTGGCACTCAATTATTTTCATATACAAGAGGAAATTTCAATTTTATATTTTTCATTATTTTTTATTAAAATTTTTTTAAGGAGCTTGAAACATGATTTATATATGGAATAAATAAAATTGGAGCATTTAAAACAAAAATTATTTTAAAATATTTTTTCTTTTGTTTTCCCGCTCCTCAACTAAACAAGATGAATTAACAATAATATATTTCTTATTGTAACACAGTCTATTCTCGTATGGTAAATTTTGAATTAGTAAAAAGGGCTTTATAAGCTTGAACAAGTATCAACATTTTAGTATTCGATGCAGGGAAACAACTGTTTGTTATGAGGCCAGCAAAAACACTAATTCCTTTCTTATAGTCAAGGATGACAACATTTGGCCCGGACTGACGCAATGATTTATATAAGGATATTACTGTCAATAGATCTAGGATTGATTCTTAGATTATCTCAACTCCTCCTTACATATTATTACTAAGCAAAATTCTATATGATTTTTCTCCCTTATAAACAGTAGGGATCACTCTGGAGTCAACGAGATAACGATTTTATCTTTTACTGTTAAAGTATGACAACATTTGGCAGTGGCAAGCCAAGGCGTCGAACTCCCCCTAATCAAGCCTCTCATTTAGATCCGTCAAGATATCCAGGCGAAAGCCGCAGCAAGGGCCGGCCTTGCTAGACAAGGAGTGGTCATCAGCTATGGAAGTCTTACCCCATGCCAAAACATCAATTCACAATTTGACTTCTTGCAAATGGCGGGATACGCACCATTGACAAACTGTCGTGCGTAACTTGTAAGACATGCCCACTTTGTCAATAGATAGATGAGACATTGGACCACCACTTCTGCCATAAGTTCTTCGGGACGAGGTCAGGAATGGGCGGCATATAAGCCAACCGATGCCCGCGGCAACGACAAAGCTAACGGCTCCGCGGCAACAGCATACTCACCAAGACCTAGCACTTGGGGGTGTCATGCGCGGCGTTCTAAATTTGGCAAGTTCATAATAGATGTCAATATGAAGGTGTTACAAGCATTGATAGGATATTTAGGAAGGTCATGCGCATGTGTTTCGATTTTTGAGTGGCTATCATGTAAGTCTATGATAGACTTTTAATACAATTTACCTTTATAAAAAAACAAAAGGTTGACAACATTTGCCTCGAGACTATGATGTGATAATAAGAGGGAGATAGGACAGGCTCCTTAGGTAATAAGGATTCAAATATTATCTAAGGCACATTATATTCGGGGAGATTTTAAAACTTATGATTATGAACCGTCAGTTAAAATCCATCTGCACTTTCCGATTTGTCACCGATAAAAAATTTGCATGAGGTGAAACCAAAACAAAAACAAATATCAGAATATGAGATCATCATAAATTGAAGACAACGCTTGAAGCTCATGAAGTATGTTGATAAACATCATCATATTCCACCTGTAAAATTTCTCACCCATTCAGAAGTGTTCTGCAACTCTCTAAAGAAGAGAGGGGATGCCATTGTCAAGTTTACAAGGGCATAAAGAATACAGACTTGAAACGCCACTGCAACTCGGACAAAAATTCTGGCAGCATTGTGAAGATAAACAATTCAAATAAGTGGCTAAATCTTTTTCTTTTTTCCGGAAATCATGAAGTAGCTTCTACAAGTGCACAATGCCTGACATCCATGGCACGACAATGGGTGCATTGTGGTGATTGTTCCGGTATGACTCCGAGTACTTGTCTTTGAAATTCAATCGAGGTGTATCAGCCTGCATTTGCCAAGATTATTAAAGAAAAGAAAGAAGATGCACATGTACATTAAGTGATTGAGCAAGTTAAATCATGTAGGGAAGAGACTTGTGCCCATGTACTTTGCCAAAATCATTAAGAAAAGAAAATATTGTGACAGCCCAATTTAATCTCATAGTCGGTTGTGGTTTATAAGTTAAGATGAGTGAGTGTCAATTGTATTAAGCTTAAATATTTTAGGCCAATGGTTGGCCTTGTCAAGTTAATAGATCAGTCTTCACGAAGGTTGTGACTTCTTGCATGTTGTGACAAAGATTCAGCTTCAAGTATGTCGAGCACATTTTGCAGTTAATAGAAGAAGAGAATGATTGATCTTTGGAACAAACACATCATACTACCTGGAGTTAGCCAAATGCATGATTTACAGGCATTTAATTTTGTAGAGAAAACATAATCAGTAGAACAAGAACTAGTGGATCGTTTTTTAAGGTTTCTAATAGAATTTTTTTTATAACTACTTTCAGTAATTGACTTTACCTCGTTAAAATGAGGTATTTTTCACTTAGATAAACTTGTAGTTTCTCATTTTATTATCAATATCAGCTACATAACAATGGCTGAGCACAAATACAGATAAATCTTTCTTTTTATATTCCATAATCCACATTGAAAAAAAAAACTCTTCAAAACAGGTAATGTTTCATGTCTATCCTATTGAAAGTTGCTTACTAAAGAACCATTATCTTTTAAGGTGAGCATTTCAATATGATGAGCAGACCCCAATTTGTAGGTAAAGGTGTTGGGTTGAGGTCACTTTGCACTACTTGTTAGGAACACATGACCAAGAAACTATCACTATGACCAAACTCAACAAGGTCAATGCCTTGATCTACCATCTAGAGTTGCCATCAAAGATACAAGTCATTCTTACAAAGCCACACGACAGAAGCTAATACAGTATACAAATGCACATGAATTTCTAAAAAAAAGTAACATTAATTATATTAACAACAATGCATACATCACAAGACATATAATGTAATATTTCAACTGAATCACTTGAACAATATTTTCGTCAAACTAACAATTAAATTAGCATGCCTAACCAAGACATAATTGCATAAAAGAAAATTGCATATAACTAAACAATACATTTAGCAAATAATATAATACAACATCTTAACCAACTCATAAGTCTATGAAAAACGTAGATGCTGAACAAAGAAATAATAACTACAACAGGACTTCTTTATTAGATATCAATCAGCATCTCTAGTTGGGAGGACTGTTTGAATTGTTGATAGCCAAGTGGAAGGTATCCATGCATTAACTATTCATGTGGATGAGGGGCTCTTAGACCTCAAGCCAAGATTGTGACCTCTTTAAGGGTCATTTGAAGGCCCCGAAGGAGGGTGAATTCCTCCTTATAGGGGATGAGATATCAGGCCTATAAGATATCAGGCATTGACAAAAATAGGAATTCTCTCAACCCCAACAATGTTCTTTTGTTTATTTTCATTGTTACCTAGCATGATTATGGCATGCTTACTTTGGCCAATTCACATTCACCTCATCCTTAAAATGTTTCCTATGTTTATATGTGTTCTCTACTTGAACTGACTTTCAAATAATAAGAGATGAATCATTTCTTCAGTTACCACAGGAATAATCTGAAATTTAGCAGCAATTTAAGATGGTGATATGTGCAAAAATGAAAATTATGATACCTGCTTCAGCCAGCATTCCTGATGCTTGTGTTCATATATATCTGGTGAATAGCACCCAAATTCTGATGGGCAGTAAACCCATATATTGCATTTCATTCCCCCTGGCTTTGTGCGTTTTGCCTGATCTAAGCAAGCCTGACAACAATCTGCTGCACTTTCTTTATGGTGGGTAAGACCCCATCTAACAGCAGCTCCATCATAATCAGTATGAAGTTCAGCATGGCATTCAGGAGGAATTGGTCGACCAGGAATTATCTCTTTTACATAAAGATGCATTATAGAATTCATGAATTAGTTCCTCCAGATTGGTTTAAATGAAGTACTATATTTATACAACATAACTAGGAAAGATCATGAGACGATTATCAACTAAATTTTCACAATCATCACATAACAGAAAAGGTCAATGCTCAACAAATTATTAAAGATTTGAAGTAAATAAATTTACCAAAATCTGGTTCGTCTTTGGGTTTATCATCATGCTGAGTGTTGATAATATTAGTTGGAATCCAAAGTCCAATTCCTTCCATTAGAAGAGGCCAATTAGTCTCCAGTGCTTGTTTCAGCATCTCTACAAACCCCAGCAGTGAATTCAAGAACAATCATCAAGGTTGTGAAATAACATAAATGCACAGGCAAACGAAGAATACTTGCTTCCCTAAAAGGGATGCTTGAATTTGAAGGTTTTGAGTTTGTTGCTTTTCGAACTTCTTCAAGCTTCTGGACACGCCATATATTCACTGCAGCTGCTCAAAAGTCAAAACAACTAACATGTCAAACTAGAACTGTTAGACCCTCCAGCTGAAGTTTATTTTTCAAATAATAGCGTCCTTTAGCACGTAAATTTCCAGGCAGTGTGTGAAACCAGGATGTAAACAGCCATTGGCATCCACTCAACCAATAATTTCTTTTGTTGCCAAGATTGAGCATAGTTACTTTGTTAAAGAACCTAAAGACTACAGAAATCAAAATATAATGTTATTTACTTATTTTTGCCTTGAAAGCATATTTTGTATTGGCGATCTCCTTCCTGAAACAAAAGAAGAATTGTACACAATTACATCCATACATTCATAATTTACATACTTCTTCCCTTTGCACATTTATTATTATCAACAAGATGTCATTTTCTAAATTGACAGAATACTAGAGCGCAAATGAAAACTGTAAAACAGTGTAACAAATATTGAACAAAAAATCATCTCATTATTCAAATGACCAAGTGGCATTACTAAAATACGCAGAAAATCGAATCAAAGGTCTTTATCATGATCGAACAATGAAATCATTGTCCAGAAAGCTAGGTTCATAGTTGCCAATAAGAACTTTTGGTTACCCAAAATAAACTGTAATGTCAGAAATGTTAAAAATATGAAACAGAAAAACAGCAAGCAACTCCTGAAACATATTCTAACTATAATTTGAAAGTCATGCTACTGAAAGAAACACTTGCTTCATCTGTACCAACCAAAGGGAAACTATCAGTCTAACATCGTATAAAAATAGAGCAGTTAGGGGGAGGACAGGATTATGTTGAAGTTCAAAGTAGCTAAAGAATCAGAGCTAGTGTTATTGGATCTAGAAGTATAAAGTTGAACTTAACTAAAGTCTGGACTGAAATTTTGAAACAGGAAGTCCATAAGAATTTTAGAACGTATTGAAATATCAAAACAACCAATTTCTTAAAGATATCATTTTCTAATCCTGTGACCTTAGCTCACCAACGTCCCAACGATCAAGCTATCTATGCATGAACGTATGATCCAACTTGGTGAACAAATTCATGAAAATAACTGATCAACAAGCTCAAATAAACATCAACAGGATAACCAACCCTGTTGTTCCGTCACGTTAGTATTGTCGACACCTTGCAGCATCTGCAGAATCTCGCTGGCCAACTTATGCATCACCAGTTGTGACAACTGAATACGCCCCTTTTTCTCTTCTCTGGATAACTTCATTCTGAGCATCCTCGCCTACTCAAGTCCAATGAAACGGGAAGTTCCACCAGTTAAATCCTCAATCCCAAACCGTGTGTTAAAGAACAGAAATCAAGCCTGCGCGCTTACCGCATTAACGAGAGCCAAAGGCCCCATTTCTCTTCGTATCCGGATCGATTCTTCCATTTTCTTTGTCTGATCTGCAACAACAAAAAAGATTCAATTTTATTTTTAAAATTACCGGAAAAAAGTCAACATATGTATACCGCAACAAGAAAAGGTTGATCTTTGTACCGGCGAGATAATTTCGGTTGAGCCCAGACGAAGGGCGGAAGAAGAAGGAAGTGTAGAACGAATGAATCACGAGGAGCGCGGCAACCAGATTAACGCAGCAAATCACAAAGGTGATCCGCTTGAAGGAACAGCAGCATCTGCCGCTTCCGCCCCTCAACCACTCAACCGCGCTGACCCTCGCCATAATCCTGTCGTCGCATTCGCATCAACCGTGGTTTCATGGCATCATCTCCGGACCTCTGCCACGCTGGACTTGGCCGGACCTTGTATGGGGTTTCGCGGGGATGGAAATTCACAGCCGGTGTCCACGGACGAGGAGGATGTTGATGCCAAATAAAAAAGCTAAGATTTCCGGATGGTCACCGGCCTTCGCCTTAGGAACGGTGGAAGGGGAGAAGAGACTCCAGCAAAAGAAAGAAGAAACTCACATCAACCCCCAACATTAGGCATATTAAGAGAAAACTAAACATATTAGGTAGATACTTTTTCTATTTACTTCTTTAAACTTGTCATTTTTTCTCTCAAACATTTAATGTTACTATTTTATCCAAAATTATTAATAATAGGATTGCTAATTCATTAATTAAAGGTTAATCAATTATTCTACTTTACATCATGTCTTACTCTCAATGTATAAATATATAGATACAGATATAAATATATTGTTACTAGATATACAAAATATGTAAAAAAAAATATTATTTGACTAATTAACATAGTCTTAATTAGCTAAACTTATGATTATTATATGAAAATTGAAATAAATCACCTTAAAAAAAACCATATAACTTCGTCTGGCGTCCTCCATCTTCTGCTTCTAAGTTCAGGCTGAGATTCTCACAGATGACACCAATTTGATCCTGCCCTGAAGCTGAGTAGATGGCAACCGGGAAACAACGCTGAGGTGGTTCTTCGTCTTCGCTGATGCTCTCCTGCTCCTGCAACCACAAGTCGTTAGTGCCAAGCCGGGAGGGAATTCCCGACGACGGCCCTCCGACGCTCAAGTGGTGGATGCGCCCTCGGCGTACAACGTAATCTTGGGTTGGCCGGCCCTCAACGAGTTTCAGGCCGTAGTGTCAACATATTGCCAAAAGATCAAATTCCCTGTGGGGAACCTGGTGGGCGAGGTTCGAGAAGACCAGGTGGCGGCTCGGCATTGTTACGTTAAAATGGTCAAGTCAAAAGTTAAAGTGGCCAGCAAATGCCCCCGGTTGGAGGTGAACACCATCAGAGAGAAGCCTCCCACACTGGTGTACGACAATAAGGAGGAGGTGCAAATACACCCGAGCCGACCGGAGGCCAATACTTTCATAGCATCCGATCTCCAAGACCATCAAAAGGAGGAGCTGATCGTCTGCCTTCGAAGGAACCACGACGTGTTCGCCTGGTCGACACACGAGTTGCCCGGAGTCGACCCGAGCATGGCACAACATGAGTTGCACGTCCGCCCAGACGCTCGACCAGTCAAGCAGAGGAAGCGAGACTTCAGCGCCGAGCAGGATTTGATCATCCGGACCGAGGTCGACAAGCTCCTGGAGGTCGGGCACATCAGGGAAATTCAATTTCCAACTTGGCTCGCCAACGTGGTATTGGTCTCTAAGTCAGGTAATAAATGACGAGTGTGTATTGATTTCAGGAATTTGAACAAGGTGTGCCCCATGGATTCCTACCCATTACCGCGGATCGATCAGATGGTGGACTCGACGGCCGGGTGCGAGCTGATTTGCATGCTCGACGCCTATCAGGGCTACCACCAGGTGCCCCTCGCGCGTAAAGATCAGGAAAAAGTCAGCTTCGTCACGGCTGATGGGACGTTCTGTTATGAGGTCATGTCGTTCGGGTTAAAGAACGTCGACGCCACCTATCAGCGGATGATGAACAAGGTATTCCGGAACCAGATCGGGCGGAACTTGGAGGTATATGTGGAAGACATCCTCATCAAGTCTCTCCAATCTGTCGACCTATGTGCAGACGTAGAAGAAACTTGCCAAACACTGAGAAAGTATGGAATCAAGCTCAACCCGATCAAGTGCCTGTTCGGCGCTAAGAGCGGACGTTTTCTAGGCTACATCGTGACCGAATGGGGGATTGAGGCGAACCCTGGCAAAATAAAGGCGCTCCAGGACATGCCACCACCCTGCAATTTAAAGGAGGTGCAGAGGCTGACCGGGAGGATCACGGCTTTATCAAGATTCATCTCCAAGTCATCCGACCGGAGCCTACCGTTCTTCAAGATTCTGCGGCGGGCAACCAAGTTCCGATGGGATGGCGAGTGTGACCAGGCCTTCGAGGAGCTCAAGCTATATCTCAGCTCCCTGCCCATCTTGGCCAAACCAATTGTGGGGGAGCCACTTTGGATTTATCTATCATCTACCCAGGATGCGATCGGATCGGCATTAGTCAGGCAAGAAGGGGGGATACAACAACCAGTGTATTTTTTAAGTCACATATTGAAAGATGTTGAGTCTCGCTACACTGGTCTCGAAAAGCTCGCATACACATTAATCCTCGCCGCTCGAAGGCTTTGGCCTTATTTCCTGGCCCACTCCATAATTGTGATAACCAATAGCGCCTTGGGTCGTGTTCTGCTCAACCCAGAAGCATCCGACCGACTGATCAAATGGACCACTGAGCTCAGTGAATTCGACATCCAATACCAACCCCGGTCGGCTATAAAAGCACAAGCATTGGCGGACTTCGTCACGGAAGTGCAAAACTTGGAGCCAGAGTCCTCGTGGATGGTTCGTCCGCTCGTCAGGGAAGCGGAATTGGCATTTTACTTATATCCCCGAGAGAAGATCGGATGCACCTATCCATCCGGCTGGATTACCGAGCCACCAACAACGAAACCGAGTACGAAGCGCTTATAGCCGGTCTACAAGCTACTTGGCACATTGGGGCCACCAAGGTACTCCTACACTCGGACTCGCAGTTAGCGACCCAGCAATTGAATGGAACTTTTGAGATCAATAGTACACGACTCCGGCTATATGTGGAAGCTTTCGAGAAGCTCAAGGTGAACTTCCAAGAGGTTAGCATCCACAAGATTCCCCGATCAAAAAACCAAACAGCAGATGAGCTGGCAAAACTGGCTAGTGCAATGACACCGATCATCGTCAGTCGCCCAATCGAGTAGGTCTCCCTAGTGGCGTATATTGACCGACCGGAAGGGATCTCATTTCTGAGGGATTGGAGGACATCCATCATCGAATTCCTCCAATCAGGAGTTCTACCGGAAAACCATACGAAAGTTAAGGAGGTGAGCCGCCCGATTCACGTTGGTGGGTGAGCAGTTGTATAAGAAGGCATTTTCACGCCCTCTGCTCAAATGTGTGGGTGTTGAAGATGCTGAATTCATCCTTCAAGAAGTACATCAAGGGGGGGGGCATCCAGGTGGACGGTCGCTGGCAAGCAAAGTTATCCTGGCGGGATACTTTTGGCCCACACTCCAAGAAGATGCAAACCGGGTGGTAGCCACTTGCTTGTCCTGTCAAAAGTATCACAATTTGACACACCGACCGACCGCTGAGATGAAAGTGTCCACTGTCACTTGCCCATTCGACAAATGGGGAATGGACATAGTCGGCCATTTTCCTATGGCGACTAGTCAAAGGAAGTTCTTGCTTGTAGCTGTGGATTATTTCTCGAAATAGGTGGAAGCCGATCCGCTAGCGAGGATAACAGAAAGTATGGTCAAGAAGTTTTTATGGCAGAACATTACATGCCGGTTCGGCATTCCCCGCCGACTCGTCTCGGACAATGGGAGACACTTCACGGGCCAAGAACTAAAGGAATGGTGCGAAGGTTATGGTATACATCAAGCTTTTACCTCTGTGGCCTACCCTCAAAGCAATGAACAGACTGAGGTCATCAACCGGGAAATCCTCATAGTACTACGCGCTCGGTTGGATCACCTGGGAGGCAGTTGGGTGGATGAACTACCCAGTGTGTTATGGGCGCTGCGAACGACCCCCAAAGAGGGAACCAGCTTCACGCCATTCCATTTGGTATATGGCGGAGAAGTTGTTGTCCCAGTAGAGATTGGGGTAGAGTCCGATCGGGTGCTTCACTACGACGAGGGAAATGATGAGAGGCGGTTGATGGAGCTCGACATGGTCGATGAGACTCGCGACAAAGCAGCCGCCCGACTGACAGCATATAGACAAAGGATGAGGCAAAACTACAACCGACGAGTAATCCCTAGATCTTTTCAGGTGGGCGACCTAGTCTAGAAGAGGGTCAAGCCGATCGGCGATGTCAAGAAGTTGGAAGCGCCATGGGTAGGCTCATTCAAAGTGTTGGAAAAGCTACGATCAGGCGCCTACTATTTGGAGGATGCTGAGGGAAGAAAGCTGGATCGACCATGGAGCGCGAACCACCTCCAACCCTATAGAGCCGGGTGAAGAGGTGCGCGAGTGAATTCATGTATCCTTTCGCTTGTATATCCTTGTTGATGCAGGAAGAAAACAGTTCAGAATCTCATTAATTCCCCATCTAACCCACGCATCATCGACTGTCGAGCGGCGATCTTAAACCCTCGCGTCATCGGCGGTCGAGCGGCGACCTTAAACCCTCGCGTCATCGGCGGTTGAGCGACGACCTTAAACCCTCGCGTCATCGATAGTCAAGCGGTGACCTTAAACCCTCGCACCACCTAAATCACCCCCAAATCGTCGACTAGATAAGCGGGTATCAAGGCGATCGCTTTGTCACATTTGGAAGACAAACGTAAAAACAGCAAAAAGAAGAATGTCAAAAAGAAGACGGGTCCCAACTCTGTCTAAAAACTTTAGGCCGATCGGATAAAGGCAAACAGAAAGTACAACCAAAAGACCCCCAAACAAGGCATACAAGAAGATGTCAACACTCATTCCAAGTAATCCAGAGCATCATCCGGAATGGAGTCGTTGAGCTAGTCACGGTCAATGATTGTACCTGCCAGATCGGCGGGCAAGTGCCCCTTCTTCTTGAGTTGGTCAAAAACGTTGTCAATGGCAAGTCCAAAAAGTCGAAGAATCCGGTCTACGAACTTGTTAACAAAGGTGTCAGATCGGATGTAAGCCACCTTCATCTCCTCAAAGCAGCTAGGCTCGCTTTCTTTATGCATCTCTAGGGCCGACCGGGCGCTCTCCAGGTCTGCCTTCACCACCGCAAGATCGGCATCCTTGTCAGACAACTGGCTCCTTAAAGTGGCTTCTTCGGACTCGCGGGCTTGCCGCTCGGACGCCAACAGGTCCTCTGCCTTCTTTAGCTCGTCCTCGGTCTGTTTCAGCTTCTGCTCAAGAGCCCGGGCTTCACATTCTTCTTTTCTAGATCATCAACGGCCCTTTGTTTGTGGTTAGTGGCGAGCGTGATCTTGCTCTCGAAGGTGGTAATCTCCTTTTGAGCCGGTCGATGTACTTGGCCTGCTCAGTACTCTTGCCCCACTCGGCAGCGAGCAGCTCTTCACTCTTGGCCAAGTCGGCTTGCAGTTGAGCCACCTGAGTGTCGTTCAGATAATGAGTGGTACCCGACTGGCCGGGAGCTTCCTTCAGCCGCCTCAGCTCATCCTCCACAAAGGCTAGTCTATGGCACATCGCCAACCGTCCACCCAAAACTGCAAAAATCAAAACCCGGAGTAGATCAGAGACAAGGCCAAACTAGTTGGTGTAAGATCTTATAGAAAAACTTACTCCAATAAGTTGCCTAGTATGGCTATCCGCTAGCACACCCGTGGGCACGGTCGCCGCTCGGGCGTGTGCGTCTTCCCACACCTCAGCCAAGTGGCCTCGAATGATGATCCGGTATTCAGTCTAACCTGCCGAGCCCCCTGGTGTTGAAAGCTCTTCGGTAGGAAGGTGGAGGGTTGCTGTAACGCGTCTCCGGCCGGTCGGGGCCGAATGGGAAGAAGCCGACCGGCCTGCGCGGGAGGAAGAGGGCGCAGGGTTGATGCTTGACCTTAGAATGCGACCCTGACCTGATAGGGGCGACAGGTTGGCGATTGGAGAGGCGACAAGAGGGTCGGAGGGTGTCCGGTCGAAGGAGATATTGGTAGTCTCTGACAATATCGGTCCGGAAGCGCCAGGCCAATCGGCGATCCTCACTGCTGAAGACGTGGAGCGAGCAGCTTTCTCCGCTCGACGCCTCTTACGTGTATTCTCAAGCGGCGCTTCCGATTGCGAGCCCTCTTTTGGAGCTAGCTGATCGGTAGGAAACTCGGCGATTGGCGCATCAGTCGCAGCTCCTTCGATAGACACCTGGCCTGACTCCCCACCGGCCTCCTAAATAAGCTCGCGCTCGGGGGGTATCTGCTCTGGAAGATCTTCCTGTTGAAATCCCTGCTCGGCCAAAACTTCGACCACTACTTTGTCGACTTTGACGCTGGTAAGTTTTGATTGCCCGACCAAGCGTGCCCTCATCATGATGTCGGCTGCAAAATAAAGAAAGAAATCAGTTAGACAAAGAGAAAAAAGCAAGTGAACAGTTTACCTAAGTCGATTGGCTCGGACGAGCTGATCGGGCTAAGGCCGAAGAGTGTCAGAACTCCTTCCTCCAGCAACTTGTGAATATTGAACTTCTGACCAGTCAACATGGAGGCAGCATGCAAGTAGGCCGGAGCACTTTTATAGCGGGACAGTGAAGGTTGAGGCCCCAACGAAAGTTGCCAAGTGGTTTGGAAGGAGGGCCGGTCGGGAAAATGAACAAAAAAGAAATATTCTCTCCAATATTTGTTGGAAGAGGGTACCCTGTCGAAAAATACCAGACCGGGGCGAGCTTGCAAGAGGAAGGTGTCTGGCTGATCGGAAAGCTTTGGGTAATAAAAATAGTGGAAAATCGAAGGGGTCAAAGGGATACGATGCAAGCGGAACAAGATAATTATCCCGCACAAAAGACAAAAGGAATTTGGGATTAATTGGGAAAGGGATAAATCAAAATATTTACAAACATCTACAATAAAGGGATGGAGGGGAAGCCGCAGGCCGGTAGCAAATTGGTCTCGGAAGAAGCAGACACAGCCTCTCGGCGGAACGGAAGGCCGATCGGTGGCTAACAGAACGTGGATCTCGTAGCTAGGAGGAAGTTTAAAGGTATTGGCGAGCATCATCCTCGTCAAACTTGGACTCCATAGTGTCGTACCAAGGACCCCGGGTAGACACGAAGGCTGCGATGTACCAGCCATGGTCGAAGGAATAACCGTGAAGAGTCAGGAAGAAATGAAGATAAAAGGGACAAAGGGTGGGACAAAGAGCTCGTCGGAGGAGAGTTGGAAAGGGTAGAACAGAAGAGGGGCACAGAAGAAAGTAATGGACTCGCCGGAGGCGGAAGCAGCGAGAGGAGCAGAAGGATTCGCCGAAGATCACTGAGGAAATCGCCGGAAACAAAAGCACTAAAGGAAGAAGGCGGCAGCGGCGAGCTTATAAACATCAAAGAAGCAAGGCTAAGCAGTCCAATCGGCGGCACGAACACCTAGAAACAAATATGGCCATTGAATTCAAACCGCCAAGGGTCTTGTCCCCCCCTGTCATCTCAAACATGCGTTGGCAGGCGCATGACACGCGGCGTATGCCTATGGGACGGTTGTCAGAAGAATTAAGGAAGCATGCTCAGCATTAATGCATCAGAATTGATGCGGGTTCCAAGGCAACGACTCTACAGGTTGAGCCAACAAGAGTAGTCGACTCATGGTCAGGCGATCCCTCATACTGGCCGATTGGCCTGCTGAAGGTCTCACCTCGTAAAGAAAACTTAGGCCGATCGGTGGGTCTCCCACAAAGAAGCATAGCCGACCAAAGCGCAAAACAGGGAGTAATATTTTCACACCATTTTGTCCAGTCAGTCGGACTTACAGCCTCCTTCGACTAGACTTAAAGGGGAGACATGTGATCCGGAGATGACCCAGGAGGGCCCACCTCCAAGAAAGTTCAGCGCTTTGGTAGACGTCAAAGTCAAGTTGTGGTCAACCGAGAGACTAGCCGATCAGAAGGCCCTTCGTCCCCGTCCGACCAAAAGAGTTCGAAGGAGGTTGGCTGAGCCTACAACACACCGAGGCAAGGGACACTCACGCCGATCGGCCCAGACATAGGCGCATGATGACAAAGAAGAGGTCGGTCGGACCGATTAAGGGGAGTCCAGCGAGGCAAAGGACACTCACGCCGATCGGCCCAGACGTAGGCGCATGAGGTCAAAGAAGAGGCTATTCGGACTGATCAAGGGGAATCCGACCAGACGGACAGCCGACAAATAAGATGGGGGATACGTGTCAACATCCTTCTGAGAGTCAGTGTCGCCGATTAATGGTGCGTATGGATAGAATCTCCTTTTGGGAGTCAGTTTCGTCGACTGACGGCGAGGAAGGACAGAGGATCGTACGGAAGAAGATCCCGCCGCCATGGCAGAGATACGTTTGTCCCGTTATGGTAAGATGTCAGGGATCCTTTCTCAATGTTAGCTTTTGGGGAAAGTTTGGGAATGCGCATCTGTTCGGGAAGCGTGCAGTCTACTCGCTGAAGCCCTATATAAGGAGAGGAGCAGTCCCCCCCCCCCAGGGGTACGCGCACACGTCTTCGGAAACCACCATTCACTTCTTCTTTGCTTCCTTTGTTTTCTTCGCTGGCCAGTGTGTGACTTGAGCATCGGAGGGTCGTCGTCGGGAATTCCCTCTCGGCTTGGCACTAACGACTTGTGGTTGCAGGAGCAAGAGAGAATCAGCGAAGACGAAGAGTCACCTCAATATTATTTTTCGATTGCCATCTACTCAGCTTCAGGACAGGATCATACCCTATTGTCATTTTAGCATGTGATACTTAGTATTTGAGTTTTTACTTGGTTAGTGCATTATCTATATATCAGATAAATAATTTGTTGTGATAAATATCAAAAATAATAAAATTTATGATAATATTGTCATAAAAAAAATTTATGTTACATGTTTTTTTTTTACATTTTTCATTCTTTTATTATATAAAAAATGATATATTAAACTTTACTTAATTTATAATGTTAATGTTATTTCCTAAAGAGAACAAATACAATTATTCATTGCCCCCGTCCATAACGGAATAAGGGCTACTTCTTCTTTCTCTTATTCTCCCCAAATTTAACCCTTCATCGATTCTTAGATGAGATCTGAATCCAATTCGATGGAGATCATGGATTTTGCTCTCCAGTCGATTCTCCCTCTTCACGAATCCAATGCAAAAGTTAATAACAATGATCTCCCCCATTGACCACCACCTTGGAGGCTTTGAAGGGCCTGAGCCAAATAGGTAAGTTCACGTTATATCTCATGTATCAATTTAACTGGAAGTTTGATCATTTTAATTTTTAATTGTTTTAATTAATATTTATCTGTTCGGATTATTTAATTTTTTAATAAAAATTTTATCGCTCGATTTGATTAAAAAATCAATTTGTTTGATTTTGACTTAAATGATTTTGTCAATTCAATATTATCAACCTATTGTTAACCCCTAAACACTCTTTTTAAACTCATTAGAAAGCTCCAAGGACATAACCGAATTAATCATCATATATTATATTTGTATAATTGAATAAGAGTTGAATCTTTACGAAACCGTGGAAATATCCTTCTAGTGGTCATGAGAATCGTCAGGATGATAAATTTTATGTTTTTACTAAAGTAATGTCAAATGAAAAATTAAAAATAAGTCATGCCTATACTTTTTTTCATTATTGTAAATATATATTCACAAAATTATATTTGAGAAATAAATTTATTTTATTTTATCACATAAGTTGCAATGTATTCAAACAACACCCTATTGCAACTTTTAAGCTCATACTTGTTATTTTTGTTTTTCTTTGGTTAATGCATTTTCTATACATGACAAATAGGTTATTGATAGAGGTGATTAAAAAATTGATTACACTGAATTAATCAACCTAATCTATCAAAGTTAAAAGTTCAATTTGGTTAATATAAAAATTCAATTATTTTTTAAATATCAATCATTTTGATCAAATCAGTCTATTTTAAAAATTCAAATTTAGTTACCCGAATTGAAATGATACAACTAAATTTAACAATACCAAAAAAATTTGAGATTTTAAAATTCATAATTACATAATTCTCTTCCCCTCCAATAAAAAACGAGATATTTTTTTAGTTTTCTCCTTTAAACTTGTCATTTTATCTCTCAAACATTTAACGTTGCTATTTCACACAAAAATATTAATAATTTAAAAATCTTCCAGCAATTTTAATTATTGCTTTGGTTGCAAGTAATATAACTTTGTGAGGTAAAATAGAAAACCTAAAACAATGCATATTTTGTTAATATAATTATGAGAAACTATTACCACTTATTTCATCGATTAAAAAGATAATTAATTTATGAAAACGTTTTTAATTGTGAGTGATACACTGAATAATATGACCCTGGAAGTAGATAAATAAAGAAAGTTGATTGATATGATGATTAAAGATAAAATGTGGTTAATATTCGGGATTAGTACGGTCATATGTTTTAGTCGAGTGATTTAGCCGATGGAAGCACTGATCCAATCAGATCCTGAATCTCTCAGGATCGATGAAATCTCGAGTTGTATAAGAGTCATTTAGAGCCGAATCTTCTTGATCACACGAGGTTAGTACGGGCATATGTCTCGGTCGAGTGATCTAACCGATCGAATCTATGATCTAGTCGGATATGTTAGGCATACGATCTGACTAAACTCTTCAGTCAAGCAGAGACTAAGTCCTCAAGAGGATCATCATTCCTTAGCCGATCCAACCCCATCGACGAACAGGTCCGATCTGATAATAGAGAGGACACGGTTGACCTACTATCAAAGTATGTTAATGGAACTCAAAGGGTACCCTCGAGAGGATTTAATGGCTAGCGCATAAGGTGTTGCTATCATGAGGTATGAGATTCAAATTTTGACATAGTCGAGGTAAATGTCCCCCTCATATGTTAGTGACTATTCTAAAGGTTAGTAGTCACCCGTGATTTACTTCCTCCGTATTAGTCTTGGGACAAATTAACGGGGACGCTAGAGGCGAGCGTATCCATCTTTTTACCACCATGTTAAATTGTTAATGACACTCAAAGCCTACTGTTCTTTTTTATCATCACTGCATTCTTTTTCCTCTCGATCACTCAAATGACTTAAGCATTATAGTATCTGTGTAGGGACCCTTTCTAACCCGATTATTAATATATAGAATCGCTCGATACCTTTTACTTTCAGTTCAAAATCTTTTTATAGTGAATATCGATGTCATCTGTCTAATGTATTATCTTCTCTGATCGATCGGATTAGTGAGATTTGTTATTCCAATATTGCACGTCAGAAAATTATTTTAAAATCTAAAATATTATATTTCCAAAATAATAATTGTGCTACTTTCCTAGATTACTTGTTATGGAATCAATCTCATCTGTTTCTAAAAGTTCACGTGAATTAGTTGGGAGTTAGTGTGTTGTCCTCTTCATGACATAATTAAGTTTTTAAAATATAATAAATATGGTTAAATAAACAATTTAATCTCCTCAACTTTTATTTTCTCCTAAGAATTTCAAAGCTTTAATTTCTTCGTTTTTTTAATCATTTTCACTCCAGCTACTTAACAAAAATATCATTGAATTTTATTAGAATTGAAAAATATCATATCATTACTCAGTGTATATATTTATATTTTTAATATTATCCCTATTCATGAATACATTTTATTAAATTAATTTAAATTTAACACACAATTTGGTGAGATAATATTTTGTTAATAATAATACATGATGCCAAGCAAATGGTGCTCAATTATTGATCAAGTTTTATTAATTAATTATCTTTGAATAATCTAATTGTACTTTAATTTTGAAATACCATACTCCATCAACAACCTCCTTTGCCAATTAATTAAAATTTAAAGATACAACCGAACCAGGAGTGTTCTGGTTATAACGTTATACACTATTTGACTCCCTCGCAGGCTCTTATCAATTAAGTGGTATTGTTCATCCAAAAATCTCTTCGGAAGCTTCTGATAAGGGGTCGTTTCGACGATGGTGTCGGTCACTATAAAAAGTTTACCCATACAGTTTTGTCCCCGTGTTTCTGGGCTGGCCGCCGCGTGTGCTTCCCGATTTACTCTGATGACAGGTGAAAAACTTCCGTGGGGTCGAACCGTTCATCCCAGAGATAATCAATGAGGTTAACTAGGATTATCATTTTTTAATTAAAATTTAAAGATTATTGTAGGTGCATTAGATAAGGAATTGTGATCCAAATAAATTAATTAGAATTTGGACGTGGATCCATGAGCAAACATTAGGTTCCAAATCAGTGCTTCAATTCCTTATAGGAGAAAGAGAGAAACACTCCCTACCATTTAACTTACCTTGACAATGATCTCAATATTAATTTTATTCTTATAACCCCAACTAATCGTGGCTTTGACTAGATTGTTCACTGTCACCATGACCTCATCCAATCTGGTTAGAGTCTTTGTTTAATTTGTTGCTCGCTCTCTCGCTCATGCTTTAATTTGGTTCGAAGGTTTTTCTGGCTGACGTAAATATCGTTTTTATGTGTTAGTAATTAGCCTAAAGGTGAGTAGTCATTTCTGATTTACCTCTATTTGATAGATGTTTGATGATTTTTTATTTTATTGGAGACATCTTCTAGTTTGTTGGAAGCGTCTTCCAACTTGTTGGAGGCGCCTTGTAATCCCGGATAAGATTTTTCAGGGATTATAAAAAAGTCTCTGGACCTAAAAATTAAGTATCAACTCTTGTATTCATTTCTTAGCTACTATCTGAGCATTCAATGAGTGTAAAAGGTTTCTCTGCCTTAATCGAAGGAGACTTTTAGAACTTTTTGTTTGTCTTGTATTGATAACCACTTAGGTTGTAAGTAAATAAATCTTATGTCTCTTCTTTAATTTTGTAGTTGTTTAATTTACTTGTTATAATTATACTGTTGCTACTAATCTGAATTGAAATATCGAGAAAAACACTTCGTTTTACAGACAATTCACCTCCTCTTGTCGGTCCTGATGCGCTAACAAGTGTATCAGAGCTCAACCGCCTTAGAAGAACTAACCGCCAACTGAAGCACCGAAATGATGGCCGAACCGACAATCTTCCCATCGAAGTTCGAGGGAGAATTTACGTCTTGGAAGAAATGTATGGAGATATTTTTCAAAACTAATTTTGAAATTCTGTTAATAATTAAATATGATTTTGTAGCTCTCAAAGACTCCCAATGAAATGAAAAGGAAGAATACCAATGGACCAAGAAGGAGCAAGCAGACTTCGTAGCGAACGGATGAGCCGAGTTCCACCTACTCAGCGTACTTCCACCCTAGGAAGTAAATCAGATCAGAGATTATGAATCAACAAAGGAACTTGGGAGAAGTTCCTGGAGTTGCACGAAGGAACTTCCGAAGCAAAGCTCGCGAGACGAGATATGCTCCAGAACTAAATAACAAACCTCCTGATGGAAGAAAGTGAAACAGTTGCACATCTGCACTCGAGGATCAAAGAACTCATCACCGGACTCACGAATCTCGGAAAAAAAGGTAACGAACTGAGATTCGTTAAGGTATGCTTTAAATACATTTCTTAGGACACCCGAGTGGACATCTATAGTCGACTCATTTTACATATCTAAAGACCTTGAGAAGCAAAAGGAAGCAGCATCATTCGTTAAGGTATGCTTTATTAACACAAAATGAAGAAGCATTATGGGTAAGGAAATTCAATAGATTTATTAAATCTAATAGAGCAAGTCGCAAACAAAAAGGACTTCAAAAGCAAAAGGAAGGTACGATACTACAACTGCTAAGGACAAGGACACATCAAGGACAACTACCCCAAACTAAAGAAGAGAGAGAAAGATAAGAGTAAAATGTTGGTGCAAGTTGCACCAGAATCAAACCTGAGTTTTGATATTCTCAAAGGTTCAAGTTAAGTCTTGTTATGATCTAACAAATTGATTGAGTGTGCAGGATGTTTACTCAACCGAGAAAGATCTAGTTGGAGGCTAGGAAGGAGAAATCTTAGCAGATCGTGGAACCTAGGTGCAAGTCCAAGAAGGTCGAGGGGACCCGATGCTTGGCGGTGTGATCGAGAGGTCTGGAGGACCGAAGATCAAATGTAAAAGTCCTGGGGAGCCGATCAAGGCTGAGTGAAAAGTCCAAACTAGATCTGGAGGATCTAAGTTTGGCAGGTAGGTTGAGGTAAACAACTGGAGGAGCGACAGTGAGGTCGGGTTCCCGAAGGTAACAACCTTAGGTCGTTGATCCAACTGAAGAAACCGGGAAGGTTTCAAAGTTGAGATCAAGACAGTTCTACTGTCTTACATTTTATTCTTGCTTTATATTATTGCTCTAACATCTGTTTTACAGGAAAGTTTTTCCGTAATACTGTGCTACAGGTTCGACTGGATCGGTCGATTGAACCAGAGGTTCGGTCGACCGAACAAAGCAAACTCAAAGCAGTAATTCAGTTCAGAACAGATCAGACCAGAGTCTAGTCAAAGCATGATCAATCGATCGAAAAGTAAGATCGGTCGACCGAACCAGGGTGACTCAGCAAAGGATAGATCATCAGCAGCGATCAGCAGGAAAGGAAAAAAGGTTGATCGGTCGACCGATCCAATCAATATTAATGCTGCAATAAATAGAGATCTCGGCTGATTTCAACGAACAAGGAAAAAGCTTGTTCGATCGACTGAAAGGCATGATCGGTCGACCGAACCATTGAAGGCCAGTTAATGCAGAATATTGAGCCAGCGTCAGACTCTAGCTGGAAGGGATCGGAGCTGGTTCGGTCGATCGAACAGAGGGATCGGTCGACCGAACATCCATCATACCTATAAATTAAGGCTCGAAGTAAGAGGTCGGATAGAACTTTCTGATCAACTTTTATGCTCTTCTGCAAGCTGCTCACGCTACACGTCGTCATCAAGTTTGCAAGCAACTTCATCCAACAGTGCCGACCGAGCTACGATTTACTACTTCTATTGTCGGTATATATTCTTTTAGTACTGCACTTAATTTCTATAAGATAGTAAGAGTGTTACTATCTTACATATTTGTACTTGTACGATTCACATCTTTCCGTGGATTTCGGAAAAAAGGATTATAGTGTTTTGCCCATTGGTGAGGTCAAAGACTGCGGGCCTTCGAGTAGGAGTCGAGCTAGGCTCCGAACGAAGTAAATGCTTTTGTCTCTCTTTATTTTCCGCTACTTAATTCTGACTTTAAAAGATAAAGAATAGTTTTAAAAAGACGAGATATTCACCCCCCCCCTCCCCCCTATCACACTACTCGATCTATCAATTGGTATCAGAGCCGGTTAGCTCTGAAATTTCTTAACCAATTTTCAAAACAATTTTTAAAACTTTTTTTATTTTCTTTTAGAAATATTTTTTTTCTTCTCTATTTTCTTCTCAAGCACTACTTATCCCAAGACGAAAGTCTTGGAAATATTTTTCTCTTAATTTTTTCTTGCAAGAATGATGAACTCGTATCAAGGAGGGTACAGTACTGTCCAACCTCCACTATTCAAAGGAGAAAATTTCAGTTATTGGAAGAATAGGATGGAGTGTTACTTGAAATCTGACATCGAGCTCTAGTTCACAGTTTTGAAAGGCTATACTCCCCCAACAAAGGACGGAACAACACTAGAACCAGACGAATGGACTCCCTAAATGATCAAGAAGGCACAACTGAATTACAAGACGATCAACACCATTTAGTGCGGGCTCACAATGGAGGAGTTGAACTGAGTAGGTCCCTACGACAACGCAAAAGAATTGTGGGACTCGTTAGTCAAGCTACACGAAGGAACTGACGACTCAAAGGTAAACAAACGAGATTTACTTTTAAATAATTTATTAAATATAAAAATATTTCCTGGAGAGACGTCCTCGCAACTACACGCTCGACCGAAGGACATACTTAACGACCTCCACCTGATCGGACACAACCTGGAAAACCGCGACATGATAAGGTATACTCTGAATGTTTTTCCAAGGAATGCTTTGTGGGCATCAATTGTAGATGCGTACAAAGTTTCTAAAGAACTTTCAATTCTTAAGTTAGACGAATTATTTTGTGAATTGGAATTACACGAACAGTCTAACATAAGCCATGTCGAGAAAGGTGTAGCGTTGTATGCAGGTCCAAGAAAGGAGACAAAATCAAAAACCAAGATCGAGTCTGAAGGCGAGACAGACTCTGACTCAACAAATGAAGAAGAGTTGCTGAACATGGTGCAGAGACTTCTGACAAAGAAGAAGTTCAGAAGAAATATCAAGAAGACTCCACTCAACCAGACCCAAAACAAATCTGAAGTGATTTTTTACAGGTGCAACAAAAAAGTACATTTCAAAATCGATTGCCCGAATCAGAAGGAAGAAAAACCCAAATCGACAAGACGAAAGAAGGCTCTTCAAGCGACATGGGATGAGACTTCTTCCGGCGAATCTGACGCGGAGCAAACGAAGCACTCGAGTCATCTTGCATGTATGGCAAGAAACGAAGATTCCGGCTCTGAGTCCGACAAAGAGTACGAATCCGAGATCAACATCGAGTCCGACAAAAGTAACGGATCAGAAGATCCAAATATGGTAACAATTTATTCCAAGTCTAATTTACTTAAAGTAGTTAAATGTTTGTTTAAAAAATTATCGAAATCTGAAAAACAAAATAACTTGTTACTTAAGGAAATAGACGACCTTAAGCAACAAGTTAACTTAAGTTACTCGACTAACCAAGTTCAAATCGGAACTTCAACTCAAGTTGAAAAGCTTGAGGAAGAAAATTTCGATTTGAAAGGTCAAGTCGAGCGACTCAAGAAAATGTTGGAAAAGTTTGAATTGGGATCCAAGTGTCTAAATATGGTACTTGGATCGCAACGAGCCGTGTACAACAAATCAGGACTCGGTTACAAACCCAAACAAACAAACAAATCATACTTATCTCTAATCAGTCAAAATGTTAGAAGTCAAGTCTAAGCATGGGTTCAAACAAAACTTTTAACCAAACAAATTGAACCAAATCTATACTTGGTCCCTAAGAGTCAAATCCATTACTTAGATAGACCGTATCTAAGCTATGACTCAGGGGGAGCAAGTAGAAAAATAATATAACCAACTTGATTAACCAAACTCAACACTTAGGATTAGGTTTATTTTCTGCTTAGAATGGTTAGATGAAAAAGGTTTACCAAACCCTACAACATAGCATCGGAATGGATTGAGATGATAGTACGTCAAGGAAACTTTGTCGAAGGCATGTCTAGGCTGAATATGGAATTCTACCTGGTGCACTAGACTTAGTGGATTTGACCGAAGCTACCCTAGTCAAACATGGGCTAGTTAGACCAAAATTTAGTATTAAGTTTTTTGGGCGAGAACAGTTTGGAAAGTCTTCAGCAAGTGGTCCACTGTTGATACACAAGAAGGTCATATGCCTCACCACTGATTAACCCTAATTATCAAACCTAATTAAATTCAAACCTAATTAAATTTCAAACCTAATTAATTATCAAACCTAATTAAATTTCAAACCTAATTAAATTCCATACCTAAATATTTTTAAAAAAAAACTTATTAAAAATTATTTTTAAAAAACTTATTAAAAATTATTTTAAAAAACTTATTAAAAATTATTTTAAAAACTTATTAAAAATTATTTTAAAAAACTTATTAAAAATTATTTTAAAAACCTTATTAAAAATTATTTTAAAAAACTTATTAAAAATTATTTTAAAAATTTTAAAAATCATTTTAAAAACTTATTAAAAATTATTTTAAAAATTTTAAAAATCATTTTAAATAAAAACTTATTAAAAATTATTTTAAAAACTTAAAACTTAATTATTTTAAAACTATTAAACTTAATTTAAAAAAATTATTGTTTAAAAATAATTTAAATTAAATTTAAAAATTATTTTTAAAAAACTTTATTAAAAATTTTAAAACTTAATTAAAAACCTTTTTTTACTTAATTATCTTAAATCTTCATTAAGAACGTTTTCAACTTGATTAAAATTCATTAAATTTTTAATAACTTAATTAATGGTATTAATTCAAAAATTTAAACCCTGATTATAGCGTTGATTAAATTAATCGGTCGACCGATAAATGTTTCGGTCGACCGAACAATTTATGATCTGCCTATTTCTCTATGTTGGAAATCGAAAAGTCATTGATCTTTACTTTATCGGTTGACTGATACGGGTTTTCGGTCAATCGAACCTCTACCATGTTGCGTGAGATACCTTCGAATTTATTGGATCGGTCGACCGATCCGCTTATCGATCGACCGATAAAGCTCTATAAACACCCACAGAACCTCGAGTTCTTCATTCAAACGTCTCTTCCTATTCTTCACATCTCCGGTGATCTATCGAAATTCTGCGTTCACAAACCATGCCTCGGTATGATTTAAGGTTTAGTCTTTTCTTATCGCACATTTACTTATTGTTTTCTCTTTTCCTTTTGGTGAAAAACTGCGTAAACTTGGCCAAAAGGAGGCTAGTTCCTCCAATCCTAGCCAGGACCCTAGGTTCTCCACATAAGACTTGCATCAATCTTTTTCTAACAAAACTTTTTTAATTGTGGGTACTAGATGTCATTTTATCAAACCTACTGTCCTGAAATCGTTGACATAATCCATCATTACTCATTAGACAGTCTGGTTCTCTGTAGACATGCTTATAATCCAACCCTTTGTACTGAATTTTATCATAATTTATGTGAAATTGATGCCTATCATTTTAAAACGAGAGTTGCGTCGAGGGATATGATGTTTGATTTTAATGTATTCTCTCAATTTTTATGCATGTGTCCCTCGACTACACGTGTCTTCCCTTATCCATCATATCCTGCTACTTTGCCTGACCCGTTCTCTCATCTAACACTAGACCTCATGTATGCTGAATTCTTCCAAGGTCGTCGACCAAAGAAAATGTCTTCGATCGGTTCCATTAAGCCCGAATGACAATGCCTTATACAAAATGGTCATCTCATACATTCATCCTCTTTCATCTAGAGATCAAGCAGTTCTACGACCTGTTCATCTTTTTCTAATGTATGTCCTTAAGCATAAACTGGATATAGATTTTGGTTATTGGGGTTTTAAATCCATAATTTACTACTCTGGCTATAGTACCTCGTTTAAGGTACATATGATTCATTATCATATCCTTACAGCTTTCATAGCCCTATTGGTGTCCGATTTTGACCTCATTGGTGTACGACAAATGTCTTTGGCTGGGGTTAAGGCTAGTTCTCAGGGTCTGGTTTACAAGCGTACTCATCGTTTCGACTCTCTTCAGACGATGTTTCAGGATCAGCTGACAGATTTTCGTCAGGATATTACTCGACGAGTAGAGACGTTGGAGGCACAGCAGACTAGGATGTTTAGCTATTTTCGAGCTGCCCATGATCCTCCACCTCCTGATATCTGACTCTTTATATGTTTTTCAGGACTAGTGTGACCTATCAGACTTATGTATTTGAACCTTGTACTAAAATATGTATTTTTGGTTACTTATTCTTGCATACTTGTTAGGGATGTGCTTTATAGAATAGTTTTTCGTTTATTTTGAAAATTATTACTTAGTTTATTTTTCAAAATTTTATTTTTATAAAAATCCCTCTTTCAAAATTTTGATTTTCAAAAACTCTTAATTTTCTGGAGTAGCCTAGGTCTTACTGTAGAATTACATGATCCTATAGTCCTAGGAGCCAGCATCTCACAAGCACAGTAGGATCCCTTTTTTGATAACTTAGAATGGGTGAGATACTTAGGACTTCGCCCTAGATTTCAGATGCTTATGTCAGTGCATTGCTATAAATCTGAGCTTTAAAACAACATACATGAATCAATTTGAGTTAACTAGCTAGTAAAAACCTAGTTAGTACTAAATACTCAAATTGACCAACCTGAGTCTCTTGCTACTATCTTGTGGTAGTTAGCTATGTAAAAAGGTTGGACATTTCATCATAAGGACTTTTTTCCTTAGTCTTTTTGTCCATGCTTGGACTTTTAGGTTGTTATCAATTCTAGGGGGAGCCTTGAACTATGCATTTTTCAAAAAAAATTTCCTAATTTTTATTTTTATTTTTCAAATTATTTATATTTTTACACTTAGTAAAATTCTTTCATATTTTTCGACTTTTAAAAGTGTTCAAAATTATTTTTGAAAATCTTTTTCAAATTTTTTTTAAACATTTTACATTGAAAGTTGGGTTTAGAAATTTTAACTTAATAAAATTATTTTACTGGTAAAACTTTACTCTCTTCAAAAATATTTTTACTTAGGAATACTTTTCAAAAATTGGTTTCTTTAATATTATTTTTACCTTAGTAAAAATTTCTCTTTTTCAAAATTTTTTTAACTTAGGAAAATTATTTTTTCAAAATTATTTTATATTTTTAACTTAGTAAAATTTTCAAAATTATTTTATATTATATCAAAATTACCTTTTCATTTTCATGTATTTTTTTGAGCACTTAGTTAAAATTGTTATACATTTCAACCCTTTTTGGTTTGTTGGTCTTCCCCTGTTTTTGATGTGTGTCAAAGGGGGAGAGATAATGAATTTAGGGGGAGTTGTTTAACTCAGCAGGAGAATTTAAAAATCAAATTGCTTGTTTATTTATTTGTTGCATATTTTTAACTTAACTTTGAACCTTAGTTGCCAAACATCAAAAAGGGGGAGATTGTTGATGCAAGTTGCACCAGAATCAAACCTAAGTTTTGATGTTGTCAAAGGTTCAAGTTAAGTTTTGTTATGATCTAACAAGTTGACTAAGTGTGCAAGATGTTTATTCAACCGAGAAAGACCTAGTTGGAGGCTAGGCAGGAGAAATCTTAACAGATCGTGGAACCCAGATGCAAGTCCAAGAAGGTCGAGGGGACCCGACGCTTGGCGGTGTGATTGAGAGGTCTGGAGGACCGAAGATCAAAAGGAAAAGTCTTGGGGGGCCGATCAAGGCTGAGTGAAAAGTCCAAACTAGATCTGGAGGATCTAAGTTTGGCAGGTAGGTTGAGGTAAACAACTAGAGGAGCGACAGTGAGATCGGGTTCCCGAAGGGAACAACCTTAGGTCGCTGATCCAACTGAAGAAACCGGGAAGGTTTCAAAGTTGAGATCAAGACAGTTCTACTGTCTTACATTTTATTCCTGCTTTATATTATTGCTCTAACATCTGTTTTGCAGGAAAGTTTTTTCGTAACACTGTGTTGCAGGTTCGACTGGATCGATCGACTGAACCAGAGGTTCGGTTGACCGAACAAAGCAAACTCAAAGCAGTAATTCAGTTCAGAACAGATCAGACCAGAGTCTGGTCAAAGCATGATCAGTCGACTGAACCAGGGTGACTCAGCAAAGGATAGATCATCAGCAGAGATCGGCAGGAAAGGAAAAAAGGCTGATCGGTCGACCGAACCAGAGGACCGGTCGACCGATCCAATCAATATTAATGCTTCAATAAATAGAGATCTCGGCTGATTTCAACGAACAAGGAAAAAGCTTGTTCGATCGACAGAAAGGCATGATCGGTTGACCGAACCATTGAAGGCCAGTTAATGCAGAATATTGAGCCAGCGTCAGACTCCTGCTGGAAGGGATTAGAGCTGATTCGGTCGACCGAACAGAGGGATCGATCGACCGAACATCCATCATACCTATAAATTGAGGCTCGAAGTCAGAAGCCGGACAGAACTTTCTGATCAACTCTTGTGCTCTTCTACAAGCTGCTCACGCTACACGTCATCATCAAGTTTGCAAGCGACTTCATCCAACAGTGCCGACCGAGCTACGATTTACTACTTCTATTGTCGGTATATATTTTTTTAGTACTGCACTTAATTTCTGTAAGATAGTAGGAGTGTTACTATCTTACATATTTGTACTTGTACGATTCACTTATTTCCGAGGATTTCGGAAAGAAGGATTCTAGTGCTTTGCCCATCGGTGCAGTCAAGGACCGCGGGCCTTCGAGTATGAGTCGAGCTAGGCTCCGAATGAAGTAAACGCTTTTGTCTCTCTTTATTTTCCGCTGCTTAATTCTGACTTTAAAAGATAAAGAATAGTTTTAAAAAGACGCGATATTCACCCCCCTCTATCGCACTACTCGATCTATCATAAAAGATCTACAAGATCGAAGCACAAGAATCTGAAGGTAACTTGGGATGAGTCATCGTCCTCTAAGTCCGAGATCGAGGCCTACGCCGGACTAGCTTTAATGGCAGATCACCAAAGGGATATTGAAAGTTCCTCAGAGATGAGCATCGACGAAGAGGGAGGATCCTCTGAATAAAGCAGCGATGAAGGGGGAGCATCAAAACATAAGATAATGAGGTACGCGCCTTATCTCCTGAAAAATTATTTCAATTTATTAATGTACTTTTTAAGGATTTAGTAAATCTAGAAAAAGAAAATGGTAAGTTAAAATTAAACTTAGCAAAGTTTCCCCTAGAAATGTATGATTACTTAGCAAAGTTAAAATTTAAATTACAGACAGCTAAGTTGGTATATCAGGAACCATAGGAATCAAATTAGAAAAATCTCCAAAAATCATGTACCCCTAAATTTTTAGTAAATCCAGTAGGAAGAAACCTATACTGGGTTCCAAGATCATGCTTAGATTAAATTGTTATAATCCATTCAGTATACTCAAAAAGAAAATTAAATATTTCTTTTCATTAAGAGGTTTTGTCTAGAAGTGATTGTTGTTCCAATATCCAAGAAGGTCTAGTGTCTCACCACAACCTGAAAGTCAATTACTGAAATGAATGTTTAATTGTCTAAACTATTAAAAGGTTAACTGTTATAAATTTGTTTTTAAACATTTTAAACACTTCTTCAAACTATTCATGAATGTTTACCTAAATTTTTTCCCCAAATTTGTGTAACACTTTATTGTATTTTTCTTTTTTTTTTATGTGATTAAAGAGAGAGATAAGTAAAAGTTGAGGGAGATTAAGGGGGAGTTAGGTTTTTTTTTTTTATTTTGAATTTTACAACTAATTTGTTTATCATCATGTTATATATTATGCTATGTTTTTTTAAACCCTAACTTGAACTTGGGTTGATGCACATCAAAAAGGAAGAGATTGTTGGTACCCCGTGGTAGTTTTGATGTGATCAACCAAGTTAAGTTAGATCCTATGTATTTGATCTTTGTGTCTAAGTGTGCAGGAGCTTAAGAATACAAAAAGTCGAGCGGAAGACATAGCTAGCGAGAAGAATGGCACGGGAAGAGAGTCGACGGGTTCGGTGCATCCGAGAGATGAGGTGTTGCAAAAGAGTACACCGGCAGACAAGAAGGACGCATGCGGTTGTCCGAGGGACGAGAAGCCAGGGAGGAAGATTACTTGAGGAGAAGGTCAGAAAATAGGTTCGGGAGAGCTCTATTCTAGTTGGCCGAAATCACCAAAGCGAGCGGAGAGCGGAGCAATGGAAGAGACAAAGGAGAAGACTTGGAGCTCAGTAGTAGCTGGTGAAGGGTCCTTCAAGTGAATTAAAGGTGCCCTCGCACCCTTCTGGTTAAAGGCGCCTTCAAATACTTGAAGACGCCTTCAAGTACTTAAAGACACCTTCAAGCCTTTATGGAAGGCGCCTTCATTCACTTGAAGGCGCCTTCAACCCTTCATGGAAGACGCCGTCAATCACTTGAAGGCGCATTCGATTGGGCAAAATTGTCATTGGCAAAGGATAAAATTTTATCCTTTCTTGCCTTGCTGGAGGCGCCTTCCAGCATATTGGAGGCGCCTTCCAGCTCCTGATAAGATTTTCCAAGGGCTATAGAAAAACCCCTGGACCTAGGAATTAAGTTGCAACTCTTGTATTTATTTCCTAGCAACTGTTTGAGCATTAAACGAATGTAAGAGGCTTCTCCGCCTTCATCGAATGAGACTTTTAGAGTTTTTCATTTATCTTGGATTAACAATCACGTAGATTGTAACCAAATAAATCTGTATCTCTTCTTTCATTTTTGTAGTTGTTTAATTTACTTGTTATAATTATACTGTTGCTACAAATCTGAGTTGAAAGATCGAGAAAGACATTTCATTTTACGGGCAATTCATCTCCTCTTACTGGCCCCACTGCGCCAACAGATATTAGTGACTTGAAATCCATAGTCATGGGAGGAATGATATATCATTTAAGAAAAACCCTATTATATCTTGAAAATCAAGTAAAATAATTAATTTGATGATGATGCATAATGTACCGAATTAATTAGGATATAGGCTAGATGAAAAGATTAAATTATACCGTAATTGATTCAGGGTGATTTATAGTTCAAGATTAATATTAATTTTATCATATTAGATGATTAAAAATTATTAATAGATGATTATCTTAATTTGTATATGAATTTATACTACTGTAATGTATAAAATCTAAAGAATTGCACATATAGCATATAGACACCGTATACTCTATTGTGGGGTGAGTCATGACTTTCCAGAGACTTCAGCTTCTTTGTTTGGGAAAAATGAGATGGACTTTGGTTATTAATTAGGTCTTCAACTACTTTGAACTTTAATGACCTTTTCTCGTCATTAATTGATGCCAAATCATCACAACCTAAAATCTGTGTCGAATTAACTGCTATCTTCTGTAACCTAATCTAACTGCCATTTTTCCAAGTGTGCTTCTCATTCCATGATTGCAATAACCAAAATTCTATTTAAAATAGTGGTAAGATTTATTGCTCGGAGTGCTTTATATGATGCTACTAAACTTGGTTCGAGAAATTGATGGGGTCCTAGAATCAGAGTTTTACTTCTTCTTCTTTTTCCAGAGTTTTAGCCATACATATGCGGATAAAAGGGGATTTTATTTGATTTGCAAAAATGGAAGGAAAAGGAAAGTAAGCAATTCAGAAGAGGAAAACTATAATTTTTTTTTGTTGGAAAACAAATACAGTTGTAGTTGTATTCTAGCACTATATATGATTCTGGACTTGTTCATCAAGGCTTTTTAAGTTACTGATTTTGGTTTTATTGGTCAATTGCAGATCTACTTGTGTAAACACAGCACCAAAACTCGTGTTATTGTTTGCTTTAACTGTATTCTCTATTGTTCTCCAGGTAGATACCTGCTTGTGTGGTGGTTGCTTTGATGGGCTTAGTTGTCGATATTCCACTTTACACTGCTATTGCATTGGTAAAAAGCCCCTACATGTTATTCAAAGACTGGCAGAGGCTACTGCAGGATCTTATAAGTCGGGAAGGGCCATTTATTGAGACAGCTTGTGTCCCTATTGCTGGTCTTGCTATTCTACTTTGGCCTTTAGTTGTTCTTGGGAGTTTCCTGTTGGCTATTGTCTGAAGTATCTTCATTGGGTTATATGGATCTGTCATTGTGTATCAGGTCCTTTGCTGTCCTTAGCTATCTTCTTGGTCCATGCTTTGTGTTTGTTAAATTGCCTCTGCATTTGTTTTTGTTGAAAATAAATAACATTCAAAATTTGACTTCTTTATATAGGAAAGATCCTTCAAACGAGGAGTTGCCTTTGTGGTTGCCATAGTTGCGGAGTTTGATGAGTACACTAATGATTGGCTATACCTAAGAGAAGGGACCATTCTTCCACAGTAATGCCACTGAATTGTTTTTTTTTTTCATTCTTCTCGTAAACCATTGTTCTATACTAGATCAGCAAAAAAAAAAAAAAAAAAAAAGTTTTAAAGTTAGTATAAGCAAACTGTGGTTATGCTGATTCCTGAGCTGGTTCCATAAAATGACTTGTGGAACTTGGTCTGGAATCTTGGTGTCGTCCTTCACGTTTGGTTTTCTTCCATAAAAACTATGTTATTCTTTTGCAAAATATATTTATGGAAAGATATTTTGATTCCATGATCCTTTTGACCTACAATAAATGAAATGTCAACCGTACAGATATGGGGAGAGATTATGAAATCTTCTGAAACCAGGGGCAAGGAACTTGTGGATGCAAACATAATCACAACCTTCCATCTCAATGATTGGTTGCAAACCAAGGGATGCAGTCAAGAGACAACCGGCATTGGCCTACCTTCGTATGCTTTTCTGCACACTCTCCTCTTCTCTATCAAGTCTGGTTCTGGTGGAATATTGCTGAGTGGTGGTATCAAAGTTAGACACTTGGACCGACCACAAGATTGGTTGCTGGATTGGTTCTTCCATCCTGTGATGATACTGATGGAGCAAATCAAGGTCCTGAATTTGAAAGAGGACGAGGTTAGGCTCTTGGAGATGTTGATTTTGTTTGCAGGGAGTAGTAACACATCATCGGTGCAAGCAATGGACGACGGTGCCAGGGACAGCCAAGATGTTATTAGAACTGTTCAGATTCAAGCAATCAGTAGAAGGTAAGAAACAGTTTCAGTTATGAGCTTGTATATTGTCTTCTTTTGTTCAGATGATATTATCGCTTACCTATCTACTTCCATTACAATTCTGTTGATATATATGCTAACCGTTTTGTGTTTTTCGCCGTACAATTTTCTGTATTAAGTCTAAGGTGGTTGGTATGAAGAGAAGTGGCTCCAAGTTCCCAACCTACAAGAGAAGATTCAAACAAGTCGTCAAGGTTATTTTAGCTTACTCTCTTGAGCAAGAAGGAACTACCAAGAGAGGAAGGTTTTACAGAGCACATCCAAGTAGATCATCTGTAAGTACCCTATGATAATTTTGATATGATCAATCAAGTTAAGTTAGGTCCTATTATATTTTTAACGTGTCTAAATGTACAGGAACTTAAGAGCATAGGAAGTTGAGCGAAAGACGCAGCTAGCGAGAAGGACGACACGATAGAGAGTCGACGGACTCGATGCGTTCGAAGGACGAGGTGTTGTGGAAGAGTACGTTGGGGACGAGAATGAGGCGCAAGATGTTTTCGAGATACGAGAAGTCGGAGCAGAAGGTTTCTGGTCCGGGCGCTCGAATCACCTGGGCGCCTCGCCCAAAGGGCTATGTCAACCCAGTCTGGGCACCTGTACCAGAAACTTTATCGAAACGTGCGCTGTCACGACCCGGTACGACGAAGATAAAATTTCATCCCCTCCAGGTGTCTCGATCAGGGATATAAATACAGTGCTAATCCAAAAAGCTAAAAAAAACACTTGTAATCGATTCTAATTCAGTTTAGCTTTGTAGTTGTAAGATTTGACTACTGTAAGAGGTTTCTCCGCCCATAGGAGATTTTAGTGAGCTTTGATTTCTTTGGATTTATAATCCGCTAATTGCAAATCAAGTAATTCTTTTTGTGCCTCTTCTTTCTTTAATTAGTTTGTATTACTTTTTATGCAAGTGTTAATAAAGTTGTAAAGTTCGAGAAAAGTTCATTTTTATTTTCAGGCTATTCATCCCCTCTAGCCGGTCGTCAAGGGTCCAACAAGTGACATTAGAGCTAAGTTCTCTTCAGAAGGGGGGACCGTCAATCGAAGTACAAAAGATGGTCGGACCAAGCATCTATCCACCTAAGTTTGAGGGGGAATTCGTGATTTGGAAAAGAAAAATAGAGATATTTAACAAAACGGATTTTGAAATATGATTTTGTAGCACCAAAGGACAAAGAAGAGTATCAATAGATCGAGAAAGAGCAAGCAGACTTTGTAGCAGATGGATGAGTTGAATTCCATCTACTGAGTATACTATCCCCCCAAGAAGTCAACAGAATCGACGCCTACGAATCAGCAAAGGAGCTTTGGGAGAAGTTCCTTGAGCTACATGAAAGTATGCTCGAAGCTAAACTCACGAAACGGGACCTACTCTGGAACTATATCAATAACCTCCGATTAGAAGAAGGCAAAACCGTTGTCTCCTTCACTAAGGATCAAAGAGTTCATCACCGAATTCACGAATCTCGAAGAAAAAGTAAACAATCGAGATTCGCTAAGGTACGCGCTTAACACCTTTCCTAGGATTTCTGAATGGGTATCTTTAGTAGATATTTATTACATCATGAAACAAGATGCGTAGATCTGAAGAATGAGCCCAAGCACAACATTGCCTTAAAGACAAAAATAGATGAACAGGAATCCAAAATGACAAAACAACGTTCATAGTAAGGAAATTTAAAAAGTTATTTAAAACTAATAAATCTAATCAAGTGCAGGATAAAAGAAAAAGAAGAAAAATAAGATGCTACTACTGCAATGAAGAAAGACACATAAAAGATAACTGTCCTAAATTGAATAGCAAGGACAAAAGACCAGTCCAGAAAAGCATCGAAATCTAAAGGCAACGTGGGACGAAATGTCATCCAAATCAGAGATCGAATCCCTCGCCGGACTTACGCTAGTGGCAAGTCACTAAGAAGATGAAGATGAAGCAAGATCGTCCGAAATGAACATCGAGAGCATCAATGAAGGGGGAGTGATATCAAAAGAAAGCAACACTTCATGGGGAGTTTCAGATTATGGGATTGACAAGGTAAGTCAGGTACGATCTCTACATCCTGATAAATTATTTTAGTTTGTAATAATACTAACGAAAATTCCTGTAAATTAGAAAAAGAAAATGATGAATTAAAAGGAATTTTAACAACATCTTGACGATTAGAAGATTTCGACAAAATAATAATGAAAAATTAAAAATTGAAAGTAGAAATAGAAGATTTGAAAAATAGTGCATGCTCACATATTCAACAAGTTAGAAAATAGAATGAAATGCATTGACAGTTTAGATACCATAAGGGCCAAATTAGAATAATATTACAAAAGTGGTTGTTTCAATAACCAAGAAGGTCTAGTGCCTCATTACAGTTTGGAAGTCGATTACTAAAATGAATATTTAATTAACTAACTATTAAAGCATTTAATTATTATAAAATTATCTAATGCTTTCAAATAAATTGTTCAGTATAATTTCTCTTAGAAATTAATTAAAATTAAATTTTTTGAGAAATTAAATTTCATCACTTATCTATAGGAAAAATTTTATCCTCGTATTATTTTGAAATTTTTTTAACAAAATTCGTATTCTTTAAATTTAAAAATATCTTACAATGCTATTTTTTTTGTAAAATTTATTTTTTCTGTGGAACTTTACCATTTTCTCTATCTAAGAGAATTTTTGAAAACTTTTTTTTTAATTTATTTTTTTTTAATTCTTTCTAAATTAAAAAATTCAGATTTTCAAAACTTAAAACTTTTTGATTTTATCCTTAGATTTTGCATAGATTACCCCATTTTAACATAATCAATAGAGAAGAATTAGAGATTAAGTTTAGGGGAGGATATAATTCATTAATTTTTGCATATTTTGTACTTGCAAAATTCATTACCTTACTATTATTTATGTTTGATTTACCCTAACTTAACTTGGATTATTCACATCAAAAAGGGGGAGATTGTAAGTACTCTGCGGTAGTTTTGATGTGATCAACCAAATCAAGTTAGGTCTTGTTGTGTTTTTAACCCTTGTGTCTAAGTGTGCAGAAACTTAGGAGTACAGGAAGTCAAGCGAAAGACGCAGTAACGAGGACGCACTAGAAAGAGTCGACGGACTCAGTGCGTTCGAGGGATGAGATGCTGGGGAAGAATACGCTAGCGGACAAGAAGAAGGCGCGCGACGTTTTTAAGGGATGAGAAGTCGGAGTGGAAGGTTGCTTGAGAAGGTCAGAAAATGAGTTCGGGTGAGCCTTATTCTGGATGGTCGAAATCACCCAAGCGAACGGAACCGGAGCGGAAGAGCTGGACCAAAAAGTCAACTAAGAGTTGACTTTTGGTTCTGAGCACTCGGACCTGGTCCAGGCACCCAGACCAAAAAATTTATTGAAACGCGCGTTATCGCGATCCTGTGCGACGGAGATAAAATTTCATCTCCTTCAGACGCCTGAAACCCTTCCAGGTACCCCGATCAATATTATAAATACAATCGTGATTCAAGAAGCTAAAAAAAATACTTGTAATCGATTTTAATTCTGCTTAGCTCTGTAGTTGTGAGATTTGACTGCTGTAAGAGGCTTCTTCGTCCAGAGGGGATTTCAATGAGCTTTCATTTTGGATTAACAATCTGCTGATGGTAAACTAAGTAACGTTTTTTTTGCCTTTTTTTCTTTAATTAGTTTGTATTACTTTTTATGCAAGTGTTAATAAAGCTGTAAAATTCAAGGACATTTTTATTTTCAGGTTATTCATCCCCTTTAGTCGGCTGCCAATGTCCAACTAGAGCTTCTTCAATTGCAATTGAGATTGTCCAAACTGAAGTTTAGTGATTTTTTTTTCATCTCCTTTTATTTTAAAGTTCTTTTTGTGATTATTTGTAGTGGTAAAGTTATTCGTCCATAGGATCGGTCATTGAACAAATTCACTAACGCCTGAATCAAAATCTATTGCCCTAGGTTTGAAAATTTATCAGATTCTTTACCTTGCATTTTTAAGTAAATAATGCACTTGATTGTGATCATCATGGTGTTGCTTCGGTGTGTTAGTAAATGGATCCCTTTTCCTTCTCTCTTTTCTCTCCCTCTCTTGCGCCTCTCTCCGCAAGAATAAGCATGCCTTAGAATTTAGATGAAAATGGAAGGAAAAGAAATAATATTACTTAAATTTATTACATGCTTAAACTGTTGCTACCTCCATTTTTAATAGGAGTATCAATTCGGAAGGATCGGATGAGTTCGTAATAAGTTGAAACAAAGATAGTATAAAAAATTTTCAATTCAAAGCTGATCTGAATCCAAACCAACTTAAAAATTATAAATGAACTTTGATAACTGGACCAATTCGAATAATTGATCAACCTAAATAACCTGACTAACTTGATCGGTTTAAATATTTAAATTTAAGAGTTAAATTTTGTAAACTATGTCAAAAATGAATCTGATCCGGCAATCGAGTCAACGTGAAAAATAGCAATGCAATCCTAAATTTTAAAATTTTAAATTCTAAAACCTAAAATCCTATGTTAGATCAATTCGGATTAACTCAGGTTAATCCGAATTTGAAAATTTTTTTCAAGTCAGATTTGGATCCTATCCGATTTAATTCGAACCTTAAAATCTCTTCAGTTGGATTTATTTTTGACATCTTAATCGCTTCTCCATCCAAAATAAAATAAGAAAGACTTCTGCTTCTCTTTCTTCGGTTCTTCCAAAATAAACATGAAAGACTTCATTAATGAGCTGATACATGATAGAAGCTTAACTCCTTCTCACTTTGCCCCGATTAAGTTTTAACATCGTAAGAGTATTTTTTTTAAAACAAAATCTAAATTCTTTTTTTTTTTATAGAAGAAAAATATTATACATGATAAAATGAGATACACGATAGAACTATTCATAACATATCCAATCTAATTAGATGTGATCTGAAAATAATATTTTCATGAATATTAAAAATAAAAATTCAGGTTAGTATTTATTTATTTATTTATTTATTATTCGGTTGCTTGTCCCATACAGCTAGTCCGCGTTTTCGAGTTGGCACTGCCATTCAATAATTTTATGGGCCGAAATTTCGGGTCAAAGAAGCGTTAATTAGGCCGCGATTGCTTGCAGTTAGTCAAAAAAAAAATCTAATCCTTAATTACAATCCCGTGAATCCAACTCATTGCCCACCTATCTTTCCCTTTATATATATATATTTTGAAACTATAGAGGGCATTGTTAGAAAAATTAGATGAGCTATGGAATGAATTATTATTTTTAATTATTCTCTATATTGTCATTCTATATTTTTCTAAAATAATCTAATTTTCTTTATCGTACTTTTCTTTAAATTTTAAGTTCTAAAAAATAATTCAACAGTTTTACCAAAAGGATCCAATTTAATGTCTTTTAATATATTTTTTTTCTCTTTTAAATCTTTAGTGATCATCAATAGTTTTACCAAAAATTATTACGTGATTACAAATTAATTGGATCAGACAAAAACACACTATCTAATTATTTGACTGCAAATTGTTAAGAGTTATATTATATTTTAATATATATTTTTATGTTTATGTCCAATTCTTACGATATATCTATAAAGCTTAGTCTAAAAGTGCTAGATGATATCTTATATCATCTGAGAGAGTTGTGTAATTTTTGAAAAAAAATTGAAAAATTATTTGGGATTAAGGAACAAATTCATTGGTTCTAACATTAATATATATCATCTCTTTAAATATATATATAATGCATATGTCATATATCCATTATATTAATATTTTTTTTATTAACACATTCAAATTCATTTTAATATTAACCTTCATTATATTAAATAAATAAATAAATATATTAATTATGTTCAAAGAATATAACTCTCATCCATATTAAAATACCTAGACATTAACACTGATGTGTGTGCTAAAGGCGTGTAAGGTAGTTTGTTGGCTAAAACTGTTATATATATATATATATATAAAGAGAAAGTAGGGGTGTCCACGGAATAAAATGAAAACAAGGGGTTCCTAAAAAATATTTCTTCCAATACCGGAGAGAACAATACCCGACGTGTACGTGAGGCAAATGGCGCCGAAGCGTAGCTGGGCCCACACGGACTTCAGCATATCTACCCAATAATTAACAAGGTATTCTTTTTAGTATAAGCGAAACATTTCCTACAAAAGGAATTCGGACAGGTCGGTCGCTTCGTACCACTACGCGGAAAGCCAGCGAAGGGTTCGCGTTGGTGGGGAAGAAGTGTAAGAAGCGGCTGCTTCCACTTCGATTTACTCCCTTTCGATTCCTTGATTCCTCAAGCAATCCTTCTCGTTTTGCTTCCTTCTCTTGATCTAATCGAGATTTTCGTGGATTCGAGCTGTTTAAGGTAATGCGGCTCGCGTTTTGAGGTTTGTTTGAAGCCGCGATCTTGAGCAGGTGGAGTCGTGACTCGTCTTGGAGGCGGCTGCGGAACGGACGGAGATGGTGCCTCTGGCAGTTCTGTTGAGGAGGGAGACTTCGAGCGAGAAGATGGAGAGGCCGGACGTGTTGCATGGTCAGGCCAGCCAGAGTAAGAAAGGAGAGGACTTTACCCTCATTAAGACAGCTCTCCAACGCGATCCGGGTGATTCTGACGCCACATTCTCGGTCTTTGCGGTACGAGATCGTTTTTACTTACTTTTGTTTCGGATTCTGAACTATTCCATTGGAGGCTACTGTGAGCTTGTCGGTTCTTTGAAATTGTTCTTGACTTAAAGGGGTTGCTTGTATAAAAAATGGCATTTTGCAATATATATGCCGGATAAAATTATGTATTTTTTGTAAAATATTTTAAAGCTTTTGTTCTTATCTCAAATGAGAATTTGTTAGTGTTTGGTTGGAGACTTGTTTTTTTGTTTTTGATCCCAAATTTTGTGTTCATTTGAGGCCTCTCGATCTCTTAATTTCCTTTTCGACTGTCAGTTCTTCTTGTGCATAGATAAATGAAATGAAGTTTCTCTGAGGATATGTTCCCTAGTGTTTTGACGCCTTCTCATCTTCCTTGGATATATATATACATTTTTAAGAAAATAAACACAGAAGGAATTATTTCCATTGAATGGAATACTTCTAGGATACGTTTAAAATGCTCTTATTTGGTAGCTTCAGGACAATTCAGCTTGAATTTTCAGAATTGACCCAAATACCATTGTGTGTCTTCATCGACTGATTATACGGTAGGAGAGTCTGCCAACTGCTGATCATGTGTGGTCAAGTGGCAGTCTGATAATCTACTAATCAGTGCTAAGTCATCCAAAGAAAATAAGTCAAAGAGAAAAAAAACAATTGGATGCCTTAATTAGTTAAGGATTGACATCGAAGGTGTATATAGTGTGGAAGCATGTATCCTGAAGCATTCATTGCTTTATTCCAAGTGTTTAGATATTAGTTTAATGTCTCCAACTAGTGAGGCCCATAGGATAGTAAGGTGAGAAACTTTGACAAACAAGATAATTGTAATCTGAATGCCACTTGGTCAAGAGACTCAAGGTAGTACTTGGACAACAGTCATCTTCAATTCCTTATATCCATTTGTTGGAATCAAGAAGAGTTACTTCTGTGCAAATTATCTGCCAGAAGCAACTCTTCAAATCCTTTCTGCACTGATTGAAATCAAGAAGAGTTACTTCTGTGCAATTTACCTTCCAGAAGCAACTTTTAGTTGGTTATGCAGGTAAGTAAACTTGTTCAAAGGGAACAAAACTGTCCCTGCAGATATTCCAAATTTTGGAGCAACAATGCTAATCTATAAAGTCCAGATCCATAATGCAAGCTACACAAAACTGAATACTATTAGTTATCACATCTTGGCAGGTTTCGACAGCATTGTTGCAATGTAAAGAACTTAATCAAGTCATTTATGTGATCTACTGATGATCTATGACAATGAGATAATAAAGACCGCTTGAGTTTATTAACTACATATGATCTGAAGACAGTCAGATCAATACGTACATGTAGCATTACTATTTTATATGAAATATTTAACAATGTTGATAAAGAGGTTCCAATAAAAACTACTAAAATAGTAGCTTTGTCAATATGTGGCTTTGCAAAGATCTACTGTTTGCTAGCACATTCAATTTCTCTGTTTTAGCAAACACATTTTCTAACTCCAATATTCTGTGATCTTGCAGAATATTTATTAACATGATACTTCTGTTTACTTTTCAGCTATTTGACGGTCATAATGGTTCTGGAGCTGCTATATACACAAAAGAAAAACTTTTGGATAATATATTGGGCGCAATTCCTTCAGATCTTAATAGGGATGAGTGGTTAGCTGCTCTACCACGAGCTTTGGTCGCAGGATTTGTAAAAACAGATAAACAATTTCAAAATATAGGTACGAATGCACTGTTGCATGCCAACAATTTGGCTTGCAGGGACATGATTTTAGTTCTTACATTCTTTTCTTGCATGAAAATTGTTTTTTCATTTATCCTGAAACTTATGAAAGTAGTTGACTCTTACTTTCTTTTCTTGCACTTTGCTGACACATTTTTCTCGTTGACTCAAGCTTTTTGACCGATACTGCATTTGTAATTAATAACCATGGCATTCAATTGTGTTCTAGTTACTCACAGATCTGATTGTTCATTATGCTTGATTTATCCTCACTTTGCTATTTTGCATAGCCTAATTTAGCAAGTAGTTGCAATTATTTGAAGTTTCTATGCTACTACATCAGCGACTGGAATCATTCAATTATTAGAAGAAGATATATCAGACTACCGATGATCATTTTCAGAATTTTATGCTTCTCATTGTATTAGTATTTCAATGATTTTCAAGCTTGGTGCAGTGAAAATAGTATTTATAGTCAGTTACATACATTATATTGCCTATGTACAAATGCTAGCCTCAGATCACATTAAGAAGTATCATGCATGGTGCATTTCTGAAACATTAAAGTTTGTTCATCGTTGTTGCAAAGTTTGCTACTTATATCCAGAATTTCAACAGATCATTCCAGAACATTAAACTATTAGATTACTTTAATCTTAATTTACTTTGAGCCTGCTTTTTCTGTTTTCTTTTGAATCCTTGTGATATTCTATTTTCTGTATAAATCTCAATTTCAGTAAACTGTCTTTTGGTTGTTTTTCAGCTCTTACTTCAGGAACTACTGTCACATTTGTTATAATAGACGGATGGGTAGTTACTGTAGCATCAGTTGGTGATTCAAGATGCATTCTTGAATCTGCCGAAGGTTCTGTGCTTTATTTATCAGCAGATCACCGTCTGGAAGTCAATGCAGAGGAGTATGTTTCTTCTCTTGATGATCTTGTTGCTAAAAAATCCACCTTGTGCTGAATGTGTGATAGTTGATTCTTTTGAAGGGTTGATCGCATAATAGCAAGTGGAGGCGAGGTTGGGAGATTGAATATAGTTGGAGGCGCAGAGGTTTGTTTATTCCAGACCATTTTGCCTTATTTATTTATTTATTTATTTTCATGTTCAAAGTTGACAAAAGTAATGTATACTGATTTTTAATAGAAAAAAGGTTTAGATATTTGTATCATGTAGCTTTATGCTTGTTCATCAATTAAAAGTGAACTTTACTCTGGCAGCAAGATACCCCTTACCTATTCTTTCTCGATTTATTATAATAAAATTAGCATTTTTGGTGGTCTCAATTAAAAGGAAAACAAGAAAAAGCTCTGTTAACAAGAATATGCTGCCAGACCTAAATTTGGCTCCATAGGGTTTAAATTTGTCTTGGTAGATACAAGGAAAGCAATATTTGTACTGCTTGGTGTGGGTGATACACGGAGTTGGCATGGATAGGACCGGTAAAACATGTAACTTGTGCTCGTGCTTAGAAACTTAATTTTCTTTATAAAGCAATAGTTGGTTTCAGTTTTGGTAGATGAGTAGAAGTGGTATGTAAGCCCATGCTGACTGGCTCCAAGTGAAATTCTAAACTATGGAAGGAACATTAAACATATCCTCCTCATTTCTTGTTTCTGCATTATCAAATAACAGGAGAATAATCAAATTATCATGTTGTCACATTGAATTATAATTCTAATAGCTGCATGAGTACTCCGATTAAAGACCTATTTTTAGTTTCTCTATAGTCATGCTTTATTCTGGTTTGCTGCAACTTTTGAAACTATGATGTTCTTTTTATCTTAGTTATGACATTATACTCACATATTTCCTTTTCTTTTCTAGATCGGTCCTCTCAGGTGTTGGCCAGGTGGTTTATGTTTATCGAGATCGATTGGTGATAAGGATGTAGGTGAACTTATTGTTCCTGTACCTCATGTTAAGCAAGTGAAGGTATGCAATGATTTAAAGGGGATTATCTATGCTAGCATTATGGTCATTTGAAGCTAATTATATAAATAACATCGTCTTTTCTTTGAGTTGTTGCTTATTAAGTATCAGACTGTTGGTGGCTTAGATCAAAAAGGAAGGGATTGTTTAATCTCAACCCAAATCTAACATATTTAATAAATGGGTCAAAATGTATGATTCACATAAACGGCTGATCCGTTTACAATGGTTTAATTAAACAGCTTAGACCGCTTATAAATGACTCATGTGACATGACCTCTATAATTAAACAGGTCATAAATGGATTGAATGACACAACCCATTTAAAAATTTTAAATTACAAATAGCATACGAACTATTTTTAATTATATAAAAAATTAAAATATAATACATACGATTGCTACACTATATATTCTATTATATTATATATTTACAAACTTATATAGATTCCTATTAAATAACTAATGAACTATATATATATTTATAAATGAGTCACAAATGAGATGAACCATTTATGATCTTACCTGATCAGTTTTTGGTGGGTCATAAATGGTTTAACCAATTTAAGACCCAAACTCGATTACCTCAAATCTAAACTCACAAAATTGTGGGCCAGGTTGAGTCATGTAAATGGCTCAGGCCAACTTTTATTTTCTCTAGCTGAACCTGTTTGGAAATGGATCTTGTAACTAAGGATGGAATTGATGATTTGCAGTTGTATCTTTTTGCATTTTTCATGGTGAAATGTTGGAAAAGTAAATTGCATAACTTTAACAGGATACTCAATGTTTGAATGACCAAGTGTAACTTGGCTCTTTGTATTCTGGAGAAATCCACCATGAACAAATGGTTTCATGATTGCTGCAGCTCTCAAATGCTGGAGATCGACTTATTATCGCAAGTGATGGTGTTTGGGATGCTTTGACTCCTCAAATGGCATTGAATTGCTCGCGTGGCCTGCCGGCAGATGTCGCAGCCCATCAAATTGTCAAGGTACTTAGTGGCTTGCCTATTTTTTAGTTGTGGCACAAGCACACCCTTGACTCCTTTTGTCAATATTTGATATCCTCTTTTGCAGGAAGCCGTGCAAGTGGAAGGACTCAAAGATGATACTACTTGCATTGTGATCGATATATTACCACCAGAGAAAATAACTCCTACTGCACCACCAACCAAGAAACAAGGAATGCGTGTACTCAAACAAATGTTCAGGCGGAAGTCTTCCGAGTTATCATCTAATTCTGATAGGAACTTTGTGGAGCCAGATGTTGTGGAGGAAATATTCGAAGGAGAGTCTGCACTGCTCTCCCAAAGGTCAAAAGTTTTGGCTAAATTTCGATAACTCTTTTGCGAACAATTCTTCAGTTACTATGGCAACTTATCAAATCTTATAAGAAAAAAAAAATTAATCAAGCAAATTAGCTTGTCATGAGTCCCATGAGATTTGGCGTTTCTTGTGACACAATGAGTACTTTTCAAATGAAATGCAGGTTGAACGCAGCGTATCCAATCCACAACCTGTTCAAGCTTTACATATGTGCAATATGCCAGATCAAGATGAAACCTGATGAGAGCTTTTCTGTCAATGGAAATTCACATCAGTCTGGAAGACTGCAACCCTGGGATGGTCCATTTATTTGCCGAAGTTGTCAAGAGAAAAAGGAAGCAATGGAAGGAAGACGACCTTCAAGAGGTAAATGAAACCAATGGATCAATTTGTTCACAAAGTTCACATAGTTCCAAATACTAAACACTAACATTTTTTATACAATTCCCTTAACTATCCAGATTCTTCTTTTCGAAAAAGTTCAGGAAGTGAGTAGGCCTGTGAAATATCATTAGTGTAGAACTGAAGAATTCATGCACATGAAGCGACAGTGAGGATATATTTCCTGCATTCACTGACCATCATCAAGCTATGCTCTTGCAGAGATAAGAATGGAAGGTTTTTAATCCTTGAACTAAAAAACTGTATTTAGTTGAGCATCTCCTCACAAATTATAGAAGACTTAAACAAACTGATCTTTCTGCTTAAAATCTCTTCAAAGTTCCTGACCCAATTATTTCTAGATTTGTACATAACATCAAGAGAAAATTAGAGTGATCACTCGCATTTCTACCAATTTATATATACACTGGGCGATTGTAGAACTTCCCTCCTAATTGCTTATTGTCACATAAGATTATGCTCTCATCAAATGATTGGAGAAATTGATTAATTGGGTGTATTACTGTTTAATGTGATACTAATCTATGATATGTTCTTGGAATACTATCAGCTTCAATTTATTACTGTTCTGGTCTCTTTTTTTAGGAATATTTTTTTATCACTATTTACTCAAGTGGATTGTTTATTTTAATTCCGACTTTTAATGAAATGTTATTTCCCGGCATTTTGTGGCCGATGCAAATGATTAACGTGTTCTTCATGCCACCCAATTGGTTTCATTTTTGTTAAAAAAAAATCGATGAAAATTCATTGACAGTAAATCTCAATGTTTTCTTGAATGATTTATCATTCGATTTTGGTTTGAAATCTTAATAAATAGTTAAATATCTGCTTAGTCTAAGTCATAGGTCAATGTGTTGTTTGATTTATGTAAAATTTGTTAATTATATACTGCTTGTTTCTTCTCGCGCTTGTTGTACTTCAATAACGTTTGCATGTAAGGATGATCCCGCGGGTCATCCGAGTTGGTATGTGGCGGGTGTTGTCACAATGAGGTCGCAGGGTTGATCCTCGGGACAACTGAGGAATAAATCCTCTATCCCTATATTACACTCTGTATGTCACATGCTCGCTCGGATACTGTAATTTATCCTCCTCGTGATGATCTTGAGTCGGGTACGGCGGGAGCGCTGGGACGAGCGTTTCACCTTTTTGTCACAACGTTTGCATGTAAGAACAAGTTCCACAGACTTGTTTTATAATTATAAACACAGGCATGTCCCTCGGAGACTCAATCGTCCACTTTTAGAATTAATTGAGCGAAGACTCATATACCTAAATTAACCAAAAAAAAAAAATTATAAACACGGTCTTTCTTGTTTGAGCTTTTCATTCAGTCTATAGAAGCTTAAAAGTTTAGGGATGAGCCTAGGACATAATGCAAGTAGTGGGTGTATGATATTTTTGACGTAATGGACATGAATTGATTTTCAGTAACTGACGACTTGAGATTTATCTCACCATGTACCTAATGTCTGTGTATCTATATTTACCTCTAGCGCAGGCGATGGGTGTATGATATCTCTAGCGTAATGGACAGGGATCGATTCTCAGAAATTTTGATGAGATGGAGTTTATCTCACTATGTACCTAATACCTGTGTACTTACATTTATCTCTCTCCATATCCTTAGAGTTGACATTTGAAAATCGTTAAGATAACATATTTATCTTTAAAAGTTAAGGGACACTTCTATATCCCTGGGGATACTGGGGGCTGTTAAGATAGATCTTTCAAAGTAGCATAAATCTCTGTCGAGTGGGGGATCAGAGAAGTACTTGTTTCCTTCCTCTTCCAAGTTCCAGTATTGGTTGGGGTTTGGCGCCACGTAGCCGAACTCGGTGGTAGAATTGTCACACAGTTCGAATCCTCCAGGATTTGTTTCCGAGGAATTAAATTCCTCCCAACTAAGAGGCTATTTGATATCATGGTTTATCATCCTTCCGTGGCCCTTGACACAAACCGTGGAAAGATAAAGGGTTATCACTTTTTACCCCGACAATATTAATATTGATTGGGGTTCATGATAATAGACATTTCTGAAGCACAGGAGGAAATGGTCAGACTATCGTCTAATACAATCAGTCTAATGAAAATTATGTAAGCCTTTATGTTTTACAATGACATTTAACATTAAAATGAGAAATAATTTATAAAATTATATATACACACAATTTTATATAAAAAAAAACCTATCTAAGTTTTCAGATTGCCTCATCACTCTTTCCCTACAACAGCATTCACATCTTGAACATCAAGTTAGAAGTCACTGTATCATCATATTTATCAGGATTGACAAAAAAGGAAAAAAAAACTTGGTGTGAATGAATGAATAAGTTGTCTATGAACATATGCAAGTTTCTGTTGCTGCATTACAATGTGATTCCTCTCCATCAACTAGTCTTAGAAGATGCTAATTTGATACCAATTTATATTATTCCCTCTAATTTTTCACATTATACAAGCTGCTGGACTCCTATGAACTCCTACTACCACCCTGACAACTATATGAAAAATGAGAACTCCCATCGGATTTTTTTTCCCGAGACAATCGATCTGCAAACACTAGATTCTTACCCGGTCATGGTAACATGATCAGTGGAATCCTTTGCTATCTTTTCTGAGCAAACAATGAATACACAGCCACTAAGTCTACATAGCATATTCATACAAAATACGAAGCAGCTCAACTTGAAACTTCTGTCCAACACTTAAATTCATGGTGCAGCAAATAAGATACCATCTTTGATGCCTTCGGAATGCACAGTCAAACCTCAACCGAGGTGGCAATTGGGTCTCAACTGATCCTGCACAATTCTAGCACCTGAAACCTATTGTACACCTTGGGATTTAGGTTGCTAACTTCCACTGTGATTCGAGGAAATGGCACCGTCTTTGAGTTGCTGTAGCAAACCTTGCAACGTCCTCTGCAGTGCATCAGCAACTAGCCTCAACCTACCTTGGCTGGTGTCGGCTGCTGAATTGTCATTAGCATATTCCGCTGCTTTGGCCATCCTATGCTGGCAATTTTCCCAATCCTCGAGTCGCAACCAGCATGCTCTACCCCCGTGGCTTCCTTCCATTCCACGGAAGGAAAAATGGGCATTCTCACCAAATGAGTATCGTAGTCTAACAGACACACAATACGGTAGCCAAGCAGCTCCACCAGCAGCATTCATGTGAGGTATATTAGTGGGGTCAAGTACGAAAGTAAGAGCAAAATCTACCAGATTACGCATGCGATCGTGATGTATATTACTTTTTGCACAAGAGGACTCCACATTGTTGTCTGAAATAGACCCCGAATGATTCTCCAAGCATAACTCTATGCGCGACCTTTGGGCAGTAGCTATGTCTCCACCATGGGCTTGTGATAGTCCTTTCTTCCAAGAAATTAGCTTTAGGAATTCTTTAAGAACTGAAATAGGCAGCGTAAGGAGTGTGATGAAGGAAGCAACTCTAGAAGCATCATACGGCTCAGATGCAACCCTCCTGCTGAAGTAGTCACATATCTCGTTGATTTCTCCTTGAGCCAGTTCTTCTTGAGCATTACTTTGATTCTGCTGCTGCTGATGATGGTGAAATCGTTTCACACTCAGAACTTGCAGAAGTAGTTGAACTCTGTGCACACTGACAGCAAAGACGTAGCCTCTACATGGAAAGAAATAAATCCATTAAGTTAATGAAGTCAACTTGGAATGCCAGCTTAAATTGCAAAACGATTCAAACAAATAAGTTCGATCAATGTTTGCTACTTGATTGAATTTCTCAAAATATTTTCCTACTTAGATGTATGATGCAGTTAACCTACCAATCCTTTGGTCTCAAACCCATGAGAAGGACCGAGGGCTACATTAGCCCTCACAAACAATGTAACCTATAAAAAAAACTTGTCACTGAACCCAAACCGTTGGGAAACACAAGCTTGTTTTTATTATCATGGAAACAAATAGCAAACAGAAATAACATTCACAACAGCCTAAAAGTTGTAGCATATGTCAAAGGAACTAGATTTCTTACCCGACAAAAAAACGCAAGGCAGGCTGCTCTTGATCTAAATTCAGAAGAGCCCCTTCATTGTCCTTTAAAATTGAGCCTAGAATTTCTTTCAAGAGATCAGGCAACTGTGCAAACAACCACAAAACACCAAGATATTTGAGGATGCCACGTAACACCTTCTTTAAAGCCGCAAGAGGAACCCAACCACCACCATAGCCTCCATCATCACCGAGCCCAATAAAAGCTGTGTTAAGCTCTCCTTTCACATGAACTGGGAAACCAGTACCTGGAGGTATTCTCAAAGGTACCCCAGATATACCAGGAGCCAAACCTGAAGAGGCTAGCATGGCGCTGCTGACTCTTGTAATGCTACCCCCTACTTGATTTCCAACAGCAGAACTTGGTCTTGAAATACCAGCACCAGTTGCAATAGTTGCACGGTTAGCATTAGGTGTTAGCTGTTGCAAAACTAAATTTGCATTTGAATTGCTTGAACCCAGCTGCATACCACCCTGTGATGCACCGGAAAAATTGGGCTCCAAAGCATTCAAGCCTTGAGCAACATGTTCCATAATGAATGGTCGAAACTGTGGGCATGGTAATGATCCACCGACTGCAGGTCCTCCTTTAGGAGGTGTTGCTGGCTGTAGCCAAACCTGATCACCAGCAAAGCAGCGCATATCCACAGCAAACTTCTTCCGATATATTATCCGAATCCAATATGGACCTCTCAATACAACTGAAACATCAAAAGGCAATAAAGAACTAGGAACAAGTCCTGGCCCTCCTCTCCCTGCAGCAGATAAAACTGCAGCAGTTTGGAGACTGTGATTGCTAAGCTGGGCCATCAGTGTAGTAGTTGCAGGAGCACCAGAAGAATGTTGGATTGGAGTTGAAGGATTGGCTATTGAACCATGAGGTGAGAGAAAATGGCCCTGCCTCTGACCAAAAGAGTGGGAAGCAGTAACCACCGGAATACGAGCAGGACGTATTGCACCATAAAGAGCAAGTAAAGGACCAGCAGTAAGTCGAATGCAGTCCAAAAAAGATGCAACTTCACCTCCATTTATAAAATCTTCTAGAAACTGCATGTATAGAGTTAATTGCATCATATATCTCATTGAACTTTATCATGCTATAACAAATAAAAGGTAATCACCTTACCGGTGTGAAATGAAATACTTCAAAGGGGAAAAAAATCATCATACGCATGAAAGAGGTATACACTTGATGGTGAGAACGCTTCTAGTGCATCATCATTTATTTGTTATAGGAAAAAACAATGGAAGAACCAAATGGTGCATATAAGTCCCATGAAAAAAGGCTATGTAAATTTGATTCAAATGCAGAAAATTTAACCGAGTATTTTCATGGCAAATAGCAGTTTAAACCTTGAAATGAAATAGAAAAAAATGACGCTCTATTGCTCTATATTTAAATGCCATTATCACATGCAGATATTTATATATTGTCATTTTTAATTAGGAAATATGTAATTGCAGCGATGTTATTTTGAAAACTATGTACATACCTTTGTATGTGTCCAAAGTTGATCAGGGGAAACATGCATAGTACAACCTTCCTTGCCAGCTTCCCACTCAACAACAAAGTGAACTATAACAGGCATTGAACCATAGCTAAACCATAGACTCATCAAACCAACTGCTTCAATTTTGAAGGTTTTCCTCATCTGTTCGGATAACTTATCTACTGCTTCACTGACAACTTTAGTTTGTGTCTTTGAGTCAGTAACTGTGTTATCATCTGGTTGATCATCAGTTCCCAAACCAATGAGATTTCGCATTCCACAAGCAAATAATCGGGCATTTGAAAGCCGACGTAGATCTGATACAAGCTTCTGAATGCTATCATCTTCAACACTCTTATAACTTAACACAACACCATCTGGATCATAGTGGATGTGTGAGTCAATGTCAGATATATTGGCGATACGTACACCTGAGCCCCATGAAGTGGTATTTCCTCTGTGAAGTTCCCATAATTCCCCAAAGTAAGAATCATTGATTTTCACATCCCAGCACATGGTTCCAGGTTTACCAAGGCGCAAGCATATGTGCTGCCAAGAATCATCCCTGGCAAATGGCAATTTCAACCACAAGGTTGATGATGGAATTCTTAGGCCTACTTCTTCTACATAAGGAATATCTAGTGAACCCATTTGGCTAGTTAGCTGAGCATGCTTAATGCATAGTGAGCAGTGCCTGACAACATGTAGGAGGACAGAAACATACAACTTTGAAGGAGCAATGCCATTAATTGCTTCAGAAAGAAGATCCCCATATATATGTCCACTCGTTCTACGAGATATTTGTGAAGAAATTAGTGCAGTAGATGGATTATGAGCATCAGAGAGTTCTGATATTTTCCTCCTTTTATTGTGCAAACAACTTGCTTGTGTTCCAGAAAAGGATGGAATAAAATCAACCAGGGTGCGCTTTCTCCCCTTCTGTTTGTGGGTGGCATTGTAATCTGAGGTGTATGCTCCAGATTCTGGTGTAGGATCTATAAAATGTGGATTAGCAATGAAAAAGGTTATAGAACCAAACAGTTTAAATAAAAGGCTACTGTTACATAAGAAAAGAATCAGTCTGAAATATAAAACTTACAAGGATTAATCCAACCCGCTGAGTTATGCCCAGTAACTTTTGAAGATGCAAGCAAGTTGCCAGTTGATGAGTTTTTTAAAATATTTGGAGTCTGGCTATGGTTAGGGAGTGGAGAGCCAGCTATCCGAATGGAAGGCATTGGTTGACCTGGCACGTTCCCTTCAAGCATACTGGACTCTTTTGGTGGTTCATCCACAGAAGGGTACTGACCAGCCTCAGCAGAATATGGAGCCTTAGAATTCATGTCTTGATCAGACCTGAAGGTTGGCAATTTGTGAATGGATGGGAACTTAATTGAGCTGGAAGAGGAAAAGGAACCAGTAACATCATTCTGAATTGAGCCTTTTATGCTGTGTATCACATGCAGTGAATTAGATGAGCCAGGAACTTTTGCAAGTTTATGAACATGAGGCTGTTGTAACTCTCCTTCCAAATTAGGTGATGAAACATTAGCACTAATACCATGATAACTATTTGCATTTATTGTATTAGATAAAGGACTTTTATGAGACAAGGCCAACTGATTTGTTGAGGGCAAAGGTTTGTCAAACTCAAACACTTCATCAACAACAGATGAAAAGCTTGTTTGTGACAATCCAGGAAGTTGGAGAGTTGCTTCTGCTGTAAAAAGATGTTCTCCAGCCTGATTAAATGCGCTATTACTGGGTAAAGAATGAAGCTTCTCCAAGTCAAAAAGGCTCATATTCAGTTCATCATCAACTACTTGCATTTGACCAATATCAATTTTGTTAACGCGTATTACATTACCCGAATCATGGAATGAGTTCAAATTTCCATCTGAATCAGATCTAGATTCTAGTAAAAGAAAAATTGGCTTAAAATCTTTGTCAACTTGCATCAACAAATAATAAGAATTTGCACACTGAGGAAAACCCATTAAAAGAAAATCTGATCCATGCAATATGGACTTGGGAATCTTTAAAGTAGTCGATGAATGATCACAAGCCTGCAATGCAGACAGCATTATTTAGCAGAACATACAAGTTATAGAAGTCCACTATATCTCTAGAAAAGATCGACAATCTTAATGCAACATAAACTAGGCAGGCATATTTATGAAATGACTAGTGAGGAACATAATTTCAGTTCAGTTCTTCACTTCCATTTTTTCACAGCACACAGTTTTGACTTGATATTAGTTAGTATATAACTTCTTTCTTGCAATTGCTTCAGTTCCAACTATGTTGATACAATTGCATCCAAACTGACATGTTCCTAACAATAATATTTGTTGAAAGAGTAAACATGGTGAACAACTCTACTTAAAAATTGAAATGAGTTACACTCACTTCAAAAGAACCCAAACCTAAAATGAAGACTAATGTTATGGTTTGGCTTGAGGCCTTACTCCACCTAATCCAGAAAGAAACAAATGATATCTTCATTCTTTTCTTAGCACTTGTGTATTATTTATGTTACTCAGTCCTCTTTTAGCAAGGTTTAAATAGCATGCAAGTGTTTCAAATAGTTTAGAAACTAGCCATTTGGTTGGGAATCTAGGCAGGCACGCCCGCTTATTCAACCCAAATTTCATACACACACACCATCACGATAATATAAGCAAATCTCAACTTCATGAGCCACTATTTCCTAAAAATTACGAGCATGAGAAAGTAATTCTAAGTCTCTCATCACCAATTAATCATTTAGAAGCAAGCTAAAGGCAAAGCTCAGCTATAAAGGGGTAGCCCGGTGCACGAAGCTCCCGCCAATGCGGGATCTTGGGAAAGGGTCTATTGTACGCAGTCTTATCCTACTTTGCAAGATGTTGTTTTCGTAACTCAAACCCGTAACCTCTCAAATTGTTTACTGAAAAATGATACATAGTTTCCTATCATTAAAATAACATAGGATGAGACTTAGTCCAGCTTCCAACAAACTTAGCCAGATTCCTAGGAAAATTTATCTCAAATCTCTCTCAAACATGTTGTGAAAATTGAAGGATCACATTAATAACTATAAAAAAATGTTCAAGCAAACAGCATTACACAGATGCATATTAGGTTCGTTAGATGCAAGAAGGATCCTAGGCACCATGGCCTTCATCTCTTGAGGATCAAGGTGCTTACACAAGGGATGCAGGGACATTAGTTCCTAATAAGTCATGGAGAAATATACAGACATACATATTACATATACACTCACCAAATCTTACCATTACACGGGAAATGATTACTTCACATTAGGGAAAATGATTTAGCATGTGTGAATGTTTCATAAAAGGGCAGTCCAGTGCACAAAGCTCCGGCCAATGCGGAGTCCTAGGGAAGGGTATATTGTACGCAATGTGTGAAAGTTTCATATCCAGTGTAATTTAAGCTACTAACTTGTGAAGGGATCACAATTATAGCTAAATTGTAATTCAGAACACAAGTCCCATCCTGCGTGCAACAACAGGAGGGGTGAAGTTAAAAGATGAAAATAAGTCCTGGTGGTCTGATCAATGTGCTATTATAAAATAGAGGACGTCCAAGGTTATGTGCAAAGTGTAGCAGTTATATTAAAAGAGCAAGTAGAACTTGAAAAATTGAGTTTAAAAGCAAGGTAAGGGCTTGCACCCTCAAGCACATCAACCTTAGCAAGCGTCCAAGCAAGGATGACATAAATTGCCCTTCAAGTGATAACTAAGACATTTGGGATTTTAGTAATACTGATGCAAGTAAACAGGTAGAATTAATAAAGAAAAGATAATCCTTGAAAGTTTGCCAAACACCACAAAAATATATTGATCTTACCACTAGATATGCTTAATGCAGTCCAACCATTAGGTATAGATCAAAACCAACAATACGCTTAAGCGAGGGACAGACAAACAAATTTACCGGAGGAGAGAACCCTAAATTAATAATTTGGAAGCTTGTGTATTCATGTAGGTCATACATGAGGACTGACTCCTCACATTCAAGCCATACATCCAAAAGCCTAACTGCTTGGGATGACAAATGCTAGTGAATACCTACTGCTTTGAAGTCTCAAATAATAACATAATACATACAATCTTTTATATTCAATGCAGTAATATAGTTGTTTTATCTGAAGAGCCATGTAAGTTTTAATGTGCATTTTCTTTCTGATGTCACATTTATAAAAAGAATTGAAAGAATACCTGTAGGCCCAGAAATCTCCCAGCTGATGCAAACAAATTGAGAATACTTTTGCTTTTTAAACTTGTGAATACCTCCACCGCACTAAGGCTTCCTTGGTTTAAAGCCCCTTCAAAATCAACAAGGGTAGATGGCGAAAGGGCATTCTTGGAAGAACGTAGAAGGAACCTGCCACTCCTGTATCACAATACAAGATTAATACAACCAAACAACAGTATGCTTTCAAAGATAATCTAAGTTAAATCAGACTCAAAAGCAAGGTTTAAAACCTTTATTCATGCCATGCCAAAGTTTCGGTCTCTCACCAAAAGGATACAATTTCAGGTTGTGTCAATACAATTTTGGTGTGTATATATATTTATATATATATGGGTTTGATACCCTGAGCAATGTGCGTGCATGACGCCCAGGATATCAAGATGATCTGATATTTGTTGGCATATTACTGCAAATGCAAATCACAACAGGCTAAAAGCATGCACCTAAGTTTTGACTGAAAAAGATAGATATTAGGAGCTGAGTTATCATTGGCAAAGAGAATTCCCATGATCAAAGCTCACATAGCAATTGGTGTCTCTGCTAAACCTAGGAATTGACGTATATGATCATTTAATTATCACATTCAATATGATAAAGGAAAGAAAATTAAAAAGATGCATGTTGCTAGATGTACCTTAATTTTTATTATTCTCCAGATATGACAAGCAGTGAATTCCAATTATGTAGATTGCAGCTACATAGATCTTCTCCTGCCATTAAGCCCCAAGTAGCAATAATTTTTGCTAATAAATAATAATTATCCATATCATTAATTATGCTAAGTAGGGTTTTATGCCCTCTTCTATCTCTCATTCAACTCTTATTAATTCAATTAATCTATGGAATGCATATCATCCTAACTGAGTTTTTCCTTTTCTATATCATCCACTTACTTTGAATATAAACCAGATTCTGAGGGCCACTCGATTCTGTGCCAAATCCATGTTTTATAAATACCACAACAACAAAGTCAACACAGAATCAAAAGTTATATGATTTGCATTTAAATCCATTTAAATCACCTCCCCACTTGCACCAAATTCCCATGCTTCATCAAATAGGACAATCCAGTGATAGCCAAAATTCAAGCTGCCCATCCAAGCGTTCACCCAATCATCTTCAGGCATGTATCGTGCATTAGGCATCACCTAAGCACCTAATCATCTACAGTCGTGTATCCTGAATTTGGCATCACCTAAGCACTCAGCTTGGCTTAGGCAAGGCGAAAGGCATTTACTTGGTTTGAAATAGACAAGAGAAAGAAAAAAGAAAGTACACACGCACATCAGGCACGGCATTGCCTCTCTGACCTCAGGTCCCAGCAAGAACGTACAGCTCTTGGCAACACCAGTAAGGTCACCAAGGCACTTAATTTTCTACATGCATCAGCCCATATTTATGCATTCTCCTACAAAGCTATGTACATTATAAAATAGCCAAACTAACTGATCTACGAATGGCAAGATTACTATATCCTTTGACATGCACTCATGAAGCACTACTGAATCAAGGGTGTTATGCCTGATACAGTGAGTGGCATCATAATCATTTGTCATACATGAGGATATATTTTTCAGAAAATATTCCTTGCTGCTCCACTTTATACCTAGTAGACCTGCAGGATCGAGTCACAGGTCGAGATCCGAATCCGTACTTGGTCATGCAACACGTAAAGGGGAAGATAGGAGGAAAGACTCGTCCTAGACAGAGTTCAAATTACTCAAGTTTTTCTTCCCTTCTTCATTGATAATAACACTCTTATATAAGGAGTCAATTACATGGACTATTCAAGGAAAAAAGGAAAAGACCAATCGCTAAAGGAAACAAGGAATCAAAAATAGAAAGACCCTTTATTTATTTCTACTTATAGCAGTAGCAAATTTGGGCAGTAGCAAATTTATTCTAGTAGCTAATTAGGTAGTAGCAGATTTATTCCAAACTGACAATTTAGGCAATAGCTAATTAGGTAATAGCAGATTTATTCCAAGCTGGTAATTTGCTTTCGATTATAGTGGCATCCAACAGGCGTCCACCTTGGCGTCCACATCATCACTCCCCTCCTCGATGTTGAGCTTGTCCTTAAGCTCGAAAGCGGGGTATAATGTCACGAATAGCATAGAGGGAAATTTCCGAATCCACTTCCCCCTCTTTCTCACCTTCCCTGTCATCATCAGACACTTCAATCCAAAACAAACGTTTACACTTGTGACCCGTGGAGTAGGATTCATCATAGTTAAAACATAGGCCCTTGGAAATTCGTTCTGCCATCTCGGCGGGGGTCTAATGATGCAGGTGGAGTCTCCTTGTTGATGTCCCCCATTGTCTTGGTCTTCGCCAAAGGAGGACCTCCACTACTTGTGTTGAGCTTCGTTGTGGTCCCACCCCAATTCGTGTGCAATAACCCCCCGCCTTGATGGAAGCACTGCTTTCGTTCTAATGCCCTGGCCATATTCATTGCAATGCTTAGATTTTCAGGCTTCTACAATTCGATGTCGATATGGAGATCTTCGACTAGCCCTGAACAAGTCAACCTGTTGTTGTAGTCGGAGGTCCGAGGTTCGGGCGAGGTGGGACTGGAATTGCTGCTAGTAGTCTTCTATCGAGCCCGTCTGCTTCAAATTTGCTAGCTCTCCCAAAGGGTTGTTGCTCATAGGCGGCCCAAAGCGAATATGACAATGTTTTTTAAATTGCTTCCAAGTCATATCTGGCTCTTCTGTTCCATTTGATCAAACTAAAGTTGGGCTTCCCCAACCAATTGGAAGGTAGCAAGGCCAACCTTGTCGGTTTCTATGGTCCTTTGGTTGGCAAAGAATTTTTCGCACCTTTTAATCCAGCCCAGTGGATCCCCTTCTCCAGAATAGGTGGGGAACTCAATCTTCGAGTGCCGGAGAACCAAGGTCCCACAAATTAGTGATTCAGGTCTGACCTCCGAGGCTTGGGTCACACTCCACACTAGTAGGGTATTTGCGGTGGGCACCGACTGTCGTCTTGTCTCTTGAACAGTACGAGATAATTCGATCATCTGCTCCTCTAGTCCTCGCTGGCAGAAGGTGATCTACTCCATGAAAACTTGTTGTTGCGAGATCAATCTTTCTATGAAGGTATCGAGTTTAGATGTGATAGGATCCATGTCACCCATGATCGGCTCTGATTCTAAGTTGTTATGGTCCTGAGTGCAGGATCGAGCCATAGGTCGAGATCCAAATCTGTACTTGATCATGCAACACGTAAGGAGGAAGAGAGAGAGGGAAAGACTCATCCTAGACAGAGTCTAAATTACTCAATTTTTCTTCCCTTCTTCATTGATAATAACACTCATTGTATAAGGAGTCAATTACATGGACTATTCAAGAAAAAAAGGAAAAGACCAATTGCTAAAGGAAACAAGGAATTAAAAGTAAAAAGACCCTTTATTCATTTCTACTTATAGCAGTAGTAAATTTGGGCCGTAGCATAATTTGGGCAGTAGCAAATTTATTTCAGTAGCTAATTAGGTAGTAGTAGATTTATTCCAAACGGACAATTTAGATAGTAGCAGACTTATTCCGGTAGCTAATTAGGTAGTAGCAGATTTATTCCACGCTGGTAATTTGCTTTCAATTATAGTGGCGTCCAACAAAGGCGTTCACCTCGACGTTCACCTCGGCGTCCACATCAACCTCATGTCGAATCCTAACCTATAATGGTTGTTCATGAATGTTCTACTAGCGGCGAGATTACTAAACCTATGACAAGCACTCCATGGGGTATTATGAACCAGGGGAGTTATGTTTGATACAGTGAAAGCATAATCATTTGTCATACACGATGATATATTTCTATGAGAATTAACTCTCGACCACGTATTCCCTATGTAGAAACCAAACCTGTCAATGGTTGCTCTGGCAAATGATTCTTAATAAAGTTGATTGTCTGGACGTGAAATTGAAACAGGAAAAAAACCATGAAGTATCATTCCGTGAAATCTTGGGGGGGAAAGTTAAATAACCTGATATTTATTCCAAGGCTAATATATGACATCCCACAGGTTCGCACTTTTAGTACTTCATCCCCACAATAGTCCCCGATACTAGAGTTTTCCCTCTGCAAAACAAATTGGGAAAATAAGAATGTAATTATAATTATATTTTTCACGACAGGAAAGCATAGAACTCTCATGTGAAAGTAAGAGACCGTAATTCAGGGCATGTTCACAGCATCAATTAATTCATTGTTAACTAAATGATACTAATCGTAGTCACACAGGTCACATGAATGATTTTTATCTCTAGCAAAATAAAATAACATTAAAAGAGTATCCAAAATTTTTGACATGGTAATCATATTGGTTGGATAGTTAGTCAAAAGTTTCACTTTTTAGCTTAATCAATGTACGAATAAGTTGAAAACGTGTACGATCAAGCATTGATATAATAATCAAACTAGCAAACTAAACTATTGAGTAAAACAATCTCATTAGGAGTACCATCATGAATGAATGTGGGATAGATATTTAAATGTTCGCTCAAGTTAGCTAGAGATCCGTTAAAAAGACATTATAGAATAGCATCTTTTGATGAGAGATATTAGCAAGAGGCTTCGAGAAAGCTAGTGTTTTCTAAATTATATGTAGCCAGTAGGCAAACAAAAATCCATGGGTATTTGAACCGGAATATCTGGGAAAAAATAGTATATTTATGGAAGAACAGGAAATCCTTTTGAACAACCTGTCTTAATTTCAAATATATTGGAACAATTGATTATGAAGTTTTTATATGTTTATTAGTTAATGGTCAAACTCCTAGTTTTCAAATATAGATTATAAAAAAAAAGGCGGCCCGATGAATGAAGCTCCCGCCAATACAAAGTGCCAGGAAAGGATCTATTAATCGCAACCTTACCCTGCTTTGCAAGAATTGTTTCCGAGACTTGAATCTGTGACCTCTAGGTCACACGGCAACAATTTTACCATTGCGGCAAGGCTCCCCTTCGTTTTCAAATATACATTATAAAAGATAAAAACTTGAAAAGGTTCAATATACACAATCTAATAAAGAAACCATCTAGACAACAATACTTAAATTATCGTGCTACATACCTTTGTCAAATTTGCATCTATATTTTCATCTTGCTTCAACACAACATCACTTGAACTTCGACAAATGTTAACACTTGTGCTCAACTCTCTCAGGATTTCTAGTAGACGAGTGTGCCTATTGCATGAAATAGCTCTAAGAAGGAGTTTCTCTACATCAATACAACTTTGATCAAGAGAAAATGCAGCTTCCTTGCCACTACAAGGGTCCAATACAAAAGAACTATGGAAACACTTAATTTGTGTATCTTGCCCTGGTTCAATTTTGAGAAAGGGAGATGAACCAAAATCAGATCCCCCGGAACCTTTGTCAGCTTCTAACCAATAAATGATTTTTAAGCCAGGAGTTTTGAGGCTAGTTGAATCGAGTTCACCATCTTGAATTAGCTGTGAAGTACCAACATTCCCTCCTTGTCCTGTACTACCATCTGAAATAAGCTCAAAGCGTATTGCATCCTTCCACCTACCTTGACGTAGTATCTGAACTTGTCTCACTAAAGTGTCCATAACAAGAGCAACACATAGTTCATGTAGGACTGTGTATAAGGTTGAGAAAGGGTTTTCAGAAACAGCCATTCTGCGCTCAAGATAATCTCCAAGAGCACATCTCCGTGATTCTTCAAGTTTAACATATCCATTTTTCTCCCCAACAAGCAGCTCTATGTTTAGTATCTTCCATAATGATAGATGACCATAGTAGCCCAAGGTAAGGTAAACTTTAAACTCGCCATCCACACGGAGAACAGTAGTACCATTAGAAACAGTTACTTCATTTATTTCTTTTGGAATAACAACCTCCAAAAGTTTGGATCGGAGGATTGTGTCCAATTTCTTTAAAGTTGGTTTTTGCTCATCTTCAGAAAGCGTACTCTGAATATTCAAATCTTCTATGCATTTTGGTAGCTTTCGGTAGCTCCCAGTGAGAAGGACCTCAATAGCAGAAGGAACATCAAATACAGGAGCACGGGCATGTTGCAGCCCCTCATGCATATAAAACAAAGAATCTGCTGTTTGGGTGAAACAGGTATCATGGCTGGAAAGAGTTGCTGCAAGTTGTTGGCAATGTTGGATTAAGGTCGCCTGCACAAATCGAATGAATTTATGTTATATGAGGATGTGGTTTAAATGCCAATACTCTGGAACCATATGAGAATTCAATTCTCCAGCTTGATCCTGAAAGCTGACTGTTAACTGTAACTGAATTCAATTCATCATGTTTTACCTTAAAGCTAGCAAAAAAAAAAAAAAAAACATTTGCATAACTGGTAGTTTATGGTTCAGTAATTCTGTAACTGCACAGGGTACATCTTGTGAAAAGGAATTTCTAAGTACAAGAAAAACAAACCGTGACCTTTAACTATTTGGGAAAAAATATCAACTGATGAAGTGCGAAAAAAAACAAAGGAACCCAAAATCAATTTTGTAAGTGGAACACAAAAGACTTATTAGAGGCAAAAAAAAAAAATCATTAGATTGGTAATCAAAGAGAATTTTGTTTAGCTAAGTTTAAATTCATCACTATAAGTCGGTATAGGATGAATCAGAACCTTCTAAAAATCACATGCCAACCTGTACCACTGATCACTGCAATAGTTAGTTCACTAGGAGAAAATTGGAAGATGTAATAAACAATTATAAGATTAACCACAAAAGATGTAACCTTGAATAATTAAAACTTTCATCACTAAACTAAAAAATTAAAGATTCCTCTGAAATTACTAAAAATTGCAACTATATCATCAAATGAAAGCAATAAGATTGACTTAAGCATTATCGTTCATGACAAAGTTTGAGATTGCAAACATAAAAGCATCATATGATTTACATCCTAACCTATCATGTAACAGTACCTCAGTCTTCAACATCATCAAGAGTTGAAATATAGAATTTCACCCCATCTAAGGTATTTAAAAATCACAATTATAAATTATCAGTTGTATAAAATTTAAAAAAAAACACCTACTGACAAGATTGGTAATCATACTTCATCATCACACCATAATTGGCAGATGCATATGACAAACATACAGCACTCACAAAAAAACATAAAAACCAGTTCGCGATACATTAAAAATCCATTTTTATACACACAAGATTTCCAGTTATCCATATAGGTAATTATTTTTCCAGCTTATATCGAGCTTGTATTTACAATGTGATTGCCAATGCTAAATTCAGGCTACAGTTATCTCTATCACTTGAAACTTCACATGCTATCAATTGATCAACTCTAAGAGCTAATACAAATTCTAGTTGCACAAAATAATGAAGGATTACTTTTATTATGTAAGCAAAATAAAGCTACTCATCTCTTACCTCCTACATTGACTACACCTACATCCAACATTGACCAGAATCACATGTCTCTTACATTCTTGTGGAATAATTAAGATCCAAAATGATTTCACCTAAGACAGTTCATATGTGGCATGCATGCTCAAAGAAAATAACTAGCTTTAACTTTAACTTACAAATCAGATAACCAAAACATGCAAAATCTAACATCACCATGTTAAGGCTAGGAGTGAAATGAAATCACAAGCTCTCCTTCGTACAACCTGGTGGTGATCCACCCAAGAAGTTGGCATGTAGGACTGTAAGAAAGGTGTATGGAGTATGCATAAAAGCTAAGATGGTCTGATTCAGAACTCCATTTGGTCAAGCTTAACTCAGACTATCCAGGTGCAGAATACCAACCATTGCAAACTTTGACATGAGAACTATTTGATACAAGTAGCAAAAAAATAAAGCATGCACATATCTTGGGAAACATGTTTTGGAGTTGCACCATAAAAGTTGAAGTTTTCACTTGTTCCCTATACAAGCTCAAGGTCCAATAAATCTCAAGCTAACAAACACAAACACAAACACAAACACAAACACGAACACGAACACGAACACGAACACAAAATGTGCATGTGCGTGTGAGAGAGAGAAAGAAGGGTAAAGAAGATTAGCACATTGTAGGGGGATAGTAAACAGTTGAAACAACTATGCAGTGCCCAATTAAGCTATTATGATTCTCAGAGGCACTTTTTGATGGCATCAAAAGTCAATTGCTTCAGACTTGGCTTCTAGCGCAAAAAAAATTTAACCTCCTAAGCCAAAATCCAGATTTTAGCAATCGGTAAAAGGAGTGGCACCTGCTGGCACCACTTGGCGAGCACGTGGATCCGCAGAATCCGCTGTTGCGTCTTCGCAATGAACTTAAGAATGTCGATCTTCTTCTCAGAATCCGATCGCTGGTCCTCCCCCTGCCGGTACCTGTCCACCAGCTCCTTGAGCGCGAGGTACGAGGCATCCGTGGCCCTCTGCACGAGGGTGGAGAACTCCACAGTCTGCTGCCCAAGCTCTGCCGCCATCGCCCTCCCCGCGCCGCCGCCGTCTCCCTCGCAACCTGCGCCGGGGGCGGGGGCACCACTAGGGTTTCGATTGCGCACCCCGAATCCCGTCGATTGGATTCAAACGCCGGTCCTGAAAGGCCCAACCTCGGTGGCCCTCCGCTAATTCTGCAAATCCCAAATCGAAGCCCGTTGTAGGGCCGCGGAAGCCGACCGGAGAGGAGAAATCGCAGGCGAAAAAGCGAGGGAGAAAGGAGGCAGGAAAAGCAAGCAATCGCGAAGAGAAGAAATAAAAGAGGTAGTTTTAATTTATAAATTGGCGAAAAGAATTGGTCCACGTTGGATTTCCTGCCTTGCAGGGTCCTCTAATCCTCAAGTTCACTGTGCGTTTGATTGGCTGACACGTAGGGCCCACCGATAAATTTGAGATACATAATGGATTTCGGAGTATCATACATTGTGCTTTTCGTGCTTATCACCAGCAATTTTTGCTGTCGAAATCTTCGATTTTAGTTGAGTTATTGAGTGGATTCAAAATGTTTACTATTCTTTATTCGACGATTAGAGTATTTACATCAATTTTTCTATCCAAAATATATAATTTAAGATAAAAAAAATAACGGTTATTGCATTATTATTAAATGAGTTTTGTTATGTAAATATTGAGCACTTAATAGTGATAATTTTTTTAAAATACTCATTCGATGTAGAGTAACATTTTTCATTGTTAAATATGATAAAAAAAAAATAAAGAGAATATAGATTTTAAATTATCACTTAAATGAAAAAAATATGAAATTGCATTATTATTTAATAGTTTTAAAAAATATTTCCTTGTGTGCTATTTTTTTTTTTATTGTGAAAGGCTTAAACAACCGATGTTATTTTCTATCAATTTATTTGACGTCTAAGACTATCTAAATTTCTACATGGCATGAGGTTGAGATCATTCTGTACCTATTGGAAATAAAAGGACCTCAGATTTATTGGAAACAACAACACCCTTGTATAAAGGAATTGTATCAATCTATGGAAGCATGTTTAGCACGGTCATGACCATATTGAGTATAACTCAAATCACATTAGATTCTCTCTTAATTGGTCTAATTTTGTGGGTTGTGCTTTCTCAAACAAAAAGGAAACTCTTGATGTTAGAATTTTATCATTGCAAACTATGATGAATTTTTGTTGTCAACGACTATTTGTGACGATGAGAAAAAAATTGATGTTTCTCTTGATAAACTTGTAAACCTCACCTTTAATATAGTGATAGTTTGGTTCGTGTAGTTGAATTTAAAAGATAATATCCTAGACTATTACTCCATATCTAATTAATATTTGTTATGTTTGATAAGTAAAAATTTTTAAAATTTTATTTTCTTTATTTATTTCTCTTATCTTACTTATTTAATTAAGAATCTAGACACTTTAATAACTAATTTTAATAAATCCTAAAAATTAAATTACATTAATAAGGCCTCTTACTGATAGGGGTAATTATACATATAATTTATAGCAAATAGTCTCAATTAATATTAGTAGTAAAAAAAATCAATTAAAATTGTACAACTCACAATAAAGAATCAATGAAATTTTCTTCGCATAAACAATCAATTCATTAAAAAAAATATATATATACATCTTATAATTCTATTTAGTTTCACATCTTAGCATTGACAACATCACGAGTAAAGAAACTTCTATAGATACTTGGATCGGTGACGTTAGAAAGTATACATTTCTCGTCCTTTTAGTTATGATAAAATATAGTATCATTTTTTATCATGTTAATATATAATATAAATAATTAAATTAATTTTTTATAAAAAAAAAATCCATTACAAATAACTGTGAAATTCTAAGTGTCGCCATTAATTTGTTGCTCCTTTATCCCGTCGATATGATATTATATTATACATGTAATAAGTGTGCAGGATGACTAGTTTGTAGAAAGATTAGTTAAGCCTGCATGATGACTAGTTTGTAGAAAGATTAGTGTACGTGATGACTAGTTTGTAGAAAGATTAAGCGTACTGGTTTAATGTAAATGCCCCCTCTTGAAAGTTTGGAAACCATTAAAAATCACTATGGCTGAGGAAAATATTTGTCAAATTGAATTAGCCAAACAGGGAGTTCGAAAATATAATTTTTTTAATATTCATTTATTCAATTAAATTTTTAATTTAAAAAAATTTAGACCTTTAATAATTAATTTTAGTAAAATTTAAAATTAAATTATGTTAATATTTTTTTTTCTAAATTTAAGACTTATTAATAATTTTCTTTAATTATTTTTATATAAAATATGTACATCATAATTCTCTTGATTTAGTCCGATCCATTTTAAGGAATTTTGTATGTTTATTAATGAGAGCTTGACTGAAAAATTTCATAAGTTTTTAAAAATTGAAGATACATATCAAAAAATTGAATTTAAATTATTTGTAGAAAGATATATCAATACTTGGATCTATTAAAAATTATATCTTTCATAGCTAAAACTACTATCAATACCTTGGATCTATTAGAAATTATATCTTTCATAGTTTTTAACTAAGACCAAGTATCATATATATTCTTATTAATTTAATATTTTATATAAAAAATTAAATTACATTTTTATAAGTAATGTTGGGTCGATGGCCCAGACCAAAACAGCCACTACGCTAAAGTAAAATTTACCGTGGGACCGACATTCACCGTGGGACCGATACCACTGTACACTTGGAACGAATAATATCACTTTTTTGCTCCGATTACGAATCGAACAACTTCATAACTGGAGCCATATTACGCAGCCAACACAGACCGCTTATTTCGGCCCAGTACTCAAAAGCGAGCACAGATTAAGGTAGTATTTGACCGTCCGCCCTGATGCCGGCCGAATAAGTACATTGGGTTAAAAAAATTGACCGGTTTACAAGCAATCTTTTGTCCAATCATGACCCAGTAAGCAAACACGTGTCCGATAGTTAGACGTCACTTATTGTTCCATCATAATGTTGCCAATTAACTATAGGCGAAATTTCGAGTCTGTAAAACCTCCCAATGTTAATTTTCAAAGCATGGGTCAAATAGAGCAACAACTCAGTACGTACAGTCAACATTGTCGCTTAATCAGCGCATGTCCCCACATGCCCCGTTTGTCAACAAGGTTCCAGGCATCCGTATCAATAGTCAGCTTGGACCCGGCTGTCTGACCATTAAGTGGCAGACACTATCCATATTAATACATTTACACAGAGGCATACATGTATAACAATGATCGTGGCGAAATGGCTCCTGAACAAATCCGACGGTGCGGACGAAATAGCAGGCCTTGCCAAACAAAATAATCATAAAGCATGATATTTGCTATGACTACAACTTACGCCAAAAATAAGTTACATTGCATACCTTTTACCATAATCCTATTCTTTGCTCGGGGATGATGATGATGTTGGTTGATCTACCTTAACTGTAGGCTCTCCGGTAATCTCACTGGGTAAAGTAGAATCCACACTGAGCTCTTCCGTTTCTTTGGTACTTTGATTTTCAATTTCAACCAAGGAATGCGGGACCCCGAGTTCCACAGTGACACTTTCAACCATAACTTTACTAGCTTCAGTTGCTTCATGTTCAACATTAGCTGCTCCATCTGTTAGAACAAAAGGATAAAAGTTAGTCCCAGTACAGGTTTGCCAATTTATGGTAGACATTTAGAGGCCAATCTCACCGACACCGGTTTCAGTTGAAGCTGTTTTTGCTTCAGTCAATTCATTAGTGCAAAGTGAATCCAAGTTGTGAGCACTGTCATATGTAAGTTGAACATTTTCTATGTAACTGGTATCGCCTTGTAGTTTGACACCAGAAATCAACTCCATAGCTGGTATATCTGTAGCTTTGGCAATTTGCCTTCCATTTTTGCCCACTAGATTACCAGTGAAAAACTCTGATGCAACCACCGTACAACCAGGATGAGCATCGCCTACTTCATTACATTCGCTATAACATGTTACAGATTGTTGCTCTGAGTTGATAGGTATATCATCTACAGGATGAACATCTTCACCAACTATTGCTGGTTGATGAGCATCTTCAGCAACTATCACTGGTTCTACTTGTTCAGTATCCTCCACACTAATACACAAGTCTGTTTTCATTTCAGCACGAACATGCTCATCAGTGCTAGACTCATTGTGGCACATACCAATACTATCGTGAAAGAAATCAGAATCTTTCATATTGCCATTTATCACTTTAGAATCAATTTCTGTTTCTTCAGTATTACCATATGGTTCAATCACTTTAGGATCAGTTTCTGTCTCTTCAGTGCTACCATATAGTTCAGGAGCTTTTTGATCCATACCAACAGAAGAGTCAGCGAGAGACGCATCATTGCCCATGTCAGTAGCATTTTTATTGGAATCAAGTGTTTCTGTAACATCATCCATCATTTTAGAATCTGTTTCTGTATTTTCAATATCATGTAGTCGAGAAGATTGCATAATAGCAGGTACTTTTCGTTCAATGCCAACACAAGCATCATTCATGTTACGGTTTGGGTTTGTCACTTCAGAGTTGCCATATGATTTGGAAGTTTGCACATTATCAAGTGAATCTGCATTTAGTTCACCATCATGTGTCCGAAGAAGAGGCTCATCATTCCTTGTGCTGGTAACATTTTCACTGGATTCAGGAAGTTTTGCTTCATTATCCATCCTATCTGATCGGGTTTCTGATTCGACAGTAGTATCCTCATCTTGCTGAACAACATATTCAGATTGTGAAGGACTATTAGAAGTAACTAATTGTGTTTGCTGCTCATCATACTTAATATCCAAGTCAGAAGCTAAAGAATTTTCAATGGTGCCATGAGGTTTCCAATCGCCATTCTTTTGATTAGAAATACCATCCAATTCGATACTATCACCCATGGTGCCATCAGGATTTTCATTCACTTGGCTATGAGTGTGCCCGCTGCTACTGTCAACACCAGAAATTTGATCCTCTTGGCATATTGCTTCAGTAAGATCTTCACCGCCAGGATTGTCAAATGGCACATCATGAATATTTTTCTTCAAAGTAAAATTGTGAGGCACCATATCCATGCTACAACAGCCAACAATAGGGTCATCATTTTTTTCTAGCAAAGCAACAGATGAATTTTGAGGATTTTCGAAAGTTACTAACTTATCATTGACATCAGCTGAACATGAAGGCATTTCATCTATGACCATAGCAGCAGTCTCTGAGTGGGATGGACCTTTTGCTGCTTTTCCAGTTATGTTACAACGCAATTTATCAGGGAGAACAATTTTAGAACAAATATTTGTCTCCATGCAGCAATCAGAATAGTTTTCCTCGTGGTTCTTTATACTAGCTTGTGTGGAGATATCGACAACCTGAGCAGAAATGAATGTACCTTCACAGATTTTCACGACTTCTTTCTCTTTGATTTTGCCTTCGGCGCCATCTTGGTTCACATGGTGGGTCATAGCCTGCTCCAAAAGTTCAACATTATAAGGAAGATGATCAACATTTGCACCAACTTCAATGACCATCTTTTTCTCTTTTAACAGAGCATTGCAATTATCATGAGACGAAGCATCCAGAATACTTACTTCTTTCTCCTTGGTTTTGCCTTCACAATGATCGTGGTGCTCATGATGGTCCATAGCCTGCTCCTCAAAAAGCTCAACATTAGAGGATAGGTGATCGACATTTGTATCAACTTCAATGTCCGTTCCTTTCTCTTTTAACTGAACATTGCAATTGTCAATGGATGATGCACCCAAAAAATTTACTTCGGTCTCTCTAGCCTCGACAGTGGACATTTCAATAGCACCAACAGGTTGATCAAGTTCAACCAAGTTAGCTCCCCTAGTTTTTGACTCAGGTAGCTCCTCCAATCTAACTTCTTTGCATGGTTCAGAGATATTATCCTCGAGTTCTTTCTTCAACGGAGACTCTTCTGGTACAGCATCAAGCTTTTCATGATGACAGATAATCACAGAAGAATCTATTTTTGAAAAAAAGGCAGTAGAGCCCTGATGTCCTAGTGACTCTGGTAAACTAGTCTTTGCAGATCTTTCATTGTTGCAATGTTCGATATGTATAGTTGTCTCCACAATTTCTGGAATTTGCATCACACTCATAGCTTCACTAGAGGGCCCCACGATAGGAGATAGAGAAGCATCATTCAAAACAAGCATTGCATCCTTATTGCTTGATGAAGAAACAGCAACATCTGATAAGTTCAAGCTTGAAGATGAGCCTTTCATTGAACAGATAACCGCTTGAGTGCTACCAATGGATTTATCTGATTCTACCCATGAATTCTTGGAACTGTGATCAGAAGAACTTACATTTGTGGAAGGAAGAATAAATTCCATGTTGCATTTGCCAAAATCTGACATTTCACAACCTATCCCCGGCCCTGAAGATTGTGCTGAAGCAGATTGAGTCTCATCTTCTTTCTCTGCCTTTTCAGAACACACCCGTATTTCTGAAGATTGTGGCAAAGCAGTCCAATTCTCATTTACTTTGTCACCTGATGCAGAAAGTGCCCCAAGTGTTACAGGACCTCCAGCACTTTCACTATCCTGTTTCTCTTTATTAATAACTGCATGTGGAGCTTTTCCTTTGTTATCTGCTCGTTTAGCTCCTTCTGCCTGCTTTAATCCGGCAAGACGAGCACGTCGCTCACAAGCTGCTGTTGCAGAACCACTTCGAGCAGCTGCTTTTTTCCTAGTCACTGAAGATTTATCCAGCCCTTTTTGAACTGCAGGAGGCACAACACCATAGTCTTTTGTTGGAAGATATTGCACTTGAACCAAGGGAACTGCAACTACAGAGGGTGAAACTTTCGAATTATCCATTACTGCTTCTGTTGCTTTAGATGGATTAATCATTTCCTGATATTTGATGGCTTCAATAGACCCAGCAGGGCCATCCACTTGGGTAACTGCTTCAACACTTTTCTGAATCATAGATCTAGTATTTTGGGAACCATGGATAGATACAGCAACTTTAGAGTTCATCAATGAATCACCTGTTTGTTCTGGCATTACCTTCCCACTGCTTAAAGTGGAGATATTGCTATCTGTAAAGTTCTGCTGCTCTGTTAATCCAACACCACCAGATAATGTTTTCTGAGTGCTAACACTAGATAAATCACCTAAATTCTCATGTACTTTCTGTTTTTCACTTGATTTAGCCTCGGTAGAGCTCATGTTATCAATAGTGGCAGGTAATTTTGCCTTGCGAGGCACTGCTTTAATCATTGCTGCATCAGGAACCGCCCCAGATTCACTCATTTCAGCAGATGAAATTCCCTTATCAGATTCTTGAGACAAATTTGAAGTCTTAACTGATTCTAAGTCAACCCTACATAATTGTGTAGAAGGACTAAGATCATTATCAACGGCAGAAAGATTTGGAATCACTGTGCATTTGTCAACACTTATCTTCTCTTGCGGTATTGCAGGAACCTTAGGTGCATCTGATACTACTACAGTCTGAGTTGGAAGTTCAGTAGAAGCTGGTGGACATTTAGGTTTTCTGCCCCGTCCACGAAGTGCTCCAGTTTGACTTTTGTGAGCCTTGGTTTGAGCCAATGTGACCGGACTGGATGAAGGTAGTAAAGCAGGAGTTCCCACACCCACACTATCAGTAGTAGGAACCAGTCCCGAAACTGTAGGGGTTGCAGAAACCATTTCACTTTGGGACTTCACATCCTGCACCAACACTTCCCCTGCTGCTGTTCTCTTTGGCCTACCCCTACCCCGCTTAACTGGCGTAGACTCTTTGACTGACTGAGAAGGCTCTTTGACTGGCTGCTCTTTGACTGGCTGTACCAGCTCTTTAGATATAGTTGGTAATTCAGTTTGTAATGGTAATGGTAGATGTGTCTCCTTGTTTAGAAGTTCATCTGAATCCTTGGAGGGACATGGTTCTCTCAGTACCTTGATTGGTAATGTTTCAGGAGAATCAGCTTGACAAAGTTTCTCAAACTCTTCTTCGGTCCACTGATCTCCATAGGATCGTACCTGCAAAAGAAAATTTAAAGTGATGTACTAATATGTACATACACTACAGACATGATGTTCACTTGTTAGAGTTAGGTAGATGACTCAACCTCGCGAGCTCGTTTGCCCCTTCCATAGTGCTGTGTATCAAGGCCGCCAACATGTTCACCTTTTCTTTTAATGCCAGCGGTAGAAGGTTGTGATTCATATATCGACATTGCTTTATAGAAGGATTTCAAATCCTCATCTGTCACAAGACGAGAAGGCATAACAACAGAATCTGACCCATCTGGATAACCTTGAGCCAATCTTTGCCATGCTACCTGAAAGATACTCGGGTAAAATTAAGTGTTATAATGATATGAACTTCATGAATCAATCATTAACAAAATAACTGAAATAAATGTGAGGAGAAACACCATTTCTTCATCACGCCTTTGCTTGTCGATAGATTCAAATATATCAATCTCAGCTTCACTGCAAAGAGTAAGAGCACTATTTTTAGCATCAAAAAGGAAGAGTGCATTATTCACCATAAGATGCACTGTGATAAGACAGCTAATAGTTTCCACCATAAAAACAAAAATAATATATAAAAAACAGAAAATACCTTCGGGCAAGGATATCATTGAGAGAATCATCGTCCAAAACAGGCGCAGCTGCTTCCTTCTTAGATTCCCGAAGAAGATTTTCCAAATATTCCCTTCTGTCCTCAGCACTGTATGAAGTAGAACAAAAACAAATTCATTAAAAGATCATAGTTGGCTGGAGTTTACAATTTGGTGCATAGGAGAATACCAAAGTACCTTGTGTTATTGTCAAAGAATCCTGCAGTGATGCTCTGATTAGCAACACCGAGTTTGTGTTCTGCAGCAGCCCTTACTTGTTCTTCGACAGTATGTACCTGCACACATCGAGCCCAGAACAAGAACAAAAATTATACATAAAATGGAAAAGACAATTGTTACAAAAATAAGATCAAAGAATGCATTTTGGGATATCCATCGACAGAAAAATCAAGGGGAAAAAAGACAATTGCTAAAAAAAATTTTATAAAGTGACGAGTATGATATCAACATCCTTTATGTAAGCTTTACTAATGAATATACAACATACTGTCTCCAACCGTAGAACAAGTACATCCCTCTTTTGTCCAATCCGGTGGGCCCTTGCTTGAGCTTGCAAATCAACCTTCATCCTCAGGGAAAACGTTAGATGACAATCTTAAACTAACAATAGTTATAAATATAGGATCCCAAGAAGTGAATATTGCCTGTGGATTCCAGTCAGTGTCAAATAGGATGACAGTATCTGCAGCTTGAAGATTTACACCAACCCCTCCAGCTCGAATGCTAAAAAAAGCATCAGTGATACAGCAATATCAGACAACGAATCACAAAGAGTATACTGAAGATGGAAAATACTTAGTTTTCCATTTGATGTGAAAAAATATAAAACCTTAGGAGAAATATGAATGCTTGTGAGTCAGAACGGTTGAATTCGTCAACTAAAGCTCCACGGTCAAGCCCAGAGGTGTGTCCATCCAAACGAAGGTACCTATATCGTTTCCAACAGAGATAATCCTCCATGACATCCAGCAACCTCGTCATTGTTGAGAAAAAAAGAACCTGACACCATTCAGTGAGGAAACGTCTAATATAACAGGCATTGATTTTGGATGAAACAAAAAACAAATTCTCCAACTAAAAAATGAAGTGTAGCAAAATTAGGCCAAACATCACAAAGCTTTCTTCCCATGCAAGTATAGTCTAAGATCATGAGTTACACGTACAAAAAAGATGCAACAGTTATTGTTCATGATATATATATATATATATATATATATATATATAGACATGCATACACAGGCACACAAAAATACATACAACCCATAGAAGATGATGAAAGTGATTGAACATAAGAGAAACCAGGTTACAAACACCAACATTGAAATATGGATCTCTAGGATTATAAAATATAAGTTTTGAACAATAAAATGACCATAAAGATATAGCTAAACACACTGACCAGAAGAAGAAAAAAAAGATGTTGATAAAAAAACTGTAAAGTTTACATACTCGATGACCAGTTGCTTTGAGCTTGGGAAGCAATCTGTCCAACATCTCAAGTTTTCCACAAAGTCTAATAATAGGAGGCAGAAAATGTTTAGGCAGAAAACTGTCAACCTGCATCAACAATTCAATCATGAAATAGGGGCAAAGTTTTCAAGTGAAATGACATATATAACTAAACATGCCTCTTCAACATGAAGTTGACTAAGATATGGGTGATTGCATATATTACGCATTTCCATCACAGTATTGTGTATTGAGCGTGCCTGGTCAAAAAAGGAAATGTAACTCAAGAGCTATTTAAAGAGCAATATTGTTAAATGAAAGAGGTGAAATGATAAAGTTGGCACCTTAACACTTCCTAATGAACCAAGATTCTCCTCGACTCTTTTCATTAAGAGTTTCTGATAAGCAGAAGCCTCACATCTTACAAGTCTTTCAATTTTCTCAGGCAATTGATTCTCAACCTACCAATCAGAAAATCAAAGACAAATTATTTGGTATTTGAAAATAAAAGATGCATAGCTTACAAGTAAAGCGTGCATACAACAAGAAAAAAACTCCAATTTCAACATACATTTGAATATACATTATACAGACAAACACATACACGATTTTCAAGATCCAAGTATAAAATTATAGATAAGTAAAAAAGAGATGACACAAGAATGTCTACCATACTCTTTTTGTTACATAAAAGAAAACAAACCAAAAAGAATTTCCAGCCTGACTTAAGCAGCACATAAACAAAAATATAAACATGTTTGAACTATAAGCATAACAAACTTTTAGTCTTGACAGACTGCATTTTCGACAGTGAAGAGCAAAAAACTATAAACAACAATATAATTCAAAGAAATTTACAAGAAACTTAACTTCCAATTTTATCACATATTTTTTAGATAATAGACTATTTCAAGTTCATTTTTTGTTCCGCAAAACTAATGCATCTCCAGTTCTTTTGCATGGACTAGGACTAAAAGGAAATAACAAATAGGGAAATAAATCAAGTAGCGTGATAAAATGAGAGGGGAAATTTTAACAGCCTTCCATCCATAACTTACCACCATCAAGAAAATATTATTTAAAAATCATATATAACTCCGTCCGTGACAAACTAGTTATGGCCGGTCCCAAGCCCGGACAAAGGAGAGTTACGTTAGGTTGCCAACCAGCATTAAAACTAGGACAAATATTCAATGAATGGATTTATTAAACTATTAGGCTAATGCTAAGTTGTTTCCTAGAAGAAACGCGTTGCAAGATCCGATTGTAACATCTTGACAAGGACTGCTACATCTCCAAAACTCGGGTGTAGTGCTAAATATGCAAGAGTTCGCATTACAGGATCCAACTGTAACGTATCGGTAAAGACCGATACATCTCCATAAGAACTTGGGTGTAGTATTAAATAGGTAAGAATTCTCACATCATACCTTGGATAAGAATAAATATGATAGGAAAACTAATAATTTAAGATTTGGAACATGGAACATAAGAACCCTCACTGCTAAATCAATAAAGGTAGTAGATACGATGATTTAGAGAAAAATTAGTATTTTGGGTACAAGAGACAAAATGGATAGGCAAGAAGGCAAAACCAATAGAGAACTTGGGTTTTAAGTTATAGTACACAGGAAAGAGTAAAGCAAGAAATGGAGTGAGTATTGTTGTAAATAGTTCGTTAAAGGATGAAGTTGTAGTAGTTAGAAAAGGGATAGAATTATAACCCTTAAGATAATAATGACAAAAGAAACTATGAACATAATTAGCGTATATGCACCGCAAGTAGGATTAGATGAAGCTACTAAATCAAGGTTTTAGGACGACTTAGATGAAATATTACAAAACATTCCGTCAAATGAAATGATTTTAATAGGAGGCGATCTAAATGGGTATGTCAAAGTGAAAAATGAGGAATATGAGAGGATCCATGGGGCTATGGATTTGGAACAAGAAATGAGGAAGAGAAAACTATATTAGATTTTGCGATAGCATATGACTTTATATTAGCTAATACCTTTTTTAAGAAAAGAGAAGAACGCTTAGTAACGTTCAAAAGTAGAAATAATAAATCACAAATTGATTTTCTTATGGTTACAAAAAAATAGATAGAAAGATTTGTAAAAATTGCAAGATCATCCCTAAAGAAAGCTTAACTATCCAACATAGTATCAATAGAAAGAAAATATATGAAGTCAAAGGACAGGATGCAAAATATACTTAAACAGAAGATAGGAGTACAAGCATTAGGTGAAATCTACGATGATTTTGATACGACATGGGATAAGATGGTATCAAAATTGAAAATAGTAGCTAAGAATATACATGGTGAGTCAAAGAAACATGCACCACTAAAGAATCTTAGTGGTGGAATGAGAAAATACAAGAGAAAGTGAAGGAAAAACGAATAGCTTATAAGGAATTCTATATTGAAAACTTAAAAAAAATATACAATAGCAAAGAAAGAAATTAAGAGAGTAGTGAATGAAGTAAAGAATTAAACTTTTGAACGATTATATTAAAAATTGAATATAAAAGAAAGGAAAAGAGACATTTATAAAATAGCTAAAATGACAAAAAAGAAGACGAGATCTTATCCAAATAAAATACATTAAAGATGAATGAAATAGGGTACCAGTAAACGATGAATAAATAAAAGAGCGGTGGAAAAAGTATTTTCATCAATTTTTTAATGAAGATTTAGGTAGCCAACTTAACTTAAGTAATTAAGTAGGTCAAATGAACATAAAAATTTAAATTTTTATCGTAGAATTCAAACTTCAGAAGTGGAACAAGCTTTAAATGGGATACACAATGGAAAAGTCATTGGACCAGATGATATTTCAATAGAGGTATGGAAGTTCCTAGGGAAATAAGGTATTGAATGACTTATAAATTATATAACATGATATTGAAAATGAAAAAAATACATAATCAAAAGGAGAATAAGTACTCTAGTTCCCTTATATAAAAACAAGGGCGTTAAACTAATGAATCATACTATGAAACTCTGAAAAAAAAAATAATAGAAAAAAAGATTAAGGAAGGAGACTGCGATAACTGAAAATCAATTCGAGTTCATGCCTAGAAGGTAAACAATAGAAGTTATACATCTTCTTAGACAATTAATTGAAACATATCAGGAGAAAAATAAGATCTACACGTGATATTCATTGACTTAGAAAAATCTTATGATAAAATCTCAAATAAATTATATGGAAAATTTCAGAAAAGAGAGGTATTAGCGTAACTTATATTGAACTAATTAAAAATATGTACGAGAATGTAACGACTAGAGTAAAGACTTCAGGTGGAGTAACTGAAGCATTTCCAATAAAGATAAAGTTACATCAAGGATCAGTTCTACGTCTCTATCTTTTTACACTAATTATAAACGAGCCATTCAAGCACAGTATCGTGGTGCATGTTTATAAACAATATTGTTTTGGTAGATGAAACATGTGAAGGAGTAAATGCTAAACTAGAATCTTAGCGGGAAACACTAGAAGGGAAAGGTTTTAGGCTTAGTAGAATAAAAGCAGAATCTAGGAAATTTAAGTTTAGCAATATAAGACATAATGAGATAATTGTTAAGATAGGAGATGACGAGTTACCCCGAACCGAAAGCTTTAGATATTTAGGATCATTTTATAAAATAATGGAGGGATTGAGAAAGATGTTTTACATAGAATATAAGCAGAATGATTGAAATGGAGAAGAGCGTCAGGTTGTTTATGTGATCATAAAGTACCTCTAAAAGTTAAAGAAAAATTCTATAAAACCACAGTTAGACCTGCTATGTTATATGTAGCTGAATGTTTGGACTATGACTCGAGCACATGTGCAAAAAATGAGAGTTGCCAAGATGAGGATGTTAAGAAGGATGTGTGAACATATAAGAATGGACATAAAAAGAAATGAGAGTATTAGAGAGAAAGTCGGAGTGACATCTATTGAGAGAAAGCTTCGAAAGAGACGTTTAAGATGGTACGAACATGTACTTAGACGACCAATAAATGCTCCAATTAGGCAATGTGAAACTATGATAAACTTGTATATCAAATGAGGAAGACCAAAAAAAGACTTAGTTAGCAACAATAAAATAAAATAAAATTTATTTAAATATAAATGATAATATCGTAGGAGATAGAGCTCAATGACATAAAAGGATCAATATAGCCGACCTCACCTAGTGGGATAAGGCTTGGTTGTCGTTGTAGTAGTATAGATAAATCAGCAATTTTGACCGCTGAAATTTCAGTTCATGTTCTGATGCCTTTATCTTTAAGAACCTAGGTCTAAGTTGTCCACTAGTTAATAGCTCAATTCTAAGGTTTCTTGCAGTCAGGAGTCTCAAATGTCTTGCTTAAATATCAGTAGAGCATAGAAACAGAGCCGAACAACACTACCACTCAAATTTAATTATTATCAATAGAAGTTTTTCTTAAAAAAACACTCATCATAACATGTTTTATCATTTATCAAGTCATAGTTAAGGCATATTGCACAATAATCCATCTAAACTGTAACCAGTTTACCTTCGGACAAGCTCTTCAAATAAGTAATCATTGAATTACACCACAATAGAAACACAGGACAATCAAAATTTAACAATTTCAGAGTTTCAGTAGGATTGAGAAGCTAATCACCAACCTTATGTTTAAGTCTTCGGAGAACAAAAGGTCGAAGAACTTGGTGAAGACGGTTTATAATTAAAAGATTTTCCTCTTCAGAGAGTAATGCCTAAAAACATATTGAAGTCTCAATGTGGCATTGGTGATGCCATTTACATTAATTAAAGAGTCCCAGAACAACCAAAAAATAATACTTACTTCATCAGGATTATTATCTCCATTGGTTTCAAATGGTTTGTTGAACCATTGAGAAAAATCCTCTGATGAGTTAAAAATATTAGGCAACAAGAAATTAAGAAGGGCCCACAGCTCTTCAAGATTGTTCTGTAAAAATGACAAGTAAAATATCATGTAGCTAATACCACTAGAAAACAAATGCTACTGCACTACAAGAGAATGAACCAGCTAATCTTATAATTTATAAAACTATTATTGTGAAAGTCATATTCAGAAGATATCCTAAATTTGGCACATGAATCCGAATTTTCATATAGCAATGTGTTAATGGCCTAGAGGCAAAAAATAAATCATAATAATGACAGAAAGGGTAACCTGTAGTGGGGTTCCAGTCAATAACAACCGATGAGAACTCTGATAATTCCTCAAGTCTCCATTGAGTTTACAGGAGGCATTCTTTATGCGATGACCTTCATCAATAATTATGTAGTGCCAATGAATTTTACTTAACTTTGGTCTATCATGTTTGTTCATCAAGTACTCATATGTTGTCAGCAAAACGTTAAACTTCTGATGAATAATCAATTCCCTGCAAAATGGAAAATATTGTCGCTGGTTGAAAAATAATGGAAAGTAGATTCTTTGGAATTATGTTCTATTACTTAAATAGTCTACGCCTTTCTTCAGGAGGACCACAATATGATATTTTGTTTATGCCAGGTGCCCAGAAACTCATTTCAGTCACCCAACCTGGTAGAACAGATGATGGCACAACCACAAGAAAAGGACCTTTGTCGTTCTTTGTTTCCATCAAGTAACAAATTAGTGAAATTACCTAGAAAGTAGAAGATTGTCAACACAATGACAATGAGACAATAATTTACATAAGTAAAAATCGAAGTTCATAAAAATTCAGCGAAAATCATAAGCAAAAAAAAGTAGACCTACTTGAACAGTTTTACCAAGACCCATTTCATCTGCAAGAATCCCGTTTAAGTGATTGTTATACAAAGAAACCAACCAACGTAAACCATTCATCTGATACCTGAAACATTTACCAGTACAAATTTGCAAGTATGGTTGAAAGTTAATAACATAGGTAAGTTTACTTGAAGGATCAAGAATAAAGGGCAATGATTTGTGATTGAAAGGAAGACAGAACATTGAGCATACTTACTCCCGCAATTTTCCTCCATGAAGAGATATTGGTTGCTCACTTATACTCTCTTTTACACTGGATCAGATAAAATTTCAAAGCAAAAGATCAGTATAATCTAACAACTCTATTTTTGCCCAGTTTACAAAAAAAAAAAAAAAAAAAAGATCTCAAAGCAACTTTCATCAAAAGACATACTGCCTGAATTTTAAAGCATCAGAAAACAAAATTAGGAATTTGAATCAAATAGCATTCACACCTATGAGCCAATTTGTAATATTTTTCATTGCTCTCCAAATAATGCTGCACCACAGAAAGAGTAAGCCAGAGAGGATAAGTAAAGAATGCTTAAAAAAACACATTCTAGCATACTTGAGCCTGGTCACTCTCATCATCGTTCTCATTAGCAGTCTCATTGTTTTCAACCATAGTTTGGTCTCGACTTTCATCCATTTCAAATTGCTTTGCCACAGACTTGGCATCATTTATCTTTGAACCCAGCTTCTGAAGATACTTTTCAGTCTCCTTAAGAAGCTGCTTAACACGATCTGATTTTGTATCCTAGATTGAAAACATAGTTCATCAATAAAAGAAAAGAAGCTAGCAAATAAAATAAAATAGATGAATACAGAATATTGATGAACACCTGAACCATTCTCAGATATCCCTCTACATCATTATTCTTCAATAGATTAATCTTCTCACGTTGGATCCTGTCAATCTTCTCCCGGTATGCCCTCTCTTTTCTTTTATGAAATTCCTTCACGTATTTATTAAAACCCTTCCAACGCTCTCTCTTAATCTTGAATGACTCCTCAAGTTTCTCTCTGAAAAATTCGGATTTAGAAAAACAAAGTAATTCAGCATACTGCCACTACATAACTGATATACATTCCACATGACGACAACAACAACAAACAGTGCATCCCAATTGCTTGAGTCAAAACAAAAACAGCATGAAACACCTATTACAATAAAATGAACAATGCTACTGTAGCAAAAAGATGAACCCAAACACACAAATTTCAGAAAGATATATAAATGGGATGGATAAATGAAACATACTTGTGATTTTCTATTTCACCAAAGAATTCTTTTTGTCTTTCACGAATTCGCTTTTGCCTTTCTTCCTTCATTTTCTGTTCAAACTTTTCAAGCTGCTTAATTCGTCGTCCATGTCTGTGTTTCTTGAATGACTTTAGTCGATCCATCTCAGGTGTTACAGGCTTGAAAAAATCATTAAGAAAGTCACTGAGACCCAGTGAAAAAAAGTACCACCAATTAGAACAAATGATGAAAAGAAATGTGTTCACAAATATAATTAAACAAGGAATTCAATGCTGGTAAGACTAGCCTATGTTAGCATCAGTATCCCAGAAGGAAAAGGAAAACGAAAAACCATCAAACCTTCTTAACCGGCGCTGTAGCGGAAGAAGTTGGAGTTTTTTCAGTTCTATAACACTCTTTGTCTTAGAAGAAATATCTTCAGATGAACTCACCTTTTCCTGAGTCAACAAAGAAAATAAAAATAGATACCTTGTTGAAAATTAACACCCCGAACTGTAACTCAGCATGTAATAGTTATGAAAGGTCATTCAGTTTTTTTTAAAAAAAAAGAAAGGTCATTCAGTTTTGCTAGTATTGACAATTAGAATAGAATTGTCCTTCCAAACACCTCAGGTTTAGTGAAGGATTAAAAACTAAAAAAAAACAGTGGAGAATCATATCCGAACACATACAGAAGCATATGACACTAGAAGTTAAAAATTATGCAACAAATCATCATTATTTTAGTTATTTAAAGCATACCATAGTTGCAGTTAGAGGAATGAGATAATGGAAGAGTTCGAAATTCTCTTTTGGTGGAAAGTTTAAAGTGGATGCAAATCACTCAATAGGAAAGTTTACACCGCACTTGACTAAAGCTATATAGGAGTGGCTTTATTTCTTGAAAGATTGTTGAATTGATGATTCCTCTTGGTAAAGTAAATAGTGAATTCAGTGAATCTTTTTTTTCTCTGTTATTCCTTTGAGATTCTGTCTTCTATCAACTCAAGACACACCAATGCACATATCCTATCAACAGTACACAGGAAACTAGGCATTCATATATTTACTATATACATCACTCTAAATAAAGTAATGGTCATATATATCAATTTTCATCATCCAACAACAGACTCAATTTAATTATTCATACTTGAGCATGCTACTTTTCTTAAATTATATCATAAGGATAATCTATATTTTAGCAAAGGCATTACTTTTTAAGTTTAACAACTAAAAGGAACAAGGAAAAATATTAACAAAGATTAATGGATAGTGAGATTAGTATAGGCTTAAAACACGAGTATAGCAATGAATTAAGCAGAATGGTGTATCACCTGTTTAACAATAGAATAAACAGTGTTGGCCCTTTCAGATGTAGCTGCGATCAATGGAAACTCTATATGATTCTACTAGCCATTAAATAATTACCACGATAAATGATGTATCCTTTCTTTAGAGAGAGAGAGGAACAAAGTTAGCCCAAGAGATAATTTTTCCCGCATTGTTGATAAACATTTTCTCTTAATTAACAAGGAGTTTCCATGTCAAATACTTAAAACCCATATATCAGAATGAAAATTGTAAAGGATGACATAAAAAGGTCTTCTGTATTTAGTAATTATTTTTTTATATGAGAAAAACAAAACAAAAGAAAACATAAAGCACCAAATCATTAATATCCCATATGATGCAAACCTAATTAGACACATAGTTCTCACACATTAACCAGAAGAGAGGAGATCTAAAATATTCAAGTGTACTTTCTTTTCTTGCCAACATAGTATATGATCATTCAGAGAGGTTATAAGTCTGACAAAAGGAAAAAAAATAATCAAGGGACAGATATCTGGTACCTTCAATTTCTCATAGCATGCAGCTATTTTTTCCTCAGACTTTTTAAGCTTTGAAGCCCATTTTTGTTCTTCAACTAGTTTCCTCTTTTGATAATCCATAATACACTTCTCAGAAGTTGTGTACTTTGGATGAGATGCAAGCATCTCATTCAAATTTGATTGATTTCCAATGTCTTGATCAAAAGATTTCTCCAAGACCACCTCATTCATGATCCCTGTCATGTATGCATCAGGATGTTGTTTGTGAATGGCAGACATAGCTACACCATTTGAAGTCAAGGCATCTGGATAGGAAGACATTTTCTCAGGAATGAATCGATTTAAGGAGTTGACATCCTTTAATGGATGAAATGCATTTTCAACACTTTCACATCTGTTTCCTACAGAATGTGGATTCTGATCTTTTACAGGTAAAAGGGACTGATGCTTATCAGGATGGACATTGACTCCAGACAAGTTAGGATCTGGCAAATGTAAAGAGCCTGCATTGTTATTTTGACTGAAGTTATGAGACTGATTCAGATAAGCTTCCCGATGCAGCATAGCAGCAGCTGGAGTTTCGTTACTAGCAGTGTCCTTAATTTTGGCTCTTGGAGCAAATGGCATATCAAAACTCTTAGATTTACCAAATCCTACAGAAGGTGAGACTTGATTTGGCCAAACAGATTGGTGGTTAGAATTAGATGGAACCTCACTCTCGAACTGATTGCTGAAAATACCTGCAAAGGATGTGAAAAAAATCAGACTGCTGCAGCAAGAAGAGAAAGAAATGATTATAAAAGTCTATAAATTAATATTTGTCTGAGGAAGAAAACATATAGTTTCTTCTTCTTAGTGCTATTTTTTTAAACAAACGTGGCATTTCCTACCTTTTTTCTTTGCATTAGCTATGTCCTTTGAGGACAATTCTGGCTCGACTATACTGCCACTAGATGAGGAAGCTGGAGGTCCTCTAGCCATATTGCTTGGACCAACAAACGAATTCTCCTGACTATTACTCGGTTCCCTTTCAGTTCCTCTGCTATCATTCAAGCGAGGTTGTGTTTCATCTGTGTTAACCAACAATGGTACAGCATTCTCAGATTAAGAAGCAACACAAGTAGAAACTATTTCTGAATAAAATTGCAAAAAATGCACAAAAAGTGAGGCTACCTTCTTTTGCCAAACTAGCTCCAAGTGCTATTTCAAGGTGCAATTTCCTAGGCACTAAATTATTTCTGGATTCAATAGACAGGAAAAGTCAACATAAATAATAATCTAGGTTCTGCTATCATTAAAGCATTTACTTGGATGCATAAAAATAAAATAAAGAATTGTTTGTTATTCATACCTGAACGCAAGAAATACAAGGCATTGAGCCCTAAGTTGTTTCAGTTGTTGTTCCCTAAAAGGATGAGAAGGACTTGTGCCAAGTTTTATAACTGAGGAACTTGTTGGAGCACCTGTTTCCATGCTAATTGGTATACCACTTGATCTACTGTCTGATTTTGATCTAGAAAAGAGATCTTGGCTCACTTGACGCATCATGTCCATTTTTGCTCCACCTCCCTGCAGTTATTCTCTTGGTATTGAGAGACAAAATAAAAGGACACATTTAATCATAAAAAACAAGCTCGTTCTAGGTATTGCTTGACTGCCAGTGGAATCATTTGTAATTTTGTGATATGAGCTTACTTTATGATATTAGCAAATTATATGCCAATGTCGCAAATCTGAAGTTAGTATCCTTGCTCCTAGCAAAACACTTTATCCAAGAAAAAACATAATGCTAAGCATACAGGATAACCAATAATTTACATACTATGTTGAAGTTGAGACTTCAAATTAAAATTCAAGTTATGATTGGAGAATTAAACCGGTCCTGATAAGCATAGTTGTACTGGGATTGGCTGCAGATTTTTCAGCTAGGTCTTGAAGGGTCATCCAGATTGGGGCGAAAATAACAGAGATAGTTAAGCTCTGGCGAAAGATTGATAGTATCATATTGAAGAAGGAAGGGATCAGAAATTTTGTTCAAAATCAGTTGATTTCATGCAGACCCTAAGGATTCAACTAAGGAATCCTGCCAGAAGACGAGGAAAACCTGATTTACGGAGAATCTAGCCTCTGCTTCTACCGCTGACGAGATCAATTACATGAGCAGATCATTGTGATCCTACAACCTGCAGAGGGGGGAAGAAATCAGAGAAACCAGATTGCTGAAGCCTTCAAGGACATCGAAGGTTGATTTGGGAGGAGGAAGAGGACAGACACATTGGATGAGGATCATCCATCCTCTGGCCAATATTCTTAGTTATCAAGGAGAAGGGAGTCTCAGGATGGAGCAGTGTGAGTGTGAAGGAGAGTTTAGGGATGGAGGAGCATCCTCTGGCCAATATTTTTAGTTATCAAGGAGAAGAGAGTCTCAGGATGGAGCTGTGTGAGTGTGTCTAGGGATGGAGGAGTGTGAGTAAAAGGAAGGTAACTAATATGGAATATTTATTAATTTTATTATATCAATGGGCAATACATATAATTATGATAACTAGGTAGCTCCCGAGGCAACGGTGCAATGGCAGGAAGCCTCCTTAGTTTCCCAAACATCTAAGGATTGAATCTCAGTTTTGGCGAATTAACGGATGAATTTCCCTTAATGGACGATTAACCTAAGAATGTTGGGTTGATGGGCCACAACCCACTGCGAGCGCTTCCCGATTTAACTTAGTGGCCGGTGAAAAGTCTCCGTGGAAACAGGTCGATCAAGCCAAGATTAGTCGGCATAAGCTATCCCTGGTGCCAACTAAAATAAATAAATAAACTATGATAACTAGGTAAGGTTGTGTGGTAGCAATTTAATTAAGGATATGCTAGTTTAAATTAATATATTTTGATTCATAATGTTAATTACGTCAATGTTTAATGAAGTCATTGATATATATATATCAAATGGTCTTCTCCCTGCTTCGCCTACCAAGTAAATCCAAAGCACAGCTTATGCAAACTCAGAATTTGACCTCCAAGATATTCATCCCATTTGGGATTCCTCCTTTTCCTCTTATCGTTCCTCTAAGTGTTTTACCACTACACTACACTTGTGAGAGTGAATAGTTAATTTATTATAATATAGACTATAAAATGATATGGTAAAGATTAAAAATATTATACATTAGGTGATTGATTTAGCTATACGGATATTAATAATATTGAACCATTATAAACCACAATAAATTAAATCAATTGTTTCATGATTGATATCAAAACTCTAATTTAATTGGTTAGCAACATCTTTTAATAACAGATTACTCTTCTTAATATGACATGCTTACTCTAGCTATTTATTTGTTACAAAAACTATTATTATTAATACTAGGAATGTTAATAAAATTAAACAACTATAAATAACAACAAAAACTAAATTATTTGCAAAATTAATATTAAAAATTAGAAAATGCTGGAAATTAGAAGAAAAAAATAACAATAATTAGGGAACACTTGTTTAATAATTAATGACAAACTAATAGAGAAAAGCAATATTTAAACTAAATATTTGCTGATGAATCTCTACAATAGTCAATACTTAAAAATAGATTGATTCACATACCTGACTTGCTTCTACATGGAACGAATCTCCTTCTGTTACTTTTGTCCCATGTGAAGATAAACCAACCTGCCCTTCAAAAGCTTTTACAGAAAATCTTGATGCATCCTCTCTCACGGCAGAGGAATTCCAGGTATGTGACTCTAGAACAGGTTTACTGGAGAGAGGAATTTCTTTGGTAGTGCTGACGGGAAGGAACTCTTTGCCCCTGTTCAACAGATGAGAACTAGAGGAAGCTTCAAAGTTTCTTTGAAAATGTAACTTGGAAGCTGAATCATGGCTCTCCAATTGAGAGTTATTATATTGTGCAGGGGCTGAAAGGGCAACATTTGCCGCTGTAAAGGAATTAAAACCACCAGAAGAACATGTAGGAATACCATGCAAGCGACTGGTGGGCACATCAGCACTTGTTTCAGTATTTGTGTTAGCATTTGTTTGATTATTAGCATACAAAGATTCACCATGAATTCCAGGAGAAGGTTCTTTAAGAGAAGAAGTAGAACCCTGAGAATTATCTGATGGCATGGCAAATTTGTTCTGGTTCCAGAGATAATTTGAGCTAAAAGAGTTCATTCTCGATGCCATCAACCCTCCCTTTTGCAGAGCAAAAAATCGCTCAGCAGACAATACCTCCCGTTCTTCAGGAAGCTTAGAAATTGAATTTAGAGAAAATGTATTTGGTATTTTTGTGTTATCCATTGTCCTCTCAGTCATAACCTCACAACCTTCTTGTTTGCTTCGAAATGGAGCTCCAGAAAGATTAAATAAGTGGGTGTTTTGATGAAGATTATTTGATTGTTCGAGAGCACCTGATTTTGATTCATCTTGCCTTCCACCTTTATCATTCTGTTTGCCTTTCCTAGAACTGTGGCCCATGACAGAGGTTTCAGATAACTGAGGGCTGTCAGGCAAAGAATCTTCTGCCGTTTTTGAGTTTCCTCTTTTACGCTTAGGGGCAGTCTTCTTTATTACTTTCTTGTTTGATTGATTCTCAAATCTAGTGCTATCATGCCTTTCCGAAGAGTTTGCTGACCTTGTGTCCTCCGTTGGCATGCTGGCTGGACTTCCTTGGTCAGATGACTTACTAATTTTCTGAGATAAACTTTGCTGAGCTTCAAGTCCAACCATGTCCATCTTACTCATTCCCAATTTATTTGATACATCTATTGTGCCTGATGTATTTTTCATCATATCATAGCGATTGGACGGACCAGCAAAGGCTTCATTAGCTAAATTAGTGGATGCAACTTGCCAAGTTGCAGCACCCAAACCTTTTTGAGGAACATCACTTCCACCTGCATGCAACAAATTGTTAACTGCTTCCTTTTCCCTTAACTTTGCCTGGCCAGAACTTCCTGTTTGAGGGACAGCAGTAAATGGAAGGCGGGATGATTTCAAGACCTCAATGTCAAGCCCATGCTGATTTATAACAGTTTCAAGGGCCCTGAAGAAAAAACCACCTTTAAGTGTACTTCCTGGTATGACATGGAAACGTACTTCTGATATATTAAGTACAATATGGAAACTTTGCATTCCCAAAAAAATAATAATAAATAATAATAATAATAATAAAGCAAAGCTAACTATTTAATTCAGATAAGGGTTTCCCGACTATTTAGTGGAAATTCATATTGTGCAGATAGATACACCAATTAAAGCATAATTAGTTTGCAAATTGCAATGAATTAAAAAGAACTAAGCATGACTAGAGAACCCTAACAAGCAATTGTGGCCTGCCCATCCTAATTATTTGTCATTGGCTACATGGACCCTATCTTGTCATTAAACTCAATATATGGTCATATTGTTGGCAATTGCACAATCATTGTGTTCTAGATAAAATTTTCTTTAGTTTCCCTTGGATGCTACATGTTCAACTATTGTGAAGTTAATTTTTCCACCTATAGATTCCACATGTTACCAACGTACAAGTCCGCATCATCTAACTTACTTCAATCAATTTATCATCTATCGAAGCTACAACTAATAATATTTTTATTCTCTCTCCTAATCACTAGTGTTCAAGCTAACATTCTCAATTTTATTATATTAATGTTTGTATGTTTTGCATCTTTGATACTCTCGTTTGATTGGTTATCACATGGTGTTATAAATTTTTCATTATTACATGACATACACCCAAGATTCTAGAAGCTCCTGTACACATTTTAAACATTCAAATATATCTTATGGATTCAATAATTGATCTGAGATATCTAAATGTTATGGGATTTTTATGTTCATCCCACTGAACTCTCTTTACTTTTTCCCCACTACCCAATATATTTTACCTCCGACCCACTATCCAACACAAAGTTAATAATTAAAATATTAAATGTGTGATACTTATCATTACGTCTTATTTTTTTGATATTTATATTACTGCACTTGCAAATTTTTCATTCTTGTACTAGGGCATATTCAATTTAAATATGAAGTCTGAAATGTTAATACAATACATATGCATTAGACAGCTTAAATAATGGGTTGTCCTTTGTAATCGATCAATGTTCAATCTAGTGTGAGTTGTCAATTATCTTGTCTAGCTTATCCATTAATCAAATTATAAGGTTGTCATCTGTAGTAACATTCTGGTAGCACTATAGAATTTAGTAGTGAAAAGATAACAAATGCAAAGATATTGAGCTTGTTTCTTATATTTTTATTAGAGATCCTTATTACCTTTAATGTTAACCATCGATTTAGCCCTCAGAGTCTGGGAACATTATCAATCTACATCTTTGGATGGATAACATTGAAGTTCATGTTTTGTGCAAAACAATATTTACAATAAATACCAAAACAAGAAAGCTTGTTTGCCAAATAATGAATTAACAAAAAGGAAGAAAATTGAACTCACCTAGAAATGACTTGATATGGCAATGAATGCTCCTTTCCACTTACTTTCATATGTTGACATATCTGACAAAATTAAAGAAAACAAAACGTGAAATTAGGTTTTGAGAAAAGTTTTCTACCACACTACGAAGATTGATCAATACCACATAAAGCTTTGAAGCTAATTTAGCAGGCTCATCCTTCGATTCTTGGATAAGTTTATGCAAAAGTTTGGCAGCCTCTACTTCAACATGTTGAGAAGCTGCCATATCTGTGTAAAAAGGAATTTAAGTCAATCTCTTTTATCATCACCGAAAGTAACAGTATTTTGTTCAGATAAAGTGGCACTGATCCTATAGATTGGTATCAGTAACTCATTCCGTCTTAAACTGTTCATCATGTATCTCAAACTTGATTTTTCATACTCGTAGAAGTTTGGAACATTTCTATAAATAACAGAAGAATAACAACTATCAGTGCAATCAACGCGCATCACCAATTTAGACGCAAAGGAGCAAGGTACCAAACGCCAACTTAAATATGCAACCACAATAAAATAGTAGGGTTCAATATATTTGATAAAATCTAAATTTACTAACTATCAATATCTAATAAGGTAATATTCACTTGAAAAGCTTTCGAACTGGTGATCCGCCCATTCTGATCAGAGAAATCATATTTTTGAACTATACACAACGCCCGAAAACGACCAGATCAGCATGTTCCTAAGACTAAAAATAGTAAGGAAAATTTAACACAGATGACTACCTCCGGTTGGCACAAATTTTGATCAGGGGCTCAGTCGACGAGAAGGAAGGAGGGAGGCAGAACGATAGACGGAAAACTTGCCTTGTGACCGACAGCGAGCCGAAGCAGCCGGATCGTTGCGTAGGATCAGAGATCGGCACCTCGGGCTAGTCGGCGGAGCCTCCCCACCGCGTTCCACCGCCTCACCATGTCCCTTGCGCTAGGTTTTTAGGTGCGAGGCCTATGAGAGAGAAGGGGGGAAGTACTCTTGGAGTTATCGGGCGAAATGCGTCCCATAAAAAACTCTATGCGCTCGATGACCTGGGCATAAATCCCTGCGATCCCTCGCGCACGGTCGCAGGTACTAAGCACATAAAGTATATTTTTTTATATTTATCTAAAACCATAAGTGAATTTTTGAAAAAAAAATAAAAATAAAAGAATAATCATTATTTTTTTAATCTGATTATCTAATTGTTTGAACCGATTAATCCGGTTCGATCTAATTTATAACCAATTTTAAGGCGAAAGTGTTTTTTTTACTAATTATGATGATTTTTTTTTTTGCTGCTAATATCATTTCTGATTTATGATATTAAAAAGGCAAACACATTTCTTATAGATAAAGACATGAATTGGAAAAGTGATAAAAACGTATGATTTACTTTAGCGTTGACCACTTAACTAAGTATGCTGTACTTTATGGTTGACCACTTAACTCAGTGTAATCAATTTTTTCTTTATTCTGTAAATTAAAATATAAAAAAAATCAATATTTATTTCAGTATAAATAAATTTAAATGTATTAAGAATCAATTTAGATAAACAATAATTCAAAGGTGAGAAACATATCCGAAATTGAAAATGAGATTTTAATCTTTTTATTTTAAAGATGATGAATCATAAATATAATAAAAGGAACACTTCAATGTGAAAAACGAAGTGACTTGCCGTGTTGTCATTAAGAAAGGTAGCGTTCACCGTAAGAATTAAGAAAGGTTAATGATTCAGACCTGTTAATATAAGTTTGATGGTTAAATTTAAAGAATAATAAATTTGATTCATTAAAAATTCATATCAACTTGATCATTCCGCAAGAAACCTTAAAAAAAAAATTTGGCCCGTCCCTTGAACATATGTGCTTTTAGGATTTATCCGACTTCTTTTGCCTCAGGACGTAGTGCAGTAGATCTATCTTTTTATTAGGATTTATCCGATAATTGATTAAAAATTTTTATAGGATTAGACTAGTCATTTTCAAAACACTATAAAAAAAAATGATTTAATGATAAACTTCTGTGACGAAATACTTTCATCTCCAATCTATGACAAAATTGTTGGTTAGAAGTAGAAATCGTCATAAATCAGCAACGACACTAGTAAAAAAATTTGTCGCAAATTAGTAATAAAAAAACTTCCGTCGCAAAATTCATTGTCAATTAACGATGAAAATAAATATTCATCACATATACATGACTTATATAAGTTTCATCGTAAATTTTACAACCAATTTAGAATTTGTTATAAATTTTGTGATGAATTATAATTCGTTGCAAAATTCAGTTTCACCCGTTTGCAACAAAATCTAAATTCATTGCAAAATTTGTGACATATTTGATATTCGTTGCAAAATTTACAACAAATTTATAATTTGTTATAAACTTTTGCAATGGAACTAAAATTTGTTGTAAAATTTGATGACGAACTTTAAGTTGGGAAATTTGTAACGAATTTAGAATTCGTCACAAAATTTTAATATTTTACTAAAATAATCTCGAAAATGTTTGCTAATTTTATTTTTTTTATTTTTTAACATTTGCAACGAATCTATTGATTCGTCGTCAATTGGCTTTACTTGGATTTCCTACAAAATTTTAATTAAAAAAGTTTTTAGATTAAATGAGTTTAATGGTCAAGTAGAGCATACTAAATAGATTTAGGGGAACGATTCTTGCCGCGACAACCCTCCACGATCTTCCTCAGCGACCCAGTTGGCAGCCCATGTGGCCAACTCCACCTCAGCCCTCTCTCTCCGCTTCATTCGCGATTCAAGTCCCCTCACGTCAAAAGTCGTGTGCCCTAACTCTCTTCTCCTCTCCCTCGCGAAGCAGCAGCGACTGCTTTATTCCCCTCACGTCAAAATCCTCGGCGTGCCCTAACTCTCTTCTCCTCCCCCTTGCGAGGCAACAACGACCCCTTCTTCCCCCTTGGAATTTCTCCTCCTCCCCTCTCGCGAAGCAGCAACCTCCATCCTCATTTCTCCGCAACAACCCCCTCCTACCTCATCTCTCCACGACGACGACCTCCTTCTTCCTCTGCGACCGACCTCCCTCCGCGAAAGACGAGTGAGTTTTTGCCTAACCTAATCTTAGGTGCTGCTAATTTCTGAATCTTGGCTTGTAGTTGTGCATTGCAACCCTCATCTTTGTTCTATGTTTTATTTCTGGTTTATGTTATTAACTTTTTATGGCATTAGGGCATGTTCTCTGTTTTTTTATGATTTATGTTATTAACTTTTCTCTTAATAAATGTAGATGAAGAGACTATCATGGAAGAAGGAAAATTTGATTCAAATGAGATGAAGGATAACACCGATCATGCGGATCAAGACCTATCTCCATCTACCGTCGAAGAAGTCAAGCTACTTAAGATTGGAATGATATTTTCTTCTGAAGAAGAAATTCATACGTTTTATAATTCCTATGCTTCCAGTGTTGCTTTTGGTATTTCGAAGTTGGGTGGTAGGAATGGAGATGATGGAAAACAAAAATATTTTTCTATTGGATGTGCCAAAAATCATAAAAAAATATCTCAAGCAAAAAATGTTTTGCACCCTCGACCTTCTAGTAAGACAAATTACAAAGCTAAGATTAATGTAGTTGTTCGAAATGATGGGAACTTTGTGATAACTAGTGTAGACCTTGAACATAATCATCTCTTGAGCCCTGGAAAGTCACGACATTTTAGAAGTAATAAAGTATTGGATTCGGCTACGAAGAGAAAATTAGAATTAAATGATCAAGCTGGAATAACTTTAAACAAAAGTATTCACTCTTGTGTAGTTGAGGTTGGAAGTTATGAGAATTTATCATTTGATGAAAGAAAATGTAGAAATTATATTTCAGAAGCTAGAAGGTTGAGGTTAGGGGAAGGAGATGCTGAAGCTTTGAGTAATTATTTTTGCCGCATGCAAAGTAGGAACCCAAACTCTTTTTATGTGCTGGATTTAGATGGTGAATCTCGAATAAAGAATATTTTTTGGGCAGATGCAAGATGTAGGGTTGCGTATGATTACTTTTGTGATGTCATGACTTTTGATACAATTTATTTAACTAATAGTTATGACATGCCTTTTGCTCTATTTGTTGGGATGAATCATCACGGGCAATCTATTTTGTTGGGATGTGGATTAATATCAAGCAAAGACTCAACAACATTCACATGGTTGTTCAACTCGTGATTGACATGTATGCACAGATGTGCTCCAAAGGCTATAGTCACAGACCAATGTCATGCAATGGCAATCGCAATTGAAGAGGTATTTCCGAATTCTCATCATCGTCTATGTCTTTGGCATATTATGAAAAAAACTACCAATGAAGTTAGGTGGTCATGCTCAATACAAAATGATAAAGAAACAATTGAAGATCATTGTTTATAACTCTCTTACAGTTGATGAATGTGATGAGAATTGGTTAAAAATGATTGAGGAGTTTAAGCTAGAGAACAATGATTGGTTGAAATCTTTATATGAGGAACGAAATAGATAGATACCTATGTATGTTAAAGATCACTTTTGGGCTGGTATATCCACAACTCAAATAAGTGAAAGTATGAATGCATTTTTTTATGACTATGTTCATTCTAAAACATCTTTAAAGCAATTTGTTGAGTAGTATGATAGTGCATTGAAGAAGAATATTGAGAATGAAAAAAAAATGGATTTTGTTTCTTTTAATTCTATCATATCAGTTATTCTTAGTCATTCCATTGAAAGACAATTCAAAAATGCCTACACTAACAATATATTTAAGTTGTTTCAAGATGAAATAAGAGGGTTGATGTTTTATAATGTCTCTTTGTTGAGGGAAGAAGGGACAACTTTAATATTTAAAGTAGTAGAAAATATGTTAAAAAATAATGGGCAACCTGGAAGAGAAGTTTCCTTTAGGGTACATTATACTAAGTTAGATTACCAATTGAAGTGTGTGTGTCGTTTGTTTGAGTTCCGGGGAATTTTATGTAGGCATGTGATCACAGTGTTGATGAGAATGAAGGTTATTGAGGTTCCTATGAGTTATATTATGGACCGATGGTGCAAAGATATTAAGCGTGGGTATCAAAGCATCAGTAACATATATGATGAATATGGTTGTAGTGAAAAAAGACTTCGGTATAATACTCTCACCCCATTGATGCAAGAGGTTCAACAACTTGGAGCCGAAAGTGATGAGATTTGTTCTGTTTTGGTAGAAATCATGAAAGGCACTAAGGAAAAACTTATTATTGCTATGGAGAACGGACAATCAAGGGCTGGACAACTTGAAGAAGCATCTACATCTAGGGTAAAAGTGATACACTCTTCATTGAAAGTAAGAACCAAAGGTCGTCCACCCACAAAGAGGAAACAAGCTAAGGTTGAACAAATTATGAATAAATCAATTGCAAATGACCGAAAGAAGGTATGTGATGCATATAATAGATACCTAAAGTAATTATGTGTTATTGTTTTGTATAAGTATATTTTTATTGTTTTAGTTAGTTTAAAGTTTGTTTATAATCTATCTTGCAACTATGAGTATAGCTTTTCTTTTGGTACTATTTTTTTGTTCAAGATGGAATGAAAATTTAGGTTAGTTAATGAAAATGCTTGATATCATTGGCTTTGTTTTCCATTTCCACGCAAGTAGAATTTTCTAAGGCTTTGGTGCAGGGAGAATTTTAGAAGGCAGTTTTAGCTATCATTGGCTTTAATATCATTGTTCTCTGCAGGTAGTTTTCAGTGCAAGGAAGAACATGGAATTTTGTTAAGTGCTGGTTTGGAAGAACATGGATTCTGCTTCTAAAGTTGCGGCTTCTTTTTTATATTTGAATTTTTCCTATGTTAGCTGGGAGTTTTGTAGGTTTGTGAAGCAAGAAATCAATTGTTGATGTACTGTTGATTTTGTATCCAAGTTATCAAACTGGACTTGATTAATATGTGTTGTCTGTAAACTGTGACACTAAAGGTTTTGATTTTGTATCCAGGTTTCTAAAGTTTTGCCCGTCCTTTCTGATTTGGGTTGTCTGTAAACTGTGACACTAAAGGTTGATTAGTTTAAGAGCTCCTTAGTCTAATATGTGTTTTCTCTGTATTTGTGTTTTTTCTGTATTCATAAACTGAACAAATAAGGTCATTTTATGTCATTGTTGAATGTATATTGGATTATTCAGAAAAAACTCTGTATTTTTCTGATTAAGAAAAAGATGCTTCAATCCAGGTAATTATATCTATATGACATGTGGAGTAAGTTTTGTGAATATTTAATTTAATTTTTCTTGTGAATTACTGTGTATACGAATGGTACAATTTTGCATGATGCATTTATGGTCATGAATTTATATACCCTGAGTTGAAGTGGACTTAAAGCCAATTTTATGTCATGACATATTCACAACTACATAATTGTGTGAGTTAGTGTGCAAGAGCAATAGGCTAGTGATGGCATATTCAAAGATCAATCATGGATATATGGTTGGTTAAATCCAAATAATTTCAAAATTCAAATTAGCCAAAATGGAGGATTATTAGGATCCATCAGGTATATGCAGCTTAACTTTGCAATTTTACTTGATCTAAATATTCGTTGCCTTCAAAGTTCGATCTCTATTGCATAACATAACACGTCTTCAGGAGTTTTTTTTGGTCTTTACTATGGTTTGTTAGATTTTTCTCTATCTCTAAAATTTGGCCCCATTGTTGTGGGTGATATCAATTTTGATCTTATCTTTTCAATGTTAATTGCATTTGCTTATTAGTGCATATGAAAAATAATAATTTTGTTCTATAAGTAAACTTTTCTGGAAGATAAACTTTAGCCAATTCTAAACTATCATAAATTACATTTTCATGTAACTGAAAATTTTTAAAAGGAACGTTCATCTGGCAAGCAACACTCGTAGGGCTCAAAGCAGCCGAAGCAGCAGAATTCTGCATCGTGGATAATGTAGTTGTGCATTCATTTCTCTTTATCTTGGCAATTCAATAATACTTGGCACTAATTAACAAGATGAATTAACAAAATGAATTCAATAATAATATTTAATCAATAATAAAATGCTCCCATAATTTCAACACTAACATTATGGCTCCAAATCCAAACATACAACAGTTACATTACAACATCAACACAATTTAAAACAACCTATTTAGATAAACTAACACCAAAATCAGAATTATGGCTAAGAGAATCAAGTTCAAGCCCACTAATATCTAGATGAATTTCGGTACATTGATTATCCTCAGATTATGTCCATGAGCAGCAATGCATTCAATTTCACTTTTGTAAGCTGATCCGGCGGTTAGAACACGTAGCGAGGGGTCAACACCACGTGGAAGTCAAAGGGCCAGGTGGTCCATCGGGGAAGGGTGAGCCGACCGGACTCATGAGAAAAGGGCAGACCGATCGGCCGACCGGAGAAGGATGAGTCGGCCGCCCGACCGGCCGACCGATGAATATCCGATAATAAAAAGACACCCTGACAGGGATCGGGGTTCCGACGCTCGATTAAACAGTAACGAAGGGCCGAGCGGACGTCATGATCGTGCAAAGGCAATGTAACATACTGCTAGTAGTCCCTACACAATATCTTACCGAAGATCTCCCCAGCACGCCGATGGAGAGAGAAGGTCGGATGTGAAGTAAGTGCCGTCCGGCCAGGCGTAAGAAGAATGCCGGCCGGACGGACGCCCCGTCCCGCCGGCCGGCCGGACGCCCCGGCCTGTGGTCGGTAGAGGAGGACGAGAACATCTTATGACAGCTGTCAAGTCCTATGGCTAGGCCATATTCCAAGTCTGACAACGAGGTGTTCTGTTGTCCCATCGAAGACGTACTTGGACTGTAGCAGTATGGCGTCAGGTAAGCTTTCTGACAGACACATACCGAGGTATGGGCTGCGGACACGTATGCGCCTCGGTGGACGTGCAGGAACTCTTTCACCACTCTATATAAAGAGCCTTATACTTCGCCGGAGGTACACGTTGGACACCTTTGGAGCCACTTTTTTCATTACTTGCTTGCCTGACTTGAGCGTCGGAGGGTCGCCGCTGGGAACCCCTTCCCGGCCCGACTTCTGTGCAGGTTCACCGGAGGTTCGTGCAACCAGTCGAAGATCCACGTCAGTAGCTGGGGAGCGCCACGTGCCCAACGTCCATTGATTCAGCATTCGGACAGGATCAAATTGGCGCTGTCTGTGGGAACGCTCCTGCATCCGAACGGAAACAATGGACGAGGGTGGACGACAACACACGGTGACGCTTTCCACGGAGGAACTCGACGCTATGATCGAGTTAAGGGCTGCCAAGCTTGTGGAGCAAAAACAGAAAGCAACAGCCGAGCGGCTAGAGCAGCAAGCAACGTCTGGTGGTCGAGCGGAAGCACCACCTGCCACCGTTGCATTTCATCGGGCCCTATTCCGCACCCCCGAAGCCGCACCCACTCATAGAGATCGGGGATCTTATTCGGATGAAATGCCGAGATGAGATGACAGAAAAGGAAAAGCCCCTCGAGCGGACTCATCACCCGAGCGGATTAATCGCCAATTTTCAGAGGCTATTCTACGAGATCCTCTGCCCAAGCACTACGTGCCTCCGACGATCGGCGAATACAATGGAACCACCGATCCGAATGATCATTTGGGCAAGTTTGATAACACGGCAACCCTGCATCAATACACAGATGGGGTGAAGTGTCGGGTTTTCCTCACCACCCTATCTGGATCGGCTCAACGTTGATTTCGGAGGTTGCCGGACGGATCCATCACAAGCTTCAAGGACTTCCGGATGACCTTCCTCCACCACTTCGCAAGCAGTCGGCGCTATCAAAAAACCAGCGTTAGTCTGTTCGCCATCAAACAAGAAGCCCGTGAATCGCTCCGAGCTTACATCCAACGGTTCAACAAAGTGGCCATGGATATTCCAACGGCCACCTCGGAGACCATGATGAATGCCTTCACACAAGGCCTCGTAGATGGGGATTTCTTTCGATCGCTCATTCGGAAGCCGCCCCGAGACTATGACCACATGCTACACCGGGCCAACGAATACATTAACGTGGAGGAAGTGCAAGTGGCCCGGAAAAAAGAAACTCCAGCCGAGCGGGCTCCTCCTGCCGAACGGAAGTCGCACGTTGCTCATCAGCCACCCGGAGGACCACGGGCCGAAGCAATTCGAGCTCATCCAAGACCTCATGTCCAAGAAGTAGCAGTCGAGCGGCCTAGGACAAAGAAGAGATGGACCCCAATGTTCTGCTCCTTCCACCGGACGGACACACACAACACCAAGGATTGTCGCAGTCTTCCTCTAATTGCCCACCCCATTCCCAGAGGCGCCGGTCGTCGGTCGCCATCAGCCGACAGGTGGCATAGGCCTCAGGAAGCCGATCGGGCGGTAGCCGACAGGCGGCAACAACCGACTCCCGAGCGGCATCGCTCTCCGAGGCGGGAGAATCTCCGAATGTCTAGGGAACGCCCCCGACCTTCCGCCCGAGAAGAAGAAAATAGAAGCAATACTTCCCGAGGCGAAATCAACATCATAGCTGGTGGGCCGACCGGAGGAGACTCCAACCGAGCAAGAAAGGCGAGCGTCCGACAGCTCCAGATCCATGCAGTCGGCTGCAGCCGAGAGCAGGCGAGTGGACCCGAAATCAGTTTTGGGCCTGGGGACTTGGAAGGAGTTGAAGTGCCCCACGACGACGCTCTGCTCATCAAAGCGGTAATAGCCAACTACACTATTCATCACGTTTTTATTGACACAGGAAGCTCGGTCAACATAATATTCAAAAAGGCGTTCGATCAACTACAAATTGACCGCGCCGAGCTGCTGCCCATGACAACAAATCTGGCTGGCCATCTCACTGGGAGAAGAGCCGCTCAGGAGGACGCGGACAGCGAACTTCGTGGTGGTGGACTCTCCCTCATCCTACAACGTCATTTTGGGACAACCGGCGCTCAGCGAGTTCCGGGCGGCCGTCTCCACCTTCCACCAGAAGATTAAGTTCCCCGTCTAAGACAAAGTGGGAGAGGTACGGGGGGATCAACTGGTAGCTCGGCGGTGCTACATTGAAATGGTCCGAGCAGAAGCAAATTTCGCTCGGAAGTCTCCACGGATCGAGGTGAATGCTATAACTAAAAAGCCTCCCTCTTTAGTTTATGAAGAAAAATAGGAAGTGCAGATACACCCGACCCGATCGGAAGCCACGACATTCATCGCGTCCGATCTGGAGACGAATCAGAAAGAGGAGGTGATCCAATGCCTCTGGAGAAACCATGATGTCTTCGTCTGGTCGACACATGAGCTGCCCGGAATTTCACCAAGTATAGCACAGCATGAGCTCCACGTCCGACCCGACGCTCGGTCAGTAAAGCAAAGAAAAAGGGATTTCAGCGCCGAGCAGAATTCCATAATCCGAGCGGAGGTGGAGAAACTCTTGGAGGCCGGCCATATACGCGAGGTCCAGTTTCCGAGCTGGCTGGCGAATGTGGTGCTAGTTTCCAAACCCGGCAACAAGTGGAGAGTGTGCATCGATTTCCGGGACCTTAACAAGGCGTGCCCAAAGGACTTTTACCCCTTGCCCCGAATCGATCAACTAGTGGATTCTACAGCCGGCTGCGAGTTGATATGCATGCTCGACGTCTATCAAGGATATCATCAAGTGCCGTTAGCCCGGGAAGATCAAGAAAAATTTAGCTTCGTGACGGCCGACGGCACCTACTACTATAATGTGATGCCGTTCGGATTGAAGAACGCGGGAGCCACTTATCAACGCTTGATGAACAAAGTGTTCAAGGAGCAGATCGGGCGGAATCTGGAAGTTTATGTGGACGACATTCTTATCAAGTCCGTCCGAGCGGCCGATCTCTTCAAAGACATGGAGGAAACCTTCCGAACGCTACGAAAATATGGAGTCAAGATAAATCCCCAGAAGTGTCTGTTCGGAGCAAAAGGAGGGCGTTTCTTAGGTTACATAGTGACCGAGCGGGGCATCGAAGCAAATCCCAGCAAGGTGAAAGCTCTACAAGACATGCCGCCTCCAAGAAATACTAGGGAAGTGCAGCGTTTGACCGGTCGGATAACTGCTCTGTCCAGATTCATCTCCAAAACCGCCGACCGGAGTCTTCTTTTTTTCAAAATCTTGCGCAAGGCTACTAAGTTTCACTGGGACGAAGAATGTGATCGGGCGTTCGATGATTTGAAGACATATCTGAACTCTCTCCCGGTATTAGCCAAGCCAACTGCGGGTGAGCCGCTTTGTATTTACTTGTCTTCAACTGAGCGAGCAATCGGCTCGGCATTAGTGAGAGCAAGCGGAGAAGAGCCTGTGTATTTTCTTAGTCATATTTTAAAAGATGCTGAATCTCGCTACACTGGGCTCGAGAAGCTGGCTTTCGCTCTGGTCCTCGCCGCTCGGCGCCTTCGTCCATACTTCCTAGCGCATACCATCATTGTCAAAACCAATAGCCCGCTCGGGCGTGTATTATTGAATCCAGAAGCGTCCGGGCAGCTCATCAAATGGATGATGGAGTTAAGTGAATTTGATATCCAATACCAGCCCCGCTCGGCAATCAAAGCGCAGTCCTTGGCAGATTTTGTGACTGAGGTGCAGAATTCAAAGCCGGAAGCTATGTGGAAAATATTTGTGGACGGATCGTCCACTCGGCTCGAAAGCGGGATTGGAATACTGTTGCTCTCCCCTCAAGAAGAAAAGATATACTTATCCGTCCGGCTGGATTATAAAGCTACAAATAATGAAGCAGAGTATGAGGCCCTCATAGCTAGCTTGCAGGCAGCACGACATGTGGGAGCCGGTCGGGTAACGCTTCATTCGGATTCCCAGTTGGCTGCTGAGCAGCTCTCTGGTATCTTCGAAATCAACAGTGCTCGGCTCAAGCTCTACGCTGAAGCCTTTGAGAAGCTTAAAGCCAATTTTAGAGAAGTCATTGTCCAGAAGATACCCAGAGCAGAAAATCAGGCGGCCGATGAGTTAGCCAGACTCGTGAGCTCAATAACGCCGATCGCCATTCAGCAGCCAATTGAACAAGTATTATTGGTGGCGCACGTCGACCGTATGGAAGGCCTTACGTTTCCGAGCGACTGGAGGACACCCATCACGGAGTTTCTGCGCTCGGGCGCCACACCGTCCGATCAGAATGAAGCCCAGCTACTAAGGAGGAGAGTCGGTCGGTTCACACTCATCGGCGATCAGCTTTACAAGAAGGCTTTCTCACGCCCGCTGTTGAAATACGTGAGCTCGGAGGACTCGGCTTACATCCTCCAAGAAGTACATCAAGGATCATGCGGAGGACATCCGGGCGGACGATCGCTGGCTAAGAAGATCCTGTTGGCCGGGTACTTCTGGCCAACCTTACAAGCAGACGACGCTCGGATCGTGTCGACGTGCCTTTCATGCCAGAAGTACCATAACTTCTACCACCGATCGACAGAGGAAATGAAGGCCACTACTGTGTCTTGTCCTTTCGACCAATGGGGAATGAATATCGTGGGTCCGTTTCCTATGGCGACCGGACAGCGGAAATTTTTATTGGCGGCGGTTGATTATTTTTCCAAGTGGGTGGAGGCCGAGCCTCTAGCCAGGATCACCGAGCAGATGGTCAAGAAATTTATTTGGCAGAACATCATCTGTCGGTTCGGCATCCCTCGCCGACTAGTTTCCGACAACGGACGGTAGTTTACCGGAAAATTGCTCGAAGATTAGTGCCAAAGCTATGGCATCGAGCAACACTTCACGTCCGTAGCATACCCCCAAAGCAATGGTCAAGCTGAAGTAGCTAATCGGGAAATTCTTCGTATTCTGCGTGCTCGGCTCGACCATTTGGGAGGAAGTTGGGTGGATGAAGTGTCGGGCGTCTTATGGGCTATCTGAACGACTCCAAAGGAAGGGACGGGCGTCACGCCTTTCCACCTGGTGTATGGCGGCGAAGCGGTCATTCCTGTTGAAGTCGGCGTTGAGTCCGTCCGGATCCAAGGCTATGATGATGGCAACGCCGAATGAAGGAACATGGAGTTGGATTTGGTCGACGAGGAGTGAACCAAGGCGTCCGTTCGGCTGATGGCGTACCGGCAGCGGATGAAGCAAAACTACAACCGCCGCGTAATCCCTAGATCATTCCAGGTCGGCGACCTTGTCTGGAAGAAAGTCAAGCCGGTCGGCGACGTCGACAAGCTGGAAGCTCCCTGGGCGGGCCCCTTCAAGGTTATCGAAAAGCTCCGCTCGAGCGCTTACTATTTGGAGGATGAAGACGGACGGCAGCTGGATCGGCCATGGAGTGCGAATCATCTCCAGCCTTATCGAGCTGGATGAGAGGTGCACTGACGTAACTCATTTTTTCGTATATGCTAGTCGCCCATGTCCTTGTAATGCAGGAAGCAGAAATGAATTAAAAGATGGCTTGTGTGTCCGCCGAGCGGCTGTGTTAAAGATTAGGCTTTAAGGCCGTCGAGCTCCGACGTTAAATATCGAGAGACGAGCCGGCGTCTATAAACGTCCGAGCGGAAGGCCGTCGAGCTCCGACGTTAAATATCGAGAGACGAGCCGGCGTCTATAAACGTCCGAGCGGAAAGCCGTCGAGCTCCGACGTTAAATATCGAGAGACGAGCCGGCGTCTATAAACGTCCGAGCGGAAGGCCGTCGAGCTCCGACGTTAAATATCGAGAGACGAGCCGGCGTCTATAAACGTCCGAGCGGAAGGCCGTCGAGCTCCGACGTTAAATATCGAGAGACGAGCCGGGGTCTATAAATGTCCGAGCGGAAGGCCGTCGAGCTCCGACGTTAAATATCGAGAGACGAGCCGGCGTCTATAAACGTCCGAGCGGAATCACCACCTGCCACCGTTGCATTTCATCGGGCCCTTAAACCCTCTGAGCGGATAGCCATCCACGTGATACATTCCGGCGGTAAGAGCCGACCGACGACAGAGCCTGTTCTTTAAGGCCAGCATACGGCCGAGCGGCTCGCTTAGAAAAAATATAGGGGAAACCCCCTTTGAGATAAGGTGCAAAGCAAAAGATAGTTAATAAGAATTAAAGACATGAGCACGTGAACGAATGACGTTCGCTCGCCGAGCGGCTATGCAGTCGCATGGCGAAAGACGTTTTTCGAAGACAATCGGCTTGAGCTCATGTTAAGAGTATGGAGCCGAGCGGAGGAGTTTTAAAGAACACTTTAAACATGACAAAAGAAAATTTTCTTGCCAAAACAAAAGTTGCAAGAACAGAAAGATGATCTATTTACGCCAAACGCTGGGCAAACAAAAGAGGCTACAACAAAAATAAGTTGTGCCGAACAGCAAGAGTACAAAAACATAAACACTCCTCACGCGTCAAAATCAAAAAGAGCATCAGGAATGACGCCCATCACGATAGCCAGATCCTCTGGGGGGATGGTCAGCTCGGGGGGAAGGTGGCCTTTAGCCTTCAAGTAATCCACCGCCGCCTTGATCGCCTCTTCGAAAGTGAGGGAAATCTTGTCGGTGAATTTCTCTCCGAAATCATCCGAGCGGACAAATGCCTTCCTCACTTCGTCAGAGCGGGCCGACTCCCCATCCTGATAACCTTGGAGCGCGGCTCGGGAAGCATCGTTGGCGGCATGGAGATCCTTCAAGTCTTCTTCAAATTTGAGCAGATCGGCCGAGCGGCCCTCCTTCTCGGTGGCCAAGAGGACATCCAGCTCCTTGACGCGTTGCTCTAGTCCTCTGATTTCCACCTTCATTAGGTCCATGTCATCGATGGCCTTGCGCTTCCGAGTGGTCGTCGTCTTGATCTCTTTATCCCGTTGTTTGACCACAGCTTCAAGCCGAGCGACCTCGCTCGCCAGATCGGAAGTTCGTTTCCGTTCGGCTTCCAAAAGCTTTTTGCTTTTCTCCAAAGCAACCGTGGATTGCCCTTGGTTTACCTCCGAAAGTTTGAGTTTTTTCATTTCTTCCTCCAGCTCAGCCAGTCGATTGCTGACTGCGATCTGCTCTACCCAACTCTACGAATAAAGGTAGTTAAGTTAAAAGCTAAAATAAAAAATATCAGTAAAGCAGAAAGGCATACCCCGGTTGCCTGCTGCAGGTTACTGTCCCCTAGCTGACTGGGGGACATGAGCGCGACGCGTACGCGCGCGTCCTCCCAAACTTTGGCGAGCGGACCGGTGAGGGTGATCTGCTGTTCGGGAACCGATGGCCGATCGACGGCCAGTAAGTATTCCTCCGAGGGAAACCTGGGGACCGTTTTAATCACCCTCGGGCCGCTCGAGTCATCTTGAGACGCAGCCGCATGGCCAGAGGACTCGCCGATCGGGACCGGACGGTCACCCAGCCGCCTAAGACGACGTAGAGTCTGAGAGGTGGAAGGTTGCGCCTCAGTGATGGTCGGCGGCAAGTCAAGCTGAGTCGGAATGTGCTCCGAGGAGACTGCCTCAAAAACCACATGAGCATCATCGCTCCGCTCGGAAAGCTGCTCTCCTGGTGGAGGTTGTTGAGCGGCTTGCTCTAGCCGACGGCGTTTACGAGTCACCAAAGGTGCCTCGTCAGCCGATCGACCTTCCTCCTCGGCCTGGGTAGATGTTGTGATATTGGCCGCGGCCTCGTCAGTGGAGATGCGGGCGGCCGAAGCCTCGGGAGCAACTTGTGTTCCCTCGCTCCCTTCAGTTGTATGGCCGGTCAGGACCAGCCGCCGTTCGACCACTTCCTTGTCCTTCACCGCCTCAATATGGGCGGCTTTCAGCTTGAGCTTTTCGGTTGCCTTAGCACGCCACATAACTTCAGCTGCAGAAACCAAGAATAAATCAGTTAGAACAAAAGAAAAAGGGGGGATAAGAATCGCTTACTCATGCTACAAGGCAGATCGGCTTGGATGGGAGACAAGTCGAATATATACATCACTCCAGGAAGGAGCAACTTGTCGATATCGTAACGTTGGCCGACCAGCTGGTTGGCCGCATGAAGATACGCCGGATGGCTCTTGAATTTGCCAAGACCCGGTTGATTCGGCACCGCCGTCTACCACTTCGTTCGGAAGGTCGGCCGTTCGGGGAGACGCATAAAAAAGAAATGCTCCTTCCAATGCTTATTGGAGCTCGACATGTTAGTAAATAGGATGAAACCCGACCTAGATTGAAATATGAAGGTCCCCCACTCGGATTGTTTTGGGTAGAAGAAATAGTGAAAGACTTGGGGGTCCAAGGGGATATCATTCAACTTGAAAAGGACTATCACCCCGCTCAACAACCTAATCGAGTTCGGGACTAATTGTCCGAGCGGGAGGCGAAAGTGGTTGCATATTTTGATGATGAACGGATGTGGAGGAAAGCGCAGCCCGACCAAAAATTGATCACGGAAGAAGCAAATGGTGTCGGGCGGCGGGTCATTAGGCCGATCGGCTGGACTAGCCACAACTATCTCATGGTCAGCCGGAACTTCATACGTTTGAATGAGACGCAGTGCGTCTTCTTCATCGAATCGGCTCTCCATAGTCGTATACCAGAGACCAGGAGCGCCGACTATAGGCGTAGAAGTACTCACCATGGTCGAAACAGAAGAGATATTGACAGAAAAACTAAAAGATAATGCCGGCAGAATGAAAACGAAAGCAATACAGGAGGAGGGGAGCTGAAAAGGAAGGCTTACGAGTACGAGAAAGATCGAGGAAAGGAAGAAGATGGCGAGCGCACCAAACGGGCAGGGAATAAGGATCGCCGGAGCAGAAACAACGGCGGGGGGTCGAAGGTCGATGAAGAAGAAGGCGGCGGAGAGAGGGGGCCGCGAGATTTATAACGTTTGCCCCGTACGGCCTTAGCCGTCCGATTCAGGTCGTGAAGAACGAGGTCATCATCCAGCCGTTCATTTCAAACGGCGGCTGTCCCATCGGAGGTGACGCCACCGTCATACCCTGACAAAATAAAAATTGCCACGTGTCAGCAAGATACGGGTTACATTTAATGAGCGCCCTGTATCGCACGCAACGCACATGGCTGGCAGTAGAGAAGAAGATTCGGCATAAATTCTCACGCAATATAAGGCTGGGGCAAGATACCGCCGAACGGATGAGCATCCTTAAGCCTGGCCGAGCGGATTAATGTATCGGTCGTTACTCTATCAGATCGGCAGTCTAGTCAGTCGGACTTCGCCTCCTTCGACTAGACTTGAGGGGAAGGCAAGTGATCCGACGGTTAGAACACGGGACCCCATAGCGAGGGGTCAACACCACGTGGAAGTCAAAGGGCCAAGTGGTCCATCGGGGAAGGGTGAGCCGACCGGACTCATGAGAAAAGGGCAGACCGACCGGCCGACCGGAGAAGGATGAGTCGGCCGCCCGACCGGCCGACCGATGAATATCCGATAATAAAAAGATGCCCTGACAGGGATCAGGGTTCCGACGCTCGATTGAACAGTAACGAAGGGCCGAGCGGACGTCATGATCGTCCAAAGTCAATGTAACATACTGCTAGTAGTCCCTACACAATATCTTACCGAAGATCTCCCCAGCACGCCGATGGAGAGAGAAGGTCGGATGTGAAGTAAGTGCCGTCCGGCCAGGCGTAAGAAGAATGCCGGCCGGACGGACGCCCCGTCCCGCCGGCCGGACGGACGCCCCGGCCTGTGGTCGGTAGAGGAGGACGAGAACATCTTATGACAGCTGTCAAGTCCTATGGCTAGGCCATATTCCAAGTCTGACAACGAGGTGTTCTGTTGTCCCATCGAAGACGTACTTGGACTGTAGCAGTATGGCGTCAGGTAAGCTTTCTGACAAACACATACCGAGGTATGGGCTGCGGACACGTATGCGCCTCGGTGGACGTGCAGGAGCTCTTTCACCACTCTATATAAAGAGCCTTATACTTCGCCGGAGGTACGCGTTGGACACCTTTGGAGCCACTTTTTTCATTACTTGCTTGCCTGACTTGAGCGTCGGAGGGTCGCCACCGGGAACCCCTTCCCGGCCCGACTTCTGTGCAGGTTCACCGGAGGTTCGTGCAACCAGTCGAAGATCCACGTCAGCAGCTAGGGAGCGCCACATGCCCAGCGCCCATTGATTCAGCATTCGGACAGGATCATCAGCTAAACTATTATCGGTTAGTACCCACTATTGTCATCCATGTTGCACACATCTGTAATATTGTCTCCCAGGATTCTTAGTTGATTTAGGAACACACACCAATATATTTCGTCCGCAGTCTCTACATGTTACAGGTTGAAATCTCGTATTGTCGATGCTATTAAAACTTGATGACGCCATGAAAAAAACCAGAAATCAGACCCTGAAAAAGACAAATAATAGAGCCTTTGAAATAAACAGAAAAAGGGACAAGAACTGAAACAATCTGAGCAAAAATAAAACAAAAAATAGAAAAGAAAAAAAGTACAAAACAAAGATAGAACAAAACAGATAACAAGGCCGGAAATTAGACAAAAAACATAGACATATTAAAAAACACATGAAAGATCTTACATTTACTAGGCAATTTGAATCAACACTCTTGTAAGGAGCTGGGAGCTAAATTATATGAATCAACACTCTTGTATGGAGCTGGGAGCTAAATTATATGAATCAACACTCTTATAACTAGGCAATTTGAAATATAAAGGAAAAAGTAGGTATCAAGAAAAGGAAAAACAAACTCCTCAATTTAATCACTTAAAGAGATCCTTTCACTAAGAAGCAACAGATTCAAAAGCAGAGACAAGATAGTAATTGTAAACAAGCATTGACCAAATGCTAATATATTGTTTTAGAACACAAACAAACAAATAGGTCAAAGGAAAAAATTCCTCCACGACATAATGTAGGCAGCAAGAGCAGTTCATAGCATGAGTGAATCTAGAATTGAGTTCCCAAAATGACAGATTTGTAAAAAGTTTCCAATGCTAGCAAAAAGTTATATCTGCTATCCAATGTCATCATCTTACAAAAAGTTTCCAATGCCATTAAAATTCAATATCTAGTATGTAATGAATTTTTCATGTCCATTCTTATATGATTTCACTCAACCCAAAGATCCTACATTCCTACTTGCCAAGAATAGAGATGAGGGTTGCAATGCACAACTACAAGCCAAGATTCAGAAATTAGCAGCACCCAAGATTAGGTTAGGCAAAAACTCACTCGTCTTTCACGGAGGGAGGTTGGCCGCGGAGGAAGAAGGAGGTCGTCGTCGCGGAGAGATGCGGTAGGAGGGGGTTGTCGCGAAGAAATGAGGATGGAGGCTGCTGCTTCGCGAGAGGGGAGGAGGAGAAATTCCAAGGGGGAAGAAGGGGTCGTTGTTGCTTCGCGAGGGGGAGGAGAAGAGAGTTAGGGTACACCGAGGATTTTGAAGCGAGGGGAATGAAGCGGTCGCTGCTGCTTCGCGAGAGGGAGGAGAGGAGAGTTAGGGCACACGACTTTTAACGCGAGGGGACTTGAATCGCGAATGAAGCGGAGAGAGAGGGCTGAGGTGGAGTTGACCACGTGGGCTGCCAATTGGGTCGCAGAGGAAGATTGCAGAGGGTTGTCGCGGCAAGAATCGTTTCCCATAGATTTATCGTGCTAAATAAATCAAGTGGACAAGTGAAGCTAAATGAGTTGAATAACTAAATAAGTCAGTCAATTACAATAAATAAATTGAGAATATGTTGGTCATGTTGATCCAATTAAATTAATTAGGACAATCAAGCAATATATTGATCATATTGATCATACTAGTGAGAGGAGTTTTGATGAAGCAAACAAATTAGTTAATAAACTAAATGAGCTAATTTAGTTAAAGTAATCAAGTACGTTAGACAAGCTAATAAAGTCAAATATGTTCAATGATTTAGATAAGGTGGATGATTTGGATGAGTCAATCAATTTAAAATTATTGAAAATGAGTAGATTATTCCATTTAATTGTATTAGCTTATTGGGATTTTGGTGATATCACAAATGGGGATACATTTTATATTTGTTGCAAAATTTACAACGATTTAGAATTCATTGCAAACTTTTACGGCGAAACTAAAATTTGTTGTAAAATTTGGCAATGAATTCTAAATTTGTCGCAACATTCTAAAAGTTTACTAAAATAATCACGTAAATGTTCGCTAATTCTTTTTTCTAATTATTTTTAATCATTTGAGATAAATCCATAGATTCGTCGTCAAATTTGTGATGAATCCATGCAGGAGCGTAGCCAAGAATGAAAATTTTCTTGGGGTTGGTCATCGACTTTACATGCTTCTTCCATGCTCACATCCTTCACAGCGACAACTGATAGTCAAAAGAGTACAAGAGGTGGTGACGTCATGTTCACAAACCTCTCTGGATCAACACCCTCGGTCTCTCCCTTGCATCTGAATCCTTGCTAATGGTAGGGATGGCCTTGGTGTTTCGGAGACTATGGTCATGGCCAAGTCAGTACGATAGGGCAGAGTTGATGTCGCTTGTAGCAGGGAGAGCGGCGACAATGAAACTCTCAAAGAGTAATGAATGTGGCATGGTGGCGTTGAGGGAGGAAGGCATCAACGTCGGGCTGGGGCAGCCATTGCTGCGATGGTCATGCAAATATCGTGCGTTATTGGGGAGAAGGGAGGCCGCAATTATGCTCGTTGAGTCGCAGGTGGACACCTACGAGGATGGCCTAGGAAGTCGACTCCGACGTTGGTTACTCGCACTGCAAACAAATGCGGAGCTAGCCTGGGTGATCTACCCAGGCTGATTGCAAGTTGTGAGCAACAGCCGCTGACCCGACACTATCACCCTAGCCTAATTCCTCTTTCTCTCATGTTTTTCATTTTTTTTCCACTGTAAATTTGAGTTTGAAGTCGTCGACCCCTAGGCTACATCCCAAGTAAGCCATAACCTGGCTCCGCCCTTGACTGCAGATCATGAGCATTACGTTATAGCATCACACATAGGGAGGTGAAGTAACGATAATGGGAAAATTTTAAGTTAATTGAAAACGTGGGGCTGAAAAAATTTAATGTTTTTTTATATTAATGGAGCTGGAGTCCACCCTAGCCTAGGTGTGGCTCCACCCCTGAATTCATCGCAATATTCTAACTTAAACACCCTTACCTAATTATGAAAATTAAAACATGTGCCACCCTTATTTTTGTTTTTTAGGTTTCTCTCTCTCATCTTCGTCGTCGGCTGGTTGATCCTGTCTTTGGTTGATACAACAGTCAAATCTCGAATTTGTGCATGAAAGATCTGCAGTCACCTAGCTGGGTTGCTGTGTAGATTCGGGTGTGCCGCTGCGGATCTATCCGGATCCATGCAGGCAGCGTCAAATTTGTGCAGGAAACAAATTTATGCTACCAGCGCCAAATCTATATCGGCAATTCCGGATCTGTGCTGCATAGTCTTGCTTTGTTGGCAAATCTTCGTGACAATAAATAGTTTTTCATTGATCACCCTAGTGCTCAACCAATAAGTAATGCTCAAGTACCTAATGGCAACCGAGTTAGAGCATGAACTATTTACTCTATCATTTCATTCAAAAGCACTATCCAGTTTATTGATGGTAACTCTCGCTTGCTTGAAGAGAGAAGAGTTGAAAAGAACTATTGAAACAGTTGCCTATATCGAGTGCATTTCGAAGACCCAACAAGTATGTTGTATCCTCAATACCACAAACTTTTTACAGATCATAGCATCCTTTCTTATAAATTTTCACTTTATTGAAAATACAATATGCAAAATATTAAGGGTGTTTTCGATATGACTATCAAGGTGTTCTATTCTATGAATACAAAAACAAACACTACCACCATTCTCGTAGTCACTAGCTTGATTTAGGGGAATAGGTGTATATTAACCAACAATTACAACAACTCATGGAAACATCGGGTGTGGTTTTCTTTTAGTAATCATGAAACATATCACTTCTTGAGTTAGGATCTTTTCGTTGACGCCCTCAACGTATAAGCATAAGGTAGTCCTCTCTAGGTAATTTTTGGCAATCAAACTCAATTATTCAAAATAACATCTATCACTACACTAACCAATAATATGCAAGGAAAGCATTCAATCATGTCCAATAACTTAAAATATGTCTGTCAAACTTTTTAAAAAAATTTACGATTCTCAAGGTATTACTAAGAATGCATGGAGAATTTTATTCAAAGTTAAATGTTATATAAACCAAACAAAGTACAAAGTATGAAGTAAAGAAAAGAGCGAACCTCCCTTTATTCCTAATGGCTGCAACCAATTTAGAATCCATGCCGATAATGTAGTGGTCTGAGCGAATGAGAGAGCTATCCTAGTGTGATCGTAATGTGTCACTCTCTCCATCATCGTCACCGCATTGGTCCTTCTAGGTAGTTAGAGACAGTTCAGACATAGGATCCAATCCGGAAGTGGGGTATTCTGAGCTGAAGTGTGTGTCGCTTCCTCTATCATTTTCTCTTTAATTCTTAGCAGTTGGAGGTAGTTCAGTAGTAGTATATATCTAGTCTGGGGTCCTGTGAAAGCCTATAAGGCCAAGGAAAGAACGTACCTCCCACACTCATGTGGGGTAAAGAAGAGATGAAACAATATTCATTTTACCTAAATATGTATCCAAATATGAGTTACATCCAATAAAATCAAATATAGGCACCTCCATTTAATTTTCTAGATTATCACAAAAGATACTGACCTTGTCATGCTAAAAGATACCTGGAGGATCTAAACGAATGAATGTGACTTCCTCTTGGGGTTTTAGTTCTAGCTCAAGTGGTGCATTTAAGGGAAGTGATTCTTAAGGTTCTACCCCTACATTTTCATCATCAAGTAATTCTTGGAGCATTGCTTCCGCTGTGCAAATTCATATACTTTCATCATTAATAGCATCAATTCATGTAACATCAATAATGTCAGCCAAAATTTTACATCAAAAATTTACAGTAACAATATCATCAGAATCAGAATTATCTATAACTATAACATCACAATATAAAAAAATCAGAGGAGGCCTGCAGAGTAGTGGAATCAGGGTCAGACCTATCAGAAGCTCTACAATCCATCTCCTCATTGGAGCATTGAGCTTGTAGCCGGTTGATGGATGCTGCAATTTGATCCAACTATATTTGCAATTTTCAATTTATCTTAGTAGCTTCTTATTTTGCTTGAGCAACATAAGTTGCTTATTTCTCTATATGTTGATGTCACGCCCTGGAGGAGTCCCTGTACGAAGAAATTTTGGCAGCATCTCTCCTGTACGACGGACAATCTGAAACTTTACTACATCACCATATACCTCAACCACATGCGACTGAAATAAATAACAATAATAAACAAACCACAACATATAGACATCCATGCAGTTTAATAAGCAATGATAATAAGACTCAAAATCCACCCTACTCAATTACACCCATAAAGCTCAAAACCGATATCCTACTCCACTACACTCATAAAATACAAATCTGATGATCAAATCAACTTACCTCTTCTGACGTCTAGGCAGGTATATAGTAAAACAAATCCAATTAAAAATGCATCGATAAGTACAATCCATGCAAGTTCCAAGTATCCAAACAAAACAAGTCCAAACATAGTCTAGTACATAAAGCCAAAAGATAAATAAACATCCTCGTGGGCCACAGGGGACTAACAACTGGAACTCTCTCCTGACAGCATCAACCTGAAATAGCAACGGAGGAGGGTGTGAGTCCAACACTCAGCGGGTAACAACTGATATACATAGTAAGGAAATAACATCTAGCACTAATCATGCGTACAGTCTCCTGACGTAATAAAGATAAATGCAAACTGAAATAAACAGGAGAATACTGTACTAACCAGGACCTGGTACAAGGATAAACAGTCCGAGAGGTATAGAAATCCTATATGCATGTCAAGCATGGGCATCCAACCAATATGCAGCAAATAAATACAGCAAACACAATCATAAGAAACAAATGCATCAATGCGTATGATGCCAATGCAGTCATGGTCACCCCTGACGCCAGTCAGCCATCTCACACACAATGGTGGGACCGAGTGGGTAGGGCTGTGACAACCGTGCACTCTGCATCACTACTCCTGATGAGTGACCGAGTCGACGGGATGCTGTCGGAGTACACACATACTCCTACCCCAAATCATAAATGGGGGAGCGCAATGCTCTCATCTCCCGGTACACGATGACGGGGAGGGATCTCGACGTGCTACCACGCTGCAATCACACTGTTGGATCGAGACGCGCTAGAGGGGGGGTGAATAGCGCTCGTGGCTATTTTGTTCGATTATCGGAATCGTAAAAAGCGTAAGAGTTAATGCAGCGGAATAAAAACAAACACACAAAGACGCAAGAGATTTTTACTTCGTTCGGAGCCTAAGGCGACTCCTACTCGAAGGCCCGCGATCCTTGATCGCTTCCGGTGGGCAACAACTATAAGCTCGATTATTACAAACTAAGTATTACAAGAAATGCGATAAAAGAAATCTATATCGACGACGAAAAGAGAAATCTTGGAGCTCTGGGTCGTCGGAGACTTGTAGCAGCACTTCCGGGAGTCTTTCGGAGCAGCACGTTGAAGAAAGAAGACTTGGAATTCGTTATACTTCACTGCTGCTCGAAGACCCCTTATAAAGGGCATCCAAGGCGCCTTGAAGCCCTTCAAGGCGCCTTAAACAGGCCGAGTCACCCGCGGAGATCAGCACAGACTTGGTCGAACTTCATCCAGTTCAAGGCGCCTTCAGCCTACCCAAGGCGCCTTCAACCTTCGACCCAAGGCGCCTTGAACTTCATCTAAGGCGCCTCTAACCTTCTGCGCTGGCTTTTCCTGGTTCGCACCCGAGGCGCCTGGGCGCCTCGGACACTGTTCATCAGAGTTGTAACTTGCTCCTTTGTTCTGCAAAATGTGTTAGTCCCAAACACATACCTGCAAAACAAAGTTAGCACGAAACATAATAGAAGTGATAATGATAGTCTCCGGACTATCCGACTTCGGGTTTCCAGCAGGAAACCCTAGGTCGACTCGGCCTCTGTTCCTCTACGGGCAGCGTCCTCACCTACTCCACTCGGAGATTTACATTGCCGGTCGATCCTCGGATCGATGGACTTTGCTCGACACTCGATGCTTCGGACTTTCTGCTGGACATCCGCTTCCCGGCTAGTCCAGACTTTCACCTGGTTCGCGACACCAGGACTTTCCACCTAGGGTTACCACCCCCTAGGACTTTTGCCTGAAGCCACCGACCTGCCAAGACTTTCCGCATAGGGTTACCACCCCCTATGACCTAGGGTTACCGCCCCTAGGGTTTTCACCTGCCTAACTGCAGTTAGGACTTTCCTGAAACACTCAACAAAGCTGTCAGATCACAAAACCCCTTAACTTTGAATCCTTTGCCATTATCAAAACTCGGGTTTGATCGTCGGATGCTTCCCGCACCAACAATCTCCCCCTTTTTGATTATGGCAACAAGAAATCCAAAGTTAAGAAAAACATGCGATAACAAATAGATGCATTAAGTTTTAACCAAGCTTAAGTAAGTAAACTTTAAAGGCAAGCACAGTTAAGCTGGAAACTTTTAACTTTGTAATACTAAACTCCCCCTTAATAAAAGCCCTCCTTTTTGTTTTTTGAATTTTCCTACTTTTGAATTTTCCTACTCTCCCCCTTTGCCATATATCAAAATATACCAGTGTGAAATAAGTCTGAATTTTTTAGAAGAGCAAGTTAGTTTGATGCTTAACTTTTTAAAGAGGGATAAGAGTAGACAAGATTTGAAAATTTATCACCTTTTTTTTTTTTTTTTTAAATCTGAAATTTTTAAACACTAGTAATACTTAGAAAAATTTGAAATAGCTTTTATAACACTTAGCTTTGTTATAATTAATTTTTATTGTTTAACTTTTTGCTAAGTGAAATAAAAATTAAAAAATAAGAATTTTTCTTTTGAAACATTGACTTAGCTTTTAATTTTCATAGAAATCACTTAGCTAAGCCTTTTGCAAACTTGACTTTTGAAGGAGTCTTCAAGGGTGATTTTGAAAAGATGTAAAAGTTAGAAAATGTAGCTAAAGTTTTAAGTATTTTAGCTTAAAAACATTCTCAAGTTTGAAAGATATTTAGTTTAAAGTCTTTTTGTTAGCAAAGAGGGAGTAGCTAAATGTTTAGTTAAGTTAAATTCAGTTTGTCGTTAAGTCCAAGTATGAGTCAAGTTAATTAAATTTTAAATTTGATTTGATTAGGTATCAGAGCCCTAAATTACAAGCATGCTAAATCTAAATATTTCTATTTGAAAAGTTTTTTCAAAAGATATTTAATTAAATTTGAAAAGCTCTTCAATAGAAACTTGATAATTAGTTTGACTCCGTTCACTCCCCCTTAACTAATGCAAACATGAATCCCTATAATGAGTCCTAGAGTCCTAGAGTCCAAAAATATAATGGGTCTTTTATATTTTGTTGAATTTTTCATCTCACCCATTCTAGGTTTTCAGGCATGTTTGGCTTATGAGTAAGTGTCAGATAAAATAAACTTTGTCAATTAAGATTATTGAAAATATAAATTAGTAAATATTAAACTTGAAGACTATAGTGAAAATTAATTGGAGTTAACATTTGCAGTCATAATATGATTTGAGAAGAAAAGATTTTTAAACCCTTTTAATATTTTGAAATTAATTGAATAATATTCTGAAATTAATTGATTAATATTTTGAAAAAGTTTAAATGATTTTGGAATGATTTTTCAAAGATTTTGAAATAATTTTAAAATGTTTTTGAAATGATTTTTCAAAGATTTTTGAAATTAAGTTTAAAATGATTTTGAAATGATTTTTAAAAGATTTTTGAAATAAATTTTTAAAAGATTTTGAATAATTTTAAAATGATTTTGAAATGATTTTTCAAATATTTTAAAAGATTTTAAAATGATTTTGAAAAGATTTTAAAAGAATTTTGAAAAGATTTTTAAAATGATTTTGAAAAGATTTAAAATGATTTTGAAAAGATTTTAAATTGATTTTGAAAATATTTTAAGATGATTTTGAAAAGATTTTAAATTGATTTTGAAATTGATTTTTAAAATGATTTTGAAAAGATTTTTGAAAAGATTTTGAAATGATTTTTAAAAGAATTTTACAAATAAATTTTAAAAGATTTTGAAATGATTTTTAAAAGAATTTTACAAATAAATTTTAAAAGATTTTTGAAATGATTTTTAAAATATTTTAAAAGATTTTAAAATGATTTTGTAATGATTTTTCAAATATTTTAAAAGATTTTAAAATGATTTTGAAAAGATTTTAAAAGAATTTTGAAAAGATTTTTAAAATGATTTTAAAATGATTTTGAAAGATTTTTGAAATGATTTTGAAAGATTTTAAAATGATTTTGAAAAGATTTTTAAAATGATTTTGAAAAGATTTTAAATTGATTTTGAAAGATTTTAAATTGATTTTGAAAGATTTTAAATTGATTTTGAAATAATTTTGAAAGATTTTTGAAATAGATTTTGAAAGATTTTGAAATAATTTTGAAAGATTTTTGAAATAGATTTTTAAAAGATTTTGAAATAATTTTAAAATGATTTTGAAATGATTTTGAAAGATTTTTGAAATAGATTTTAAAATGATTTTGAAATAATTTTAAAAAGATTTTTAAATAATTTTGAAATTGATTTTGAAAATTAATTTTGAAAAGATTTTTAAATAATTTTGAAAAGATTTTGAAAATGATTTTGAAATTAAGTTTTAAAAGAGTTTTAAAATAATTTTGAAAAGATTTTGAAAATGATTTTGAAAATTTTCAAATAAATTTTAAATTGATTTCATTAAAAAACATGATATTAATTACGAATTTAATTTTGAATTTGAACTTTTAATTCCTTAGTCATCTCACTCGATATAAATTGTCAATCAGGGAACCCTATAATTGTTGTGAGATGAATTATGGTTGAATTTTGGGGTAAGGTTTAACTTTGTGTTAGATTCAGGTTTAGCTTTGGGTTCAACAAGTAAGCATTCTTTGGATAAACTTCTGGGCTATGGTGAGTCACAAGGAACTCATTAAAGTAACCATGCCTTCGAGGTTTCCCAAATAGTCCTACCCATTAAACTTAATACTAAACCCTGGTCTAACTAGTTAGGATCCATTTAAGGGTAGCTTCGGTCAGTTCCACTTGGCCAAATGCACCAGGTCGAAGTCATATCTTCCTAGACATGCGATGCCCAAGTTTCCCTAACGTACTATCATCCAAAAACTTCACCGGTACTGTGGTTAAAGTTAAACTCGGCCCTTTTTAAACTGTCCTTAATTACCCTGCCGGGTAATCTACTCTTGTTTTACCCATTTCGGGTAAATTAGGTTCAGTTACCCTGTCGGGTAGTTCAGTTGGAGGTGCCAGCTAGTCTGGATCCACCATCTATTTTTGAATTTAGAATTTCGAATTTAAATTAAATTTGAATTTTGAATTTGAATTTTTGATTTAGAATTTCGAATTTAGAATTTCGAATTTGATTTAGAATTTTGAATTTTTGATTTAGAATTTCGAATTTCAAATTTTGAATTTAAATTAAATTTGAATTTTAAATTTGAATTTTTGAATTTATAGTTTAATTTCGAATTTTAAATTTAATTTTGAATTTCAAATTTTGAAATTTGAATTTAATTTCATTTCAAATTTTAAATTTAATTTTGAATTTCAAATTTTGAATTTTGAATTTTAAATTTAATTTCATTTCGAATTTTAAATTTAATTTTGAATTTCAAATTTTTAAGATTGTTTTTCTTTTTGCTCCCCCTGGATCATAGCCTCGATATGGTCTATCGAGGTAGTGTATTTGATCCTTCGGAACCCAATATTGACCAAGTCCAACTTGATTGACCAAGTTGGACTTGGGGACCCATGCTTGGACTGATTTACTACTTTGTTTGTTTATTAAAGATAAATAGGATTTATATTTATTTTTACTTTTGTATCCTAGCCCAGTTCTATTGTAGACTGCTCTTTGTGTCCCAAGAATTAGATCCAAATTCTTGGAACCCAGAGAAAACTTTTCTAGAGTAATTTTTAACTCGTTTAACTGATTTTTCAGATTTGAATTTTCTTTCTCAAGTCGTTGTACTTGAGTTGAATCTTCAGTTAAAGATTTTGAGTTAGTTACTCCTTTAAGAGTGGTTATTTCTCTTAAAAGTGACTTAATTTTCAAATTTGACTTAGCTAATTTGCGAAGTAAATAATTGACTAAATTATTGAGTCTAGGAATACTTACAGCGGAGTCTGGTCCTTCGGAAACGGATGCGGATCCGTGGCTTTGCTCAGAGTCGGCTTCTGACTCGCTCTCGGATTCGCTGATCTGGTCCCGGGCCATCAATGCGAGTAAACTTGTTTGGTTGAGTTCGTCGTCTTCATCCTCCGTCCCAGGTTGCCTTTAGAGCCTTCTTTCTTCTTTATTTCTTGGCTTCCTTTTGATTGGGGCAGTTGGCCTTGATATGGCCCTTCTGGTTGCACCCGTAACATGTGACTTCAAATTTTGTCTTTGATTGGGCCTCCTTGGATTGAACTGCCTTCTTCAGATCTTTCTTGTTGAATCCCTTCTTCTTCTTGTAGAGTTTCTTTACAAGATTTACAAATTCGCCGGCCAGTTCATCTTCTGAATCTTCTGAATCGGATTAGTCTTCTGATTCCGATTCAATTTTTCACCGTCCTCTTGATTCCCGTGTTCGACTCGTTCCTGCAACCAAAGCAATCCCTTTCTCGGATGGCCGTGCATTAGTCTGTTCATGGAGTTCGAATTCACTAAACAATTCATCTAATTTTAAGGAAGACAAATCCTTAGAGACTTTATAGGCATCTACCATTGATGCCCATAGTGTACTCCTAGGGAATGAGTTAAGGGCATACCTTATTATATCTCTGTTTTCTACCTTCTGCCCGATTCCATGTAGAGAATTCAGGATATCTTGAATTCGGGCGTGCAAAGAGCTTGCCGTCTCGCCTTCCTGCATTTTCAAATTGTATAGTTTATTTAATAACAAATCACGCTTACTTACCTTGGTTTCCGAGGTGCCCTCGTGTAGTTCGATCAGTTTCTCCCATAGTTCCTTTGAGGAGGAGAATGGACCGACTCTGTTGAGCTCTTCTTTGGTCAGACCGCATTGGATGGTGCAGGTGGCTTTGGCGTCGGCTTTCACCTTCTTGATAAATGTGGGCTCCCAGTTTTCACAGGATGTAGGCTTACCATCGGTACCAGTTGGTAGTTGTAGTCCTATTCTGACGATCATCCAGGTGTCGAACTGGATCTTTAGATATATTTCCATTCGCCCCTTCCAATATCCGAAGTCTTCTCCGGAAAATAATGGGGGGCGAACGGTGCTATATCCTTCTAGTTGGGCCATTTAGATCTAAAAGAACAAAAAACAACAAGATCTATTCCAAGACTGAGTCTTGGATTAGTAGTGTGGGAAGAGAATAGTAATAATTACGAGCTCGAGTGGTGTTGCACCAACTTCGGGCAAAAAAATCGATTCGTAAAAAAAAATTAGAATATAGCTATGAGGCTAAATTCTAATTGACTCTGAACAAAACCACGAAAAAAAAATTGTCTTGAATAGTGGTTGCACTGATTCAAGACGACCCCGCTCTAATACCAATTGTTGGATCGAGACGCGCTAGAGGGGGGTGAATAGCGCTCGTGGCTATTTCGTTCGATTATCGGAATCGTAAAAAGCGTAAGAGTTAATGCAGCGGAATAAAAACAAACACACAAAGACGCAAGAGATTTTTACTTCGTTCGGAGCCTAAGGCGACTCCTACTCGAAGGCCCTCGATCCTTGATCGCTTCCGGTGGGCAACAACTATAAGCTCGATTATTACAAACTAAGTATTACAAGAAATGCGATAAAAGAAATCTATACCGACGACGAAAAGAGAAATCTTGGAGCTCTGGGTCGTCGGAGACTTGTAGCAGCACTTCCGGGAGTCTTTCGGAGCAGCACGTTGAAGAAAGAAGACTTGGAATTCGTTGTTCTTCACTGCTGCTCGAAGACCCCTTATAAAGGGCATCCAAGGCGCCTTGAAGCCCTTCAAGGCGCCTTAAACAGGCCGAGTCACCCGCGGAGATCAGCACAGACTTGGTCGAACTTCATCCAGTTCAAGGCGCCTTGAACCCTAGCCTTCAACCTTCGACCAAGGCGCCTTGAACTTCATCTAAGGCGCCTCCAACCTTCTGCGTTGGCTTTTACCCGAGGCGCCTCAAGCTCCATGAGGCGCCTCGGACTGCTCATCCGAGTTGTAACTTGCTCCTTTGTTCCCGCAAAATGTGTTAGTCCCAAACACATACCCGAAACAAAGTTAGCACAGAAACATAATAGAAGTGATAATGATAGTCTCCTGACTATCCGGGTCGACTCGGGTTTCAACCGGAAACCCTAGGTCGACTCGGCCCTCTGTTCCCTCTACGAGGCAGCGTCCTCACCTACTCCACTCGGAGATTTACATTGCGGTCGATCCTCCGGATCGTTGGACTTTGCTTTCGATGCTTCGGACTTCTTTGGACATCCACTTCCCGGCTAGTCCAGACTTTCACCTGGTTCGTGACACCAGGACTTTCCACCTAGGGTTACCACCCCCTAGGACTTTTGCCTGAAGCCACCGACCTGCCAAGACTTTCCGCATAGGGTTACCACCCCCTATGACCTAGGGTTACCGCCCCCTAGGGTTTTCACCTGCCTAACCGCAGTTAGGACTTTCCTGAAACACTCAACAAAGCTGTCAGATCACAAAACCCCTTAACTTTGAATCCTTTGCCATTATCAAAACTCGGGTTTGATCGTCGGATGCTTCCCGCACCAACACACACTACCCATGAGCGGACCAACGGAGCACCGAACGAGCAAACTGAAATGCTACCACGCTGCGTCACGCTACCCATGAGCGTCACAACGGAGCACCGAACAGTGATGAAACTGGTGATGCGCTCGACAATAATGGAGCAATCTATCACACAACATGCAATCATACGAATGGTGCATGACACTAAGCATGATAATATACTAAATCAATCTATATACATATATGATGTGCACCATAGTCAATAAATCATATCAAGGGTACACAGATCAGATAAGGTATCATACCTAGGTTCTGAACATGGTGAAGCATAGTTATATCACTACCCCTATAAGCATGTATAATCAGGTAAGTAATAACATGAGATGCAAAACAAGCAATCAACCAAGCATGTAACAGGTATCGGGTAGTGACTAACCGAAACAAATAAGAAACATAATTATTGCTATTTGTTAAATTCACTACTATGCATATCAAAGACATAAAGTTAAAAGTACCCGCCTTCAATATAGATCGAGCTAGACAACCTCTGCGTCAAAGTGCTCGTCCCGCGTCAAGTCCTGTGTCACCAATGTTTAGTTTAGCTAATTCTATCACGCATTAATTAGCCAAACTAAATCCTAATCAAGCTAAGAAATTCCAAATTGGATCAACTCTACATAATCCTATTAACCATGAAATCCACAGTTATACTCACAACAGTGCATTTACCTCAATCCAAAACTCACCCAAATATAGGGATTTCTCCACTGGTCATTGTCGGAGGTACACACAGCGATATCACTCAGATTTGGCAGCTCCGAAAGTTTTCCCTCACTGCCGGAACAGAACTCCAACAGTGGGGCAGTGCTGGTTCCAGCAAAAAGCTACAGTTTTCCTCGGATCTGGCCAGAAGTGACGAAATCCCTGCACAACTCAGTTTATTTGTCAAATTCAGCAAGAATAACACCCTACTCGTAAATCCAAATACAGGAGGAAAACCTACCTCCAAATCCAGCCACTAGAAACCCTAAATCAGCATTACCACATAGAACTTACGTGACTGAATCAGGCAAAGGGGAGAGATGTGCAAGTGAACTCGAGCCCTAGGTCAAATCTGCACTGCTCGGAAGGAAGGAGGCGCCAGAAAGGGGCGCTGGCGGCTAGTTAGGGCACGAGCACAGCGGAGAAGAAGCTCGACGTCGGTGCTACTCCGTGCGGCGCCGGCGGCTGTGAAGAACTAGAGCACAGGGGAGGTAGCCGACGCTAGGGCATAAGCGACGGTGACTTGGCTGTTGGTTGCTACTCGGAAAACCTAATGGTTCCACTGTACAAAAATTTTGTACAAAGGTCTGAACCTTTTCCTAACTACCATGTGTTCTTTTAAATTAAACTCGGATCGCCTGCGGAACTTAACACGTTTGATCCTAAGTTTAATTTATTTGTTCTTTTAGGTTTAGACTTGGATCTCCTGCGGAACTTAACACTTTCGATCCAAATCACCTAGGTTATTAATTCTATTAAATATTAATTTCCAAAATTGGCTTCCAGTACTGACGTGGCGAGGCACATGACCTTCTTGGATATGGGAGCAACCACCACCGACTAGACAAAGCCTTTTAAGGAAAGTTAATATTTAATTTCCTTAAATAACTTTAGGTCAACCGAAAAGAACAATCAAATCACAAGGAAAAGAAAAAAATAAAAGAACACAACATCGGAAACAAATTCGAAATACTAGAATTGCATACCTCTTGTATTTGGTATTTTTACATGAAGATAAAACTAGTATGATGCGGAAATAAAATACTAGTATACCTTTTCTTTTGCAAACTTTAACGACCTCTTGATCTTCTATCGTATTCCTCTTCTAACCTCGGACGTTGTGTGGGCAACGATCTTCCGAGATGAGAACCACCAAGCACCTTCTTCTTCCTTGCAAGTTTCGGCCATCAAAACTTCTCCTAGGATGAAGAGGTTCGACCACTACCACCATGCTTCAAGGGATGCTAGAAACAAAGCTTTCTTTCTCTCCTTCTTCTTCTTCTTCTTCTCTAAACTTGATCCGGCCACCATATGAATCTCCACAAGAAGGATGAGGTTCGGACATCAAAGAGAAGAGAGGAGGAGAGGATGGCCGACCACACCAAGGAAGAAAAAGAGAGAGAAAATAGAATAGAGTTATTGTCATGAAGGCACCTCTACCCCCTCTTTTATAATCCTTGGTCTTGGCAAATAAGGAAATTTTAATAAAAACTTCCTTAATTCCTTTGCCATGAAAAATAAATTTAATTGATATAAAATCAATTTCTCTTTTATTAATCAACATGGCGGCCACAATAATCTAAGCAAAGGAAATTTAATTCAATCAAGAATTAAAACCTTCCTAATTTGTTTCCAGAAATTTTAAAAATAAAATTTCTCTAACAATTTATCCCTTCATGTTGATTTGTAAAAAGGAAACTTATAAATTAAAATCTCTCTTTAAACATGTGGATGATTTATAAACAAGGATAATTTTTTATCAAAATTAAAATATTCCTTAAAAAATATCTCCACAACAAGAAAGATTAAAACTTATTATCCTCTTAATTCCATGTGACACATCAACAAAGTTTCTCACATTGATATAATTTGCAAGCAAGCAAAAAAAACATGAGTTGGTTTAAAACTTCTCATGTTGACTTAGTTGTCAAGCACTTCTCACGTTGATTCAATTTGCAAGCAAGCTAAAAACGTGAGGCAACTTGGAGTTGCTGTTCTTGTTTTAAACAAACGGCATCTCACAGCAATCCAAGAATGAACTTGTTATTCATGTTGATCAGAACAACATGAAACACCCTTGGATAGCAACGCCAACAACACGGACTAGAAGATGGACTTAGATGGATATAAGACTTTATATATATAGAGGCTACGATAGGGACCGAGAGGAGGAATTAGTTTTGGTCTCCCGATGAAATTAAGCATCCCGTATTCGCCCCGAACACACAACTTAATTTCATCAATAATAATTCATTACACTAAAGAACTATTATTGAACTACCGCACCAATCCCAAATTACGTTATGAGCTCCTTCTTATTACGAGTGTATTAGTCTCCCTGTATTTAAGATATCGGATGCCCATTAATTAAATGAGCTACTGACACTCAATTAATATCTTATTCCAAGAATAGTACCACTCAACCTTATTGTCATGTCGGACTAAGTCCACCTGCAGGGTTTAACATGACAATCCTTTTGAGCTCCTCTTGGGGACATTCTCAACCTAGATTACTAGGACACAGTTTCCTTCTATAATCAACAACACACACTATAAATGATATCCACACCAACTTATCGGGCTTATTGATTTATCGAACTAAATCTCACCCATTGCTAAATTAAAGAAATAAATATCAAATATATATGCTTGTTATTATATTAGGATTAAGAGCACACACTTCCATAATAACTGAGGTCTTTGTTCCTTTATAAAGTCAGTATAAAAGAAACGACCTCTAATGGTCCTACTCAATACACTCTAAGTGTACTAGTGTAATTATATAGTTAAGATAAACTAATACCTAATTACACTACGACCTTCCAATGGTTTGTTCCTTTCCATTTTGGTCGTGAGCCACTGTTTATAATTTATAAGGTACTGTGTGACACCACACACCATGTTATCTACAATATAAATTAATTGAACAACTACATTTATCATAAATGTAGACATTTGACCAATGTGATTCTTATTTCTAGATAAATGTTTATACCAAAAGCTAGGCTTTTAGTATACATCCTAACATTGGCGAACCTGGTGGCCGACACTCGAAGAAGAGGAGAAGGAGAGGCCGACGCTTGGGTAAAGAAATGTGAAGTAGTGGCCGCCGGAGAGAATTCGGACCGTGGCCGTCGGCTTCAAGCTAGGGCACGACGTTGGCACTAAAGCACTGTTGAAGGGGAGGTGTTGCGAGCGGCGCCGTCGGGTGGAGCAAATCGATCGGTCAGGGAGACGGCGTCGGCTAGGGCACGCGAGGAAGGGGAAAAGGAGGAAGAAAGGGGCTCGGCGAGGGAGAAGTAGAGAAAAGGGGAGAAGAAACCGCAGCGGCGGTTAGGGCAGGGATCGACGTTGGGCGCGCGGGAGAGAAAGAAACAACGAGGAAGAGGAAAAAATAAAGAAAAAGAAAATATAAAAATAAACATTTCCTCGCTTAAATGGGTAGCCTAAACAGATTTTTCCGGGCCCTGTTTTCATCCCCGTTAACTCGTCCATACGAGCTCCGAAAAATTCCCGAAACATTTCCAAAAATTTCAGAAAATTCCCTTATTAATATTCGCCTATTTTCGGTATTTTATATTCTCCCTCACTAATTAAAATTTGGTCCCTAAATTTTGTTATCTACCATCAGCAAATACTAACAACAGATATAGAGTATAAATGCTGAACGGTAAATTAAATCACATACCTCAAGTGAAAAGATGAGGGAATCGAGCTCGGATAGTATCCTCGAGCTCCCAAGTAGCCTCCTCATCCGAATGATGCTGCCATCCGACTTTAACCAGCTGGATAGTCTTGTTCCGCAACTAACGCTCTTTCCGGTCCAGATTCCGTACCGGAATCTCCTCATAAGTGACGTCAGGCTGAACCGGAACTGAGATATCTGTCAGCACATGCGTCGGGTCAGGTACGTATCTCCTCAGCGTAGATACATGGAATACATCGTGGACGCCTGCCAGGGACGGTGGTAGTGCTAGCCGGTAAGCTACTACTCCAATCCTCTCCAGGATCTGGAAAGGACCAATGTATCGCGGAGCTAGCTTACCTTTGAGGTCAAATCTCTTCACCCCTTTCGTGGGTGAAACTCGTAGAAATACATGATCACCAATAGAGAACTCCAAAGGTATGCGTCTCCGATCAGCATAACTCTTCTGGCGGTCCTGCGTCTCTGACATCCTCCGTCTGATAATACGGACCAACTCTGCCTCCTGCTGAGCTCTATGAGGTCCCAATAGCTGGGCCTCCCCAACCTCATCCCAGAGGGTGGGTGTCCGACACGGCCTACCATACAACGCCTCAAACGGTGCCATCTGAATAGCCGAATGAAAGCTGTTGTTGTAGGCGAACTCTACCAATGGCAAGTGGTGGTCCTCCCAACTGCCTCCGAAATCCATAACACATGACCTCAGCAGGTCCTCTAAAGTCTGAATGGTCCGTTCTGACTGTCCATCTATTTGCGGATGGAAAGCTATTCTAAATCAGAGCTGCGTGCCCAAGGCCTGCTGCAGACTCTGCCAGAAACGAGACGTGAACCGGGGGTCTCTATCCGAAATGATAGTCAAAGGAACACCATGTAATTTGATGATCTCCTGGCAATACAGATTTGCCAATCGATCCAGGGAATCAGTCCTTCGAATCGCTAAGAAGTGCGCGGATTTGGTTAATCTATCAACGATTACCCAAATCGTGTCATGGCCTCGTCGTGTCCTCGGCAATCCCACCACAAAGTCTGTCACGCCCCAGAGGAGTCCCCGTCCGAAGAAATTTCGGCAGCATCTCCCCTGTACGGTGGATAATCTGAAATTTCTACATATCACATATACATCAGCCACAGGCGGCTGGAATAATAACAATAAATAAAAACATTCACCACGCAGTTTATAATAGTAACATCACAATAATACTCTGACTCAAAATCCACCCTACTCCACTACACTCGTAAAAAAACTCAAATCCGACGAAACTCACCACTTCTGCCGTCCAGGCAGGCATGTAGTAAAAACATATCAAATAGAACATCCATCAATATCAAAAGAAAAACATACGATGTCCAAGTATCCAAATAACCAAGTACACACATAATCAAATAGGAACCAAACTAAATGATAAATAAATCATCGGGGTCTGCAGGGATCTAGCACTATGTGCAGTGAGGACTAGCGACTGGAACTCCCTCCTGACAGCATCAACCTGAAAATAACAACAATGGAGGCGGGGTGAGTCCAACACTCAGCAGGTACAATTGATATGCAAAGTAAAGAAATAACACCTAGCACTAATCATGCGTACAGTCTCCTGATAAAAATAAAGATAAATGCAAACCGAAGTAAACAGGAGAGAATCTGTACTAACCAGGACCCGGTATAAGGACAAACAGTCCGAAAGGTATAGAAGACCTGTATGCATGTCAAACATAGGTATCCAAACAATATGCAGCATATAAATGCAGCAAACACAATCACAAACAATAAATGCATCATGCATATGATGCCAATGTCATGGTCACCCCTGACGCCAGTCAGTCAACTCACAACAAAAGTGGGACCAAGTGGGTAGGGCTGTGACGACCGTGCACTCTGCATCACTACCCCTGATGAGTGACAGAGTGGAGGGGATGCTGTCGGAGTACACTCGTACTCCTACCCCAAATCATAAATGGGGGAGCGCAATGCTCTCATCTCCCGGCACGATATGATGGGGAGGGATCTCTAACGTGCTACACGCTGCGTCACACTACCCATGAGCGGGCCAACGGAGCACCGGAAGAGCCAAACTGACGTGCTACCACGCTGTGTCACGCTACCCATGAGCGTCACAACGGAGCACCGAACAGTGATAAAAACTGGCAAAGTGCTCGACAATAATGGAGCAATCTCTCACACAACATGCAATCATGCGAATGGTGCATGTCACTAAGCATGGTAATATGCTAAATCAATCTCTGGACATATGATAATGTGCACCAAAGTAAATATATCATATCAAGGTATACTGATCAATTAAGGTATCAAACCTAGGTCCTGACATGGTAAAACATGGTTATATCACTACCCATGAGCATGTGAAATCAGATAGGTATCAATACGAGATGCAAACAAACAATCAATCAAGCAGGCAACATGTATCGGGCAGTGATTAACCGAACAAATGAGAAAACACAATTAATGCAAATTGTTAATTTCATTACTAAGCATATCAAAGACAATAAGTCAAAAGTACCCGCCTCCAATAGGAAAAGTCCAAATCTGACTCCGAGATACCCGTCTCGCGTCAAAGTCCTGTGTCACTAATATATATACATTTTTATTTAGCTACACTCATATAAATAGCTAAATAAAAATCTCTAACACTAAATTAGGGCAAAACCCTAATCATATAGCATTAATCCTACCAAAATTAAATCCAACAATTAACTAGGGTTAATTGCCTTTAACCCTAATCATAACATTAGATTAAAAATTTAAGTTAATCCAATCTACCCATTTCCAACAGCTTTAAATCTCCAATCAACAGTATCAATAATGGAGACAACACACACACTACACGATTTAAATTCCAAAGCAAAATCACCAATCGGTAGTTCTAATTGACATTTGAACAAACCGGTATCATGCAGCGTTTGAAGCATTCATATTCCGAAAGAATTACCTCTTCTGTGGCAGCAAACAGCACAGAGGCTAGGTGGCTGTGGCGGCGAGAACTAGGGTAGAGGGTAAATTGTCGACGCTTGGCCGAGGAGGAGCGACACCCAGCAATCTCTTGCTCCGAATCGATGTCTTCTCTGTGGAGAAGACCAAGCACAAGAGAGATAAGCAAAAAGGGTAGAAAAGCAAGGACAGGGTTCAAACAACCTACCTCAGTTGCCTACCCACCCTCTCCGCGGCGATGATCTAGGGCACAACCAAGTGGAGTCTCGGATATGGCTGTGGCGACTCTGTGCCGGTGATGAAGAACCTCGGCAGTGGCACGCAGAGGAAGAACTAGGACTCACAGAAGGACGGCGAGGTCGCGAGCCGAGGGAGGAGGAAGTCGGTCGGCTGTGGACCCAACCTAGGGCACCGGAAACTGGCCGAATCGGGCGGCGGTGGCTCGATAGACCTGGTGGCCGGCGCTCGAAGGAGAGGTGAAGGAAAGGTCGGCGCTAGGGCTCGGATCCGGATCGGAGTGGTGGCGGCTCTTGATACGATTTGGGGATCTCCACTGCGACGAGGGGCGACGAACAGTGGCGAGGGGAAGAGGCAAAACCCTTGGCGATGAGATGAAGTGAAGGGGGAAGAAGATGAGGAATCGGGAAGAAGGAATCGCCGCCTGCGGTTAGGGCTTCGGGTTCGCGCGGGGAAAGAAGGAGTGAACGGCGACACAAGGAAAGAAAGAAAAATAAATAAAGAAAAAGGAATTAAGAAATGCAACTTTTCCTCATTTAAATGGGGTAGCCTAAACAGGCTTTTCCGGACCTCGTTTTTATCCCCGTCAACTCGTCTGTACGAGCTCCGAAAAATTCCCGAAAAATTTCCAAAAATTCTGAAAAATTCCTTTATTCATATTCGCCTATTTTCCGGTATTTTACAAAGTCCATAGTAATATGTTCTCATTTTCACTCAGGAATAGGAATCCGCTGAAGTAATCCGGCAGGCAGGTCTCTGGTGCTCAGCCTTCATCTGCTAACAGACAAGACATCTAGCTACAAATTCCGCGATGTCTTTCTTCATACCGTTCCACCAGTAGGAACGCCTCAAATCTCGATACATGCAGGTCCCGCCTAGGTGGATAGCAAATCGAGAGCGACGAGCCTCCTGAAGTAGCTCCTATAAGACCAGATGAGACTGAGGTACGTATAATCTGCCTCGGAAGTATATAATACCCTCTTCGTCTCATGTGAACTCGGTCTGCTGCTCGGAAGCTATCTGGCTACAAATAAACTTCAAATGCTGATAACTGGCCTGAGCCTCTCGGATCCTCGTCTTGATCGACGACTGAGCAACCATGGTAACAAGAATACCCTGCTCTGTCTGTCTCTGCTCCTCAAGGTCTAACTCAGAGAAACCCTGAACCAAGTCTGTAACTGAAACTCGGTGGCAAGCCAAAGTTCCTCTGGACTTCCTGCTGAGTGCATCTGCAACCACATTAGCTTTCCCCGGGTGGTAGCTAATGGTACAATCGTAATCCTTCAGAAACTCCATCCATCTCCTCTGTCGGAGATTAAGCTCCTTCTGAGTAAAAATATATTTGAGACTCTTATGATCAGTGAGAATCTCAAATGTAATACCGTACAAATGATGCCGCCAAAGCTTCAGAGCAAAAATGATGACAGCTAACTCCAGATCATGAACTGGATAGTTCTTCTCATGCTCCTTCAACTGTCGAGAAGCATAGGAGACTACCCTGCCGTGCTGCATCAGAACAGCGCCCAAACCCTGAAGAGACGCGTCGGTGTAGAGTACAAATCCATCCACTCCAGAAGGTAAAACCAAAACTGGAGACGACACTAATCTCCGCTTCAGCTCCTGAAAGCTGGTCTCACAATCCTCGAACCACGTGAACTTCACGCCTTTCCAGGTAAGACGTGTCAGCGGCATAGCAATACACGAGAAACCCTCGATAAAACGTCGATAATATCCAGCCAGTCCCAGAAAACTGTGGATCTCCTGTACTGACTTCAGCTGCTCCCAGCTGGTGACAACCTCGATCTTCTGAGGGTCTACTGAAATACCTCTGCTCGAGACATGTCCTAGAAAACCGACTGAGGATAGCCAGAACGCACACTTGCTGAACTTCGCGTACAGCTGATGTCGTCTAAGAGTCTCCAAGACTATGCGAATATGTTGTGCATGCTCCTCCTCGGAACGCGAGTAGACCAATATGTCATCAATGAAAATGATAACAAACTGATCCAGATACTCCAAAAAGATGCGGTTCATCAAGTCCATAAACACTGCTGGAGCATTGGTAAGCCCAAATGACATTACCAAAAACTCATAATGACCGTATCTCGTACGGAAAACTGTCTTCTAAATATCTGAGTCTCTGACTCTCAGCTGATGATATCCGGATCGCAGATCAATCTTAGAATACACTGATGTACCTCTGAGCTGATCAAATAAATCATCGATCCATGGTAAAGGATATTTATTTCTGACGGTCACTGCATTCAGCTGTCTATAGTCAATACATAACCTCATAGTGCCATCCTTTTTCTTGACAAATAATACTGGAGAACCCCATGGAGAAACAGTAGGACGAATAAATTCCCTGTCTAAAAGCTCCTGGAGTTGAACCTTCAGCTCATTCAACTCTTTTGGTGTCATACGATAAGGAGCTTTCGATGCCGGTGCGGTCCCCGGAATCAGCTCAATAGCGAACTCCACTTGCCTTCTGGGAGGCAGACCTGGTAGCTCCTCTGGGAATACATCTGGGTACTCTAGGACCACCGGAACGTCAGAGAGCTGCGAACTACTGCTGTCCTCAGTACTAATCAAAGATAACAGAAAACCCTGACAGCCATGTGACAGCAGCTTCTGAGCCTGAATCGTCGAAATGATCGATATGTCATCGTCTCTAATGCCAGTGAAATCCCACGAGGGTTGGTTCGGAGGTCGGAATATGACCACCCTCGTCTGACAATCAACAGTGGCATGATATGCTGACAAACAGTCCATGCCAAGTATAATATTAAAAGCGACCATTTCTAATACCAAAAGATCTACCAGTGTGAGAGCGATGCTCCATCACAGAAAATACCACATATGTGGGATCAACACTCTACCACAAGAAATCCTAAATATGTGTCTACAATATATATATGGGACTAATGGGCCTAGGCAATCGGATACGGCATTGATATGACCATATATATAGTCCTATATTCAGATATATAGCAGACTAAAATAGTAGACGGTCTGCATTGCAAAGAAAATTGCAAAATTTATAAAAGCAGGATAAATGGTAAATCCCAATCGAGAGTCCCAAACACGTGCCTAAACACATGTACATCGCTTCATATCTGTTAAATTATTACACCAGATATTACCACAAGTATAAACAATTACAAAATAACATCATACCTAATTGCTGTCTGGAGATGTTCCGTCGCTATCCTGTCCCCATTTTACCTCAAAATTTCGTACAAGAAAATCGTCGGAAATCCGTACAAACCGGAAATGGAAATCCGAAACATAACCATAACAGAAATCCGTACAAACCGAAGTAGATATCCAAATATCCAGAACACCAAAAGCAGGTATCATAACCCGCTTTGATACCAATAAATTGGTATCAGATAAATCTCGAAAATCCGTAACACACGAAAATCAAACAAGTATCGCCAAACCTTGGCGCTCTGATACCAAATAAATTGGTATCAGGTTATCCCAAATATCCAAAATGCGAAAACAAATATTAATTTTGGAAATTAACATTTATGGAATTAATAACCTAGGTAGATTTGAATTAATAGTGTTAAGTTCCGCTTGTGATTCAAATCTAAACTGATCCTGTCCGAACGCTGAGTCAACAGACGCTGGGCACGTGGTGCTCTCCTCGTTGCTGATGTAGATCCTCGACTGATCACACGGAGCTCCGGCGAACCTGCAAGGAAGTCGGGCCGGGAAGGGGTTCCCGGCGACGACCCTCCGACGTTCAAGTTAGGTAAGTGGACAACAAAGAAGTGGCTCCGAATATCGTAGAATGCGTACCTCCGGTGAAGTGCGAGGCTCCTTATATAGAGCTGGGAAGGAGCTCATGCACCCATACCGAGGCAAATACGTGTCCTCAGCCCATACCTCAGTAAGGGCTTGTCAGAAAGCTTACCTGACACCATACTGCTACAGTCCAAGCACGTCTTTGATGGGACAGCGGAACCCTCTGTCGTAAGGTTTGGAGTATGGCCTGGTCATAGAGCATGCTCGCTGTCAGAAGATGTTCCTTGTCCTTTTCTCCTTACTCTATGCCGGGCTTCCAGCCGGTCGGCAATCACCTCACGTCCGACCGGTCATATATACTGATCCACTTAGGAGATTCTCGGTAATGTGCTCTGTGGGGGCTGTTTGTAGTATGCTACTTCATGCCTTCGGCCTAACGGGCTATCCGCTCGGCCATATGACTCCGTTCAACCTGAGCGTTGGAATCCCCAGTTCCGTCGGGTTGTCTTTGATTCACCTGGGACCCCGTTCGGCCGACCGGTCTCCCCTTCTCCGGTTGGACGTCGGGCACATTGACCTCCACGTGGCGTTGACTTCCCTCAGAGGCGGGGGGTCCCTGTTCTTACCGCCGGATCACTTGCCTCCCCTTCAAGTCTAGTCGAAGGAGGCGATTAGTCCGACTGACTGGACCATCAGGGGGCCGAGCGGCGTGCTGAAACTACTATCCACTCGAAAACAAGGGGCAGCCAAAACGTCAATCAACGCCAATATTACTTAGCCTCTCTTCGACTTTTCCGCCAATCTCCATCATTAAGGCTTATCACGCGCTCATTAAATGCGCTCCAGTGGTTGAATGCCGCGTGGCAGTGCTGCCGTCATCGTACGGCGGCGGCGTGGTGTTTTGACGGGATCGAGGCGGTTCGAAATGAACGGCGTGATTCGTGCTCCGATTCTCGCGACCTGGATCCAACAACGGAGGCCGCTCGGGCTCCGCCCTATAAAATCTTCGCTTTCTCCCCTTCACCGCATCTGCGTCTGCGCGAGTTCACTGCTTCCTCTAGCGTTCCAGACTCCCGGCGATCTCACGCTTCTGTTTTTGGCGATCTCCGGTGTTTTTCCCTCGATCTTCTTCTTCATTGTAAGGTTCTTCTCCTTTCTCTCTTTGGTTCTAGCATTTTCTTTGCACTTCTTTCCCAAGTTTTCTTCCTCGGGATACTGTTTCGTTGCCATCTTCTTTCTTTTATCCTTTCATTTTCTTTCAATTTCGTCTGTTCGGACAATGGCTCATTCCTCTCAACCCGAAGACCAACCCCTCGGCCCATGGTACTATACCATGGAGTCGCGCTTCGATCGGCGCGACGCCGATACCCTGATTAATAGTTTTGACATTCGTTCCAACCTTGAAATCATCCTACCCACAGACTCCGCTCGGCCATACAAACCGCGGCGCGGAGCTTTTTGTTTTTTCCGCGACCAGTTCACGGCCGGTCTGCGATTTCCGATTCATCCGTTTATCATTGACGTTTGCAACTTTTTCGGCATTCCGCTCGGAAGCCTAGTTCCCAACACCTTCCGCCTTCTATGCGGTGTTGTCGTCCTCTTTAAAATCCATAACATTCCCCTCCGGCCGGAGGCCTTCTATTACTTCTATTACCCTAAACAATCCGAGCCGGGCACTTACATGTTCCAGGCTCGGCCCGGCTTGGTCTTCTTCAATAAACTACCTTCTTCCAATAAGCATTGGAAGGAGTTCTATTTCTACATTCGCCTTCCCGAGCGGGCCCCCTTCCTGATGAAGTGGCAGATCAGACCACCAACTTCCCCAGAGCTCAAAAGATTCAAGGCCCGGCCGGATTATCTCCACGCCGCCAACATGCTCGCCGGCCTGCGATTTGACATCAACAAGTTCCTTCCGGAAGGGGTTATGTACATATTCGGCCTGAGTCCGACCAGAACCCCCCTCCCGAGCGTCTTCGGTAAGAATTTTACTTGGAACATTTTCCTTGATTGCTAACTGATTTTTTTCTTTTTCCTTTGCAGCGAATATTGTCATGGAGTCGGTCATGGCTGGTATTCAGAAGAGAAAGGCGGCGGCGCTCGAAGCTGCGGCAGCCAAAGAAATGGAGACGCTCGGCATCCAACCGGTCGGCTCGCATGAGGGGGAGAGCGGGACTCATGAAGAGTCGGCCGCTCAGGCCTCTCAGCAGAACATGGCAAGCGGAGCCACCCCCAGCGGAGGACCAACTGTCCAAGAGGAAGGTTCCGCTCGGGAAGAGGAACAACCTGGACAAAAGAGGCGCCGAGTGGAGACTCCACTCCGATCGGCTGCGTCCGCGGTCCAACCATCCGAGCGGGTTACTGCAACCGCTCGCGGTAAGGCTCCAGAGGTCGAGGCTATTTCCTCCGACCGGACCCCTTCTCAGTTGGACGCGCCGGCGGACCCTCTTGAGGCCGTTCCAATCAGCGTCTTTCCGCCTGCTCCCCGTTAAGTCCAACGCTCAACCATTTTATCCCAATTTTCGGCACCTGCCTCCGATCCTCTACCATCATCCGCTCGGACGACTCCCGGTCATGGCCGCACTGTCCGGGTTACACTTCACCTTCCGACCGAAGAATGTTACCCGAGGCCGATCGCCCAACCGCGCCCGAGCACACGATCACCCTGAAAGGGCCCCTAGCCGAGATGTGGGCCGATGCTCGGGCACGCGTCGCGATGATCCTCCTCCGCAATTTGGCCAACAGCCACATGCAAGAGGCCACAGGGGTAAGTTCATTTTCTTCGTAGTTTTGTATGTGTTCTTTCCGACCGGCCACTAACAACTTCTATTTTCTTTCTTTTTCGTCAGAGATGGGTGGAGGAGATAGCTGTCTCCAACCGCCTGGCGATGGTGGACGAGGAATTGGGACAACTGAAGGCTGCAGGCGGTCTGTCCGGCTCACAAGGCCCCTCGTATGCTGAGTTGCAGAAAGAGCTGAAGAAGGCTCAAGATTTGTGGGCGGTCGAGCAGAAGAAGACGGCCGATCAGGCCCACACTTTGGCCGAGCTCGAGCGGCAAGTCAAGTCGCTCGACCAAAAAATAACCCTGGCCACCACTCGGAAAAACATGGCCATCTCCGATATGGAGAAAAAGAATGTCGAGGCTCGGGGATTGGAGCAGAAAGTAAAGGAGTTGATGGAGCAGTTCGATGGAGAGAAGGCGGGCCGCTCGGCCGACGCCATCAAGCATAAGGACGAGTTGAAAACTCTGCAGGAATCCCTCGCCGCCTCCCAAGCGGCCTTCAAAGAATATCAGGAGGCCGAGCCAAACCGGGTCACTGCCTTGAGACAGAAGTACATCCGTTCGCCTGAATTTTCGGAGAAGGTTTGTGAGTGGATGTATACTGCGTTCGACCTTGCTATGACTGCCACGATGACATATTTGAAGTCCAAGGGGCAACTTCCCGAGTCTGCCGTCATCCCGGCCGCAGATCAAGTGGCTCTTCTTGACAATATCCCGAAGGATCTGTACGATTATCTTGAATAAGAAATTTAGATGCAATTTGGCCGCTCGGGCGAAGACTACCCTTTTTGTAATTTGGCCGCTCGGCCTTAGTTTCTTTAATATAATATCCTTTTGCTTGCTTTGTCCTTTTGCTAGTCAATATGTGTGCTGTTCGCTTGCCTCTTCTCATACCTCTCGTGTTCGAAAGAGATTTTTACGAAGTTTTTTAAGTAAGTATTCCGCTCAGCTGAATATGTCCTGCTTCGACAGAAGATGTTCGAGGATATTGAAGTACCTTCGGGTACTGGGCCGAGCGGAACGTAGAGGTTGTCGAACGATTATCAATGGTGAATACCCTTGGATACTTGTTTGTAAAGTCTTTTTTATTGCCTTCTTCCGCTCGGACGATTTATAGACGTCGGCTCGTCTCTCGATTTTTAACGTCGGAGCTCGACGGTCTTATGCTCGGATGATTTATAGACGCCGGCTTGTCTCTCGATTTTTAACATCGGAGCTCGACGGTCTTTTGCTCGGATGATTTATAGACGCTGGCTCGTCTCTTGATTTTTAACGTCGGAGCTCGACGGTCTTCCGCTCGGATGATTTATAGACGTCGGCTCGTCTCTCGATTTTTAACGTCGGAGCTCGACGGTCTTCTGCTCGGATGATTTATAGACGCCGGTTCGTCTCTCGATTTTTAACGTCGGAGCTCGACGGTCTTCTGCTCAGATGATTTATAGACGCCGGCTCGTCTCTCGATTTTTAACGTCGGAGCTCGACGGTCTTCCGGATGATTTAGGGTAGCTCGTCTCTCGATTTTAACGTCGGAGCTCGGCGGTCTTACTCGGATGATTTATAGGCGCTCGTCTCTCGATTTTAACGCCGGAGCTCGATGGTCTTCCGCCCGGATGATTTATAGACACGGCTCGCTCTCGATTTTAACGCCTGAGCTCGGCGGTCTTACCTTTCGGATGATTTATAGGCGCTCGTCTCTCGATTTTTAACGTCGAGCTCGACGGTCCGCTCGGATGATTTATAGACGCCGGCTTGTCTCGATTTTTAACGTCGAGCTCGACGGTCTTCCGCTCGGATGATTTATAGACGGCTCGTCTCTCGATTTTAACGTCGGAGCTCGACGGTCTTCCGCTTGGATGATTTATAGAAGCCGGCTCGTCTCTCGATTTTTAACGTCGGAGCTCGACGGTCTTCCGCTCGGATGATTTATAGACGCCGGCTCGTCTCTCGATTTTTAACGTCGGAGCTCGACGGTCTTCTGCTCGGATGATTTATAGACGCCGGCTCGTCTCTCGATTTTTAACGTCGGAGCTCGACGGTCTTCCGCTCGGATGATTTATAGACGCTGGCTCGTCTCTCGATTTTTAACGTCGGAGCTCGACGGTCTTCTGCTCGGATGATTTATAGACGCCGGCTCGTCTCTCTATTTTTAACGTCGGAGCTCGATGGCCATTAAGGCTAATTTTGACACTGCCGTTTGGAGAAGCTATTTGCCATCCTTTTATCATTTTGCTTCCTGCATTACAAGGACATGGACGACAAACAACATATATAAAATTACATTTAGCGCACCTCTCATCCAGCTCGATACGACTGGAGATGATTCGCGCTCCATGGTCGGTCCAGCCGCCGTCCGTCTTCATCCTCCAAATAATAAGCACCTGAGCGGAGCTTCTCAATGACTTTGAAGGGGCCCGCCCATGGAGCTTCCAGCTTGCCAACGTCGCCGACCGACTTTACTTTCTTCCAGACAAGATCGCCAACCTGAAATGCTCTAGGGATTACGCGCCGGTTGTAGTTTTGTTTCATTCGTTGCCGGTACGCTATCAGCCAGACGGACGCCTTGGCTCGCTCTTCGTCAACCAGATCAAGCTCCATGTTCCTCCGCTCGGCATTATTATCATCATCATAATTCTGGATCCGGACGGACTCGACGCCGACTTCAACTGGAATCACTGCTTCACCCCCATAGACTAAGTGGAATGGCGTCACGCCCGTTCCCTCCTTCAGGGTCGTTCGGATGGCCCGTAGGACGCCCGGCACTTCATCCACCCAGCTTCCTCCCAAATGGTCGAGCCGAGCGTGCAGAATGCGAAGAATTTCCCGGTTGGCTACTTCGGCTTGACCATTGCTTTGGGGATATGCCACGGACGTGAAGTGTTGCTCTATGCCATAACTTTTGCACCAATCTTCGAGCAACTTTCCCGCGAATTGCCGCCCGTTGTCGGAAACAAGTCGACGGGGGATGCCGAACCGGCAGATGATATGTTGCCAGATAAACTTCTTGACCATTTGCTCGGTGATCTTGGCTAGCGGCTCAGCCTCCACCCATTTGGAAAAATAATCGACCGCCACTAGTAGAAATTTCCGCTGCCCGGTCGCCATAGGAAACGGGCCTACAATATCCATTCCCCATTGGTCGAACGGACAGGACACGGTAGCTGCTTTCATTTCCTCCGCCGGTCGGTGGGAGAAGTTATGGTATTTTTGGCAAGAAAGGCACGTCGCAACGGTCCGAGCGGCGTCTGCTTGCAAAGTTGGCCAAAAGTATTCGGCCAGCAGGATCTTCTTAGCCAGCGATCGTCCGCCCGGATGTCCTCCACACGATCCTTGATGCACTTCTTGGAGGATGTACGCCGCGTCTTCCGAGCTCATGCATTTCAAAAGCGGGCGAGAGAAAGCCTTTTTGTAGAGTTGGTCTCCGATAAGCGTGAACCGACCGACTCTCCTTCTTAACAGCTGGGCTTCACCCCGATCAGACGGTGTAGCTTCCGAGCGGAGAAACTCCATGATGGGTGTCCTCTAATCGCTCGGAAACGCAAGGCCTTCCATCCGGTTGACATGCGCCACCAAAGATATTTGTTCAATTGGCTGCTGGATGACGACCGGCGTTATTGAACTTGCCAATTTGGCCAACTCATCTGCCGCTTGGTTTTCCGCTCGGGGTATCTTCTGGATAATGACCTCTCTGAAATTGGTCTTGAGCTTTTCGAAGGCTTCAGCGTAGAGTTTGAGCCGAGCGTTGTTAATCTCAAAAGTACCAGATAGCTGTTGAGCGGCAAGCTGCGAATCTGAATGCAGTGTTACGCGTCCGGCCCCCACATGCCGGGCAGCCTGTAAACCGGCTATAAGGGTCTCATACTCCGCTTTGTTGTTTGTGGCTCTGTAATCCAGCCGAACGGACAGATGCATTCGTTCTTCTTATGGAGAGAGTAATAATACCCCCATCCCGCTTCCGAGCCGAGTGGACGATCCGTCCACAAATATTTTCCACATAACTTCAGGCTCTGGCCTTTGCACTTCGGTGATAAAATCTGCCAAGGACTGCGCCTTTATCGTCGAGCGGGGTTGATATTGAATGTCGAATTCGCTCAACTCCATGGTCCATTTGATGAGTCGTCCGAATGCTTCTAGATTCAACAGCACTCTTCCCAATGGACTATTCTTCCGGACGATGATAGCATGAGCCAAGAAATAGGGACGGAGGCGCCGAGCGGCGAGGACCAAAGCAAAAGCTAGCTTCTCGAGCCCAGTGTAGCGAGATTCAGCATCTTTTAAAATATGGCTTAGAAAATATACAGGTTCTTCTCCGCTCGCCCTTACTAGTGCCGAGCCGACTGCTTGCTCAGTTGAAGATAAATAGATACAAAGTGGCTCACCCATAGCTGGCTTGGCTAGCACAGGCAGAGAGTTCAAGTATGTTTTCAGATCTTCGAACGCCCGATCGCATTCTTCGTTCTAGTGAAACTTAGTGGCTTTGCGCAAGATTTTGAAAAAAGGTAGGCTCCGGTCGGCAGTCTTGGAGATGAATCTGGACAAAGCAGTTATCCGACCGGTCAAGCGCTGCACTTCCCTCATATTTCTTGGGGGCGACATATCTTGTAGTGCTTTCACTTTGCTGGGATTTACCTCGATGCCCCGCTCGGTCACTATATAGCCCAAGAAACGCCCGCCCTTTGCTCCGAACAGACATTTCTGAGGGTTGAGCTTAACTCCATACCTCCTCAGCATTCGGAAAGTCTCCTCCATGTCTTTAAAGAGATCTGCCGATCGGACGGATTTGATGAGAATATCGTCCACGTATACTTCCAAATTGCGTCCGATCTGCTCCTTGAACACTTTGTTCATCAAGCGCTGGTAAGTTGCTCCAGCGTTCTTCAGTCCGAACGGCATCACATTGTAGCAGTAAGTACCGTCGGCTGTAACGAAGCTAACTTTCTCCTGATCTTCTCGGGCGAGCGGCACTTGATGATAGCCTTGATAAGCGTCGAGCATACATATCAACTCGCAGCCAGCTGTGGAGTCCACCAGTTGATCGATCCGAGGCAGAGGATAAAAATCCTTCGGGCAAGCTTTGTTGAGATCCCGAAAATCTATGCACACTCTCCACTTGTTGCCCGGCTTGGAGACTAATACTACGTTCGCCAGCCAGCTCGGGAACTGAACCTCGCGTATATGGCCGGCCTCCAGGAGCTTCTCAACCTCCGCTCGGATGATGGCATTCTGTTCAGCGCTGAAATCCCTTTTTCTCTGCTTCACCGGCCGAGCGTCCGGTCGGACATGTAGCTCGTGCTGCGCTATGCTCGGCGAAATTCCGGGCAGCTCGTGCGTCGACCAGACGAAGACATCACAGTTTCTCTGGAGGCATTTGATCACTTCCTCTTTCTGGCTCGCCTCCAGATCGGCCGCAACGAACGTGGTGGCCTCCGGTCGGGTCGGGTGAATCTGCACTTCCTCTTTTTCTTCATACACCAAAGAGGGAGGTTTTTCAGTTATGGCGTTTACCTCAATCCGGGGCGCCTTCCGAGCAGAATTGGCTTCTGCTCGTACCATCTCGACGTAGCATCGCCGAGCTGCCAGTTGATCTCCTCGTACTTCTCCCACTTTGTCTTCGACTGGGAACTTGATCTTTTGGTGGAAAGTGGAAACGGCCGCTCGGAATTCACTTAGAGCCGGTCGTCCCAATATTACGTTGTATGCTAACGGAGAGTCCACTATGACGAAGTTTGTAGTCCGCGTCCTTCTGAGTGGCTCCTCTCCCAGCAAAATGGCCAATCGGATTTGTCCGACCGGCAGAACTTCGTTTCCCGTAAACCCATAGAGGGGGGTTGTCATGGGCAGCAGCTCGGCGCGATCAATTTGCAATTGGTCGAAGGCCTTTTTGAATATAATATTGACTGAGCTTCCTGTGTCAATGAAAACGTGATGAATAGTGTAGTTGGCTATTACCGCTTTGATGAGGAGAGCGTCGTCATGTGGCACTTCGACTCCCTCCAAATCCCGGGGCCCGAAACTGATCTCGGGTTCTCTCGCCTTTTCCCTGCTGCAACCTACAACATGGATCTCCAACCGTCAAGCATAGGACTTTCGGGCTCGATTAGAGTCTCCACTGGTCGGCCCACCAGCGATAATGTTGAATTCGCCCCGTGCGGTGTTACTTCTATTTTCTTCCTCCCGAGCGGACGACCTGCTTCGGTCGTGTGCGACTCTGGGTGGATCGGCGCTTCTCCGACGAGGTTGCTGCGGTGATCTTCTTGTGTCCTCTCGCCGAGCGGAACGATGATGCTCGTGTCGCCGGTCAGGAGAGGGGGACCGGCAATGATAACTCCTAGGTGCCGGTTGGGCGACCGAGTTGAATCCGCGACAGTCGCGGGTGTTGTGAGTTGTAAACTGATGGAACAAGCAGAACATTGGGGTCCACTTCTTCTTTAGCTTGGGCTGCTCGGCAGCTACCTCTTGCACATGTGACCTAGTATAGGGGGAGTGGATTGCTTCGACCCTCGGTCCTTTGGGCGGGTGATGAGCGGTGTGAGGCTTCCGCTCGGCAGGAGTAGCCCGCTGGTTGGAATTTCCTTTCTTCGGGCCGCTTGGGCTTCCTCCACATTGATGTATTCGTTGGCTCGGTGTAGCATATGGTCGTAGTCTCGGGGCGGCTTCCGAACGAGCGATCGGAAGAAGTCCCCGTCCACGAGGCCTTGTGTGAAGGCATTCATCATGGTTTCCGAGGTGGCCGTAGGAATATCCATGGCCACCCTGTTGAACCGCTGGATATAGGCTCGGAGCGATTCGCGGGCTTCTTGTTTGATGGCAAACAAACTGACACTAGTCTTCTGATAGCGCCGACTGCTTGCAAAGTAGTGAAGGAAGGCCGTGCGGAAGTCTTTAAAACTTGTGATGGATCCGTCCGGCAACCTCCGAAACCACCGTTGAGCCGATACCGAAAGGGTGGTTAAAAAAACTCGACACTTCACTCCATCTGTGTATTGATGGAGGGTAGCCGTGTTATCGAACTTACCCAAATGATCGTCCAGGTCGGTGGTTCCATTGTATTCATCGATCGCCGGGGGCACATAGTGCTTCGGCAGAGGGTCCCGCAAGATGGCTTCCGAAAACTGACGGTTGATCCGCTCGGGAGAAACGTCCGCTCGGGGGGCCTTGCCTTTTCTGTTGTCTCGTATTGACACTTCGTCCGATGAAGATCCTCGATCACGATTAACTGCTGCTGCTTCTGGAGGCGTGCGGAATAGGGCCCGGTGAAACGGAACCGTGGCCTGAGGTGCTTCCGCTCGGCCCCCTGATACCGATGTTGCTTGCTGCTCAATTCGCTCGGCTTGTGCCTTCTGTTTTTGTTCCACAAGCTTAGCTGTCCTCGACTCGATCAGAGCGTTAGTTCCTCCATGGAGAGCGTCACCGTATGCGGTCGTCCAGCTTCGTCCATTGCTTCCAATCGGATGCAGGAGCGTTCCCACAGACGGCGCCAAATTGATCCTGTCCGAACGTTGAGTCAACGGACGCTGGGCACGTGGCGCTCTCCTCGTTGCTGATGTAGATCCCTGACTGATCACGCGGAGCTCCGGCGAACCTGTAAGGAAGTCGGGTCGGGAAGGGGTTCCCGGCGACGACCCTCCGACGTTCAAGTCAGGTAAGTGGACAACAAAGAAGTGGCTTCGAATATCGTAGAATGCGTACCTCTGGTGAAGTGCGAGGCTCCTTATATAGAGCTGGGAAGGAGCTCATGCACCCATACCGAGGCAAATACGTGTCCTCAGCCCATACCTCAGTAAGGGCTTGTCAGAAAGCTTACCTGACACCATACTGCTACAGTCCAAGCAAGTCTTTGATGGGACAGCAGAACCCTCTGTCGTAAGGTTTGGAGTATGGCCTGGTCATAGAGCATGCCCGCTGTCAGAAGATGTTCCTTGTCCTTTTCTCCTTACTCCATGCCGGGCTTCCGGCCGGTCGGCACTCACCTCACGTCCGACCGGTCACATGTACTAATCCACTTAGGAGATTCCCGGTAATGTGCTCTGTGGGGACTGTTTGCAGTATGCTACTTCATGCCTTCGGCCTAACGGGCTATCCGCTCGGCCATATGACTCGGTTCAACCTGAGCGTCGGAATCCCCAGTTCCGTCGGGTCGTCTTTGATTCAGCTGGGACCTCGTTCGGCCGACCAGTCTCCCCTTCTCCGGTCGGACGTCGGGCACATTGACCTCCACGTGGCGTTGACTTCCCTCAGGGGGGTCCCTGTTCTTACCGCCGGATCATAAACCATTAAGAATAGATAAGTTAAATTTGGAATCAATGATGTTAAGTTTCGTCTGCGATTCCTTATTTAACTTCTAAAGAACACAATAGGTTATTTAAGGAAAGGTTCGACACTTGTACAAAAAATTTTGTACAGTGGAACCGGTACGTTTTCCTAGGATTAACCAACAAAGATGAACTAGTTATGATGTGGAAACTAATAACTAGTTATACCTTTTATAACTTATAGACCTCTTGATCTTCTATTGTATTTCTCTCATTCTCTTGGATGTCGTGTGGGCGACGATCTTCCAAGATGAAATCCACTCAAGCTTCTTCCAAGGCTTCCAAGATCCGACCACCAAATAACCTCCAAGGGATGCTAGACAAGAGAGCTTCCTTCTCTTCTTCTTCTCCTTCAAGCAACCGACCACCAAGAGATCTCCCACAATTGATGTCGCCGACCTCCAAGAGAGAAAATAAAAGGAGAGAAGAGAAATAACAAGGGTCGACCACCAAGGGAGAATAGAGAGGAATAGAAGATGTGTTATGAGGTGAGGCACTCCCTCATTCTCTTTTATATTCCTTGGTCTTGTCAAAAAAGAAAAGATTTATAACAAAAAATAAAACTTCCTTTTCTCCCATGACATGGCCGGTCACAAGCTTGTGCTCCAAGCAAGGAAAGATTTTAAACAAAATTAAAATATCTCTTTTAAAATATCTTTTGTGGATAGTTATAAAAGGAATGTTTTATAAATTAAAATCTCTCTCTTTTAAATCCTTTTATGGATATCTATAAAAGAAAAGATTTAAAATAAAATATGGTTACAAAAAGGAAAGTTTTATAACAAAAATTAAAATCTTTATTTCACATTATAGATAACTACAAATAATGAAAGATTTCAAATCTTTCTTTTGTTCCTTTGTAGAAAACTATAAAAGGAAAGATTTTAAAATTTAAAATTCTATTTTAAAACCATCATAAAAGGAAAGTTTTTAACAAAATAAAAACTCCTTTTATTTCCTTTTGTGACCAATCTAAAAAAGGAAAGTTTTATATCAAAACATCCTTTTAAATCCTTTTTATGGATCTCTATAAAAGGAAAGATTTTACAAAAAATAAAACTTCCTTTTATTCTTGTGTGTGGCCGACCCCTTGCTTGGGCACCAAGCAAGGCTTGGCCGGCCCTAGCTTGGGCTCCAAGCTTAGCTTGGCCGGCCCCTTGCTTGGTCTCCAAGCAAGGCTTGGCCGACCCTAGCTTGTGTAACGACCCGACCCCTCGATGTTAGTTAAAGTCCTAGAGCCAATCATATAATGATTGTTGTATGGACTCGATGTATCATGTTCCTATATATTAATAAAGACATTTCTTTATGGTTATTATACTTACTTGTATTGGTGCCAAATAACTAAGTATAATAGCATCCTTGAGTAGAAGGTTCTTATCTATATCAATCGATTGGTTGAATCGATAGTGAGATGATATAGAGAACACTACTCTTAATCATTCCTAGTCAAGTATTAACATTCAGGGACAATGTTAATACGACGAGACTAGCATGTAGGTCAACTCGATGACTTGTTCTCACAAGTCATGGATATAGAGATATCAAGTTGACACATGAGTATGCATTGGAGAATGTATACTGAATGACCCGCCATGAGAAAGTATCATGGATCGTTACATGAGTGTCATATACTTTCTCATGTGACTATTAGTATGACTATTAGTCCTTGGACCTGAAGTCATCATGGTTCCCTACATAAGGAGTTACATACTTTGGCTTCGTCAAACGTCACCCGTAACTGGGTGGACTATAAAGGCGGTTACTGGGTATTTAACAAATTATGCGGAGGGATGTGAGTGATGTAGATGGGATCTATCCCTCCTATATGACGGGAGCGACATCATTATTCTTGATAGAGTGAGACCACTAAGTGCATGGTCATGCCCAAATGAGTCAATATGAGATATTGAGCTCATTTGATTAGAGTGAGTCTACTTGGAGTTTAAGATTTAGATTGATTAGAGGATGACACGGTCTATGCCTCAAATTGATCAATCTAGATGTTAAGGATAGAAGGGCATTGTCATATATTATGAGGGTCACAATTAGTAGTCACAAGGTGATGTTGGATCTCAACATTCTTGTAACTTGGGTAGTAATGATGTGTTGCTAGATACCGCTCATTACTTATGCTTCTAAATGAGTTTAGGAGCATTGCCAACGTTACAAGAACCTATAGGGTCACACACAAAGGGCAATTAGATGGAGAATGAGTTCATATGATGAACCAAGAGGATTATGTTCATATGATGAACCAATTTGGATTAAGAGTAATCCAAATTAGACTAATTGAGTTGGACTCAATTTGATTCATGTATTGAATGAGTCTAATTTAGATTATGACTCATTGAATCAATTTAATTTAATGGATAGAGATTCACTAAATTAAATTAACTTGAATCAAAGGTTAGATTTGATCAGCCATGGGAGAATTTAAGTCAAGTTTGACTTGACTTGAGAGGGAAGATGAAGAGTCAAGTTTGACTTAACCTTGACTTGACCAAATGTCATGTCATTGTGACATGGCATGGGGTCGGCCAATGATGATGTGCCACATCATCAAGGCTTCTTTACTTGGTCAAGATTAACTTGACCAAGTGCCACCTCATAAGGGAGACCAAGAGCCATGACTCTTGGTATCCCATGGAGGTTTAAAACCCTCTGAATGTGGCCGACCACATAATTGTGCTTGAATAGCATTGTGTGCTCATTCAATCTATCTTCTTCCTTCCTCTCTTCTTCTCTTCTCTCCCTCTCATCCTTGCCGAGACTCCTTGGAGTGCTAGCACACTCTAAGGTTTCCTCTCCATCTCTTGTTCGTGTGGACACTTCTAGAGGTGTGTACACTTGAACACACTTGAGATTCGACGGGCCTTGAACGAGCGGGATTTGCGAAGGGCTTCACTTCAAAGGTATATCTCTTGTCATGTAGATTTAGAGTAGATCTAGGATTAGGAAACATGTACATGATAATTTAAATATATATCTTCGCACGGATCCGTGGCAAGACTTTGGGGTTTCCGCAACACAAAAAGTGATTTTTGCGGTCCGAAAGTCCCAACAGTGGTATCAGAGCCACGTGCGAAGCATGTACTTGTTTCATTTTATATTTTTATGAAAATATCAGATCTGTAAGTTTCTATAAATTTGCTATTTTTATGTATTTTATGAGTATTTTTCTCGTAGAGGCGAAGCAACAAGTGTTTGGACACTTGTAGGCTTCGACTACCGAGAAAAACCTTCCGAATCGGCAAGGTCTCGCCCAAATTGTTTTGGGACAGCGGCTCAAGGTGTTGTAAGATCGTAAATAGACACTCGTGTGACTCATTTCGTGAGAAGAGGTGCTGTCCCTAACCTCGCAAGGGGCATTGTCTAGCGATCGCGCTCGAAAATCGCTAAACGGGACCGCCGGGAAGTTGCGACTCATAAAATCATAAAATTAGTAGTAAAATTATAGAAATTTATGGAAATTACATAATTTAGAATTATGTATAATTTTTTTGTGATGGTTATGGCCCAAGAACCCAATTTGATTGGACAAATGTGTTGTAATTCATAATATGACCTGCGTGACATTTTTGGATTGTGCGTGTTGTATATATTATGCGACCTGCGTGTCGTACCTCCCTCATTTTTATTTCCTGTTGTAAATAGTTTTTAGACTCGAATGTAACTTGAGTTTTATATTTATAATGCATAAAAATGGAGCGGTGGAAGGTCCACTCGAGAAGGAACGACGAGGAGGGTGCGAGCAACACATGGTGGTCAAAGGGAGGAGCTTGGAGAAGCTGTTGACCCTAGGTTGACCGTCCGATCTTCTTATTGGCTTGAGAAGATCGCAGTAGAGCCATGACCTAATCAAAATTTAATTAATTGCTGGTGTATGTGATGCATGATAATGTAGAGTAATTAATTAGTGCCTTGATGCATATAAGATACGAATCCACGATTAGATTAGATCTAAATCAACTCAACTCGAAATGCCTGCCAAGTTTTGATACCCATCACTACCTCGATCACATGTTGTTGTTGAATCTGCCAAAGCAGAGCAACACATATTATCTTGGTAGGGTGCAGAGGGACAATCTTGGTTCCGCCTATCAAAGCTAGTACAAACTTAATTGGATTAAGTATAACTAGTTAACTCAATTGGATCAGGTATAACTATAGGCATTTTTCCAACGGTTGGAAAATAGGATAAAATCACATTTATATTAAATCTTGGGCGATTTAGCCAAAGCTAACTCAAGTTTTAATGTAAATGAGATTTTTGATCCTATAAATAAGAGTTGCACAGAGATGTAATTGATAATTAGTTATCTACCGATCATACTAAGTCTTAGACGATTTAGCCAAAGCTAACTTAAGGCGTAGTATGATGTGGATCTTGTCCCGTAAGAATTATAGCTAATCGGTTAGAATCTAGTAAGTGTTGTTTGACCACATCCATGACTTGATTCTACAAAAATTCTATAATTCAGTAAGAGCATCATTTTATTAAAGGCCTAATTAAATGATTAGTGGAATATGATATTTATTTTCTGTATTTTTCTGTTGTAGATTGCCATACCGACAAACACGAACACCTTCTCTCTGCGTTCTGTCCTTGATAAGGACAAGCTCAATGGTGCTAATTTCCTGGACTGGTACAGAAATTTGAGAATCGTTCTCACACAAGAACGAAAATTGTACGTCCTGGAGCAACCCATTCCCGAGGCACCTCCTGCCACTGCCACGCGAGCTGATCGAGATGCTTATAAGAAGCATCAAGACGACGCATTAGATGTCTCATGCCTCATGCTCGCAACCATGAACTCTAAGCTTCAGAAGCAACATGAGTTGATGACTGCTTACGTTCGACGTCAAGTCTCGGACAAGGTATTACTACGGTTTACCATGCAGAATTCCAAGAAAGGTTTTCTGCCGATGTCACATAGTGTGAGTCTTTCGAAGACTCAAAGTCCCTCTTCTAGAGAGGAGAGAGATCACATGGATACGATCCCTTATGCCTCAACCATAGGATCTATCATATACGCCATGCTATGTACTCGTCCTGATGTTTCGTATGCTTTGAGCATGACAAGCAGATACCAGTCAGTTCCAGGTGAGCGTCACTGGATAGCGTTCAAGAATATTCTTAAGTACTTGAGAAGGACTAAAGAATATTTCTTGATATATGGAGGCGATGACGAGCTAGCTGTAAAGGGTTACAGTGATGCTAGCTTCCAAACTGTCTAGGATGATTATAGATCGCAGTCTGGGTTCGTGTTTTGCTTGAATGGTGGTGTTGTGAGCTGGAAGAGTTCGAAGCAGGACACAGTTGCTGATTCTACAATAGAGGCCGAGTATATTGCTGCATCAGAAGCAGCAAAGGAGGCAGTTTGGATCCGCAAGTTCATTACTGAGCTTGGGGTGATTCCTAGTATAGATGATCCTATAGAGCTCTATTGTGACAACAATGGAGCAATTGCACAGGCTAAGGAACCTCGCTCACACCAGCGGATCAAACACATACTACGGCGCTTCCATCTCATTCGAGAGATTATCGATAGAGGAGATGTGAAGATTTGCAGAGTACCTACAGAGGCTAACATAGTTGATCCCTTGACCAAGGCTTTGGCACAGAGAAAGCATGATGGTCACACTAGGTCATTGGGCCTCAGAGCCTACACTGATTGACACTAGTGCTGGTGGGAGATTGTTAGTTAGAGCCCTAGAGCCAATCATATGATGATTGTTGTATGGACTCGATGTATCATGTTCCTATATATTAATAAAGGTATTTCTTTATGGTTATTATACTTACTTGTATTGGTGCTAAATAACTAAGTATAATAGCGTCCTTGAGTAGAAGGTTCTTATCTATATTAATCGATTGGTTGAATCGATAGTGAGATGATATAGAGAACACTACTTTTAATCATTCCTAGTCAAGTATTAACATTCAGGGACAATGTTAATGCGACGAGACTAGCATATAGGTCAACTCGATGACTTGTTCTCACAAGTCATGGATATAGAGATATCAAGTTGATACATAGGTATGCATTGGAGAATGTATACTGAATGACCCGTTATGAGAAAGTATCATGGATCGTTATATGAGTGTCATATACTTTCTCATGTGACTATTAGTATGACTATCAGTCCTTGGACCTGAAGTCACCATGGACCTGAAGTCTTTGACCAAAACATCACATGTTAAGAGTGTATGAGACTATTGTACGCATGTATAAGCAATTTGAATCCGCAGAATGAGTAACTATTACTTGAGTTAGGTTTGACGTAGTCAGCCTAGTAGGAGTAGACATATAGACCATGTCCTGAATCAAATAGGTATAAGACAAGTGAAAAGAACGAGACATGACTCACTGTAACTATTGAAGGGTTCAAAATTAGTTCTGAGATCAACTGTAATTTTTTAGTTAATTGGGGATCATGATGTACTACTAGGTGCCACTAATGATCGTTCTATAATTAAGTAGTTAATTATAGACGACCAAGCTAAATCAGAAACATATTGGATCACATGTATTACAAGTCTCTAAAAGAGATAAAACAAGTTAGAGAATATGATTCTCAGACATAAGAGATAAATGTTTGGTTGGACTATACATAAGATAAATATGAAAATATTTATAGGAATAGAAGCGTGGATAAATCACATCTCTTATTAAAGAGTTGGCCCCTATTTGATTTAGTCATAAACTAATTTAGTTTAGACAAAATATAAAACTTCCTTTTCTTCTTGTGTGTGGTGCTAGAGTGTATACTAAAAGCCTAGCTTTTGGTATAAACATTTATCTAGAAATAAGAATCACATTGGTCAAATGTCTACATTTATGATAAATGTAGTTGCTCAATTAATTTATATTGTAGATAACATGGTGTGTGGTGTCACATACAGAAGATCATGTTATCGGTTCCTTATAAATTATAAACAGTAGCTCACGACCAAGATGGAAAGGAACAAACCATTGGAAGGTCGTAGTGTAATTAGGTATTAGTTTATCTTAACTATATAATTACACTAGTACACTTAGAGTGTATTGAGTAGGACCATTTGAGGTCGTTCCTTTTATACTGACTTTATAAAGGAACAAAGACCTCAGTTATTATGGAAGTGTGTGCTCTTAATCCTAATATAATAACAATCACATATATTTGATATTTATTTCTTTAATTTATCAATGGGTGAGATTTAGTTCGATGAATCAATAAGCCCGATAAGTTGGGAAATGATATCACTTATAGTGTGTGTTGTTGATTATAGAAGGAAACTGTGTCCTAGTAATCTAGGTTGAGAATGTCCTCAAGAGGAGCTCATAAGGATTGTCATGTTAAACCCTGCAGGTGGACTTAGTCCGACATGACGATAAGGTTGAGTGATACTACTCTTGGACTAAGATATTAATTAAATGAGTTCTCAGTAACTCGCTTAATTAATGGACATTTGACATCTTAAACACAGGGAGACTAACACACTCATAATAAGAAGGAGCCCAAAATGTAATTTGGGATTGGTGCGGTAGTTCAATAATAGTTCTTTAGTGGAATGAATTATTATTGATGGAATTAAGTTGTGTGTAACACGGGAAGCTTAATTTCATCGGGAGACCAAAACCAATTCCTCCTCTCGGTCCCTATCGTAGCCTCTTGTATATAGAGAGTTATACCCACTACATACCCACCTTCTTACCCAACCAATAGGGGCCGGCCAAGCTAAGCTTGAAGCTCAAGCTTAGGGCCGGCCAAGCCTAAAGGTTGGCCCCAAGCTTAGGTGGCCGGCCACATCATATTAAAAAGGATTTTTTATTAAAATTATTTCTTATGTGGATATCATAGTATTAAAAGAGAGTTTAAAAATTAAATCTTTTCTTTTAAAGCTTTCTACAAAAGATTAAGAAAAGATTTGAAATCTTTCCTTATTTATAGATTGAAAGGAGATTTTATTTTTAAGAAAAACTTTCCTTTTTAACCATGATAATAATTTAAAAGAGAAGTTTAAAAATTAAATATTCTCTTTTATTAGTTTCTACAAAAGATTAAGAAAAGATTTGATATCTTTCCTTATTTGTAGATTAAAAGAGATTTTAATTTTTTAGAGATAACTTTTTATCCACATGTTTAAAAGAAAGATTTTAATTTATTAAATTTCCTTTTTATTAACCACCATGAAGGGAAAAATTATTTGAGAAATTTTTATAAATTTTCGAAAGCAAATTAGGAAGTTTTAATTCTTGTGTGAATTAAAATTTCCTTGATTAAAGGGATTAAGGTGGCCGGCCATTACAAATAGAAAAGAAAATTTATTTTTAATTAAATAAATTTTCCTTTTTAATGGCAAAAGAATTAAGGAAGTTTTTTTTATTAAATTTTCCTTATTTGTCAAGACCAAGGATTATAAAAGAGGGGGTAGAGGAGGCTTCAAGGTGAATGTCTCTATTTATTTTTCTCCCTCTTTTCTTCTTTGGGTGTGGCCGGTCCTTTCTTTTCTTTCCTCTCCTTTGTGTGGCCGAAACTTTCTCATGGTGGAGTTAGCTTTAGTGGCCGGATCTAAGAAGGAGAAGAAGGAGAGAAAAGAAGCCTCTTTTCTAGCATCCCTTGGAGCATGGTGGTGGTGGCCGAACCTCTTCATCCTAGAAGAAGTTTTGATGGCCGAAACTTGCAAGGAAGAAGAAGGTGCTTGGTGGTTCTCATCTCGGAAGATCGTTGCCCACACAACGTCCGAGGTTAGAAGAGGAATACGGTAGAAGATCAAGAGGTCTTTCTAAAAGGTATAACTAGTAATTTTTCCTTTCCGCATCATACTAGTTATTTTTGGAAATAATACCAAATACAAGAGGCTTACGTTCTAGTATTTCGAATATGTTTTTCAAGTTGTGTTTTTTTTTGTTTTTTTTTCCTTGTGATTTGATTGTTCTTTTCGGTTAACCTAAAGTTATTTTAGGAAATTAAATATTAGATTTCTATAAAAGGTTTTGTCTAGTCGGTGGTGGTTGCTCCCATATCCAAGAAGGCCATGTGCCTCGCCACGTCAGTACTGGGAACCAATTATGGAAATTAATATTTAATGGAATTAATAACTTAAGGTGATTTGGGTCGAACGTGTTAAGTTCCGCAGGAGACCCAAGTCAAAACCTAAAAGAACGAATAGATTAAGTTTTGGATCAAACGTGTTAAGTTCTGCAGGCGATCCAAAATTTAATTTAAAAGAACACATGGTAGCTAGGAAAAGGTTCAGACCTTTGTATAAAATTTTTGTACAGTGGAACCTCTAGGCTTTCCGAGTAGCAACCAACAATTGGTATCAGAGCTAGGGTTTTGCCTCTGTGTATTTGGTATTAGTTTAATTATGCACATGTCATACATAATTTAGGCAGGATAATAGTAGGATGTGCTAACTTTGTGGATGCAGGATCCAACTATTATGGCTTATAGTTTTATGTGTGTGATTGGACCCTTGGACATGTCAAGGGCATTTATATGTGTGTGCATGATTGTATTATAAAATACAGCAGTGTATTTAGTTTTATTAGAATTTTATTTTTGATCTAGATACATGTACATTCCTTTTATGGAATATAGGATCAAAATTGTAAAATTCTATTTATGTCGCGGATCGAATCTTGCAAAGCGTGGAACCTTCTAAGGACCAGAGGCGCAGCGGAATAAGGAGCAAGATGGATGCGACAGCTAGACCCGGTGGCGGTGGCCAAATATGGCAGCAGATTGGGATGACAACACACGGAGGACAACTAGAGATAAAAGCCATAATAGTTGAAAATTAGATTTTCTATTTATTGCTTTTATATTGTGATGTGTGTGCATGTTAGTTTACAAGTTTAGTAGGTTAGCATAGTTAAAATTCCTCATTAATAAATGACTAAGTGGGAGAGGGATTTTTAAGTAAATCCCATGGTCTCCATTACTGGTTTGTAAGTGATGCAAACAAGCTTGCGCGTTGGCTCTGAGTGCCTTCCTCCATAACGGATGAGCTAGTTTGCAGATCACTAGAACATACTTCCATTTTTGGATGACTATAGGAAGTTAATTAAGAGCGTGTGATCTTCCCCAACGGAAGGGGCATAATCTTATTAATGGACTTAGTGTCAAGTAATGGTATACACTTAGACACATATAATAGTATCCTCCCCATCGGAGTCACTGTTATTATTTGTGTGACCAAATGAAACCAACTATTAATTTGTCATAAAACTAGGTTGACAAGATAATAAAATTAAAGGGTTAAAACCCCTCTTACAAATGATTGATTTTGTATACGTCCACACTAACGTGGCATACAAAATTAACGGTGTTTGAGATAATTTTATTTGTCATAAAGTTACGTTGACAAGATAGTTAATGGGTAAAACCCTCCTCTTACAAATGTTGATTTTGTATACGTCCACACTAACGTGACATGCAAAATTTACGGTGTTTTGAGGTGTTGGTAAATTTAAATAGTATTGTTAGAGGAATCAATATTATTTTAAATTTAGAAGTCTTGACCAAATATTTGATTAAAGATAGACCAACTATTAATTTTATTCGTCATAAAGTAAGGTTGACGAGATAATAAAATTAAATGATAAAATTTCCTCTTTGAATTTGTATACGTCCACACTAACGTGGCATACAAAATTCATGGGATTTTTAAGGAGTTGGTCTTAACCAAATATTTTTGTGATTCTTAGGATGATGGTCAATCCCTAGCTGATATACTTTAGAAAGACTTAGTAGTCCCAGTTGTAATGATTGGAAATAGGACTTGGACATTAAGGTAGACTGTCTTCTTAGAACTAAGAACAATTTAGGTGTATTTAATTCATTAGTTGAAACATGTCTAGTGGTGTTATCTACCAGAACCTGGAGTGTAGATACAAGATGCCATTAATCATGTCTGCAATTCATTGCAGGGTTCCAGGAAACCCGACAACTAAATGAAAATAAAAACACCGTCCACATGGGCACTGCTGTAATAGTGACAGCTGTTGCAGTGGGAGATGTTTATCTTTTGATAAAAATAAAACATGAATTTTTGAGTAATTGTCTTTACGCACCAAGTTTAGAAAGAACTAGTTTTCAGTTTCTAAACTATTCAAAGAACATGATATTCTGCCTCTTTTAATAACAAAGTTGTTATTAAGAAAAAGAGGGAAGTTATCTGTTCTGGTACGTTGGTTGGCAATTTATAAATCCAATAACTCTCACGATGCAACAAATGGAAATTAGTAACACATCTTCTAACTTTAAGAGAAAGTAACCTTCGGTAATGAACCAATTATATCCTTGGCATCTAAGGCTAGGTTATATTAACTTGAGTATGATTCATTGGTAGCTGATGAACTTTTGGGTTCATTAGTAGTGGAAATCTTTCCAACCTGCGAGTCTTACTTGGAAGGAAAAATAACCAAAAAGCTTTCAAGTCTAAGGGGTATGGAGTCAAAGATATGTTGAAATTGGTTCATTCTGATTTGTGTGATCCTATGACTATCCAAGCAAGAGGTTGTTTCAAATATTTCGTCTATTTTATAGACAACTATTTGATATACGGATACATTTACTTGATGTGCCACAAGTCTAAGTGCTTTGATTAGTTCAAAGAGTATGAGGCTGATGTGGAGAAATGTCAAGGTAAAAGTATCAAGACACTACGGTGAGATCGTAGTGGCAAGTACCTCTTGGGAGAATTTAGGAGTCACTTATCAGAAGTAGGGATTCAATCCCAACTAACTACACCTAGGTATATCCCAACAGAATGGTGTAGAAAAAGGAAGGTATAGGACTCTTATGGAAATAAGTAGATTGATGATGAGTTATTTAGAAAATTACCAAATTCATTTTAAAGATATACTCTGGAAACGGAAGTGAACATAGTACCTTCCAAAGTCAGTGTTAGGACCAAAAGTAGCTAGAGGGGGGGGGTGAATAGCTCGTCGCGTTCGCTCGTTGCTCAGCGTTGCTTGTTCCTTCAAAGATGTGCAGCGGAAATACAAAGAAACAATCACACAACGCTAACAAGGTTGGTTTACTTGGTATCCACCTCACAAGAGGTGACTAGTCCAAGGATCCACACCTACGCACGCACCCTCCACTAATAAAACTCTCCTTTATGGTAACTACCAAGGGCGGAGAAGCCCTACAAGACTCAGTACAAGAAGAGAGGGAAAGGATACAAGAAATACAAGCTTACAAGCTTACAATGAGTATAAACCCTAACCCTAGCTTCTCTTCTTGGCTTTGATCCGCCTCTTGACTTGGAAAACTTCCAAGATCCTTCAAGAACTGAAGCTTTGTGAGTGCTGTGGAGGAGCTGGCGAGAAATCTGGAGTGAATCGGAGAAGAGATGCCGAAGGAAATGCGCCTGCGGCCTTTATCGACACCAGCGGTCGGATCCCGATCGATTCGAATATTCCCAATCGATCGGGAGGCTTTGGATCGATCCACGGATCGATCCGGAGCGCTTTGCTCGAAAAGCGCTGGATCAATCCATGGATCGATCCGGCGCTTATCGCGCAGTCGTCCCCAATCGATCCAGCGATCGATTGGAACATCTGGATCGATCCACGGATCGATCCACGGCTCGCTTGGAAGCCGGATCGATCCACCGATCGATCCAACACTTGGTTTTGCCCAAAACCAGTTCCAAGCCTCTCAAACCAACATCCGTCAACCTTGACTGTTGGTACATCATGCCTAGCATCTGGTCACTCTTTGACCTGCTAGGACTTCCCACCAAGTGTCGGTCAATCTTGACCCACTTAGACTTTTCTATTCATGCCAAGTATCGGTCACTCCCTTGACCTACTTGGACTTCCATCAGATGTCTGGTCAACTCCTTTGACCTATCTGTATTTCCTCGTGCCAAGTATCCAGTCAATCCTTTGACCTACTTGGACTTCCCAACACCAGATGTCCGATCATCCTTGATCCATCTGGATTTTCCCTTGCCTGGCTTCACTCACCAGGACTTTCACCTAGCTTCACTCACTAGGGTTTTCCATCTGCCTAGCTTCACTCACTAGGGCTTTCACCTGGCTTCACTCACCAGGAGTTTCACCTAGCTTCACTCACTAGGGTTTTCCTTCTGCCTGACTTCACTCACCAGGACTTTCACCTAGCTTCACTCACTAGGGTCTTCACCTGGTTTCACTCACCAGGACTTTCACCTAGCTTCACTCACTAGGGTTTTCACCTGGTTTCACTCACCAGGACTTTCACCTAGCTTCACTCACTAGGGTTTTCACCTGGTTTCACTCACCAGGACTTTCACCTAGCTTCACTCACTAGGGTTTTCCTTCTGCCTGGCTTCACTCACCAGGACTTTCACCTAGCTTCACTCACTAGGGTTTTCACCTGGTTTCACTCACCAGGACTTTCACCTAGCTTCACTCACTAGGACTTTCACCTAGCTTCACTCACTAGGGTTTTCCTTCTGCCTGGCTTCACTCACCAGGACTTCCCTGTCAAGTATCCGGTCAACCTTGACCTACTTGACTCTTCTTCAATCAATTTCTTATTGTCAAACATCTAAACTCAAACCAAGACTCAGCTTGGTCACCCAGGTCAACCTTGACCTGAGGGATGTTGCACCAACAGTCAGAACTCTCTACTTATATAGAATTGCTGAATAGGTGTAAGCCTATTTTGAAGTATATTCGGATTCGGGTAGTCCAGCACATATGCTGAAGAGAGACAATGATAAGTTGGACAGGAATTCACTTGTTTGTGGGTTATCCTAGAGAAATGAAAGTAGGTTTATAGTCTTAAAAATCAGAGGGTTATTGTTAGCATCAATGACCGATTTTTAGAAAAGGACTATGTAATAAACCTCATGCCCATAAGTAAATTTGTTCTTAAGGAAATAATAAAGGACATGTCTAATCTAGTACCAACTGTACAAGATGAAATATCACAAGAAACTGCAACACGTATCATAAATGATACACAATTACAGATAGTGTCTCATCGTAGTGGGAGGGTTGTTAGACAACCTAAAAAGATTTATGTTTTGGGAGAGTTTTTGGACTCGATCCCTGGAAGACATGAACCTGATCTCCGGACATATGATGAAGCACTCCAAGATAAAGATGTAATATCTTGGCAAAGAGTAATGAATAACAGAATTAGAATATATGTATTCTAATAAAATCTGGAAGCTTATAGAACCACCAAATGGTATAAAAGCCTTTGGGTGTAAAAATGTCTATATTAGGAAAAGAGGGATAGACAAGAAGGTAGAAACTTTCAAAGCAAGGCTAGATGAAAAAGGAAACTTTTTCACTGGTAGCCATGCTTAAGTCTATCCGGATTCTTTTATCCATTTGGCAAGTGGATGTCAAGACAGCATTCCTTAATGGAAGTCTTGAAGAAAACATCCATATAAAGCAACCAGAAGGGTTCATTGCAAAGGGCTAAGAGCATCTTGTGTGTAAGCTCAATCAGTCTATAGACTGAGGCAAAGCTTCAAGGTCTTGGAACATCCGGTTTATCAAAGTAATCCAGATCTATGGATTTAGTAACCGGATAAGTCTTGTGTATACAAAAGATGTGATGGAAACGTGGTGGTATTTCTTGTACTATACTTAGATAACATTTTTGGTAGTTGGAAACAATATCAAAATGTTGTCAGAAGTAAGGGTATGGTTGTCCAAACAATTCGATATAAAGAACTTGGGAGAATGTATATATTCTTGAGATCAAAGTAATAAGGGATCGCAAGAAAAGAATATTTTACTTATCCCAAGCTTCATACATCGGAAAATCCTTGCTCGTTTTAAGCATACAAAACTCCAAGAAAGGTTTCTTACCTTTTAGGATGGAGTAACTTTATCTAAAGATATGTCTCTGTAGACATCAAAGGAGATAAAGGAAATAAAGGCAGTTCTTTATGCTACGGCTGTTGGAAGCCTAATGTATGCTATGCACGAGATCAGAAATCTGTTTTGCCAAGGGCATAGTTAGCAGATATCAAAGTAACCCTGGACAAGGACAGTGGACTGCAGTAAAGCATATATTGTAGTACCTTAGAGGCACTAGAGATTATATGCTAGCTTACAAGGCAGTTAATTTAGTCCTTGTGGGTTGCATGGATTTTGACTTCCAATCGGATAGGGACAATAATAAGTCAACCTTGGGGTTTTGTGTTTACTTTAGGAGGTAAAGTCATAACTATGGAAGAGTGATAAGCATAGGTGTTTTTCTGAACTCCACCATAGAAGCTTAGTATATGACAAGCCTCTGAGGTAGCCATAAAAGCTGAATGACTCAATAACCTCAAGATAGACTTAGATATGATTTCTGGTTTGTCCAAAAATTATTACAATTTATTGTAATAATGTTGGTGCAGTAGCAAACTCGAAGAAACCATAAGTCTATAAGGCAAGTAAACACAATAGAGAGCAAGTACCACCCAATACGAGGAATCGTATAAACGAGGAAAAGTTGTTGCCGCCTAGATTGCATCAGGTGATGACCTATAGATCCTTTCACTAAGGTCCTTAAGGCAATAGCTTTTGATGGGCATGTTGAAGGGATGGGAATCAGATGTATGGCAGCAGATATGACAGCTTAGTCTTTTAGTATAAGTGGGAGATTGTTAGAGTGTATACTAAAAGCCTAGCTTTTGGTATAAACATTTATCTAGAAATAAGAATCACATTGGTCAAATGTCTACATTTATGATAAATATAGTTGCTCAATTAATTTATATTGTAGATAACATGGTGTGTGGTGTCACATACAGAAGATCATGTTATCGGTTCCTTATAAATTATAAACAGTAGCTCACGACCAAGATGGAAAGGAACAAACCATTGGAAGGTCGTAGTGTAATTAGGTATTAGTTTATCTTAACTATATAATTACACTAGTACACTTAGAGTGTATTGAGTAGGACCATTTGAGGTCGTTCCTTTTATACTGACTTTATAAAGGAACAAAGACCTCAGTTATTATGGAAGTGTGTGCTCTTAATCCTTATATAATAACAATCACATATATTTGATATTTATTTCTTTAATTTATCAATGGGTGAGATTTAGTTCGATGAATCAATAAGCCCGATAAGTTGGGAAATGATATCACTTATAGTGTGTATTGTTGATTATAGAAGGAAACTGTGTCCTAGTAATCTAGGTTGAGAATGTCCTCAAGAGGAGCTCATAAGGATTGTCATGTTAAACCCTGCAGGTGGACTTAGTCCGACATGACGATAAGGTTGAGTGGTACTACTCTTGGACTAAGATATTAATTAAATGAGTTGTCAGTAACTCACTTAATTAGTGGACATTCGACATCTTAAACACAGGGAGACTAACACACTCAAAATAAGAAGGAGCCCAAAATGTAATTTGGGATTGGTGCAGTAGTTCAATAATAGTTCTTTAGTGGAATGAATTATTATTGATGAAATTAAGTTGTGTGTTCGGGGCGAACACGGGAAGCTTAATTTCATCGGGAGACCAAAACCAATTCCTCCTCTCGGTCCCTATCGTAGCCTCTTGTATATAGAGAGTTATACCCACTACATACCCACTTTCTTACCCAACCAATAGGGGCCGGCCAAGCTAAGCTTGAAGCTCAAGCTTAGGGCCGGCCAAGCCTAAAGGTTGGCCTTAAGGTGGTCGGCCAATAGCTTGGAGCCCAAGCTTGGGTGGTCGGCCACATCATATTAAAAGGATTTTTATTAAAATTATTTCTTATGTGGATATCATAGTTTTAAAAGAGAGTTTAAAATTAAATCTTTTCTTTTAAAGCTTTCTATAAAAGATTAAGAAAAGATTTGAAATCTTTCCTTATTTATAGATTGAAAGGAGATTTTAATTTTAAGAAAACTTTCCTTTTTAACCATGATAATTATTTAAAAGAGAAGTTTAAAAATTAAATATTCTCTTTTATTAGTTTCTACAAAAGATTAAGAAAAGATTTGATATCTTTCCTTATTTGTAGATTAAGAGAGATTTTAATTTTTTAGAGATAACTTTCTTTTTATCCACATGTTTAAAAGAAAGATTTTAATTTATTAAATTTCCTTTTTATTAACCACCATGAAGGGAAAAATTATTTGAGAAATTTTTATAAATTTCCGAAAGCAAATTAGGAAGTTTTAATTCTTGTGTGAATTAAAATTTCCTTGATTAAAGGGATTAAGGTGGCCGGCCATTACAAATAGAAAAGAAAATTTATTTTTAATTAAATAAATTTTCCTTTTTAATGGCAAAAGAATTAAGGAAGTTTTTTTATTAAATTTTCCTTATTTGCCAAGACCAAGGATTATAAAAGAGGGGGTAGAGGAGGCTTCAAGGTGAATGTCTCTATTTATTTTTCTCCCTCTTTTCTTCTTTGGGTGTGGCCGGTCCTTTCTTTTCTTTCCTCTCCTTTGTGTGGCCGAAACTTTCTCATGGTGGAGTTAGCTTTAGTGGCCGGATCTAAGAAGGAGAAGAAGGAGAGAAAAGAAGCCTCTTTTCTAGCATCCCTTGGAGCATGGTGGTGGTGGCCGAACCTCTTCATCCTAGAAGAAGTTTTGATGGCCGAAACTTGCAAGGAAGAAGAAGGTGCTTGGTGGTTCTCATCTCGGAAGATCGTTGCCCACACAACGTCCGAGGTTAGAAGAGGAATACGGTAGAAGATCAAGAGGTCTTTCTAAAAGGTATAACTAGTAATTTTTCTTTCCGCATCATACTAGTTATTTTTGGAAATAATACCAAATACAAGAGGCTTACGTTCTAGTATTTCGAATATGTTTTTCGAAGTTGTGTTCTTTTGTTTTGTTTTTTTTTCCCTTGTGATTTGATTGTTCTTTTCGGTTAACCTAAAGTTATTTTAGGAAATTAAATATTAGCTTTCTATAAAAGGTTTTGTCTAGTCGGTGGTGGTTGCTCCCATATCCAAGAAGGTCGTGTGCCTCGCAACGTCAGTACTGGGAACCAATTATGGAAATTAATATTTAATGGAATTAATAACTTAAGGTGATTTGGGTCGAACGTGTTAAGTTCCGCAGGAGACCCAAGTCAAAACCTAAAAGAACAAATAGATTAAGTTTTGGATCAAACGTGTTAAGTTCCGCAGGCGATCCAAAATTTAATTTAAAAGAACACATGGTAGATAGGAAAAGTTTCAGACCTTTGTACAAAATTTTTGTACAGTGGAACCTCTAGGCTTTCCGAGTAGCAACCAACATGTGGCCGACCCCTTGCTTGGGCACCAAGCAAGGCTTGGCCGGCCCTAGCTTGGGCTCCAAGCTTAGCTTGGACTCCAAGCTTAGCTTGGACGGCCCCTTGCTTGGTCTCTAAGCAAGGCTTGGCCGACCCTAGCTTGTGTAACGACCCAACCCCTCGATGTTAGTTAGAGCCCTAGAGCCAATCATATGATGATTGTTGTATGGACTCGATGTATTATGTTCCTATATATTAATAAAGACATTTCTTTATGGTTATTATACTTACTTGTATTGGTGCCAAATAACTAAGTATAATAGCATCCTTGAGTAGAAGGTTCTTATCTATATCTATTGATTGGTTGTATCGATAGTGAGATGATATAGAGAACACTACTCTTAATCATTCCTAGTCAAGTATTAACATTCAGGGACAATGTTAATGCGACGAGACTAGCATGTAGGTCAACTCGATGACTTGTTCTCACAAGTCATGGATATAGAGATATCAAGTTGACACATGGGTATGCATTGGAGAATGTATACTGAATGACCCGCTATGAGAAAGCATCATGGATCGTTATATGTGTTGGGACCGAAAATGTAGCTAGAGGAGGGTGAATAGCTCGTCGCGTGCTAGGTGCTCGTCGTTGCTTGTTTCTTCAAAGATATGCAGCGGAAATACAAAAAACAACTACAACAACACTGACAAATGGATTTTACTTTGTATCCACCTCACAAGAGATGACTAGTCCAAGGATCCACGCACACACACACACCTCCACTAATAAACACTCCTTTTCGATAACTACCGAAGGCGGAGAAGCCCTACAAGACTCTCAATACAGACAGAAAGGAAAGGGAACAAAAGTATAAGCAAAGCTTACAATGAATACAAGAAACTCTAGCTTTCTTCTTCTTGCTTTTGATCCACCTCTTGACTTGGAAGAGCCTCCAAGAACCTTCAAGAATTGGCGATTTGGAGCTTGGAGAGAGCTGTGGAGTTGCTGTCGAGGATCTAGAGTGAACAGTGCAAAGTGTATCGAAGAAGACACACGCCAACGACCTTTATCTGCGCCAACGGTCGGAATAACCTGTTTAATTCAAACCAATTTAATTTAATGAATCTATATTCATTGAATTAAATCGACTCAATGAATCCAAGTCTAAATTAGACTCATTTGACACATGAATCAAATTGAGTCCAACTCAATTAGTTTATTTTGGATTACTCTTAATCCAATTTGGTTCATCACATGAACCTAATCCTCTTGGTCCATCATATGAACCTATTCTCCATCTAATTGCCCTTTGTGTGTGACCCTATAGGTTCTTGTAACATTGACAATGCTCCTAAACCCATTTAGAAGCATAAGTAATGAGCGGTATCTAGCAACACATCATTACTACCCAAGTTACAAGAATGTTGAGATCCAACATCACCTTTGTGACTACTAATTGTGACCTTCACAATATATGACAATGTCCTTCTATCCTTGACATCTAGATTGATCAATTGAGTCATAGGCCGTGTCATCCTCTAATCAATCTGTATCTTGAACTCCAAGTAGACTCACTCTAATCAAATGAGCTCAATATCTCATATTGACTCACTTAGGCATGGTCATGCACTTAGTGGTCTCACTCTATCAAGAATCATGATGTCTCTCCCATTATATAAGAGGGATAGATCTCATCTACATCATTCACATCCCTCCGCATAATTTGTTTCATACCCAGTAATCGCCTTTATAGTCCACCTAGTTACGGGTGACGTTTGACGAAGCCAAAGTATGCAACTCCTTATGTAGGGAATCATGGTGACTTCAGGTCCAAGGACTGATAGTCATACTAATAGTCACATGAGAAAGTATATGACACTCATATAACGATCCATGATACTTTCTTATGGCGGGTCATTCAGTATACATTCTCCAATGCATACTCACGTGTCAACTTGATATCTCTATATCCATGACTTGTGAGATCAAGTCATCGAGTTGACCTACATGTTAGTCTCGTCGCATTAACATTGTCCCTGAATGTTAATACTTGATTAGGAATGATTAAGAGTAGTGTTCTCTATATCATCTCACTATCGATTCAACCAATCGATTGATATAGATATGAACCTTCTACTCAAGGACATTATTATACTTAGTTATTTGACATCAATACTAGTAAGTATAATAACCATAAAGAAATGTCTTTATAAACATATAGGAATATGATACATCAAGTCCATACAACAATCATCACATGATTGACTCTAGGGCTCTAACTAACAGGTGGCGCCTTCATCAGTGCTGAAGGTGCCTTCAACATTTATGGTGCCTTCAACATTGTTGAGGGCGCCTCCAATGGCTTCTTCAGCTTTTCTTCATCTTCACGAAGGCTTCCAAAGTTCCGATCGCTTGGGTGATTGCGGCCAACCGAAATAGGGCTCACCTAAACCCAATTTCCGGCCTTCTCCTCGAGCAAGCTTTCGACCCGGCTTCTCGTCCCTCGAACGTCGCGCACGTTCTTCTCGACCACTGGTGTATTCTTCTGCAGGTCTTTCGTCCTTCTAACGCACCGAGCCCGTCGGCTCCCTTCTCATGCCGTCCTCCTCGCTAGCTACGTCTTCCGCTTGACTTCCTGTGCTCCTAAGCTTCTGCACACTTAGACACAGGAATCAAATAACAAGTAGGACCTAACCTAACTTGGTTGATCATATCAAAATAACCACGAGATCCAACAAATAAATAATGCAAGAATATAGATGCCTTGACTTCATCTTCAATCTTTACATCAATCCGTTTCAGATCACTTACAATCTGATTGAATATGTTGATATCACCTTAAGCCCAAACAATTTTTGCTTAAGATAAATCTTGTTTGTCGATGATTTGGACATGTAATAGCTTTCCAATTTTTGTCAAACTGTCATCGATGATTCTTCGTCCATGATACATCATGTCATTCGTTAGACAAAATCTGATTGTTTTCACCACTTTCGCTTATAGTGCCTTCTAATTTGACCTTTTCATCGCTTCCGATTTCTTTTCGCCTAGCACCTTTACCACACTTTGTTGCACCAACAGATCTTTAACCCTCCCTTGTCATAATCCAAAATTTTCAATTTCGTTGAGCTTCACCATAACAAATTTCATAGAAGAGATCTCATACATGATGCTTTGGCTCTGATAGCAATTGTTGAGATTGCATCACAACAATAATAAAGAAAACCACAAAGGAGAAAATCAAAGAAGAGGAATCAAGAGAGGAGTGAAACAAAGAATTATTGTGGTTCGACGATCTGCCTACTCCACAAAACGACAAAGAACTCTCTATTAAAATTAGGTTTAGGGTTATAATAATTCTATTTATACAACTCAAGCAATACATGGTATTTTGGACCAAGTGAACCTAAAATCCTGATCAACTTGGTGCCTTGAGCATGGGGCACACCTATTCCCTCAGACCCAAACATGGCTAGGTCGTATTTAGTGGCACGCCCATGCCACGAGCGTGTCAATTCTCTTAGACTCTAACACATCCAGACCGTGTCTGATGGCACAATCGTGCCCGCTAGGTTGTGCCCGACAACAAGACCATGTGATGACGTCTTTCAAGGCGGCAACCTAACTCTTAGAAGCTAACACGCTCCCGCCATGTCAAATTTTGAGCACATGAGTCAAACTCCTGTGAAGTTTAAATCACTAGTGTTGGGTGCCTTGTTAGGATCCATCCGTGCTTCTCGTTGCCTAATGGCCGCTTATGGGGCCAGATAGTCCACCTCCAGAACTAGTTGGATTGAAGGCTAGATACTTAGATATAAAAAAAACATAAACTATTACCTTAGGGCTATGATGCGATGATAAATGGTGGAACGAATTCACTATGCAATGAGGTTTCGAATCTCACCCAAGTCACATCACACTTGAAGAGTTCAAATTACTTGTGATGTTGAGTCATCGACCACGACCCATCTACTTTTTTCGATTAACCCGGATGGTCGGTAGAAAACCTTCGTAGGATGGGTAGGTCACCTCCAGCCTCTAGGATTAATAAGATAGTAAGAGCTCAATACTCAGATTATAAAAAAGCATAAACTATTGCCCTCAGGGTGCATTTTGTTGGGGGTTATTCTTGATAACCATGGTTATTCATCCAAGATTATCAACGAAAACTCTGTTTGGTTTAGGTATCGATAATTCCTGAGTAATGTTCCATGCCCGACACGTCAGCAAAAGGGGCATGTAACTTGGAATCGGAAAATCTCGAAAAACCGAGGGTTTTTTATTCCAGGGTTAACGAATTTTTTTACCAAAAATACCATCTGATAAGAGAAAAATGTAAAAAAATAGAAAAAACGTTAAAAAAATTAAAAAAAGCATAAAAACATAAACAAATAGAGAAATATAAAAAAATAAAAAAATGTAAAAAAATAAAAAAATGTAAAAAAATAAAAAATAAAAAATAAAAAATAGAAAAACATAAAAAAATAATTAAAAACATAAAAAATAAAAAACGTAATAAAAGGAAAAAAAATGTAAAAAAAAATTTAAAAACAAAAAACATAAAAAATAAAAAAATAAAAACATGTAAAAAAGGAAAAAGAATAAAAAACACATAAATATAAAGAAAAAATATGAAAAAGAAAAAAAAACATAGAATTTAAATAATAATAATAATAATAATAATAACAATAATGGAGGAGGATTTTATAACTGAGGATAATATAGTAAAACATTAAATTAAATTATTTATTAAAATTTTTCAATAAATAAATTTTTATTACATTATTTAAAAATCAAATAATATTTGATTATATTTTATTCATCGTAACGATTATTTGATTATATCTTATTCATCATAACCTCGTTATGTAATTATCTAATAATCATCATCATATAATTAAAAATGGGATATATTTCCAAGGCAAAGAAGGTTTGAATCTCCCTTAGGGTGCGTTTGGTTCAGGGTTATTTTTGATAACCTTGGTTATCCATCCAAAGTTATCAACAAAAACCTTGTTTGGTTTAGGTATTCGATGATTCCCGAGTAATGTTCCATGCCCGACACGTCAGCAAAAGGGTCATGCAGCCCGGAATCGGAAAACGTCAAAAAACTAAGGATGCGTTTGGTACGTGCGTTTTCCATTTTCATTTTCTGGAAAACGCGTGTTTTTTAAAAAATGATGTTTGGTTTGCGTTTTTCGTGCTTGTTTTCTAAAAAAATAACTAGCGTTTTCTAGAAAAACAGAGAATGACAAAAAGTCATTTTCTGTTTTCTAGAAAACGCGCGTTTTCCAGAAAATGAAAATGGAAAACACGCGTACCAAACGCACCCTAAGGTTTTTCTTGATTCCAGGGTTAACGAATTTTTTTTACCAAAAATACCCTTCGATAAGAAAAAACATGAAAAAAAAGAGAAAAAATGTAAAAAAAATATTAAAAAATGTAAAATGAAATTAAAAAAATGTTTAAAAAAATTTATTTATTTTTTAAATAAATAATTTAAAAAATAAAAAATTTTAAAAAATTTAAAAAAAATAAAAAAATTAAAAATAAAAAAATTAAAAATAAAATAAATAAATAAAAATTAAAATAAAAAAATGTAAAAAAATAAAATATATAAATATAAATAATATAAAAATATAAAAACATTAAAAAATAAAAAAACATAAAAAAGTAAAAAAATATACCGGAAAAAGAAAAGTAAAAAAATATTAAAATAAATAAATAATAATAATAATAATAATATATATAGTTGGTTTTGTAACTGAGGATAATACGGTAAAATATTAAATTAGGATATTCATTAAAACCTTCAAACAAATAAATTTTTATTGCATTACCTAAGTTGAACCAAACAACATTTAGTTATGTTTTATTCCTCATAATATTGGTTATGTGATTACCCAGATAATTACATAACCAAGATTATACATGATAACTTGAACCAAACACCTCCTTAGGATAATATTGTAACAGTGGATCGTCCACCAAGACCCGACCCATCTACACTTCTAGATTTTCCCAATGAGAAACTTCTGTGGACCATCAGATCATACCGATCGTAGACCATCAAATCATACCAATTGCCTCCGAGATTAATCGGATAGTAAAAGTTGGATAGCTGGATTAAAAAAAAGCCATTTCATGCTACAAGAAACCAACTGAAGACAACATTCTGCAAGAAAGAACACAAAAACACGTCGACGACATCGCACCTAACTAAAGAACCAACTAAAGACAGCATTCTGCAAGAAAGAACACAAAAACATGTAAACGACATAGCACCTAATACCCTTTTGAAACAGAGAAACACAACATTCCACTTGATCATAATAAGCCAACTTTGATATAGCAAGACAACCAATCAACATCATCTCAGTCGATGAGCATTGATTCTTCATCAGATTGTACATTTATTCAGGGATATTTTGTCTGAGAATGCAATAAAAATCATAAGCAACAACAGAGCAAATGGCAAATCTAAAGTACACGACCATAAGTGAAGTTAAAGTGTTCAACAATCGATCATGCTACCACCATCACGACGACAAAGAGAGAGAGAACCAGCTAAAGGCTAATTGTCCATGGTCTATGGTTTCCTGAGAATGGTAGTCTCCGCAATCATGGAGGTAACCACATATGGATCCATATTTGAAGCTGGCCTCCGGTCCTCGAAGTAGCCTGAGGAGATGAAAACAGTATGAATTAATGTGATTTCCTAAACAATTGACAACGAATGTGTAAGCGAGGGAGAAGTCCACCTTTGCCATCCTTTTCCGTCTCACGACCAACACGGATGGATGCACCGCGATTGGCAACGCCCTAAGAATCATAATATACAGTTATCAGATGAAATGCCCACTTTTCAGAGTTTTGATCTTATAATTATGAATGTATCGCTTATGTAGCAAGTGTGGTCACTTATATTGTAGTGGGGAAAATGCAGTTTGCATACCCATAGGAAGGTGTTGATATCAGCAGTTTCATGTCGTCCAGTGAGACGACGTTCATTTCCTTCACCATAGGCAGCAATGTGCTCTTTGTGCCTCTTGCCAAGCTTCTCAATAGCACTCTTAATAACATCATATCCACCATCACTCCTCATGGACTTGGTACTGAAGGGAACATATTCATAGGGAATAATTTAGGGAATGTAGAAACAGAATATATCAAATGAATCACGTATTTAGATGAGAGCCTTGTTTGGTTACCTGTAGTTTGTGTGAGCCCCGGCACCATTCCAATCTCCCTACTCGAAAGAAAACAACTATTCTTAAATACATGGACAAGAACTCCCTACTGGAATGAGAATTCTCTGTTCAGAATAAATAAATAACAAGGACAAATTTGAACCTGGATTGGCTTTGGATCGAAGGAGAGAACTACTCCTGCAATTTCAGTGATCCTCTGTAAATGATAAAAATTGAAATGGATTAGCATGTAAAATTTGGATCAGATAAAAAAAACATAATGTCAGTTGATACTGTGCAAAGTTGTGATTACATGGAAGCTGTAATGATGAAACTTCAAATACCTCAAGAATGTAACGAGCAGCCCACACTTGATCACCTGATGAAATGCCAACAGTGGGACCAACTTGGAATTCCCACTGCAAAACAGAAGCCGCAAATTATGCAAATTGTTACAAAAATAAGGCAATTAAAATAAAATATAAAAGCTACAGAAACAATGAGAAAAAAAAATTTACTTGTCCAGGCATGACTTCCCCATTGATACCGCTGATGTTGATGCCGGCATAGAGACAGGCTTTGTAGTGAGCATCAACTATGTCACGGCCAAAAGATTTATCAGCACCGGCAGCACAGTAGTACGGGCCCTGGAATATGAGTTGAGTGATTATAACTAAAACTTATGTAGTTCAGGTGTTTTAATTCATGTATCAAGTTAACAGACAACTCAATATTATCAAATAGATAGAATAGTTGATCTCACTACATTAACTCTCAAGCATTGTCAAAGAAAAGGCTTCTATGGAAAAGGGAAAGAATATGCAACATTGCACAAGATTTAACATAAAAGAAAAAGGAAAAAAATGATCCTAGAGTTTTTAAGCTAAAATTTGCTAGTGGAATTACATGAGCAGCTTTACAATGAACACTGCATTATGTATAAGCAAACGAATAAGGATCTATAGAAAAAAAATGAAATCCTTGGAGACAAATCCTACAATCTAGTATCTAGTTCACTATTTTACCTGGGGACCAGGGAAACCACCAATAGGCCAGCCAAGAGGCCACTTGACATCCTTTTGCAAAAGGGTGTACTCCTGCTCAATTCCATACCTAAATGAAATGAACGATGATAAGAACAACATCTCAGAAGAGCAGGCTAAATCACAGATAGCATAAGTCATGCATACCAAGGTTCTTCAGCAACAACATCAGGATGGCTAAAAATCTTAGCAGCATTGTATCTCTTGTTAGTAGGGATTGGCTCTCCAGCTGGGGTGTAACAGTCACAAATGACCTACCAATCAACAAAGAGATGTTATATTAGGTCGTATCATATATTCACATATACCAATTGGTAAAGATTGTCAAAGAAAAAATGAGAAACAAAGAAGAGAAAATCCATGCTATTAGTTGACAGCTAAACGGGATGGTACCACTGTTCTACTCCTTCCAACAACTCTTTAAATAAAATTATGACAATGGAAATGTTCAATGACATCATTTAAACAAATACATTGATCACAACATGACAAAAGAAAAATATTACTACTATTCATTAATTTAATGAGACCTGCAACCTAATCTTCAGCGGCTAACAGTAACATCAAATCAACCGTTTCGATAAAATGATATATTATAATGTTGGTATAATTTTTTTTGTACTCCAGCAATGCTTCATGCTCCTATTTAGAAAAAGAAACAACTTCACAACAGTTTCATCAAATTGGCCAAAATTTTTGGAAAACAATTTCAAAAGGTATTGCCTTTGAGTGTGTCTGCAAGACAATTGTGTACACACAATTGGAATAAAAGCTAGGGACCACAGGGAGCAAGCAAAAAGACTAATACACTTACAAGAATGTTATTTCCCCTCCTGAATGGATCCTTGAAAATGGCCTGAGGACTGCAAGATACATCCAAAAGAAATTATCAAAATGACATAGAAATGAAAGTTATCACCAAAATTAAACACCCAACAACCAAAATATAAATGTGTATGAAGATTATGAACTTACTACAAGATCACTTCACTATCGTCGCCGGGAGCTTGTCCTGTGCTTGAACCATCATAGTTCCATTTTGGAAGCTTGGATGGATTAGTAACAGGACCAGGGAGAGTCTGTAAGAAAGAAAGAAGGTGGACGGTTATATCATCTGTACCAAACTGAGACATCAAGGCCGAAGGTTTAGATGGAAAATAAAAAGGAAAAAAAACTAAAAAGGTTGTTCTTATAGCTTACTCTGCCCTTGCTTCTTATATCCAAACCAGATCCACCAATCCTGAAATAGATATAAGCCTTTCAAGTCTCCAGACAATAAATTAACATAGTGATTTACTGGAGCAAGCACTGGTCCCTCAAAATACTAGAAGGGTTGACAATCAAATTTGACCAAAACTTCAAAAATTAAAGGTCTCAAAAGTTGAATAGCCAAGAGGCTCAAAGAAGCAGTGATGGATCAATCATGAAGGCATAAATTTATAATCTAGTCCCCACCGCTTCAGCTAGACATAAAACAAGAGAATAAAGGATGGTCAACCGTTAGATTGAAAAACAACAAAAATAAAGACCCTTAAAACGCAGCAAAGCACTCTTTGAATGCATACTCCAAATTCCACCGTGAATCGTCGAGTAAAATTTAATATAACTCGCAAAATAACCAAAAATATTTGCTATATGGGGAGAAAATATCTAATACCATCTACATGCCAAGAGACAGTTTTTGGTCCATAAGCAAAATCAAAACAAACAGACAAAAACAGATTAAACAAAGTATGAATATATGAGTCAAACGAAGAAATAACAGAGATCCACACCAAAAAGAAAAAGTACGTTCATCCGTAGGTTTCTCCATACGATCGCGTCAAAAAAAATGAAATCTGATCGGTAAACTAAAACCCAAAACAGAAAATCAGAAACCAAAAGATCACACCTAAAAAGAAGCAAAGTTAGCAAACATTCGATCGAACTGCCACAGAACTCCATAAACCCTTTGAGTACACGCTTAAAACCAAGCGAGAAACCCAGCAAAGAGCAAAACGATCGAAAGCACGGAAAAGGTCCAAGTTTCATCCGAAAAGTAACAGACTAAAGAGCAAAACCAAGGGGGAAGCTTAGCGATCGAGAAGAGCTCACCATATGTACTCGGCGATGATCTTCTCGGTAGTGTCGGAGAGGTCGAGGTTGATGAGATCTGTGAGCGAAGCCATAGCCGCCGAATACAAGGGATTGAGCGAAGGGATCGCAGACGAAGGGTTTATATAAAAGCTTGGAATCACCTAACACCAAAGCTTTTTTTTAAGTTGGCACCACAGGTATCCGGCCGTTGATCAATCCGGCAACTATTCAACCCCACTATTCCAGTAGACAGCTAATTGTGTTATTAAAAAAAAAAAAAATCTGTCACCCTAAATTCAGTCCACCGTTGTAAAGAGATAAAAACTATGCTTAATAAGGACGACCTTTTAATGTTTTTATTAATGATCGGTCATTAGGTCAGTGATATCACGTGTCTATCGTTTATGTTATATCTTAAAAAAATTTCTCGAATGAATCTAGTAATTAACACATGAAATGTTAACATATGAAGTGTTATCATAATGAGATCTAAGATTCGAATCTTGATAAAATCAAGATAAATACCGTCCTTATATGTTTATCATTATTTCAAAGATTAGTAGTCGTCCATTATTTATTTCTTCCATATTAATCCTGAGATAAATTGATGAGAACATTAGAAATAAACATATTCATTTTTTATCACACTGTTATATCTTAAAGAGAACTTTTTATTCAAATATGTATATTATGATAATAACTTTATTGTGTACTAGTTAACTCAATTATATTCCGAAGTTAATTATATAGTAAAAAAATGATACATTCATATCTGAGCTTCCGTCCACTCGTATCTAGAGACAGATAGAAAATAAAATAAATCATATATATATGATTATTAATCATTTGTAAAATGGTCAAAGTATAAAAAATTATATCTTCAAATATATTAACCTTCGATCTAAAATTTTATATAATAATAATAATCTATATTTTAATCATCACAACGCTCCAAATCCGTACTCAAGTGCGATTCCATTCAAGTTTGTTATGATATATCATAATAATTATAAAAATTCTTCGTTGAATTTTCTTGGCACGTGACTCAAACGTTTGTTCAGTCCTTGTCAAGTATCTCACGAATCTAACAAGTCAATACTAATATTATTATTTTTTTAAAAAAAATTGTAGTCGGTGGGAATTAATGCTTGGATGCTTTTACCATATGCAATATTTGATATGCGGAGGCGCAATATACATAAGTGACACCTCGCTCACCTACACCAAACTCTGCACCTACCACGCTGCCACGTCGCGCTTTGACTGACTGGTTGCCTTTCGTGGAGGATATTCATTTTAGTGCGATATTTTTTGAAAATACGTGTTTCTCGTATTGTATTCTACGCGACATAGTATTGATGAAAAATGGGGACAAAAATAAGTTCAAAGGGAAGACTTTGAACACAGAGTTGATCCGGACTTATCATCTACTCCGCCCACTTTTGAAATTATATCAAAGTTCTTTACAGACTTGAAAAATTATCGTGGACATTATTTTTTCTTTTTTATTTTTAAATATTCCAGATGACGGTTAAATCCTTGACTACATTGAAAGTCTATTTGATTCAAATTATTATATATAATTTTAATTATATAATTACTAAATAATTATATAATTAAAATGATAAAAATAAAATATAATATAATCCGATATTATTTGATTAAATCTAGTTAATATAATAAAAATTTATTTTTTTAAAATTTTTAATAAATAATCTAATTTAATATTTTATCATATTATCCTTACAAAACCAACATATCATTTTACATTTCCTTTTATCCTTTTTCAATTTTTTTCCTTTTTTAAGTTTTTTAGTTTTTTTTTTTTTTTTATGTTTACGTCTTTTTTTCCTTTTTTTTATTTTTAAAAATTTTTATATTTTTCTTTTTTTTTTCTTTATATATATATATATATATTTTTTTTTTTTACGTTTGTCTGTACGTATTAGATGAATAATGTATTAATTCTATTAACTCGTTGTGGATGCATGGAACCTCCTTTGCGAAAAGACTAAGGATAAAATTTTGATAGCCACATTGAAGAAGTATAGCCAAATGCAACATTTCTATAACTTTATGATATTCGGTGTAGTTTTGATTCCCTAGTTGAAATAGACTAAAATATCTTTATGATATTCAGTGTAGTTTTGATTCCCTTGTTGAAATAGACTAAAATATCTTTATGAACGAATGCAACTCTTCCATTACTTTTGTGTTGATATATACGAGTGTAGATTCAAAAGTTTGAACCTTTAATTAGGAAGAGCACCTAAAGCTTTGCTAAAGTAGGCTTCTAATGTTTCATTAATTATACTTACACATGGATTTTACACTTTAATTAAATGATCAGAGGTCGGAAATCATCGAAGTGATCACTACCAATCTTTTTAACCAGCCATTCATGGGAGCTATCATTACACAACATGACATGTTTGATGAAGAAATAAAGTTTATTTAGATAAAAAAAAAATTAGAACTAATTTAAATAATAATATATAAATTAGTCTTTGAAAGTTCTTGAGGATATTTTAATATATTTATAGTATTGTTTTAAATGCAAACTTAGAGGGTGAACATAACATAGCGATTCTTGTTTTGTTCCAAGAAAAAATGTTGTAATTTAAAGGTGGTTAATATGGGTGGTTATTGTCCAAACCAAAGGTTGTCAAAGCAACCTTTGGAAAGAGAGAAACTACATCCCTCTCATGTATATAAAAGGAAGAGAGTTTTCTCTCTTGAAGTAAGCAAGACTCTCACTTTTCTCCCTTTCTCTTTTGATCACACGAGTACAGGACTTCTCTCATGGGACATCACCATAAGATCCCGAGGATGTTTGGAGCAAGGAACTATGAAGAAGACTCTTGTAGACTTCCTCCTGATCCTGCAAGAATCCGAAATTAACGAGGTAATCATCTCGATCAAGGTTTAACATTGGTATCAGAGCATTCACATTTCTCTCTCCACGATGTCATCGGATGATCTCCATGCGCAAGAGCTTGCTGCAATGGAAGAAGATGATTTTGAACCAACGAAGATCTCCACCGCCGATGATGGCGATAGCTTGGTTGGCAACGACTCGATACCCACGCAGGAGTCTATGGCGCCTATTAGATATTGGTGACTGATGACTGCAAGGGATTATGTTGAAACGCTGTGCTCTTCTCCCTCGACTCGCTGGGTCGACACTCACGTGCATGGCGGAGGCGCTTCACACAAAATGGACGGAGGCATTGCTCGTGAGCACACTACAGGCGCTGCTCGCGAACCTGCGAGGGACGCGACTCGCATTCATGTGAACAACCGCGCCATCCATGGCCATGCAGGCCTCGCGGCCCACGGCAACGCGCACGAACGTGCCAACTACGACCTCCTGTGAGGTCGCACAGTCCGCGGTCATGCGGGCTGGCAGGCCACGGACGCCTGTCGCCACGCGGGGACGAACGGTCGTGGCGTCTGTGGCCTCACGAGAGGCCATGGCCAGGCGACCCAGCACAGAGGGAGCGCAGACTGCGGCCACGTCTTCGACAGTGGTCCTACATGCCTTGCATGTAGGCACGGAGGCGACCGTGGTCTAGTGGCGCGCAGAGAGGTCAGCAGCCCATGCAAACGTGGAGGCGACCATGGCCCAGGCGCTTTTGCAGGTGTGAAGTGATGGTCCACCCATGACCAGACACATTTTTCCGGTGGAACAGGCCCGCATGAGGGCGCCGGCTCGTTGGCGACGTGAACTTGACCGTCTTGCAAGATGTCGCTTTAATGTGGTTTTGCCGAGCAGACCTTGTGGTTGAGCTCGACTTAGTCGCATTATTGGACGTGGACATGCAGGGAATGCTGACCCGGTCTCTCGTCACCATCATAATGAAAATTTGATAATGCAACTATTGGATCGAGTAATTTGCTAGAGGGGGGTGAATAGTGATTTAAGAATTCGAAAAGAAGATCGAGTACTCAATGGAAAAATCGAAAATAGAACAATGTTAACACAAGTAATTTTTTACTTGGGTTCGGAGCCTTCGTCGACTTCTACTCCAAGGCCCGCACTCGTTGAGTGTTTTCGTTGGGTAATCCACTAACAATTTGAAAAAGTAGTTACAGAATGAAAGTATAGGAATACTAAAAGAAATGAAGTACCGACAATAATTAAGAAAAGAAAAAGACAGCGTGTTTGTCGGAGAAGCTTCAGCATCGAACGAGCACAACACGACAAAGTAAGCGTTGGAATGCTTTGTTGTTTGTTGATTCTTTGCTCCAGGGTGCATCCTCCTTATATAGGAGGCTCCGGGTGTCCAGATCTCTTCCGGGCGCGTGGAGTGTTACATAGCTCGGCCAATCGTGAAGCTCCACGTGGTGACGCAGCGAGGGGATAAAGTTTACATTCTGGGCGCCTGAACCTCCGGGCGCCCGGATCCCTTCTGAGCGCCCAGACCTCTGTTTTCTAGCAACCTGTAAGAAAACGTTAGTCCGAGACAAAATGTAAAACTACCCTGCAAAACAAAGTGTTAGTATAGTATAGTTATAATAATAAAAAACAGTAATTAGATTCCGTCTGACCGAGACCAGAATTTAGTTAAGATCTCAACTTAGAGTTTTGAAATGGTTCTAAGTTGGATTGGCGCCTAAGTTCCCTTCCCGGGAACGCGTTCTCACAGTCACTCCCCTCTAGTGACTTACCTTTACTTACCTGCCAGACGTCTGGTCAGCCAGTCGACCTAGCAACACTAAGTTAGCACAGTAGATAAAGATAGTACAGTAAACCTAGGGTTACCTCCCTAGGGTTGCCTAGCTTCACTCACTAGGACTTCCATTGCCTGGCTTCACTCACCAAGACTTCCTCCACCTAGCTTCACTCACTAGGGCCCGACTTCACTCACCGGGACTTCCACTTTGCCTAACCTTTGGTTAGGACTTACCTTTACTAGTCATCTAGTTCTGACTAGACTTCTCTATCTCTCCCAAACATCAAGTCTTGTTTGGGTCAACCCTTGGTATATTGTCAAACATCGAAACCCTAGAGGTCGATTACACTAACAGCAACAAGTCTGGTGTCACATACGGCATGTTCCCTGGTGTCGTGCTATGCCTCCCACCCGCCTCTAGACGATTGCTTTAGCTATTATAATGTTATCGCAATTTTAAACATGATTTTATTAGTACTTTGGATCATTATTAGCTTCATGATTATGAGATTCTTTTATTTAAGTCCATGTAAGAAATTTAGTTAGTTTGCTCTTATAAAATTTTTTTCATGCACTTCATATTCCAGCAATCTATGTATAATTCGATGATTTAAAATCATGTGATGCACCCTTTATTAAAGGAAAGTTTTTAAGCATGCATGATTACTTGTTATTTGAACACGAATAATTCATTATTGTTCAAAATTATTCGAATATCTTTTGAACATGATTAGTTGTTGTTAATTTTTATTTGAATATTCATGTTTAGTAGATACGTGCTTATTAATTGAGAGATGTTAGTTCCTCTCCCTTTACATTATTTGATCGAAATTATCCTAATAAAATTGAATATTCTTATATAAATAGGAGATGACAGTAGTACTCTAAGTCTACTTTCGATCTCATTATATGGAGAATATTTAATATTATAATGTAGTTTTTGGGTCAAATAGATTGATGTATAGAATTATCAATTTAGCCTTCTCATTATTATTTTAATTGTAGTGATTCACCGATGGTCTTGAAAAATGTTATTGCTGACTTAACAAAATGGGACAAATTAGATGACACTAACTATTACATCAAAAAAACTAATATCTCTTGAATGAGCAAGAGTTGCTTGATCACATTATTATATCCATGCCCCCGTCTACAGAAGGCAATACTGCTCTACACCGACGAGATCAAGAGGCTTACAACTCATGGTTCAACAAAGATCACAACACACGCTTTACACTGTTAAGTAGCATGCAGGATGATCTGATTGGCGAGTTTGAAAAGTGTAAGATTGCCAAGGATATGTGGGATAACTTGAAAATTACTTTTGGAGAAACCTCTACCACAAGGTTAAGGGCTCTTGTTTTGAAATTTGAGACCCTCTAAAAAGATCCTCGACAAAACATGACTGAGCATCTCAGGATAACGTCAAGCATGATCCGTGACTTGAAGTCTGCAGGTCACTATCTCACTGATGAGCAGCAGGTGCAGACTGTCATAAGATCTTTGCCAAACTCTGGACTCACATGAAACAAATCCTCACTCACAATGAGAGCATTAAGAGTTTTTCTGACATCTCTCGCCGTGTGGAGTTAGAGGTTGAGCATGAGGAAGCTATGCACACTACTGCCCTTGTCGCCCAGGGAGGCAGACAATAGGGAAAGAAGGGTCCAAAGAAGAACTTCAAGAGGAAGAGGCAAAATGTTGCATCTACTTCCAAAGAGGGGCAGACACCGAAGTGCCAAAGAGGCAAGCGCGATGGAAAGAGAGACAAGTCGAAGGTTAAATGCTATAATTATGGACAATTGGGGCATTTCGCTCGTGAATGCACTGAGCCGAAAAAGGTACTTCAATTTCTTTGCTCTCCAACTGTGCATGTTTGTTTGCATATTTTAGTTGCTTGAACAAATCTTGAATGGATAGTGGATTCAGGAGCGACCAGGCACATAACAAGGGATCGAGCAGGATTCGTGGATTATCGCCGAATCTTAGCAGGATCACAAAGAGTATACATGGAAAATGGTTCCAACGAGGAAGTCCTTGGAGTTGGTGTGTATCAACTCAAGTTAAAGATTGGACAACTCTTAACCCTCCATGACATATTCTATGCACCTAGAGTTCAGGATAATCTACTATCAGTCTCATCATTATTGGCACCAGACTTCTCTTTTTCTTTTGCTAGCAACCTAAGTTGACATTTGTTTGAACAATGTTATATATGGTCATGCTTTATTCATGGATGGTTTGTTTAAATTAGATTTGGATTATCATGTGTCTTATGTGGTGAATACTAATAATAACCTTGATTCAAAAATTTGGCATGCTCGGCTAGGACACATAGGACAAGATAGAATGACAAGGTTAGCTCGAGAAGGCTTGCTAGGCTCACTCGCTAAAGTCAATCTTCCTGTGTGTGCATTGTGTTTAGCCGGTAAATCATGTCGCAAGCCTTTCGGAAAGGCTAAGAGAACCACTGAACTCTTACAATTGATCCACTCCGACATTTGCCAACCCATGAGTGTGAAGACCTGTAAAGGGACTTCATATTCCTCACATTTATATATGATTATTCACGATATGGATATATCTATTTGATCTCTCACTGCTATGAAGCATTAGATTGTTTCAAGCACTTCTTGGCAGAGGTTGAGAATCAATTAGACAAAACCATAAAAGTTCTTTGGACATATCGAGGATGTGAATATCTTTCGGATGAGTTCCGAACTTTATGTGAAGAAAAAGGAATACGCAGGCAATTAACTATTCTAAATACACCGTAACAAAATGGTGTTGCTGAAAGATGGAATAGAACACTGATGGATATGATTAGATCGATGATGGCACATGCCAACCTTCCAATATCTTTTTGGGGGATGCTATAATGACTGCGGCCTATATCCCTAACCGCGTACCTTCACAGTCAATTCCTTCCACCCTTTATGAGTTATGGCATGATGAAAAACTAAATTTATATAACCTACGCCCATGGGGTTCGGTGGGATATGTCCATGATACTTCTCACACATGGCCCTAAAGCTAGAAAGTTTAGGGTGTGTTTGGTTTGGAAAATTTTTTCATTTTCTGTTTTTCATTTTCTATTTCTGTTTTTATATTTTCTAATGTAGTTTTTAGAAAACAGAAAACGTGTTTGGTATGTTGGACTGTATTTCTATTTTATAGAAAAGAAAATTAGAAAATGCGTTTGGTATGATAAACTGTATTTTTATTTTATAGAAAAGAGAATTGAAAAATGTGTTTGGTAAGTTAATATGAAAATGGTAATCAAATTTAATTTTATTTAGAAAAAAAACAAAGATGGTAATTAAATTAATTTAATTTAATTTAGTTTTGCTTCAACACTGACTGGAACGATATCCAAGTTTGTTGCAACCGAAAAGGCATCGGCTAATTTGATTGTATATCTCTAAATGAGACAAGCATGGGAGTGTGATCAAACATCGTCATGCTTAAGTGATGAATATTGGTGGATGACAACAGCGCTACCAATTCAAAATCACTTGGAAAAACCTAACGCTACACAACCTGATGTTCCTGACCAAACTTTCTACTTCCAGTGAACTATTCTTATCTAAAAATGTTTTTGAACAAAACTGCAGATTCTCCTTGACGTATGGCGATGATTTAAACAAAGTCACAAATGGAACTAACATCAGGAAAACATACGGCTCAACCAAAAGTTCCAACTGAATTCGATCACTAAAAATAACAAAAACTCATACACGGCTAAATAAGTCAATAACAAAACGTGACTCATGCTCATGCTGCTTTGGACTTGCGAGTCGGCGGACATCGAATCATAAGTAGAAGTTCATCGAAACCCTGCAAAGCAATTCGTTACAGTTAGCATCTTGCATTGTATGTCTATAGAACCTTGCTGGAAAGATACATACCCGTGTTGCAATGACCAGAACAGTAATAAGGACGATAAGATAAAGACCAGAACAGATCAAATTTCTAACACTAAATCTGACAAAGGGAAATAGGTAGGCCAACTTAAAACAACCAAAGAATTTGACAACCATCAAAGAATTTTTGCAGAACAACACTAAACAAATGCACAGCATTGAAGAAGAATTTACTCAATAAACACATGTTAGAGACACATGCAGTAGGAAGGCCAACTTTCTACTGCATTCGAGGCTACATGGCAATAAACACATGTTAGAGACAAGTAAGCAAATTAAAAACCCCAATCCATATTTAATCACAACATACCTGTAGTAAGAGACTGATGTTTCAAGAGAAAACTCTAAAGTTGGGTACTTGGGGGGTGCACCATATAATCATTCCACATATTGCTTGCAATTTCATCACGTATGCTTCCCATCTGAGCTGTTTGACTTGAATCAATTGGAATCGGCTCTTGATCATTAAAATCACCTTCAACTCCAGACATAAGCATATCATCAGAAGAATATTCCATAAACAAATTATCCATTGCATGATGTCGACGTATGAAATTATGCACCGCACAACATGCAACTGGAATTAATCTTTGCCTAGTAATTGGATAGTTTGGCATATCTTTTAAAATTCGGAACCTTGCTTTGAGCACCCCAATGCACCGCTCTATAATATTACGACATGTACTGTGCCTATAATTAAATAACTCTTCCTTCCCCCTTGGTCTGCCTTGCCCCCGATAATCTCGCAAGTGATAGCATCGACCTCGATACGAAGCGAGAAACCCCGGCATGTTTGGGTAACCAGAATCAACAAGATAAAATTGATCTACATATATTGTTTTCATATTAATGATGTAAAATATCAACATAAATGAATATATATAGAGAGTTTTATATGTTATTTACCACCGCAAGGTTTAGGAAAATTATTTTCATGTCTTGTCAATGCGTCTATGAACACCCTGGAATCATTTGCTGTCCCCTCCCAACCAGTATACACAAATGTGAAAAGCATATCAAAATCACATGCAAGCATCACATTTTGTGTAACAATAATCTTTCTACCACGAAAAGATGTCTGAATTGATGATGGTGCCCATGCCGACACGTGAGTCCCATCAATAGCTCCAAGACAATTCTAAAAATACACAATGTGTTAGTAAGGATAAATTGTTAATGTAAGTAGACACATTAGTGTAGCATATGTACCTTAAAATATGGAAACCACTTTGGATTGTTCAATATGTGAGGATGGACGCCATTGTGTTCATATGGTCGAGTAATATATGTGCCCAAGGTACAAACAGCTCGTAGAACTCGTTTGAACCACTTGCTACTGGTGTAGAATGAATGTTGAAATCGATCTGCACATATCCGATGTCGTGTGTTGTGCCTGACAATTAATAAGAACATAGCGACACCTTCTTCAACTGTAACTTTCTTTCCATCTTGCAATAGATTCATCTCTTTTAATGTATTACAAAAATTCACAAACACATGTTTTGACATACGAAAATTGTCAAAGCAAACTTGGGGGTGCCCATCAAGTATTTCTTGTATATACATCCTCCCAGTAAGAGATGAAGTTCGACACGGCATTCGATCAATGTATCCAAAATATTCATTCATCATGTCATGAAAAAAATCATTTGCAATACCCAAAACTATCAGCAAATTAATATCTGGACCTAATTCATCATATTCATCATCAGAGCTTGACATGATCTGCATCAAACCAATATTAAAATCAACACACATGTATCAAATTATCAATAGATTCATCACATAAACACCGAATAAACAATTCATATTGAAAAGATCAACATAGGCTTCAACATTAAATTCTAAAATATCAAACAAGTCTTAAATATTCAAGCCACAAAATCAAACAAACTCCATTAACATTAAGTAGTCTTCGGCTAGGTAATAAAAGCACTCCCCATCAACTTGGCAACATATGATCCTACACGTGCTCAAGATTGAGGCAATCCAACCATTCAGCTCTCCTATTTGATGGAATTTTCATGAAAATTTCACGCAGACCAGGTTTAAGGAAAGCTTCGGTAGCTTTTGTGTATGCTTGGATAGATAATGATTCCATCCCATTTAAAATCTACATGCACATCTCTATAGAGTATGGATCATTGAAAATGCTAGTTCCAGAAGAGCAGGATATATCTTGTTCACGTTCTAACTTAGCAGCCCTCAACTCCAAGTATTTTTGTCTAGAAATAGATTCTCCACTCAGCTGTTCCATGGTATTACTCCACTTGTCCATACAAGCCTCATACTTTTCAATTCTTGAATGTTTAGGATCTTTACGTCGACGACTATTGGATGATTCTGCAACACGACGCCGTCGATTATTAGGTTCCCCTCCGACATCCTCATTCTCATCATCAACGACTTCAACATATGAGTTAACACCTCTATTAATGAATGCTTCTTCAAGCTCTCTCTCTTCATCAGATGTGGGAGGTAATTGAGTAGAAGCCCTATGCATATCACCTGTTGCTGTTGTCCCACCAAAAACTTCACTAAGAATGTGAAAATGATCACAACCTTCCTTTCGTATTGACTTGTACTCCCTTTTATTTTTCTGTACAATTGATTAGGAAAGTATTTTATTATACACTAGCATACAATAAAAATATATATTTGAATGGATAACAATATTTACCATATAAAATTCTGCCCACACTTCCTCTGGAGCATTCACTTTACCGGTGTCTGGATCCATTGTCACACCAGTATGAGCAAGCAATGCAGCAAAAAGTCGTTGTCTGGTGCGTAGATGGTTCCATTTACCTTTGAGCCTATCGACACCATAATTCGTCTTTGTAGCTTGATATAATTCTTTGTTGATCTCCTCCCAAACCACATTACTAAAGGTAGATGTTTGTAACTTATTTTGCTTCACTTTATCATAAATGATCTCGACAAACATGGCAACATTAGTCTTTGACCACTCATATTTCTCCATATCGATAACGGGATTATGGCCTCCCATAATGTCTTCTATAAAACAATTGTTTTCATATTTAAGGGTACAAATAGAATGAAGAACAGTAAGAACAGTAGAACAGTAGAATTAAGGAAAAATGGAAAATATTGCCTGGACATAAAGAAACAACTAAGAAAGTAAAATAATAAAGAAACAACTAAGAATACCTACTATAAGACACAACTTAGAATGCTTGGACATAAAGAAACAACTAAAGAAGTCCCATGGTTAATATAGTTGATATTTACGTGAGTTTATTCTAATAAATTTCCGATATAAAATATCTCACTGTGTTAGGAAAAAATATCCCTATCATTTACATATCTTGCCATGATCACTCCAACTGAGAAGCTTCCTCCTCCCATCATGCATGAAAGTAACTATTATTTAAAGAACAAATAAGATAACCAAATTTAAATCATATAAAAGATGAGAAATTATACTTCGGATTAATCCAATACACAAACTGAAGAAAAAACTGCTAGATTATATTAAAAAAAAATATTACTTACATAATTAAGGAAACCTATGAATGGTTTCAACACCAAGTAATCCACAACAGAGAGGATGCGACGAACGGAAGGGATCGTTGGAAAATATGGAGAAGACGAGCTCGACAGAGAGGATGCAGGATTAGCAAAGGGCTGCCGGTGTGTGAGCGATAGGGGGCGAAGGAGGAGCGGTGGTGCGCCGGAGGAGCGGTGGGGCGCCGGAAGCGCGGCAACAGAAGGGATCGCTGGAAAATATGGAGAAGATGAGCTCGACAGAGAGGATGCAGGATTAGCAAAGGGCTGCCGGTGTGTGAGCAACAGGGGGCGAAGGAGGAGCGGTTGTGCGCCAGAGGAGCGGTGGTGCACCGGAAGCGCGGCACAGGGAGAGGAGCGATGGAAGCAGCGTTTTAGGGCACGGGAGAAGACGCACGGGAGTCGGGAGTTCGGGAGAGGAGGAAAAAAAAAGGGTTAAAGAAAATGAAAAAAATAATGACACAGTGTGGGCCACGTTTTTCACTTTTTCGGCCACGTTTTCGCATTTGCACTTTTTTTTTTCAGCCGTGTTTTTGCGTTTTCAGTTTTTTCTGAAAACGACTTTTAGTTGTTTTCTAGTTTTCTAGAAAATGGGATCTCATTTTCTGGAAAACAGAAGTAAAAATGATCAACCAAACATGTTTTTCATTTTTACAAAAAATGAAAATATAAAATGATGAAACCAAACGCGACCTCATCTTTTTAAGATATCCTGAAGGCTCTAAGGGTTATTGTTGCATGTATACTATAAGCCTAGCTTTTGTATGAATATCTGTTTTGAAATATTTTGAAATGAAAATCACTTTGGTCAAATGTTTGCATTTTATATTTATATATATATCAATGCAGTTGTCCATTTAATTTATATTGTATATAACATGGTGTGTGGTGCCACACAGAAGATTATGTTATCAGTTCCTTATAAATTATAAATAGTAGCTCACAACCAAGATGGATTGAGACAAACCATTGGAATGGTTGTAGTGTAATTTGTTATTAGTCTGTCCTGACTATAAAATTACACTAGTACACTATGTGTGTATTAAGCAGGACCATTTGAGGTTGTTCGATTTATACTAACTACATAAAAGAACAGAACCTCTGTTATTATGGATGTATGTCCTCTTAATCCCGATATAATAACAAACACGTATACATAGTATTTATTTCTTTAACTTATTAATGGGTGAGATTTATTTGTTAAATCAATAGGCCCCATGAGTTGGGAGATAGTATTATTTATATGGTGTGTTGCTGATTATAGAAGGAATCTGTGTCCTAATTATTTAGGTTGATGATGTCCCCTTGAGGAGCTTATAAAGATTATTATGTAAACCCTGCAGGTAGACTTAGTTTGACATGATAATAAAGTTGAGTGGTACTACTCTTGAAATCAGATGTTAATTAATTGGGTTGTCAGTAACTCAATTAATTAATGGGCATACGATATCTTAAACATAGGGAGATTAGCGCACTCATGATAAGAAGGAGCCTATATTATAATATGGGATTGGTACGGTAGTTCAATAATAACCCTTTTGTGGTATGAGTTATTATTGATGGACTTAGGTGATGGGTGCTACTCGGAATACCGTTCTGTTTCCCCTTTACAAAAATTTGTACAAGCACAGAACGTTTCCTAGCAACTCATGTGCTCTTCAAAAGTTAAACTTAGATTGGAAATAAAACTTAACATTTTTACTCCAAGTTCGTTCTTCAAAGTTAAACTTGGATTGGAAACAAAACTTAACATTTTTACTCCAAGTTCAACCCTTGTGTTCTTTAGAAGTTAAACCATATTACAGAAGTTGATTAAATATTTATTTCAAGGATTAACTTCCAGGTCGTTGGTGAGGCACTAGGCCTTCTTGATTATGGGATCATCCACCACTTCCTAAACAAAGTCTTTAAAAGAAATTGAATATTTAAACTTCTCATAGTAACCTTAGGTTTAACTACAGAGACCTCAATCAAAGCACAAGATCGAAACACAAAATTGAAGCACAAAAATGAAAACACAAAATTGCTAGCCTCTTGTATTGGTATTTCAAGACCCATACAAAGAAAATAAAACTAGTTGTGTTGCGGAATAAATAACTAGTTGTACCTTTCTTCATAGACAAAGACCTCTTGATCTTCTACCGTATTCCTCTCCTCTTCTTGGACGTCGTGTGGGTGATGATCTACCAAGATAAAAACACCCGAACCCTTTTTTGTTTCCAAGCCGCCTACCACCAAAGGATGCAAAGAAAGGAACGCCTCCTCCTTCTTCTTCTCCTCCAAACCGCCGGCCACTAAGGTGCTTCGTCTTTTCATTTTCTTTTCCTCCAAGCTCCGGCCACCAAGAGAAGATGGGGCGCTAGCCCTAGAGGGAAGAAAAGGGAAGAAGAAAAGAAGTGGGGCACCGACCCTAGAGGAAAGAAAAGAAAAAAATGGGGTGTTGGCCTTAAGGGAAAGGAGAGAGTTTTTAGTTGTGAAGAAAAACTTATCACTTCTTAATTGAATTGATTATTTTTGTGGCACAACCTCCTCTCCTTTTATAACCCTTTGCCCCAGATAAATAAGGAGAAAAAGTAATAGATTTTTGTTTAGAAAAAATCTCTAGAAAAGAATTAACATAATTCTTTTTAGAAAAATTTCTTAAGAAAGAATTAATATAATTCTTTTTAGAAAATTTCTAAGAAAGAATCAACATAATTCTTTTTAGAAAAATCTCTAGGAAAGAATTAATATAATTATTTTTAGAAAAATTTCTTAGAAAAGAATTAATATAATTCTTTTTAGAAAATTTCTAAGAAAGAATCAACATAATTCTTTTTAGAAAAATCTCTAATTCTATTGAGAGAAAAAATCACCCCTTTTTTTCTTTTTATTTTCTTTTCTTTTGGTTTGGCCGACCCCTTGTTTGGGCACCAAGCAAGGCTTGGCCGACCCCTTTCTTGGGTAGGAAGCAAGGCTTGGCCGACCCTTTGCTTGGTCACCAAGCAAGGATGTGGTCGGCCCCTTTCTTGTGTAGGAAGTAAAACCAAAATGGGTGAATGCGAGGCTTTGTAGAGGCTGCAACAGGGACCGAGAGGAGGAATTGGTTTTGGCCTCCTGATAGACATGAGCTTCCTGTGTTTGACCCGAACACCCAACTCAAGTTTATCAATAATAACTCATACCACTAAAGAGTTATTATTGAACTACTACACCAATCTCATATTACAATAAGATATTGTATGTTAAGATCATGAGTTTATCATGAGTGTGTTAGTCTCCCTGTGTTTAAGATATCGTATGTTCATTAATTAAATGAGTATTGACAACTCACTTAATTAACATCTAGCTCCAAGAGTAATACCACTCAACCTTATTATCATGTCGGACTAAATCCACCTGTAGGGTTTACATGATAATCCTTATGAGTTCCTCAAGGGGACATCATCAACCTATATTACTAGGACACAGTTTTCTTTTATAATCAACAACACACCATATAAATAATATTATTTCCCAACTTATCGGACCTATTGATTTAACTGAATAAATCTCACCCTTTCATAAATTAAAGAAATAAATACTAAGTATATGTGTTTGTTATTATATCGGGATTAAGAATACGCACATCCATAATAACAGAGATTTTGTTCTTTTATGCAGTCAGTATAAAAAGAACAACCTCAAATGGTCTTGCTCAATACACACATAGTGTACTAGTGTAATTTTATAGCTAAGATAAACTAATACCAAATTACACTAAGACCGTTCCAATGGTTTGCCTCTATTCATCTTGGTTGGGAGCTATTATTTATAATTTATAAGGAACCGATAACATGATCTTCTGTGTAGCACCACACACCATGTTATCTACAATATAAATTAAATGGACAATTGTATTTAACTAAATGCAAACATTTGACCAATGTGATTCTCATTTCAAAATAAATGTTCATACAAAAATCTAGTCTTTTAGTATACATCCTAACAATCTCCCACTTATACTAAAAGACTATGATGTCATATATGTTGTCATACATCTGATTCCCATCCCCTCAACATGCCCATCAAAAGCTCTCGCCGGAAGGACCTTAGTGAAAGGATCCAGGTTATCTACTGATGCAATCTTAGTGACAACAACTTCTCCTCATTATACGATGTCTCGTATTAGGTGGTACTTGCGCTCAATGTGTTTACTTGCCTTATGGGTTTGTGGTTCCTTCGAGTTTCCTACTGCACCACTATTATCATAATAAATTGTGATAATTTTGGGCAAACCAGGAATCACATCTAAGTCCATCAAGAAGTTTCTGAGCCATACTGCTTCTTTGGTTGCCTCAGAGGCTGCCACATAATCAACTTCTATGGTGGAGTCCGAAATGTATTTCTGCTTAACACTCCTCCATGTTATGGCTCCACCTCCCAAAGTAAACACATATCCTGAGGTTGACTTACTACTGCCCCTATCTGATTGGAAATCTAAATTCGTGTAATCTACAGGGAGTAAATCATCTGCCTAGTAAACCAGCATATAATCTCTAGTCCTTCTCAGGTACTTAAATATATGCTTTACGACGGTCCAATATTCCTATCCTGGATTACTTTGATATCTATTAACCATACCCACAGTAAAATAGATATCCGGTCTCGTACATAGCATCGCATACATTAGGCTTTCTATAACTGAAGCATAAGGAACTGCCTTCATGTCCTCTATCTCCTTTGATGTCATAGGAGACATCTCTTTACATAAAGGTACTCCATGCCGAAAAGGTAGAAAACCTTTCTTGGAGTTTTTGCATGCTAAAATGAGCTAGGATAGTATCGATGTATGAAGCTTGGGATAAACACAACATTCTTTTCTTGCGATCTCTTATTATTTTGATTCCAAGAATATGTCCACATTCTCCCAAGTCCTTCATATCGAATTATTTGGACAACCATACCCTTACGTCTGACAATACTTTGACATTGTTGCTAATGAGCAAAATGTCATCTACGTATAGTACAAGAAATACCACAACGTTTCCGTCACTTTTCTTGTGTATACAAGACTCATCCGGACACTGAATGAATCTATAAGACTGGATCACTTCATCAAACCGGATGTTCCAAGATCTCGAAGCTTACTTCAGTCCATAAATGGACTGATTGAGCTTGCATACAAGATGTTCTTTGCCCTTCACAATAAATCTCTCTGGTTGCTTCATATGGATGTTTTCTTCAAGACTTCTGTTAAGGAAAGCTGTCTTGACATCCATTTGCCAAACCTCATAATCCATATGAGCAGCAATAGATAAAAGAATTCGGATAGACTTGAGCATGACTACCGGCGAACAGGTTTCCTCATAATCGATTCCCTCTTTTTGAGTATACCCTTTTGCAACAAGCCTTGCTTTGAAGGTTTCCACCTTCCCGTCTATCCCTCTTTTTCTTTTGTAGACCCATTTACATCCAATGGCTTTTACACCATTTGGTGGTTCTACAAGCTCCCAGACCTGATTAGAATACATAGATTCTTTTTCGGAGTTCATTGCACTTTGCCAAGATGCTGCATCTTTATCTTGAAGTGCTTCATCATATGTCCAGGGATCAGGTTCATGTTCACCAAGGATCAAGTCTGAAGACTCTCCCAAAAACATGAATCTATCAGGTTGCCGAACAACCCTTCCACTACGACGAGGCATTACATGTAATTGTGCATCATTTGTGACACGAGTTGCAGTTTCTTGTGGTATCTCATCTTGTACCGTTGGTACTAAATTAGACGTGGGAGCTTTGCGCCCAGTGGTTAGGAATTAGTTCCTAACCAAGAAGTCGTCGAAAATAGTAAAGATGATCATGATAGTGGGAGCACACCTATAGAAAAACAAGACGATCAGATATGTCATAGCAAACGTGGGCACATACATCGTCGTTGATTTGAGATTGAAGAGGAAGCTCTTGTGTGCCAGCTTGCTGATGATGATGAACTTACTTCTATTAAAGAAGTATTAACTTCATCTGCTAGTAAAGAGTGGAAGGAAGCAATACAAGATAAGATGGACTCTATGTGTAAGAATCAAGTTTGGGAACTTGTCGACCTCCCTCCAAGACATAAGACTATTGGAAATAAATGGATTTTCAAAGTCAAACGTAAAGCGGATGGATCAATCGACAAATATAAAGCATGACTTGTAGCAAAAAGATATACTCAAAAGGATGGTATAGATTTCGATGAGACATTCTCCCTAGTGGTGAGATTCACATCGGTTCACTTATTCTAGCCATAGTTGCACATTTAGACTTAGAACTTTTTAAAGGTAGGGAAAATGTGTAGTAATAAGCAAGTGAAGAAAATATAGAATGTACATAGTTTCACTTGTTCCTATGAATCAAGATATCATAGAATATAAATCCACTAGGGACCATTAGATATTACTACATGTAACACTGAAAAGAGACAACAAAGTATGAGCACAAAAAATAGGTTCTAATTACAATTAAAAAAACAAAAAAATGTGAGATGAGACCAACCTGGTGGTGCTGCTTCACGCTCACACACATATGTGTGCATTCCACCCTATAGAGAGATCTTAAATAATAATACAATGCTGGTGAAGTACTCTAAATGTAAAGAAGGCGACAGTTTGAGGAAATCTAGAGAAGGAAAAAAAAAGAGGGCTTTGAGAAAGGAAAAGGAGGAGGGAAGAAGAGATTTAGAGAAGAAGAAGATTACATGTGGATTTAGATTCCTTATTCTCAGAAACCCTCAATGCGTTTGAGAATGACCCTAACAAACTCACAAGCCTCCGCCCTTTTGTCCGCTCTTGCTTTCCATCCTCCTCCGCATTACCGTGCACATTGGACTATTGTGAGGCGGGGGTGGGATTCATGATGCCAGATGCAGAAGGAACGAGCTTGGTAGCAAAAGATGCAGTATAGGGAGGATCCTCCAAGGGGTGGAACCAAAAACAAAAAGATGGGGAGATTGAATTGCACAAATATTTCTTTACGGCTAAACAAAAATATTTAATAAATAAAAAATTTATATCAACAACAACTTTTGTTTTAAGTGATAAGTTGTACTACATAGATTTCCTTAAGAAATATTAATACATGAAAAATAACTAATAAAATATCACAACTTAAATAAAATATCACAATTTATAGAAGATGCATATACTTGAAATCAAAACATTAACATTAGTTTAAAATTTACTGAAAATTTTCTATAAGTTAATCACTATAAAGATAATAGTTCCAATAGATAATAGAAGATATTAATCATCATTCCTATTAGCAAAACAGAGCTAAAAAAAATAGAAGGTAATCATCATGCATCACATGTTTGCATCCCTATCAAGTTTCATTCCACTAAACTTTTAGGCCTTGATATCTCAAGGGTTATAGAAGTCTACCTTTCTTCCATAGGTGAGCTTCCTTTCAGGGTTGACACAGAAGTCTGCGACGACTAGTGAGTAGGTACAAGAGAAGATAATTGGATTCTACGAGACTGCATTTGTTGAAAATGTTACAATATTTACTTATTTTCAATTATAGAGAAAATATCCTTCTCAATGTATACAACTAGATTGTCATTCATCCATTTATATCCTATTCTATTATGTAAATCAATCTTCACAGTCTTCATTACAGAAAAAACTTGTTCAACGAAAGCAGTTGCAACTAGTAAAACTAATGCCAACTCTATCTTATGATAAATCAATGAGAAAACCAAATGTTTTTCAATTTCAACTAATTTTTGAGCAAAAATTCTCAAGTCGTCAATTGAAGAAAAATGAGGATCATCTCACATATTATAAAAGTAACTCATAAATTGTTGTTCCAAAAATAAATAATCAATATCAAAGAAGTCCTTGAGATAAAAATCAGTAAGATGGATGAGTTTGTGAATATCAAATTGAGAGAACGAATTTCTTGGATGAAGACACAATATGCAACCAAGCAATTCCGTACTATCTTTTGAAAAATGATTATTCATCTCTTGTATAATTAAATTAACAACCTAGCATTCAAATTTGCAACCATGATAACATTAATAATTAATAAAATATCTTTAACAAAAAAAATAGATTTTTAGAAATAATACCTGACAAAAAATCTTCACGTGATATTGATGAAAATTAGTAATGAGTTGCCCTCTATGCCTGCCATGACCACGAGTTAGCATATTATCCTCCATATCAAAATTGTAATATGGGTTATGATGGAGCGGTCTGATAAATGAAGTAGAGGTCATCGTTGAGAAACATAGGAGGGGTATATAGCTAGGTGAATATATGATTAATAGGATGATGAACAACCAAATAAAATGCTTTTCACATGCGCTTGGTCAGACAAAGCTCGACTGAGCATAAAAGTACTTAGTCTTATAGAAACTTTTAGTATATTACCGGTCGAGTGAAAGCAGAGCAAGCATTCATGTGCTTACGTACGCTCGATCCGGCAAAGCCCGATCGAGCGTAAAGGTACTTAGCCTTATAGAAGTTGTTGGTGCGGTTAGCACTAACGGTCTAACTTAGGTTTTGATGAATGACAAATCAGGTTAAGTTAGGTTTGTTGTGATCTAACACTCTGACCGAGTGTGCAGACGAAGTCCAGACAGGTCAACGGGCTGACCGGATGTCTGGCACGAAGTCCAAACGGGTCGACGGGCTGACCGGATAGCTGGCGAGAAGTCCAAGAGGGTCGACGGGCTGACCGAACGCTTGGCGTGAAGTCCAGACGGGTCGAAGGGTTGACCGAACGTCTGGCAGGTAAGTAAGGTAAGTCACTGGAGGGGAGTGACTGTGAGGACGCGTTCCCGGGAAGGGAACATTAGGCGTCGATCCGGCTTAGATTCATTTCGGATATCTAAGTCGAGATCGTGACTAGATTCCGGTCTCGGAAAGACGGAATCTAAGTCATACTCTTTTTTACTTATCTATATAACTATGCTAACAAACTATTTTGCAGGGCATACTTATTATTTGCCTCCGGACTAACGTTTGTCTCGCAGGACGAACTTTGCGGGAAAACAGGGTCTGGGCGCCCGGAAGGAATCCGAGCGCCCGGGAGGCAAATTTCATCCAAACTCGCGCGTCGCCACGTGGAGCTTGCTGGTTGGACCTGCCACGTCCCACCAGGGCGCCCGGAAGGGATCCGGGGCGCCCTGAGCCTCATATAAAAGGAGGGTCAGAGGGGGGCTTCACAACAACAACTGAAAGAAAGTCTTCTACTGCTTGCTCTGCTGCTCTGCGCCCCTGCGACGGTAACAAAGCTCCGGCAACACGCTCCTTCTCTTTTTAGTTAAATTCTTGTCGGTACTTGTTTTATTTCCATTAGCATTCCTGTACTTTAATTTGTAACAATTTTTGAACTGCTAGTAATTGTCCATCGAAAGCACCCTTGTGTGCGGGCCTTGGAGTAGGAGTCGACACAGGCTCCGAACCAAGTAAAACCAGCTTGTGTTAGTATTGTCCTTTTATTTCCGCTGCGTTTATACTCGAACGATTTTGTTTATCGATATTCACCCCCCCCTCTATCGAATCTCACGGTCCAACAAGTGGTATCAGAGCGGGTACCGCTCTGATTTGGTGTAACCACCAATCAGACAAGAGGGGATTTGTTCTTAATTTTTTTTTCTTCTTTTCTTCGGATTTCAGTTTTTCGTAAAAATTCCAAACTGGTATAATTACCTTTTTGGAAATTTCTTTCTGTCGTAAATACATCTAAATTGGTGTAACACCAATTTAGCTATTTTTTTCCCCCGCACTACTAATCCAAGACCAAGTCTTGGAACCTCTCTATTTGTTTTTGTTGTGCAAATCAAAAAATGTCCCAATTGGAAGGCTTCAGCACAGTACGTCCTCCCCTATTCAACGGGGATGACTTCTCGTACTGGAAGAAAAGAATGGAAGTTTACTTAAAGACGGACTACGATCAATGGTTCAGCGTCATAAAAGCCTATCGAGCGCCAGTCGACAACTCCGGAAATCCACTAGACCCGGAACAGTGGATGTAACGACTCGGCCCTTTGGCCTCTTGGGCGGCCCTTGTGGCGGCTCAACTGGCGGCCCTTATGTCGTCGGCCCATTTGGCGACCTCTGGTCGTGCCGTTACTCACTAGGACTTTCCACCCCTGGCCAGTGGATTTTTGCCTCCCCTAGGATTCGAACTCTAAACCTCCAGGCTTAAGTATTAGAGTTTATGAATCCTGGTAACCAAGTGAGATCACTTAAGCCTGGAGGTTTAGAGTTCGAATCCTAGGGGAGGCAAAAATCCACTGGCCAGGGGTGGAAAGTCCTAGTGAGTAACGGCACGACCAAAGGGTCGTCGGTCGACGACATGAGAGGTCGCCAGGGCCCAGAGGGCCGGGTCGTTACAATAAAAAGGCGCCTTTTTATTGTAACGACCCGGCCCTCTTGGCCCATTTGGCGGCCCATTTGGCGACCTCTCATGTCGTCGACCGTCGGCCCTTATGTCGTTGGCCGATGACCCTTGGCCGTGCCGTTACTCACTAGGACTTTCCACCTCTGGCAGTGGATTTTTGCCTCCTCCAGGATTCGAACTCTAAACCTCCAAGCTTTAGTATTAGAGTTTATGAATCCTGGTAACCAAGTGAGATGATCTCACTTGGTTACCAGGATTCATAAACTCTAATACTAAAGCTTGGAGGTTTAGAGTTCGAATCCTGGAGGAGGCAAAAATCCACTGCCAGGGGTGGAAAGTCCTAGTGAGTAACGGCACGGCCAAGGGTCATCGGTCGACGATATTAGAGGTCGCCAAATGGACCGACGACATAAGGGCCGACGGTCGACGACATGAGAGATCGCCAAATGGACTGCCAAATGGGCCAAGAGGGTCGGGTCGTTACAGTGGACTCCGGACATGAGAAAGAAGGCATCAACAGAGAACAAGGCGATTAGCACACTACACTGTGGATTAACAAGGGAAGAGCTGAACCAGGTCGGACCACATCAGAATGCAAAAGAGCTGTGGGACAAATTGATCGAGCTGCACGAAGGAACCAGCGACGCCAAGGTAACGAAAAGGGATTTACTATTAAATAGAATATTTAATATAAAAATACAGGAAGGAGAAACGGCGAGTCGGCTACACGCGAGGATCAAGGACATCCTCAACGGACTCCACGCGATAGGCCACCAGATGGAAAACAGGGATCTGATAAGGTACGCCCTAAACGCCTTTCCGCGTAATTCCTTGTGGGCATCCATCGTGGATGCCTACAAAATTTCTAAAAATTTATCAAAATTAAAACTAGATGAACTCTTCTGTGAATTAGAACTGCATGAGCAAACTAACGCCGGGGTCAAGAAAGGTGTACCTTATTTGCAGGTTCCTCAAAAGAAAAGAAGAACAAAACTGAACCTGAAGAAGACTCTAATCAGAACTCTGAAGACGAAGAACACCTGGTGAACCTGGTAAGGAAGATGTTCACCAGGAGAAAAAGGAGCTTCAGCAAAAAGGACCTTCAGAAGATCAACTCTCCAATCGATTCAAGGAGCGTGACGTGCTTCGGTTGCAACAAAAAGGGCCACTACAAGAACGAGTGCCCGAAACTGAAGAACGACAAACCAAAGCTAACCAAAAAGAAGGCGCTCAAAGCAACATGGGACGACACTTCCTCGGACGAATCGGAAGCCAAAGAACAAAAGAACCAGAGTTACCTCGCGATGATGGCCCGCGAAGAAGAATCGGAGGATGAATCGGAAGACGGGTCCGAACCCGAATCGAGCCACGAGTTCATACTCGTTTCCGAAGGTTCCGAAGAGGTATGCCGAAATCTAAACAGAATTTTTTTTAAAATTATTTCCTGCTTAAACAATAAATTAGTAAAAAATAGAAAATGAAAATAAATCACTCCTTGAGGAAAATCAAGACCTCAAGGAACAAATCAAAAACTCAAGTCCAACTCAAGATCTAACACTTGAGGAGGAGAATCTAACACTAAAAATAGAAATTAATAATCTAAAGGAAATACTAGAAAAATTCACAACGAGGTCCAAAAACTTAGATTTAATTTTAAACAATCAAAAAGCAAGTTACAACAAAACTGGACTTGGTTACAAATCAAGTTCAACTAAAACCTTTAAATCATTAATAACCCAACAGAAACCAACACGTAAAGCTTGGGTTCCGAAAGCGTGTCTCACCACGCAAGTAGGACTTAACCAATTCTACATACCTAAAGAAAAAATATATTATATAAATTCAAATAAACCAAAACCAAAATACAAACCTAAATCAAACAACTCAAAATCTAAAACCCACCAAAAATTAGACTATCACCAAGTTAAGTATAATTATAAAAGAAATAGATATAAACCAAAGAACAAAAATTAAATTAATGGTCATTAATTCAGGGGGAGACTCCAGAATAGATGACACCTCCAAAACTAATCTACCTGCCAGAGTAACCCCAACCAACCTACCCAACAGGGTAATTAGGACTAGTCAAAGAGGGTTCAAGTTTAACTTGAAAAATGGTACTGGTGAAGTTTTGGATGATAGTACGTTAGGGAAGCTTAGTCTATGCATGTCTAGGAAGATATGGCTTCGACCTGGTGCATCTGGCTAAGTGGAACTGACCGAAGCTACCCTTAATGAATCCTAACCAGTTAAACCAAGGTTTTGTACTAAGTCCAGTGGATAGGACTATTTGGAAAACCTCGAAGGCATGGTTACTTTAATGATGTCCGAGTGACTCACCATAACCCAGAAGTTTATCCATAGAACGTCTATTTGTTGAACCCAAAGTAAAACCTGAATCTAACACAAGTTAAAAACAAACCCTAAAGTTGAATCTAATTCATCTCACAAAATTATAAGATTCCCTGATTGACAACATAGATAAGGTGAGATGACTAAGAAATTAAATTAAATTAAATTAAAAATAAATTGAATTAAATTAAATTAAAATTAAATTAAATTAAATTAAACTTAATTTTTTTAACTTAAATTTTTTTTTATTAAACTTAAATTTTTTTTAACTTAAAAATTTATTTTGAAAATTAAACTCATTTTTTAAAAAATTAAACTTAAATTTTTTTTAAACTTATATTTTTTTAACTTAAAAAAATTTTTTAACCTAAATTTTTTTTAACTTAAAAATTTATTTTAAAAATTAAACTTAATTTTTTTTAAACTTAATTTTTAACTTAAAAATTTATTTTAAAAATTAAACTTAAAATTTTTTTTAATTAAACTTATATTTTTCAACTTAAAAATTTTATTTTTTTAACCTAAATTTTTTTTAACTTAAAAATTTATTTTAAAAATTAAACTTATTTTTTTTAACTTAAAAATTTATTAAACTTAATTTTTAACTTAAAAATTTATTTTAAAAATTAAAGTTAAATTTTTTTTAACTTAATTTTTTTTAATTAAACTTATATTTTTTTTACTTAAAAATTTATTTTTTTTAACTTAAATTTTTTTTTAACTTAAAAATTTATTTTAAAAATTAAACTTAATTTTTTTAACTTAATAATTTATTTTAAAAATTAAACTTAAATTTTTTTTAACTTAAAAATTTATTTTAAAAATTAAACGTAAATTTTTTGTTACTTAAAAATTTATTTTAAAAATTAAACTTATTTTTTAACTTAAAAATTTATGTTAAAATTGAAACTTAAATATTTTAACTTAAAATTTTTTTATTAAAACATTTTTTCAATAGTTAGATTAACCTCAATTCCTACCTATTGTAGGAAACTATGTGGATTTTAGATAGTGGTTGCTCCAAACACATGACTGGAGATCACACAAAATTCACTCAACTCACCTACAAAAGCCTAGGAATAGTTGCCTTTGGGAACAATGACAAACTCAAGGTAATTGGTATAGATAACATAGAACTAAAAATTGACTTTATTATTACAAATGTTTTACTTGTTGAAAATTTCAAATATAATCTCTTGAGTATCAGTCAATTGTGTGATACTAGGTATAAGGTTAGATTTTTATCTATAGAATGCTTAATCAAACACCTAGACAACCCTAACATAAGCCTAAAAGGGTTTAGAAAAGATAACATCTATGCAATCAACTTAACCACTTCTTCAATTGAGTGTCACTTAACACAAAAAGAAGAAACCTGGTTATGGCATAGAAGGATGTCATACACAAATTTTAGAAATATAAGTAAACTAAATGAATTAGTTAGAGGTCTACCAAAATTACCTAACTTAGACTCGACTATATGTAATGCTTGTCAACAAGGTAAACAGATAAAATCCACCCACAAACCAACTAATCAATAACAAACCATCTCAATACTCGAACTATTACACTTAGACCTATTTGACTCCCATGGAGTCAAATCAATAAATGGAAGTCTATACTGTCTAGTAATAATAGATGACTACTCTAGGTTCACCTGGGTAAAATTCTTAAAAAATAAGGACGAAACTTTTGAAATTTTTACAAACTTTTGTAAACAAGTTGAAAATGAAAAAAACCTTAAAATTAAAAGAATTAGAAGTGATAATGGGGGAGAATTCAAAAATCATAATTTCAACAAATTCTGTATTGAAAATGGCTACCATCATGAATTTTCGTGTCCTAAAACCCCCCAACAAAATGGGATTGTAGAAAGAAAAAATAGAACTTTACTTGAAGCCTCTAGAACAATGTTAAATGAATACAACCTACCTAAATACTTTTGTGCAGAAGCTGTCAGCACAGCTTGCTACGTACAAAACATAACAACACTAAATAAAATCCATAACAAAACATCTTTTGAAGTTTATCATAATAAACAACCTAATATAAAATACTTTAGAGTATTTGGGTGTCCCGTTTTTATCCTAAACACAAGAGAACACTTAGGAAAATTCACCTCCAAAGTTGAAAATGGAATCTTTCTAGGCTTCTCCCTAAATAGTAGAGGCTATAGGGTTTACAATAAGGTAACCTTAAGAATTGAAGAAACTACTAATGTGAAATTTGAAGAATCCAAACAAAACCCAGAACAAACACAACTTCAACCAATTGATTTTGTTCAACAAAATAATAATTCTGAAGGAACGAACCAAACTCTAAGTCCTGAAGAAGAAGAACAACCTCAGGAAAGTCAACCCCCTAGAACTATAAGAGTCAACCCAAATCATCCAACTAATCAAATAATTGGTGACCCAGATCTTAGAGTTCAAACTAGATCATCCTTCAGAAATCTAAGTCAAATATCTTTAATTTCAAAAATTGAACCCAAAACCATAACTGAATCGCTACTTGACCCAGACTGGGTTATAGCTATGCAAGAAGAATTAGCTCAATTTGAGCGAAATGAAGTTTGGGACTTAGTACCACCACCCAAAAATAAGAAAATAATAGAAACCAAATGGGTATTTAGAAACAAATTAAGTGAAACTGGAGAAATTACACGAAATAAAGCTAGGCTAGTTGCTAAGGGGTTCAGTCAAGTAGAAGGACTTGACTACGATGAAACATATGCCCCAGTAGCTAGACTGGAATCCATTAGAATGCTACTAAGTTATGCAGCATACAAAGGGTTTAGACTATATCAAATGAATGTTAAGTCAGCATTCCTAAACGGACTAATAAAGGAAGAAGTCTACGTAGGACAACCACCTGGGTTTGAAAGTCTAGAACATCCTAATTATGTCTATAAACTAAAAAAAGCCTTATATGGACTTAAACAAGCACCTAGGGCATGGTATGAAAGATTAACATCTTATCTAATATCTAAAGGATTTAACCAAGGACAAATTGACCCAACCCTATTTGTCAAAACAATAAAGGAAGATATCTTTATAGCACAAGTTTATGTAGATGACATAATCTTTGGTTCAACAAATTCAGATTTCCTAGATGAATTTACAAACTTAATGGAACACGAGTTTGAAATGAGTCAAGTAGGCAAATTAACCTACTTTTTAGGATTACAAATCAAACAAACAAATGAAGGTAACTACATTTATCAACAAAAATATACTAAGGAATTACTTAAGAAATTTGAAATGGAGAACACCAAAGAGATGAAAACACCTATGGCAGTAAACACAATCCTAGATGATGATCCCAATGGAAAACCAATTGGTCTAAAATATTATAGGAGTGTCATAGGTAGCCTACTATACCTAACTGCAAGTCGACCAGATATCTTATTTGCAGTTAGTATGTGTGCAAGATACCAAACATGTGCTAAAGAATCTCATCTGACTCAAGTCAAAAGAATCTTTAGATACCTTAAAGGAACAACAAATGTAGGCATTTGGTATCCTAGGACTAATAACTTTGAATTAATAGGGTACTCTGACTCAGATTATGCTGGATGCAAGTTAGATCGTAAAAGCACAAGTGGCGGATGTCAATTATTAGGTCCATCACTTGTCAGCTGGTTTAGTAGAAAACAACATTGTGTTGCCCTTTCTACGACTGAGTCAGAATATATAGCAATAAGAGAGTGTGTTGCATAATTATTATGGATGATGCACACCCTAAAATACTTCAACTTGAACCTCACAAATGTCAAAGTCTTAGTTGACAACATTAGCTCAATCAACCTAACAAAAAATCCAGTGCATCACTACAGAACTAAACATATTAAAATTAGACATCACTTCATCAGGGATCATGTTACTAAAGGGGACATTGAACTCAAATACGTTGAGTCCAAATCCAATTTAGCTGACATATTCACAAAACCACTCCCTGAAAGTGAATTTAGCAATCTGCGTAGACAGTTAGGAATTGTTAGGATGTATACTAAAAGCCTAACTTTTGGTATAAACATTTATCTAGAAATAAGAATCACATTGGTCAAATGTCTACATTTATGATAAATGTAGTTGTTCAATTAATTTATATTGTAGATAACATGGTGTGTGGTGTCACACACAGAAGATCATGTTATCAGTTCCTTATAAATTATAAACAGTAGCTCACGACCAAGATGGAAAGGAACAAACCATTGGAAGGTCGTAGTGTAATTAGGTATTAGTTTATCTTAACTATATAATTACACTAGTACACTTAGAGTGTATTGAGTAGGACCATTTGAGGTCGTTCCTTTTATACTGACTTTATGAAGGAACAAAGACCTCAGTTATTATGGAAGTGTGTGCTCTTAATCCTAATATAATAACAAGTACATATATTTGATATTTATTTCTTTAATTTATCAATGGGTGAGATTTAGTTCGATGAATCAATAAGCCCGATAAGTTGGGAAATGATATCACTTATAGTGTGTGTTGTTGATTATGAAAGGAAACTGTGTCCTAGTGATCTAGGTTGAGAATGTCCCCAAGAGGACCTCATAAGGATTGTCATGTTAAACCCTGCAGGTGGACTTAGTTCGACATGACGATGAAGTTGAGTGGTATTACTCTTGGAGCTAGATATTAATTAAGTGAGTTGTCAGTAACTTACTTAATTAGTGGACATTTGTTATCTTAAACACAGGGAGACTAACACACTCATAATAAGAAGGAGCCCAAAATGTAATTTGGGATTGGTGCGGTAGTTCAATAATAGTTCTTTAGTGGAATGAATTATTATTGATGAAATTAAGTTGTGTGTTCGGGGCGAACACGGGATGCTTAATTTCATCGGGAGACCAAAATCAATTCCTCCTCTCGGTCCCTATCGTAGCCTCTTAATTATAGAGTACTATACCCACCTATACCCACCTTCTTATCCATCCTATAGGGGCCGGCCAAGCTAGCTTGGAGACCAAGCTAGGGCCGGCCATGGGTATGTTCATGGGTGAATTCATGTGGTCGGCCCTATTAAAATTAAAAGGAATTTTAATTTTAAAATTTTTCTTATGTGGATAATATAATTTAAAAGAGAGTTTAAAAATTTAAATTCTTCCTTTTATAAGATTCTACAAAAGATTAAGAGAAGAGTTAAAATCTCTTTCCTTATTTGTAGATTAAAAGGTTGATTTTAATTTTGGTAAAAACTTTCCTTTTAATTATATTCATGATTTAAAAGAAAGTTTAAAAATTAAAAATTCTCTTTTATTAGTTTCTACAAAAGATTAAGAAAAGATTTAATATCTTTCCTTATTTGTAGATTGAAAGGAGATTTTAATTTTTAGAGATAACTTTCCTTTTTGGAAATTATCCACATGTTTAAAAGAAAGATTTTAATTTATAAAATTTCTTTTATTAACCAATCATGAAGGGATTAAAATTATTGGAGAAATTTTTATAAATTTCTAGAAACAAATTAGGAAGTTTTAATTTTTGTTTTAATTAAAACTCTCCTTGTTTTGGGGAGAAGAGTGGCCGGCCATTATAATTTGAAAAGAGAAAATTATTTTAATTAAATAAATTTTTCTTTTCAATGGCAAAAGAATTAAGGAAGTTTTTATTAAATTTTCCTTATTTGCCAAGATCAAGGATTATAAAAGAGGGGGTAGAGGAGGCTTCAATGCTAACGACTCTATTCTATTTTTCCTCTCTTTTCTCCTTGGGTGTGGCCGGCCCTTTCTTTCCTCTCCTCTCCTTTGTGTGGCCGAAACCTTCTCATGGTGGAGATAGCTTTGGTGGCCGGATCTAAGAAGGAGAAGAAGGAGAGAAAAGAAGCCTCTTTTCTAGCATCCCTTGGAGCATGGTGGTGGTGGCCGAACCTCTTCATCCTAGGAGAAGTTTTGATGGCCGAAACTTGTAAGGAAGAAGAAGGTGCTTGGTGGTTCTCATCTCGGAAGATCGTTGCCCACACAACGTCCGAGGTTAGAAGAGGAATACGGTAGAAGATCAAGAGGTCTTTCTAAAAGGTATAACTAGTCATTTTTCTTTCCGCATCATACTAGTTATTTTTGGAAATAATACCAAATACAAGAGGCTTACGATTCTAGTATTTCGAATATGTTTTTCGATGATGTGTTCTTTTGTTTTATTTTTCCTTGTGATTTGATTGTTCTTTTCGGTTAACCTAAAGTTATTTTAGGAAATTAAATATTAGCTTTCCATAAAAGGTTTTGTCTAGTCGGTGGTGGTTGCTCCCATATCCAAGAAGGTCATGTGCCTCGCCACGTCAGTACTGGGAACCAATTATGGAAATTAATATTTAATGGAATTAATAACTTAAGGTGATTTGGGTCGAACGTGTTAAGTTCCGCAGGAGATCCAAGTCAAAACCTAAAAGAACAAATAGATTAAGTTTTGGATCAAACGTGTTAAGTTCCGCAGGCGATCCAAAATTTAATTTAAAAGAACACATGGTAGCTAGGAAAAGGTTCAGACCTTTGTACAAAATTTTTGTACAGTGGAACCTCTAGGTTTTCCGAGTAGCAACCAACAATTGGTATCAGAGCTAGGGTTTTGCCTCTGTGTATTTGGTATTAGTTTAATTATGCACATGTCATACATAATTTAGGCAGGTTAATAGTAGGATGTGCTAACTTTGTGGATGCAGGATCCAACTATTATTGCTTATAGTTATTATGTGTGTGATTGGACCCTTGGACATGTCAAGGGCATTTTATTGTGTGTGTATGATTGTATTATAAAATACAGCAGGAGCTGTATTTAGTTTTATTAGGATTTTATTTTTGATTTAGTTACATGTACATTTCTTTTATGGAATATAGGATTGATGGATGTAAATTTTATTTTATGTTCGATCTAGTTTACATGTACATTCCTTCGAGGAATATAGGATCAAAATGTAAAATTCTATTTATGTCGCGGATCGAATCTTGCAAAGCGTGGAACCTTCTAAGGACCAGAGGCACAACGGAACAAGGATGGATGCGACAGCTAGACCCGGTGGCAGTGGCCAAATATGGCAGCAGCTTGGGATGACAACACACGGAGGACAACAAGAGATAAAAGCCATAATAGTTGAAAATTAGATTTTCTATTTATTGCTTTTATATTGTGCTGTGTGTGCATGTTAGTTTACATATTTAGTAGGCTAGCATAGTTAAAATTCCTCATTTATAAATAACTAAGTGGGAGAGGGATTTTTAAGTAAATCCCATGGTCTCCATTACTGGTTTGTAAGTGATGCAAACAAGCTTGCGCGTTGGCTCTAAGTGCCTTCCTCCATAATGGATGAGCTTGTTTGTGGATCACTAGAACAGACTTCCAATTTTGGATGACTATAGGAAGTTAATTAAGAGCGTGTGATCTTCCCCAACGGAAGGGGCATAATCTTATTAATAGACTTAGTGTCAAGTAATGGTATACACTTAGACACATTTAATAGTATCCTCCCAAGTCACTACTATCACTTGTGTGACCAAAGGGAAACCAACTATTGATTTGTCATAAAACTAGATTGGCAATATAATAAAATTAATAAACCCCTCTTACAAATGTTTGAATTTGTATACATCCACACTAACGTGGCATACAAGATTCATGGTGTTTGAGGTAATTTTATTTGTCAAAAAGTTATATTGACAAGATAGTCAATGGGTAAAACCCTCCTCTTACAAATGATGAATTTGTATACGTCCACACTAACGTGGCATGCAAAATTCACGATGTTTGAGGTGTTGGTGAATTTAAATAATATTGTTTGAGGAATCAATGTTATTTTAAATTCAAAGAGTTTTGACCAAATATTTGATCAAAGACAGATCAACTATTAATTTTATTCGTCATAAAGTAAAGATGACGAGATAATAAAATTAATGAATAAAATCTCCTCTTCAATTTTGTATACGTCCACACTATCGTGGCATACAAAATTCATGGGGATTTTTAAGGAGTTGATCTTGACCAAATATTTTTGTGATTCTTAGGATTTAAATATTTGTCAATCCCCTAGTAGTCATACTATAGAAAAAGACTTAGTAGTCCCAATTGTAATGATTAGAAATAGGACTTGGACATTAAGGTAGACTGTCTTCTTAGAACTAAGAACAATTTAGGTGTATTTAATTCATTAGTTGAAACATGTCTAGTGGTGTTATCTACCAGAACCTGGAGTGTAGATACAAGATGCCATTAGTCATGTCTGCAATTCATTGCAGGAAATCGACAACTAAATGAAAGATAAATCACCGTCCACATGGGCACTACTGTAAAAGTGGTAGCTGTTGCAATGGGAGATGTTTATCTTTTGATAAGAATAAAACATGGATTTTTGAGTAATTGTCTTTACGCACTAAGTTTAGAAAGAACTAGTTTTCAGTTTCTAAACTATTCAAAGAACTTGATATTCTGCCTCTTTTAATAACAAAGTTGTTATTAAGAAAAAGAGGGAAGTTATCTGTTCTGGTACGTTGGTTGACAATTTATAAATCCAATAACTCTCACGATGCAACAAATGAAAATTAGTAACACATCTTCTAACTTTAAGAGGAAGTAACCTTCGGAAATGAACCAATTATATCTTTGGCATCTAAAGCTAGGTTATATTAACTTAAGTAGGATTCATCGGTAGCTGATGAACTTTTGGGTTCATTAGTAGTGGAAATCTTTCCAAACCTGCGAGTCTTACTTGGAAGGAAAAATAACCAAGAAGCTTTTAAGTCTAAGGGGTATGGAGTCAAAGATATGTTGAAATTGGTTCATTCTGATTTGTGTGATCCTATCCAGACAAGAGGTAGTATTGAATATTTCGTCTATTTTATAGACAACTATTCAAGATACAAATAAATTTACTTAATGAACCGTAAGTCTAAGTGCTTTGATTAGTTCAAAGAGTACAAGGCTGATGTGGAGAAACGACAAAGTAAAATGACACTATGGTGAGATCATAGTGGCAAGTACCTCTTGCGAGAATTTAGGAGTCACTTATCAGAAGTAGGGATTCAATCCAAACTAACTACACCTGGTACACCTCTACAGAATGGTGTAGTAGAAAGAAGGTATATGACTCTTATGGAAATAAGTAGATTGATGATGAGTTATTTTACCAAATTCATTTTAAGGATATACTCTGGAAACGGAAGTGAACATAGTACCTTCCAAAGTCAGAACTCTCTACTCATATAGAATTGTTGAATAGGCGTATGCCTATTTTGAAGCATATTCGGATTCGGGTAGTCCAGCACATATGCTGAAGAGAGACAATGATAAGTTGGACAGGAATTCACTTGTTTGTGGGTTATCCTAGAGAAATGAAAGTAGGTTTATAGTCTTAAAAATCAGAAGGTCATTGTTAGCATCAATGACCGATTTTTAGAAAAGGACTATATAATGAACCACGTGCTCATAAGTAAATTTGTTCTTAAGGAAATAATAAAGGACATGTCTAACCTAGTACCAACTGTACAAGATGAGATACCACAAGAAAATTGCAACACGTATCACAAATAATACACAATTGCAGAAAGTGCCTTGTCGTAGTGGGAGGGTTGTTAGGCAACCTAAATAGGTTCATGTTTTGGGAGAGTTTTTGGACTCGATCCCTGGAGGACATGAACCTGATCTCTGGTCATATGATGAAGCACTCCAAGATAAAGATGCAACATCTTGGCAAAGAGTAATGAATAACAAAATTAGAATATATGTATTCTAATAAAATCTGGAAGCTTGTAGAATCACCAAATGGTGTAAAAGCCGTTGGGTGTAAAAAGGTCTATAATAGGAAAAGAGGGATAGACAGGAAGGTAGTAACTTTCAAAGTAAGGCTTGATGAAAAAGGAAACTTTTTCACTGGTAGCCATGCTTAAGTCTATCCAGATTCTTTTATCTATTTGGCAAGTGGATGTCAAGACATCATTCCTTAATGGAAGTCTTGAAGAAAGCATCCATATAAAGCAACCAGAAGGGTTCATTGCAAAGGGCTAAGAGCATCTTGTGTGCAAGCTCAATCATTCTATGGACTGAGGCAAAGCTTCAAGGTCTTGGAACATCCGGTTTATCAAAGTAATCCAGATGTATGGATTTAGTAACCGGATAAGTCTTGTGTATACAAAAGGTGTGATGGAAGCGTGGTGGTATTTCTTATACTATACGTAGATAACATTTTTGGTAGTTGGAAACAATATCAAAATGTTGTCAGAAGTAAGGGTATGGTTGTCCAAACAATTCGTAATAAAGGACTTGGGAGAATGTATATATTTTTGAGATCAAAGTAATAAGGGATCGCAAGAAAAAATATATATTTTACTTATCCCGAGCTTGATACATCGGAAAAATCCTTGCTCGTTTTAAGCATGCAAAACTCCTAGAAAGGTTTCTTACCTTTTAAGCATGGAGTGTCTTTATCTAAAGAGATGTCTCCGATGACATCAAAGGAGATTGAGGACATGTAGGCAGTTCTTTATGCTTCGGCAGTTAGACAACCTAATGTATGTTATGCACGAGATCAGATATCTGTTTTGCCAAGGGCATAGTTAGCAGATATCAAAGTAACCCTAGACAAGGACATTGGACTGCAGTAAAGCATATATTAAAGTACCTTAGTGGCACTAGAGATTATATGATAGCTTACAAGGCAGTTAATTTGGTCCTTGTGGGTTGCATGGATTTTGACTTCCAATCGGATAGGGACAATAATAAGTCAACCTCGGGGTTTTGTGTTTATTTTAGGAGGTAAAGTCATAACTATGGAAGAGTGATAAGCATAGGTGTTTTTCTGGACTCTATCATAGAAACTTAGTATATGGCAAGCCTCTGAGGTAGCCATAAAAGCTGAATGACTCAATAACCTCAAGATAGACTAAGATATGATTTCTGGTTTGTCCAAAGATTATTACAATTTATTGTAATAATGTTGGTGCAGTAGCAAACTCGAAGAAACCATAAGTCTATAAAGCAAGTAAACACAATAGAGCGCAAGTACCACCCAAATCGAGAAATCGTATAAACGAGGAGAAGTTGTTGCCGCCTAGATTGCATCAGGAGATGACCTATAGATCTTTTCACTGAGGTCCTTAAGGCAAGAGCTTTTGATGGGCATGTTGAAGGGATAAGAATCAGATGTATGACAGCAGATATAGCAGCTTAGTCTTTTAGTATAAGTGGGAGATTGTTAGGATGTATACTAAAAGCCTAGCTTTTGGTATAAACATTTATCTAGAAATAAGAATCACATTGGTCAAATGTCTACATTTATGATAAATGTAGTTGTTCAATTAATTTATATTGTAGATAACATGGTGTGTGGTGTCACACACAGAAGATCATGTTATCAGTTCCTTATAAATTATAAACAGTAGCTCACGACCAAGATGGAAAGGAACAAACCATTGGAAGGTCGTAGTGTAATTAGGTATTAGTTTATCTTAACTATATAATTACACTAGTACACTTAGAGTGTATTGAGTAGGACCATTTGAGGTCGTTCATTTTATACTGACTTTATGAAGGAACAAAGACCTCAGTTATTATGGAAGTGTGTGCTCTTAATCCTAATATAATAACAAGCACATATATTTGATATTTATTTCTTTAATTTATCAATGGGTGAGATTTAGTTCGATGAATCAATAAGCCCAATAAGTTGGGAAATGATATCACTTATAGTGTGTGTTGTTGATTATGAAAGGAAACTGTGTCCTAGTGATCTAGGTTGAGAATGTCTCCAAGAGGAGCTCATAAGGATTGTCATGTTAAACCCTGCAGGTGGACTTAGTCCGACATGACGATGAAGTTGAGTGGTACTACTCTTGGAGCTAGATATTAATTAAGTGAGTTGTCAGTAACTTACTTAATTAGTGGACATTTGTTATCTTAAACACAGGGAGACTAACACACTCATAATAAGAAGGAGCCCAAAATGTAATTTGGGATTGGTGCGGTAGTTCAATAATAGTTCTTTAGTGGAATGAATTATTATTGATGAAATTAAGTTGTGTGTTCGGGGCGAACACGGGATGCTTAATTTCATCGAGAGACCAAAACCAATTCCTCCTCTCGGTCCCTATCGTAGCCTCTTAATTATAGAGTACTATACCCACCTATACCCACCTTCTTACCCATCCTATAGGGGCCGGCCAAGCTAGCTTGGAGACCAAGCTAGGGCCGGCCATGGGTATGTTCATGGGTGAATTCATGTGGCCGGCCCTATTAAAATAAAAAGGAATTTTAATTTTAAAATTTTTCTTATGTGGATAATATAATTTAAAAGAGAGTTTAAAATTTTAAATCCTTCCTTTTATAAGATTCTACAAAAGATTAAGAGAAGAGTTAAAATCTCTTTCCTTATTTGTAGATTAAAAGGTTGATTTTAATTTTGGTAAAAACTTTCCTTTTAATTATATTCATGATTTAAAAGAAAGTTTAAAAATTAAAAATTCTCTTTTATTAGTTTCTACAAAGATTAAGAAAAGATTTAATATCTTTCCTTATTTGTAGATTAAAGGAGATTTTAATTTTTAGAGATAACTTTCCTTTTAGAAATTATCCACATGTTTAAAAGAAAGATTTTAATTTATAAAATTTCTTTTATTAACCAATCATGAAGGGATTAAAATTATTGGAGAAATTTTATAAATTTCTAGAAACAAATTAGGAAGTTTTAATTTTGTTTTAATTAAAACTCTCCTTGTTTTAGGGAGAAGAGTGGCCAGCCATTATAATTTGAAAAGAGAAAATTATTTTAATTAAATAAATTTTCCTTTTCAATGGCAAAAGAATTAAGGAAGTTTTTATTAAATTTTCCTTATTTGCCAGGATCAAGGATTATAAAAGAGGGGGTAGAGGAGACTTCAAGGCTAACGACTCTATTCTATTTTCCTCTCTTTTCTCCTTGGGTGTGGCCGACCCTTTCTTTCCTCTCCTCTCCTTTGTGTGGCCGAAACCTTCTCATGGTGGAGATAGCTTTGGTGGCCGGATCTAAGAAGGAGAAGAAGGAGAGAAAAGAAGCCTCTTTTCTAGCATCCCTTGGAGCATGGTAGTGGTGGTCGAACCTCTTCATCCTAGGAGAAGTTTTGATGGCCGAAACTTGTAAGGAAGAAGAAGGTGCTTGGTGGTTCTCATCTCGGAAGATCGTTGCCCACACAACGTCCGAGGTTAGAAGAGGAATACGGTAGAAGATCAAGAGGTCTTTCTAAAAGGTATAACTAGTCATTTTTCTTTCCGCATCATACTGTTAGGACCAAAAGTAGCTAGAGGGGGGGTGAATAGCTCGTCGCGTTCTCTCGGTGCTCGGCGTTGCTTGGCGTTGCTTGTTTCTTCAAGAATATGCAGCGGAAAATACAGAAACAAATGCAACAACGCTAACACGGTTGGTTTACTTGGTATCCACCTCACAAGAGGTGACTAGTCCAAGGATCCACACCACGCACGCACCCTCCACTATGAAAACACTCCTTTTCGGTAACTACCGAGGGCGGAGAAGCCCTACAAGACTCTCAGTACAAGAAGAAAGGAAAGGGAAACAAAATACAAGCGCAAAGCTTACAATGAGTACAGAAAACCCTAACCCTAGCTTCTCTTCTTGCCTTTGATCCGCCTCTTGACTTGGAAAGCTTCCAAGATCCTTCAAGAACTGGCGACCTGATCTTTGAGAGCGCTGTGGAGGAGTAGGCGATGAATCTGGAATGAATCGGTAAAGTTCTACCGCAGCCATCGAACGCCTGCAGCTATAAACGATGTCAACGGTCGGATCCCGATCGATTCGAATGTTCCCAATCGATCGGGGAGGCTTTGGATCGATCCACGGATCGATCCAGAGCGCCTCTGTGCTCTGGAAACGCGCCTGGATCGATCCACGGATCGATCCAGCGCTTATCGCGCGAAGCAGCCGCGTCCCAATCGATCCATGGATCGATTGGGACCTCTGGATCGATCCACGGATCGATCCAGAAGCTTTCTGTTCGCTGGGACAGGTCTGGATCGATCCACTGATCGATCCACTGATCGATCCAGATCCTGATTTTTGTCCAAAACCAAGTCCCAAACATCCCTAACCAACATTCGGTCAACCTTGACCTGTTGGTGTGTCATGCCTAGCATCTAGTCACTCCCTTGACCTGCTAGGACTCCCTTACCAAGTGTCCGGTCAATCCCTTTGACCCACTTGGACTTTTCTCTGTGCCAAGTATCCGGTCAATCCCTTTGACCTACTTGGACTTTTCTTTCATGCCAAGTATCCAGTCAATCCTTTGACCTACTTGGACTTCCCAGCACCAGATGTCCGATCATCCTTGATCCATCTGGATTTTCCCTTGCCTGGCTTCACTCACCAGGGCTTTCACCTAGCTTCACTCACTAGGGTTTTCCATCTGCCTAGCTTCACTCACTAGGACTTTCACATGGCTTCACTCACCAGGGTTTCCATCTGCCTAGCTTCACTCACTAGGACTTTCACCTGGCTTCACTCATCAGGGCTTTCACCTAGCTTCACTCACTAGGGTTTTCCATCTGCCTAGCTTCACTCACTAGGACTTTCTTCTGCCTGGCTTCACTCACCAGGACTTTTCTTCTGCCTGGCTTCACTCACCAGGACTTTCATTTTGCCTAACATCCCAGTTAGGACTTCCCAGTCAAGTATCCAGTCAACCTTGACCTACTTGACTCTTCTTCAATCAATATCTTATTGTCAAACATCTAAACCCAAACCAAGACTCAGCTTGGTTACCCAGGTCAACCTTGACCTGAGGGATATTGCACCAACACATACTAGTTATTTTTGGAAATAATACCAAATACAAGAGGCTTACGATTCTAGTATTTCGAATATGTTTTTCGATGATGTGTTCTTTTGTTTTATTTTTCCTTGTGATTTGATTGTTCTTTTCGGTTAACCTAAAGTTATTTTAGGAAATTAAATATTAGCTTTCCATAAAAGGTTTTGTCTAGTCGGTGGTGGTTGCTCCCATATCCAAGAAGGCCATGTGCCTCGCCACGTCAGTACTGGGAACCAATTATGGAAATTAATATTTAATGGAATTAATAACTTAAGGTGATTTGGGTCGAACGTGTTAAGTTCCGCAGGAGATCCAAGTCAAAACCTAAAAGAACAAATAGATTAAGTTTTGGATCAAACGTGTTAAGTTCCGCAGGCGATCCAAAATTTAATTTAAAAGAACACATGGTAGCTAGGAAAAGGTTCAGACCTTTGTACAAAATTTTTGTACAGTGGAACCTCTAGGTTTTCCGAGTAGCAACCAACAGGAATGTGTTCAATAGACTAGGATTTTCAAATTTCAAAATTGCTTTCAAATTGACTATTTTAAATTCTAGGTTAAATTTGCTTTCATTTGTTTTAAAAAACCTTCCAACTTTTAGAATTTCAAAATTACTTTACCCTTAGACTAGAAAAATCTCCTTAGAAATCATGTTCCCCCAGGACTAGTATTTGAGCATCTCACCAACGCCCTAGGATTACCTTGCTTGTGATTGACAAACTTAGAAAGAGGTGAGATGCATAGGCCAATTGCCTGGACTTAAGATGCTTATGTCAGTGCATCGATATAAGTCTGGGCGTTAAATACAAAACCTACATCAATCAAGTTAAGTTATTCAGCTTAGTCAACCACTAACTGATCACAATGAACTTAACTTGACTAACCAAGTGAAAGTTGTCATCTTCTGATAGTCAGTAAGTAACTAATTCGTTAGACAACTATTTTAGATGTCAGATTTAGGGGGAGGATTATTTAGTCTCATATTTATGTTTGGTTTTAAAAATCTTACTTTTGCAAAATAATCTTTATAAACCTTATGTTTTTAAAACATAATAACTTTACAAGCTTATTTTTGAAAATTACAATAATTGGATCTAGCTTTAAAGTTTGATTTGAAAATTAAACCTCATTTTGAAAATCTGGATTTTGCAAACTTAGACTTGAAAAATAAATTTTAATTAGTTTTGAAAAGTAAATTTAATAAACTCAGTTTTGAAAAATAGAGTTAGATTTTTAAAAAATTGTTCTCTGGAAACTTATGTTTTTAATCCGTTTTTTGATACTTGCTTCTATAAAATAAGTTTTTAAATTAGATTTTACAAACTAAGTGTTTGAAAACTAATTTTGAAAACTTTAAACCTTGAAATTTTGGTTTTAAAAACTAATGTTTAAAGTTGAAACTTACTTTGAAAATTTGATCTTAAAATTTTTTTTTTACAAAGTCAATTTATTTTGCAAAAATTATCTTTCAAAATTACTCAAAAGGTACTAAATACTAAGTTATGTTGCTAAATTAGCTATTTTCAAAACTTAGTTATTTTACAAAAGTTAAGAAACAAAAAGCTAAATTACTCCCCCAAATTAACCTAACATCATTTCCTACAGTTTTTTTTAATGCATTTTGTATTGTTAATTTGTCTTCCTTATTTGATGAATGCCAAAGGGGGAGGGATAGGTGGTTAAGTTAGAAAAACAAAATAAAATTAAAAACCTCATGTTTAAACTCTTTTTTCGCATATTTTTACTGACTTAACCAGGTTGTCATTCCATCAAAAAGGGGGAGATTGTTGGTGCGGTTAGCACTAACGGTCTAACTCAGGTTTTGATGAATGACAAATCAGGTTAAGTTAGGTTTGTTGTGATCTAACACTCTGACCGAGTGTGCAGACGAAGTCCAGACAGGTCGACGGGCTGACCAGATGTCTGGCACGAAGTTCAAGCAGGTCGACGGGCTGACCGGACGCTTGGCAAGAAGTCCAGCTAGGTCGACGGGCTGACCGGATAGTTGGCGAGAAGTCCAAGCGGGTCGACGGGCTAACCGGACGCTTGGCGAGAAATCCAGACGGGTCAAAGGGCTGATCGGACATCTGGCAGGTAAGTAAGGTATGTCACTGGAGGGAAGTGACTGTGAGGACGCGTTCCCCGGAAGGGAACATTAGATGTCGATCCGGCTTAGATCCATTTCGGATATCTAAGTCGAGATCGTGACTAGATTCCGGTCTCAGAAAGACGGAATCTAAGTCATACTCTTTTTTGCTTATCTATATAACTGTGCTAACAAACTATTTTGCAGGGCATACTTATTATTTGCCTCCGGACTAACATTTGTCTTGCAGGACGGAATTTGCGGGAAAATAGGGTCCGAGCGCCCGGAAGGGATTCGGGCGCCCGAGAGGTAAATTTCATCCAAACTCGCGCGTCGCCACGTGGAGCTTGCTGGTTGGACCTGCCACGTCCCACCAGGGCGCCCGGAAGGGATCCGGGGTGCCCCGAGCCTCATATAAAAGGAGGGTCAGAGGGAAGCTTCACAACAACAACTGAAAGAAAGTCTTCTACTGCTTGCTCTGTTGCTCTGCGCCCCTGCGACGCTAACAAAGCTCCGGCAACACGCTCCTTCTCGTTTTAGTTAAATTCTTGTCGGTATTTGTTTTATTATCATTAGCATTCCTGTACTTTAATTTGTAACAATTTTTGAACTGCTAGTGATTGCCCATCAAAAGCACCCTTGTGTGCGGACCCTTAGAGTAGGAGTTGACACAGGCTCCGAACCAAGTAAAACCAGCTTGTGTTAGTATTGCCCTTTTATTTCCGCTGCGTTTATACTCAAACGATTTTGTTTATTGATATTCACCCCCCCCCCCCTCTATTGAATCTCACGGTCCAACAGAAGTATATTGTCAGCCGAGTGAAGGTCGAGTTAGCATCAATGTGCTTACATGCGCTCGGTCAGGCAAAGCCCGACCAAGAGTAAAGGTACTTAGCCTTATAGAAACTTTTAGTATATTACCGACCCGGTGAAGGCTGAGAGAGCACCAATGTGCTTACGTGTACTCGGTCAGGCAAAGTCCAACTGAGCATAAAGGTACTTAGCCTTATAGAAACTTTTAGTATATTATCGGCCGAGTGAAGGTCGAGCGAGCACCAATGTGCTTACATGTGCTCGGTTAGGTAAAGTCGGACGGAGCATAAATGTACTTAACCTTACAGAAGTTTTTAGTATATTACAGGTCGAGTGAAGGCCGAGCGAGCACCAATGTACTTACATGTGCTCGGTCAGGTAAAGTTCAACCAAGCGTAAAGGTACTTAGCCTTATAGAAGCTTTAAGTATATTACCGGCTTAGTGAAGGTTGAGTGAGCATCCATGTGCTTACACGCGCTCGGTCGGAAAAAGCCTGACCGAGAGTAAAGACATTTAGCCTTATATAGTTTTTTAGTATCTTACCAGCTGAGTGAAGGCCGAGAGAGCATCCATGTACTTACATGCACTCGGTCGGACAAAGCTCGATGGAGCGTAAAGATATTTAGCCTTATATAGCTTTTTAGTATAATATTTCCCGAGTGAAGGCCGAGCAAGCACCAATATACTTACAGGCACTCGGCCTGACAAAGCCCGACTGGGCATAAAGGTGCTCAGCCTCATAAAGTTTATGGTACATTCTCAATATATATATAACTGGTTTGAATGTGTTGGATCGGATGAGTGCGATAGAGGGGGGGGGTGAATATCGCGCTTTTAAAACTTTTCTTTTACTTTAGAAAATAGAGTTGTGCAGCGGAAAGTAAAATGAAAGACTCGTTCGGTTACTTGGTTCGAAGTCTAGGTCGACTCCTACTCTAAGGCCCGCGATCCTTGACCGCACCGATGGGAAATCCACTATAACCCTTCTTTCCGAAATCCTCGGAAAGAAGCAGATCATACAGATGCAACTAGAAGATAGAAACAGACTACTATCTTCTTTTAAATCAATTACAATGTAAGCTATTAAATAAATTTTACCGACAAGAGTAGAAGATGAAGCTCGATCGGCTAGATGGAGTAGCTTGCTTGAGAATACGTAGAAGTCTTGTATCACGAGTAGCTTGCACAGGGATGAAACTTGGAGCCGATCAAAAAGTGTTGTGCAGCCTCAGACCTCGAGCCCCCTTTTTATAAGTGTCTTTGAGGTTCGGTCGACCGATCCCTCTGTTCGGTCGCCTGAACCAGCTCCCTTCCTTCCTGGCTGGAGTCTGATGTTGGCTCGATCTTTTGCATTAACTGTCGTTAAGGGTTCGGTCGACCGAACAAGCTCCTTCCCTATTCGTCAAAATTTTCCAAGATCCACATTTAATGTTGCATTAATGTTGATTGGTTCGGTCGACTGATCCATGGGTTCGGTCGATCGATCATCTCTTTTTCCTTTTTCTTCTGATCGATGCTGATGAACTAGCCTATGCTGAGTCATCATGGTTCGATCGACCAAACTTACTTATTGGTCGACCGATCAAGACTTGATCGGACTCGATCTAGTCTGGTCTGATCTAATCACTGCTTTGATCTCTCCTTGTTCGGTCGATTGATTCACCTGTTTAGTCGATCGATCCAGCCGGACCTACAAAACAGTGTTAGAGAAAATATCATGTAAAACAGATGTTAGCACAATAATATTATAATGCACGAGTAATATAAAAGACAGTAGAACTGTTTTGATCTCAACTTGGAAACCTTCCCTATTTCTTCAGTTGGATCAATGGCCTAAGGTTGTTCCCTTCGGAAATCAGATCTCACTGTCGCTCCTCCAGTTGTTTACCTCAACCTACCTGCCAAACTTAGATCTTCCAGATCTAGTTTGGACTTTTCACTTAGTTTTGATCAGCTCGCTAGGACTTTTCTCTTGATCTTCGGTCCTCCAGACCTCTCGATCATGTTGGGATGTATACTATAAGCCTAGTTTTTTTGTATGAACATCTATTTTTGAGATATTTTGAAATGAGAATCACTTTGGTCAAATGTTTGTATTTTATATTTATATATATATCGATGCAGTTGTCCATTTAATTTATATTATAGATAACATGGTGTGTGGTGTCACACAGAAGATCATGTTATCGGTTCCTTATAAATTATAAATAGTAGCTCACAACCAAGATGGATAAGGATAAATCATTGGAACGGTTATAGTGTAATTTGATATTAGTTTATCTTGACTATATAATTACACTAGTACACTATGTGTGTATTGAGCAGGACCATTTGAGGTTGGTCGATTTATACTGACTATATAAAAGAACAGAACCTCTATTATTATTATTGTGAGTACTCTTAATCTCGATATAATAATAAACACATATACTTAGTATTTATTTATTTAACTTATCAATGAGTGAGATTTATTCGTTAAATCAATAGGCCTGATAAGTTGGGAGATAGTACTATTTATATGGTGTGTTGTTGATTATAAAAAGAAACTGTGTCCTATTTATTTAGGTTGATGATGTTCTCTTGAGTAGCTCATAAGGATTATCATGTAAACTCTGCAGGTGGACTTAGTCCGACATGATAATAAAGTTGAGTGGTACTACTCTTGAAGTCAAATGTTAATTAAGTGAGTTGTCAGTAACTCATTTAATTAACGGACATACAATATCTTAAACACAGGGAGATTAACGCACTCATGATAAGTATGAGCTCATATTGTAATATGGGATTGGTGCAGTAGTTTAATAATGACCCTTTAGTGGTATGAGTTATTATTAATGAACTTGAGTTGAGTGTTCGAGTCGAACACAGGAAGCTCAAGTCCATCAGGAGGTCAAAACCAATTCCTCCTCTAGGTCCCTGTTGTAGCCTCTATCAAGCCTCGCATTCACCCATTTTCATTTTGCTTCCTACAGAAGCCTTGCTTGTTGCCCAAGCATAGGGCCGACCAAGCCTTGCTTGGTGCCCAAGCAAGGGGCCGACCACAATTAAAGAAAAAAAAAAGGAAAAAGAAAAAAAAAATTCTCTCAACAGAATTCTAATAAATCTGTTAATTTTTCTTCTTTTTTATCTAGCGCCAAGGATTATAAAAGGAGAGGAGGTTGTGCCACAAAAAAAGAGAAGAAGTGATAAGTTTTTCTCCACAACCAAAACCCTCTCCTTTTCTTTCCTCTAGGGTCGGCGCCCAAAATCCCTCCCTTTCTTTCCTCTAGGGTTGGCGCCCCATCCCTTTCTTCCTCCCTTTCTTCCCTTTAGGGCCAGTGCCCCATCTCCCCTTGGTGGCCGGGGCTTGGAGGAGAAGAAAAAGAAGAGAAGAAGCACTTAGGTGGCCAGCGGTTTGGAGGAGAAGAAGAAGAAGGAGGTGCCCCTTTTGCTTTGCATTCTTTGGTGGTAAGCGGCTTGGAAAGGAAGAAGAGGTTTGGGTGTTTTGTCTTGGTAGATCGTCACCCACACGACATCCAAGAAGAGGAGAGGAATACGGCAGAAGATCGAGAGGTCTACGAAGAAAGGTACAACTAATTCTTTAATTTCGCTGTGTAATTGGTTTTGTTTTCTTCGTGTCGATTTTGGATATTGATTTGAATACGAACACAAGAGGCTAGCGATCTTGTGCTTCGATCAAGGTGCACTTTGTTCAATCAAGATCTTGCTTGATTGATCAAACACATGTCTGATCGAGCATGTGGGTTGCTAAGAAAGGTTCTGTGTTCGTACAAAATTTTTGTACAGGGGATTTACACAGAACGAAATTTCCAGCGCCAACAGATCACACCCCAAGAGTCAGGCCCCCTCGACCCACTTGGACTTGCACCTGGGTTCCATGATCTGCTAAGATTTCTCCTGCCTAGCCTCCAACTAGGTTTTTCCCGGTTGAATAAACAACCTGCACATTCAGTCAACTTGTTAGATCACAACAAGACCTAACTTGAACCTTTGACAACATCAAAATTAGGTTTGATTCTGGTGCAACTTGCACCAACAATCTCCCCCTTTTTGATGTTTGGCAACCAAGGTTCAAAGTTAAATTAAAATATGTAAAAATTAAATAAACAAGCAATTTAACTTTTAACTCTCCCCCTGAGTTAAACAACTCCCCCTGAATTCACTATCTCTCCCGCTTTGACACACATAAAAAATAGGGGAAGACCTCAAAACCAAGAAAAAATAATAAAGTTCAAAGAAAACCTTTTAGTGCAAAAAGTTAAAGTGAACAACCTAGTTTAAAAATATAGCAAGTTTTGAATATTTAAAAATTGTAACAAGTTTTAGATAAAAATTTGAAAATTATTTGAAAAGTGAATGAAGGTAAGATTTTAGAAACATAGCAAAGATAAAATTCTAGCATAGGTAAAGTAGTTAGGAAAAATCCAAAAAAAATCTAAAAAGTATTATTGTCATTAAAAAAATCTTAAAAATGTTTGAAGAAATATAATTTAGAAAACATTAAAATTTTGAATATATTTTATTTATTATTATTTTTGAAATAAGAGCAAAATATAGAGTAGAATTTTGAAAACATGAAAAACTTCAAAAAGTTAAGGAACTTAAAAAGGTATAAAATTTTTGAAAAATACAGTAATATTTGTAAAAAATTGTAAGATGAAATTTTAAAATTTTAGCTCAAAGCTCTCCCTAAAATTGACGACAACCTAAAAGTCCAAGCATGGTTAGAAAAAACTAAGGAAAAAATGTCCTTATGATTAAATGTCCAACCTTTGTACAAAGCTAACTACCACAAGATAGTAGCAATTGACTCAGGTTGATCAATTTGAGTATATAGGACTAACTAGGTTGTTACTAGCTAGTTAACTCAAATTGATCCATGTATATTGTTTAAAGCTCAGATTTATAGCGATGCATTGACATAAGCATCTGAAATCTTAGGTTAGGTCCTAAGCATCTCACTCATTCTAAGTTATCAAGAAAGGGATCCTACTCTGCTTGTGAGATGCTGGCTCCTAAAACTATAGAATCATGCAATTCTACAGTAAAGACCTAGGCTACTCCAGAAAGACAAAAAGCTTGAAATAGGTTTTGACAATAAAATTTTAAATGAGAATTTTTACAAAAATAATTTGAAAAACTACTAAGTAATATTTTGAAAGCATGTTAAGAAACCTATTCTATAAAAAAAATTTACCAAAAGCTACTAAAGAAGTTCATAACTGAAAAGTACTTAAGATCATACTTAGTCATAATACAACAAGTCAGAAATAATAACCCTAAAATCGCTCCTCATCCTCATCATCTCGAAAATAGTCAAACATCCTCCGCTGCTCCTTTTCTAAAGCATCAGTACGATCCATCATCTCTTGACGAAAGTATGTAATTTGACCCTAGAGGGAGCTTTACTGATCATCTATCTTCGTCTCTAAGGAGGTAAATCAACTAAAAATATCATCACGAAGATGGGTAAAGAAGTTACTAGTCGGAGGAGGAGGTGCATATGAACTGCTCTGAGCAAAGTCAAAGTAAGACATCATGGCAAATCCTGGAACAATGAACACCGGAGTGTTGGGGTTGCAAGGTTGCAAACATAGTCCCATATTGTAAACACATGGGAAAGATCATGGGTTTATAAGAGAAAAGATATCTCCATTGGCATGAGGCCTTTTGGGTAGAGCCCAAGAGCAAAACCATGAGGGCTTAGGCCCAAAGTGGACAATATCATGTAATTGTGGAGATATCTAAATTCTTTTCGATCCTACAATTGGTATCAGAGCCCGGACTGCCAGAAGGTTTAACCGCCGACTGTGCACAAGAGCTATGGTCTGATTGAGCCATGTGGGTATAATATTAACCTCGAACAAAGAAAGTGGGGGGCTCCTATGTTCGGATCAAGAGGACCAGACACCAGGCAGGAAGTCCTAGTTGTGACTAGGCAATGAAGTCCTAGTAGGTCGGGTGGACCGAGGGGCAGGAAGACCTGGTGGGTCGAGGATCGGACGTGGGAAGCCTATGGTCCTTTGTTTGAGGGGGGGATTGTTGGGGTTGCAAGGTTGCAAACATAGTCCCATATTGTAAACACATGGGAAAGATCATGGGTTTATAAGAGAAAAGATATCTCCATTGGCATGAGGCCTTTTGGGTAGAGCCCAAGAGCAAAACCATGAGGGCTTAGGCCCAAAGTGGACAATATCATGTAATTGTGGAGATATCTAAATTCTTTTCGATCCTACAATTGGTATCAGAGCAAGGTTGCTCTTCACCGAAATCACCGCCGGAAGGGGCAAACATAACAAGCAAAGCTAGAGGGTGAAGAAGTTGGAGCAAATTCATCAAAGTCAAAGAATTCAAGAAGCTCAACTTCAAGATGCAATTCCAAGATGGACTTGGATTTGATACAAGGGTGGCTCCACCATACACATCCACAAGCTTCGATTCTTGGAGATCAAGAATTGAAAATTTCTTGATGATGGAGATAGAGCAATGGTTTGCTCTAATGGAAGGTTTTAAGGCTCCAAGGAATTCAAAGGGCAAAGTTCTCAAAAGGAGCAAATGGAGCCAAGAACAAATCCAAAGATGTGAGGCCAATGACAAAGTGACCAAGCTTTTGGTCAATCTATTGCCGAGAAACATCTTGGAGGAAATTGGAGAAGTTGAAGATGCCAAAGAGCTATGGAGCAAATTGGAAAAGGCTCATGAGATCCCCTCCACTGTACCTAACCAAGAAGAATCCAAAGAGGGTGACTCATTGGAGCAAAATCAAGAGGAGGACTCCGAAGTTGAGAGATGCTCAACTTCCGAAGAAGAGGAAATCCAAGAAGCTTCATTCTCAAGGGAGTGTAATCAAAAGAGCAAGGAAGGAGCATATTCCTTGTTTCATGTACAAGAGGATGAAGAAGAAGGTGAAGCCTCCACCTCTAGGATTGAGGGGGAGCAACTCTTGGTGACACCGGATCAAGAAGAAGGAGAATCCTCCACATCCGGGTCAAGAGAAGAAGAGGATGAAGAATCTTCCACCTCCACAAGTCAAGATAAATCAATTGGAGGGAAATCGATTTCGGATCAAGAGGAAGCCTCTACATTCATATCAAATGGAGGAGCAAGTGTCACCCCTACACAAGAAGGTATGAATGCCTCAATTAAAAATAAAAATCATATAATATGTTTTGAGTGTAGAGAAAGTGGGCACTACAAGAGCAAGTGTCCCAACTTGGCCAAGAAGAAGGGTCAAGTGACACAAAAGGGCAAGGAGAAGCTCAAGGAGACCACCCCCGGGACAAAGAAGAGCAAGGAGCACATTGTGTGCTTCTTGTGTCAACAAAAAGGGCATTACCGAAGTCAATGCCCCAAGGGGAAGAAGATGGTCAAGGCTCAAGGAGGCACTAGTCAAGGGGGAGCCTCCAAGGTAAAGAAGAAGGTAACATTTATTGAGTCTACCCCTTTACGTTATGGTAAAAAGCATGATAGTTCTAATTTTTATCATTTTAATGCAATTTACCATAAGAATAGAAAGCATGAGGGCATTAAGGAAAAGCATGTGGCCCTACATGCCAAGACTACCCAACCTAAGGTTAGGAAGGTAGATAGACATTTGGGCAAGAACACTAAGGATGATAGATACAAGCCCAAGAATAAAAATGCTCATGGATCAAATGAAAAATCAAATACTAAGGACTTAGTGAGGGAAAATCAAGTCTTGAGGTCAAGACTTGATAAATTAGAAAAGACCCTGAAAAGATTGGAAAATATCCTATTAGGGCAAAATGAGCATAACCTAGGTTTGGGATACAAAACCAAAGCAAAAAATGATGTGCCTAGTTATCATAGGGTTCCATATAGTTATGGAACAAACCCTAAGTCTAGAGGTCAAGTCAAGGATACAAGGGAAGATATCCCTAGAAGTATCTTTGCAACCAAAGTGACTAAGACTTCTAAGAAGTCTAAGAAAGTCACTAACAAGGGAAGAAATCCCTAGAATTGACCTAGAAAAGGTGACCAAGGCTTCTAAGAAGCCAAACAAGGTCACTAGGAAGGTATCTAGGGAAGTTATCCCTAGTGAATACCTAGAGCATCCAAGGAGCACTAATAGGTGTTGGGTTCCTAGGAGCATTTTCTCTACCCCATAAATGGGTTAGAGAGTGTCAACTCTAAGTGAAAGGGTAGTTAACCCAATCATGAAGAAATTGACACTCAAGGAGCATTTTCAAGGTTTTTGTTAACCTTTGAAAATGAAATTGAATTATTATTTACTCCTTGAAAGAGTAAAATGTGCCTAATGGTGAAAAATTGATTTTATCTTAAAATGGCATAAATTGGGAAAACCTAGAGAAATACCAAGTTGGGATTTTGGTATTCTCTTAGAAATTTAAGGCAATCTGGGCCTTGATTTATGTGATTATTCTTGAGGAAAAATGGAATATGCCAACATTTGAGGATATGCTTAATTTTTTTAAGTGGCATAAACAAATCAAGAGAAATAGAAATGTCAATTTAGGTTTTGGCATTTCTTTGAAGCATTTAGGGCAATCTAGGTTTAACGTTTTAAGTTAAAACAAGTGGGGTTAGCTAAGTGGGTAAGGATACTTAGAAAGGTAAGTTAGGTATATTTTATTTATGCTGAATCTTGCCATGATTGTTTGCCCATTATATGTCATGACATCATGTTTATTTTTGCACTCATATCTTATTATGAAAATACAAAAATATCATGTCATGTCATACATACATCATGTAATTATAGGAATCTTTCTTTTGAAAGTTATTTCATTTTAATGTATGCCATAGCATAATCATGCATTAAGTTTAATTCCTTGTAATTAAGGACAAATGGCATTTAACAACACTTATTAACAAGTGACATCCTGGGTGGATGTCTGATATCTCTAAAATGCCTAGATAGATATGCATGATCCCTAGAATAGGGCAAAACCAAATTTTACATCTCACAAAGACCTATAAGATGACTTGTATGTGTTTTTGTTCACAATAGATACAAGTGAGATGTTAGGATGATGAACAAAACTCAACATGTTGATTTAGTGCATTCTTTCGAGTTTTAGGTTCATCAAAACACATAGTTATGTGTTTTCCCATCATTGGGAAAGCTAATGTACAAGTCATGTGCATTAAGCCCAAGGAACATGGTGGGATATTGGTTTTGAAAATGTTTTTAAAATAATTTTGGAAAACCTTGGTGAAGGCTATCTTTTGATAGTAATCACCATTGAATAGTTAGACACAAACTTGAAGAAAACACTAAAGTTTTTGCAAGTTCTCAAGTTTGTGTCAATCTTTGAAAATATGATGTATTTTCATAGAAAACTATTTTTCCATGATAAATTATACCCTAAATAATGTCTACACAAAGTTTTACGATTTTTGGAATTTTGTAGAATTTTCTAGGGATTTCTGAAATTGGCTGAAATTGAATTTCAGCAATTTCAGGCCTCCAATCGATCAGTGGATCGATTGGAGTGCCTCAATCGATCAGCCGATCGATTGAAAAGGCATTTCTCACGAGCAGAAGCTCGCTGGATCGATCAGCCGATCGATCCAAGAAGACTGAATCGATCAGTGGATCGATTCAGAAAGGTTCAATCGATTGGAACCCAACTCCAATCGATCCAAGTTGCTGATTTTGGCTGGGAAAGCCTGATTTCAGCATCTTTAAACCTAATTTAGTCAAGATAACCTTTCCAAACCCCTAAAAATACATGTGTATACATAGAAAGGGTGTTTTCATGTGAAAACAAGGATGGATTGGTTAGGGAAGGCTAAGTTGAAGTTTAGGTTGAGGTTTGTTTCAAATTTTGAATATTTGAACCTCAAAACTTCTAAAATTGGGTTTCCTAAAGTTTTGGAGATTCCAAGTCATTGTTGGTGCAATGACAGAAGTTACCACCATGTCTTTAGGGGGAGGGACTCTTTAAAGACATGAAAATTATTTTTCATGAACCTTGGAAGGTGGTCAACCTTCCGTTAAGAATATGCTCAAGGTTGAGCGTTTGGACTTTAATGGGGAGTGGATATCCTCATTGTTCGAGTGGCTTCAAGTGGATAATGCTCAAGGATGGGCATTTGCCTACATTGGGGGAGAATGTAGGGTTAAGGTTAATGAAGGGTATGGGGCCTTCATTATCGTGTTGGTCACAACGAGTGAAGTTGTGAACAACGATGAGCAACTCTTCAGGGGGAGAGTTTTCAACAATGGGGCATTTGTTGAAGAGTGCCCAAAATTGAGGCACGGGTTGATGTGTGCTCAAAGATGGTTTGATGTGTGCCAATAGGGGGAGAATGAAAGGGAGTAAGTTAGGCTTTCATTACCTAGAGGGAGTTTGCCCTCTTAGGGGGAGAATGAAGGGCTTAACTTATGTATTCATTACCTAGTGGCATGAAGAAGGTTTAGGCTATGGGATTAGCCTAACTTACATGTGGTATTGTAAGTGATAGTGTTGGTATTGTCAAACATCAAAAGATTATGTTAGTGCAACATCCCTCAGGTCAAGGTTGACCTGGTTGACCAAGCTTGAGTCTTGGTTTGGGTTTCGATGTTTGACAATGCAAGGTTGATTGAAGAAGAGTCAAGTAGGTCAAGGATGACCGGATACTTGACTGGGAAGTCCTAACTGGGATGTTAGGCAGGAGGAAAATCCTGGTGAGTGAAGCCAGGTGAAAGACCTAGTGAGTGAAGCTAGGCAATTGGGAAGTCCTAGTGAGTGAAGCTAGGCAGGAGGAAAATCCTGGTGAGTGAAGCCAGGTGAAAGACCTAGTGAGTGAAGCTAGGCAATTGGAAAAGTCCTGGTGAGTGAAGCCAGGCAAGAGAAATCCAGATGGGTCAAGGTTGATCGGACATCTGGTGAGAGTCCAAGTTGGCACGAGAAAGAAAAGTCCAAGTAGGTCGGAGGGACTGACCGGATACTTGGCAAGAAGAGAAAAGTCCAAGTGGGTCAAAGGGATTGACCAGACACTTGGTGAGAGAGTCCTAGCTGGTCAAGGGTGACCGGATGCTAGGTCTTATGTACCAACAAGTCATGGTTGACTAGATGTTGGTTTAGGGGGCTTTGGACTTGGTTTTGGACAAAAACCAAGGTTTGGATTGATCCGTGGATTGATCCAGCAGGTTTGGATTGATCCGTGGATTGATCCAGCAGTTTAGATTGATCCGTGGATTGATCCGAGTTTCGATTGATCCGTGGATTGATCCGGCAGTTTGGATTGATCCGTGGATCGATCCGAGATCTGGATCGATCGGTGGATCGATCCAGAAGATCCGGATCGATCCGCCGATCGATCCGGTGAGTCCACGCGAATGCTCGGATTGATCCGTGGATCGATCAGAGGTCCCAATCGATCGGTGGATCGATTGGGGCGACTTGCGCGCGATAAGCGCTGGATCGATCCGTGGATCGATCCGCCGATCGCACAGAGGCGCTCTGGATCGATCCGTGGATCGATCCAAAGCCTCCCCGATCGATTGGGAGCAATCCAATCGATTGGGATTCGACCGTTGGCGTCGTTTATAGCTGTTGGCGTGCGATTCCTTCAGCATATCTTCACTGTTTCATCTCAGATCTTCGCCAGCTCCTCCACAGCACTCTCAAAGCTCTTGATCGCCAGTTCTTGAAGGTTCTTGGAAGCTCTCCGAGTCAAGAGGCGGATCAAAGGCAAGAAGAGAAGCTAGGGTTAGGGTTTTCTGCATTCATTGTAAGCTTTGTGCTTGTATTTTGTTTCCCTTTCCTTCTTCTTGTACCGAGAGTCTTGTAGGGCTTCTCCGCCCTCGGTAGTTACCGAAAAGGAGTGTTTCATAGTGGAGGGTGCGTGCGTGGTGTGGATCCTTGGATTAGTCACCTCCTTTGGAGGTGGATACCAAGTAAAATCCTAGTGTTAGCGTGGTTGTATTTGTTTATGTATTTTCCGCTGTATATTCTTGAAGAAACAAGCAACGCCGAGCAACGCCAAGCACCGAGCGAATGAGACGAGCTATTCACCCCCCCTCTAGCTACTTTTGGTCCTAACACGGAGGAGTCACAGTAACTAGGATCAGATCTTCTTCAGCAATAGGTTCTTCGACAGCCGGTGGAATGTAATGTGGATGAGTCCTTTTATACACCAGACCCTCGGTACTAGTCCTAATCCTAGCCAAAGACAACTGTCTAACACCGACAAGATCGAAATCAGATAACTCAATTAGCTCACCACGGTGAACTCCGACCCCTAAAGAAGCAATGTATGAGTGAGGACATGACACTGGATCATGTGGACTTTATTTGAGGTGTTGTACCCCGAATAGTAGAGAATAGAATGGTAAACCAGTATCCTAAGTCAAAGTCAAGATGGTGTCGTAATGCATACATTAAAAAGATAGAGATGAACAGGACGCAGAACCCCCTGATCCCCAGACGATAAAGGATGAATGCATGATATAACCATTTTATAAAGAACATTGTCAGTAAGACTTAGTGGTACAGTAGACATTTTCTTAGGACGGGCTCCCTCAAAAAAATCGACACACATAATATCAAGAGTTAAATGAGCAAAAGGAGCAGGTAATGGGTATGGAAGGGAAGCACTAAAAAATATATGGTTCATCGAAGGTCGGATTCATAAAAATCGAAGAAACATATCTAGATCAAACAACATCTCTCTAGTGTCTACTCTAGTCCTATAGTGATGGTGGTCAAGTTCACGCAGGTTGTGATAAAATTCAGAATAGAGAATGAGATTGTAAGCATGCTGGCAAAAGACAATGCTATCTAGCTGAAAGTATTGGTTGATCTCTATGGCTTCAGGACAATAAATTTGGTAGAATTGAAGATCAAGACAACGAGTACCTATCACCTTAAATTTTTTATTTGAAAAAGATTGGTGTAATTCCTCGGATGAAAACCTAGGGTCCTGACTGGAATTAAGAGAGCTAGTCTCTCGTTGCGCAATTGCTCTACTTTTTTCACTATCATAAAAAATAAAAAGATAATTTAGCAATATGTAAATAAAGAGAAAAAGAATAATAGGAGAATACCAAGGCATTATTGCACACTGAGGGAAGCGAGAATCAGCAAAACGACTTTGAAGGTAAGAAGGAGAAGAGGATAAAAGGAGCTGAATGAGGCTTGCAGATTGCTCGAGCTTGTATATATAAAGGCTGATCGGTTGACCAATCCATAATTCTGTCGACTGATCCCTTTAAGACTGCGTCCTTTTTGATTAGGTAATCAATGTTCGGTCGACCGGATACTTGTTCGGTCGACCGATAAATTTACTCCAGTAGAGAAACAAGTTAGGTGAACGACCAAAAATTTATTATGCTTTACTATTTCGGTCGACTGATAAAATGATTCGGTCGACCGATACATTAAAAATTGGGTTCACGTTGGTCGACCGAACCAAATGATCGGTCGATGGAAAACCTTTTTTTTTTTAAAATAATTTTAATAAGGCTGATTAGGTTCTAAAAATGATTAAGGTTTAAAATCAGTTTAACAGGTTTGATTAAGTATTTTTAAAAAAAAAATGATTTAATAATAATTTAATTGAGTTTTAAAATAATGTAATTATTTTTTTAAAAGAATTTTAAATTAAGTTTTCATTAAAAATAATAATAAGTTTAATTAAGTTTTTAAAATAATTTAATTAAGTTTTCTTAAAAGAATTTTTAATTAAGTTTTTAAAATAATTTAATTAAGTTTTAAAAATAATTTTAATTAAGTTTTTTTGAAAGTAATTTTAATTAAGTTTTTAAAATAATTTTAATTAAGTTTTAAAAATAATATAATTAAGTTTTAAAAATAATTTTAATTAAGTTTTTAAAATAATTTAATTAGGTTTTTAAAATAATTTTAATTAAGTTTAAAAATAATTTTAATTAAGTTTTTAAAATAATTTAATTAGTTTTTTAATTAAGTTTAAAAATAATTTTAATTAATTTTTTTTAATTAAGTTTTTAAAATAATTTTAATTAAGTTTTTAAAATAATTTTAATTAAGTTTTTAAAATAATTTAATTAGTTTTTTTAATTAAGTTTTTAAAATAATTTAATTAGTTTTTTTAATTAAGTTTTTAAAATAATTTTAAGTTTTTAAATTAATAATTTAATTAGTTTTTTTAATTTAGTTTTTTTTAAAAAAATAATTTTAATTAAGTTTTTAAAATAATTTAATTTGTTTTTTTAATTAAGTTTTAAAAATAATTTTAATTAAGTTTTTAAAATAATTTTAATTAAGTTTTTAAATAATTTAATTAGTTTTTTAAAAAGAATTTTTAATTAAGTTTAAAATAATTAACTATTTAATTAATTTTGAATTATTGAAAAAGGTTATTGAACCGATGTTAGATTCAAACTTAGCTTTGGGTTAATCAAGCAAACTTCCTAAGGATAAGTTTTCAGTTCAGTGACGAAGCATATGACCTTTGTATCAACAGTGGACCACTTCCTGAATACTTTCCAAACTGTTCCTGCCCAAACAACTTGATACTAAATTTTCTCCTTTGAATAGTAGAGGTCGGACAGTGTTGTATCCTTCTTGATAAGAGTTTGTCATCCTTAAAAGAATAACAAACAGATTTCCAAGACTCTCCTCTTGGGATTAATAGTGCTTGAAAAATACAAACAATAAGAAAAAAATATTCTAAAATAATTGATAAAAAGAAGAAGTTTTAAAAAGGTGTTTTGAAAAACGGTTAAGTAATTTTAGAGCTTACGTGACTCTGATACCAATTGTTGGATCGGATGAGTGCGATAGAGGGGGGTGGTGAATATCGCGCTTTTAAAACTTTTCTTTTACTTTAGAAAACAGAGTCGTGCAGTGGAAAGTAAAATGAAAGACTGGTTCGGTTACTTGGTTCGAAGTCTAGGTCGACTCCTACTCCAAGGCCCTCGATCCTTGACCGCACTGATGGGCAATCCACTATAACCCTTCTTTCCGAAATCCTCAGAAAGAAGCAGATAGTACGGATGCAACTAGAAGATAGCAACAGACTACTATATTCTTTTAAATCAATTACAATGCAAGCTATTAAATAAATTTTACCGACAAGAGTATAAGATGAAGCTCGGTCGGCCGGATGGAGTAACTTGCTTGAGAATACGTAGAAGTCTTGTATCACGAGTAGCTTGCGTAGGGATGAAACGTGGAGCCGATCAGAAAGTGTTGTGCAACCTCAAACCTCGAGCCCCCTTTTTATAAATGTCTTTGAGGTTCGGTCGACCGATCCCTCTGTTCTGTTGCCCGAACCAGCTCCCTTCCTTCCTAGCTGGAGTCTGACGTTGGCTCAATCTTTTACATTAACTGTCATTAAGGGTTCGGTCGACCGATCCCATTTTTCGGTCGACTGAACAGGCTCCTTCCCTGTTCGTCAAAATTTGCCAAGATCCACATTTAATGCTGCATTAATGTTGATTGGTTTGGTTAATCGATCCATGGGTTCGGCCGACCGATCAACTCTTTTTCCTTTTTCTTCTGATTGATGCTGATGAACTGGCCTGTGCTGAGTCATTATGGTTCTGTCGACCGATCTTACTTATCGGTCAATCGATCAAGACTTGATCGGACTCAGTCTGTTCTGGCCTGATCTGATCACTGCTTTGATCTCTCCTTGTTCGGTCGATCGATTCACCTATTCAGTCAACCGACAAAATAGTGTTAGACAAAACATCATGCAAAACAGATATTAGCACAATAATATTATAATGCATGAGAATATAAAAGAAAGTAGAACTGTCTTGATCTCAACTTGAAAACCTTCCCGATTTCTTTAGTTGGATTAGCGACCTAAGGTTGTTCCCTTGGGGAATCAGACCTCACTGTCACTCCTCCAGTTGTTTACTTTAACCTACCTGCCAAACTTAGATCCTCCAGATATAGTTTGGACTTTCACTTAGCTTTGATCAGCTCGCCAAGACTTTTCTCTTGATCTTCGGTCCTCCAGACCTCTTGATCACACCGCCAAGCGTCGGGCCCCCTCGACCCACTTGAACTTGCACCTGGGTTCCACGATCTGCTAAGATTTCTCCTGCCTAACCTCCAACTAGGTCTTTCCCAGTTGAGTAAACAGCCTGCACACTCTGTCAACTTGTTAGATCACAACAAGACTTAACTTGAACCTTTGACAACATCAAAACTTAGGTTTGATTCTGGTGCAACTTGCACCAACAGAATTGTTGGGACCGAAAAGTAGCTAGAGGGGGGTGAATAGCTCGTCGCGTGCTTTGTGGTTGATGTTGCTTGTTTCTTCGAAGATGTGCAGCGGAAAATACAGAAACAAAAGCATACAACGCTAACACGGTTGGTTTACTTGGTATCCACCTCACAAGAGGTGACTAGTCCAAGGATCCACACCTACTCACGCACCCTCCACTAATAAAACTCTCCTTTATGGTAACTACCAAAGGCGGAGAAGCCCTACAAGACTCTCAATACAAGAAGAAAAGGGAAAGGTAATGAAATACAAGCTTACAAGCTTACAATGAGTGCAGAAACCCTAACCCTAGCTTTCTTCCTTCGCCTCTTGACTTGGACGTGTCTCCAAGATCCTTCAAGAACTGGCGTTGAGAGCTTGGAGAAAGCTGTGGAGTTGCTGGTGAAGAAGCGTATCAGCTCTGAGATGAATCGGAAGGTCTCTCTGGCAGCCATCGCACGCCTGCAGCTCAAATACGACGCAACAGTCGGATCCCGATCGATTCGAAAGTTCCCAATCGATCGGGGAGGCTTTGGATCGATCCACGGATCGATCCAGAGCGCCTCTGTGCTATGGGAAAGCGCCTAGATCGATCCACGGATCGATCCAGCGCTTATCGTGCGAACCAGCAGCGTCCCAATCGATCGGCTGATCGATTGGGACCTCTGGATCAATCCACTGATCGATCCAGAGGCTCTCTGTTCGCTGGGAAAGGCCTGAATCGATCCACTGATCGATCCAGCTTTTGGTTTTTTACCAAAACCAAGTCCCAAGCCTCTCAAACCAACATTCGGTCAACCTTGACCTGTTGGTACATCATGCCTAGCATCTGGTCACTCCCTTGACTTGCCAGGTCTCCCCACCAAGTGTCCGGTGAATCCCTTTGACCCACTTGGATTTTTCTCTTCGTGCTAAGTATCCAGTCAATCCTTTGACCTACTTGGACTTCCAAACACCAGATGTCCGATCATCCTTGATCCATCTGGATTTTCCCTGTGCCTGGCTTCACTCACCAGGACTTTCAATCTGCCTAGCTTCACTCACTAGGACTTCTCTTCTGCCTGGCTTCACTCACCAGGTCTTTCACCTAGCTTCACTCACTAGGATTTTCTTCTGTCTGGCTTTACTCACCAGGTCTTTCACCTAGCTTCACTCACTAGGATTTTCTTCTGCCTGGCTTCACTCACCAGGACTTTCTTCTTGCCTAACATCCCAGTTAGGACTTCCCAGTCAAGTATCTGGTCATCCTTGACCTACTTAACTCTTCTTCACTCAACCCTGTATTGTCAAACATCGAAATCCAAACCAAGACTCAAGCTTGGTCAACTAGGTCAACCTTGACATGAGGGATGTTGCACCAACAATCTCTCCCTTTTTGATGTTTGACAATACCAACACTATCACTTACAATACCACATGTAAGTTAGGCTAATCCCATAGCCTAAACCTTCTTCATGCCACTAGATAATGAATACATAAGTTAAGCCCTTCATTTTCCCCCTAAGAGGGCAAGCTCCCTCTAGGTAATGAAAGCCTAACTTACTCCCTTTCATTCTCCCCCTATTGGCACACATCAAACCATGCCCCATTTTTGGGCACACATCAACAAATTTACTTGTTGAAAACTCTCCCCCTGAAGAGTTGCTCATCGTTGTTCACAACTTCACTCGTTGTGATCAACACGATAATGAAGGTCTCATACCCTTCATTATCCTTAAACCTACATTCTCCCCCAATGTAGGCAAATGCCCATCCTTGAGCATTATCTACTTAAAACCACTTGAACAATGAGGATATCCACTCTCCATTAATGTTCAAACGCTCAACCTTGAGCATGTTCTTTACGGAAGGTTAACCACCTTCCAAGGTTCATGAAAAATAATTTTCATGTCTTTAAAGAGTCCCTCCCCCTAAAGACATGGTGGTAACTTCTATCATTGCACCAACAATGACTTGGAATCCCTAAAACTTTAGGAAACCCAATTTTAGAAGTTTTGAGGTTCAAATATTCAAAATTTGAAACAAACCTCAACCTAAACTTCAACTTAGCCTTCCTTAACCAGTCCATCCTTGTTTTCCACACGAAAACACTCTTTTTATGTATACAAATGTATTTTCAGGGGTTTGGAATGGTTACGTAGACTAAAATAGGTTCAAAGATGCTGAAATCATGCTTTCCCAGCCAAAATCAGCAACTTGGATCGATTGGAGTTGGGTTCCAATCGATTGAACCTCGCTGAATCGATCCACTGATCGATTCAGGAGGGCTGGATCGATCGGTGGATCGATCCAGAAAGCTTATGTTCGCGAGAAGCTTGCTCTCAATCGATCGGTTGATCGATTGAGGCACTCCAATCGATCCACTGATCGATTGAAGGCCTGAAATTGTTGAAATTCAATTTCAGCCAATTTCAGAAACCCCTAAAAAATTTTACAAAATTCCAAAAATCGTAAAAATTTATGTAGACATTATTTAGGGTATTATTTATCATGGAAAAATAGTTTTCTATGAAAATACTTCATATTTTCAAAGATTGACACAAACTTGAGAACTTGCAAAAACTTTAGTGTTTTCTTCAAGTTTGTGTCTAACTATTCAATGGTGATTACTATCAAAAGATAGCCTTCACCAAGGTTTTCCAAAATTATTTTAAAAACATTTTCAAAACCAATATCCCACCATATTCCTTGGGCTTAATGCACATGACATGTACATTAGCTTTCCCAATGATGGGAAAACACATAACTATGTGTTTTGATGAACTTAAAACTTAAAAGAATGCACTAAATCAACATGTTGAGTTTTGTTCATCATCCTAACATCTCACTTGTATCTATTGTGCACAAAACACATACAAGTCATCTTATAGGTCTTTGTGAGATGTGAAATTAGGTTTTGCCCTAATTTAGGGATCATGCATATCTATCTAGACATTTTGTGGATATTGAACATCCACTTAGGATGTTACTTGTTAATACCACATGTTGACAACACTTGTTGAAAACGCTTGTTGATAAATGCAATTTATCCTTGCTTTTAAGGAATTAAACCTAATGCATGATAATGTTATGACATACATCAAAATAAAATAGCTTTCAAAAGAAAGATTCCTATAATTACATGATGTATGTATGACATGACATAGTATTTTTGTATTTTTCATAATAAGTCATGAATGAAAAATATAGAGCTAAATATGATGTCATGACATGTGATGGGCAAACATAACATGGCAAGGTTTAGCATAAATAGAATTGTCTAGATTACCTATCTAAGTATCCTTAATCTTAGCTAACTTAAAAATTAAACCTAAATTGCCCAAAAGTGCTTCAAGAAAATGCCAAAACCTATATTGGCATTTCTAATTCTCTTGATTAATTTTTGCCAATTGAAATTAAGTGTATTCCTCAAATATTGGCAAATTTCATTTTTCCACAAGGGTAGCACTTTAAATTAAGGCTTAGATTGACCTTAAATTTCCTAGGAGCATACCAAAATCCCAACTTGGCAGTTCCTATGATTCTCCCAATTTGTGTCACTTAAAATATCATCCAATTTATCACATTGTGACACAATTTACTCTTCCCAAGAGTAAACATAAATCCATTTCATTTTCAAGAGTTAATAATAACCTTGAAAATGCTCCTTGAGTGTCAATTTCTTCAAAGTTGGGTTAACTACCCTTCTTCTTAGAGTTGACACTCTCTAACCCTTCTATGGGATAGAGAAGATGCTCCTAGGAACCCAACACCTATTGGTGCTCCTTGGATGTTCTAGGTACTCACTAGGGATAACTTCCCTAGATACCTTCCTAGTGACCTTGTTGGGCTTCTTAGAAGTCTTGGTCACATTTTCTAGGTCAACTCTAGTGATAGCCTCCCTTGTGACCTTGTTAGTGACTTTCTTAGACTTCTTAGAAGTCTTAGTCACATTTGTTGTTGCAAAGATACTTCTAGGGATAACTTCCCTTGTATCCTTGACTTGACTTCTAGACTTGGGGTTGGTTCCATAGTTATATGGAACTCTATGGTAAGTAGGTACATCCTTTTTGATTTTAGGTTTGTATCCCAAACCTCTATGGCCCTTGGATGACCCTTGTTGTCCTAAACCTAGATTTTGCTCATTTTACCCTTTAAGGATATTTTCCATCCTTTTTAGGATCTTTTCTAGTTTGTCAAGTCTTGACCTCAAGACTTAATTTTCTATCATTAAATCCTTAGATTTTGATTTTTCATTACACCCATGAGCATTTTTGTTTCTAGGCTTATAACTATGGTTCTTAGTGTTATTGCCTAAACTTTTACCTACCTTCCTAACCGTAGATGTGGTAGTCTTAGCATGGAGAGTCATATGTTTTTCTTTAATGCCCTCATGCTTTCTATTCTTATGGTAAATTGCATTAAAATGATAAAAATTAGAACTATCATGCTTTTTACCATAACGTAACGGGGTAGGCTCAATAAATGTTACCTTCTTCTTTACCTTGGAGGCTCCCCCTTGAATTGAGCTTCCTCCTTGAGCCTTGACCATCTTCTTCCCCTTGGGGCATTGACTTCGGTAATGCCCCTTTTGATTGCAAGAGAAGCATATAATATGCTCCTTGCTCTTTTTTGTATTTGGGATAGTCTCCTTGGGCTTCACCTTGCCCTTTTGTGTCACTTGACCCTTCTTCTTGGCCAATTTAGGACATTTACTTTTGTAATGCCCATGTTCCCTACATTCAAAGCATATGATATGATTTTTATTATTAATTGAAATGTTTATACCTTTGCTTGTAGGGGTGGCATCTTCTCCTTTTGATCCGGAGGTAGAAGCTTCCTCTTGATCCGAAGATATTCCTCCATTCGATTTTGCTTGACTTGCGGAGGTGGAAGCTTCTTTATCCTCATCTTCTCTTGACCCGGATGTGGAGGATTCTTCTTGCTCTTGATCCGGTGTCAATGAAGATTGCTCCCCCTCAATCCTAGAGGTGGAGTCTTCACCTTCTTCTTCATCCTCTTGTACATGAAACAAGGAATATGCTCCTTCCTTGCTCTTTTGATTGCACTCCTTTGAGGATGAAGCTTCTTGGACTTCCTCTTCTTCAGAAGTTGAGCATCTATCAACTTCGGAGTCCTCCTCTTGATCTTGCTCCAATGAGTCGCCCTCTTTGGATTCCTCTTGATTCGGTACAGTGGAGGGGATCTCATGAATTGATGCCAACTTGCTCCAAAGCTCCTTGGCATCCTTGAATTCTCTAACTTGAGCCAAAATATTGCTTGGCAATAAGTTGACCAAAAGCTTGGTCACTTTATCGTTTGCCTTGCTCCTTTGAACTTGCTCTTGACTCCATTTGCTTTTCTTGAGAGGCTTGCCCTTGGAGTTTGTTGGAGCTTCAAATCCTTCCATGAGAGCAAACCATTGCTCTATCTCCATCATAAAAAAATTTTCGATTCTTGATTTCCAAGAATCGAAGCTTGTGGATGTGTACGGTGGAGCCACCCTTGTGTCAAATCCAAGTCCATCTTGGAATTGCATCTTGAAGTTGAGCTTCTTGAATTCTTTGACTTTGATAATTTGCTCCAACTTCTTCACCCTCTAGCTTTGCTTGTTTTGTTTGCCCCTTCCGGCAATGATTCCGGTGAAGAGCAACCTTGCTCTGATACCACTTGTTGGGACCGAAAAGTAGCTAGAGGGGGGAGGGGGGTGAATAGCTCGCCGCGTGCTTTGTGGTTGACGTTGCTTGTTTCTTCGAAGATGTGCAGCGGAAAATACAGAAACAAAATCATACAACGCTAACACGGTTGGTTTACTTGGTATCCACCTCACAAGAGGTGACTAGTCCAAGGATCCACACCTACTCACGCACCCTCCACTAATAAAACTCTCCTTTATGGTAACTACCAAAGGCGGAGAAGCCCTACAAGACTCTCAATACAAGAAGAAAAGGGAAAGGTAATGAAATACAAGCTTACAAGCTTACAATGAGTGCAGAAACCCTAACCCTAGCTTTCTTCCTTCGCCTCTTGACTTGGACGTGTCTCCAAGATCCTTCAAGAACTGGCGTTGAGAGCTTGGAGAAAGCTGTGGAGTTGCTGGTGAAGAAGCGTATCAGCTCTGAGATGAATCGGAAGGTCTCTCTGGCAGCCATCGCACGCCTGCAGCTCAAATACGACGCAACGGTCGGATCCCGATCGATTCAAAAGTTCCCAATCGATCGGGGAGGCTTTGGATCGATCCACGGATCGATCCAGAGCACCTTTGTGCTATGGGAAAGTGCCTGGATCGATCCACAGATCGATCTAGCGCTTATCGTGCGAACCAGCAGCGTCCCAATCGATCGGCTGATCGATTGGGACCTCTGGATCGATCCACTGATCGATCCAGAGGCTCTCTGTTCGCTGGGAAAGACCTGAATCGATCCACTGATCGATCCAGCTCTTGGTTTTTGACCAAAACCAAGTCCCAAGCCTCTCAAACCAACATTCGGTCAACCTTGACCTGTTGGTACATCATGCCTAGCATCTGGTCACTCCCTTGACCTGCCAGGTCTCCCCACCAAGTGTCTGGTCAATCCCTTTGACCCACTTAGATTTTTCTCTTCGTGCCAAGTATCCAGTCAATCCTTTGACCTACTTGGACTTCCAAACACCAGATGTCCGATCATCCTTGATCCATCTGGATTTTCCCTGTGCCTGGCTTCACTCACCAGGACTTTCAATCTGCCTAGCTTCACTCACTAGGACTTCTCTTCTGCCTGGCTTCACTCACCAGGTCTTTCACCTAGCTTCACTCACTAGGATTTTCTTCTGCCTGGCTTCACTCACCAGGTCTTTCACCTAGCTTCACTCACAAGGATTTTCTTCTGCCTGGCTTCACTCACCAGGTCTTTCACCTAGCTTCACTTACTAGGATTTTCTTCTGCCTGGCTTCACTCACCAGGACTTTCTTCTTGCCTAACATCCCAGTTAGGACTTCCCAGTCAAGTATCCGGTCATCCTTGACCTACTTGACTCTTCTTCACTCAACCCTGTATTGTCAAACATCGAAATCCAAACCAAGACTCAAGTTTGGTCAACTAGATCAACCTTGACCTGAGGGATGTTGCACCAACAAGAATGACCGGCCGAGACACGCTTAACAGAAGTATGACAACCTAGCAAATTTGGCGGGCAATATCTTCTAGAAGCTTCTTCAGTTATAGTGGCGTGTTCCTATGCATATTTCATAATGAATATGAGTTACAAACGACAAAAGAGGTACATCTGGGGTATAAAAAAAATTCCTTAAAGGATTATTACACGAAGCTTAGAAGATGACTTCATCTTCTAATAAACTCTAACAAACCGAGGACCACTTCATGACTACGGAGGTTACATGAGATAGTATAAAAAGGGGGATCCTCTTTGTTGGTAGGGTAAGCAAGTTTTAGCATCCAAAACTCTGTTTCCAAGTACTTTAATTACTGTTCTTCTTCTTCTTCTTCCACCTTCGAGAGAGAAACTGACTTGAGCATCGGAGGGTCTAACTAAGGATCCCCACCCTGGTCTTAGGTCACTTACTCTTTGTTGGCTCATCTCATTATGCATAAGATCGTTGAGGAGCTCCTCCAGATCTTCAAGAGTTCATCTTTATCAGAAATCGTCGTCTATCGGAGCCAGTGCACCACTTCATAGATTTCTGACAGGATAATCTGCTTGTAAAAGATTAATGAATAATAAACCTAAAGACAATGAAACAAATCTGAGTGAATGTTAAAACCTAAATAAATACTAATTCTAACTCAATCCTTCAGTAATAAAATCAAATTAACTGAAATCAACATAACTTCATCTAAGTATGCAAATTTCCAGTACTCAATGAATAAGGATAGAAACAAATTACGCAAATAGTTAGAACATCAAAGAGAAGGTTAATATTTAAAATTGTTCTGCATCATAAAAATACGTTGGAAGTTAGATCAGCTTGGGAAACAAATCAGGGGGCCTAGTCTTAAGCAATCTCCAATGATCGAGGAAATTAGCTGGAGGGCCAAGAAGTTAAATATCCTTTTTATTTTAGTTGCTCTATAGCCCCCTCAGCCCCATGATTGAAAGCCTTGACGATCGAAGCAGCAATAGGAGCATTGAATTCAGGAGACTCCAAAAGTATTATTTTCCTCTTTTTTAATCGGGCATCCTCACCCGCCTGATAGTCTGCTAGATTATCTTGAGAAGCTTTCAATTTAGTTTCCTTAGAAGAGATGTCTACTTGGCCTTCGGTCAAGGATGAACGCAGAGAGGCTAGCTCAGAGTCCTTAGATTGTAAATCAGAAACTTTAATAGCCAATTCCGAAGCATGAGCATCCTTTAGCACTTACAACTGAGATGACAGTTGAGCATTCTCTGTGGTGAACTTATCTAGTTGTGATGTTAGCTTAGCGCAAAGATTGACCTTTGATTTAACTTGAGACTCAAAGTTTTTTGTAGAGGTTCTCCATTGACTCATTTTTTTAGATTCTGTCTCAAGTAGTTTGCGGGTCTCTTGTAACTGGGTGGACAACTCAAATACTTCTCTAGAGGCTTGAGAAGAAGCTGCTTTAGGGGTTTGCTACCTCAATGTATCATTTGCTCGGGCTAAGTCATATAGTTGACGGACCACACTCATATTAATGACCCAACGTTATAGAATGGAAAATTATTATTAGAATACATTAGTGAGGAAATAATTGAACAAAGAGTATTTTACCTTAGTTTCCTTGAAAGAGAACTTATCGGCCAAATCAGCGGAAGTGAGATTTTTAAACTCTTGGCAAGCCTCTGCCCAAATCGTTGTTAGAGAACCTCCCAATAGTATTGGAAGGGTGGAAGAAGATGTGGAAGAGGACGATAAAGAAGTGTGAAGTGAGGGTCGAGAGAAGGGAAGAAAAGGAGGATCTTGATTTTCTTGGTTGGGTAGAGGAATTTGTTCTAGAAAGGTCATGAAAAACTCAGGATCCGAGCTAGTACTATGAGTTAGGGGGTCTTCTTGTGGTTGAATAGGCGTGGAAGTGAGAATAGGATATAAGAAAGATAAGGTAGGTTTAGGAGAAGTGGTTTGAACATCCCCTTTGATTGCGTCCTCAGGGACAAAAGTTACCCTTTTCTTGGGAGCGGGCGCTAAGGTCAATCTGCGTCCAAGGCGTTTTCTCATAGGAATAGCGTCTGGTATTTCCAAAGGGATGTCCTCTGGTAATGGAGGTGAATTTGTGGGGGTTTCCTAGGGAATGATTTGAGAACTAGAAGCGGTCACCGGCTGGATGGAAGGTTCAGGCAGAAGAATAGTAGAAGGTTGTTCTTACTCAACATTAAGCTCTGCGTTAAGCTCCTATTTCTTGGCCAATAATGCCTCCTCCTCCAAGCTAATTTCCTTGTCAACTAGAGCTTCAAATACAGAATCCACTGCAACAAATAAAAGAATACTTTAGTTAGTAAAAGAGTAATGGTTGAAATGTCAAAACTTACCAAAAGAATATCACAGTCTCTTTTGAATAGGGCTCAGGCCAAAAAGGTATAGAAAATCACTACGTATTCATTTGTGGATGTAAAAGTGGTGACCAAGTAATTTGTTGGAATAATTAAAGAAGACTAGTTGATGAAGTTCTTTTGCATCAAGAAGAAAGTGATAACTTAATTGTATTTCCTAATATATACTTTATCAAATGTAACATAAAAACAAATTGATAATTCTTCATCTTCTCAATTAAACCTATGGCAACACCTTTATTTGCAGAATAAGAGGCGTCATTATGTACATTTCCTAACACTTCTATCACTGAAAATCACATAGAGCATAGATGAAGTAATGTTAAGTAGTGTGATCCCCAACGAGTATCTCTAGGTCTTGCTAAACTAGTTTCTTGATTTTTTTTCCTTTTTTACTAATGATTTCTTCACTTTCCAATTTAGCAATTATCTTATCATGTTGAATCTTTCTAAGTTGATTTCTCCTCTTACAAGATGCTCCAGATATATTCACAATCATGGTGACATACCCAAAAAATTCACTTATGATAAAATGGTCATGGGAAACAATAACAAGAACTAATTGGAGCTAGTGAGAGAAATAGTGAACATACATTGCAAATAGATTTTTTTTATAGTATTAGAGATTTCAACCCATTGAACTTATCATGCATATTTGAAGCCCCATTATATCCTTGGCCTCTCAATCTAGATAATGATAAACCATGTTGCACAAATAAAGCATTGATAGTCGTTTTTAAAGAATGAGAACTAGTGTCAGACATATGCACAACTACAAGAAATCATTCAATCACACATCCTTCTTTATTCATATACCTCAAAACAACTCTCATATGCTCCTTCATTGAACTATCCAAAGCCTCATCAACCATCAAAGAAAAGAATTTATCTCCAATATCATTGATTATAGTAACTGTGATCTCTGAGACACAAGCACGTGTTAAATCCTTTTGAATTTTTGGAGAAGTCAATTGATTGTTTATAGGAGCATTTTGTTTTATAACTTTGGAAATATTTTGATTTCGTTGACTATACTATTCAAGAAACTCAAGAAAATTATCTCTATATGAAGAACTAGTAGACTCATCGTGTCCTTGAAAAGGCAACCCTTGCTTTAATAGAAAGCGTATCATATCCAACATTGCTGTTAAACGGGCACGATAATTAATTTCTATATTGTGACTATGTACTCATAAAATATTTCCCATACTATGTCTTTAATCTTGAAAAAACTCAAATTATATTTTAGCTTCATTATGACAATTATTCAAAGTCCCCATATGACAATTGAATATTTCTAATGCCCTTTTCTAATTGTCATATCCATCTTTTATAAAGGTATTATCTACATTTTCTTTATTTAACAGTTTGAAAAGATAATACCAAAAATAAAATGCAGCATCTTTTGATATGTTATACCCTATGTTGGGGTTGCAAGGTTACAAACATAGTCCCATATTGAAAACACATGGGAAAGATCATGGGTTTATAAGAGAAAAGATATCTCCATTGGCATGAGGCCTTTTGGAGAGAGCCCAATAGTAAAGTCATGAGGGACTAGGCCCAAAGTGGACAATATCATGCTATTGTAGAGATATCTAAATTCTTTTCGATCCTACAATTGGTATCAGAGCCCGGACTGCCAGAAGGTTTAACCGCCAACTATGCACAAGAGTTATGGTCTGATTGAACCATGTGGGTACAATATTGACCCCGAATAAAGAAAGTGGGGGCTCCTATGTTCGGATCAAGAGGACCAGACACCAGGTAGGAAAGTCCTAGTTGCGACTAGGCAATGAAGTCCTAAAGACCTGGTGGGTCGAGGATCAGACGTGGGAAGCCTATGGTCCTTTGTTTGAGGGGGGGATTGTTGGGGTTGCAAGGTTGCAAATATAGTCTCATATTGAAAACACATGGGAAAGATCATGGGTTTAAAAGAGAAAAGATATCTCCATTGGCATGAGGCATTTTGGGGAGAGCCCAAGAGCAAAGCCATGAGGGTCTAAGCCCAAAGTGGACAATATCATGCTATTGTGGAGATATCTAAATTTTTTTTGATCCTACACCCTAAACATGTATATTTTTTATACCAAATTTCTTGAAAACTCCTTTCTTGAATACCGAAAGTTGTTTTCGAATACACATGACCATTTGGTTGATAAGACCCTCAGAGCGCATACTCTTTTTGAGCTTGATCTCAAATAGCAATATCAAATTCTTCAATTGATTTTCATAATCCCGGATCACTAACAAAATCATCCAAATTTAATTTTACATGGGATTGATTTTCCACTTGTTCAATAACATTTGGCGCATTAGAGGAGTCGAAGCCGGAACTATGAGTTCATTTAAAAAATCTCTTCATATCCTACACAAATAAATAACTAACAATAAATTATGTAATGGAAAACTACAAATGTAAACTAAAACTTTAATAAACTATCACTACCAATCTAATGGAAGACTAATGGAAAACTAAACTATAAATGTAATTTTGTATATTTTACAAAACAATCAAATAATAATGGAAAACCGCCAATCTAATGGAAAACTAAACTACAAATGTATTATGTTTCTGTACATTTCCATCAAATAATAAAAAAATTTAAAACACAACAAATCTAAGTTCTAACCTTATGGAGTTATGGTGACCTTATCCAAATGGTGTTGGAGCTTGGAGCCTTGGAGACTCGGTTGGAGAATGGAGACTAGACTCTAGAGTGTTGTCGCTTGCCATCTGGTTATCCATGAGCAAGACCGCGACTCCACCGACCACCACACTTGGAGACTTGGTTGGAGGCTTGACGGCCCGACTCTAGACTCTAGAGCCTTGGAGTTAGAGAGTTGGAGTTGGAGAGGTTAGGGTTTATACCATTCTATTTCTACAAAGCAGTAAAGACCAAGGAAAACAAAGAGGCATTGTATTCATCAGTTCTGTCCGTGTTTAATGTTTTATTTTATTTTTTATTATTTGATTTGGTTTAACTTAGGCAGTTGGGCACCCATTTGCCACGGTGTTTAATTAAAAGGCTAAAGAAAATAAAAGAAATGAAAATAAGTCCTTCGCTCCTTCTCCAGCACAGCTGCACCCGCACCGCACGGGTGCACTGCGAACAGTGGCACTGACACCACACCACTGCACCAGCACTGGCAGTAAGGGCCATGGGTGGCGTCCTAGTGGGGGAGGCTGAAGCCTCCTCATCCTACGTCCGCCTGGAAAATTTCTTGCCGTTAGGTGATGTCCAGTGGGTGGTAGCCAGGCAGTGGGGTGAAGCCTCCCTCAACCTCCCTGGTCAGTCCGCCATTGATTCTCCACCGACTGCTTCCGAGAGAGGTAGATCCATGGCTTTCAGGGTTCACAATGATCGAATGTCAGAGATAAAAAATCAATCATGTAGGGGTTTTTGCGGAATGGGGATTGAGTGAAAAAATAAAGATAGAAGGGAAAAGTGTTTTAACCGGTTCAAATTTTTACTTCAGTATTTATAAATTAAATTTTATTTTATAACTTATTACTTTATCGAATAAATATTACAAAGTAAAATATCACTTCAAATTAGAAGTGTGGTATGTGTTTTTTAACCTATGAAGTCTAAAATAGTATTTACTTCGTCATTTTTATAAACGAAGTTGATTACCATATATCACTTCATAAATTCTAATCGCCGAAGTAGCCTGTAGCGAAGTCTACACCCGATTTTCATATAGTGGACTATTTAGCTATCTATTTAAAGTTTTAATCAGTAACTACTACTTTAGTATATAACTTATTGACTATGGATGATTCGGTCTATAGAGCATTATAAGTACCCCATAGTAGTTTTGATATGGTCAACCAAGTTAAGTTAGGTCCTATGTGTTGGAACCCCAAGGTTGTTTTGGTGTGATCAACAAGTTAAGTTAGGTCCTGTGTTGTTTTAACCTTGTGTCTAAGTGTACAGGAACTTAGGAGCACAGGTACTCGAGCGGAAGACGTAGCTAGCAAGAAGGATGGCACGTGGTGCGTCCGAGTGACGAGGCGCTGCGGAAGAGTACACTGCCGGACGAGAAGGAAGCGTGCGGTGGTTCCGAGAGACGAGAAGCCAGAGCGGAAGATTGCTCGGGGAGCAAGAGACGCAACTAACGAGAAGGTCGGCACGGGGTGCGACCGAGGGACGAAGACTGCAGATGAGTACGCTGGTGGGCGAGAAGGAAGCACGCGGTGATTCCGAGGGACGAGAAGCCGGAGCGGAAGGCTGCTCGAGAAGACTAGAAGTTGGGTTCGGATGAGCCCTATTTCGGATGGCAGAGATCACCCAAGCGAGTGGATCTGGAGCAGAAGACTCGGACTGAGGCGGGACTGAACCAGAGAAGAGGTCCCGGACAAAAAGTCAACTGTTGTTGACTTTTTGCTCTGGGGCGCCTGGAACCATTCCGGGCGCTCGGAGCAGTTTGGGGCACCCGGAATGCTTCCGAGCGCCCAAACCTGACTTTTGACCAGGATCGAGATTTGACTCGATCTGATCGTTGGGGGATAAGGTGTATCCCCCCCAGGGCGCCCGGAACCCTTCGGGGCGCCCCGACCAAGACTATAAATATAGCCTTGGTCCAGAAGCTTTTCAATGAACTCATTACTTGTAATTCCAACACTTATGCACTTCTAGTTGTAGTTGAGCTTCTGTTTTTTGTGCTTCAGCGCTGTAAGAGGCTTCTCCGCCTGAAGGAGTTTTAGTGCTTAATCTTCCTTGGATTAACAACCACGTTGGTTGTAACTAAGTAAATATCTTGTGCCTCGTCTTTTAATGTTTTATTTATTTGCTCTGTTTATTATGCAAGTGTTAGCTTAAAGAGTTCGAGAAGGGTTGTCTTTCTTTTTATTCTTGCAGGCTATCCAACCCCCGTTAAGCCGGCTGCAACGGTCCTACAAGTGGTATCAGAGCCGAGTACGCCTCAGAAGGACTAACCGCCGTCTGAAGCAACAAAACGATGGTCGGAGCTAGTGACTACCCACCAGCATTCGACAGGGAGTTCTCCCAAATGGAGGTATATCTAAATTCTGATTCTGGCATTTTTTTCAATAATGAAACTTGGTTATGAAGAACCAAAGAACACAAATGGAGAAGAACTCAATATACGCCTCTGGAACAAAAAGCAACGTGACGAGTCAATGGCAAACGGTCGGGCAGAATTTCACATTCTAACCGTAATACCAAATGAAGATCTCAATAGAGTTGGCGAATATAAAAGCGCAAAAGAACTTTGGGAAAAGTTCTTAAAACTCTACGAAGAACAAGTTAAAGTTGAATCCAACACCAATTCATCGCCAGAAGACTCCGAGAATGAAGAAACTGGCCAAACAGCCGAAGTCCATCATAGATGAACATTGATGAAGGGGGAGAGTCTTCCGAAGCAAGTGATTCAACAGGGGGAGAACCAACGACCGACGAGGTAAGGTATGACCTCTACCCTCTGAACAACTAGTTAATTCAATAGAAAAGTTGCCTGAAGATTTTTGCGATTTAAAAATTGAATTATCGAAAGAGTGTTTCGATTTACCAATCATTTTGAAAGAATTTTGCAAATTACAAAATATTTTGACAAAAGAACTTTGCAAGTTAGAAATTTTGCCAAAAGACTTTTGTGAATTACAAAACGTTTTTTCGAAAGAATTATGCAAATTAGAAATATTGTCGAAAACTTTCTTCGAATATTTTTTCGAATTACAAATTACTTTCTCGAAAGATTTTTGTAAATTACAAAATATTTTGTCGAACGAATTTTGTGAATTAGAAATATTGTAGAAAAACTTTATCAAGTTAGAACTCTTCTTATCAAAATATTTTTGTGAAATTCAAAATATAATAAAAAGTATTAAGTTAAAAGAAATAGCTTGTCAATTAAAGAATTTTGACAAACTAATAATCGAAATTAACATGATACAATTTTTTGCATTGGTTACTTTAAATCAGAAAAAGTGTGATTTAAGAAGTTATGATAAATTAAAATGAAAATTTAAAACTTTTTGATAAAAGTATTAGAATAAAATAAATAAATAAATAAATAAATAAATGCAAAGAAATTTTTTTAAATGTTATCAATTTTCTTAAATTTTCTTGCATAAAATTTTTGGCTTAAGAAAGTTCTTAATTTTGATGACAAAAACTTAGAAATTTTCCAAAAAGTTATTTTTAACTTAGAAATTTTCCTTTACTTAGAAATGTTTTCCAGAAAATTATTGAAATAGATTTCCACAGTTTTTTATAAGTGTCAACCCTTAGATTTTTCTTGCAACCCCAATTTTTTATGTGATCAAAGGGGGAGAAGAAAAAGTATAAGTCTAGGGGGAGGTAAAAATTGAAAATTGAAAAAATTGGAATTTTTGAAATTTAATTTTTTTTTTCTATCTTGTTGCACGTTATTGCAATATAAATTGTTTAATTTTCATGTCTATTTTGACCTTAGCTTAACTTGGGTTGATCACATCAAAAAGGGGGAGATTGTTGGAACCCCAAGGTTGTTTTGGTGTGATCAACAAGTTAAGTTAGGTCCTGTGGTGTTTTAACCTTGTGTCTAAGTATGTAGGAGCTTAGGAGTACAGGTACTCGAGCGGAAGACGCAGCTAGCGAGAAGGATGGCACGCGGTGCGTCCGAGGGACGAGACGCTGTGGAAGAGTACACCGGCGGACGAGAAGGAAACGTGCGGTGGTTCCGAGGGACGAGAAGCCGGAGCGGAAGATTGCTCGGGGAGCAAGAGACGCAGCTAGCGAGAAGGTCGGCACGGGGTGCGACTGAGGGAAGAAAACTGCGGATGAGTACACTGGTGGACGAGAAGGAAGCACGCGACAATTCCGAGGGACAAGAAACCGGAGCGGAAGGCTGCTCGAGAAGACCGGAAGTTGGGTTCGGGTGAGCCATATTCCGGATGACAGAGATCACCCATGCGAGCTGATCCGGAGCAGAAGACCCGGACCGAGGCGGGACTGAACCAGAGAAGAGGTCCCGGACAAAAAGTCAACTACTGTTGACTTTTTGCTCCGGTGCGCCCGGGCCCGACTTTTGACCAGGATCGAGATTTGACTCAATCTGATCATTGGGGGATAAAGTTTATCCCCCCAAGGCGCCCCGACCAAGGCTATAAATATAGCCTTGGTCCAGAAGCTTTTCAACGAACTCATTACTTGTAATTCTAACGCTTGTGCACTTCTAGTTGTAGTTGAGCTTCTGTTTTCTATGCTTTAATGTTGTAAGAGGCTTCTCCGGCTGAAGGAGTTTTAGTGCTTAATCTTCCTTGGATTAACAACCACATCGGTTGTAACCAAGTAAATATCTTATGCCTCGTCTTTTAATGTTTTATTTATTTGCTCTGTTTATTATGCAAGTGTTAGCTTAAAGAGTTCGAGAATGGTTGTCTTTCTTTTTATTCTTGCAGGCTATCCAACCCCCTCTAAGCCGGCCGCATCGGTCCTACACTATGTATTTGATCATTGTGTCTAAGTGTCTAGGAGCTTAGGGACACAAGAAGTCGAGCGGGAGACGTAGCTAGCGAGAAAGATGGCACGGGAAGGGAGTCGATGGACTCGGTGCATCAGAAAGACAAGGTGTTGCGGAAGAGTACACCGATGGACGAGAAGGACGCGCACGGCAATCTGAGGGACGAGAAGTCGAGGAGGCAGATTGCTCGAGGAGAAGGTTGGAGTTGGGTTCAGGTGAGCTCAACTCTGGTTAGCCACAGTATTGCCCACACGAAGAGATCAATTAAGGAGCTGATCAACCTTATGGAAGGCACCTTCTATGGCTTGGAAGACGCCTTCGATGAATAGTGCGAAGACGCCTTCCAGTGTTGTTAACGAAGATAAAGTTTTATCTCTGCACAGATAAAACTTGTCACGTTGGAGGCATCTTCTAGCCTATTGAAGGCACCGTCCAGCTTTAGATAGAATTTTTCAGGAGTTATAAAAAGATCCCTGGAGGTAGAAAATAGAACATAACTTGAACTACAACTCTGTACTCTTTCCTAGTCTATTTCTTGAGTTATCAACATCTGTAAGAGACTTCTCCACCTGCAATGAAGGAGATCTTTTGGTGCCTTTCACTACCTTAGATTAGCTGTAACGACCACCCTTCTTACTACTACTACTACTCTCTAAGAGTGACCGTTACTTATCTACTAACTCTACTTAACCGGTTTATTAAAATCTCTAGGAAAACCCTACCAAAAAATTTCGACAAAGTCTCCCCTGTACCGGTGACCATTTCCATAATACAAGCATAATATACTCAGCCACAAGCGGCTGGAAATTTATTTCAATCAACCATGCAGTTTAATAAGAAATGAAAACTAACCACAACCACGCAGTTTAATAATTCAAATCATGCAGATAATGAAAAACCGAAAACATAACTTCTTACTACATCCTTTCCTTATCAAGTTAATAAGAAATCAAACTAATCACATTCTTAAACTAAATGAATTCCTTAGCTAAGTCCCAAGGACCTCCATAGTCCACACATCACACACTCCTCTTGCATCTCCTTGTCGCCTTCCTTCACTGTATCTTTTCTTTCCCTTTATCTGCAGTAGGAGGAAATGCAGTCTATAAGCATAAAGCTTAGTGAGCGCTATCTACTCACAAAAACTCGATATGCATGTATATGAATAAAAACATGCTAAAACTGAATGCTAACATATAAAATTACTCATGCTCATATATAGCACAGGAATCATGCTAATTGAAATACTAAATATGTATAGCTAATCATGCTCATAAGAATAAAACTATAACAGCATGCTGAAAGCAAATAAAACTAAACATGCTGAATAATCTAATAGCAAGAAACAAATAAAACTACTACTGAATGCTTCAAACAACAAGAAACTAAACTTTCTAATTCTAAACATATTTGAAGCTTGTTTTATTTGTTTCAAAACTTATACTTTAATACTTCAAAATAATAATAAACTTCTTTTGGGCCCTGCATTGTACCAATTTGCGTGCATCCTTAATAAGAGTCGAGGTAGCTAATCTCGAAACTACTAAGGTTCTTCTAGGCGATCTTGTGCCTAGGGGCGTTCTAGGAGCCCACCCAATGGACCTTGTGTCCTGGACCTCGTGTCTAGTACATGCCATTAAAAGTAAAATACTTTCTTTTTAACTATAACTTCTTTATACTTGCCCTTACTTGGCATTTAAGCAAACACCTTATGTGCGCTTTTGATATTCAATCTTCTGGAATTGAAATCAAATATAGACCTTAGTCTTTCTTGCTTATAGTTCTTAAAGACAAAAACTCATGCTTATGTAATAGCAAAGAAACTAATAATTGCATGCTCAAGATATTCTAATAGCAAAAGAGACTAGAAAGTATCACCGTGCACATCTAATGGCAAAGGGAACTGATCATGCTTAATTATTAGCAATTGGAAAATTTCTCATGCTTTACTAACAGCAAACGAAAACTAAACAGCAAGGAAATAATCTAAACAGCATAGGAAAAACCTAAAATTGAGGTTCATGGCAGCATAACAAGGAAATCTAAATCAGGAAATCTAAATCTGAAATGCTAACTATAAGGGTTGTTCAAACTTAAATCTAACAGCAATAAAGAAAACTAACTACATGCTCAAAATTTAATCAAACTATCTTATGTTCATTGCTTATTAAAATAGCAAATGAAACTAAAGATAAATCTACTCAATCAAAACCTGTTCAAAAACCAACAGCAGTAACGTTAGCAAGGAAGAAGGAAATCCACTTGAAACTATTCTTAGGCCTGATCAATTGTATAACAACAGTAACCCTCAAAAATGGCACACAAGCTCAAAATCCAGCCACCTCATGCTCACTGTTAGCAACAACCCGAACTGAAACCAAGCATTGACAATGAACCAAACTACATGCTAAAAAAAAATTATCTAATCCATTCTATGTTCATTGCTTAGCACAAAATCCGAACCTGCAGGGCACTGTATAAACCGAGCATGCCAAACAAGGTGACAAACAGGAATTTTAGTCAAGAAAACTGAATTACTACTTTCTTCCCTTGTTATTCATGGTAGCTAATTCAAAACACAGAATCCTTGCTCTGTTTGAAACTAAAGAGATCTAAACCACATACTTAACCCATTCTATATTTTTCCTTCCCTTCTTTGAAGTACACGGCAGTAAGTAAAATCCCAAAACGTGCTTCACAGTAAAACTCGAACAAACAAGGAAACACCAAACGAATCGGAACTACTCCTACTGCAGGTGAGAAGCAACTCACTTTTGCTCTTTAACTTACAACCGAAGAAATCGCTTCAAAGATTCGGAGAGACTTCAAATCCCGCGGCTCCTTTTTGTTTCCGAGCTCCCCGGGTCGAGGTGGTCACATATGGGTGAAGATCGGCCAGAAAGAGCCTTCGCCGGCCGTCGAAGGGTGAAAACCCTAGCTCCTTCGTGTTTCCGCCCGAGAGAAGAACGGCGTCGCCGCGTGAGAAGAGAAGGAGATTTTTGAGAGAAGTTTTTGATTTTCCGAAAAGAAACCTAAATTCCTTTTCTTATACTAGGGTTTAAACCTAACTATACCTTAAATATAATCCGTTCTTTCCTTAATTAACAAAAACTCGCCGGCACAGCTGGTCAATCGGCTTTTAAGCGAAGCAAGGGGTCTCGGCTTCAATCCCTCAGCCCGCGCACTTTTTCCCAATTTATTCCCTAATCATTAACTATGCTATAAATTTAATTCTCACCATATAAGGTTAACAAAACCGCGTAGCTTAGCTGGTTGGGCCGGTTTTGCTTAGGTCCGAGGAGCTGGGTTCGAAGCCTAGCTTCTACAATTTTTTTTTTTTTTTAACTTTCTCCTCTCGGTAAAAATACTAAACGGACTCCAAAAATTACATAAAAATACTCTAAAAATTTCTAAAAATCTCTAGAATATTTTAAAAGCATTTCCAAATATTTTTATGGATATTTGGAACTCCAAATAGAAAAAATTGGGTCGTTACATTAGCAATCATCTATGTTATAACTAAGTTAATTTTTGGCATTCTCACGTCTTTCTTTTAAATTATTTAGTTCAGTTTTATTATTGTTATTGTAATTATGCTACTAATCAAGTTCAAAGTACGAGAAGGGGTCAATTTTATTTTTATAGATAATTCACCCCTCTTGCCGGCCTCGCTGCTCCAATAAGTGGTATCAGAGCTAGAACGCAACAGAAGGACTAACTGCTGACTAAACATCGAGGCAATAGCCGGACCGAAAATTTATCTGCCGAAGTTCGAGGGGTATTTTACGACATGGAAAAAATGCATGGAGACATTTTACAAAACAGACTTTGAATTACTCTTAATTATTAAATTTGATTTTGAGCCCCCAAAGACCAACAAAGAGTTGAAAAAGCAGAGTACCAGTGGCCCAAAAAGTATCAAGCTGACTTCGTAGCAAATGGATGAGCCGAGTTCCACCTACTAAGCGTACTTGCACCCCAGGAAGTCAATTGGATCGGAGATTACAAATCAGCAAACGAACATTGGGAAAAGTTCTTGGAGTTACACGAATGAACGTCAAAAGCAAAGCTCGCATGACGAGACATGCTCCAGAATCAACTAACGAACCTTCAAATAGAAGAAGGCGAAATAGTCACACATGTGCACTCAAGGATCAAAGAACTCAATCACCGGACTCATGAATCTCGGAGAGCTTCTTTGAAACCTAGATGAGTTTTTCTCTAAAAACACCGTAAGAATTATTTCATACTTTTTTTTTCTTATTGCAACCGCCTACGTTGTCCTCCCCAACTTCATGGCCCGCCTCAAGACATGCGACATTCATCGCCCCACCTCGACTGTGGCGGCGTCCTCTTGAAGTACATAAATTGCACCCTCGTCGAGATTTAGTAATTTATTGTTTAAAAAATAAATTTTAATTGATTAGACAGCGAAAACTAGGATAAATTTGTTCTAATTAATAGTGTAGTTATCCCGGGGCTATGGTACCGTGGTAGAATATTTAGGTTGTCATCCAGATACTCATAGTTCGATCTCTAGTTATGATATATTTATAAAAAAAAATTTCTCCAAATGTGATCGTGGTCAGTGGAAACTTCTTAATTAATAGTGTAGTTTGATGATTGAATATGAGCACGAAGACACGTGCGTCGGTGCTTAACTATTCTACGAGTCCCGTCAGCACCAACACTTTCGCATCCACTAGCTCCCCTGGTATCGGGCCATCAGACTCCTGCAGTTCATGCCTTCTTCACCAGCAGCATCACTACTGGCCTAGCGGCAGCAGAATCCCCTACTTTGCCGACGAAGAAAATAGAGGAGTACTAACAGCCCCAGTCCTAACATTTAGGAGGCGCGGGGTAAACCCATAAAATTAAGCCTCCAAATTTTTTTAATAAAGTAAAAATCATTTACAATGACGTCTTCTAACATTTCTAGATGCAAAATCATCTATAATATTATTAATTTTAAGATTTTCTAAAATTTCTTTTTTAATAGATAAAATTGCTAATCCATTCAATGTCTCTTGCGACATCGTTGATCTCATGTATATTTTCAACAATTTTAATATTGAGAAACTTCTTTTAGTCGATCCTATGGTAACAGGCATAGTCAACAATATTCTATAAGCAATTACAACATTTGAATAACAGTCTATATTTTTTACAAAATTAAGAATATCAACTGCCGACATTATCTCATTTGGGAAAGTCAATTGTAATATTTTTAATTCTGTAAATAAATCATCTAACTTAACATCTAATGAATTGTCATACGTAAAAGTAGATGTCAGATTAATACAACATTTTCTCAACTCATCATTATCCAATGATTTTAATGTTTTCAAATCAAACAAAAACCAAATATATTTTCAAATGTTTTCATTTTATCAAATCTACATTTCAAAGAAGAAATTGACAGGTCTATAACAATCACAAAATAATCAATTCTAAAAAATTCTTCAGGTGATAGTGAAATTTCATCATTTTTTTTCTCATGAAATTATTTTTTTTCTCAAAATATGACATTTCATTGAAAAGTTGGCTCTATATTCATATCAGATGCAAGACTTTTAGTAATATACAAACTTGTTGCAAAACCATCGTTCCTATACTTTTCAAAATATGATATTACATCATCGAATTGTTTCATAACAGAATCAATATAATGCACATAAATTTTGATTGTAACTTCTTATTTATTATATTTATAGCAAATAAAATATCATAAAAAATAACTATATCAAGTAAAAATTCTGAATTTTCAATTGAGTTAACTATACTTTCAGCTTCACTTTTAGACTTTGCATCATCACAAATGTTATATAACTCTAATAAAGCACTTCACACTTCACAAGCCTGAAATCTAATAGCTTGAACACTTTTAATACGACTTTCCCAACGTGTGTTTGAAAAAGATTTAACAGTTAATCCTTTTACATTATCAAGTAAACATTTCCATCTCTTAGGAGAACTTGAAAATAATGTATATAAGCGTTGCACTACTCTAAAAAAAGAAACGGTTTTAACACAAGAATGTGCCATATCACTTCACGAGCCTGACATGTATAACGTTCTTGGATTTATTTCAAACAATCTCTTTTGAACTCCTTGATGTTTTTCTTTCATATTAGAATCATTATCGTAATCTTAACCTCTAATATTTTTAATATTAAGATCAAGTGATTTTAATATATTTTTTAATTCATTAAAAAGTCTAAAATCATATGTATCATTAACTTTTAGAAACTCTAAAACATACTCTTCTATTTTTACATTGCTAGATGACATATTAACACATCATACTATGAAAGTCATTTGTTCTTTGATGACTTATATCTATAGTGCAATCAAGAATTACTGAAAAATATTTTACCTCATTAATTTTCTTAATGATAATACTTCTAACATAAAAGAGAAATCAACTCATTCTGAATTTTATGACCATGATAATGATGATGAATTTCATGATTTTAAATGTGTCTAATATGATCTTGTATCACAACATCAAATTCAACAATCATTTCAATCAACCCTAAAAATTTTTTATTACTTTTTTGATATAGTTTCTCATTAGATTTCTGAAAAGTCAAACAACATTTAGAAAGACATTTTACAATTACTAATATTGTTGTAAGAACTTGTCTCCAATGCTTTCTTTTTTTAAATTTCTCATTATAGATCTTTATCAATTACTTCATTTTTATTTAATCTTATTTTTAATTCCTTTGAAGAATTCACATTAATTATATGTCAATAGAATTTTTATGCTCTTTAAGTCATATATATATATATATATATATATACCAAAACTTTGGGCCTGGGCGATTACCGCTCCACCTCTAGGTCGATTGGGCCTGAGTAGCTCCGGTCCTTCTACATGGGAGGCTCGTGGCGGAAAAAAAAATGTCCAAAATAAATTTGGGCCCTAATTACTCAAGGTCCCAATTACATGCTTAAAAAAATAAAAATAAAAGATAATATCAAAAAAAATTCTAAAATATGAATCTGGACCCAACTATTCAAGATCTCAATTACATGCTTATAATATATAATACTAAAAAAAAAAAATTTAGGCCCTCTCAAATTATGGGCCCAGGGCCATCGCCCAGTGCCACCCTCCTCCAGGGCCGGCCCTGGGCCTGAGTACTAGGAGGGGGTGGCAGCAGGTGGAGATGGCGCAGTGGATCCGGCTGCATGCGGAAGCAGAGCTCGGCCGGGCGTGCGGCGCCAGGGACCGCACCGCCAATCACGCCAACGCGGCCATGATTCAAGTAACGTACTGGGCGTCCAAGCAGCAGTACTTCATGGCGGTGGCGCCGGCAGTGACCGAAGTCGAAGAGGAGAACAAGTTCGTAATTAAGCTTTTAATTATACGATAAGAGTAATTGGTTAGTGACTACTTATTTGATGCGTGTAAATATATATATATTATATGACACCTCTGTGCATTCTCGTTTGGTTCTTACATTTTTTATGTTTTTTACTTTTTCAAATTTTCTTTTGCCAAAATAAATAAATAAATATACAAGAAATGAAGAAAAAATCCTGATTAAGTAATTGATATCACCGTATAGTATACTGAATTATTAGACCAGTATTTTATTGAATTATTTATCAAAATAATTATAGAATTATTATACCAGTATTTTATTGATTCACTTAATCGTGTAATAATTGAAGACTTGAATTTTTAAAATAAAAAAATGGTAAACTTGAAAATGAAATGAAAATTTCCTTCTCTTTTTAATGGAAACTTGTCACCAACTAATTATTAAACTAATTTCAAATCATTAATCTAATTATTTCTTGTTCTCTTTCAACTTTTGCTTTTGTATCGTGCAATAAAACAGGTTGTTATATAATATTTTTTATTCGAACAAGTTATTACACAAATAATTTATACAAACAAATACTATATTTCCCTTTAGATTTGTTAAAGATCAACGAGCCAATTATGAGTGACAAAGGTCAACCAACAGTTGACTTTGACTGAGCCCCCGGTTGACTTTTTTAGGCTATAGGATGCATCCCAACGGGTTTGCTGCCTCCCCATCTCCTATCTCCATGAAAGGCTTAGAGCTGAGCTTGAGCTTAGGCAAGGGGCCGTCGGGGCCCTCCGTTGAGTTTGGTTCTTCCACGGAAGAAGAGGAGGATGAAATAGCGGAGATGGAGGAGCGGAGTTCCTCCGGCGATCCGCCGCGGTTTCGTTTCCCAGCCAATTCAAGTCCATACAGCTCCGATTTTGATTTCAATATTCTCGGTATCAAAAGGTCGTTCTAAAACTGTTTGAGGTCGTAAATTTCGCAGACATCGGGATTTCCCTGCGGAGAGTTTTAGACATGAACCAGGTTCCTGCGGCGGACAGAACAGAGAAGGAGAAGTCGCCGGAGAAGAAGACGAAGAAGCTACGCCTCAGCGCGCAGCAGTCGGCGCAACTTGAACAAAGCTTCAATCTCCACAACACTCTCGGTTCGGTGAGGATGAACATAATCCAGCATCAAAATCACGAACAGAGCATCAAAATTCAATCTTTGCTGTGATCTGTTTCAGGAGGAGAGGGCGGCTCTGGCGAAGCAACTCAACCTTCGTCCTCGACAGGTGGAAGTCTGGTTCCAGAACAGAAGAGCCAGGTGATGCAAAAAAAAAAAAAAAAATGCTAATTGTCATCGGTTATTAAAGCTCGAAGAACAAGCAGGAGATTAAAGAATTTGATCGGTTGATTAATTAATGAATAGGACGAAGCTTAAGCATGCGCAAATGGAGTGCAAGTACATGAAGCGGTGCTGCGAGGCGCTTCGTGCAGAGAACCGCCGGCTCATCGTGGAGATCGCCGAGATCCGCGCTGGGAAACTCTCTCCTCGGTCTTTTCCCTTGGACACTCCCGTTTGCATCTCCTGTGATCGTGGAGCCGTTGCCGGCGGTGATGCTACTTCCGTCGCTCGCTGGTGCATAAGTAGGAGCACCGGCGACGGCCGCCGCCGCTGATCTATAAAGTTTATTGGCTATCGTCTTCGTTGTTGTTGGTTTGCCATTACAAATACCACAGAGGGCTTTCATGTAAATATAATTTGAGTTTTTTTTTTTTTTTGGCATATTTTATGTTTTTTTAAAGTATATATATATTTTAATAAAAGATAACGAAAAGATAGTTAAAAAAAAAATGATGGTAAAGTGGAAAAAAATCCCCAATCTTATTCTTAATTTTGCATGCAGCCTCTCTATCTAAAAAACTTTGTTTCCACTCCCTACATGCAAAGTTTTCTTTGCTTCAACTCCCCTCATGTAAATATCATAACCTAATTGCCCTCAGATTTTTTAGGTATAAAAAGTCCAAGAATGAGTATAATTTCTCCTAAATTCAGTATCATTTAAACAAAATTTAGGGGGTGTTTGGTTTAGGGTAATAGGAGTGGGGAATGGGAATGTGAATCATTGATTCCCATTGTTAATGTTTGGATTATAGGAATATGAATACAAATAAGGGAATGAATCCTTGAAAGTGGGTAATAACTCATTCTCATGTACCTCCCCTTCAATGAGCCATTACCCTATTTTCATCAATCAAAATATTCCATTATTCCAAAAATACCCTTGACTTAAAACTAAAATTTTCTCCATTAATATCAAATATCAAAATATATTTATTTATTTTTTCTTTCATATCACTTATCTCTCCTTATTCTCTCTCATTATATTTTCTCTTTCATCATATTTTCTCTCTCATCGTTTTATCACACACTTTCTCTCTCCTTAATCTCTCCTATCACTCTCTCTTTCTTCTTTTTTTCTCATTACATTTTCTCTCTCATCATATTTTTTCTCTCCTCAATCTCTTCCATCGCATTTTTTTCCTTCTTTTTTTCCTCATCACACTTTCTCTCTCATCACACTTTCTCTCTCTCCAATATCTCCCATCACACTTTTTTTTTCTCATCACACTTTCTCTCTCATCATACTTTCTCTCTCCTCAATCTCTCTTATCACACTTCCTCCTTTTTTCTTCAACACACTTTCTCTCTCATCATACTTTCTCTCTCCTCAATCTCTCTTATCACACTTACTCCTTTTTTCCTCAACACACTTTCTCTCTCATCATACTTTCTCTCTCCTCAATCTCTCCTTTCATATTCACTGTTCTCTTTTTCTCTCACCATACTTCCTCTCTCCTCAATCTCTCTCATGACACTCTCTCTCCTCATTTTTTCTCACTATATTTTCTCTCTCTTCATCCTCTCCTATCATACTTTCTCTCACATCATATTTTTTCTCATCATGCTCTCTCCAATCACACACTCTTTTTTTATTTTCTCTCTCTTCATTCTTTCTTATCACACTTTTTCTCTCATAATACTTTCTCTCTCATCATTCTCTTTCATCATATTTTTCTCTCACATTCATCTTTCTCTCACATCTAATTTTTTCTCTTATTTTCCTTTAAGGGTAAAAAATGAAATTTTGATTTATTCCGATAGAAGATATACAACTAACCAAACATTACTTTTAAAAGTGATATCCATGTTCATACTCATTCCCATTCCACAATACAATGATTTCCATTCCGATTCCTATTCCTAGGAAATAACCAAACGCCCCCTTAGTATATTTTCATCCAATTGAGTATCATTTAAAGAAAATCGTGTATATTTTCTATCAAAATTAACTCTCATATTTTTTTTAGGTACAAATAGTCTAAAAACGAGTATAATTCCTATTAAATGCAGCACTTTAAACTAGAATCGAGTATATTTTCTATTAAATTGAGCACAACTTTTTTCTTAATATAATTCCTCCTAAATTCAGTACTATTTATCATTTAAAGAAAATCTAGTATATTTTTCATCCAATTGAGTACCATTTAAAGAAAATCTAATATATTTTCCATCCAATTAAGATGAAAAAAGAATCGTACTCAATTTAAAAAATATACTAGATTCTAAATTTAATGTACTGAATTTAAGATGAATTATACTGATTTTTAAACTTTTTATACCTAAAAATATCATGGATAATTAGGTAAATATGTTTGACTAGGGAGTGAAAACAAAGAATTTGAAAAGTAGGGACTGCATGCAAAGTTATATTTACCAATGAGGACTCCATGCAAATTTCCCCTTAAAATGGATGTGTTTAATTATGCAAAACAATAAAAACTTCTATAATCAATATAACGAACCCTTCAAACCTTTTCTGTTAGTATATCTACAACTCATCTAGAGTGATAACTATTGTTAGTTTGGGCCAATCAAATTCTATTTTGAATATAATAAAATTGACATTTATCTTATTTTTTACACTCGTTTAGAAAAAATATATTTTGAATTATTATTCTTATTTTCAGAAATATGATTATTCGCTTTAGAATGCAATAATCGAATTCAATATATTTAATTTAGTGATTAATTAATTCTTAGATGATCCATAATTTCAAATTAAAATATAACTTGCACCATGTAGTGTTGGATCTTATTTTGTCACCATTAATATCTCCGAAACCTCAGCTACAATGTATTTATAGAATTTTTTTCTTCAAATAAAAATCATAATCAAAAGATGTTAAGTTTCTAAACTGACCGTCATATGGGCTTTCCAATTTATTACGATGGTCAATAAAAAATTTTCATGAGATTTAATCGATCATTTTAAAAGCTAATCAATGAAACCAATTAAAATTATATTTTTTATCGGGAAAAAAATTCATAGTTATAAACAAGTTATAATCAGAGCTGATTTTTCTCCATAGACGTGAGGGTAATTACATTTTCCTACCATTGCTATAATATTACAATTATTTTGTCACCGCTAATGCGTGGGACCGGCCGAATTCAAATTTGAAATTTCAAATATCAATGATATGAGCCGTTATTTCGGGAGCTCAACAACATACCCATCTGGACACCATCGACGTAATTAGTTACCAATGTGGGTCTCTTTGGTGTCCCACTCTTGCGTACGACTCGCCAAACGCACCCACTTGCGTCTGTGTACTTCTCTCTCGGATATCTACTCTTCGGATGCCCTCCGGTAACAGTTTGAATTGGTAAGTTAAAGTTTGATAGTCATCCATAATCGGACGGTATTCGTGATTTGATCAATTGAAGATTACAATTTTTTCGATATTGGCACTGGGAAAGGATCCTTCCCCTTCCCGCTCCTTCACGATAAGAACGCAAGCCGAACTCGAAACGCTCCACTCTTCCCTTTCCGCCTCGAACTCCCTTTCTTCGCCGCCGTCTCCGGTTCTCAATCGACCCCTCGCCGGCGTTCAACATGGATATCGATTCCTTACCGATGAGGAAGCATCACGCCAAGATCTACCAGGAATGGTTCTCCCTCGCGGATTCAGGTTCACCTCCGTTTGCGGATACTTTTTTTTTCCCCTTTACACCTCGCTCTATCCACGAATCATTTTGAGATTTCAATCATGTTTTTGAAAGACGGGGATGGACGCATCACGGGAAATGACGCCATCGCCTTCTTCGCCATGTCCAATTTGTCTCGCGCCGATCTTAAGCAGGTAGATCGGATTCAGTTGGCCGCTGCTGATGTTTTTTTAGTGGTTATTATATTTTTTTCTGATCATATTTATTGCAGTTACCGAATCTGTTAATAGTACTTTCAGGCTTCTGTTGCATATTATGTTTTCGAAGAATATTCCACTAAATTGAACTTAGGGAAAAAGTTGCCAACTGCTATGTTTAAATCCATAATGACATTTACTAACTTGAATTCGAGGAAAAATTGCTACCTGCTGTATCTGAATCTATAATGGCATTCTTCCTATATTGATCATTTGGATTTGATTATGGAGTTGAAGTCACGTGTTGTTTTTCTCTTGTTGAGATTTCTTCGATTTAGTTTATTATCTTCCCCTTTCTTGTTGACTATTGGTGAATCTATGTCTTGCATTTTTTTTCTCTGTCTAAAGAGATCTAAGTTGCTAAGTGAGTCTCTCTATTCGGCTTGGTATGAAGGTATGGGCCATTGCAGACTCTAAACGGCGTGGTTATCTGGGCTTCAAAGAGTTTGTTTCAGCAATGCAGGTCTTCTTTCTTCGTTAATCAGTTATATTTTTTCCGATCTAGCAGGGGTGTGACTTCTTTCATTAAGCTATGTCTGATCTTTTGATTTGAACAGCTTGTGGCGTTAGCACAAGCAGGCAGTGAGATTAACCAAAATACACTTTCTAATGCGGGTAATCTGTCAATCTAACGTCTGAAATCACAAATAGCAAACTTTCAATGCTTCTCAATCACACACCACTTTCTTTCTATCACCACTCTTGCAGATTTGGACAAATTGAATCCTCCACTTATGGAAGGCCTAGAAAATTTACTTTGTGTAAGTACCCTCAATTTTCATATTATTTTAAAACTTGAAATTGTTCAGATATAAACTTTTTTCTGTCAAGTTTAACTTTCTGGCATTTTTTTTTTCTCAGAGAAATAAGGCTTCATCAGTGAAAAATGAACCTGAACCTGAGCCATCGGGTAAGGAACTTATTGTGTATGCTGTGCTGGAATTTCTAGCACCAACACAATGTAACATTGTTGGTCTCTTCTGTAGTGAATATTCAGACACAAAAACCAACATTACAGTGGTTCGGCTCTAAATCAGCAAAAACGGTATTCTATCTCCTCATACATGTAGCTTTTGTATGCGCCTCATTTTGCTTGAGCACAATATTTTTCAATTGTTGTTTTCATGCGAATAGTAAATACTTTAATTGCATATAGCATTGGTATATCATATTTCAAATGGCTATTTCTCGACATCTATTGAATTATAAAGTCTATTTATTTCCCCCTTTTTATTCAGGTTTATTCTTCTTTGTCTTTCTCTGGACGGATGATGCTTGGATTTTTTTTCTTATTTTTCGAAGTTAACTTTTAATTCCCATAACATATGTGACAAACAAGTGTAAGAGTTCTTCAAGAGATTAATCATGAAAAACACTTATGAAATAGAACCCAAATGATTGATAATACCTATGAGACCATAACAACTTTATTATTTAATTTTATTTTTCAATTGTTTGTCTAAAAATATTTTCAAGCCTTTCTTTTAAACTAAATTCTAGCATGCATTTGTAGGACCTTCATTATTTCATACCACTTCAGTCTGTCTACTTGGTTCCCTTTCAATATCTTATAACATTTATAGCAAATAAGCTTTGGCATAAGATTTGCCTACCTACCCCTTGGCTACACTAAGCATTGTTTAGATTTGGATCTGTGAACATGCAGAGGTTGGTGTAATTTCATTGGTTTCATATATGATTAATTCAAAATTTGCTTGATTGGTTGAGTTTTCTGTGTTTCATTTCCTTCTGTCTAAGTTCATCAATTTTGTATTATTTGTTTGGCAATTTTCTAATAAGAATGAATCTTTATATACGTAAATAGTTTCCTTTTTTAAATTAAGCAATTTTTTTTTTTGATTTAATTTCCCATGTTACTACAAATTATTTTCTTTCTGTTAACTATTCTAAAAGTATATATTTCCCTTTGAATCAGTTACCATTGAGCTCAGTTACTTCCATTGTTGATGGATTGAAGAGGCTATACCTCGAAAAGCTGAAACCTCTTGAAGTTACCTATCGTTTCAATGATTTTGCCTGCCCTTTGTTGGTATGTTTGCGCTCTACTCTATCATTCTCCAGTTTTTACTTGTTCTTATCAGGCCTTCATTAATACTGTGAAATAATAAATGTATTAACGTGTCAGCCTTTTCTTTATGTATTCCACTTAATTCTGATTCCAAATACACACTGTCTGTCTTGCAGACAAACAGTGATTTTGATGCTAAGCCCATGATCATGCTCCTGGGCCAATATTCCACTGGAAAAACAACATTCATTAAACATTTACTGAAGTCAAGTTATCCAGGTCCTTATATGTCACTATGGCTGATGTTTTCTTTATTTGTCAGATTTTTCAAACTAAGCAAAACTTCCATTATATTTTTGGCTCTTTTTCTTTCAGGTGCTCATATCGGTCCAGAACCAACCACTGACCGTTTTGTTGTGATAATGGTATGCAATATCTTTCCTTTTACTACTGATGATCTTGGATTCTTTTCTTTTCTTTTCTTTATTTCAAGCAAACTAGCTATGTGGGAGGTTAATCTTTTTCTTCACGAGAGGCCTTTGTATAAGTAAAATCCTTGTTGTGTCTCTTTTTCGCTTCAAAATGTGCAAACCATTAGATGGCCTAACATAGAAATGGGTATGTTATTTTAGTTGATAATGTGTCAAATACTTTTATTTATTTTCTCTAGTCTTTTAGTCTCCATGGTTCATTCCATCTCCAAAGGGAATGCTATAGTTGATCCAATCAGAGGCATTGGCACAATCGTTCAAGTACAAATTTATTGTGTATCCTAGCGATAAGGATGGTTAATACTTACTTTTTTTACATTCTTTAAGAGTAGAGGATCTGCTTCCTTGACTTATTTTCTTTTACTAAATATGAGATTGGCTTATTTTCTTTTTTCTTTATTTTGAGCAAACTAGCTATGCAGAGGGTTGATATTTTTCTTAACTAGATGAAGAATTTTGGAGCTTCAAGACGTGGAAACATTGTTTTCACATTAAGCATTGTTTTGAAGCTTCACTAGAAGATAATTTCCTTTTTCGTTGGCCGTGTCTCTCTCCACTCTTGTCATCATCATCGAGCATTGTTTCTTTCTGCTAGTTCGCCACATTCGATGTCGGAGCTTACTCATTTTCTGCTCCTCTTCATTATGTACCGTGTAGTTATTTAAGTACTTTTGGTTTTTCAGTCCGGACCCGATGAAAGGACTGTTCCTGGGAATACTATTGCTGTACAAGCGGATATGCCTTTCAATGGTCTTACAACGTTTGGATCTGCATTTTTATCAAAGTTTGAGTGCTCACAAATGCCAAATTCGGTATATTCTCATTTTTTTTAATGTTTGTAATGAAAAATTTTACATGGTCATTAAATGTGCTTTGAAGCTGCTGGAACACTTAGCGTTTGTCGATACTCCTGGCGTACTTTCTGGAGAAAAACAACGAACTCAACGCAGTTATGACTTCACCGGTGTTACTTCATGGTTCGCATCGAAATGTGATCTTATTCTTCTTTTGTTCGATCCACATAAGCTCGACATCAGTGATGAGTTCAAACGTGTTATTGCCTCTCTTCGTGGCCATGACGACAAAATACGTGTGGTCCTGAATAAAGCGGATCAAGTTGACACTCAACAGGTGAACCAGTTTCAATTTCTTTGAATTCGCAAACGATATACTCATATCACACATGTTTCATCCTCGCAGCTTATGAGAGTTTATGGTGCATTGATGTGGTCACTCGGAAAAGTTCTAAATACTCCTGAAGTAATGCGTGTATACATCGGGTATGCCATCCTTTTCATTACACCTTAAAGTTTCTGATACAATATCGGTTTAATGAGGCCAGAATCTGTAAAATTGTACTTTGATAAATAAACGAGTACATGTATGTTTAAACAGTTCGTTCAATGACAAACCCATAAACGAGGCAGCGGTTGGTCCACTTGGGAAGGAGCTGTTTGAAAAAGAACAGGATGATCTCCTTTCTGATTTGAAAGATATTCCTAAGAAGGCTTGTGATCGCAAGGTAATTCAATCAAATTTCATATCTCCTTTTATGTCGCACTTTATCGTCTAATTTCTTTCAGACGTTTTCATTGATTGCAGATCAATGAATTCGTTAAGAGAGCTAGAGCAGCAAAAATTCATGCTTATGTCATTAGTCACCTTAAAAATGAGATGCCAGCGATGCTAGGCAAGGCAAAGGCTCAACAGAAACTCATTGATAATCTTGAGGACCAGTTTGCTAAGGTATTTTTTCCCCGTTACATTTAATTTAAAAATTGTTTCCTAGTGCCTTTTGCAAGATTATACAAAAAAAAAAAAAAAAAAATCAAGTACGACCCCAAAATGTAATATTTCGTGTATCTTTGCAATTCATACCCACACTCGAAGGTTCAAATTTTAGGAATGATTTAATCCAAAACTCCACTTCAGGTCAATATAGCTATTTATCAAAGTACTAGTTCAATGAAAAACTCACATGTTGCTCGGATACCGAAAACTTCTCTATAAGGAAATGGGCTCTTTTAGTCTCCAACCGCATCCAAATTGAACCCAAAGCGTCTTCTAGATTTCTGGAATGCAACTTTATTGAAAAACTCACAAGTTAGCCATATCATCCTTAGAAAATCATATTTCAAAATTTCTAAAATAGAATTAATTTAACACTTTCCATCATAATTGAATTAAATATAATTTATTTGGCACCTAATTGAGGCTATTATTCCCAATATTTGGCTGGCCTAGTACATTACTTCTGAAAACAATAATTGACAAGGTTTTTTTCTAATTTATTTCAAATTGATTGTGAAAATGTCGAAACTATGCTTACATTACGTCAGCTGCTTGGAACAGGTTCAGAGGGAGTATCATCTCCCAGCTGGGGATTTCCCCGACGTGGAGCACTTTAAAGAAGTTTTGAGCGGCTACAGTATCGATAAGTTTGAGAAGCTGAAGCCCAAAATGGTGCAGGCTGTGGACGATATGCTTGCTCATGACATCCCCCAATTGCTCAAAACTTTCAGGAACCCATACGAACGCTGAGAGCAGGTATCGCATCGAGAGCAGTTTATAACTACCAATGATTTCTATTATTTTTGAAACAGGGGCCAATCTATGGATGGCTCAGATTCCACCATGTCCCACTGCGCCATGTTATTATTAAATTCGAACTTGTAACTATAAGGTTGAGATGTAGTGCTTTGGATTCATATTCTGTGATATATAATCTTCGATCATTTTTTTTAAAAAATTAAAAGTAAATGTGTTAAATGTGGCAAAGCAAATGCTTTTAGTTGCTTCCTTTGAGTTGCATCAACAAGGGTTCGTATTTCAATAATACTTTGGTTGAGCAAACACATCCAAGTCCGTTCTCACCCAGTGTACTAAAATTGATACAAATATTATTGATCAAGTTGTTTATCGGCACATTCAACAAAAGTATTAAGAAAAGAGATTGACAAATGTACTACTGAAGCGTCGAACTCTTCAGTATAGACAAATAGATTGAAAATGTATTACTAATCAACTTCTGTTATGTTGGTTCTACTGATGCAATCAGCCTTCAAAATTTTTATGCTCGATAATATACTTATGTTTGATTAATTTGATCCAGGATTGATAAATTTAGTCAGGATTAAATGACTAATAAAAATAAGTTTTAATTGGATGTTAGATAAATGAGAAGTCTACTGAGTGATTAGTCTTAACTCGAGTTTAGGTAAGGGAAGTGAGTGAAGTTAGGTTCTATCAAGTGAAGTTAGGTGATGGAAGTCCTGGTTAGTGAAGTCAGATAGTGAAAATCCTAGTGAGTAAAGCTAGGCAATGGAAAGTCTTAATAAGTAAAGTTAGACAGTGGAAAATCCTAAGGGAGGTAACTCTATGTAATGAGAAGTCTTAGAGAAGTGAACTCCAAATAAAAGATAAGTCTAATATGTTAGGTAGACTTACAGGATTAGACTTAGGTTGTTTGTTTGTATTTTATATAGTTGTTTTTGTAGGAATTTAGAGTTGGAAGTAAAACAAAAAACAGACAAACATAAATGAGTGAGTTGTACTTGACTCGGGTCGAACTAGACTTAAACCAGTTCAGTAGACCGAACTAATGGTTCAATAGAGCAATTGAGTTCAGTTCTAAATTATTGAATTGTCAGAAATGTTGATATAGAAGCTTATGTGGAAAAAGATTAGGTTAAGCCTGATGATTTGGCTGAGAATAAATATAAGACTCATGCGACCGAGGGAAGCGCCAAGAGGAGTGTGTGACACTTAGGAGCTTTAGGACCAATCGACAACGATCTGTTTGATTTTCTTGTATTTATAATACTATACGTTTGAATTTAATTTCCATTTGTGTTTACGTACAAATTGTAAGGCGGGTTTCTCTGCCTCCTTAAAATTTTGGAAAAGAGACTACTAGTAGATGGACGCTTCCCATGATTAGGTCTTGGACATATTGACCCCCTGGGGGTCGAGAACCAAGTAAATCCGCAAGTCTTTTTGCTTTGTTATTTTATATTTTCGTTGTGCACTAACTCTGGTAGAAAGACGAATAAACGACGAAACGTGAAAAGAAACCCAGTGATATATATTTACCCTCCTACATTGACGCACACCGATCTTACATATTCCTGCAAGTGCAATACACTTTTGTACTTTCAGAGAGTACTTGTGTAAGTGTAACCCGGTTATAATTTTTGAATATTCTATAAAGATATCATCTAAACCCACAAAGCATCTGGTCTGGATCATGACTCTAATACTATTTGTTGGGACCAAAATAATTTGCGTCTCTACAATGGTATGATATTATTCATTTTAAACTTAAATTCTCATAATTTTATTTTTGGACTATATTTAAAAGGTCTCATACCCATAGAGATATTTTCATCTTTTTAAATTCATGATGTTTTTCATATCTTTTTCATGTTAAATTTTGATTACGTTACCCTTGGTGTAAAGAAACTTCTTTGACGTTTAGTACTGGAAACGTAGCATTTGATTTGACCTCCATTTCGGTCTCTTTCCATTCATGTTTTGCAGATAATATTTCTCCATCCCACAGACTACAGGTTGTTTCTCCATCCGTTTTCATTCTTTATAGAAGATTTGCATGGAACAGCTTGTGCGCAGGCCATTCACTTGTTTATTATTAGAAAAAAACAGAAGAAAGGCTTGGAGAAGCTACATATTTTCAAGTTCTGTACTAAAGACAGTTCTCATTCTCACTTCTCATCTTATAAGTCAGTATTCCACATTTAATTTGCTTAGTCCCACATACTTTTGATTTGCATTAAATGCCAACATATGGCTCATTAGTTTCACACCTTGGTGCCACTTAGGCTGAATTTTTAGTTCCAAACTAATCGATTCACATTTATCGTAAAGTTGATGTCCTTTTCCTTATTATAATGTTGAACCTTGGAAAACCCTTTTAGATGGGATACCATAAAACATACGCAATTAGTGTGCAACTACATATACGATAGCGATTACAAACTAATGAATTAGCTTTTAATATGAAAGAAAGAATGATAACATATCCTCCTATTCTCACAATCTTCTCGTTGACCATCACCTTCCATCAGAAATTTTAATATCAATGCTTTGAGTTAGCACAATTTACTCTCCTTCAACTAGCTTTTAGTTTGTATTGATATGGAGCCATAGTTGAACTGGAAGGGAAAGCTTCAAGAGCTGTCTTAAATGCGGCGATGGCGACCTATAACAATGGGTGTTGCTGTGCTGTAGATTAGCATGTGCTTAGTGAAGGCAAAGGTAAAAAAGTGAAACTAATTATTGTGTTTGTGAGGTTGGTTTCCTCATTGATGGACCGCATCTACTTCACCATCACGTACATAATTTATTGCAGGACACAATGAGTGTTGCTTTCGTGACGGGTTATTGTGGTAACTCTCCTTTCATCCATGTCAGAGCTAGACATAGACTGCCATGGAAAACCTATATTGCTTGGAAGTCCAAGTCAGATCTACCTTGCTCCACTATTTGGGTACATTTTCTTTGTCATAAATGTTTTCTTGTGTCTTGATCTTGCATTGAATTGTTTGTTGTAAATATAAACGATAGTTCTTCCAACAAAGGTTTCAAATCGTGTTATATTATTTGATGCGCGACGTCGGTAATAAATTATAGTTAAAGAAGGAGGTGAAACATAGGTAGAAGGTATTATTTGTATTGAGTATGACTTTAAATTTTATACCATGTTGAATAAAACAAAACGGTTGAAACATAATGATGCTGTCCGGAAGCTGAGTCGGATGGAGGCGTGCCTTGGTGTACTGGAAGTTGACGGAAAGTCGCAGCGACGTCGGATTTACCTGGTACCCTCCAGAAAGGTTTGCACGGGCGGCTGACAAAGGAGGATGATCAGGACGATGACAATGCGGCTCTGTGCACACTCAGACGAGCCCACGAGTCGTTAGAGACCAGAAACCAGGGAAAAAGTCTTCGGGTCAGGCCCTCCGACGCTCAAGTCAGGTATTTTTTCCCCAGAAAGCACAAAGAAAGGACAAAAAATAAAGACTAGTAAGAAATGATGAGTGAGCGTACCTGCATAAGGGATAAAGAATCCCTTTTTATACTGCAACGAATGTTTCTGGAACCTGGCGGGTGTCAGGGAATGTCGGTTATCAGGCCTTGTCTGGCGGTGATTGACATGTGACACTTCCTCATAGGTCGGCGGCAAAACCAAAGGCGTAGGGAGCCCCGATTGTTAGAATATTTCCCGACACACTGATTATTCTATGATATTCTCTGATAGACGGTTACGATTCCTTGACTTGTTTGTCCTGTAGTACTCGGACGCCGAACCTGCCTTCCGAGATCTGTACTCCGACTTGCTTCTGTATGCTATTATCCGTGGCTCGTCAATCCAGACCTATGCATTAGGCTTGTATCCTGACCTGCCTCTGCTGTTATCCATGGCCTGTACATTCCGACCTGTATGCTAGAGCTGTATCCCAACCTGCCTCTGCTGTTATCCAGGGCTTGTACGTCCTGACCTGTACTCCAGGTTTGTTTCCCGACCTGTATACGTTAATCGTTATTCATGGCTTGTACGTCTCGATCTGTACTCCAAGTCTGTTTCCCGACCTATATTCGTTTACTGTTATCCCTGGCCTGTACGTCTCGACCTATACGCTAGGGTTGTATCCCGACCTGTATTCGTTTACTGTTATCCGTGGTTTGTACGTTCCGACTTGTACGCCAGGTCTGTTTCCTAACCGGCCTCTGCTTTCATCCAGGGCTTGTGCGTTCCGACCTGTACGCTAGAGCTGTGTCCCGACCTGCCTCTGCTGTTATCCAGGGCTTGTGCGTTCCGACCTGTACGTTAGAGCTGTGTCCCGACCTGCCCCTGTTGTTATCCAGGGCTTGTGTGTTCCGACCTGTACGCTAGAGCTGTGTCCCGACCTGCCCCTGTTGTTATCCAGGGTTTGTACGTCCCGACCTGTACTCCAGGTCTGTTTCCCGACCTGTATACGTTAACCGTTATCCATGGCTTGTACGTTCCAACCTGTCCGACCGATCTGTTTCCTGACCTGCTTTCGTCTGGCTAGAACTTTCCCGACCTATGTAGGCCAGGTTTGTATCTTGACCTTCTGTTTTGCCCGAAGCCTTTCCTTCTGCGCCTTTATTTGGCCTGTGGGCCCACTCCTCAGCTATACCCGGCCTGGGGGTCCATCCTTTAACTATAGTCGGCCGGTGGGTTCAGTTCTTAGCTATACCTGGCCCGTGGGCCTACTTCCTGATCGCTATCGAGGCTGGTTATTGTCCGACTTGCCTCGTCAGCTGAGACTTTGACCCTGGTCACGCCCCTGGTCACGCAAACTTGACTTCGGACATCCACGTAAGCTTGACTTCTGACCGACCATGGAGGTTGGACTTCTGACCTCCCTGACTTTCACGTCAGCTAGACTTTTGACCCTGCTGACCTCCAATCAGCTTAACTTCTGACCGGCCACGGAGGTCGAACTTCTGACCTCCCTGACCTCCACATCAACTTGACTTCGGATCATCTCATGATCTTGACCCCTAGCCACATCATTTCATTGACCCCACGAACCTGCGCCGTATCACATAACATTCTGATAATGGGTTAAAATTCGATACCACTCAGTATAAATAATATTTCTTTCTTAGGTTTTATCTCCTTCTTCCTTCAACCTCTAACATCATTATAGTTTTTCTATCGAAGACCGAAACTATGACATGGTTGAACTTTTGTGTTAAGTGGTATCGATTTCGATGATTTACACTGATACAGTGCATAATGATGGGGTCCGATAAAATTGTGCAGTCAGAAGTTAAGGGGATGTGACCGTCAGAAATAAAGGAGACGTGACAATCAGAAGTCAAAGGGACGGAGTAGTCAACAGGTATGGAAAAAGGAAATAAGATCGGGTGACAACGTCAGCAACCTGATTCCTGATCGAGCTCTCATAAACCATAACTCCAGATCTGAGACACCTGGGTAGACAGTTGGGGTGATACCTGACCTGAATTTGACCGGTGGGGCTCCCACGGCCTGGTTGTAGTTGTACTTAGGCCTACTGCTCTCAGTAAGCTAAACTCCCGGTCAGCTCTTAGACGATCTCTCCACGGCTCCCGGCCCCCTGGGGTTTAGGCCAGGTGTTATACCTGAACTGAGCATCTCGAGCTGCCCTATTTATGCACGGTCGGGACAGAAGGCGCTACATGACAACAAGGTCAGAGAATTGTAACAATCTGTCAGAGAATAATTGTTGTCAGGGAATATTTCAATGGTCTGTAGTCATCTGTGAATAAAACCTTCCTTCAGTCTACAGGAGGATGGCGCGTGTCCTCTATCACCCAATAAGTCCTAACACCCGACATTTTCTGACATTAGTCAGGCTCCAGAAGGTACACATTGTCATATAAAAAAGGAGGTCCTCTCCCTCACGTAGAGACGCTCTCTCGCACATTCGCACTTGTCTTCTACTTTTTTTCTCCTTCGTACACTGTTTTTCTGGGAAAAAAGTACATGACTTGAGCGTCGAAGGGTCTTCTCCAGGGACTTTTTCCTTGATTTCTGGCCTCTAACGCCCGTGTGCTTGCCTGAGTGTGTGCAGAACTCAGCTACCGTCGGCTCAATTATCGTCGTCCATCAGCGTCACGTGGGAGTCCATTTTCGAAAGCACATACGAGAAAGTTTTAGTCGTCCCTCCGTCAACGATAGTAACAGCTCACCCGACCTTCTTCTGACTCAGATTTCGAACATGATCATACAGAATATAATATTTCAAACCTTGTTTCTAACATCCATAGGCTTCTAGCTTGATCATATATCGGTTGTGCATTTATGTGATTTCGATAACTAAATTATACTTAAACAAAGCCAAATTCATACTCAGTTTGCCATTTCGACTTGGTCCTTCAACTGCTTTATATACTTAAAAAAAAAACAGAATTAATATTCAGCTACATATGGTTTGACTAAAACTATATTTTATAGAATATTTTAAGCTCCTTTTTTTGGTTTCTTGCTAACAAATAATTGTATCCTTCCATGGATGCATGCTTTTTCATTTTTCACTATCTAATTTGAGCTCATCGAACAAGACAACCCTTCAATTCCTTTAGCAACCTAAGTTGCTTTCTTCTCTATTCTCTCTCTCACTATGTATATATATAATATATATATATATATATATATATATATATATATATATAAAAAGAGGGCGAACAATGGGCATGTGGGTTGTCCCTCTCATGTCAACTAGTTCATCACACTCATTTCTGTAGGGTAGGCCCATATTGGATGAGGAAGGAAGTCCTCTTACAGACTTTATGTCACTGGCTGGAAGGACTGCTGCATGCATGGATTGCTGGTCAAAGCGTGTTGCATCTATCATGGTACAACGGAGTAAATGACAGGGCAGAGGAAAACCTTGTAGCCGAGGCATGCCAAGACTCGGTCCTCGATTATCTTTGAATGTCTCGAGAATTCGAGGTGGATAATTATTTCAGCAAAGATAACTTTTAGGAAACTGAGTGACACTTGCTAGTAGTCTCTGATGAAGATAAGCAACACTGGAAATTGCTCTGGTTTGATGTTTATGGCCAGTCAATGAGTTTTATAATAATCAAATTAAAGGATTTTAAAGGAGGTACTGTGAGAGAAAAAATGAGCAGACAATTGAAGATTTAGCTGCAAAGACTCGATCTGTTCTTGAAAGCTACTAAATTTAAGCATATAAACAAACCAGAAGTTACAATCCCAGGACGATGCAAACGCCTAACTGCTGCATTTTATTTGTCTGTTTCTTACAGATTCGATTGGAGGCAGGAGCAGGCTAATGGCTAGTACAGTGCAGGGAAGACTCGCAGTGAAAAAAGGTTACTGGGTACGATTCTAGAACGCCGGCGACGAGGTGGAAGAAGAGGAAGAGTTGACGGAGTTGAGAATGGTGTTCCAGTAGTTCTTGTTCATTTCTACTTCCTCTTCTTCCTCCTCTCGCAGGCAGTCATTGTTTCCGTAAGAATCGCCGCCACCGTAGTCGGAATTCTTGTCTCCCAGCAGCATCCCGGTGAAGCCTCCGCCGGCTTGCAGTTGACCGCATCCGCAGGCCTCTCCATCTCCTAGCCACGGTGCCTCCCCGCCGACGACAGCGTCGTAGATGCCCAAGCCCGCAAAGTTATCCATCCTGTCGGCTCCTTGGTAGCCGAGCCCTCCGGCGGCCGCCGCCGCCGCCGCCGCCAGAAGCCGGTTCTCCGCGAAGCTCAACGTGGAGGTGGGCGACTCAAGATCCGACCTTTGACCTTGCCCCGGCGGCTTCCCTTCCCACGCCCCTCCTCGCCAAGCCCGGAACACGCCGACGCAGCCCGGCGGAGAGGCGGAGGATGAGGGAGGCGACCCCATGGCCGCCGCAGTCCGAATCCTCGACTCGCGCACGAGGCGCGCCTCGGCCTCCAGTCGCGCGCTCTCCCACTGCGCCATGTGACTGAGGTTGGCGGCGCTCCGGGAGCGTCCGGCGTCGGCGGCAGGGCCGAGGGCGTCGCTCTTCGCCTTGTGCGTGCACGGGTCGATGCCCATCTTCGCCAGCCGCTTCTTCAGGTGCGTGTTCCAGTAGTTCTTGATCTCATTGTCCGTTCTCTTCGGCAAGTGCGTCGCGATCGCCGACCACCTGAAACAAAGAAACCTCCGAACCATCAACAACATCATGCTCACGCAGAGAAAAACAATGCAGCATCCGAGGAGCAGATTGAACCTGTTCCCGAGCAGGGCATGCAGTTGGACGATGGTCTGCTCCTCCTGCACACTAAACTCCCCTCTCTTGATGTCCGGCCTCAGGTAGTTGGTCCACCTCAACCTGCAACTCTTCCCACACCGCTGCAGCCCTGCAAAAACACCACCACAATTCACACTTCATCGTCCTTTTTACCCTTCTCAAGCGCAATTCAGGTAGCGGCGGCAGAGGAAGCTCACCGGCTTTCGCCGGCAAAGCTCTCCAGCTCCCGTGGCCGTGCTTCTCGACGTAGGCCAGCAGCTTCTGGTCTTCCTCCGGCGTCCACGGCCCCTTCTTCAGCCCCACCTTCTCGCAGCACGGCGATCGACCCATCACAATTCACACACCCCGACCTCACAGGAACAATCTGCTTATATCTTAAGCTCTCATGCCCGTCGACCAATCTATCTCATAGTGTTATACGCAAAAGTCAAAAAAGGATAAATCCAGCTAGTGCTGGGTGACCAAATCCGATCTCATAGATTTTTCTATCGGCTATTATAATATATATCAAAAGTGCTGATGGTAAATAATTTAAAAGTCTAATATTCTTTATTGTACGTGCTATTTAAAAAAAATTACTATAAATTTACCGTAACTTAGTATTAAATAATGAATACTTAGATGAATCCAAATATCTTAACACTACATAATCCTGAACGTGATACAGCAGAAGTCTAGTATTTATTGGAGAGAGAGAGAGAGGGGGGAGGGGGAGAGGGACATGAGCATAAGACCATCTCCAACCACAAACTCTATTTTGGTGCACTTTCAACACCAATTTGGTGTCATTTGAGCACCAAAATTTTTTCCAACTCCAACCATGAGACACCATTTCCTACACTAAAAGGAATATTCTTTAGAATATTTTATTTTTTCATCTTATAATTTATTATTCAACATACATATTAATTTGTTAAATATTTTTATTACGATAATAATTACTATTAATTTTTATGACATTATGTTTTTAGTTACAAGAAAATTAAAATTAATTGTTATGTATTTTGAAATTTAAATATTTAATTGTGTGTTTGTTATGAAATTATCAATATTATAAATTTTAATATATTTATAATCTTAGCAACATAACCAATATTAAAATTTATAATATATATTTAATTGAAATTTATAATATATAAAATTTATATAATAAATTCAATTAAATTAAATCATATTAATTTATAATATTTAAAAATATTTTAAATATAACTTGTCTATTATGATATTTTATATTAAAAAAATCTCTACTTGCACCAAAATGGTGCAAGTGAACAGTGCGGCACCAAGATGGTGCTGCACTGTTTACTTACACCATTTTGGTGTAATTTTTGGGGTCACCATTGGAGAGGATATGGTGCCCTTTTTACACCAAAATGGTGTAAAAGGGCACCGGTTGGAGATGCTCTAAAAGGAGGGGCACCATACAGAAATGGCACTGAAATAAATAACGCTCTGCCGGTCAGGACACAATAATCCTTCGCAACCTCAGCTTGTCCTGTCCTTCTCTCAGCTCTTTTAACTGCTGGTTGAATCTGTTTTTTCATCCATGGAGGCTATGTCAGGTTGGCAATGAGAATGGGAATGGAAGCAAGGAGGAATGCCCGGCGCTCAGTGCAAGGGAACGCCTGCACGAGGCCTGCCATTCTTCATCTGCACCGCACCAGTGAATGGCGCTTCATCATGATCGTGCAAATGTCGACAGATGTTTCAGCAGTGGATCTTTTGTTCCTTCCAGCAGTCAAAACTTTTATGAGTTTTTGCAAGAAATTTGTGCATTTTGGATTGTCGGGTGTGGACAGTTGGACTGACAAGATAAATAAGAGGAAAACAACAGAACAAAAGAAAAATTAAGACCTCAGTCACACGATCCGGATCCGTCTCCTTGTGTAGGACGACGTTGCCACAAAAGTCAGATTGAGGCACCATTTACTGGCCTTATCAAATCATGTCGTTGAGTTTTATAACATGGTGTGTTTTACTTATACGCTCATAATGTTGTTCGACTAACCAGGTAGAAAAACAAAATTGATCGTCCCCAAATGCCTTGGTGAAGAGATATGTAAACTCTGGTGGTAAAAGATAAAAGCCCTTACGAAGACTTAGGCAGGCCTTCTGAAGAGGGACACGAGACTATTTAACTGTCGGCCGGTCATGTATCATGTTCGCCCTATTTTTACCCCAATTCAAACATTTCAAATCAATCATGTTATCAAAATAGTCCTGAAATTTTATTTTGAAAAGTCTTAAAATTACCTCATAAATTTCTTGAAAATTTAATTATATATAGATGCTATTATATTTAAGAGAGTTGGGCCCAAGTTGTACCCAATCTCTCAAAATATCTTTTTTACCACCAAACTCGCAATAGATAATTTCACTTGAATTGATGGTTACTATGTAATAATTGAAAGTGCATAGGACTTGTCTCAAAAAAAATTATACACTTCGAGTAAAGGGGTATTGAAGGACCTATTGCATACAACCTTATCTAATTTTGCGAGAGATGATTTCTGAGACTCAAATATGTGGCCTAAGTCACACGATATCAAATTTATTATTGCACCAAGGCCCACACTTCAATTGAAAAGAACAATTTATTAAAAAAAAAAAGGTAAAAAAAAATGGCACCTATGGAAAAGACTAAGAAGCCAAGAATGTAAAACCTTGCAATACCTCATCCTCCACACATGCAATCTGTAGCTGGATATGTGTAAATAGACTGTTTTGGCTTCCTCAACCTAATCTGCCCTTGTCGCGTCTTGTGACCTGACTCGACCGCCTGTTGAAAGTCAGACCACTCTATGCTCTTATTCAGAAACAATTGCCCTAACAGGCTCATGCTCGGTCGTATGGTCTTCAAGTTCTTATATGTCCGATAGCCCAACTAGATCCATCAAAAAATCTCAGTCAGTAGCTGTCAAAGCAAGTGATTGCCAAATACTAAATTGTTATCACAAGGAAACTAACTACTGCATTGTGCATATTGCCAGGGGATGCAGAGATGAAGATGTCTGCGTGCATGCTAACAAAGTAGTCGACGGCAGCCAGAAGAGATGCCTTGCCATCCACCTGCATTAGTTCCTCTTCTGAAGCAAGGTTCTTCTTATCTTCCATGAGTGGGAATAACTTTAGCAGGCTAGAAATTCTAGCCTCTCCACCATACACCTGAAGCAAGAAGGTTCAACATTAAGGCTTCTATGCCTTTGTCCACCGGAAAAAATTAGAAAGAGAACACAGTTTCAGACCTTATGGGAGGCGAGAAATAGCCGGGTGCTGCTGTCAAAGCCCAAGGCTACCAGTAGCAGTCCTATTTCTTCAGGGGTTAATGGGCATCTACCCTGGCCTCGCAACTCCTCGTCAGTGAATTGCGAATTTAACACCCTCCCTTGCCATATCACTTGCCTGTATTTGGCTAAGGCAAGCCTTTCAGCTTTACCACCTCCAAAATCACAGGAAGAGTGTGCCGTCATGTCCTGCACGTCTTTGTTGATTATGACTTGTAATCCTGAAGTCCAATTTAGGAATTATCTAAGCGGTAGAAATGTGTTAGGCTATACCTTATCGAACCGAAGGTGTAACACTGCAAATTTTCCTGAGCCTGCTTCATTCTCATCTTGTATCTCTTTTATATACTCATTGGTCTTTTCATGGATTGGATTCCTCAATCTCTTAACAAGGGTCTGTCCTAATGCAGTGATATGAGGAACAAAAGCTAATGCCTGAAAATTTACTTTACATCTCAGGCGTTGTATATCTCCTGGCAAATTGTCGAAAGTCAGTCGGTGGGAGAAGGGAGAAATAGCAGCGATGCCGTAACTGTTGCAGCACAATCAGAGTAAGCAACTGATAGCATGAGAAAAAATATGTAGCATATAACCCATAGAAACTTAATCATGTGACTCTACACAATGTTCTTATAAGCCAAAAACTACTTTAGCTATTGACGAGACCAAATTTGCTAACCCAGCATACAACTGTATTCTTCATTGAATGACAGCTCATTCAACAGAAGCTTTTAAATTTGTTCGATAACTCATTGGTGCAATCTAGTGAGTAACAAGCAGTGATAAGTCAGTTTTAGCACACAGGACTTGTTGAGTCTGAAGATCCAATTACAAGCTTGTATTAGGACTCCAGAAACATGATGAGTTTATAGAAAATTATTAAAGCACAAGAAGAGAATTAATACCCAATCTTTGGCTGTACAACTTGAGGGAGATGGTAAATGTGATAGTTAAACTAGTAATAAACTGTTCTAGCTACATGAAAAAGCTGTATAATCACTGACCTGTATAAGACAGGCAGAACATTCTCGAGATACCAATCTGCAGAAGCATGAACAGGTGCAGTCTTCACTCTTGTAGCACGAATGCCAATAGCATAATACTCTCTGGTGCTCCAAGAGTATTCTTTAGGCAATCCTCTAGCTATTGAGATGTCCTCTTTTAGTGTATCGATAAAATGGTCGATGTCAAATATCTCCTCAAATGAGCTACAAAAGCCAAAAAAGAAAAAAACATTAACTTTTTGTTCGTTATTCAGGTTCTAAACTCACTAAAGATGAAGCAAAAATAAAGCTATTTCTCCCAGACTACCTCATATCTTGCCAAACAGGATTAACTTCGAGGTGTGGAATAACAAGGGTAGCATTCAAAATCTTAGCAACAGCAACTGCATCACAGATCTACAAAACAAGTGAGGTTGAATTGGAAGTTTTCAATTACCAGTTATTGAAAAAGGCAGTAACACAATGAATCTTGCTTACTGCCATTCTTTGTTGATTCAGTCCACCGTCAAGGAAAACCTGAATAAATCCATTTAACTTGCTAGGGAGTGCTAGAGATTATAAAATAGAGATGTCATCCAACGAATCCATCAAGAAAAATCAAACATGGAAAAAGGAGGCTTCTGAGTTGACCATGTAGTCTCACTGCTATACAATACTTACAGGAGGTACTCGATGGTCGGATACAAGGTTTCCATCCTTGTGGTGCTAAGGGAGCCCAAAGTTCAGACTTTTTGTCAATTGACTTGAAAAAAATGGAAACAATGAAAAAGATGAGCATTGAAGTCAGTAGAATATATGATGATTAGTGTGTATAAGTGAATATATGTACTTACTGTTCTATGTTGTAAGGCACCCTTTAAAAGGGACAGATGCTTAGGTTGTGGAGCATTCCACTCCTGCGAATATTATTATCTTGACTCATTTATCAATTAAAATGCAAAGAAACCCAATTCAAATATCACCAATACCACTAAAATGCACAACGATATATGTAAAACTAAAGTGTTCCTGAATGCAGGTCAATATTAATATTTGAAGATCCGCCATACCTCAGTACACGACTCTAAATAGCAAACTCACTCTTATCACTCTAATATACTTTGCTTAAATGAAGTACTTAAGCCAAAGCTTGACCAGTAAATTTGGCCTACAAACAGTTTCAACTAATTCTTTGGGCAAATGAAAATGAGAGTGCATTGAGCCCCCTTATAGGATTTATAGTGAAAATTCATTGTATTCAAAACTCCATAAATTGATATCGAACAACAGCAATTTAATATGAATAATGCCTATTCAGTTGATTCGAGCTCCAGATTAAAATAACATTTTCATGCCTCCGATGACCATCGGTTGCTTTCAGCAAATTGGATAACCAATCCATTTCTGATGCACTCGAGGAGCAAGTGGTTCGGTAGGGCAATCAAATAACATGGATCATATCGAATCATCAATAATCTCCCGTTACCGAAATTCTCATAATTCGAAGGACCCAAAAAAAACAACTTTCGACGCGAAATTTCACACAAATCTAAAAATGGGGAAACGATTTCATACAAATTATAGTAACAGGAAAGAGGGCTCACAGAGAAGATGGAAGGAAAGGTGCGACCAAGCGGGATGAAGAGCGAGGGGAAGAAGGACGGGATGAGGAGCACAAGCGAAGCCGCCAGAAGTCCGCTCCTCTGCGGCGGCCGGTAACGGTAGCTCCACCACCGCAGCAGCATATCGCCTGCGGTCGCTGGATCAAGCTGTGGGGCGGCGGGTTAAGAAAAACATAGAATAAGGTACGCGTATGTTTACCGTCGACGGGACGTGTAGTTCGACGGTGGCAGAGATGCGGATGCGAAGGTGGTACGATGCCTGTCGCCGGAGATCGATGGGCTGGTAGCGGTTTTGGGCCTCGAATCTCGGAGGCGAGGACTAAGGAGGCGTCCTATTGAAACTCGATCCGATATGCTCAATTTCCTTAACGATGAAACTTTACTTTTCGCCCCCACAAGTTTTGATAATTAATTAAATTTGCTCTAAATCTGACTTTATATATGTGAAAACACTATTTGTGCATTGGTAGTTTATCCTGTTTGAAAGTCGAGTCGACAGATATTGGGATGTGGCGTTCTTGTTGACTTGTGTGAAGACTCCGAGCGAAGCGAATCTGCAACCACAATCACGTCAGTAGTGCCGAGTCAGGGAAGGGTTCCCTGACATTGATCCTCCGACGCTCGAGTCAGTTACCGGCGATGTGGAAATAGTGGAGCGAAGAAGTAGAAGAGCAGTAGCAACAGTAGATTATCGCATACCTCCGCTGAAGCTTGGATCACCTTTATATAAAGCTCTTGTAGCACGCGGATACATTTCCCAAGATACACACGCCTCCTGTAGTTTTCTCTGAAAATATGTATTAGTAAAGTGCCCTTGACACAATATCTTAACGAGCCGAGCATATCTCGGAAGTGGTAGTAAAAACTTCTGTCGTACGATCTTCTGTCTGAACCAACCGCCGACCATGCAGCCTGTCAGCGACACATGCTCCCAAAAAGATAATATTCAGCCAACCGTATCTTTTACTAGGTCGAGCGGAATAACCGTTCGGCTCGGCTGAGTGTGTTCTCTAGCCGATCAAGGAGGTCGCTCGACCGGCGCTTCCGATATCTTGAGAAAGTCACTCGACCGATCTTTTGTTTTAGCATAGCTCGATCGTGCATCCGCTTTGTATAAGGCCGAGCGAGGAAGCCGCTCGGCGTACCTTTGCATATGCCTATTTCTGAGCATCGGAAACTCAGAACTTTGCCGAGCTGTTATGATTTCGGATCGGGTTTTCTTTATCTCGATCGGGTGCTACCCACTCGGCCAGTGATCTAGGGGGCATTTGACCACCTTGATCGACTTCTACTATGACATTAATCTCCATCATGACAACAGGATGTGACCCTCCCTGATCCCTCATTCAGTTTAGTTGATTATCTACTTTTACTATATCCAAGTTTTAGTATTGCAGGATTTACATTTCTTTTGCTAATTGCATTGATATGGTTGCATAATCTCTCTATTTTTTTTTTTTCAGAAATTCTGACTTTGCCACAAGGCAAAAGTATGTTTAATTAGTTCAATTTGTCAAAGAATATCTCTAGTGACTATGGTGATCTATAAGAAGTGAGATGATTTTTTTATGCAAAGGTTCAAATTTTAATACTAGACCCTCCATCAATATCCATCTGTGTATTTTCTGATTTATTTTTATGATCAATAAAGAATATTAATAAAATTAGATCAATCATCTCTATAGAATTAATTAAATTGTAAGAACTAGAAATCTAAATTATCTATATATATATATATATATATATATATATATATATATATATATATATTTTTGATGTTATCCTGTCCACCCCACCCTACACGCATGAGAGATAGCTGCTCACGTAGTAGTTGATGGTCAACATTGCACGTAGATAGTAAAAGTGAACCCTTCATGTGTGCACTGAGACATATGCTTAGGTGGGTAAGATATCATTACCCTATATATATTATAGCATAGAAGTGAATCTTTCCAGGACAATACCAATATACCATATTTTCTGTAAAGGAATAAATTACGGGAAACATTTTCTCTAAAGAAATATACTTTTGAAGTTATGATGTAAGAGTATGTTGTTGAAGTTATGTTGTAGGGGTGTATTTTTGGACTTTGTGTTTTTGAGTGATTTTTATTCAAATCGTGAAGGAGTTGAGAGGCTGAGGTTGGTTTGAGGTAAGTAGGATTTATTTTGGGTCATAAGAGATACTAGGTCAAAAGATAGGTTATCCTATTTTTTTATCCTAATTCTTAGGTGGGTTTTTTCCAATGATCCTCACCTATAAAGAACATCACAGAGAACCAATGCCCCAATTATTATTGTTCAGAAATACATGTAGTATATCTTTCTTATTAAGTAGAAAGTGGGAAAGAACAAGACAAAATCTTCTTTAACCTAGCAACAAGTTTAGTTCGTCATAAAAAGGTCTTTATTAAATAAAAAAATTTATAGACCAAACATAATAGAAAGGAGATTCAACAAAAAGAAAATTACATTAAGGATATATAAACAAGTGATAATTACATACAAAAATACTAAGAACTTACAAACTAAGAAACTTGTACACAGAAAAATTATTTGCACACTGCATTGGATGCTTTACAAGGAGAGAGATGAGGACAGGCCCGACCCTGGAGGAGGGTCATCTTGGGCGATGGCCCTGGGCCTTGAGTTTTGGGGGGCCCAAATTTTTTTTTAAAACAATATTATGTTTAAATTTTAATAGGTGTAGTGCATCCGTGCAGGATTAGATTTAGGGCTTTTCTTCCACCACCTACACCTGTGCTATGCGATGAAAAACTCGCCACGGTGCCCCTGCTGGTTGCTGCCTTCGGCTTCACCTGTGCCTACAAGAAAGAGGACTCAAAAGATAAGTCTTCTCCTCCTTTTCGATTTGAAATTTTCTATCCCTATCGCATCTCTTCTTCTCCTTTCGCTCACGGCTTTGTCTTCAACGGCTATTTCTGTCACATCTCTTCTTCTCCAGTTCTCCTTTCAAATCTATGTCACTTCTCAAGATTTTTTTTACTGTTATTTTTGTATCCACAGAGATGATAAATACAGCCCATTGAATTAGATTTTTCATTGTGAACTACTGAACTGTGAGCTCTGCTTTGGTTGTCTACTTGTTTGTTGTCGTTGTGAAAAAATTGAAGACTTGCTATCTTGCTCTTGGTTAGTTGGTTGTATACTTGTATGCAACTAAGCTAATGATTTAATTGTAAGCTTCTTAAGGTGCTGCTTTTCTTTACTCAAGCTAATGATTTAATTGTCTTTCTTCAACTTTACATCTAAACTTTGTTTCTGCTTCAAATGATTTGCATTACTTGCTGCAGAAAAAATGATTTGCATTACTTGCTGCAGAAATAACATTAAAATCTGCAGCATTAAAATCTGCAGAATTAAAATCTGCTTCAAATGATTTTTGCATTACTTGCTGGCTTGCTGCAGAAATAGCATTAAAATCTGCAACATTAAAATCTGCAGAATTAAAATATGCTTCAAACGATTTTTGCATTACTTGTTGGCTTGCTGCAGAAATGACATTAAAATTTGCAGCATAGTGACTAGTGATTAGGAACTAGTTAATAAGGTTAAAGAGAAGTCTCACTATGATGTTGTCTAATGTACTTAACAAGCTAATTTTGAGCTGCTAATTTATATTGTGTGTTTTATCTCCAGTATCCATTTTCTTGTGAGCTTCTCAAGGTACTGTTTTTCTTTACTCACTTGAAGAATTGCTCTTGGTTGTATGCAGCTAAGCTAGTGATTTAATTAGTCAACTCATATTGATCATGCATACATTGTATGCAGTTACAGGAAAAACTGGTTGCATTTTGCATATTTGTTGTTTGTTAACTCAGATATCTATAGTGTAAATGACAATGTGCAATGGATATAGTTGGACTTATAGTTGAAAACCTAATATAAAAATTTAGCACAAATAGAGTTTGGACTTGATCTTAGGATGTTAGAATGATTACAAAATAACTCTCCTTTCAAATGGAAATGAAATGCTAAGTCTGTTGGTACAATGATACTCTTAAGTGGCCAAATTTTATTTAACTGAATTACTTATTTTAATGTGTTTTACAAAGGGTGTTGTTTCTATGCGCTTGAACTTGTGTTGTTATAATTAGTATTGTTGTTTCTTTAAGTACCATAATTTTACTAATTAATTTTAATTTGATAATGATTTGATTTTCTTTTAACAGGTGTTGTCTGACGAGGTGCTTAACTTAACGACCTAGGACATTTCCATTAATATTGAAAACTATCATATTCCAGGTGTTATTATTCCTTTACTAGTGAAATAATTTGAATTATTTTTTTTTTTTGTAATTGTTGTGGTTTTGTACATTATAATATGTTGCCTAAAAAACATCTTTCTGGATGTGAGAAAAGGAAAAAAAGAAAAAAAAATTAGAACAATTGACTGAATCACAAAGAGGTGCTATTAATAAATTCTTTATTAATAGTTCTCATGATAATGTACAAAATTCAACTATGATTGTGAATGATGTAGATGAGTGTAATGAGATTCACGATATTAATGAAGAAAGGGAAAATTTGAGTGAGCATGAAAATGTTATAAATAGGGTAGATAATGAGAATATTAACATTGATGAACAATTTATTTCTTCACTTGATATATATGATCCAAGAAATTGGGATAATCTTGATAACAATGCACGTGATATTTTAGTTGAAAAAGGGCCTATAAGAGAAATGAATATTATATATCCTTTGGACGATACTTCTAGGCATTTTTCTTGTGCTCATTATTCTAGACATTTAAGTAATGGAGAAATAAGAGACCGAAAGTGGTTGGTTTCCAGTAAATATGTAGATAAAGTTTATTGCTTTTGTTGCAAGTTGTTTAAATCTGAAAACAATAGAAGTTCATTAGCAAAGGATGGATTTAGAGATTGGAAACATCTTAGTGAACGACTTAAAGAACATGAAAATACTATTGAACATATAACTAACATGAACACTTGGAATGAATTAAAAATGCGATTAGATAAAAATCTAACAATTGATAAAGACTTACAACGAGAAATTTCTAAAGAAAAAGAGCGTTGGAGACAAGTTATAACAAGAATAATAGCAACTGTAAAATGTCTTTCTAAACGTTGCTTGGCTTTTCGAGGATCTAATGAAAAACTTTATCAAGACAATAATGGAAATTTTTTGGGGTTGATTGAAATGATTGCTGAATTTGATTATGTGATGCAAGATCATATTAGACGTATTCAAAGTAATGAAATTCATTATCATTACCTAGGTCATAAAATTCAGAATGAGTTGATTTCTATTTTAGCTAATAATGTTAAAAGTGTTATCATTAATAAAATTAAAGAAGCAAAATATTTTTCAATAATTCGTGATTGTACCCCAGATATAAGTCATCAAGAACAAATGACTTTTATAGTACGATGTGTTAATATGTCAGGTAATAAAGTGAAAATAGAGGAGTACTTTTTAGAGTTTCTAAAAGTAGATGATACATCTGGTTTAGGACTTTTTAACGAATTACAAAATGTGTTAAAATCACTTGATCTTAGTATCGAAAATATTAGAGGTCAAGGTTATGATAATGGTTCCAATATGAAAGGAAAACACCAAGGAGTTCAAAAGAGGTTACTTGAAATAAATCCAAGAGCGTTGTATATGCCATGTGCTTGTCATAGTCTTAATCTAACTCTTAGTGATATGGCACATTCTTGTGTTAAAGCTATTTCTTTTTTTGGAGTAGTGCAACGCATATATACATTATTTTCAAGTTCTCCTAAGAGATGGAAAATTTTACTTAATAATGTAAAGGGATTAACCGTCAAATCTTTGTCGAATACTCGTTGGGAAAGTCGTATTAAAAGTGTTCAAGCTATTAGATTTCAAATTGTGGAAGTGAGAGCAGCTTTACTTGAATTAAATAATATTTGTGATGATGCAAAGTCAATAAGTGAAGCTGAAAGTTTAGCTAATTCAATCGAAAAATTTGAATTTTTACTTGATATGATCATTTGGTATGATATCTTATTTGCTATAAACATGGTGAGTAAGAAATTACAATCAAAATCTATGTGCATGGACTCTGCTATGAAACAATTAGAAGGTGTAATCTTATTTTTTGAAAAGTATAGGAATGATGGTTATGCTGCAAGTTTGACTATTGCTAAGAGTCTTGTATTAAATATGAATATAGAGCCAATATTTACAACAAAGCGCCGTATTTTTAGGAAAAGACAATTTAATGAAAGAGAAGATGATGAAGTTTCACTATCATTAGAAGAGTCTTTTAGAATTGATTATTTTATTGTTGTTGTGGACATGACAATTGCTTCTTTAAAATGTAGATTCGAGCAAATGAAAACCTTTGAAAATATATTTGGCTTTTTATTTGATTCAAAAACATTAAGAACTTTGAATGATGATGAATTAAGAAAATATTGTGTCAATTTAAAATCTACTCTAACTCATGACAACTCATCAGATGTTGAGTTAGATGATTTATTTACTGAATTAAAAATATTACAAACGACTTTACCAAATATGATAATGTCTGCAATTGATATTCTTGAATTTGTTCAAAGTATAGATTGTTATCCAAATGTTGCAATTGCTTATAGAATTTTATTGACTATGCCTGTTACAGTAGCATCGGCTGAAAGAAGTTTTTCAAAATTAAAATTATTAAAAACATATATGAGATCGTCAATGTCTCAAGAAAGATTAAATGGATTGGCAATTTTATGTATTGAAAAAAACATCTTAGAAAATCTTGAAACTGATAATATTATAGAAGATTTTACAAATAGAAATGCTAGAAGAAGTCATTGTAGATAAATTATATATTATTAAAAATTTATTTAGGATCTCGTTTTATTATTTCGCCCAAGACCTCCTGAGTTGAAGGACCAGGGCTGGATGAGGACTTTAAATAGGGAGAAGAAGGTTTCTTAGCAGAGAAGAAAAGAGATGACATTTTTAGAAAGCCATCAAACAACCTATGACTTGTAATATCTTTTTGTTTAAAAGTTGCCTCTAAATCTTTCAAAAATAAAAATGGATGATATTTTTAGAAATATCTCTATATTTATTTGTGTTTATATTGATGACATCTTAAATTTTTTCCAAAATTAAGTTTGAACATTTTGTTCACCTACGTATTATCTTCGACCTGTTTGAACAACACGAGCTAATTATTTAAAAAAAAATTAAGGATATATTTGTCTTAAAGTGTAAATATTAAAGGATATTTTTTATCAAAAAATTTTATGAGAGCTGCTTCCCCCCTTGACACACACCCCCTCCACCTCCTCTCTCGCTCCCGGCCAAAAGACGCATGTAGTCTTCTCTTTGTTTTTTTTATTTTTTTTATTTCATTTAATTCTCATTTAGTTTTAATTTTTTAATTAATTTTATTTAAAAATAACTCTCATACAATTATATTTTTAATTTTATTTAGTTTTGTTTTTTAATTAATTTAATTTATTATTTTTTTATCAAATACTTTATTTTTCAATTTTATATAAATTTTATTTAGTTTTTATTTTTTAATTAATTTAATTTATTATTTTTTATCAAATACTTTATTTTTCAATTTTATATAAATTTTATTTAGTTTTTATTTTTTAATTAATTTAATTTATTATTTTTTTCATAATACTTATATTTTTTCAATTGATTTTTTTAAATTTTATTTTTTTATTAATTTTTTTAATCAATTTCTTTATCAATTTTTTATGAGTTTTATTTTTTTTTTCAATAATTTCTTTTATATGTTTATTGATCCTGTCCGAATGCTGAATCAGCGAACGCTGGGCACGGGGCGCTTTCCGACTGCTGACGTGGATCTTCGACTGGTGGCACGAAGCTCCGGCGAACCTGCACAGAAGTCGGGCCGGGAAGGGGTTCCCGGCGGCGACCCTCCGACGCTCAAGTCAGGCAAGCAAGCAGTGGCAAGTGGCTCTCGAAAAATCAGAATGCGTACCTCCGGTGAAGGATGGAGGCCTTTATATAGGGCAGCGGAGAAGCAAGTGCACACACACCGAGGTGTACACGTGTCCGTAGCCCATACCCCAGTAAGGGCTTGTCAGTGAGCTTACCTGACCCATACTGCTACAGTTCCAGCATGTCCTCGATGGGACAGCGGAACCCCCTGTCGCGTGATTTGGAGTATAACCATATCAAGAAGCATGCCAGTTGTCAGAAGATGTCCTTTGTTTGTTTCTCCAAACTCCTGCCGGGCACCCGACCGGCCCACGTCCGACTTCCGTCCGACCGGCCAAATATGATGGTCCACTTGGGAAGTTTTTGGTAATGTGTGTTTTGGCGACCGTTAGCAGTATGTTTCATGTCTTCGGCCGAGCGTGTCGTCCGCTCGGCCTACGATCTTGTTCAATGAGCGGCGGAACCCCGACTTCCATAGGGGTGCCTTTTGCCCTCGGCTAAACACCGGGCGGCCGCCCGGTCGATCAGCCCCCTTTCTCCGGTCGGCCTAGCTGGTCCGACCTTCTCCGATGGGCCGTCCGGGTCTTTGACTTCCACGTGGCGTTGACCCCTTACAACGAGGGTCCCCTGTTCTTATCGCCGGATCATTTGCCTCCCCTTCAAGTCTAGTCGAAGGAGGCGAAAGTCCGACTGACTGGACTGCGAGTCTGGCCGGGCGGCTCCTTCGTGCTAGTATCCTCCGATCGGCCTACCGCAGAGATGGCCTTGAGTGAATCAACAGTGGCCTTCATCGGATCTCCTCGTAATCTGCGCCAATCTTCGACATTAAGGCTGAGCATGCGTTCATTAAATGCTTCGAATGGTCGAATGCCACGTGGCGCAATGCCATCATCGTACGGCGGCGGTGGCATGGTGCTTTGATGTGATCGAAGCGATTTCAAATGGACGGCCCGATGCACACTTTGATTCCCGTGACCTGGATCCGACGGTGGAGACCGCCCGGCCTCCACCCTATAAATCCTTCGTTTCCTTCTCTCTCGCATCTTCCTTTGCGATTTCGACCCCTGCCCCCAGCGCTTTGGAGCTCTGGCGATTCCGCTTCTGCTTTCCGACGACCTCCGGCGCCTTCTTTCCGCTCCTTCTCATCGTAAGGCCATCTTTCCTTGTTTCCGGTGCTTTCCTTACATTCCTTTTCCATATTTTCATCCTCGGGATATCTTTTCGTTCGCTGTCTTCCTCCTTTTGCCTTTTTGCCTTTTCGATTCCTTCCGATCGGACCATGGCTAGTTCTTCTCATCCGGAAGACCAGTCCCTTGGGCCATGGTACACCACCATGCAGTCACGCTTTGACCGGCGTGACTTTGATATCCTGACAGATAACTTTGATATTCCCGACGATTTTGAACTTCTTTTAGCCGGTCCTTCCGCTCGGCCGCACAGGCCGCTGCGCGGAGCCTTCTGTGTCTTCCGCGACCAATTTACCGCCGGCCTGCGGTTCCCTGTACATCCCTTCATCGTAGATGTTTGTAATTTTTTTGGTGTGCCGCTCGGCAGTCTAGTACCCAACACCTTTCGTCTCCTCTGCGGTGTTGTTGTCTTGTTCAAGATTCACAACATCCCCCTCCGACCGGAGGTCTTCTTTTATTTCTACTACCCTAAGCAAGCCGAGCCGGACACCTTCATGTTCCAAGCTCGACCCGGCTTAGTCTTCTTCAACAAGCTACCTACTTCCAATAAACATTGGAAGGATTATTTTTTCTACATCCGTATGCCCGATCGGGCCAACTTCCCGACCCAGTGGCAGGTCAGCCTACCCCCCACTCCCGAGTTGAAGAAGTTCAAGACCCGACTTGACTATCTCCACGCAGCAAATATACTAGCCGGTCTGCGACTTGACATCAACAAGCTTCTGCACGAAGGAGTGATGTACATCTTCGGCCTAAGTCCCATACGGACTCCTCTTCTGACCGGCTTCGGTAAGAACTTTGCTTGGGCATTTGCTTTAATTGCTAACTGATTTCTTTTCTTTCCCTTGCAGCGGATATCGTCATGGATTCGGTGATGGCCGGCGTTTTGAAGAGAAAGGCGGCAGCTCTGGAAGCCGCGGCAGCTAGAGAAATGGAAGCGTTGGGTATCCAGCCGGTCGGATCCCACGAAGGAGAGAGCGGGACTCAAGCTGAGTCGGCCGCTCCCGCTTCTCAGCAAAACGTGGCCAGCGGAGCAGCCTCTACAAAAGAGGAAGGTTCCGCTCGGGAGGAGGAGCAGCCTCTACAAAAGAGGCGCCGAGTGGAGACTCCCCTGCGGTCGGCAACCTCCGCGGTCCAACCATCCGAGCGGGTCACTTCAACTGCTCGGGGCAAGGCGCCAGAGACCGAAACCATTTCGTCCGACCGGACGCCTTCTGACTGGGACGAGCCAGCTGCTCCAGTGGAGGCTACTCCAATCAGCACCCTTCCGCCCGCTCGCCACTCAGTCCAGTGCTCGACCATTCATTCCCAATTTTCTGCGCCAGCTTCTGATCCCCTTCCAACCGCCGGTCGGACGACCCCCGGTCATGGCCGCACGATTCGGGTCACTCTTCATCTCCCGACTGAAGAGCTGCTTCCAGAGGTCGACCGCCCATCCGCGCCCGAGCACACCATCACCTTGAAAGGGCCCCTAGCTGAGATGTGGGTCGATGCTCGGGCACGCACTGCGCTGATCCCCCTCCGAAACTTGGCCAATAGCCACATGCGGGAGGCCACGGGGGTAAGTTCACTCTCTACGAAGTTTTGTATGCATTCTTTCCGATCGACATCTAACAACTATAATTTTCTTTTGCCAGAGATGGGTGGAGGAAATTGTGGTTTCCAACCGCTTGGCCTTGGTGGATGAAGAGCTGCGACAACTGAAAGCAACAGTTGGTCCGTCCGGCCCTCAGGGCCCTTCCTATTCTGAGCTGCAAAAGGAGCTGCAGAAAACTCAAAATCTGCTGGCGGCTGAGCAGAAGAAGACAGCCGATCAGGCCCACGCCTTGGCCGAGTCGAGCGACAAGTCAAGTCGCTCGACACAAAAATAACCCTGGCCACCACTCGGAAAAATACAGCTATCTCCGATCTGGAGAAAAAGAACGTGGAGGCTCGGGGCCTGGAGCTGAAGATAAAGGAGTTGACAGAGCATCTCGACAGGGAGAAGGCGGGCCGCTCGGCCGACGCGGACAAGCTCCAGAGTCTGAATGAGGCCCTTACTAGCTCCCTGGCGACCTTCAAAGAATATCAAGATGCCGAGCCGAGTCGAATTGCTGCCTTAAGACAGAGCTACATCCGCTCGCCTGAATTCTCGGAGAAAATATGCGAGCGGATGTACACAGCTTTCGACTTGGCTATGACCACCACCACTACTTATCTGAAGTCTAAAGGTCTTCTTCCGGAGTCTACTACTATTCCGGCCGGCGATCAAGTGGAGCTTCTGAATAACATTCCCAGGGACCTCTATGATTATATTGAGTAGTTTTATGTAATTCGGCCACCCGCTTGGATATCATCCTTTTTGTAATTGGGCCGCTCGGCTTAAAGCTTTACCTTTAATGTAATGTTTTCCTTGTATTTGCTGTCTCCTTTCATAACCAAGATGTGTGTTTATCCGCTCGCCCATTATTATTTCTCGTGCTCCCCCATAAGGGATTTTAACAAATCGTCGTGATCTCCCCGCTCGGCAAAATATACCGTGTTCTCTGATGGTAGAGCTCGTTTACCCAATGCCAAGTACTTTTGGATACTAGGCCAATCGGAGTGTGGAGACGATCGAACGGTATCAAAGTCGCGTGTCTCGGGACATTAGATGCTTCCGCTCGGACGTTTATAGACGCCGGCTCGTCTCTCGATTTTTAACGTCGGAGCTCGACGGTCTTCCGCTCGGAGGGTTTATAGACGCCGGCTCGTCTCTCGATTTTTAACGTCGGAGCTCGACGGTATTCCGCTCGGAGGGTTTATAGTGTTGGAACCCCAAGGTTGTTTTGGTGTGATCAACAAGCTAAGTTAGGTCCTGTGTGTATTTAACCTTGTGTCTAAGTATGCAGGAGCTTAGGAGCACAGGTACTCGAGCGGAAGACGCAGCTAGCGAGAAGGACGGCACGCTGTGCGTCCGAGGGACGAGGCGCTGCGGAAGAGTACACCGGCGGACGAGAAGGAAGCGCGCGGTGGTTCCGAGGGACGAAAGTCGGAGTGGAAGATTGCTCGGGGAGCAAGAGACGCAGCTAGCGAGAAGGTCGACGACCGAGGGACGAAGACTGTGGATGAGTACGCTGGCGGACGAGAAGGAAACATGCGGCAATTCCGAGGGACGAGAAGCCGGAGGGAAGCACGCTCGAGAAGACCGGAAGTTGGGTTCGGGTGAGCCCTTTTCCGGATGGCAGAGATCACCCAAGCGAGCGGATCCGGAGTAGAAGACCCAGACCGAGGCGGGACTGAAACGGAGCAAAGGTCCCGGACTCAAAAGTCAACCAGAGTTGACTTTTTTCTCCGGGGCGCCCGGAACTGTCCGGGGCGCCCGGAGCAGCCCGGGGCGCCCGGAACGTGAAGTTTGACTAGAACGCATCTTTCGCATTCTGGACGTTGGGGGATAAAGTTTTATCCCCCCTAGGGCGCCCGGAACCCTTCCAGGCGCCCCGACCAAGGCTATAAATATAGCCTTAGTCCAGAAGCTTCAGATCATCTCAGTAATTAGCATTCCAAACACTTGTGCGCTCACTGTTCTAGTTTAGCTTCTGTTTTTGTGCTTTCATCGGTGTAAGAGGCTTCTCCGCCCGAAGGAGTTTTTAGTGCGATCACTTTCCTTGGATTAACAACCTCCCCGGTTGTAACCAAGTCAAACACGGTGCCTCGTTTCTTTCTTGTATTTCTGCTTAGCTAATTTTATACAAGTGTTAGTTTAAGAGTTCGAGAAGGGTTGCTTTTGTTTTTTTACAGGGCTATTCAACCCCCCGTCTAGCCGGCCCAACGGTCCTACAAGTGGTATCAGAGCCAAGGCGCTTCAGGAGGACTAACCGCCGAACGAAGCAACGCGATGGCCGGACCAAGCATCCACTCGCCGAAATATGAAGGGGACTTCGCTACCTGGAAAAAACTGATGCAGGTATTTCTTACAACAGATATTGAATTATTTTTAACAATGAAATTTGGCTTTGAAGCTCCAGAGGACAAGGAAATAGATAAATGGACAAAAAAGGAGCAGGCCGACTTCGTGGCAAACGACAAAGCAGAGTACCATCTGCTGAGCGTTCTTCCGCCTCAAGAAGTCAACAGGATCGGTAGATACAACTCCGCAAAGGAACTTTGGGAGAAGTTTCTTGAGCTGCACGAAGGGACGTCCGAAGCCAAGCTCGCTAGACGAGATCTGCTTCGCAATCAGCTCACCAGCCTACGACTTGGGGAAGACGAGACAGTCGCATATCTGCACTCCAGAATAAAAGAAATCATCACCGGACTCACGAATCTCGGAGAAAAGGTAAGTAACCGAGATTCGCTTAGGTACGCCTTAAATTCATTTCCAAGAAATTCAAAATGGGCATCACTAGTAGATGCTTTTTACATTTCTAAGGACTTAGAAAAAATTTCATTAGAAGAATTTTTTTCAACATTTGAAGTCCATGAGTCAAGATGTGCAGGAATAAAGGAGCCCAAGAACAATGTCGCCCTCAAAGCTTCGAGAGACGAACCTGAGTCAGAATCCTCTCTCGACGACGAGGAAATGGTAATGATGGTAAGAAGATTTAAGAAACTTTGTAAATCTAGATCTACTAACCATCCGCAGGGAAAGAAGAAAAGGACGATCCGCTGCTATCACTGCGACGAAGAAGGGCACGTCAAGGACAACTGCCCCAAGCTAAAGAACAAAGACAAGGAGAAGGGTAAGAAGCCTATCCAGAAACGAAAGGCCCTGAAGGCGACGTGGGACGATACGTCGTCCGAATCGGAAGTCGAAGCAGTCTCCGGACTCGCACTGATGGCGAGCCATCAAGACGATGACTGCGATTCAAGCTCTTCCGAAATGAGCATCGAGAGCATCGATGAAGGGGGAGACACATCGGAAGAAAGCAGCAGCTCAGGGGGAGAAACGGACAACGAGATCGACAATGTAAGTCAGGTACGATCTCTTCCTCCCGATAAAATGTTCAAGTTCATTAAACTTTTAACAAAAGACTGCTGCAAATTAGAAAGTGAAAATAAAAATTTAAAAGTAATTCTAGCTAAGTCTTGTCTCTTAGAAGAATTAGATAAATTAAAATTGAAAAATGAAAAATTGGAATTAGAAAATCAAAATTTGAAAATTCAAATAAATAACTTAAAAAACTATGCATGTTCATCTAAAACCAATTTTAGAAGATTTAATAATTTAAATTGGTACTTTAAATATCACCCGGGACAAATTAGGAACATCTCAAGAAAACATGTCCCTAAAAACTTTTTAGTTAATCCAGTAGGTTGGAACCTATATTGGGTTCCTAAATCATGCTTAAATTAATTTTAAAATTAAAATTAGCGCTTTAAGTGAGAAAATTAAACAAATAATTTCTTTATGAGGCTTTGTCTAAGGAAGTGGTTGTTGCTCCAATAACCAAGAAGGCCTAGTGCCTCGCCACGACCTGGAAGCCAAAATATTGAAATAAATGTTTAATTAACTTACTAATGAAGCATTAATACAAGAATTAATTAGTGCTTGAAAAATGTTATTCAAAACATTTTATTTCAAACCTACTTAGAATTTTTTTTAAAATATTATCAAAAATCATTTTTTTGTTAAGAATCTTTTTAAACAAGAAATCTCAGCTTAAATTACTTAGAAAAACTTTCTAAATTTCTTAAAAATTTAGAAATTTTTTTTGAAATATATATTTTTTTAAGTCTTTAACCCTTAGATTATTTTTCTTGGAACCCCATTTTTTGTGATCAAAGGGGGAGAAAGGGAAAGTATAAGTCTAGGGGGAGGTAGGTAGATAGATTTAATATTTCTATCTTTTTGTACTTAAATTGCAAATTAAGTTAATGTATTTAATTTTATTAAATGTCTATTTTTACCCTATCTTAACTTGGGTTGATCACACCAAAAAGGGGAAGATTGTTGGAACCCCAAGGTTGTTTTGGTGTGATCAACAAGCTAAGTTAGGTCCTGTGTGTATTTAACCTTGTGTCTAAGTATGCAGGAGCTTAGGAGCACAGGTACTCGAGCGGAAGACGCAGCTAGCGAGAAGGACGGCACGCTGTGCGTCCGAGGGACGAGGCGATGCGGAAGAGTACACCGACGGACGAGAAGGAAGCGCGCGGTGGTTCCGAGGGACGAAAGTCGGAGCGGAAGATTGCTCGGGGAGCAAGAGACGCAGCTAGCGAGAAGGTCGACGACCGAGGGACGAAGACTGCGGATGAGTACGCTGGCGGACGAGAAGGAAACATGCGGCAATTCCGAGGGACGAGAAGCCGGAGGGAAGCACGCTCGAGAAGACCGGAAGTTGGGTTCGGGTGAGCCCTATTCCGGATGGCAGAGATCACCCAAGTAAGCGGATCCGGAGCGGAAGACCCGGACCGAGGCGGGACTGAAACGGAGCAGAGGTCCCGGACGCAAAAGTCAACCAAAGTTGACTTTTTGCTCCGGGGCGCCCGGAACTGTCCGGGGCGCCCGGAGCAGCCCGGGGCGCCCGGAACATGAAGTTTGACCAGAACGCATCTTTCACGTTCTGGACGTTGGGGGATAAAGTTTTATCCCCCCCAGGGCGCCCGGAACCCTTCCAGGCACCCCGACCAAGGCTATAAATATAGCCTTGGTCCAGAAGCTTAAAATCAACTCAGTAATTAGCATTCCAAGCACTTGTGCGCTCATTGTTCTAGTTTAGCTTCTGTTTTTGTGCTTTCACCGATGTAAGAGGCTTCTCCGCCCGAAGGAGTTTTTAGTGCGATCACTTTTCTTGGATTAACAACCTCCCCGGTTGTAACCAAGTCAAACACGGTGCCTCGTTTCTTTCTTGTATTTCTGCTTAGCTAATTTTATACAAGTGTTAGTTTAAGAGTTCGAGAAGGGTTGCTTTTGTTTTTTTTACAGGGCTATTCAACCCCCCTTCTAGCCGGCCCAACGGTCCTACATATAGACGCCGGCTCGTCTCTCGATTTTTAACGTCGGAGCTCGATGGCCTATTTAAGGCTAACTTTAACACCGCTGCTCGGCAAACCCATTGGCCATCCTTTGAATTAATTTTGCTGCCTGCATTACAAGAACATGGGCGACTAGAATATACACAAAAGTGAGTTACATCAGTGCACCTTTCACCCAGCTCTATAAGGCTGGAGATGATTTGCACTCCATGGCCGATCCAGCTGCCGTCCGTCTTCATCCTCCAAATAGTAAGCGCCCGAGCGGAGCTTTTCGATGATTTTGAAAGGACCCGCCCACGGAGCTTCTAGCTTGCCGACGTCGCCGACCGGCTTGACTTTCTTCCAGACAAGGTCGCCGACTTGGAATGATCTGGGGATTACGCGTCTATTGTAGTTTTGCTTCATCCGTTGACGGTACGCCATCAGCCGGACGGACGCCTTGGCTCGCTCCTCATCGATCAAATCCAGCTCCATGTTCCTCCGCTCGGCGTTGCCCTCATCGTAATTCTGGGTCCAGACGGATTCGACACCGACTTCGACGGGAATCACCGCTTCGCCGCCGTACACCAGATGAAAAGGCGTGACGCCCGTTCCTTCCTTTGGAGTCGTTCGGATGGCCCATAGGACGCCCGGCACTTCATCCACCCAACTTCCTCCCAAATGGTCGAGCCGAGCGCAGAATGCGAAGAATTTCCCGATTGGCTACTTCGGCTTGACCGTTGCTTTGGGGATAGGCTACAGATGTGAAATGTTGCTCGATGCCATAGCTCTTGCACCAATATTCAAGAAATTTTCCGGTGAACTGCCGTCCGTTGTCGGAAATCAGTCGGCGAGAGATGCCGAACTGACAGATGATGTTCTGCCAAATAAATTTCTTGACTATCTGCTCGGTGATCTTGGCGAGTGGCTCGACCTCCACCCACTTGGAAAAATAATCGACCGCCACTAGCAGAAATTTTCGCTGCCCGGTCGCTATAGGAAATGGACCCACGATATCCATTCCCCACTGATCGAACGGACATGAGACTGTTGATGCCTTCATTTCCTCTGCCGGCCGGTGGTTGAAGTTATGGTACTTCTGGCACGAAAGGCACGTCGATACGGTCCGAGCGGCGTCTGCTTGTAATGTTGGCCAGAAGTACCCTGCCAACAGGATCTTCTTAGCCAGGGATCGTCCGCCCGGATGTCCTCCGCATGATCCTTGATGTACTTCTTGGAGGATGTAAGCCGAGTCCTCCGAGCTCACGCATTTCAACAGCGGGCGTGAGAAAGCCTTCTTATAAAGCTGGTCGCCGATGAGTGTGAACCGACCGGCTCTCCTCCTTAACAGCTGGGCTTCATTCTGATCGGACGGTGTGGCTCCTGAGCGCAAAAACTCCGTGATGGGTGTCCTCCAGTCGCTCGGAAACATAAGGCCCTCCATCCGGTCGACGTGCGCCACCAAAGATACTTGTTCAATTGGTTGCTGGATGGAGATCGGTGTTATTGAGCTTGCAAGTTTGGCTAACTCGTCAGCCGCTTGGTTCTCCGCTCGGGGTATCTTCTGGATAATAACTTCTCTAAAGTCGGCCTTGAGTTTCTCGAAGGCTTGAGCGTAAAGCTTGAGCCGAGCGTTGTTGATTTCAAAAGTACATGTGAGCTGCTGAGCGGTCAGCTGGGAATCCGAGTGAAGCGTTACCCGACCGGCACCCACATGCCGTGCTACCTGCAAGCCGGCTATGAGGGCCTCATACTCTGCTTCGTTGTTCGTAGCTTTATAATCCATCCGGACGGATAAGTGCATCTTTTCTTCTTGTGGGGAGAGCAACAGTATTCCGATCCCGCTTTCGAGCCGAGTGGAGGATCCGTCCACAAATATTTTCCACATGGCTTCTGGCTCTGAATTCTGCACCTCGGTCACAAAATCTGCCAAGGACTGCGCTTTGATTGCCGAGCGGGGCTGGTACTGGATGTCAAATTCGCTTAACTCCGTTGTCCATTTGATGAGCCGCCCAGACGCTTCTGGATTCAATAATACACGCCCGAGCGGGCTATTGGTTTTGACAATGATGGTATGCGCCAGGAAGTATGGGCGAAGGTGCCGAACGGCGAGGACCAGAGCAAAAGCCAGCTTTTCGAGTCCAGTGTAGCGAGATTCAGCATCTTTTAAAATATGACTAAGGAAATACACAGGCTCTTCTCCGCTCGCCCTCAATAGTGCCGAGCCGATTGCCTGCTCGGTCGAAGATAGGTAGATACAAAGTGGCTCACCCGCAGCCGGCTTGGCTAATACCGGGAGGAAATTCAGATATGCCTTCAAATCCTTGAACGCCCGGTCGCATTCTTCGTCCCAGTGAAATTTAGTGGCCTTGTGCAAGATTTTGAAGAAAGGAAGGCTCCGGTCGGCAGTTTTGGAGATGAACCTGGACAGAGCAGTTATCTGACCGGTCAAACGCTGCACTTCCCTTGTATTTCTTGGAGGCGGCATGTCTTGTAGAGCTTTCACCTTGCTGGGATTTGCTTCAATGCCCCGCTCGGTCACTATGTACCCCAGAAAACGCCCTCCTTTTGCTCCGAACAAGCACTTCTGGGGATTTAGCTTGACTCCATACTTGCGTAGCGTTCGGAAGGTTTCCTCCATGTCTTTGAAGAGATCGGCCGCTCGGCCGGACTTGATGAGAATGTCGTCCACATAAACTTCCAGATTCCGCCCGATCTGCTCTCTAAATACTTTGTTCATCAAGTGCTGATATGTGGCTCCCACATTCTTCAATCCGAACGGCATCACATTATAGCAATAAGTGCCGTCGGCCGTCACGAAGCTGACTTTTTCTTGATCTTCACGGGCGAGCGGCACTTGATGATAGCCTTGGTAAGCGTCGAGCATACATATTAATTCGCAGCCGGCCGTAAAGTCCACTAGCTGATCTATCCGAGGCAGAGGGTAAAAGTCTTTCGGGCAAGCTTTGTTGAGATCCCGAAAATCTATGCATACTCTCCACTTGTTGCCCGGCTTGGAGACTAATACTACGTTCGCCAGCCAGCTCGGGACCTCCAAGAGTTTTTCCACCTCCGCTCGGATGATGGAATTCTGCTCGGCGCTGAAATCTCTCTTTCTCTGCTTTACTGGCCGTGCGTCCGGTCGGACGTGTAGTTCATGCTGCGCTATACTTGGTGAAATTCCGGGCAGCTCATGTGTTGACCAGACGAAGACATCATGGTTTTTCCTGAGGCATTGGATCACCTCCTCTTTCTGGTTGGCCTCCAGATCAAACGCGATGAATGTTGTAGCCTCCGATCGGGTGGGGTGTATCTGTACTTCCTCCTTTTCTTCGTAAACTAAAGAGGGAGGCTTTTCAGTTATAGCATTCACCTCGATCCGTGGTGATTTCCGAGCAGAACTTGCTTCTACTCGGACCATTTCAATGTAGCATCGCCGAGCTGCCAATTGATCTCCCCGTACTTCTCCCACTTTGTCTTCGACGGGGAACTTGATCTTCTGGTGGAAGGTAGAGACGGTCGCTCGGAACTCACTGAGCGCCGTGTTGGTGCAATATCCTTTAGGTCAAGGTTGACTGAGTTGACCAAGCTTGGGTCTTAGTCATAGTTTCGATGTTTGACAATACATGTAGACACATGGACAATGCAGGTGCAGTTGTTCATGTGGGGAGATTCTGATCAGGGATTGATCAGTGTGATTGAAGGAGAGTCAAGTAGGTCAAGAGTGACCAGATACCTGACTAGGAAGTCCTAACTGGTATGTTAGGCAGCAGAAGTGAAAGTCCTGGTGAGTGAAGCCAGGCAGAAGGAAAGCCCTAGTGAGTGAAGCTAGGCAAATTGGAAATCCTGGTGAGTGAAGCCAGGTGAAAGTCCTAGTGAGTGAAGCTAGGCAGAAGGAAATCCTGGTGAGTGAAGCCAGGTGAAAGTCCTAGTGAGTGAAGCTAGGCAGAAGGAAATCCTGGTGAGTGAAGCCAGGTGAAAGTCCTGGTGAGTGAAGCCAGGCAAGGGAAAATCCAGATGGATCAAGGATGATCAGACATCTGGTGGAAGTCCAAGTAGGACAAGAGAGTGACCGGATACTTGGCACGACGAGTAAAGTCCAAGTGGGTCAAAGGGATTGACCAGACACTTGGTGGGAAGTCCTAGCAGGTCAAAGGAGTGACCAGATGCTAGGCATGATGTATCAACAGGTCAAGGTTGACCGGATGTTGGTTTGAGAGGCTTGGGACTTGGTTTTGGGCAAAAACCAAGTGCTGGATCGATCAGTGGATCGATCCAGGAGCTGGATCGATCAGTGGATCGATCCAGGCCTTTCCTAGCGAACAGAGAGCCTCTGGATCGATTCGTGGATCGATCCAGATGTCCAAATCGATCAGTGGATCGATTGGGACGCGGCTGCTTTGCGCGATAAGCGCTGGATCGATCCGTGGATCGATCCAGGCGTTTTTCCAGAGCACAGAGGCGCTCTGGATCGATCCGTGGATCGATCCAAAGCCTCCCGATCGATTGGGAATATTCGAATCGATCGGGATCCGACCGTTGCAGGCGTGTGTTGGCTGCGGCATCTCTTCACCGATTCACTCCAGATCTCTCGCCAGCTTCTCCACAGCACTTGCAAAGCTCAGATCGCCAATTCTTGAAGGATCTTGGAAGGTTTCCAAGTCAAGAGGCGGATCAAAGTCAAGAAGAGAAGCTAGGGTTAGGGTTTGTACTCATTGTAAGCTTGTAAGCTTGTATTTCTTGTATCCTTTCCCTCTCTTCTTGTACTGAGTCATGTAGGGCTTCTCTGCCCTTGGTAGTTACCATAAAGGAGAGTTTTATTAGTGGAGGGTGCGTGCGTAGGTGTGGATCCTTGGACTAGTCACCTCTTGTGAGGTGGATACCAAGTAAACCAACCTTGTTAGCATTGTGTGATTTGTTTCTTTGTATATCCGCTGCACATCTTTGAAGGAACAAGCAATGCCGAGCACCGAGCGAACGCGACGAGCTATTCACCCCCCCTCTAGCTATTTTCGGTCCTAACAAGTGGTATCAGAGCAAGGCCGCTCTTCACCGGAATCATCACCGGAAGGGTCAAGCATAACAAGAAAAGCTAGAGGGTGAAGAAGTTGAAGCAAAAATTGTCAAAGTTAAAGATATCAAAAAGCTCAACTTTAAGATGCAATTCCAAGATGGATTTGGATTTGACACAAGGGTGGCTCCACCATACACTTCCACGAGTTTTGATTCTTGGAAATCAAGAATTGAAAATTTTCTTATGATGGAGATAGAGCAATGGTTTGCTCTAATGGAAGGCTTCGAGGCTCCAAGAAATTCAAAGGGCAAAGTTCTCAAGAGGAGCAAGTGGAGCCAAGAGCAAGTCCAAAGGTGCAAGGCCAATGATAAAGTGACCAAGCTCTTGGTAAATTTATTGCCAAGCACCATCCTTTGTAAAATTGGAGAATTTGAAGATGCAAAGGAATTATGGAGCAAATTGGCCAAGCTTCATGAAGAGATCCCCTCCACTGTACAAGAGCAAGAAGTATCCAGAGAGGGTGACTCTTTGGAGCAAGACCAAGAGGAGGGCTCCGAGGTTGAGAGATGCTCAACCTCCGAAGAAGAGGAAATCCAAGAAGCTTCATCCTCAAGGGAATGCAACGAAGGGAACAAGGAGGGAGCATACTCCTTGTTTCATATTCAAGATGATGAAGCCTCCACCTCTAGGATTGAGGGGGAGCAATCCTTGGTGACGCCGGATCAAGAAGAAGGAGAAGCTTCTACATCCGGGTCAAGAGATGAAGAGATTGAAGAAGCTTCTACCTCCACGAGTCAAGAAAAATCAAATGGAGGAGAATCAAGATCGGATCAAGAGGAAGCTTCTACCTCCGGATCCAAAGGAAAAGATGCCACCCCTACAAGGAAAGGTATAAATATTTCAATTAAAAATAAAAATCATATTATATGCTTTGAGTGTAGGGAACATGGGCACTACAAGAGCAAGTGCCCTAAATTGGCCAAGAAGAAGGGCCAAGTGGCACAAAAGGGCAAGGCGAAGCCCAAGGAGATCATCCCCAACACAAAGAAGAGCAAGGAGCATATTATATGCTTCTCTTGCAATCAAAAGGGGCATTACCGAAGTCAATGCCCCAAGGGGAAGAAGGTGGTCAAGGCTCAAGGAGGCACTAGTCAAGGGGGAGCCTCCAAGGTAAAGAAGAAGGTATCTTTTATTGAGCCTACCCCCTTACATTATGGTGAAAAGCATGATAGTTCTAACTTTGATCATTTTAATGCAATTTACCATAAGAATAGAAAGCATGAGGGCTTTAAGGAAAAACATGTGACCCTACATGCCAAAACTACCCAACCTAAGGTTAGGAAGGTAGATAGACACTTGGGCGGGAACACTAAGGAAAATAGACACATGCCCAAGATCAAAAATGCTCATGGACCAAAACCTAAGGAATTAATGATAGAAAATCAAGTCTTGAGGTCAAGACTTGACAAACTAGAAAAGACCCTAAAAAGGATGGAGAATATCCTTAAAGGGCAAAATGAGCAATACCTAGGGCTAGAAGCACAAAGGTCATCCAATGGCTATAGAGGTTTGGGATACAAACCCAAAGCTAAAAAGGATGTGCCTAGTTATCATAGGGTTCCATATAGCTATGGAACAAACCCTAAGTCTAGAGGTCAAGTCAAAGATACAAGGGAAGATATCCCTAGAAGTATCTTTGCAACCAAAGTGACTAAGACTTCTAAGAAGTCTAAGAAAGTCACTAACAAGGTCACAAGGGAGGCTATCCCTAGAGTTGACCTAGAAAATGTGACCAAGGCTTCTAAGAAGCCCAACAAGGTCACTAGGAAGGTATCTAGGGAAGTTATCCCTAGTGAGTACCTAGAGTATCCAAGGAGCACCAATAGGTGTTGGGTTCCTAGGAGCATCTTCTCTACCCCATAGATGGGTTAGAGAGTGTCAACTCCGATTAGAAAGGTAGTTAACCCAACTTTGAGGAAATTGACACTCAAGGAGCATTTTCAAGGTTTTAGTTAACCTTTGAAAATGAAATGGACCTATTATTTACTCTTATGGAAGAGTAAAATGTGCCTAATGGTGGAAAATTTGATTTTATCTTAAAATGACACAAATTGGGAAAACCTAGGGAAATACCAAGTTGGGATTTTGGTATTCTCTTAGAAATTTAAGGCAATCTGGGCCTTGATTTATGTGGTTACTCTTGAGGAAAAATGGAATATGCCAACATTTAAGGACATGTTTATTTTCAATTGGCATACATTAAATCAAGGAAATTAGAAATGCCAATTTAGGCTTTGGCATTCTCTTGAAGCACTTTAGGGCAATCTAGGTTTAAGTTGTAAGTTTAGCTAAGACTTTAAGGATACTTAGATAGTTAATCTAGGTATATTTTATTTATGCTAAATCTTGCCATGATTGTTTGCCCATCATATGCCATGATATCATGTCTAGTTTTGCATTCATGTTTTATTATGAAAAATCCAAAAATACCATGTCATGACATTCATACATCATGTAGTTATAGAATATTTTTCTTTTGAAAATTATTTTATTTTGATGTATGCCATAACATAATCATGCGTTAAATTTAATTCCTTGTAATTAAGGACAAATGGCATTTAACAACACTTATTGACAAGTGACATCCTAGGTGGATGTCTAATATTTCTAAAATGCCTAGATAGATATGCATGATCCCTAGATTAGGGCAAAAACTAAAATCTACATCTCACAAAGACTATAAGGTGACTTGTATGTGATTAGTGCACATTAGATACAAGTGAGATGTTAGGATGATGAACAAAGCTCAAGATGTTGATTTAGTGCATTCTTTTGAGTTTTTAGGTTCATCAAAACACATAGTTATGTGTTTTCCCATCATTGGGAAAGCTAATGTACAAGTCATGTGCATTAAGCCCAAGGAACATGATGGGATATTGGTTTTTAAAAGGTTTTTAAAATGTTTTTGAAAAACCTTGGTGAAGGCTATCTTTTGATAGTAATCACCGTTGAATAGTTAGACACAAGCTTGAAGAAAACACTAAGGTTTTTGTAAGTTTTCAAGTTTGTGTCAATCTTTGAAAATATGAAGTATTTTCATAGAAAACTATTTTTCTTTGATAGTATATGCCCTAAATAATGTCTACACGAAATCTCATGATTTTTGGATTTTTGTAGAATTTTCTAGGGGTTTCTGAAGTTGACTGAAATAGAATTTCAGCAACTATCAGAGCTCCGATCGATCCATGGATCGATTGGAGTGCCTGAATCGATCCGTGGATCGATTCAGAAGGCAAGTCTCCCGCGAGCAGAAGCTCGCTGGATCGATCAGCCGATCGATCCAGGTAGTCTGAATCGATCAGTGGATCGATTCAGAAAGGTTCAATCGATTGGATCCCAACTCCAATCGATCCAAGTTGCTGATTTTGGCTGGGAAGGCATGATTTCAGCATCTTTGAACCATGGTTAGTCTATGCAACCATTCCAAACCCCTAAAATACATTTGTATACAATACAAGGGTGTTTTCGTGTTGAAAACAAGGATGGAATGGTTAAGGAAGACTTCGTTGAAGTTTAAGTTGAGGTTTGTTTCAAATTTTGAATATTTGAACCTCAAAACTTCTAAATTTGGGTTTCCTAAAGTTTTGGGGATTCCAAGTCATTGTTGGTGCAATGACAGAAGTTACCACCATGTCTTTAGGGGGAGGGACTCTTTAAAGACATGAAAATTATTTTTCATGAACCTTGGAAGGTGGTCAACCTTCCGTTAAGAACATGCTCAAGGTTGAGCGTTTGAACTTTAATGGAGAGTGGATATCCTCATTGTTCAAGTGGCTTCAAGTGGATAATGCTCAAGGATGGGCACTTGCCTACATTGGGGGAGAATGTAGGGTTAAGGTTAATGAAGGGTATGGGACCTTCATTATCGTGTTGGTCACAACGAGTGAAGTTGTGAACAACGATGAGCAACTCTTCAGGGGGAGAGTTTTCAACAATGGGGCATTTGTTGAAGTGTGCCTAAAATTGAGGCATGGATTGATGTGTGCTCAAAGATGGGTTGATGTGTGCCAATAGGGGGAGAATGTGTGATTTAAGCTAGGCTTTCATTACCTATGGGGGAGCTCATAGGGGGAGAATGAAGGGAACCAACATTCATACTTTTGGCATGAATGGAGTTAAGGCTATGGGATTAGCTTAACTCAGAATGGTCCTAACTTAAAGGTATTGTCAAACATCAAAAAGGGGGAGATTGTTGGTGCAATATCCTTTAGGTCAAGGTTGACTGAGTTGACCAAGCTTGGGTCTTGGTCATAGTTTCGATGTTTGACAATACATGTAGACACATGGACAATGCAGGTGCAGTTGTTCATGTGGGGAGATTCTGATCAGGGATTGATCAGTGTGATTGAAGGAGAGTCAAGTAGGTCAAGAGTGACCGGATACCTGACTAGGAAGTCCTAACTGGTATGTTAGGCAGCAGAAGTGAAAGTCCTGGTGAGTGAAGCCAGGCAGAAGGAAAGCCCTAGTGAGTGAAGCTAGGCAAATTGGAAATCCTGGTGAGTGAAGCCAGGTGAAAGTCCTAGTGAGTGAAGCTAGGCAGAAGGAAATCCTGGTGAGTGAAGCCAGGTGAAAGTCCTAGTGAGTGAAGCTAGGCAGAAGGAAATCCTGGTGAGTGAAGCCAGGTGAAAGTCCTGGTGAGTGAAGCCAGGCAAGGGAAAATCCAGATGGATCAAGGATGATCAGACATCTGGTGGAAGTCCAAATAGGACAAGAGAGTGACCGGATACTTGGCACGACGAGTAAAGTCCAAGTGGGTCAAAGGGATTGACCAGACACTTGGTGGGAAGTCCTATCAGGTCAAAGGAGTGACCAGATGCTAGGCATGATGTATCAACAGGTCAAGGTTGACCGGATGTTGGTTTGAGAGGCTTGGGACTTGGTTTGGGCAAAACCAAGTCTTTGGATCGATCGATGGATCGATCCGGCCTTTCCTAGCGAGAGAGCCTCCGGATCGATTCGTGGATCGATCCAGATGTCCAAATCGATCGGTGGATCGATTGGGACGCGGCTGCGATAAGCGCTGGATCGATCCGTGGATCGATCCAGCGCTTTCAGAGAGGCGCTCTGGATCGATCCGTGGATCGATCCAAAGCCTCCCCGATCGATTGGGAATATTCGAATCGATCGGGATCCGACCGTTGCGTCGTATTTGAGCTGCAGGCGTGTGTTGGCTGCGGCATCTCTTCACCGATTCACTCCAGATCTCTCGCCAGCTTCTCCACAGCACTTGCAAAGCTCAGATCGCCAGTTCTTGAAGGATCTTGGAAGGTTTCCAAGTCAAGAGGCGGATCAAAGTCAAGAAGAGAAGCTAGGGTTAGGGTTTGTACTCATTGTAAGCTTGTAAGCTTGTATTTCTTGTATCCTTTCCCTCTCTTCTTGTACTGAGTCTTGTAGGGCTTCTCTGCCCTTGGTAGTTACCATAAAGGAGAGTTTTATTAGTGGAGGGTGCATGCGTAGGTGTGGATCCTTGGACTAGTCACCTCTTGTGAGGTGGATACCAAGTAAACCAACCTTGTTAGCGTTGTGTGATTTGTTTCTTTGTATTTCCGCTGCACATCTTTGAAGGAACAAGCAACGCCGAGCACCGAGCGAACGCGACGAGCTATTCACCCCCCCCCCCTCTAGCTATTTTCGGTCCTAACACGCCGGTCGTCCCAGAATGACGTTGTATGATGAGGGAGAGTCGACCACGACGAAGTTTGCTGAATGCGTCCTTCTGAGCGGCTCTTCTCCCAATGAAATAGCCATCCGGATTTGTCTGACCGGAAGTACTTCATTGCCCGTAAACCCGTAGAGGGGGGTTGTCATGGGCAGCAGCTCGGCACGGTCAATTTGTGGTTGATCGAACGCCTTTTTGAATATTATGTTGGCCGAGCTTCCTATGTCAACAAAAACGCGGTGAATAGTGTAGTTGGCTATTACCGCTTTGATGAGCAGAGCGTCGTCGTGGGGCACTTCAATTCCTTCCAAGTCCCCAGGCCCAAAACTGATTTCGGGTCCACTCGCCCGCTCTAGGCTGCAGCCGACTGCATGGATCTGGAGCTGCCGGACGCTCACCTTTCTTGCTCGATTGGAGTCTCCTCCGGTCGGCCCGCCAGCGATAATGTTGATCTCGCCCCGGGAAGCATTACTTCTATTTTCTTCCTCCCGAGCGGATGGTCGAGACCGTTCTCTGGACGTTCGGCGATTCTCCTGCCTTGGAGAGCGATGCCGATCGGGAGTCTGTTGCTGTCGCCTATCAGCTCGCGCACGGTCGACTTCATGAGTTCTCTGTCGCCGGTCGACTGAGGGAGACCGTCGGCCGCCATTCCGGGGAATGGGATGAGCCACAAAGGGAAGACTGCGACAATCCCTTGTGTTGTGTGTGTCCGTCCGGTGGAAAGAGCAGAACATCGGGGTCCATTTCTTCTTTGGCTTGGGCCGGGCGGTAGCTACTTCTTGCACATGAGACCTGGTATGGGGGGAGCGGATTGCTTTGGCCCTCGGTCCTCTGGGCGGCTGATGAGCGGCGTGCTGTTTCCGCTCGGCAGGAGGAGCCCGCTCGGTTGGAGTTTCTTTTTTCCTGGCCGCTCGCGCTTCCTCCACGTTGATGTATTCGTTGGCCCGGTGTAGCATATGGTCATAGTCTCGAGGCGGCTTCCGAACGAGCGAGCGGAAGAAGTCCCCGTCCACGAGGCCTTATGTAAATGCGTTCATCATTGTCTCTGAGGTGGCCGTTGGAATATCCATGGCTACCTGATTAAACCATTGGATATAAGCTCTGAGCGGCTCTCTCGGCTCCTGTTTGATGGCAAACAGACTAACACTGGTTTTCTGATAGCGCTGACTGCTTGCGAAGTGGTGGAGGAAGGCCGTCCGGAAATCCTTGAAGCTTGTGATGGATCCGTCCGGCAGCCTCCGAGAGTGGTAAGAAAAACTCGGCATTTCACTCCATCTGTGTATTGATGGAGCGTAGCTGTATTATCAAACTTACCCAGATGATCGTCTGGGTCGGTTGTCCCATTATACTCGCCGATCGTCGGAGGCACATAGTGCTTGGGCAAGGGGTCTCTTAGAATGGCCTCCGAAAATTGGCGGTTAATTCGCTCGGGCGATGCATCCGCTCGGGGGGCTTTTCCTTTTCTGTCATCCCGTCTAGGCCTTTCATCAGAAGAAGATCCCCGATCTCTATTAGTTGCTACGGCTTCGGGGGTGCGGAATAGGGCCCGATGAAATGCAACGGTGGCCTGTGGTGCCTCCGCTCGGCCACCAGACGCTGACGTTGCTTGCTGCTCCGGCCGCTCGGCTGTGGCTTTTTGTTTTTGCTCCACAAGCTTGGCGGCCCTTATCTTGATCAGAGCGTCGAGTTCCTCCATCGAAAGCGTCACCGTGTGTTGTCGTCCAGCCTCGTCCATTGTTTCCGTTCGGATGCAGGAGCGTTCCCACAGACGGCGCCAAATTGATCCTGTCCGAATGCTGAATCAGCGGACGCTGGGCACGGGGCGCTTTCCGACTGCTGACGTGGATCTTCGACTGGTGGCACGAAGCTCCGGCGAACATGCACAGAAGTCGGGCCGGGAAGGGGTTCCCGGCGGTGACCCTCCGACGCTCAAGTCAGGCAAGCAAGCAGTGGCAAGTGGCTCTCGAAAAATCAGAATGCGTACCTCCGGTGAAGGATGGAGGCCTTTATATAGGGCAGCGGAGAAGCAAGTGCACACACACCGAGGTGTACACGTGTCCGTAGCCCATACCCCAGTAAGGGCTTGTCAGTGAGCTTACCTGACCCATACTGCTACAGTCCCAGCATGTCCTCGATGGGACAGCGGAACCCCCTGTCGCGTGATTTGGAGTATAACCATATCACGAAGCATGCCAGTTGTCAGAAGATGTCCTTTGTCTGTTTCTCCGAACTCCTGCCGGGCACCCGACCGGCCCACGTCCGACTTCCGTCCGACCGGCCAAATATGATTGTCAACTTGGGAAGTTTTTGGTAATGTGTTTTGTGGCGACCGTTAGCAGTATGTTTCATGTCTTCGGCCGAGCATGCCGTCCGCTCGGCCTACGATCTTGTTCAATGAGCGCCGGAACCCCGACTTCCATAGGGGTGCCTTTTGCCCTCGGCTAAACACCGGGCGGCCGCTCGGTCGATCAACCCCCTTTCTCCGGTCGGCCTAGCTGGTCCGACCTTCTCCGATGGGTCGTCCGGCTCTTTGACTTCCACGTGGCGTTGACCCCTTACAACGAGGGTCCCCTGTTCTTATCGCCGGATCATTTATAATCTTTTATTTATTTTTAGTTTATATTTAAAACTAAAAAAAATACTACCAATTAATAATGAACACATTCATAACTTAGGAGCAAACTTATTTTTTCCAAATGAAGAGTACATGTAATAATACAAAAAAAAACATAAAAACGTATAAAAATAGAAATCTTAATCAATATTGCCTCCAAATTCTGCTCCCGATGCGTTTGGTGGTGGTGTACCTATTACTTCGTACCACAATGAGCGCGTGTCCTGTAACGATTGACCCATCCTTTAGCTTCATACGATGAATGTTGCCACCACCAAGTTGGAATGGGTGGTACAGGATAATGAGGATATAAGAAAACTTGTACGAAGTGATTGCCAATATGAGCAATAGCTATTTCTCGACGCTCTTGGTTTGGAACTGGAGGAGTTCTTAATGGCAAGTGAGTAAAACAACTCCCAATACCCTTACATAAGCAGCCCTCATGTTATCCTGGCTGAATACCCTTACATAAGCCCCTCAAGTGAAATGATTTAGATGTCGGAGACATGGCGAAACGGTGTAAAGCTAACATTTACTACTTTCCTCTGCTAAATTAGAATAATTGGTGCAATGGTAGAAGAAGAGTAGGACTATTAAACGTACATGAGACAGCAAACTAGTCGACTTATATTGTATGTTATCCTTCCTGATTTTTTTTTTCAACAAGTCATAGAGTGCAGAGATTTTTTGTGAAATGATTTAGAAATGTTTGAGATATAGTGAGACTTCAAAAGATAGCATTTACTACTATCCTCTGCTTAACTAGAATTGATCATGCAGATGCCTATGAGTTTTTTGGTGCGATGGTTAAAGAATACTAAGAGTATTGAACATAGATGAGACAACAAACTAGTCAATTTGTATTGTATGCTATCCTATGTGATTATTTTTACATAAGTCATAGAGGAGAGAGATTTTCTCAAGTAATATGGTGAGACTTTGTAAAGCTAACGTTTACTACTATTCTCTACTAAACTAGAATTGGTGCATGCAGATGGCCATATGAGATCTTTGGTGCGATTTTTTTAGATAACCTTTGTATATTTATCTTTCATTTGGAAGTCTAGATTCTGCATGTAGATTAAAGATTATGTTTGGTAGTTTCATTTTCACTTAACACAACCAATGTTAATTCCAAGCCGGATGGAAAAGGATGATGGTTGCATTGGGTCTAGGCAGCAAGGTTCGATTTGTCTAGTAATTTCATTTTCATTCACAAGTAGAAATTATCATTCATCTTTACAATACTGATTTACATTATTTATATATCATTATTTTTCGGTATTGTAAGTCTGAAGTTGATTACAAATTCAAATATGTGGAGTTGTGTTTTACACTGTGGATGTTTCATTTGATTAACCTAAATTGTTATCTGACTCATTTTTGTGCATTTCTCAATTGATGGTCAGTAATCATTTCTGTGCATTTCTTGTCAAAGAATCCACTCATGGAAGCATCTAAGCTATCAGATTGTCTTGCCTGTAAGAAACTGCTGGTGCTCTATTCTAGAATTCCCTTTATACTGGTAAATACATCAAATAACGGAGCTACTTGTTCCTACTACAAGCACTTCTATAGTCAGACCTCTTAGTAATCAAATGGATAAGTTGTACTTCCATCAAAATTATGCCAAGATAAAACTTCATGTACAACTTGTGTCTGATTTTCAGGGCTAAAATTTTTTTGGATGTCATTTTGAACTTTCAATTAATTAAATGTTTCAGGACTTGTATGCTTTATCATGGCAATTAAGGGATCCTATGACTTCCTTTTGAATGTTGGCAACTTGGCAATTTATTGTTCAACTAAAATAACAGGTGTTGCAGGTTCAGCCATCCTAATCACATGCAAGTAGTTCTTCTTTCACGTGTGTGGAAGTGCACATCTTTATTATATTTCTTGTAGAAGACAAATCCATTCCCCGTGTAGTTTAAGACAGCAAGAACAATGTAAGTAAAAGCTAGCCAGTTACATTAAAGTTTCATATCAAACTAAATTCATTACTGCAAGCTAATTGCCAGAAATTGCAAAATCGAAACTACTTGAGACTAATTCCCACTTTCACTATTTGTTTTTCTCTAAATATAAAAACATCTATGACCAATATTAAAACTAATTGTATGATTTTCATTGTTTCCATAAGCTTTCTGTTTAGTGGTTGGATCAGTGATATAAATATTTTTTGATTTGTTTGTTTTTTCCATTTTAGCAAATTGTAAAAAGTAAGTTGTTTTTTGGTAGCTTTTCTTACTTTAAATTCTCCTTGTATGATCTTTTTAACTTATACCCCTATGATGACATTATCGTTATGTTAGTTTTGTGTTTAACCAGTCATCAATTGCCACGAAAGAAACTATATGATTCTATCTTGCTGGTCAGAAGTCTTGAACGTGGGATTCTTTATTAGCCAACTGCACAGTCTTCTAATACATGCATGGAAAAGCAAGCAGCTAATTGTAAATGTATCTATTTTCCTATGAGTTGATTTCTAAATATACCATTTATTTTCAAGATTGTAATGATTCTCTTTTGATATTTGATTCTGCTGCAGATCTATACATTCTCGACCATTTCATTCTTTTTCTCCTGAACTTTGATGCCATTCCATGTCAAGTATTAACAAATGGATGAAAAAATTAATAGAGGATGGATTTGAAATAAAATTGAATTAAGACTAGATTTCTTAGAAAATTTAAGATGATATACTGTTTTTGTTGAAAACTTTAAGGTAAATGATATTTTTTAGTAATCAACCCTTTCCCCTATCAATGATGTATGTTCTTATTTTTGCTGATGGACTCAAACTCTCTTCCAAATATTGCATTAGATTCTATGAATATCATCCAAATATCACCTTCACCATGGAGAGATTAACTGTCTTAGCAGTTGGGAGGAAAACTTGAATGAGAAATTCTTCTGATGAACAGTCATTATTAACAGTGGTACTCTGGACACTCTTTTTGATTTTAGCAGTGTGTTCCAGAGGTGGACATAAATAGCTTTGTAAAAATGGACTGCGTGAAGCTGCACTTTGTATGCTAACTTAATTCTTGGTACCTGCTTCAGGTCCCCACAGTCACCTTGTCTGGAGGGTAGCTACATGTTCTTTTCAAAAAGTTAGACTTTAAATTTGTCTAACTTCTCTTTGCTGTTAAATTCCTCGTGGTAATCCAAGAGTACTAATAACTCACCTGCTCAAAAATCAATCCATCCCACTCTTCGTTTGTCCGTGCGCAGGTTACAAAGTAGGAAGACATGGATAATGCTTCAGAGATGAATGCACTATGATTGCAGCTGGAGGTGGGTAGAAGCAGTAAAGATATTGCTGAAATCTTTGTCTAGTGGTCTCCCTGATCTGACACACTTCACCACTGTCGCTGCCACTGCCGTGCCACATCCTTCACAAACAGAAATGGAGGTAAAGTTCATTGGCTTCTTTGAAAATTTCCTGCAGTGTTAAATCTTTAGTGATGATGATTGATTTGATGTCTGCTCAGTCATGTCCTCTTAGCACTTTGCAATCAACCCACTTACTCTATCTGTACTGAGATTTTGACAGCCTACGTATGTAGTATGTAGCATCCGTTTCTTTTCAACAAATTAATACATTAAGTATAATTCTCTTGTGACCAATTCTTATTTTGCACGATACTTTGATAATATGCTACATTAATTACTATATATGAAGAAACCTTTGCAATTGTACCATGTGTCCATATGTTGATTAGATACCAGGCTCGAACAGCACAAGTTTCTCTGCCAAACTGGCAATAGATAGGGTAAGATTTTGAGTGAAAGAGGATGACAACCCAGGGGAAATGTGCATGACAGTATCGAGTCATAATTGTCTAGGTGATCATTGTTGCCATGCCCTTCCTTCCATGGTATTGTCTTGATGATGTCTTTTCCTGTCATTCTCTTTATGAATGCAAATAGTTTGAAGCCATGGCCGTCCCCAGAGCCTGCGTGCCATGTAACTATCTAGCTGCAGTTAATACTAGCATGCTAATGTGTGTTAGTGTTTTTAACTATCAGACAAGTTGTGGCATTAATTCATGGTTTCGTGCAAATGGAATCAGTATTGAATCCAAATTTTATCCGTTTTGGTTTTGACTGGTTCATTATCTATTCCGTCTTAAGGCTTAATAAATATCAGATGGGAGATTGATCTCGAGCCAAATCAGCTAGTTTGGTTTGACTTTAAAAACTCTCGTTAAATTTCTTCTTTGTAAGGGGATGTGCAAAAGTGATCTCGAGTTTTTGCATTGTGAGACAATTAATTTGCTGTAGCATTCCTTCTTTGGAGTCACAAAAAGTAGGTGAGTAGGATGGTACATGAGCTTGAGTCCCCATAGGAAAGATGTCATGAATGTGTGTACCTTCTTAGTTAAATCTAGAATAAAGGTCTCACAGCTCTTTCCTTTATCTTAAAGTTAAAACTCAAGTCTCAACTTCTTCAACTTTCCTAATAGCATTTTTTAAAGATTATTTTATTTCTGGGGAGATATAAAACTGCTTTATTGCATGCTGTTCTCAGTTTACTGAATTGATTTGATTTCCAGATGATCTACTTTGGAATTTAATGGGAAGAGCTAGTTGGGTAGGACCTTACTGTCATTCCTTTCATTACATCCACAGCACAACAACTACTCCCTTGCTATATATGGTAATCTTCCAGGGCCCCTGAAAGTTGAAGCTGTGCAATTGAGAAGAAAAAGATGCCTCTTATGTGAACTCATTGTCCAGTTAAGCATATGGAATATGGTTGGGAATTGATTGGGACCCTTCAACGAAACCAATGGCTATTTGGAGCTGTGTAACATCTAACAATTAATCTGTCAGAACAACGAAGTGGTGGAGATGAGTTTCTGTCGGTCAAACCTAAGCTTCGCTTCCATAGAATGTTGGATCTGGATTAATTCAGACTTGAAGGTCTGCAATAAGATTGGTCAATCATAAGACATCACTTGCACCATGGGAAGAGGAAATTAAAACGTTCAAGTAATATGCCTCACGAACTCTGAGTCTTATGCTTAAGAGCCCTGTAAAATAAGTCAATTACATGCTAATATAAAAACTTTAAGAGAGTTTTCACATTCCTCAACATCTTGGAAGGGTTGTATTTGCAAAATGGGAGGAGAAATGGCTTGTATAATTTGATATGAGGATGGATTGTTAATAAGTATGGACACCTCTAATGCCGGCACAACTAGTTCTCATCTTGATTGTCTGACATCTTGCGCATTCAATGTTGAAGAGTCTTTGGCACTGATTAGACAAATTGTTCATGTCAATGCCATTGCCTTATCAGCATCTGATATAGGCTGATAGTTGGTGCCAGACAGTTTCAACTATACTATATGATCGAGCATAGTACAAAATGGGCATTAGGATTCAATCCTGGCTAAGAACCTTCCTTATGCAAGCACCAGATGTGCTTAACACATCATGAAATGGTGCCACCAACTTATTCCAAGGATTGATTGGCAGCAAAAGATGAAATCGTCACCTTGGCGTCCCCTCCAGGGTGCCCTCCCAATGTGGAAAGGAGGTAAATCACGGGAGACTTCACCCAACAACAGCAACACATGCAAAGAGGGGTTAAGGCAATCAGTGGGACATTCCACATTATATCAAGGATTGATGCATGTATTGGATGTGGTTTAGACTTTGGAAATTATGGAAAGGTTTCATATCTACTAAAGCTGTGTAGTTGTATGCCCTAAAGAAGTAAGCTTAAGGGATACATTATTCTTTTCCTTGCATGCTCCTCCAAGTTGCATCCAACCAGTTCTCACGTTGATTTACTTACCTGAACAACACAACAATTATAAGTAACGAGACTCATTATGGATTTTATCTTGCCATTGGACATTTAATTTATTTGACCTATTCTCCATAAATGTATGACATCTGATATTTGACTGTTTTATCAGTTTGAAAATGTGCATTCTTGCTGCCCTCTTCAATGAACCCACTCCTACTGTCCTCATTTAATTGCAATGAGCCAGCCACCCACAGTGGTATTACACAAACTGCAACAAACCCTAGCTTTGAGGCCTTTTGGGTGTAGGGTGGTACATGCTTCGTGCAGAAACAAGTAGGTCCTTGTCTATTTCTTGGGGTGGTTGTGTTCCTGTGACCATTTAATATTTAGGACGCTTGAGCGTTGCATAAATAGGCAACAGATTTGGTTGGTTTAAGGTATCGATTAGTTGCGTTAGGTTTATTCTTATTCTTTAAACTTAGAACGAACAGTTGAGACAGCTTACAATTAGCATTTAGTGTTCGAGTGCCCTACCAATTTTAACTTCACCAAGTTTGATGAGGTTGAGTTACTATCCAGGTTCCATTTCCCACATCCATTTTCAAGGCTGGTGGTCCTCAACTCTCCCCTCTGCAGCTACACAGCACGAGCTTTCATTCTTTCTCAGGGGAGAGAGAATAATGTAGCTCCATTTGGGTGGTAAATGATTCAAAGCTAAATATTAGCCAGAGGCCAATAGTATTATTACGCAGGAAAGATAAAAAATGACTTTGGCAATAGGATCAGATGGATCAAAATTGTCCGGAGGGAAGTAAATGGATGCCAACGAATTGCTTTGGTCAGATGCAAAATGACGCTAGCAGGTCCGGTCCGTTGCTCAGCATGGTAAACCAGAAGCCAGACCAGTCTGATCGACTCTGTTAAAGCCGACTGGTCTACCCTTCAAGTTTTTTAAATGCACTCGGCTTCACCATTATTTGCTTTTAACTTCAACTGTGCACGTCTTGTGCGTGATGAGAAAATTCCCACACGTGTGGAGCAGCGTCCTGGTGACCAATAAAGAAGTAACGAAATCAGTTTAAAAAGATCAAACTCTTTATTTCAATGTCCTGTTCCACACTGCTTAATTGATCATTTCCCTGTGCTGAAGGAGAAAGCCATGACCACTGCTTTCCCCTCCATGGAGTGCTGCCAGAGGTCACCAGAGAGCAGTGAGGTTGTTAATTACAACAACAATGGTTCGCCAAAGATCAGTGCAAGAGGACACTGGAGACCATCCGAAGACCGCAAACTCAAGGAGCTTGTTGAGCTCTATGGCCCTCAAAACTGGAACCTCATTGCAGAGAAGCTGGAGGGCAGATCAGGTGCTAGTCTTTACTCAATAACCTATATCAAAACTTTCACCCTTGTTCAAGAAAGTAGAGTAACTGTAGTTTTTTGTGAATGAAGGGAAGAGTTGCCGCCTGAGGTGGTTCAACCAGTTGGATCCTAGGATCAACCGGAGACCATTCGGCCATCAGGAGGAAGAGAGACTAATGGCTGCTCACAGGGTGCACGGCAACAAGTGGGCAATGATCGCGAAACTCTTCCCTGGAAGAACTGACAACGCAATCAAGAATCATTGGCATGTCATCATGGCCAGGAAGTACAGGGAACAAACAACGCCTGCCTCTTTGAGGAGAAGGCTTATGGTCGAGGAGGAAGTAACCAAAATGGCGTCTCCTTGCTTGCCTTTTCTTGGTGGCTCATCCAGTGACTTTGATTGCAGCTGCGAGAGTTCTACTCGAGCAACTCCATTTGACTTCTTCTCTGGTAATTTTTTTTTTACGCCATTACATTTTTATTCCTTTACAAAAATTTAAATTGTTTTAGATGCATGCATATCTATTATTTTTTCTTGAGTAGAGGATATAGTACCACACCCACAAAAGCATTACATGTATACATGCATTCTTCTTTTACCTTGAAATTTTCATTATTTCTTTCTTTACTTGCCCCTATGATTAGAATTTATCAAAAGAAATAGACAAAAAGCATCTTAGGTTTCACGTAAGAAATAGATATATGTTTGTTAACTGTTTTTTTTTTAATAAAAATAACCATATAAATAAATACTTCTGTTTCATTTATTTCTTTTAGCAGTATTGAGCAATATCCAATTTTTCCTCCATACATTCTCAAATCCCCATTAAATATTTTTTTCTTTGAAATATGCGACATGTTACGAATTTCTCTTAATAATTGCAGTTGATCAACCCAAGGTTCGTTTGTTCGACCAATCATCTTTCATTAGCTTTCCACCTCAGCAGTCAAGCCATGTTTCAGCCAATGAGACACCACCATTTGATCACGATCATGAGATCACCAATCTTGATGCACCGCCAAGCTTCATAGATTTTCTTGGTGTCGGGGCCGGATGAGTTGGCAGTTGGATTAGTGGGGACCAATTTGAGAACACAGAAGGATCCTCTTGGTATGTGTTACCGGACACTTTGTTTTTTTCTTTCCCTTTTCCCTTCGTCTAGATCAATTAATTGTTTTCTGAACAAAATATTTTGTTCTTAATCTTTATAATCTAAAAAATATTTTATATCCATTAGTAAATTATAAAGCAGACTAAAGTCATGAAATTAGTAATATATATATATATATATATATATATATATATATATATATATATATATATATAATTTACATATTTGTAAGTTATTGTATTGATTTATTAATTTTGCTTGCATAAAATGTATTTGCCACTTCCAATTGTATTCCATAGTCTTAATTAATTTCATTATGTTAGACTTTTGTTGTCTGCTAATTCTACTTTAATTGGTCCTCAAACATTCCAATTTACCACCTCAAATTACATCAATTCCATAGTCATAATTTACGTCAGTTTTTCAAGAAATATATATTATATACCCCGTATCTCTTGCACGCACAAAAGGACTTTCTTTCTTCAGGAAACTGTAGCGGATAAGTTAAGTAACATGGACCCAAAATTGGTGGTTCAATCAATGGGCTCAAAGGTGTATCGTTAATGGAATTCATCCCAAGTTTCTTGATGATCTTGTTGGCTTGATCGGTTGGATGGTACTCGTCCCAGAACGCATACTCCAATCTTTATACAACTAGTTCTTAAGCCCTACATTAGCTGAAATTGTTACCATCCAATGTGCTAAGATTTAGAGAATTTTCCATGACGGATGATACATACTATATATGTATGGTCGATTGATTGGACTTTGGAAGGCATAGTAGGCATCCCCAAACTTAAAGGTTGCATTAGGGAGAACTTTGGATTGGCTGCGGCTTTGTTGAAGTTTTGTGCAAGCTCTTGACAGCTTCCTGTTGACGCCATGAACCAACAGTTGCAAAGGGATGCATCCCATTGGCCCGAAGCCGAAGAATGTCAGTTGTCTAGCACCCAACAAAATGCTATTCAACATGTTAGAGCTATGTTTTAACTACTTGAGATTGGTTATATGGATTTTATTGTTTTGGTCGAACTTTATGCAAAACTATAGCATAGTAATATTCAAATAAAATAAATAAATAAATATATTTATTAGAGTTCAATTTAAATCTATTCAACATGATTGGAATTGAAATATGCATGTGTTGAACTATATATGTGTTATAGGAGTAGATGATTTGCCTTGAGTTGTGTCTAAAGTGTAGTCATGAGGTAATCGATGAAGGTATCGCTATTATAGTTCCATGAATCAGTGTGCACTGGAAGGAGGTAACTGTTGAGGAAGTCAATGCTTCCTAGTGCCACCTCATAGCGAGATTGCTTGAAGAACGGGTTGGTTTAGGGAAAAAAACTCTTTTTATCTTCTAGTCATTTTGCGATCGACTATAAGTCGACCCTGTGATTTACCTCCCTTCACATAATTTGAGGACAGATTGTAAGGGACACCTATGGTGAACGTAATCACTTTTTATTACAATCGAATAATTTGTTGGTTGCCTCACTACTACTCTTTTGTCCTAACAACTCTTGTATCCCTTGAAATAATTCTTCGATTTGCTTATAAAGCGAAAATCGGAGTTGAGATCTCGAAAAGAAGCACCAAAACAATGATCGCAATGGGTCGTTTTAGTTGTCTTCCTTCCATGGTGTTGGATTACACCATCAAAAGACAAGCTTTTGAGAAAGTTTGTATAAAACGCTTGGGAAAAGTACTTTAAGAAGTGGGGTTCATTGTGGTTGAGAGTTAGAAATCTTGTTTATTTCAGTGGATCTACTTCGAACTTCCAAGCACTTGTTAGAGTTTGAAATGTGGAGTTAGATTTTGATGATTTGGTTGGTGGAAAGGTAAATTTGCTTTCCTAATATAATGTTTTCGAAATCTGATGGGATTGGCCGGTTCAGTCGGTATATCCGAGATCCAACTTTGTGCAAATCGTCTTGCTTGAGCAATGGAGAAATATCGGCTCTCACCAGTTAGAAATATAGAGTTGGTTTTTATGGTTAGGTTGCCAAGGAGTTAGCTTAATTCACTTATCTCATCGAAGAACCTAATGCCTTTTAAATCGATCTTATTAGCAACGGGGCAATCTCAACTGCATCGGTCGAAACTTTTGAATATTGAAAAAAATCTTGGCCATCTGATTTTGAAAATACTAATCACATTTAACGATATGATGCACCTAAATCTCATTGAAGAACTTGTTTTTCTCTACTATAGCTACAAAATGTTGTGTGATACAGAAAAAAATGAAAAATTGTTGTGTACTTTTAATTGATGATGGGTGGTTGGGTCCACCTATTGATTGATATGGTGGTTGGGGTGCCGATTTTCTATTAGCCCGTGAATCTTTTTTGGTCCCTTGCAAGATAAATATCTCCACTAAATGATATAATTTTAAAATATTTTAATATAACATTAAAAAAATGATTTTTATCTCTTAAGATTGCATATAAATTTATCTTTTTTTAAAAAAAAAAAATCATGAAAATATGTTTGATTAGATTAGATTAGATTAGATTGCGATTTTTCTTTTTAGCGATTTTTTCTTTAAAGATTTTCTATTGCTCCTCTTAAAAAAAAAAAGCTTGCGATGACGTTGTTGACTTTTTTAATTAAAAGAATTGTGTTTAAATTAGAGTCAAATGTGTTGTAGATCTAGGCAATCTTACCTTGGCGATTTAGTGACTTGAATGTAGATGCACTTTCTTAAGTCAAGAGAATCTTTCTAATTTGGTAGAATTGATCACGTAAAACATTTGGACAACAACTTAAAGAAACAAGTTTTTGGACCATGTTCGAAGTTAGTGGCGAAGGAAAGTGAAAGCACACTTGAATCAACAACAATGACTTCAAGAATATATATAAACAATGAAACAAACAAACAAAAAAAAAAGTTGCAATCAAATAAGTTATGGTGAATGCGAAAAGTGAAAAAAGGAATGGTTTTGATTAAGGCAGCAAACTAGCCAAGCTAAGCTAAGTTTTATGGCGTTCGAAGATGTTTGATAAGGTAATCGAGTCACATCAAATATAAAATAAATCAAATCATTGAAATGACTCTTCAAGCTTGATTTGATTTCTTTTTTATAAGTTTGAACTTGGTTCAAGATTGACTTGAGCTTGATTCGTTTAGTTGTCATCGAGCTCTTAATTCAAACTTATTTGATTATTTTAAATTTATTTGATTGATTATTATTTTAATTTTTTTATTTATTTAACATATCGATAAGTGTTTTACTGATGAATATAATTTACGAACATTATTTTCGATTATTGTTCATCAAGTTGAGCATATGTATTCAAACTTATTTATTTAAATTAATGAGTTATTCGAACTTGTTCACCAACGATCAGTTAGTTGAACAAATTTAAACAAATTCTTATCAAGTCAATATCAAATTTGTTCACAATGGTTCAATTCATTTATGGCTCTAGTTTTGATTCCACAATTTCGAAAACACTACTACAATTGCAATGTAAAGTGTGAAGATGAAAGTAGGATTGTAAACTAGCTCGAGCCCTCTTAGGCTCAAGCTTGACTCGACTCGATTTATACTGGATCGACTCGAGCTTGCTCGAGCCTATAGAGTTGAGTGCGAGCTCATGTTCGATATTTAATTATGGACTCGAGCTTGAGCTAGAATTTTTTTTTTTAATTATTTTTTAATAAATAAATTAATATATTATATATTATAAAATATATATATTACTCAAACTCGGCTCGATTTCTAATCAAGCCGGCTCAAACTCGGCTCAATTTCTAATCAAGCCGGCTCAAACTCAGTCAACTTTGAACTCGAGTCGAATTTTGATCAAGCGACTTGCGAGCGACTTGACTTATTTACCTCCTTAGACGAGAGAATCCATTATTTTTCACAAGGCTATTTCAATCTGTCTAATTTGTATTTGGTACATGTTTGACATGAATATCAAATATTTTAGTCGATCGTTTTGATTAGACGATGGATTCGATACTTAAGTATAATGCATCATAAAAGAGCACACTAAAGGTGCGTTTGGTTCAAGTTATTATGTATTACCTTTGTTATGTGATTATCAAGTAGTCATATAACCAAGGTTATGAGAAATAAAACATAACCAAATGTTATTTGGTTCAATCTAGATAATGCAACAAAAATTTATTTGTTTGAAGTTTTAATAAATAACCTAGTTTAATATTTTACTATATTATCCTTAGTTACAAAACTAACCATATATATTATTATTATTATTATTATTTAAACTCTATGTTTTCTTTTCTTTTTTTCTTTTTCACGCTTTCTTTATTTTTATGTGTTTTCTTTATTTATTTATTTTTTTTCCATTTTTTTATTTAAAAAAAAAATTTTAAGTTTTTTATATTTTTTTTACTTTATATATATATTTTGTATGTTTTAAATTTTTTTATATTTTTTCTATTTTTTTAATTTTTATTATTTTTTATGTTTTTTATTTTTAAAATTCTTTAAAGTTTTTTCTATTTTTCTATTTTTATATTTTTTTAATTTTTTCCTAGTTTTTATTATTTTTTAATTTTTTAAATGTTTTTTCTATTTTTTTTAAAAAAAATTATGTTTTTTTGCATTTATTATTTTTTTTAAAAAAATATTTAATTTTATTATATTTTGTTTCTTTACATTTTTAATTTTTATCACATTTTTTCTCTTATTCGAGGGTATTTTGGGTAAAAATTTTTTGTTAACCTCGGAATCAAGAAAAACCTCAGTTTTCCGAGGTTTTTTAATTCCAGATTGCATGTCCCTTTTGTTGACGTATCGGGTATGAAAATTACTCGGGAATCATCAATTACTTAAATCAAATAAGATTTTTGTTGATAATTTTGGATGGATACCTAAGGTTATCATGGATAATCATAAACCAAACACACCCTAAAAATAATGAACAATTGAGAGTTAAAGAAGTAATTACGATATTGTGCCAACATTGAACGTGAGAACCATAAAGTTAAACTTCTCTAAACAATGTTGTTATACATATTGAAACCTAGATCCAACTGCTTATTGCTAGAGCAAGTAACAATTGGTTGATGACTCATTTACAACAAAGTAAAATATATAGAACATTTATCAACTATTCGTGTCTAACTTAAAGTCGATCGAGATACAAATCTTTCATTCGTTTATAATTCTCTACATGAATCTTATCTATAATGAATATAAAAGAGAATTATCAGAATTGATCAAGATTAAATCATCAAATCAAATCAAATCAGTATTAAGATTATTCTAATAATTTTATTATAATTATTAGAATAATTCTCAAAATAATTCTTAAAATAATTATGTTATTTATTAATTGTTAATTAACCAAGTACTTTTTAAACATTATATATTGTATTGTCCTTAAGATAAATATCAATGAACAATAAAATTTATGATTGCTCTTATATTTTTATCCTCTTCCTATTTTTCTTCTAACATGATATCGGAGTATGTCTTTTTCTTTTCCCTTATCTTCTTGAGGCGGAGATCCAATTAAAGATGAACCCTTGTTAATTAACCTCTTCCCTCTTCTCGATTTTTGCTATGCCTGTGCACCTGTTATTGTGCACTGTTACCATCTTTTAAATCCCTCTTCCAAAAATTTGCATAACTTTTTTGCTGCCTCCGGCATTCCTCCGACCTCCGGAGCCCTCCAGAGCTCTCCGTCGTCGCAACCCATGTTCCTCGTCACTTCGTTGCCCTCTTTCGTAGCAGCAAGCTTCATTACCAAGGTTGTTCCCACGTTGCTGGCGAGTAGCGATTTTAGCTTCTCCTTGTCTCTGTCCTTGCTGCTGAACTTCAGTGAGCTTGTTGCTTCCGCCTGATTTTCTACCACTGCTAGCCACAGGAGTATCTCCTTCACAATATGTAGAAGCCAACATCATCTAAACAAGTTATTTTACTTTAGATGTCAAATATTCAACGACATCAAGGAGGCCAAAAGTAAAAATTCAGACCGATGTCAAATTTGTCACATCGTTTGTCATATTGAAAATCTATACCCTAGAAGATTTGATTAGTCATATACTCAGGGGAAATATCAAATTTTTATCAGAAATGGACATTTTGATATTCAATGTCCTAATCGATTTGACTCGAATTTCATTGGTGGTCCTATAACTTCAAGACAACCATCGATTTCACAATTCTATCGAAAGTTCTCTACTCATGGTAAAACCCCAGAGTTTTCATCTACTGATTAGTATATTGACACTGGAGCAACTCATTATGTCACATCAGATTATAATATCCTTACAGACATAATATCATATTATGGCTTAGATACGGTTCAAGTAGGCGATGGTTCAGGTTTATAAATTGCTAATCTTGGAAATACATACATTCATTTATCTAATCGTACTTTTTACATATGCAATGTCTTTCATGTTCCATCTATCACTAAAAATTTACTCTCTACACGTCAATCTTATCTTGATAACAATGTCATTTTTGAGTTCCATCATAATCATTATTTTATAAAAGATAAAGGAACAAATACTATTGTTTTTGATGGGAGAATTAAAAATGACCTCTACTATCTTCAAAGTTCTTCAATTAAATCTTTTGTTAGTGAACACACAAATAAACCAGCTTGGCATGCTCGACTTGGTCATTCTTCTCTTCGCATTGTTCAATTAATCATCAATAGGTATGGTTTACCTACTTCATTTACCTCCTCTTCATCTCATTCATGTAGGGTCTGCATGAAATCTAAAAGTCACAAGTTACCTTTCTCTTCATCCGATCATGTTTCTAATTTTCCACTTGAAATAATTCATTCAGATGTTTGGGTCATGCACCTATTTTGTCTAACCAAGGTTTCCAATATTATGTTACTTTCATTGATCATTTTAGTAATATACTTGGTTCTACCCTATAAGAAGGAAATATGATTTATTAGACATATTCTGTAATTTTTAGAATCAAGTTGAACGATATTTTAATCATAAAATACTCTCTTTTCATTTTGATTGGGGAGGTGAATATCAAGCTCTTCATCGTCATCTTATCTCTTGTGGAATTGTTCATCGAGTCTCTTGTTCTCACACCCCAGAATAAAATGGCCCTGCTAAAGGAAAACATAGACATATAGTTGAAATTACCTTAACTCTTCTTCATCATGTCTCAGTTCCGCATAAATTTTAGGATGAATCTGTTAACACTGCCTTATATCTCATAAATCAACTTCTTACTTCATTGCTTAATCATAAGTGTCCTTTTGAAAAACTTTATAATCAAACTCCTTATTACACTTTTCTTCGAATTTTTGGTTGCGCATGATATCTATGGTTACACCCCTACTCTAAACATAAACTTAACTCTCGTTCACTACAATTTGTTTCCCTTGGTTATAATAATTTGTACCATGGTTATCATTACTTGCATATACCAATAGGATGAATTTATATTTCATGATATATTACTTTTGATGAGCCTCTATTCCCTTTTTCAGTAGCTTCTTTGATCTCTCCTTCAGATACAGGTGGCACCATCTTAATATCTCCTAAAATTGTCAGAAGTGATGACATTCTAGGTCCTGCTCTGGAGCTCTCTGATAACTCTCATATACCATCAGAATCACCTCAGACTGTTGATCCAATCTTTGAAGTTTCACCAGTTGAAGATAATACAAGTCCATCAAAATCACTATGTTAGTCTACTTCCTCGTCACCATTAACAAGTGATTCAGATGATAATCCTCTTTGTCACATGCTTCCCTTGAGTGACATATATGCACAATGTCTACCAATGACAACTTGTCATCCCCTTCCACGAGCTCTAGTGGTCTCTTCAAAATCTATTGAGTCAACTTGTTTTACATAAGTGAGCAAGGATCTAAATTGGTGTAGTGCAATGGCTAAAAATTTGATGCATTTTTTCGCAATGGAACATGGAGTCTAGTTCTGCGTACTCCCTCCATGAATATTGTGGGCTCTAAATGGATATTCCGTCTTAAACATCAAGCTGATGGTTCTCTTGAACGACACAAAGCTTGACTTGTAGCCAAAATATTTAGTCAACAACCAGGTATTAACATCAATAACACTTTTAGCCCAATCATCAAAATTACATCTGTCATATTATTATTATCGATAGCTGTTAGTTCTAATTGACCTGTATGTCAATTGGACATTTCAAATGAGTTTCTCCATAGTCATCTTAGGAAAACTGTATTTATGGAGCAACCACATGAGTTCATTCATCCATAATTTTTGTCTCATGTTTGCCAACTTAAGAAATCCTTATATGGTCTTCGACAAGCTCCTCGTGCATGGTTTCATCGACTATCTAATTAGTTATAAGCTCAAGGATTTTCTAAATCAAAGATTGACTCGTCTCTATTTCACAAATATAATGATGGATCTATAATATTTTTTTCTTATTTATGTAGATGACATCCTGATAACCGGTAATGATCACAAGGATATCACAACTTTATTAAGTCTTCTCAATCAAGAATTTCCTACTTGAGATTTGGGTATTGCTCATTTTTTTCTTGGTATTAAGCTTATTCCACATGATGATGACTATCTTCTCTCTTAGAGCAAATATATTACTGGACTTCTTCAAAGGGCCAAAATGGATTGAGCAAGTCCGGTCTCTACACCAATTGCTATAAACAACTCTTTAACTTCATCCTCTCCTACTCTGTATAATTCACAAATTTATCAAAGCATTGTTGAAGTCTTACAATATGTCACTATTACACGCATTGCTATTACTTTTGCAGTAAATCGTATTTGTCAATTCATGCATGCTCCAACTGAATAAAATTGGGATAATGTAAAAAGAATACTTCGTTATCTCAAAAATACTATTCTATATAATTTTCTTTTATATCGCTAATTGTTTCGAGATTTACATGCCTAAAATGATACAGATTGGGCAAGTTCTCCTGAAGAGACACTCTGCTAGTAGATATGCAATATTTCTTGGACGAAATTTTATCTCATGGAATTCGAAAAAGCAACCTACGGTATCTCGTTCAAGTACTGAGGTAGAATATAAAGCTATAGCAAATACAACGTTTGAAATTATTTAGCTTTAATCACTTCTCTCTGAACTTCATCTTGCCAGACCTGACCACCGAACCGCCGGTTCGACGGTTCTAGGCAGGTCGACCCTTAACCTTAACCGCCAAAGACGGTTACGGTTCACGGTTTGAAATCGCCGGTTCACGGTTCAAGATTATTATGTTAAAAAAACTAAAAATTAAACATTACAAATTACAAATTAAAATTTATTAGAAAAAAGGTTTGCACTTATTTAAGTTGCCTACGTATCCCCTTAGGGAAATCAAAGCCCACGTAGTTTTTTACATTTTTATTCTTTTACATTTTCACTTACTTCCATTTCTCGTTCCTGTCATATTCATTCCTTCAGTATCGAAATCTTCAGCTTCATTATTTGAAAGTTACATTCTTTGGATTCTTTTCTCCACTCTGGTCCAATCGTCCAGTAATGTTTGGGCTTCCAATGATTCAGGAGACAAAGTTGATCGTCGTTCATCTAATATGTTGCCGCCGACATTGAACGTTTGCTCCAGAGCAACAGTTGACACTGGACAAGCTAAAATTTCTTTGGTGATCACGGAGAGGACGGGAAAGCTTTGAGCCTTCTGTGACCACCACTTTAAGATATCAAAATTTTCGCTATCTGCTTCATTAAAATCAAAAGAAGCCATAAAATAATTATTAAGTTACTGTGTGGAACTTGAGGATTTTCGTGAACGTTTTGTCCGTTCTTTTAATAAAAGTTGTGCTTTTGTAAGTTTTAAATTACTACTAGTAGTTTGTTGTATTTCAGAAATATTAATTTGTGTTCCATGTTTTGCATAATATTGATTATAACTATCATATAAATAAATTCTAACATTATATATAATATTAACTAGATCAGGAGAAGAAGATTCTTTAATTAGAATTAAAGTGTCATAATATAAAGTTAACATTTCTTGTAAAACTTCTAATTTAAATCTAAGATCTAAAGCAAATGTAATTAAATAAATTTCAGAAATAAAATAAAAATATTTTTCCCATTTAGTTTGCATAGCTAAGATGCAAAGAGATAAAGATTCATTATTAATATGCTCATTTAAAACTAATACTATATTAGAAAAATTTTCTAAAACTAATTGAGTAGTGGGATAATAAACATCGGAAAGTTGTTCGGTTGCATCATTAAATACTTTTAAAATTTCACAAATACTACTACAAATATTCCATTGTTGTGAAAATAAATATATATTAGTATTTTGTGCAAAAAATGAACATAATAATTCTTTATATTCAAATGAATCTTGTAATAATTGGTATGTTGAATTCCAACGTGTTGGTACATCACGTGGAAATTTTTTAGGTCTCATTCAATTAGTTTTACAAAACCTACCCCATTGTTTCATTATAGATAGATGAGACCATAAATAAGAAATTACAATTCTAATTGGTTTAATATAACTTTCTAAAATTTTTAAACCATCTTGAACATATAAATTTAAAACATGGCATACATAACGAATGTGAAAAAATAAACCGCCAATAATAGGTTGACAAACAAATTTTAGATCATCTATACAAGCGGTATTGGAACTAACATTATCTAATGATATTGAAAATATTTTATGAGTTAAGCTATATTCTTCTAAAATTAAACATAATAATTGTGCGATGTTATGAGCATTATGTGATTCATCAAAAACACTATAAATTAACAATCTTTTTTGGAGGTTCCAAGAGTTATCGATCCAATGGCAAGTCACACCTATATACGAATGTGTTTGCCAATGATCACTTCAAATATCGGAACATAAAGAAACTTTATTATCTAATTTACTAAATTCATCAATTAAAATTTTTTTCCTTTGTTCTACTAATTTTTTAATTGTACGAGTAAGTGTAGTTTTAGGAACACGTTTAGCACATGAATTAAGATATTCTTTATAAAAATCTTCAAATGTGTATTTAGATCCAAAACTAAAAGAAAGATGTTCTACGGAAACAAATTTAGCTAACAATTCTCTTAATTTATTATCCGAATATAAAAATAAACCAGAATCGGTACTGCTGCTAGTTGAAGAAAATCTTGATAATTGTGTTTGAGAACGGTCGAGTCCAAATTCCGTCGGGTGCTTCGTTTCTACATGCCGTTTCAACGACCCATAACAGCCGCCGGCTTGGAATTTGTAGAAAGTATTGCAGTGATTACATTTTGCACGCATTTCTCTCGACGGAAGAGTGCCCTTCTCAAAATGTTTAGTGAAAATAGAAGACTTTAAAGGAGGAAGTTCCTGAACCTTATAAGTAATTGCGTCGGTACTTCCTTGTGTTTCGGGTGTCGGATTTGGAAGATGCTCGATCTCATCATCGGTGGATTGCATGTTGGGGGTCCTCCTCCCGCGGATTCATTATTTCCTTTCCCTTCTGAGCTTGAGATGACGCACCTCCGCGGCCTCCTTCCATTGTAATTGAAAATTGAAAACGAAAGCGTGTAGAGAATACGAAATTGAGATTAAGAGTAGAGAAGATATGTATAAAAATGATGAAATGAGCTCTCTATTTATAGAGTTTTTGATAGTAACGGACACTAAATCATAGCCATTGATCAAAAAATGATCAAATGATCCTACCCGTTGAAAAAATACCCAAAAAATCCCTCCACCCTCTCCCAACGGCTATGAACCACTGGTTAACTGGCAGTTCCAACGGCTATGAACCGCCGGTTCAAGCCGGTAAAAAAAATTCAAATGTTGAACCGGTGGGTCGACCCGGCGGTCCACCAGTTTTGCACCAACGGAACCGGACTGGCCCCACAACTTGCCGGGTCGGTTCCGGTTTGACCCTGCGAACCGGGTCAAAGGGCAACCGACCTGTTGACCCGGTTACGGCCCGGGCTGGGTCCGGACCAGACCTGGCCCGGGTCTACATCTTACATCAAATATTGCACCAAAAATTTGATATGACAATAATAGAGCAACATATCTTACAACAAATCCAATCTTTCATGCTGGTACAAAACATGTGGAAATTGATTTTCATTTTGTTCATGAACGTGTGGCAACTCAACAGTTATCCGTCTCTTATATTTCTGCTTAAGATCACATCACTGATATCTTTACTAAGTCATTATCCAAACAATATTTCAACAAGTTAGCAAACAAACTTAACGCTAAAGATCTCCCGTTAAGTTTGGGCGTATAAAAGAGATAAAAGAGAATCACCAGAATTGACCAGATCAAATCACAAAATCAAATCAAATTAGTATTAAGATTATTTTAATAATTCTTAGAATAATTTTATTATTTATTAATTAGTTAATTGACCAAGTACTTTTTAAATATTATATAATATATTATCATAAATATCAATGAACAATAAAATTTATTATTATTCATATATTTTTATCATCTTCCGCTTCTTCTTCTAACAAGATGAACAACATGCCAACCACCACATGAAGCACCTAATGTTGCGTTTAGTTGGGTGTAATGTAATCTAACTTGTAATGTAATCAAATTTGTAATGTAATGTAATATAATCTTTATTACATTACTATGTTTGGTAATGTAATGTATGTAATCTTTGATTACAATGGTCATTACATTATTTTGTTTGGTGTCCATTATTTTTTATAAGCAATGTAATTCGTATTATTATAAAATGACAAAAATATTCTGCGACCTCTACCGACGGCCACTGCACCTCTGCCGGAGCTTGCGACAACCAGCGACCACCGCCATTGGCCTCCTCTGTCGGCTGCCGCCACCGGCAACCGGTGACGACGACGACGGCGGCGGCGTCGACCGGCGGTGGGCGGCGGCGGCCGCCGACGGTGGGTGGCGACTGCCAACGACAGTGGGCGGCGGCGGCGGCCGACGACGGTGGGCGGCGGCCGACGACGGTGGGCGGCGGCGACCGATGATGGTGGACGACGACGGTGGGGGCGGCGGACGATGTCGGTGTGCGGCGGTGACCGCAATGGACTAGGGGTATATTCGGCATTTAAATTTTGATTAAATGATGACCTCGTAATGTAATCGGATTACATAGTATTTGCTTTGTAATCCAGATTACAAAATTTCACTATCTTTTGTAATCCATATTACATTACATTACAAGTTTAAAATTAAACCAAACAAAATAATCAACCTTGTAATGTAATCCTGATTATATTACAAGGTAAATTACACCCTATCAAATGTAGCCTAATTCTAATGCTAACAAGGAATTGAAACCCTCCCTCTCCTAAGGCCATATGCATGCAACATGAGACCCATACAAGGGGGAATATTAATAATGATTTGATCGATACTCTATGCTTTAACTTATCCATTCATCTAAAGAGGAGAAAGATAGAAGATAGACACGACGGTTCATTCCCTCGCTATCTGTGGACATATGCCAAGATGGAACTTGTCTCATTTTCTCATCCATCAAAACTCAATCTAATTAATTTATATGTAACTTGCTCTTTTTGACCAACTCAGTGGACACAAATTAAGTCGATCGACATCTCCCTCCCTCACTCTAATTTGTGCGTGGTTGGTAGTCGAGAAAGAGTTGAATATGTAGAAGTTAGTGGTGAGGACCAAGTGTTTACGTAACTTTCTCGAGGGTTAATGTTTGGATAGGGCTACAAATGAGTCAAGTTGAGCATGACTGTATTTAAGTTTATTTAATTTTTTTTAATCTCTAGTTGTGTATATCAAACTATATAATCGTAATTAAGATTAAGTCAATTCGACCACTTTGCAACCAATTAATGTTCTAAGAAGAATTAATATTAACATCGATATATATGTACTAAATCCTAATCACTTAGATTGGACAAAAGAATACAATGAACTATCTAGCTAGCAAGCTAGCGTGATCATTCTCCCAATAAAGGGCCCTTTTAAGTGATAATTATCGGTACAATCGACCTAGGTCAAGGTCGACCAAGATCGGATTGACTTGAGTTTGAATTTTGATATTTGATCAACATATTTATAAGAACTCAAGTATGTTATGGTTGATTGAATACTTGACTAAAGTGAGATATCCAATGGGAAGTTGGTAAGAGAAGTCAAAGTTGGTTAAAATTGATTGGACACTTAGCGATCAGAAGTCTAATAGAAACAAGAGAAAAGTCCAAGTCGGTCAAGATTGACCAGATACTTGATAATCGAAAGTCCAATATGAAGTTGGCAAGAGAAAAGTCTAAGTAAGTCACGAAAGATCGGATATTTGGCAAACAGAAGTCCAACATGGAGTTGACAAGAGACAAAAAATCCAAGTATATCATGGATGACCAAACACTTGGTGATGACAAAGTAGAGTAAAACATTAAAATTTTCCAATAGCTTTCAATTGTATCAATCTTTGAAAATGAGAGTTATTTTCATAGAAACTATTTGTCCCTGATAGTATATGACACAAATAATATCTATGTAAATTTTCATGATTTTTGCAAAAACGTAGAATTATTTAGGATTTTCTGAATTCCAGTCTGAAATATGAAATTAGGAAATCAGATACAGCAATTGATTGTTGTACAACAATTGATTAGGCAATTGATTAGTGAAAGATTTTCACGAGCACATAGGCTGGCGGAATCGATCAAGTGATCGATTAACACTCCTTAATTGATTAATCCAATCGATTATGACATTGTAATCGATTGAAACTTCTTAATCAATTGAAACCAACTTCAATCGATTTAGAGAGACTGTAATTGATTTGTAGATAAAACCAATCGATTAAGACTGCTGATTATGGTTGAAATGGTCAGATTTCAGTTCATTAAATCATGTTTAGTCAAGTTAAATGTCCCTAACCCTCTGAAATACTTATATAAGTACATTGAGGTAATTCTTTTTAATGAAAAATAAGAAAGAAATGGTTAAAGGGGACTAATTTGGAATTTAGGATGAGGTTTGGATTTAATATTAAACTTTTAATCTCAAAACTTTAATTTTTGAATTTCCTAAAGGGTTAGAAATTCCAAGTCCTTGTTAGTGTAATGATAGAAATTTGTTGCATATTTTGAGGGGTGGTTTTCCTTAAAGACATGATTCATATTCTTTTAATGATAATGAGATAATGGAAGCTTGAGAACCTTCATTATTATGAATAAATACTCAAGGGGGAGCATTCAATAAATACTTAAGAGTGAACATATGATATAATAAAAGATATGAGACTTTCGTTGAATTCCCTTTGAACAAATTGACTTTTGAGGAGAATTTTTTATGTATATCAAAGGGGGAGAAAAATGTAGGATTTACATTAGAAATTCTCATTCATGCTTAGACATGGGATGAAGTTGGGCTAATAGATTAACCTAATTTAAATGTATTGTCAATCATCAAAAAGGAAAAAATTGTCGGGAGATTGTTAGTGCAATCGTCTTTGGTTCAAGGTTGACCAGTTTGACCAAGCTTGAGTGGGTTTGAGCTTGAGTTTTAATGTTTGGACAATATGTGAGAAGTGGTCAAATTGGTGAAGGTTGATTGGATATTTGACAATATGTGAGAAGGGAGTCAAGTAAGTCATGAAGGACTAGATACTTGATTGGAAAGCCTAACTGGAGGTTATGCAAGGTAAAAATCCTAACTCGAGGGTTAGGTAAAGGAAAGTCCAAGTGGGTCAAAGAGGATAGCACGTTGGCAAAGAAAAATCCAAGTGGGTCAAGGAGGACCACAGGTTGGCAAAGGAAAGTCCTAGTGGATCAAGGTGGACCACACGTTAGTAAAGAAAAGACCTAACTGATGTTAGACAAGAGAAAAATCTAAGCAAGAAGAGGTTTTTCATTTGTATTCTTGTATTTTCTTTTTGTGTGTGTTATATCTTGTTGTGTGAGTTTGTACAAGGCTTCTCCGCAGGCGTCTTCATTAACAAGAGATCAAGTAAGAAGAGGTTTTTCATTTGTATTCTTATATTCTTGCATGTGTTATATCTTATTGAGTGAGTTTGTACCAGGCTTCTCCGCCTTTGGTAGTTACCGAGAAGGAGTATTTTTCTTAGTGGATAGCGTGACGTATGTAGATCCTTGGATTAGTCACCTCTTCTTGAGGTGGATAGTAAATCCTTTGTGTTAGCGTTGTGAGTGTTGCTTCGAGTTCTATCCGTTGCATATCATCATCACGAAGCAAGTCAACGAAGCGCGACGAGCTATTCACCCCCCCTCTCTAGCTACAAATCGACCCTAACAGTTCTAACCTTCTGGGACCAGGGTTGTATTTATAGCCCTGGTTGGGGCACCTGGAAGGGTTCCAGGTGCCTGAGAAGGGATACACTTTTATCCCCGTTGCACCAGAATACGCCACGTCGTGTTCCGGATAAAAGCTTGCTCCGAGCACCCAAACCCAAGTTAACATCATGTTAACTATTTAGTTCGGGTTCTTCTGCTCTGGCTCCGCTTGTTTGGGTCCGGGTCTTCCGCTCCGGCTCCGCTTGGGTGATCTTGGCCATCCGTAATAGGGCTCACCCGAACCCAACTTCTGACCTTCGAGCAAACTTCTACTCTGGCTTCTCGTCCCTCGGAAACGTCGTACACCTCCTTCTCGTCCACCCGCGTACTCTTCCACAGCACCTCATACCTCAGATGCACCGAGTCTGTCGGTTCTCTCTCGTGTCGTCCTTCTCGCTAGCTGCATCTTTTGCTTGACTTCCTGTGCTCCTAAATTCGTGCACACTTAGACACAAAGGTTAAATACCAACAGGACCTAACTTTACTTGGTTGATTACATCAAAACTACCAAAGAAGTACTTACAACAAAGGCCCATCGGATCAAAGGAGAGGAAAGGGGAGAGGGCTTACATGTCCGAAGTTCGTCGCCAAGAGGAATCACCCTTGCCGATGCCAACGAGAGGGAAAATAGATTAGGGTAAGGAGGGATCGGGTGTGATTTTGGTAATTTAGGGTTTTCTAGAGACGAAAGCAATTTCGTCGTGAAAATCATCCCTAATTCGGGGACAAAAATTGTTTTCGTTGTAGACTCTATGACAAATCCAAGATTCATCACAATCTTGGATGTTTTTTTTCAGAAAACAAATATGTCTAAAGGCGGATGATGGACCTAGAGAGCGGAATGACATGAAATTAATTCCTATATGTTCGTCTAGTTATTCTGATTATATCTATGTTTTCAAGTATTAATTTGATCTAATATATTTTGATCTGTGATTTTTCGAACACTAATATGTCTGAAAAATATAATTTGTGTTTAAAAAATTATAGATCAAAATATATTAAATCAAATTGATATTTGAAGGCATAGATATAATCAGGAGAACTAGACAAATACATAGAAACTGATTTTGCATCATTCTGAGATCTCTAACATTAATTTGTAACTTTAACATGTTAAACTAATTAAATTTACTTTTTAACTCTAATATATTAAACTTACCTTTGAAATTCATTTAATTGACTTAGCTATTAAAAAAATATTGGGTTAAAATAATATTTGAGGTTGTGAATATAATTAAGAGAACTAAACGAGCACATAGGAATTAGTTTCATGTCATTTTGAGCTCTTTAGATTCATCAACTACCTTCGGATATATATATTTTAAAAAAAAAAACTAATTTTGAGATAAATCTAGGGATTCATTGGAAATTTTGTGACAAATCTTAGATTCGTCACAAACTTGAATGATTTTTCAAAAAAAATATCCGAAGGTGGTTGATGGACTTAGAGAGTTCAGAATGATATGAAACCAGATGTGTTCATCTAGTTCTCCTGATTATATCCATCATTCAAACATCAATTTGACCAAATATATTTTAATCAGTAATTTTTTGAACACCAATATATCTAAAAAATATAATTTATGTTTAAAAAATCATAGATCAAAATATATTGGATCAAATTGATGTGTTTGAAAGAATAAATATAATTAGAAAACTACACGAACACATAAAAATTGGTTTCATATTATTCTGAGAACTTTAATATTAATTTGTAATTTTAATATGTTCAACTAATTAAATTTACTTTTTAACTCTAACATTTTCAACTTACCTTTGAAATTCATTGACTTAGCTATCAAAAAAAATATTGGGTCAAAATAATATTTGATGACATTGATATAATCAAGAGAACTAAACAATCACATAGGAATTGATTTCATGTCATTCCGAATTCTCTAAGTTTATCAACCACCTTCGGACATAATTTTTTTTTTTAAAAAAAATCTAATTTAGAGACAAATCCAGAGATTCAATGGAAATTGTGCGATGAATCCATGGATTCATTAGAAATATTGCGAATGAATCCGAGGTTTCGTCAGAAATTTTACGACGAATCTAGGGAATTGTCGTAAAATTAAATGATTTTTCAAAAAAAATATGTCCAAAGCCGGTTGATGAATATAGAGAGATCGGAATGACATGAAACAAGTTTCTATATGTTCATCTAATTTGCTGATTATATTAATACTTTCAAATATCAATTTGACATAATATATTTTGATCAGCGATTTTTACAACACCAATATATTTGAAAAATATAATTCGTATTTAAAAAATCACATATCAAAATATATTGGATCAAATTGATATTTGAAGGTATAAATATAATCATGAGAAGTAAACGAATTCTTAAGAATTGGTTTTTTTTTATCATTTTGAGATCTATAGGTACCCGTTTCGGACATATTTATTTTTTTTAAAAAAAAATAACCCAATCTGTAATGAATATTGATTCAATGCAAAGACATAAAAATTAAATAAATATCAATAATTCATATAAAATATATGAAAATAAAAATATTTAACATTGCAACGAACACAAATATCTGCCGTAAAGATTTGCAACGAATTTAATATTGGTTGTAAAATATGTGATGAATAACTAATTCGTCGCAAATTCTGTAACAAATAATAATTTTGTCACAAAAATTGCGATGAATGCATTATTCATCGCGGATTTTGCAATAAGTATTTATTTTCATCGCCAAATTGTAACAAATTTAGCGACGAATAATTTTTTGGTACTAATTTGTGATAAAATATGTTCGCTCCTAAGAAGCAACAATTTATTTTTTTTTCGCAAAAATCATTGCAAATTTGAGACGAAAATATTTCATTGCAAAGATTCGTCTCTAAATAACTATATTTTTGTAGTGCAAGGTTTTGATTGTAAAATCATTTTTTTATTTCATTTATCTTTATATTCTAGTTTCTTGTTGTATTCTTGAGCTCAAGTTTACAAGAGATTTCTATGCATCAAAAAGGTTTATGAGAAGGGGGAAGTTTTAGTGAAATTTGTGAATGATTAGTGGATCCTTGAATTAGTCGTCTCAAGGAGACGGTTGCCAAGTAAAATTAAGTGTTGTACGTGTGGAGTCCAGTTTGAATCAAAATTTCCATTGTGCATTTAAATGATAAGCACAAATCAAAACAAAACTAACAGAGGTATTCACCTACGTCTCACACAAGTCTTAACAATAATTGATTGTGAATTGTGATACTGAAAGGGCTTATACTTAGGGCAATATCACGATCGATCAAGTACTATCATACTCGATAGAAGCGTCCATTGAAGGGCCGCCATGGGGACCCTTTCTGAAGACAACTTGAGATTCCTCTAGAGGTGTCTTATTCATACAAAAGCCTTAAAATGATATGATGTATGAATATCTCTTCTTTTCTTTGTGCTAGTTTCATCCTTATCTGAAAGAAAATGATCATAGTTTTATTTTTCCTTTTTCTTCCCTAAAAATACAACATTTATGGTCATTAGTTAAAAATACCATTATGATATGATATATGATACAATGTATAATAGAGGAATCCAGTATAATGGGGGTTGAGATTTTTTTGTCTGTAAATTATAGACCAGGGGATGATTCATTACATGTGAACCCTTGATTTGGATGAACCTCATCTTTAAATAGGTGGGGTCCATCCAAATCAACGATGTAAAAAAGTGGATCATCCTCTGGTCCACAAATTACGGACCAGAGGATCCGTGCTCGTGGAGATATCAATAGTTAATATAATGTAGTGGTCAAAAGTCAAAGAAAGATGGCAGTCAAAACCAAAAAGTTCTTGGCCTGGTCTTAAAAAGGGAGTAGTGATAATCAAAGCCGAGAAGTTCTCCTGGGACTTAGCTCTCCCACCTCATAAGCACAGCTCTCGATATACGATCGAACTATTGTCAGGAGATAATCTTGTCAGACAATCACAACAACTTGTCAGAGACTAATGGCTATCCGTTAGGGAATATTATGATACTCTACCACATGCATAACGCAGAACTTTCCTCTACCCAATAGGAATCTGTCGTACTTCGATCGTCACCCGATATGCCCTGACACTCGACATTCTCTGATGTTTCATCATCGCAAAGGTTATAAGGGGCAGTATAAAAAGGGAAGTTCTCTCTATTAACCAGGTACGCACACATGTACGCATCTACTACAGTTCTTATTTTTGTACTTTTCGCTTTGTGCTGCTCTTGACTTAAGTATCGGAGGGCTTGCGCCGGGATCTCTTCTCTGGTGGCCTCCCATGCCATCTCTGTGCGTATACACGGCTCGTGGGTACCATTGACAACTTTTCCTGCACCCCCACCCCGCTCAATTGTAAGGTGAAAAAGCCAGGAACACCCCTACATGCCCTAGATCTAGATTCTCTTTTCATCAACATCTTTATTCTTGTCACCGGTTCTTCCATCCGACTCAACTTCCAGATGGAATTAATATATCTTCTATGTTGGCTTTAGTATATTGATGAATAAATATTTAAATTTTTAGTTATTTCTACCTTTTAGAATTTTGTTGTGCTACTATGCAAAGGTCTTCGTCTTGGATCATATCAAGCACTAGTCGAACATGGTGAATAGTTTTTAGCGTAAGGAAATCATGTCTCAAACCTCTCGGTCTCACCGACAAAAATTGTAAGTAAAAGAGGAGCAACAAAACAAAAGCATGTGATAAAATATATGTGATTTCCCACATTTGCGAGAAAAATAAAATTAATTATGAACCTACAAAATTTAAAAGAAAAATAATTAATTATTTTTAAAAAAAATAAAAGCGAAGCATATAAAGGGTGATATGCCTACTTTTCACTTCCAACACAAGCTGGCCCAGTTCAATTCAACTTTTAAAAAAATAATAGATTAAGAGAAGGGAAAAGTGGCATGATTTTAAACTTTGTTTTTATTTTTTTTGGATATACTAATTGATCATTTATCGGTAAGGTGTTTGGTGGATTTACGGAGTATGACAATTTGAAACCCTAGAGCAAGAGTAGGCTTTATAATAAATTTTCGATTGTGAAAGTCGGCTGCTAGATAAATTACCACCGGCATTTCCAAATTTATTAGTGGACGAACCAAGGAGGTCGTCCACCTCCAAAATTAATCAGGTCCTTAAGGACCTGATTATCTAGCTTAAAAAAGAAAAGAAAAAAAACAAAAGAAAACCATCATATCGTCGTCCTTATGTTCAGCCAGATAAACCTAATTGAAAATTTTCTAAAACACAATGAATTGTACCTGCTAAAAGATCCAAACAATTCAAAAATAAAATTTAGTATTTGTTAGTTTGCAATGATTGTAAATAAAATTTTATATTAAAAATATATAGAAATCATCATAAACTCATAAGGAAAAGATAACTTTATTGGTATAAGACCTTTTGGATAGAATCCAAAAATAAAACTATGAGGATTTAGATTAAAATAAATAATATCATATAATTATGGAGATATTTGAATGAGTCGTCGCCGGAATCAACCAAAGATAATAAAAAAAAACAAGCACTTTTACAACAAGATTTTTCATTATATCTTCTTCCGGATGAGATGAAAGAAGTTTCAATACCTTAACCTTACGGGCCATAACCCTATTTATAACTTCAGATCAATTAAGTGTTGGACGCAAACAATCTGTTGCCGGAGATATACGGAGTATTAATTGAATTTAAATACTTAAATTAAATTCAACTTATAGTTGAGTTGACCTGAACTGATAATCTCAGACTGTCAGCAGGGGCTGATTTCTGCTAATAGTTGAGTGTAGACGAACTTCGAGTCTGAGCAGCAAAATCCAAGCGCAAACAGGCCGGTCGGGCGAAGCCGACTGACCGAGCGCAGACAGACCGAGATCAAACAGGTCGAGCGAGTGGAGAGGTCAATCGGGCAATAAGGCCGACCGGGCAGCGTAGTCGTCCAAACAGAGAGGCAGCGAGCCGACCGTGCAAGTAGACAAACCTAGCAATAGGCCGGCCGGGCAGACAGAAGGGCAGGTCGGGCGGAGCAGATCGGCCGAGCAGGAGGCAGACTGACCAGTCGGGTAGACAGGCCGAACTGTTAAAGAGTTTGGTCGGGCGAGATAGTGTCGACCGAGCGGGTTTACAGACAGGCCAAACGGGCGACGAGACAAGCCGAGCGAAGCGACAGGCAGGCCGAGTGAGCTGATGCCGGTCGGGCTAACAGACAGGCCGAGCATTCAGAGAAGCTGATCAGGCGGACGAAGAGACCGACTGAGCGATCAGAGAAGCGGGTCGGGCGAACGAAGAGACCGACTGAGCGGTCAGAGAAGCAGATCGGGCGAAGGAAGAGACCGACCGAGCGGTCTGAGAAGTCGGTCGGGCGAAGGGGCTGATCTGTCAGAGAGGCCGACTGAGCGAGCTGACCGAGATCTGCGAGAATCGCAGTTTCCTTGAAACAGATTCGCCCCTACCTCCGGCGGTGTTAATGATCATTACTAGTCGAGCAGTGAAACGACTACCGTTTCACTCATTATTACTCGAACGTTTAGATTCTGCATAAATCTCAAGGTTTACGTGGCAAAATGTTAATTGTTCAACTTGGGCGAATTTTGTTCCAACCAATCCAATATTCATCGCGCCCACACACGAGTCAACATGATTTAGTGCAAATCCGGACCTTAGATTTGCACCCCCTTGCACACCTGCACGTAAGAGAGAGTCTCTTCCCATGTATTTATTCATATCTTAAATGCATGTGAATTAATATAAATCAACCATCATGACATGAAACTTCCAATATGAGACTAAAGTCGCATTCACAATGAAGTCTCTTTACTCTTCCACCTCTTCTCCATTTACTTATATTCAACATTAAGTCCATAATTAAACATAAATTAGATTATTTTATTAGACTTGAATCTTTAATGACATAGACCCTAAATAAATCTCCCAACACTATAAATACTCGATTAAAGAAATATTAGTCTCTCGATCGCCTTTTGTTTGTTGTGGCATCCTCTTCCCCACTATAAATAGCACCCAACAAAGACAGAGGAAGACCACACCTTGTGGAGCCTTCCTCAAAGAAGAGATCTTCAAGTGGACATGGCTTCTCACAACCCTAATGAGATCCATGACATTTCGGTGGCCGCCTCGCAAACCTCCTCCACCTCTCCCCTCTCCGGCCATCTTCTCCCTCCCTTCCTCGTGAGAAAGGTCTATCCCCTCTCGATAGTCATCTCCTCAATTTTTCAAAAAAAAAAAACAAAAAAAACAAAATTGAAATCTCGTTTTCATCATCATTATTTTTATTATTATTATTTGTTTTGATAATTCTATTGGAATAGTCGTAGTGTTAGAATTTGATCAATTAATTAAAATTGGGGCAACTTCAGGTGGTTTCTGAGATGATTGCCACTTTCTTACTTGTGTTTGTCACCTGTGGTTCTGCTGCCCTGAGCAAGAGCAACCCAAGCCTGGTCTCCCAGCTCGGAGCCTCGGTCGCCGGCGGACTGATTGTCACGGTCATGATCTATGCAGTCGGCCACATCTCCGGCGCTCACATGAACCCCGCCGTCACCTTGGCCTTCGCCGTCTCCCGGCATTTCCCATGGATACAAGTATGCTTACATTCTTATGAACTTACTTCAGAGTCTCTTCATCTTCTTTATTGCTCTGTAACTTTTTTTTCTTTTTTTTTTATTATTTTCGATATATTTCTTCTATTAAAACTATATATGAATATTAGAAAGGGTATCAAACAAATAATTGAATGCCTCATTTAAAAGGGTGGTCCATGAGGAGATTATATTTATGGCTCCATGTGCTAGCTAGGTGAATTGTCTACTTATAGCATGTAAGACATTTTTTTATTTGTGTGTATACCAGCTATAATTTATGGTTCAATGAACAAAAAAATTAAAACTTTTATAAGTACGACGGGTCACTTTCAATATTAATTGATTTAAAGAATTAGATAATTAAATTATAAAAAATAAATAAATTTTAAAAATATACATTTTTATGATGCAAAATTATGGAAAATAAGTTATAAATTTCTTGTAAAAAAAAGGCTAAAATATTAACATGTATCTACTCTTGAGTTAAAGTTGTGGCCCAATTGGATCTAGTTGAGTCAAATGTCGCTAAAATTACATGATGGATTAGGTATAATTGATTTGTCTTCGTGAAAATCAAATTAAATCAAATCAAATGGACCCATTGCAAGTCTCGTCAACTTGCTTTCAACATGATCAACCTTGATGGAACGTTACTTGGGGCCACAATTGTTTGGATCCATGTTTCAAATGACTGTGTGTTCTATTTGTCGTAGGTCCCCTTTTATATGGCCGCTCAAATCTTTGGGGCTTTGATTGCGTCCTTCGTCCTCCTAGAGGTGTTGCATCCGATCACGAATTTGGGAACGACGGCACCGGCCGGTGCGGCATCGAAGGCCTTGGTCGTCGAAATTGTTGTCACGTTTTGTATGATGTTTGTGACTTCGGCCGTAGCAACCGATACAAAAGCTGTGAGTTATATATATATATATATATATATATATATATATATATATATATATTTGTTTTTTGTTTTTTTTTCCCTCTAATAAATGGTTTTTTGTTTTCTTATTTTTCAGATAGGAGAGTTGGCCGGTTTAGCTGTTGGTTCTTCAGTATGCATAACCTCCATTTTAGCTGGGTAATTAAAATTAGAATACGTAGATTAATTTCACAAAATTTAAGACTATTTTTAGAAAAAACACAAAAGTAGAGGATTGAAAAGGAAAAGAAAAAAAAGAAAGCATTTGCCAAATAACTCCTTGACACTTTTGATTTTTACAGAAAATATGTTTTAGAATCAGGGGAAAAAATTACGATAGAAAATTCTGAAAATTGAGACCGTGTTGGTACTTAAGATGGAGTCGAGTTGTGCAGGCCGATCTCAGGTGGTTCGATGAACCCAGCGAGGACGCTCGGACCGGCCGTGGCGAGCAAGAAGTTCGACTCGATTTGGGTCTATTTTATTGGGCCTGTTCTGGGAACTTTAATGGGCTCATTCTCCTACAACTTCATAAGGCTGAATGAGAAGCCCACTTCGGCCCAAACCGACGGCGATAGCAGCCACAAGTACAAGCTCCCCTCCTTCAAACTTCGCAGGCTTCAGAGCCCGGAAATGGCCAGCAATAATTCCTACGATAATATCTGATAATTAATCAATTTGGACGACGAAATTTTGCTAGAAATTAATTTCGTCAGATATAAATATATTAAAAATATTTTCCATTATGTTTATATATTTAGTCCATGTAATGCAGGAATATAATGTAATATCCAGTACTAATTTTTCTGCTTGAGTAGATGATGATTAAGTCATTAGCTGATAATTATCTAATTGATTAACCAAATTAAACGGACACTTTCTCGCTGGCATCGGAATCATAACGAGAAGAAGCTTGAACCGCACGCCTGGTCGGTTTAATTTTGGGGGTCTAGACCCAGGTCAAGGAAGAAGAGACAAAAGGGAGGCCAAACCGAGATGGCACGGATTGAATAGACCGGTTAGGTGGGTCAATTAAGGGGACTGGCCAACTCATAGTGGCCGAGGTATGAACGGTTGTCAAATTTATTTCAAGATTGCTTGGTATCAAATTTAAAAATGTTAAGAACCGTTCATACTAAGCACATAAAGTTTGTTTTAGTTTATATAAGGTATTTTTAAATTTATATATGTGATTTGGAGATTTTAAATTTTAAAACTCCGGTAGCTGCTTAACATATACCTCTTCCTTTATAAAAACCATTTAAAAACACTGATTCTACGTCCATTTGATACAATTTAAATCTCTTATGAGCGGCAAATGCCGACATCATCCTAATAGACTCTAATATAGCTACGGGTACATAAATTTTATCATAATCCAACCATTCTACTTGATTGAAGTCTCTAGCATCCAATCTAACTTTGTTTCTTACAATTACTCCCTTATCATCATGTTTATTCATAAATGTCTATTTTGTATCAATAATTAATTTTCTTTAGGCCTAGGAACTAAATCTCAAACTTGACTTCTTTCAAATTGAGATAATGCATCTTGCATTGCTAAAATCCAATCCGGATCAAACAATGCATCATCAATAGTTTTTAGTTCAATTTGATAGATTAGGGCTACTTGACTTCCTTCATTTCTAAAATAAGATCGAGTTCTCACTCCTTGTGTGATATCTCCTACTACTTGATATAAAGATGATTTACATGAATCCTAGTAGATCTTGATTCTTGATTTGTTGCAATTTCGGATTCAAGTGGTAAAGTTTCAATTCTCTCACTATCACTCTCTTGATTTTCTCCCCCTTGATCATTACCTTCGTTTAATGTTAATTTCTCTAACTCAAATTATAATTCTTCATCATTTGTTCTAGTAGGATTTGATGGAAGATTTTCTTCAAACACAATATTTAATGATTTTTTTAACTAATTTAGATCTTTTATTGTAAATTCGATATATTTTGCTACGACTTGAGTAACCTACAAGAATATCCTCATCCGCCTTAGCGGAGAATTTTCTTAATTGATCTTTGGTGTTTAGATTGTAAATCTTGCATCCAAATACTCTAAGATGTTTAATTGTAGGTGTTTACCAAACCACAACTCATAAGGTGTTTTTCCTAGAAATCTATGTATTAATGTTCGATTTTATACATAACAAGCCGTATTAATTGCTTTGGCCCATAGGTAGCTATGAAGTGAATATTTATTTAACATGATCATAGTGGCCTCTTGTAAAACTCTATTTTTCCTCTCAATAACTCCATTTTATTGAGGAGTCCTAAGGGTGGAAAATTCATGTTTATAACCTTTTCTTATGCAAAAACTTGTGAACCTATCATTTTCAAATTCACCTCTATAATCACTTCTTATTTTGTTTATCTTGTGGTTCTTTTTATTTTCTGCCCTTTTACAAAAATCAATCAAGGAATCTAAAGTTTGATCCTTATATTTCAAGAAAATTACCCATGTGTATCTAGTGTAATCATCTACAATTACAAAGTAATACCTACTACCATTTAAAGAAACATATCTACTACTATCAAACAAATCCATGTGAATGAGTTACAATGCATTTGAAGTACTTGCAACATTTTTACTTTTATGGGTAGCTTTGATTTGCTTACCCATTTAACATACATCACACATTTTGTCCTTTTGAAAATTTAACTTTGGCAATCCTTGCACCAACTCATTCTTTGAAAGTCTTTTGATATTCCTCATGTTAGTGTGAGCAAGTTTTTGGTGTCAAAGCCAAGCCTCCTCTTTTTTAGACATGAAACACTTAGCAAATACATTAGTAGTACCAAATAATTCAACTTAATAAATATTTTCTTTTCTATGGTCTTTGAGCATATTGGTGTTTAGTTCACAATGCTTGATTAGACATTGAGATGAGGTAAACTCAACTCTATATCCCGAATCACATAGTTGACTAACACTTAGAAGATTAAAAGTTATGTCTTTCACAAATAAAATATGTTTTATTATAAATTTTTTAAAAATTCTAATATCTCCAATTCACTTTTAATTCACCATTATTACCAAAAGAAATGACACATTTACTTTTGTGTCTAAATGATGAGAATTTTAATGAATCTCCTATCATGTGCCTAGAGCATCTACTATCTATAAAGCATGTTGTTGGATGCTCCCCCTCGGCGCATGCCTGTTCAAACACGATAAATCAAATGTCCTGGTACCCAAATTTTGGGTCTGGTAGCCTCAACAACAAATTGCTTGGGTACCCAAGCTTGCACAATCTTAACCTTTGAAGTATGATTTCTACTAACTAAAAACATGAATTTGATTTCTTTATGTTGTGATTTAAACCCTAAACCCGCTTTGTTGTAAACACCCCTTTGAGCTCCTAGAATCATGTCCAAATATTTAGAACTTGAAGTAAACTTTTCTAAAGCACCTCTAAGATCATTAACTTACCATTTCAAAGATGCATTCTCATTCTTAAGGTCATCAAATTCAATTATGTCATTTTTATGACGCATACAAATTTTACATGGTACAATTTCATTCTTAAATGATGTCAATTCATTTTGTAACTTTCTAATATTATCTTTTGATTTTGCTAGAGCATTAGTTAAACATGCAATGGTAGCATACATCTTATCAAGCTTGGGAGAAATTATTTCGTCATCACCAGATGATGACTCATTTGAAGATTCCTTATTCTCCCCATGACTATCTTCACCTTCGCTATCTTACACATGGCATAAGGCCATGAGTGCCACGTGCCTTGACCTCTTCCTTTCATCTTCTTCTGATAAGCTTGAAGATGATTCATCCCATGTGTTGGGTGATCCTAGGAAGATCGTACCGGTTCTACTGTACAAAAATTTTGTACAAGTGTCGAACCTTTCCTAAACAACCTATTGTGTTCTTTAGAAGTTAAATTAGGAATCACAAACGGAACTTAACATTATTGATTCCAAATTTAACTTATCTGTTCTTAATGGTTTAGATTTGGATCGCAAGCGAAACTTAACACTATTGATCCAAATCAACCTATGTTATAAATTCAATTAAATATTAATTTCTAAAATTATCTTCCAGGACTGCATGGCGAGGCACATGACCTTTTTGGGTATGGGAGCATCCATCACCGCCTAGACAAAGCATTTTAAGGAAAGCTAATATTTAATTCCCTTATATAACTCTAGGTTTAACCAAAAGGAACAATCGAATCACAAATTTGAAAAATAAAAAAAACACAAACTCGAAAAACTAGAATCTAATGCCTCTTGTGTTTGGAATTCATACAAAGAAAAATAACTAGCATGATGCGGAAAACAATTACTAGTTATACTCTTTCTTTGTGTGCTAATAATCTCGAGATCTTCTGTCATATTCCTCACCTAGCCTTGGACATCGTGTGGGCGACGATCCTCCAAGATGAACACCACCCAAAGCCTTCTTCCTCATTCTCTAAAATCCGGCCACCACCACCACCAAGGAACAAAAGAGAGCAAGGGGAAAAGAAAGAAGAGAGGGGCCGACCACAATGAAGAGCTCTAACAAGAGAATAAGAATTAATAATACATGAAGCCTCCCCTCCCCTTCTTTTATATTACTTGCCCAAGGCAAATAAGGAAAGACTTTTTACAAAAATTAAAATCTTCCTCTTGTTTTTCCTTTTCCCCTTTTATTTTTCCTTTTCCTTTCTCTTGATTGATTCAATCATCAATCATTGATTCAATTGATTGAATCATGGATGATTGGATGCTTTTAATGGCCGACCCCTTGTTTAGACACCAAGCAAGGGTGGCCGGCCACATCATCATCAAGAGAAATAATTTTTTATAAAATTTTATAAAAGAAGAAATCCTCTTATAAAATTTTACAAGCTCTCTTTCCTTATGTGAATGTTAAAAAAGGAAAGTTTTAAAAAATTAAAACCAAGTTTTAAAATTTAAAACTTCTCTTCTAAAATTTCCTTTTTTTAACATAGTTACAAAAATAGAAAGTTTCAAATTTAAAACTTCTCTTCCTTTTTTCTAAAAACCATGAGGATGGTTAAAAAAGGAAAGTTTTAAAACTTTTAAACCATGTGGCCTAATTCAAATAAGGAAAGTTTTAAATTTTAAAATCTCTCTTTTAAAACTTGTATATATCTACAAAGAAAAGATTTTAAAAATTCAAAACACCCCTCATCATTTGAATTATGTGGTCGACACCCTTTAAATTAAAAGTGGCCGACCACCTTAAGGAGATTATGGCCGGCCCCTTTGGCTTGGTCACCAAGCCATGGGTCGGCCTCTTCTTGGACACCAAGATGAACTTTTCATAAGTGAATTTAAGGCTTCATTGAGGCTACGATAGGGACCTAGAGGAGAAATTGGTTTTGGCATTCCAACAAACTTGAGTATCCCGTGTTCGCCCCGAACACACAACTCAAGTTCATCAATAATAACTCATTCCACTAGAGAGTTATTATTGCACTACCGCACTAATCCCAAATTACATTATGGGCTCCTTCTTATCATGAGTGTGTTAGTCTCCCTGTGTTTAAGATATCGAATGTCCACTAATTAATTGAGTTACTGACAACTCATTTTAATTAATGTCTTAGTCCAAGAGTAGTACCACTCAACCTTATTGTCATGTCGGACTAAGTCCACCTACAGGGTTTAACATGACAATCCTTATGAGCTCCTCTTGGGAGGCATTCTCAACCTAGATTACTAGAACACAGTTTCCTTCTATAATCAATAACACATACTATAAGTAATATCATTTCCCAACTTATCAGGCCTATTGATTTATCGAGCTAAATCTCACCCTTTGATAAGTCAAAGAAATAAATACTAAATATATGCATTTGTTATTATATTAGGATTAAGAGCACACACTTCCATAATAACTAAGGTCTAGTTCTTTTATTAAGTCAGTATAAAAAGAACTTACTTAAAATGATCCTACTCAATACACTTAGAGTGTACTAGTGTAATTTATTAGTCAAGATAAACTAATATCTAATTACACTACGACTATTCCAATGGTTTATTCCTTTACATCTTAGTCGTGAGCAACTGTTTATAATTTATAAAGAACTGATAACATGATCTGCTGTGTGTGACACCACACACCATGTTATCTACAATATAAATTAATTGAACAACTACACTTAACAAATAAATGTAGACATTTGACCAATGTGATTCTTTTATTTCAAAAATAAATGTTTACAAAAGCTAGGCTTTTAGTATACACTTTAACACCATGTGACTTTTAAGGTCTTCTTTTTCTTCTTGCTTTTTTAATTTTGGACACTCTATTTTGTAGTGCTCTTTTTTCTTACATTCATAACAAATTACATCAGTTTTAGACTTTGAATCTACAAGAGAATTACCTTTTCTTTTGTCATCATTAAAGATCTTCTTGATGTCCTTCTTGTCAAACTTCCTTAAGCGTCTCATCATTCTTCGAACAAAATTCATCATTTCACTTGATGATAGCTCTTCATCACTATCAATATCACTATCTTGCTTAGATTCTGAAGATAACTCCTCCTTCTCCTTTTTCTCTTTTTGCTTCTTCCTGCTCTTTTCACTTGCAACAAATGTTATACCTTTCTCTTTATGGCTTGTCTTAACTTGCTTATGCAATTTAAGTTCACAAAATAATTCATCTAACTTTACTATTGACAAGTCTCTTGAAACTTTATAAGCATCCACCATGGATAACCATAATGAGTTTCTAGGGAAGGATTTTAGAGCATACCTTATGAGACCTTGGTTCTCCACACTTTCTCCAATTGAATGGAGATTGTTTAGGAGTTCCTTGAATCTCCTATGTAGTGAACTTACCATTTTTCCATCCTTCATTGTGAAATTCTGAAGTTGATTTATTAGGATATCTATCTTTACAATTCTTGAATCCTTGGTGCCTTCATTTAGCTCAATGAGCTTATCCCACAAATCCTTAGCACTCTTGAAGGGCCCAACCTTATTGAGTTTCTCTGAGCTCAACTCACATTGAAGAGTCACGATCGCCTTAGCATTTGCTTGAGCCTTCATCTTTTGTTCAACGGTCCATTTTGATGATTTAAGCACTTTTCCATCCTAGGTTGGCACCATGAATCCCTCCGTGATTGAGAACCACATGTCAATTTCGGTCATGAGATAGTGCTCCATGCGACTCTTCCAGTAAGCAAAGTTGTTGCCTTCATAGAATGGTGGTCGTGAAGTGTTGTGCCCCTCTTTCAATGACATCTTGTAGCTCTATACTTGCGCTTCCTTGGAGGTGGATCCTCAAAAGACAATCTTGCTCTAATACAACTTGTTAGGACCAGTTCAGCTAGGGGGGGTGAATGACTCACTTCAATTTCTTAGTTAACTTAATGTTGCGCAGTGAAAATTTGAAGGGAATGCTAACTCCTTGTATTTACTTGGTATCCATCTCCTTGAGGTGATTAATCCAAGGGTCCACACTATGATCACACTTTGTACTATGAAACTTCTTCTTCTCGGATCAACACCGAAGGTGGAGAAACCTTACACAATAATCTACAAATCTTCCTCTCAACAAAACACCTCACAAGGAAGAAGAAGACAAGAGATTAGGGTTTTGAGTACACCTTCTTCTTCTTTGAGTGGTTTGAGATTGTAGCACTTGTGAGAGCTTGAGCTTGAGTACTGGTGAGCAATGAGCACTGGTGAGCAATGAAGAAAAATTGATCACAATGGAATAGTCTCTACAAAATAAGCTCCGCGAGTGTTCTTAAACCCTTCGAGAAAGAACCATTTTTCTTATCATTTTGTGAGTCTTAATCAATTAAGTGATCTTAATCGATTATCCAATGTCAATCGATTAGAGTAGTCAATTTGGTACGTGTCTCGTAATTCATTTACGTGGCCCCTCCAAATCGCCTACCTTAATCAATTAAGATTAGGGTAATCAACTAGATCAATCAATTAGGGATTATTCTATTTTGAGTAAAATGTCTCGTAAGCGGCTGGGCTAATCACTTAAGCTTCGAACAGAAGCATTCTGTTTGAAGCAAAAAGTCTCTAATCGATTAGGAAACTTTCTATTTTAAATAGAAGGTTTATTAAGCGATTGACCTAATCGCTTAATACCCTCTTAATCGATTAAGTGTTTTTCTTAATCGATTAACACGCTTTGCTTGTGCTGATTATCAATTGCCCCGCCAAAAATCTTGTTCTCGACCTCTTTAGACTTCTTTTGCCTTAAATCCAGTCTTCTGACCTGTAAGGGCTTTTCTTGTGCCAAAGATCTGGTCCTCTGACCTCCTTGGACTTCTCTTACCTTTCATCCGATCTTCCGACTTATAAGGGCTTCTCTTGCTATGAATTTGGTCCTCAACCTTCTTGATCCTGTAAACTCGAACTCATATTAAATCCAATGTATTAGCCTAAACTTACATAATCATCAATCATCAAAATTTCTTCCTTAGGGCATGATTGCACCAACAAATTTTCCTTATGACCTTCTTAGGCTTCTTAGAAGCCTTAGCCACACTAGTTTTTTCAATATTACTTCTAGGGATAACTTTCTTTGTTACCTTGACTTGACCCCTAGGCCCAGGGTTAGTTCTATAACTATATGGAACTCTATGGTATGATGACACATTTTCTTTGACTTTTAGTATGTAACCCAAACTTCTCTTGCCATTAAATGAATCTTCCCTATCTACCCTTCGATCTTGTTCATTTGACCCGTTAAAGACATTTTCCATTCTTTTAAGGATTTTTTCCAATTTATCAAGTCTTGAGGTCAAGACTTGATTTTCTTTCCTTAAATCCTTAAATTTAGTTTTTTCTTGATTTCCTTGGGCATTTTTATTTTTAGGAATATACCTAAAATCCTTACAGCACATTGGCAAGGAAAGTCCTAGCTTTCTTTTGCTAATATGCAATCTTCCTTGATCCACTTGGAATTTGATTGCCTAACCGTATTTAGGAATTTCCTTGCCAACTGTGGTCCTCCTTGACCCACTTGGACTTTCCTTGCCAACGTTTGGTCCTCCTTAACCCACTTGGATTTTCCTTTACCTAACCATAATTAGGGTTTTCCTTTGCCAACGTGTGATCCTCCTTGATCCACTTGGACTTTGCTTGCCTAACTATAGTTAGGACTTTCCTTGCCTAACTATAGTTAAGACTTGCCTTGCCAGCATGCGGTCCTCCGTGATCCACTTGGACTTTCCTTGCCAACGTGTATGTAGTCCTCCTTGACCCACTTGGAATTTTCTTTGTCTAATCACAATTAGGACTTTACTTGCTGACGTGCAACCCTCCTTGGCCCACTTGTACTTTCCTTCCTGACTCACTTATACTTTCCCTTTGCCTAACCCTTGAGTTAGGACTTGTTTTGTCTAACCTCCAGTTAGGACTTTATCAGTCAAGTATTGGTTATCCTTGACCTACTTGATCTTTCTCACATATTGTCTAACAACATATTATCCACAACATATTGTCCAAATATCGAAACTCAAGTTCAAATCCACTCAAGTTTAATCAAACTGGTCAACCTTTACCCGGGAACGATTGCACCAATAATCACCCAACACACGAGCCATAAAAAAAATTAAAACTATATATAAAAAATTAAAAATTTTAAATTTGGTTACGAATTAATCTGGTCAAACCCATGATTTAGCATGCAGATATGATGATGTTAAGTATCTTCATATCCAAAGATAGTCTATCTTTCAAAGCGTTTGCTTTTCATTCTTTCACAATTATTCTTTATTTTATTTAAGTACATGATTTGAGTATAGAAGTTGGTGGAGTCCGATCCAATTCAAGTTAAAATATCATCTTCAAAGTTCTTGAATTTTTCATTTTAATTTTAAGTTTTGGGGGGAAAAAATTGTCCTCAACCCGTGACCAACCCTCTAGGGTCACGGGCCTAGGCGGGTTGACCCACATGGACCCACTTTTAAATGAATTGATAAAAGTTTAACCCAATCCGTTTAATTTATTTAGTGGGACGAGTCAACCTAACGAACCAAACCCAAATTAACAGTTCTAGTGTTGGAAAATGTCATATTAGTGTTCAAATAATTAAAAGATTAATTCTCAACTTAGAGCATTTCTAAATGTTAGAGTTCTAAATGAGGTCTTTGTATGATTCTAATATGTCACATCAATATTATAAAAAATTATTGAAACATCTTCAATAGTTAGAGTTGCTGATAATTCTAAAGTATGACAAATATAGAAATATAAAATCTATAAAACACACAGTGATCTCCCGTAGTAGATCTTGATATTCCTTTGTCGTCGGAAAAACGATCACTAACCACTTGTCGTCGGAAGAACGACCACGAATGAATCGGAAATTTCTTCATGATTCACAAAATAAATCTCATGCCTTGGATGTTTTTCTTCTATGCAAGAAACATAGTCTCAACAGAATTTTGACAGTACTTCTAATGTGCTTCGGTCCCATCTGCGTACACAATGCAGCAACCTTTCTTGATGCATGCACCCCTCTTGCTCTCTTTTCCTCATTGCACCAATTGCCTTGGACGCTTTTTTATAGAGAAAGATGACTCTTCATCTTCCTTTACCTCTATTAATGGAGGAATGAGAAAGGGTTGGAAGGTGAAGGGGAAGAGGCACCCTTTCACCTTCTTAACACCAACATCTCCACTCATCCAAGTTAATCCTTAAAAGTTAACTGGTCACAAAGACCATATAAGTCACATAAACTATATTAAAATCAAGTCACAAAGACCAGATAAGAACTAGTTAGTCACAAAGACCAAATAAGAACATTCATTCCATACATTAGGGAAAATGACTCGTGCGACAGCAAGCACACTGAGTAATTATTGCTAAGAAGATTGTTACACTTTACATAGCTAGTCTTTGAGCGATCAATGCTAACAAAGTTGTTACACTTTACTTAGCCGCTCTTCTAAATGAATTAGAGACACTCATTATGACACATAGCCTCTCTCCTGACAGAACATATCCGTTACCCAGGAAATATCCAATCTCTCAGTGGTACACAACCATTATCTAGGAGATATCCATGTCTTACTATTTATCCAGATTAAATAATCTTCATTTACATCAATATAAACATCTCTAATCCCTCATAATGACTATTATGTCAAGAGCATATTCCATATTCAATATTCACAATCATTTCTATACATAACAAAAATGGATCGACCAGTGAATAACATCAAAAGATGCAAATTTATTTAATCTTTCTTTTTAGCTAGAATCTATTCATTTTAATCAGTCGCTTTCCTAGTTATCTCCATAGACTGAATCATTCATAGTTAATAGGAACATGCTAAAGTAGCAAACACTGATTATAACTTCAAGTAGACAGCTAAATAGTCATTGAGGGTAAAATTGAGATTAACTTATAATCTCAAGGTCTCACATAGTAGAGAAGCAGGAATCCATTCTCCTACTACCCTTCTTGTCGCTATAGCACATGTGGTATGAATCACATGCTACGATGTTATTCTCTTTACTAAAAAAAATACATATTTTTCTCAAATGTTAACATCGTACATATTTCGATCTAGACATACGTAATGTCTAATCCTGAATTCAACATATGAATTCCAATCCGGCTTTTAAATAGATTCAGTAAATGGTAGGTACATTTACTCTAGTCATTACATAAATGATCTCATTTTGATATAATTATCAAAGCGATCTTAACTTATAGGTATATCTCTATTCACAGCTACATAAGTTGTCCCATAAGTAACCATCATACCTCTATTTATACTTAACAAATAGAGATGATTGTTCATGTGAGTGGACTAATCTCAATCTGTCAACATGCTCATCGAAACTTTAATCCAAAATGTAACAATTTATACACTAAATATATCATGACATTTTACAACGTGTTACATTTTACGAAGTCACAAAGACTTCCCATTCTTTGAAACGACTCTTTAGTCAATAGCTTAGTAAAAGAATCTACAAGTATAGTACGTGTAGGGATATACTCAAGAATTATCATTTTCTTGTCCATAATATCCCTTACAAAATTATGCTTAATTCTATATGTTTGCCTTTGCTGTGATATTTGGGATCCTCAGCTTGACCGTTACAATACACTGTAATAGGATTCCCACTGTCCTCAGCAATCTTCAAATGCTTCAGAAACCTTTTCAACCAGACAGGTTATTGCACAACTGATGCGCAAGCCACACAGCTTCTATTGTCGACAAGGCTACACAAGCCTAGCCATATAGCTTCTGTTGTCGACAAGGCTACACAAGCCAAGACACACAGCTTCCATTGTCAACACGGCTACATAAACCTGCTTCTTACTATTCCATGAGATGGCACCACCATTTAGCAAGAAGGTATAGCTAGATATGGATTTTATGTCATTAAGGTCTCCTGTCCAATCTGCATCTGTGTAGCCACTCAGGCTCATATTAGATCCTTGAAAATAGACACATAATATGTTGTCCTTTTGAGATATTTTAATATCCTCTTCACCACTTTCCAGTGTCTTGATCTTGGGTTTAACTGGAAATGACTAACTAAGCTAACATCATAACTTATATCAGGATAAGTACATAACATAGTGTACATCAAATTATCAATAGCATTGACATATGATTTTTTTTTTTCATTTCGACTATTTCATCAGGAGTCTTGAGATACAATTGTTAGAGTGTATATTAAAAGCCTAGCTTTTGTAAACATTTATTTTAAAATAAAGAATCACATTGGTAAAAAATGTCTACATTTATGCTAAGTGTAGTTGTTCAATTAATTTATATTGTAGATAACATGGTGTGTGGTGTCACACACAGAAGATCATGTTATCGGTTCTTTATAAATTATAAACAGTAGCTCACGACTAAGATGGAAAGGAACAAACCATTGGAATAGTCGTAGTGTAATTAAGTGTTAGTTTATCTTGACTGATAAATTACACTAGTACACTTTGAGTGTACTGAGCAGGACCATTTAAGGTAAGTTTTTTTTATACTGACTTGATAAAAGAACAACACCTTAGTTATTATGGAAGTATATGCTCTTATTCCTAATATAATAACAAGCACATATATTTAGTATTAATTTCTTTGACTTATCAAAGGATGAGATTTAGCTCGATAAATTAATAGGCCCGATAAGTTGGAAAATGATATTACTTATAGTGTGTGTTGTTGATTATAGAAGGAAATTGTGTCCTAGTAATCTAGGTTGATAATGCCCCCCAAGAGGAACTCATAAGGATTGTCATGTTAAAACCTGCAGGTGGACTTAGTCCGACATGACGATAAGGTTGAGTGGTACTACTCTTGGACTAAGATATTAATTAAAATGAGTTGTCAGTAACTCAATTAATTAGTGGGCATCCAACATCTTAAACACAGGGAGACTAACACACTCATAATAAGAGGAGCCCAAAATGTAATTTGGGATTGATGCGGTAGTTCAATAATAATTCTTTAGTGGAATGAATTATTATTGATGAAATTAAGTTGGGTGTTTGGGGCGAACACGGGAAGCTTAATTTCATCAGAGACCAAAACCAATTCATTCTCTCGATCCCTATCGTAGCCTCTTGTATATAGAAAATTATATCCACCACATACCCACTTCTTACCCACCTTATACCCATCCTAATGGGGCCGGCCAAGCAAGCTTGGAACCCAAGCTTAGGCCGGCCAAAGCAATTAGGATGAGTAAGATGGTGTGGCCGACCCTAGCTTGAACCCAAGCTTGGTGTGGCCGACCACATCATATTAAAAGGATTTTATTTTTTAAAATTTTTCTTATGTGAATTCCATGGTTTTAAAAGAGAGTTTAAAATTTAAATCTTTCCTTTTTATAGCTTTCTACAAAAGATTAAGAAAAGATATGATATCTTTCCTTATTTGTAGATTGAAAGGAAGATTTTAATTTTGAGAAAACTTTCCTTTTTTGTAACCATGTTCATGATTTAAAAGAGAGTTTTAAAATTATAAATTTTTTCCTTTTATAAGTTTCTACAAAGGATTAAGAAAAGATTTGATATCTTTCCTTATTTATAGATTGAAAGGATATTTTAATTTTAAAGATAACTTTTTTTTTTGGAAATCATCCACATGTTTAAAAGAAAGATTTTAATTTATAAAATTTCCTTTTATAACCAACCATGAAAGGAAAAATTATTAGAGAAATTTTTATTAAAATTTCCGGAAACAAATTAGGAAGTTTTAATTCTTGTGTTATTAAACTTTCCTTGTTGGGAGCTTGAAGGTGGCCGACCACTTGATTCATGAAAAGGAATTTGTTTTTAATCTTTTAAAATTTCCTTTTCATGGCAAAGTAATAAGGAAGTTTTTTATTTAAATTTTCCTTATTTGCTAAGACCAAGAATTATAAAAGAGGGGGTAGGGGTGTTTTCATGGCAAACAACTCTATTTTATTTTCCTCCCTCTCTTCCTTGGTGGTGGCCTACCCTTACTTCTTGCTCTTCTCCTTTTCTCTTCCTCCTTTGTGGACGGCGACATCAACACAAGAGGAGTCCTTGGTGGCCGGTTCTAGCTAGGAGAAGAAGGAGAGAAAGGAGGTTTTGTTTCTAGCATCCCTTGGAGCTTGGTGGTGGTGGTCGAACCTCACATCACTTGGAGTTTTTTGTGGTGGCCAAAACTAGCTTAGAGAAGAAGGAGCTTGGGTGGTTCTCGTCTCGGTAGATCATCGCCCACACGACGTCCGAGATAAGAAGAGGAATACGGTAGAAGATCAAGAGGTCGTTGCATACAAAGAAAGGTATAACTAGTAATTATTTTCCGCATCATGCTAGTTTTTCTTTGCATGAATCCCAAACACACGAGGTATATAATTCTAGGTTTCGAATTTGTGATTCAAGTTCATGCTTTTTTTTGTTTTTCGAATTTGTGACTCAATTATTTTTTTTGGTTAAACCTAATGTTATTTTAGGAAATTAAATATTGAATTTCTATAAAAGACTTTGTCGAGGCAGTGGTGGATGATCCCATACCCAAGAATGTCTTGTGTCTCACCATGTTTGACATGGGAGCCGATTTTAGAAATAAATATTTAATCAACTTTGTAACATAGGTCGGACTTGGATCAATAGTGTTAAGTTCCGCTTGCGATCTAAGTCTAAACCATTAAGAACAGATAAGTTAAATTTGGAATCAATAATGTTAAGTTCCGTTTGCAATTCCTAATTTAATTTCTAAAGAACACAATAAGTTGTTTAGGAAAGGTTCGACACTTGTACAAAATTTTTGTACAGTGGAACCTGTACGATCTTCCTAGGACCAACCAACAACAATGTTGCAATTAAGTGTTATAGCATCATAGTGATATAAGCCTCTTGAGACAAACTTAAAAGCTATTTTTTTTATCGATCTTACATGATCTTCACTCCTAAGATGTACGTAGCTTCTCTTCAAAAATAATACCCTCCATTTGGGTATATCCTTTTACAACTAGTAGAACTTTGTATCGATTAATCGATCCATTCGCTTTCCTCTTTATTTTGAGAATCAACTTATTCCCAATAGCCCTTCGACCTAGAGGAAGATCGACCAAATCTCAAACTTGATTCTTTCTCATTAAATCCATTTCCTCATCCATTACAACTTACCCTTTTTTTCTCTAACGGAGCATCTTAATGCTTCCTCTACTGTTCGAGGTTCATTGTGTCAACTGAGAGTGTTATTAATGCCTTATTCTCATATCAAATCATTTCTTCATAAGTTGGGTTGTTCAAAAGTCAACTTATGACTTGACAAATCATTCATACTGGGTTGACTAGACTTAGGCATCTCTTTTGATACATCTTTTGTTGATAATATCTCATCCCCTCAAAGAGGAACACTTTTATCAACATTACCTATGATTTGGAACTTTGTTTCGAGAAAAATTACATCTCTCAAATTTATTTCGGAGATGGTTCCATCTAATTGCTCACCTATGAAAACATAACCTTTGGAGGTCTCATGATATCTAATAAAGATACATTTCTTACCCCTAGGTCCCAGTTTTTATACTTGTGAGAACTATCATGAACATAAGCAGCTGACCCCCAGGGTCTCAGATTACTTAAATCTAATTTTCTGCCTTAAAACGTTCATATGGGGTAGATTGAACTAACTTTGAAAGCACTTTGTTAAATATATAGGTCGTAACTAATAATACATCTCAGCAAATTACTCTACGCCATTATAGACCTAACCATATCTAGAAGAATTCTATTTTTCTTTCAGCAACCTCATTTTGCTGTGGAGTTCCTGAGATTGTTAGCTGTCTAATAATCTCTCTATCATTACATATTGTCTTGAATATATCAAATAAATATTTTCCTCCACGGTCAGTGCGTAAAGTCTTACCTTTACATTCTGTTTGATTCTTAACTTCGTTCATTTAACGAATGAAGCAATCTAATGCTTCAGACTTATGAGAAATCAAATACACATGATCAAAATGAGATAAATCATCAATAAATGTAATGAAATAGGAAGTTTCATGTCTAGCCTTCACATTCATTTGACCATAGATATCTGAATGAATTAATTGCAATAATGATTCAGTGCTTATAGCCTTACCAAATGATTTCCAAGTTGCTTTTCCATCAATGCTCACATATAGACAAGTGAATCTTAGCCCGAGTGCCCAATAGACCCTCTCTAGCTAACTGATTCATACGTTCTTGTCCTATGTGTCATAATCTAGCATGTCAAATCTCATTAGTTATATCTGCATCACTAGTTGGAGCAATGTTTGAAAAACAACCCTTAATAGCACAATTGATATCTAATTCTACATCAAGAACCATAAAACCATTTGATAAAAAACCATATCCGATTGACAATGAGTCAAATCTTAAGTTCAACTCTCCGGCTATAAAAATTAATACAATATCCTAAATCAAGAAGACCTATAACGGAAACAAGATTTCGTCAAATTTCAGGAGCATACAGGACATCATGTAGAAACAAAACACTACCACCACGGAGGTTGAGTTTGCAAGTGTCGACTCTTTTAACTTTAATTCTTGCATTATTTCCTACATAGATCCATTTGTTGCCAGCTGATACCCATCGGTACACTACAAATGTAACTCACTCCAGAGCTACATAGTTGGTTACTCCCGAATCTATAATTTACAAAGGATAAGAATCAGCTAATAACACTGGACTAGCAACAAAATGCTCAAGAAAAGGAGACATACTTGCATTGTCTCAATCTGGTCTTCTTTTCTTTCTTCTTGATCGGTTCTTATCCCACAGTAGCAACTTCTTTCTTCTTTCCCTTCCCTTTCTTGAACCATTTCTTTTTCTTGGATTCAGATGATCCAACAGAACCAATAGCCACATAGGTTAGTCCAGAAATCCTTGCGGATTTAACTCTCTCTGCCTCCAATTCTATATGGCATGAGATGTCAATGAAAGTCTTAATACTCTCACTGTGAGTTAGGGTCAGCTTTATACTCTCTCAAGAATCTGGAAGGGAACGAATAACTACTTGAACTTGTTATTCATCGGTCAACTCATGACTAGCAGTTTTAAGCTCCCGAATCATGTTCAACATCTCCCTGAGGTGTTGAACCATTATAAGATTCGGACGCTCCTTGTAGCTGTCAAACTTAATCGTCAGCTGCTGAAGCTTGCTCAAACTTACTCCACTGTATTTCTTCTTAAGGTCTATCTAGACTGCATGAGTCGTAAGATACAACTCATACTAAAAAACTAGGTCATCAACCATTAAACTAATCAATATTCCCTTAGCAGCGGAGTCCTTCTTCTTCCATGCCTTATAGGCATTAAGATCTCGTTTGTTCTATATAGTGGGATCTACAGGTTCTTCCATAACTTATTTTATAACCTCAAGAACTTCTTTTTCCTCAAGAACATATTGTATCTTGAGTTGCTAGATTTTGTAGTTATCCTCATATAATTTCTCTCTATTATTGAGTTTAGCTATGATGTTCTTATTTGTCATGATTTAACATAAATAAACATATTATTTAGTATTCAGTGCAATTTATATACATGCAATTTATGATTGACTCAATATTAATTTGAGTTGATTTATAAAATCAAGTGATAACTACGTTTCCACTCATCATTTGTATGGTTCAATCAAATCAACATTAATTAATACTATTACATACATCTCAAAAAATTAACTAATCATTGTTCTATCATGATTTCTTTAATTAATGAACTAATCATTTAATAAAATAAACTAATCATTTTTCATGTATCATGTAGAGTAATCAGCATATGAATGAACATATCATTCATATAAACATGTCGTATATTGTTAACATATAACAAACAGACATGAACTAAATGGACTAATACTGGTCATACACAATGACTCATTTGACACCACTCCCACTAGGACAGACACTAGTGCAGTGACCAACATAATCCCCTTCAAACTGGACTCATTTGAGGCAATCTCAGATAGAACAACTTCAAAATTTTCAATTTGATCTATCATCGAAACTTCTTTAGAATCCTCTTTAGATTCTTCAGGATCATGCTCTGGATCCTTCTCAAATTCTTCAGGATCTTCCTCTAGGAACTCATGGTAAAGTAGCTCCACACACAACTATGCATATAAGGTTCTCCCTTCGGAGAGCCTCCATATCTGGTGTGCTACCATCTTAGGATTCTCCAGCAATGAACGAATCAACGCCCAGATCTTGTAATTATCCAGGATTGGAAACTCTTCTTATTCGAGTTTCCAAGACTAGTAATCATCCGTGTCATCTTTAAATTGAAATTAAATAATTTAGTACAAAACCAACTAACCAGTACAAAATTGACTTAATTTAATTTATATAGACATAGAACCAATATTATTAATCAAGAAAAATAAATCTTCTTGATTTTCAGGAGTCTAAATCGACTGATCCATTTGATCGGTTGATTGGGAATCCAGATTCTGAGCTCTGTCGAATGTCCTCATTAGAACTAATCTAACTAGACTGAGATTTCTTACCTATGTTCTGTTAATGTAAGCCTATTTAAGTCAATCTCAAACTTATTGATCAAACTCAGGTATATTTAATCAAACAAATGTCTATTTGATTAAGTCTGGTCCATTAGAACAAATCTAATTAGTTTAGTTAAACCAACTAATGGTTTGGACTAAATCAAGGTCAAATTGGGCCAAAATTGTCTGATTAAACTAACATGGTCGGTCTGATTTAGTGAACTAGATCCAGTTTAAGTCTGACCAAAAAGTTTAAACCCAAACCAATTAATTGAGGCAATTAATAATCTAAATTATAATTAATTCCACATGCATCAATGAATTGAAATGTAAGTTTGATAACACAAACTTAATCTAACATGTAATAATCAGACAATTTCTCAAATAGTAAGTTTGACGAACAAAATTACTATTCGACCTTTTTCTTTGCTACGCCACACGCCGCCTCCACACAACCACGACAAACGTGGTTGTCAGCCACAAAGGCCAATCACCGACCTACAACGGCGGTCGCCGATCCTTTCTAGTGCTAGATACTGGGCGCCCTTGGCCCGACGACGTCGCTGTTGGATGTTCAACGCGTCCTGGCCACCGGCGCATCGTCGGCTAGACGAGAATCCTTTGCCAGATCCGGAATGTCGTCGTCGGCATACCTTCCAGCCGGCGTCTTCTATCCAACGTCGAAGAACGCCCGCTTCTTCCACTGAAGCCACGCTCATGAGCATGTCGACGCCATTTATGTCGCCCCATGCAGTGGCGTGGTTGTCGACTACAACAATCAACTGCCAATTTTCTAGCGTCGTTTCTAGAGCTAGCAAGCCAAGAACACCTATGACTATCCTCCCGACTTGGTCGCTGATGTTTACGACCATTTCTACATGACAAACACGTGGTCAGTAGCAGTTGCCGGTTCTTTCTGACATGGTTGGGAACACGTAACACAGCCACTGGCGCACAATCCGATCGCTAGTTCTCACAGCGATCGTTCACAAGCCATTTGCTGGCTCGAGAGGAAATTTTCGACACAAAGTTGTGATTTCCAAGCGAAGTAATATAGATTATTTTCATGTTTTTACAACTTGTGCTCTGATACCATTGTTGATAGTTCTAAAGTATGAAAAATATAGAAATATAAAATCTGTAAAACTCACAGTGATCTCCCGTAGTAGATCTTGATCTTCCTTTATCGTAGGAAAAACTATCACAAACCACTTGTCGTCAGAAGAACGTGTTGGATCGAGAAGCGCTAGAGGAGGGTGAATAGCGCTCGTGGTTATTTCGTTCGATTTAAACCGTATCGAGTAGATAAACGCAGCGGAAATGAAAAGAACAAACGCTAACACAGGTTGGTTACTTGGTTCGGAGCCTGTGGAGGTTGGTTACTTTGTAATGAAAAGAACAAACACTACTCCAAGGCCCGCGATCGTTGATTGCTTCCGGTGAGCAACAACTATAAGCTCAAAAAATGTTATTACAAACTAAGTACAATGTAAAAGTAGTAAAGAAACTTTATATCGACAATAGTATACTGAAAACTAAAGCTCCAGGTTGTCGGGATGTTGTTGCAGTACTTTGGGATCATCTCGTTAGCAGCTTGTAGCAGAGGAATAGCTTAGAATGTCTTCTCTCTAGCTGTTGGTCGAGACCCTCTTATATAGGGTGTTCAAGGCGCCTCCATCAAGCTCCAAGGTGCCTCCAACCCGAAATTTGATCCCGAAATCAACTCTGCAATAAGCCTTTGCTTGCTGCCCATTATCCATCTGAAGGTGCCTTAAACGTCATTCCAAGGCGCCTCCAATCAGCGATCCAAGGCACCTCCAATCCATATGAAGGCACCTCCAGCTCCACTTCGTAGCCAGCTTCAGCCTTGCACCCGAGGCGCCTCCAAGCTCCATGGAGGCGCCACGAACACTGTTCATCCGAGGTGTGACTTGCTCCTTTGTTCCTACAAAATGTGTTAGTCTCAAACACATACTCTGCAAAACAAAGTTAGCACATAATAGTCATAAATAAAATATTGACAGTCTCCGGACTGTCCGGGTCTGACTTCGGATTTCCTACCAGAAATCCTAGGTCGACCTGACGCCTACTGTTCCCTCCGCAAGGAACGTGTCCTCACCTACTCCTCTCAGGAGAGTTACCTGTTGCCAGTGTGATCCTCCAGATCAACTGGACTTTTGCTCAGCGCTCGATGCTTCCGGACTTTCTGTTGGACGCCCGTTTCCCAACCCGTCCAGTCTTCCATTTGGTTCGCGACACCAGGACTTTCCACCTAGGGTTACCACCCCCTACGACTTTTACCTGAAGCCCTCGACCCGCCAAGACTTTCCACATAGGGTTACCACCCCCTATGACCTAGGGTTACCACCCCCTAGGGTTTTCCACCTACCTAACCGCAGCTAGGACTTTTGCCTAAGTACATTTAGGACTTTCCTGCAGGCTCATTCAAACTGTTAGATCACAAAACAACTTAACTTTGAACCATTTTTCATTATCAAAACACGGGTTCGATCGTCGGATGCTTCCTGCACCAACAATCTCCCCCTTTTTGATTATGACAATCGAAATTCAAAGTTAAGTAAAAGCAAGCATAAGTAAACAGATGCATAAATAACAATTTTTAAAGTTTTAGCATAAGTAAACAATTTCGGATGCAACCAAGACGCAACCAAAGCTAAAACTTTAAAGTGTGAGGCTCCCCCTTAATTAGAGCTTTCTTTTGAATTTTTTATGTTACTCTCCCCTTTTGCCATATATCAAAAATTTACAGAGGGAAAGAGTAAGATGATTTTGTTTTCCGATACTGGGTTATAGGAAAATAACTTTAGATAAATGAAAAACCATTAAGTGTGTGGAAAACTTAAGTTATGTAATAAAGCAACGTAAGATAGAAAAGTTAATCTTTTAAAGTTTCAAAAACTTGTCGTTCGTAAATTAGCATAGGCTTACAAAAAGGCAAAACTTAAGTTTAGCTAGCTTTAAAAGAATGCTTTCATTTTTAAAATCCAAGTTAAAAGAACTTAGATCATTTAAAAGATGAGTAAACAGCTTAACTTAGCTAAAATGAAAATAGTAGTTTGATAAAGGACTTTAGCTAATATTTTGATAACAGTAGTAAAAAAATTTAGCTAAAGTATTTGAACAGAATAAGTTTTAGATAAAAAGAATGTGTTTTGAAAATATTTAGCCAATTTTTTTGAAAAGAATGATTTTAGTTAATCTTTAACAATTTTTTTTTTATATTTTTTGGAAAGATTTAACTAGTTCAAGTTTTAAAAGGACATAGATAAATTTGGAAATTCAGTTTTATAAAGAATTGTAGCTAATTTTTGAGAGTAGACATATTGAAAATAGACTTAGACAAATTTTTAAGAATAGTAGTTTTAAGAACACTTAGCTAATTTAACAGTTAAAACAAAATTGGCTAAAAAGTTTTGTGAAATTTGAGATTCCAAAAAAAATTTTAAACAGACTTTTATGATAACTGGCCTATTGAAAAACATGAATTCCTTTAGCGAAGTATCAGAGCCCTAAAGTCCAAGCATGAGTACACTTAATCGTTGGATAACCAAATTTTAATATCCTTAACCAACTGTCTAACCTTTAGCTACTAGCTGTTTGTCAAAAGGCAGTAGCTTTCACTTGGTCAGTCAAGTTAAGTCAATTGATCCAGTTAGATTTGACTAAGACAGGATCGCTTAACTTGATTATTGTATTTTTAGTATTTAACGTCCAGACTTGCTACGATGCACAAAAATAAGCATACTGAAGTCTAGGTTGTACCCTATGCATCTCACATCGTTCTAAGTTTTCAAATACAAACAAATTATGCCTAGTGTGCTTATGAGATGCTCTGGCTGAAACTAGGGGAACATGATTTCTAGGGTTAGTACCTAGGTTAAATCCAAAATTTTGAAAGTCTAGTAAATTTGGGATTTTGAAAACATTATTTTTCCTAAGATTTTGAAAAATACAAAACCAAGCTGAATAAGTTCTATTCTACTAAGCACATTCCTATTTGTCTTCTAAGTGTACTGAATTCAAGTTCAGGTAAGGGTTTTGTGAATATATCGGCTAGGTTTGATTTGGACTCAACATAGTTAAATACAATATCTCCCCTAGCTACGTGATCCCTTACAAAGTGGTGTTTTACCTTTATGTGTTTAGTTCTTGAGTGGTGGATTGGGTTTTTGGTTAAGTTGATTGAACTTATATTATCAATTAAAATTTTTGTATTTTTATATTCTATTTGATAGTCCTTTATGTTGGAGCAATCTAGGTGCCCTAGGTTTTGATGTTTGGACAAAGGTTTAAGTTAGGTTTATTGTTGTATTTGATATGCATTGTGAGTGTGCAGGATACAGGTATAACAAGGAAAGTCCAAGTGTGATCTTGGCAAAGGAGGAAAGTCCAAGGATGAGTCTTGGCGGTGTAAGTCCAAGTATTTAGTCTTGGCGGTGTAAGTCTAAGTATGTAGTCTTGGCAACGTAAGTCCAAGTGTGACTTGACAATGGATGAAGTCCCAGAGGCGTGACCTCTTGGCAAAAGAAGACCCGACAATAATGATAAGGCCGATGGAAGTTCCAGAAGGCAAGACGTGAAGGATGGGGAGACATCCGAGGGACGCAAGGCTGATGAAGGAGGCTAGAAGGCTAGGTCTAGGTTGGTCGGGCGAGAACGAGTGCTGAGTGAATGTACTCGAGGCAAAATCCTAAAATTAGGGTTTACTGTAGCAGTACTGTAGCGGCACTATAGCAGTAATGTAGCGTTACTGTAGCAATACTGTTGCAGTCGACTGATGACTGTAGCAGTCGATTGGTGCACTGTAGAGAGCCGTTGAGAGAGTCGTTGGGCTGGCACCAGTAGACTGGTGCAAGGACCAGTCGACTGGTAATGGGCAAATCAGCTTACTGATTTGCTCCAAGCTCTATAAGAAGAAGCTTGGGATGGTCGGTCAAGGTGACGAAATTAGACTTGGTTAAAGCCTAATTAGTAGTCACCAAACGTGCTCAAGGTTCTCTTGTGTCCAAGTGTTCTTGGTTGGTGTTGTGGTGATGTTTCTCCACCCACAAGGAGTTGCTTGAGTAGCCGGAGTTTGCCGGGGGTTAATCCACCGAAGGATTGGGATCGTCCACCTTACGGACAGCCGTGGAGTAGGAGCAAGTTATCTCCGAACCACGTTACATTGACGTGCATTGGTTTGCATTTCCTTTCTTTGTCTTTAGCTTTCATATTCGTATTTAGTTTCGTATTATTCCGCTGTGCAACTAATGAATACGTAGGAAGCCATCGATTTGGGTGAGACGCTATTCACCCCCCCTCTAGCGGGCACATCGATTCCAACACTTTAGTGTATGCATCATCCATAAAATTTGAGAAGCACACTCTCCTAGGGCTATGTATTCAGCTTCAGGAGTGGATAAAGTAACACAGCGTTGCTTTCTGCTTGACCAACTTACTGGGCACTGACCTAGAATTTGGCAGCTACCACTTGTGCTTTTTCTGCCTAGTTTGCACCCGGCATAGTCTAAATCAGAATAGCCATATAGGTCAAAGGTGCATGTTCTAGGGAACCAAAGTTCTACATTTAGGGTGCCCTTAATGTACCTAAGTATTCTTTTAACATATGTTAGGTGTGACTCTTTTGCACAAGATTGATATCTTGCGCACATACCTACTGCAAATAATATATCGGGTCGGCTTGCAATTAAGTAGAGTAAGCTACCCATTACACTTCTATAGTACTTTGGGTCTACTGGTTGTCCTTATGGGTCAGGATTAGGGATGTAAATGAATCAAACGGTTCGCGAGCTATTCGGACCTCGATTCGGTAAAAAGCTCGTTCGAGTTCGTTCATTTTTCTTATCGAGCCAAGCTCGAGCTTGATTTCAAGCTCAATAGTTTTATCGAGCCGAGCTCGAGCTTAAGGATATTCGACTCGTGAGCTCGCAAACATGTTCGTTTATAGGCTCGCGAGCCAAAAAAATGAGCCTTAAAACGAGCCTTAAACCGAGCCAAAAAAATGAGCTCTAAAACGAGCCAAAAAAATAAGCTCTAAAATAAACCTTAAAATGAGCTTTAAAATGAGCCAAAAAATGAGCTCTAAAACGAGCTCTAAACGAGCCCAAAAATGAGCCCGAGCTCTCTTAACGAGTTAGGCTCGTTAACTTTGATAATCGAGCTAATAACGAGCCGAGCTCGAACTGTTCGCGAGCTTGATAATTCTAAAATGAGCCAAGCTTGAGCCTTGTGATAAAAGCTCGATTCGAGCTCGAGCCTGAATATAACTTAAATGAGTCGAGCTCGAGCCTAATACTATTCGGCTCGGTTCGGCTCGTTTATATCCCTAGTCAGAATCAATGTTAATATTAGTTGCCATTGGAGTATTTATAATTTTTGAATTTTCCATGCCAAATTTTTTAATCAGTTTCTTAGCATATTTAGTTTAATAAATATAGATTCTATCTCTGGTTTGTTTAATTTGTAAGCCTAAGAAAAAATTAAGTTCCCCCACTAAACTCATTTCAAATTCATTTTCCATTAATTTAACAAATTCTTTTAAAAGTTTAGTGTTGGTTGAGCCAAAAAGTATATCATCAACATATATTTGGGCTATAAAAATGTCTTTTTCTAAGATTTTGACAAATAGGGTTTGATCTATTTGACCTTGGTTAAAGCCCTTAGATATTAAGAAATTAGATAGTCGTTCATCTTATACTCTAGGTGCTTGTTTTAGTCCATATAAGACTTTTTTCAGTTTAAATACATGGTTTGAGTTGTCTTGGTCCTCAAATCCTGGCGGTTGGCTCACATATACCTCTTCTTTAATCAACCCATTTAAGAAGGCTGACTTGGCATCCATTTGGTATAACCTAAATCCTTTATTTGCTGCTTAGGCCAACAACATCCTAATGGATTCGAGTCTAGCTACTGGTGCATAGGTTTCGTCATAATCTAACCCTTCAACCTGGCTGAACCCTTTGGCTACTAGTCTGGCTTTATTTCTTACTATATCACCCTGATCATCCAATTTGTTCCTAAATACCCATTTGGTGTCAATTATGGACTTATCTATGGGTTTAGGTACAAGTTCCCAGACTTGGTTTCGTCAAGAAGAGTTTCTTCTATAGTTTTCGGCTCAATCTTAGAAATAAGGGCAATCTGACTCAGGTTTCTATAAGAAGATCTAGTTCTAACTCCTAGGTGTGGGTCACCCAAAATTTGGTCAGGTGGGTGAGAAGTACTTATTCTTGTTGGTCTTATACTTGGGTCAGTAATTAGTTCCTCTGGTTTACTAGTGTTAGGTTGATTTTCATCATCTTCTATAATTCTTGGGATAATGTCAACATTTTCATTTATATTAGGTAGGTTATTTTCTTCATCAAAGATTACATTAGTTGTTTCTTCAACTTTTAGGATATTTTGGTTATAGACTCTATAGGCCCTACTGGTTGAGGAGTACCCTAAAAATATTCCTTGGACTGATTTGAGTGTAAATTTTCCTAAGTAATCTTTAGTGTTTAAAATGTGAACTTTACATCCAAATACTTTTAAATAGTTCAAGTTGGGAATTTTATTATAATATATTTCATAAGGGGTTTTATTGTGTAATTTGTTAATCAGAATTTTATTTTGAATATAGTTTGCTATATTTATTGCTTCGACCCAGAATTGATGATTTAAGTTATACTCATTTAACATGGTTCTAGCGGCCTCTTGTAGAGTTATATTTTTCCGTTCCACTAGACCGTTCTGTTGGGGGGGGTTTAGGGCATGAAAATTCGTGTTTGTATCCATTGATTTTACAAAATTGGGTAAACCTATGATTTTCAAATTCACCCCCATGATCACTTCTTATTCTTTTAATTTTGGTATATTTTTCATTTTCTGTTAACTTGCAAAAAGTATTAAAAGCTTCAAAGGTTTCATCTTTTGTTTTCAGAAGCTTTACCCAAGTGAACCTAGAGTAATCATCAATTATGACTAAGCAGTACTGGTTCTTGCTTAGTGACTTGGCTCCATGTGAATCAAATAGATCTAAATGTAGGAGCTCAAGTAAGGAGTTAGTTCTATCTAGATTGGTTGACTTGTGGGTTGATTTTGTTTGTTTACCTTGTTGGCAAGCTTGGCAAATTGTATTTTCTAACTTCCTTAATTTGGGTAGCCCTCTAACTAAGTCATTTCGACTCATTTTTGAAATGAGTTTGACATGAGTGTGACCCAGTCTTCTGTGCCACAGGTTGGTTTTCTCTTGTTGTGTCAAGAGACACTTTGTTGAGGATATGGGCATGTCAATTGTGTAGATGTTATTTTTCCTAAGCCCATTAAGTATGATTTCGGAGTTACGAATATTTTTAACTAAATATCCAGAATTATCAAAAGTAACTAAGTAGCCACTATCACACAATTGACTTATACTCAGTAAATTAAAGTTAAAAATTTCAACTAATAAAACGTTTCGAATAATGAAATCGGAACTAAGTTCGATATTACCCTTTCCGATTACCTTAAGTTTACCGTTGTTGCCGAATGCAACTGATCCTAGTGTTGGTTGCTACTTGGAAAACCTAGAGGTTCCACTGTACAAAAATTTTGTACAAAGGTCTGAACCTTTTCCTAGCTACCATGTGTTCTTTTAAATTAAATTTTGGATCGCCTGCGGAACTTAACACGTTTGATCCAAAACTTAATCTATTCGTTCTTTTAGGTTTTGACTTGGGTCTCCTGCGGAACTTAACACGTTCGACCCAAATCGCCTTAAGTTATTAATTCCATTAAATATTAATTTCCATAATTGGTTCCCAGTACTGACGTGGCGAGGCACATGGCCTTCTTGGATATGGGAGCAACCACCACCGACTAGACAAAACCTTTTATAGAAAGCTAATATTTAATTTCCTAAAATAACTTTAGGTTAACCGAAAAGAACAATCAAATCACAAGGATAAATAAAAAAAAAGAACACAACATCGAAAAACATATTCGAAATACTAGAACGTAAGCCTCTTGTATTTGGTATTATTTCCATAAATAACTAGTATGATGCGGAAAAGGAAAAACTACTAGTTATACCTTCTAGAAAGACCTCTTGATCTTCTATCGTATTCCTCTTCTAACCTCGGACGTTGTGTGGGCAACGATCTTCCGAGATGAGAAACTACCAACCACCTTCTTCTCCTCCTAGCTAGGTTCGTCCAAAAAGAAGCTTCACCAAGGAAGAAAATCAAAACACTAACCAAGCTCCAAGAGATGCTCGCTTCCTCTCCTTCTTCTTCTTCTTCTCCAAGTAGTATCCGGCCACCACAAGAGCTCCAAGGAAAGAGAGGGGTTCGGCCACCACAAGAGGAAGAGAGGGAAAGGATGGCCGGCCACACCAAGGAACAAAAGAGGGAGAGAAATAATAGAGGTTGTATCTCTTGAAGGCACCCTCACCCCTTCTTTTATATTCCTTGGCCTAGGCAAATTAGGAAATTTAATTACAATAAAATTCCCTTAAATTCCTTGACATGATTTAATTGAGAAAAATAAAATAAAATTCCCCCAATTAAATTCAAGTGGCCGGCCACATCATGAAGAACAAATTGGACAAGTTTCAATCAACAATTAAAACTTCCTAATTTGTTTCCGGAAATTCTAAAAATAAAATTTCTCTTCAAAAATCTCTTCATGGTTGATAAAAAGAAATTTCTATAATTTTAATTTTACAACATGTGAATAATTTTTAAAGAGAAAATAAAATATCTCACCAATCTACAAATAAGGAAAGAGATTTAATCTCTTTCTTAATCTATTGTAAATATTTTACAAGAGAGATATTTTAATTTTAATTATCTTTAATAAATTATATCTTCCACATAATAAAAATTAAAATTAAATTTCTTTTTTAATTTAATTTGGCCGGCCCCCACTAGCTTGGGTTCAAGCTAGGGCCGGCCACTCTATACCCTAGCTTGGTTCCCAAGCTAGCTTGGCCGGCCCCCTATTGGTGGGTATAGAAGGTGGGTATAGGTGGGTATAGTACTCTATAAATAAGAGGCTACGATAGAGACCGAGAGGAGGAATTGGTTTTGGTCTCCCGATAAAATTAAGCATCCCGTGTTTGCCCCGAACACACAACTTAATTTTATCAATAATAATTCATTCCACTAGAGAACTATTATTGAACTACCGCACCAATCCCAAATTACATTTTTGGGCTCCTTCTTATTATGAGTGTGTTAGTCTCCCTGTGTTTAAGATATCGAATGTACACTAATTAAGTGAGTTACTCATTTTAATTAATATCTAGTCCAAGAGTAGTACCACTCAACTTTATCGTCATGTCGGACTAAGTCCACCTGCAGGGTTTAACATGACAATCCTTATGAGCTCCTCTTGAGGACATTATCAACCTAGTATCTCTAGGACACAGTTTCCTTCTATAATCAACAACACACACTATAAGTGATACTATTTCCCAATTTATCGGGCTTATTGATTCATCGAACTAAATCTCACCCATTGATAAATTAAAGAAATAAATATCAAATATATGTGCTTGTTATTATATTAGGATTAAGAGCACACACTTCCATAATAACCGAGGTCTTTGTTTCTTTATAAAGTCAGTATAAAAGAAACGACCTCAAATGGTCCTACTCAATACACTCTGAGTGTACTAGTGTAATTATACAGTCAAGATAAACTGATACCTAATTACACTACGACCTTCTAATGGTTTGTTCCTTTCCATTTTGGTCGCGAGCTACTGTTTATAATTTATAAGGTACTGATAACATTATCTTCTGCATGTGACACCACATATTATGTTATCTACAATATAAATTAATTGAACAACTACAACTAAATGTAGACAATTTGACCAAATATGATTCTTTATTCATAATGAATATTTACAAAGCTTAGACTTTCAGTATACACTCCAACACCTAGGTTCTTGCATTTGAGCTTAGTGAACTTCAACCTATCTCTAGTTATATGTCTGAAGCATCCACTATCCAACATCCATTGATCCAATTCCTACATATAAAGTATTTGAATTGGATTCTTTTTGATGGATCAAAAAATAGTTTAATTGAAATAAGATCCCTAGTTTTCCATCTCACCCAATCTAGGTTAACACTCAGTTATTCCTATGGATGATTGTGAGATGGTTGAGTTTGTTCTAAGTTAAGTACCTTTTGAAAAATAATTAAGGTAATTAATTTTGACAAATTTTAAGTTAATTAATTTAATTTTAATTTCATTTAATTTAATTTTAGTTTTACTTTAATTTAATTAAATTGAATTGAATTTAATTTAATTTTAGTTTTACTTTAATTTAATTGAATTGAATTTAATTTTGATTTAATTTTAATTTTAATTTTTACTTTAATTTAATTGAATTGAATTTAATTTAATTTTAATTTAATTTTAGTTTAATTTAATTTAATTTTAGTTTTACTTTAATTTAATTGAATTGAATTTAATTTAATTTAATTTAATATAATTTTAATTTAATTTTTCTTAATCATCTCACCCGATCTAAATTTTTCAAATCAGGGAATTCTATGATTTTGTGAGATGAATTAGGTTCAATTATAGGGTTTGGTTTAACTTTGTGTTAGATTCAGGTTTAGTTTTGGGCTCAGCAAATAGACATTCTTTGGATAAACTTTTGGGCTATGACGAGTCACTTGGATATCATTAAAGTAACCATGCCTTCGAGGTTTTCCAAATAGTCCTATCCATTGAACTTAGTGTTGGTTGTTACTCGAAAAACCTAACGGTTCCACTATACAAAAATTTTGTACAAAGGTTTGAACCTTTTCCTAGCTACCATGTGTTCTTTTAAATTAAACTTGGATCGTCTGCGTAACTTAACACGTTTGATCCTAAGTTTAATTTATTTGTTCTTTTAGGTTTAGACTTGGATCTCCTGCGGAACTTAACACGTTCGATCCAAATTACCTAGGTCACGAAGACAATTAAATATTTATTTCCAAAATCGGCTTCCAGTACTGTATGACGAGGCACTTGGCCTTCTTGGATATGGGAGCAACCACCACCGACTTGACAAAGCCTTTTAAGGAAATTAAATATTTAACCTTCCATAGTAACCCTAGGTTAACCGCTAAGAACAATCAAATCACAAGGAAAAGAAAAAAAAACAAAATAACACAACTTCGAAAACTAATTCGAAAAACTAAAATCGCATGCCTCTTGTATTTGGTATTTTTACAAAGAAATAAAACTAGTAATCTAGTATGATGCGGAAAATAATTACTAGTTATACCTTTCTTTGTGAACTTTCAATGACCTCTTGATCTTCTACCGTATTCCTCTTCTAACCTCGGACATTGTGTGGGCAATGATCTTCTGAGATGAGAACCACCAAGGCACCTTCTTCTTCCTTCCTTCAAGTTTCGGCCAAGCAAAAACTTTCAAAGGATGAAGAACTTTTTCCACCAACCAAGCTCCAAGGGATGCAAGAAATAAGCCTCCTTTCTCTCCTTTTCTCCAAGCTAGATCCGGCCACTTCTATGTCTCCAAGAGGTGATGAAGTCTTGGCCACAAGAAGGAGAAGAGAGAAGTGGAAGGGGAACCTCTAGGGGCCGGCCACACCTAGGAAGAAAAGAGAGGAAGAAAAAGAATAGAGTCGTTCACCATTAAGGCACCTCTACCCTCTCTTTTATAATCCTTGATCTTGGAAAATAAGGAAATTTTAATAAAAACTTCTTTAATTCTTTTGCCATGAAAAATAAAAATTAATTAATTAAAAATCAATTTTCTTTTTCCAATTTTTCTTGGCCAGCCACTTTCTCCCCAAAACAAGGAAAGTTTTAACAAGAATTAAAACTTCCTAATTTGTTTCCGAAAATTTATAAAAATTTCTCCAATAATTTTTATCCCTTCATGATTGGTTAATAAAAAAGAAATTTTATAAATTAAAATCTTTCTTTTAAACATGTGGATAATTTCCAAAAAGGAAAGTTATCTCTAAAAATTAAAAACTCCTTTCAATCTACAAATAAGAAAAGATATTAAATCTTTTCTTAATCTTTTGTAGAAACTAATAAAAGAGAATTTTTAATTTTTAAACTTTCTTTTAAATCATGAACATGATTAAAAGGAAAGTTTTTACTAAAATTAAAATCAACCTTTTAATTTACAAATAAGGAAAGAGATTTAGCTCTTCTCTTAATCTTTGTAGAATCTTATAAAAGAAAAGATTTAAATTTTTAAACTCTATTTTAAATCATGTTATCCACATAAGAAAAAAATTTTAAATTAAAATTCCTTTTTATTTTAATAGGGTCGGCCACCTAAGCTTGAATTCAAGCTAGGGTCGGCCACATGAATTCACCCATGAACCAAGCCATGACCGGCCCTAGCTTGGTCTCCAAGCTAGCTTGGCCGGCCCCTATAGGATGGGTAAGAAGGTGGGTATAGGTGTGTATAGTACTCTATAATTAAGAGGCTACGATAGGGACCGAAAGGAGGAATTGGTTTTGGTCTCCCGATAAAATTAAGCATCCCGTGTTCGCCCCGAACACACAACTTAATTTTATCAATAATAATTTATTCCACTAGAGAACTATTATTGAACTACCGCACCAATCCCAAATTACATTTTTGGGCTCCTTCTTATTATGAGTGTATTAGTCTCCCTGTGTTTAAGATAATGAATGCCCACTAATTAAATGAATTACTGACAACTCACTTAATTAATATCTTAGTCCAAGAGTAGTATCACTCAACCTTATTATCATGTCGGACTAAGTCCACCTGCAGGGTTTAACATGACAATCCTTATGAGCTCCTCTTGGGGACATTCTCAACCTAGATCACTAGGACACAGTTTCCTTCTATAATCAACAACACACATTATAAGTGATATCATTTCCCAACTTATCGGGCTTATTGATTTATCGAACTAAATCTCACCCATTGATAAATTAAAGAAATAAATATCAAATATATGTGCTTGTTATTATATTAGGATTAAGAGCACACACTTCCATAATAACTGAGGTATTTGTTCCTTTATAAAGTCAGTATAAAAGAAACGACCTCTAATGGTCCTACTCAATACACTCTAAGTGTACTAGTGTAATTATATAGTTAAGATAAACTAATACCTAATTACACTACGACATTCCAATGGTTTGTTCCTTTCCATCTTGGTCGTGAGCTACTGTTTATAATTTATAAAGTACTGATAACATGATCCTCTGTGTGTGACACCACACACCATGTTATCTACAATATAAATTAATTGAACAACTACATTTATCATAAATGTAGACATTTGACCAATGTGATTCTTATTTCTAGATAAATGTTTATACTAAAAGCTAGACTTTTAGTATACATCCTAATAATCTCCCACTTATACTAAAAGACTAAGCTGCTATATCTGCTGCCATACATCTGATTCCCAACTCTTCAACATGCCCATCAAAAGCTCTTGCCTTAAGGGCCTTAGTGAAAAGATCTATAGGTCATCATCTGTTGCAATCTAGGTGGCAACAACTTCCCCTCGTTTATACGATTTCTTGTATTGGGTGGTACTTGCGCTCTATTGTGTTTACTTACCTTATAGACTCATGGTTTCTTCGAGTTTGCTACTGCACCACTATTATTACAATAAATTGTAATAATCTTTCGACAAACCAGAAATCATATCTAAGTCTATCTTGAGGTTATTGAGTCATTCAGCTTTTATGACTAACTCAGAGGTTTGCCATATACTCAGCTTCTATGGTGGAGTCCAGAAAAACACCTATGCTTATCACTCTTCCATAGTTATGACTTTACCTCCTAAAGTAAACACAAAACCCCGAGGTTGACTTACTATTGTCCCTATCCTATTGGAAGTCAAAATCCGTGCAACCCACATGGACCAAATTAACTGTCTTGTAAGCAAGCATATAATCTCTAGTGTCTCTAAGGTACTTCAATATTTGCTTTACTGCAGTCCAATGTCCTTGTCCAGGGTTACTTTGATATCTGCTAACTATGCCCTTGGCAAAACAGATTTCTGATCTCGTGCATAGCATACATTAGGCTTCCGACAGCCGAAGCATAAAGAACTGCCTTCATTTCCTCTATCTCCTTTGATGTCTACAGAGACATCTCTTTAGATAAAGTTACTCCATGCTAAAAAGGTAAGAAACCTTCCTTGGAGTTTTGCATGCTTAAAATGAGCAAGGATTTTTTCGATATATGAAGCTTGGGAAAAGTAAAATATTCTTTTCTTGCGATCCCTTATTACTTTGATCCCAAGAATATATACATTCTCCCAAGTCCTTTATATCGAATTGTTTGGACAACCATACCCTTACTTCTGACAATACTTTGATATTGTTTCCAACTATGAAAAATGTTATCTACGTATAGTACAAGAAATACCACCACGTTTCCATCACACTTTTTGTATACACAAGACTTATCCGGTTACTAAATAAATCCATAGGTCTGGATTACTTTGATAAACCGAATGTTCCAAGACCTTGAAGCTTTGCCTCAGTCCATAGACTGATTTGTTGGTGCAACCTTAGGTCAAGGTTGACCTGGTTGACCCGACTCGAGTTGACGTGACTCGAGTTGTATTTTGATGTTTGACTTGGGAAGATTGTCGGAGCAACCTTAGGTCAAGGTTGACCTAGTTGTGTTGCATGTTGATGTTTGACACTCGTGAGAGAGTTCTATTCTTGATGTGGGACAAGAATAGATGTTTGGGAGATTATTGGTGTCATGAGTAGGGATGAGGTGAACTGATTCGGAAAAGTCCAAGTATGAAGACTTGGCACGGAAAAGTCAAGCAGGGAGCTTGGAAAATGTCCAAGTATGGAGACTTGGCCTGGAAAAGTCCAAGCAGGGAGCTTGGCACGTGAAAAGTCAAGTATGGAGACTTGGCACGAAAGGTCAAACAGGGAGTTTGGCACGGGGAAAAGTCACGGTGAGTGAAGCCGCGGTGGAAATCCTGGTGAGTGAATCCGGTGAAAATCCTAGTGAGTGAAGCTAGGTGAAGGTGAAAGTCCCGGTGAGTGAAGCCAGGCCTGGTAAGTGAAGCCGGTGAAAATCCTAGTGAGTGAAGCTAGGTGAATGGGAAAGTCCTAACTGGGATGTTAGGCGGTGTGGAAAGTCCCAGTGAGTGAAGCCAGGCGGTGGGAAAGTCTGGTGAGTGAAGCGAGGCGGTGAGAAAGTCCTGGAGGATGTTAGGCGGTGGAAATCTGGTGAGTGAAGCCGGTGAAAGTCCGGTGAGTGAAGCCGGCAAGGAAAATCCAGATGGATCGGGGATGATCGGACTTACGGTGTTGGAAAGTCCAAGTAGGTCAAAGGATTGACCGGACACTTGGCGAGGAGTTCTAGCAGGTCAAGGGTGACCGGATGCTAGGGATGAAGTACCAATAGGTCAAGGTTGACGGATATTGGTTTGAAGTCTTGGGACTTGGTTTGGGCAAAAACCAAGCTCGGATCGGTCACCGGACCGATCGGTGATATGTTTTCTCGATCGGTGCAGTGACCGATCGGATACAACAAGCTCTGTTGATTCTTGTCGATCGGTGACCGATCGACCCAGCGAAAAGGCGGTGATCGGTCCACGGGCCGATCGAGGCCATATCTGATCGATGCGGGGACCGATCGAGAACGATGTCGCGGAAGCACGGCCGAGTTGGGATCGATGCGTGGACCGATCCGGTGTCTTGATCGATCCTGAGACCGATCGAATCTGCCTGAAGGTTACGTACCGATCGGTCTGGGGACCGATCAGCACAGGGCCTGATCGGTCCGTAGACCGATCAGGGTTCTAGCCGTTGCGACGCAACGGCTAGTTTCTTCGCTGTCTTCTTCGCAGGTATAAAAGAGGGCTACAGGATTTCGGTGAAAACTCTCTCTCTGCTATTTCTTCTTCTTCTTCCTTGGATTGAAGTTTCTGCTTCTGTGCTCTGAGGTTCTGAGCTTTGTTGAGCTCGCTTCCGAAGCTTCGCGTGAGCTTCCAGTCGTCGATCAGCTGCTGCGTTTGGGTTGTGAAGTTGCTGCTTCATCGCCTCCGATCGACAGAGAAGGCAAGCTAGTGTTTGTTTTTACATTCATATTGCTCTTGCTTCTTGCTGTATTTCTTGTACACTTATCTTGCTGTTGCAAGAGACTCTGTGGTGAGGTTTCTCCACCCACAAGGAGTATATTATTAGCCGGTTCTCCGGGGACTCATCCACCGACGGATTGAGAGGCTTCGTCCACCTTACGGACACGCCGAGGAGTAGGAGTATCATCTCCGAACCTCGTTACATCGACGCGTTGAGGTTTGATCTTCTTGTTTTCGTTTCCTTGTTTGTTTTTCCGCTGCGCTAACGAATTGTAGGAAGAAACGCGATCGATTTGGGGTCGGCTATTCACACCCCCCTCTCTAGCCGTACGAAGGATCCTAACAAGTGGTATCAGAGCGAGGTCGCTCTTCATCGGATCAACACCCGTGGGAGCAAAGCTAGAGATGGATCTCTATGGAGAAGACATCACCATTCAACCCTTCTACGAGTCTCACGACAACTTCACATATTGGAAGGTAAGGATGATGTATTTTCTTAGAACTAATATGCTAAATTGGTTTTGTGTACAAGAAGGGTTTTCCCCTCCGATGGATGAGGAAGGAAAACCTATCAAGAAGAAGGAGTGGACGAAAGAGCAAATCCGACAATCCGAAATCAATGACGAGGTAACAAAAATTATTGAATTTGCTTTACCTAATAATGTTTTGTGCAAGATAGATAGGTACAACAATGCCAAGGAGTTGTGGAACAACTTGGCCAAACTCCATGAGGAGAGCTCCACTTCAAGCCATGAAGAGGAGCCTAGTGAGCCAAGTAGCTCACATCATGGAAGAAGCGAATTGGGAGTTGAGGGCTACTCAACATCCAAGGAAGAAGAGGAGGAGAGTTCTTCTTCAAGTTCGGAACAAGAAGAAGAAGCTTCTACCTCCGGGAGGGATGAAGAAGAGAGCTCGCATCCACCCTCAACCCTAGGTAACTCAAGCAATTTAAGTTCAATTAAATTACATATTATGTGCTTTGAGTGTAGGGAACGTGGACATTACAAGAGTAAATGTCCAAAGAGGGTAAGAAAGACTCCACCGGCGCCAAAGGTCAAGGAAGCCGGAGTCCCGAAACGCAAGGGCAAGGAGCACATCGTGTGCTTCCAATGCAAGCAAAGGGGACACTATAGGAGTCATTGTTCGAAGGGGAGGAAACCTCACAAGGACAAGGGATGCACATCGATAGGGGGAGCTAAGGCAAACCCTAAGGTATCTTTTAAGGCTCATTCGTGCAATTCTAGTAGGATACATGCTAGTAATTTTATTGCATTAGTCAATAATGATAAGCATGTTAACACTAGAAATCAATACATGTGCTTAGGTGCTAAACATGTCAACCTAGATAGGGATACTACTAGGAATGCTAACCCTAGGATTAACACTTCTAAGGTTAAGGAAAACCTAGGTAGAAACCCTAAATCAACTAGACACATGCCTAGGAACACCTCAAGAAAGAATGACAAATCAAAACTTGAGGTATTAGAGAAAGAAAATCAAGCCTTAAGGTCAAGACTTGACTCTCTAGAAAAGGCTCTTAAGGATTTGACTCTAGGGTCTAGGGGTCAAAAACCCAAGTCCAAGGACAAGAAAGGTTTGGGTCACAAACCTAAGTCCCAATTGGTCAAGCCCACCTATCATAATGTTCCATTCGATTATGGAACAAAACCTAGGGCTAGGAAGACCACTACCAAGGTGACAAGGGAAGTCACCCCTATAGTTGACCTTGATGAGACCCAAATGACCAAGGCTTTAAAGCCTAAGAGGGTCATTAGGAGGGTTGCTAGGGAAGTTATCCCTAGTGAATATTTAGTGAACCCAATGAGCTCTAATAGGTATTGGGTTCCTAGGAGCATCTTCTCTACCCCATAGATGGGTTAGAGAGTGTCAACTCCAATAAGAAGGGTAGTTAACCCAACTTTGAGGAAATTGACACTCAAGGAGCATTTTCAAGGTGTTTGGGAACCTTTGAAAATGAAATGGAATAATCTTTGTCATTCACTCCTTGGAAGAGTAAGTTGTGCCAAAGTGAGAATATATTAATCTTACTTTAAATTGACACAATTTTGAAAAACCTAGAGAAATATCAAATTGGGATTTTGATATTCTCTTAGGTAATCAAGGCAATCCGGGCCTTAACTTAGAAGAGCTACTCTTGTAGAATTTTAAATGGTATAAATCAAACAAGAGATCAAGAAATGCCAACTTGGGTTTTGACATTTTCTTGGAGCACTTTGGGCAATCTAGGATTAGAATTTAAGTTAGCTAAGTGATTAAGGATACTTAGATAGGTAATCTAGGTATTTTATTTGTGTTAACTTACCATGGTTGTTTGCCATATGTCATGTCATGACACTATATTTAATTTATGATCATTTGAAATGTCATGATAATGCTTAGGTTATTATATGTCATGCTTTATTTAAGTTTTCAAGCTTTATGCCATGACATCATGACATTGGCACATGTTTTTACTTATGATATAATTTATGCCATGTCATCATCTCTTGCATTAATAATCAATGAAATTGATTTAAGGATAAAAACACATTTTGATATTGAGATCAAAGTGTAGTTTAGAAAATGCATGAGAACTTAGCCTAAGTTGACCTTAACCCATATCTCACATCAAATTGACTTGAATGTGGTTTGATACACCTTAGATGTGTGTGAGATATTAGGATCATGAGTTAGGATCAAGGTGCATTGTCCTTGTACCTAGATGACCCTAATTCAAGAAATTAAGGATCATAGGGAAAGCTTGTGTACAAGTCATGTACATCTAGCCCTAAGATTATGGTCCTAAATTCAAATGGTTTTAAAAGCATTTTAAAATTGATTTGAAAAACTTTGATGAAGCTTTCCTAGTGATAGCATTCATCATTGAACATTGTGATACAAAGTTGAGTTAAACTTGAACTTTTTCAAAGTTTTTGAACTTTGTATCAAGATTGAAAAATGGAAACTATTTTCATAGAAAATTATTTTTCCGTGATAGTATATGTTATGAGAAATGTATCCTCAAAATTTCACATTTTTTTCAAATTTTCTGGAATTTTCTAGGAGTTTCTGAATTTCGGGAAGGAAATTTCAGAAATCTGCCTATCAGAGTCTGGATCGGTCTGGGGACCGATCCAGGTAATTCCTGATCGGTCTGTGGACCGATCCAGTGAAGCGTGGATCGGTCTGCAGACCGATCCAGTAAGAACCAGAGAGCTTGGTGCGATCGGTCTGGGGACCGATCCATGGGGTTTCTGATCCGTGCCAGTTTCTGATTTTCAGTTGTTGGTCCGAAATTTCAGCTGGAAGTTGGGTTTTGTGGATTTCTAAAGGTTTGGAACTCTCAAAGACATTGTTGGTGCAATGGTCAAGGGGGAGTTGACCTTTAGGGGGAGTTTTACCTAATTGACAAGAGGAGTTGACTTTTAGAGGGAGTTTATACTCCTTAAGACTTTTGAGGATTAGTGATATGGGATTATCACTAAATTGATTGTTGAGTTTAGTATCAAGGGGGAAATTAAGAGTTTCAATGAAAGGTATGGGACTTTCATTAGGAAGAAATTCTTGACCTTGATACTCTCCTTTTTCTTTTTGATGTGTGTCAAAAAGGGGGAGAATTATTGGAGAACCCAAGTTAGGTTATCGGGTTAACCTAAGGGGAGAATGTCCAGAGAATGTTCAAGGAAAGAACATTGGACATTGGAAGATGATTGAAAACCTAAGTTAGGTTATCGGGTTAACCTAACTTGATTATGGTTTTGTCAAACATCAAAAAGGGGGAGATTGTTGGTGCAACCTTAGGTCAAGGTTGACCTGGTTGACCCGACTCGAGTTGACGTGACTCGAGTTGTATTTTGATGTTTGACTTGGGAAGATTGTCGGGGCAACCTTAGGTCAAGGTTGACCTAGTTGTGTTGCATGTTGATGTTTGACACTCGTGAGAGAGTTCTATTCTTGATGTGGGACAAGAATAGATGGTGCAACCGTAGGTCAAGGTTGACCTGGTTGACCTGATTCGGGAAAAGTCCAAGTATGAAGACTTGGCACGGAAAAGTCAAGCAGGGAGCTTGGCCTTGGAAATGTCAAGTATGGAGACTTGCTGGAAAAGTCAGCGGGGAGCTTGGCGTGAAAAGTCAAGTATGGAGACTTGGCGGGGAAAAGTCCAAGCAGGGTTTGGCAGGGAAAAGTCCGGTGAGTGAAGCCGGGCAATGGAAATCCTGGTGAGTGAATCGGTGAAAATCCTAGTGAGTGAAGCTAGGTGAAGGTGAAAGTCACGGTGAGTGAAGCCGGGCATTGGAAAAATCCGTGAAGCAAGCGGTGAAAATCCTAGTGAGTGAAGCTAGGTGAATGGGAAAGTCCTAAGTGGGATGTTAGGCGGTGTGGAAAGTCCGGTGAGTGAAGCCAGCGGTGGGAAAGTCCGGTGAGTGAAGCGAGGCGGTGAGAAAGTCCTAGCGGGATGTTGGCGGTGTAAATCTGGTGAGTGAAGCCGGTGAAAGTCCCGTGAGTGAAGCGAGGCAAGGAAAATCCAGATGGATCGGGGATGATCGGACTTGGTGTTGGAAAGTCCAAGTAGGTCGAAAGGACTGGACACTTGGCAGGAGTTCTAGAAGGGAGTGACCGGATGCTAGGGATGAAGTACCAATAGGTCAAGGTTGACCGGATATTGGTTTGGAAGTCTTGGGACTTGGTTTGGGCAAAACCAAGCTCGGATCGGTCACGGACCGATCGATGTCTGTTTTCTCGATCGGTGCGGTGACCGATCGAGATCTCAACAAGCTCTGTTTGGTTCTTGATCGATCAGTGGCCGTCAAAAAGCGGTGATCGGTCCACGGACCGATCAGGATCTGATCGGTCCGGGGACCGATCAGGAGACGATGTCGCGGAAGCACGGCGGAGTTGGGATCGATGCGTGGACCGATCCGGTGTCTGATCGATCCACGAGGCCGTCGAAATCGCGAAGGTTACGTACGCGACTGATCGATGCGGGGACCGATCGGCCGGCATGATCGGTCCGTAGACCGATCGGGGTTCTACTTCTCGGCTAGTTTGCCATTTCTTCGCAGGTATAAAAGAGGGCTACAGGATTTCAGTGAAAACTCTCTCTGCTATTTCTTCTTCTTCTTCCTTGGATTGAAGTTTCTGCTTCTGTGCTCTGAGGTTCTGAGCTTTGTTGAGCTCGCTTCTGAAGCTTCGCGTGAGCTTCCAGTCGTCGATCAGCTGCTGCGTTTGGGTTGTGAAGTTGCTGCTTCATCGCCTCCGATCGACAGAGAAGGCAAGCTAGTGTTTGTTTTTACATTCATATTGCTCTTGCTTCTTGCTGTATTTCTTGTACACTTATCTTGCTGTTGCAAGAGACTCTGTGGTGAGGTTTCTCCACCCACAAGGAGTATATTATTAGCCGGTTCTCCGGGGACTCATCCACCGACGGATTGAGAGGCTTCGTCCACCTTACGGACACGCCGAGGAGTAGGAGTATCATCTCCGAACCTCGTTACATCGACGCGTTGAGGTTTGATCTTCTTGTTTTCGTTTCCTTGTTTGTTTTTCCGCTGCGCTAACGAATTGTAGGAAGAAACGCGATCGATTTGGGGTCGGCTATTCACACCCCCCTCTCTAGCCGTACGAAGGATCCTAACATGATTGAGCTTGCACACAAGATGCTCTTTGCCCTTTGCAATGAACCCTTCTGGTTGCTTTATATAGATGCTTTCTTCAAGACTTCCGTTAAGAAAAACTGTCTTGACATCCACTTGCCAAATCTCATAATCCATATGAGCAACAATAGATAAAGGATTCCGGATAGACTTTAAGCTTGGCTACCGGTAAAAGGTTTCTCCTTTTCAACAAGCCTTGCTTTGAAAGTATACACCTTTCCTGTCTGTCCTTCCTTTTCTATTGTAGACCTAATGGTTTTTACACCATTTGGTAAATTTTCAAGCTCCCAAACTTTATTAGAATACATATATTCGAATTCTTCATTCATTGTTCTTTTCAAAGATACTTCATCTTTATCTTGGAGTGCTTCATCATATGTCCGGGATCAGGCTCATGTTCATTTGGGATCAAGTCCAAAGATTTTTCCAAAACATGAATCTTTTAGGTTGTTTGACAACCCTCCCACTACGATAATTCACTGTCTATAATTGTGTATCAATTGTGATACGTGTTGCAGTTTCTTGTGATATTTCATCTTGTACAGTTGGTACTAGATTAGACGTGTCTTTTATTAAAAACAAATTTACTTATGGGCTTGTGGTTCATTATATAGTCCTCTTCTAAAAATTAGTCATTGATGCTAACAATGACCTTCTGATTTTTAAGACTATAAACCTACTTTCGTTTTTCTAGGATAACCCACAAACAAGTGAATTCCTATCCAACTTATCATTGTCTCTCTTCAGCATATGTACTGGACTACTCAAATCCGAATATGCTTCAAAATAGACTTACGCCTATTCAGCAATTCTATATGAGTAGAGAGTTCTGACTTTGGAAGGTACTATGTTCACTTTCTTTTTCAGAGTATATCCTTAAAACGAACTTGGTAATTTTCTGAATAACTCATCATCAATCTAATCATTTTAGGTTTTGACTTGGTAATTTTAGGTTTTGACTTGGATCTCCTACGGAACTTAACACGTTCGACCCAAATCACCTTAAGTTATTAATTCCATTAAATATTAATTTCCATAATTGGTTCTCAGTACTGACGTGGCGAGGCACACGGCCTTCTTGGATATGGGAGCAACCACCACTGACTAGACAAAACCTTTTATAGAAAGCTAATATTTAATTTCCTAAAATAACTTTAGGTTAACCGAAAAGAACAATCAAATCACAAGGAAAAGAAAAAATAAAAGAACACAACATCGAAAAACATATTCGAAATTCTAGAATCGTAAGCCTCTTGTATTTGGTATTATTTCCATAAATAACTAGTATGATGCGGAAAGAAAAATTACTAGTTATACCTTCTAGAAAAACCTCTTGATCTTCTACCGTATTCCTCTTCTAACCTCGGACGTTGTGTGGGCAACGATCTTCCGATATGAGAAACCACCAAGCACCTTCTTCTTCTCCTAGCTAGGTTCGGCCAACACAAAGAAGCTTCACCAAGGACGAAGAACAAAACACCAACCAAGCTCCAAGGGATACAAGCTTTCTCTCCTTCTTCTTCTTCTTCTCCAAGTAGTATCCGGCCATCATAAGAACTCCAAGCAAGAGATAAGTTTCGGCCACCACAAAAGAGGAAGAAAGGAAGAGGATGGTTGGCCACAATAATTTTCTTCAAGGATGAATAATTTCGGCCACCACCAATGCTCCAAGGGATGCAAGAGATGAGACTTGCTTTCTCTCCTTCTTCTCCTTCCTTGATCCAGCCATAAACAAAAGCTCCACCAAGAAGATAGGTTTCGACCAACAAGAGGAGAAGAGAGAAAGGGAAGGGCCGGCCACCACACCAAGGAAAAGAGGGAGAAAAATAATAGAGGTTGTTCACCATGAAGGCACCCCTACCCCTTCTTTTATATTCCTTGGCTTTGGTAAATAAGGAAATTTATTTATAATAAAATTTCCTTAACTTTCCTTGACAACAATTAATTAAGAAAAAATTAAATAAAATTTCCTAATTAATTGTATATGGCCGGCCACCTCATGTAGAGCAAATAGGATAATTTTAATCAACAATTAAAACTTCCTTTTTTGTCTTTGGAAATTTTAAAAAATAAAATTTCCTTTTAAAATCCCTTCATGGTTGATAAAAAGAAATTTCTATAATTTTAATTTTCAACATGTGAATAATTTTCAAAGAGAAAAAATAAAATATCTTTCCAATCTACAAATAAGGAAAGAGATCTAATCTCTTTCTTTTAATCTTTTGTAGATCTTTTAAAGAGAGATATTTTAATTTTAATTCTCTGTAATAAATTATATCTTCCACATAATAAAAATTAAAATTAAAATTCTTTTTAATTTAATGGGGGCCGGCCACCTAAGCTTGGGTTCAAGCTAGGGCCGGCCACCCATGAACCAAGGCTTGGCCGGCCCTAGCTTGAACCACAAGCTAGCTTGGCCGGCCCCTTTCACATGGGTATGAAGGTGGGTATAGGTGGGTATAGTACTCTATAAATAAGAGGCTACGATAGGGACCGAGAGGAGGAATTGGTTTTGGTCTCCCGATAAAATTAAGCATCCCGTGTTCGCCCCGAACACACAACTTAATTTTATCAATAATAATTCATTCCACTAGAGAACTATTATTGAACTACCGCACCAATCCCAAATTACATTTTTGGGCTCCTTCTTATTATGAGTGTGTTAGTCTCCCTGTGTTTAAGATATCGAATGTCCACTAATTAAGTGAGTTACTGACAACTCATTTAATTAATATCTTAGTCCAAGAGTAGTACCACTCAACCTTATTATCATGTCGGACTAAGTCCACCTGCAGGATTTAACATGACAATCCTTATGAGCTCCTCTTGAGGACATTATCAACCTAGTATCTCTAGGACACAGTTTCCTTTTATAATCAACAACACACACTATAAGTGATACCATTTCCCAACTTATCGGGCTTATTGATTTATCGAACTAAATCTCACCCATTGATAAATTAAAGAAATAAATATCAAATATATGTGCTTGTTATTATATTAGGATTAAGAGCACACACTTCCATAATAACCGAGGTCTTTGTTTCTTTATAAAGTCAGTATAAAAGAAACGACCTCAAATGGTCCTACTCAATACACTCTGAGTGTACTAGTGTAATTATACAGTCAAGATAAACTGATACCTAATTACACTATAACCTTCCAATGGTTTGTTCCTTTCCATTATGGTCATGAGCTACTGTTTATAATTTATAAGATACTGATAACATGATCCTCTGTGTGTGACACCACACACCATGTTATCTACAATATAAATTAATTGAACAACTACATTTATCATAAATGTAGACATTTGACCAATGTGATTCTTATTTCTAGATAAATGTTTATACCAAAAGCTAGGCTTTTAGTATACACTCTAACAATCTCCCACTTATACTAAAAGACTAAGCTGCTATATCTGCTGCCATACATCTGATTCCTAACCCTTCAACATGTCCATCAAAAGCTCTTGCCTTAAGGACCTCGGTGGAAGGATCTATAGGTCATCACCTGATGCAATCTAGGCAACAACAACTTCTCCTCGTTTATACGATTTCTCGTATTGGGTGGTACTTGCGCTCTATTGTGTTTACTTGCCTTTATAGACTTATGGTTTCTTCGAGTTTGCTACTGCACCAATATTATTACAATAAATTGTAATAATCTTTGGACAAGCCAGAAATCATATCTAAGTCTATCTTGAGATTATTGAGTCATTCAGCTTTTATAGCTACCTTAGAGGCTTGCCATATACTAAGCTTCTATGGTGGAGTCCAGAAAAATACCTATGCTTATCACTCTTCCATAGTTATGACTTTACCTCCTAAAGTAAACACAAAACCCCGAGGTTGACTTATTATTGTCCCTATCCGATTGGAAGTCAAAATCCATGCAACCCACAAGGACCAAATTAACTGTCTTGTAAGCTAGCATATAATCTCTAGTGCCTCTAAGGTACTTCAATATATGTTTTACTGCAGTCCACTGTCCTTGTCCAGCGTTATTTTGATATCTGCCAACTATGCCCTTGGCAAAACAGATTTCTTATCTCGTGCATAGCATTCATTAGGCTTCCGACAGCCGAAGCATAAAGAACTGCCTTTATTTCCTTTATTTCCTTTGATGTCTACAGAGACATATCTTTAGATAAAGTTACTCCATCCTGAAAAGGTAAGAAACCTTTCTTGGAGTTTTGCATGCTTTAAAACGAGCAAGGATTTTTCCGATGTATGAAGCTTGGGATAAGTAAAATATTCTTTTCTTGCGATCCCTTATTAATTTGATCTCAAGAATATATTCATTCTCCCAAGTCCTTTATATCGAATTGTTTGGACAACCATACCCTTACTTCTGACAACATTTTGATATTGTTTCCAACTACCAAAAATGTTATCTACGTATAGTACAAGAAATACCACCACGCTTCCATCACACCTTTTGTATACACAAGACTTACCCGGTTACTAAATAAATCCATAGGTCTGAATTACTTTGATAAACCGGATGTTCCAAGACCTTGAAGCTTTGCCTCAGTCCATAGACTGATTGAGCTTTACACAAGATGCTCTTAGCCCTTTGCAATGAACTCTTCTGGTTGCTTTATATGGATGCTTTCTTCAAGACTTCCATTAAGGAATGTTGTCTTGACATCCACTTGCCAAATAGATAAAAGAATCCGAATAGACTTAAGCATAGCTACCAGTGAAAAAAGTTTCCTTTTTCATCAAGTCTTGCTTTGAAGGTTTCTACCTCCCTGTCTATCCCTCTTTTTTCCTATTATAGACTTTTTACACCCAAAGGCTTTTACACCACTTGGTGGTTCTACAAGCTTCCAGATTTTATTAGAATACATATATTCTAATTCTATTATTCATTACTCTTTGCCAAGATGCTGCATATTTATCTTGGAGTGCTTTGTCATATGTCCAGAGATCAGGTTCATGTCCTTCAGGGATCGAGTTCAAAAACTCTCCCAAAACATGAATCTTTTAAGGTTGCTTAACAACCCTCCCACTATGACAAGGCATTTTCTGCAATTGTGTATCATTTGTGATACGTGTTGCAGTTTTCTTGTGGTATCTCATCTTGTACAGTTGGTACTAGATTAGACATGTCTTTTATTATTTCCTTAAGAACAAATTTTCTTATGGACACATGATTTATTACATAGTCATTTTCTAAAAATCGATCATTGATGCTAATAATGACCTTCTGATTTTTAATACTATAAATCTACTTTTGTTTATCTAGGATAACTTACAAACAAGTGAACTCCTATCCAACTTATTATTATCTCTCTTTAACATATGTGCTGGATTATCCGAATCCGAATATGCTTCAAAATAGGCTTACGCCTATTCAGCAATTCTATATGAGTAGAGAGTTCTAACTTGGAAGGTACTATGTTCACTTTCGTTTTCAGAGTTTTATCCTTAAAACAAATTTGGTAATTTTCTGAATAACTCATCATCTATCTAATTATTCCATAAGAGTCCTTTACCTTCTTTCTACTACACCATTCTGTTGGGGTGTACCAGATGCAGTTAGTTGGGATTGAAATCCAACTACTGATAAGTGACTCCTAAAATCTCTCAAGAGGTACTTGCCACTACGATCTTCTATAGTGACTTTTTACTTTAACATTTCTCCGCATCAACCTTGTACTCTTTGAACTAATTAAAGTACTTAGTCTTGCGGTACATTAAGTAAATTTATTTGTATCTTGAATAGTTGTCTATAAAATAGACAAAATATTCAATACTACCTCTTGTCTGGATAGTCATAGGATCACACAAATCAGAATGAACCGATTTCAACATATCTTTGACTCCATACCCCTTGGACTTAAAAGCTTCTTGGTTATTTTCCTTCCAAGTAAGACTCGCAGGTTGGAAATATTTCCACTACCAATGAACCCAAAAGTTCATTAGCTACCAATGAATCCTACTCAAGTATAACCTAGCTTTTATATGCCAAAGATATAATTGGTTCATTTCCGAAGGTTGCTTTCTCTTAAAATTAGAAGATGCGTTACTAATTTCCATTTGTTGCATCGTGGGAGTTATTGGATTATAAATTGTCAACCATCATACCAGAATAGATAACTTCCCTATTTTTCTTGATAACAACTTTGTTATCAAAATAGACACAATATCTATAATAGTTTAGAAACTGAAATCAGGTTCTTTCTAAACTGTTAGAGTGTATACTAAAAGCCTAGCTTTTGGTATAAACATTTATCTAGAAATAAGAATCACATTGGTCAAATGTCTACATTTATGATAAATGAAGTTGTTCAATTAATTTATATTGTAGATAACATGGTGTGTGGTGTCACATACAGAGGATCATGTTATCAGTACCTTATAAATTATAAACAGTAGCTCACGACCATAATGGAAAGAACAAACCATTGGAAGGTCGTAGTGTAATTAGGTATTAGTTTATCTTAACTATATAATTACACTAGTACACTTAGAGTGTATTGAGTAGGACCATTAGAGGTCATTTCTTTTATACTGACTTTATAAAGAAACAAAGACCTCAGTTATTATGGAAGTGTGTGCTCTTAATCCTAATATAATCACAAGCACATATATTTGATATTTATTTCTTTAATTTATCAATGGGTGAGATTTAGTTCGATGAATCAATAAGCCCGATAAGTTGGGAAATGATATCACTTATAGTGTGTGTTGTTGATTATAGAAGGAAACTGTGTCCTAGTGATCTAGGTTGAGAATGTCCCCAAGAGGAGCTCATAAGGATTGTCATGTTAAACCCTGCAGGTGGACTTAGTCCGACATGATGATGAAGTTGAGTGGTACTACTCTTGGAGCTAGATATTAATTAAGTGAGTTGTCAGTAACTTACTTAATTAGTGGACATTTGTTATCTTAAACACAGGGAGACTAACACACTCATAATAAGAAGGAGCCCAAAATGTAATTTGGGATTGGTGCGGTAGTTCAATAATAGTTCTCTAGTGGAATGAATTATTATTGATAAAATTAAGTTGTGTGTTCGGGGCGAACACGGGATGCTTAATTTTATCGGGAGACCAAAACCAATTCCTCCTCTCGGTCCCTATCGTAGCCTCTAGTATATAGAGATTTATACCCACCGCATACCCACCTTCTTACCCATCCAATGGGGCCGGCCAAGCTAGCTTGGAACCCAAGCTAGGGCCGGCCAAGACCAAGTGGATGAGCCAAGTTGGTGGCCGGCCAAAGCTTGGGTCCCAAGCTTAAGTGGCCGGCCACTAGAAAATTAAAAGGAATTTTAATTAAAATTATTTCTTATGTGGATTCCATGGTTTTAAAAGAGAGTTTAAAAATTAAAAATTTTCTTTTATAGCTTTCTACAAAAAATTAAGAGAAGAGATTAATCTCTTTCCTTATTTGTAGTTTAAAAGGATGGTTTTAATTTTTGGTAAAAACTTTCCTTATTTGTAAATCATCTACATGTTTAAAAGAGAGTTTAAAATTTGAAATCTTTCCTTATTTGTTGATTAAAGGAGGATTTTAAATTTTAAGAAAACTTTCCTTTTTAACCATGTTCATGATTTAAAAGAAAGTTTAAAAATTAATAATTCTCTTTTATTAGTTTCTACAAAAGATTGAGAAAAGATTTGATATCTTTCCTTATTTGTAGATTAAAAGAGATTTTAATTTTTAGAGATAACTTTCTTTTTATCCACATGTTTAAAAGAAAGATTTTAATTAAATTTTCTTTTTATAAACCAATCATGAAGGATTAAATTATTGAAGAAATTTTATAAATTTCTGGAGACAAATTAGGAAGTTTTAATTAATTAAAACTCTCCTTGTTTGTAGCTTTGGGGTGGCCGGCCATGTAAATTGAGAAAAGGAAAATTGTTTTAATTAAATAAATTTTTCCTTTTCATGGCAAAAGAATTAAGGAAGTTTTTAATTAAATTTCCTTATTTGCCAAGACCAAGGATTATAAAAGAGGGGGTAGAGAAGGCTTCATGAAAAACAATCTCTATTATTCTCCCTCTCCTATTTTTTGGTGTGGCCGGCCAACATCTTCTCCCTTTCTTCCTCTTTGTGGTGGCCGAAATTCTCTATTGCTTGGAGCTCTTGTGGAGGCCGGATACTACTTGGAGAAGAAGAAGAAGAAGGAGAGAAAGCTTGCATCTCTTGGAGCTTGGTTGGTGTTTTTTCTTCTTCCTTGGTGAAGCTTTATTTTTTGTGGCCGAACCTAGCTAGGAGGAGAAGAAGGTGGTTGGTGGTTTCTCATCTTGGAAGATCGTTGCCCACACAACGTCCGAGATTAGAAGAGGAATACGGTAGAAGATCAAGAGATTTTTCTACAAGGTATAACTAGTAATTTTTCTTTCCGCATCATACTAGTTATTTATGGAAATAATACCAAATACAAGAGGCTTACGATTCTAGAATTTCGAATATATTTTTTCGATGTTGTGTTCTTTTGTTTTTCTTTTCCTTGTGATTTGATTGTTCTTTTCGGTTAACCTAAAGTTATTTTAGGAAATTAAATATTAGCTTTCTATAAAAGGTTTTGTCTAGTTGGTGGTGGTTGCTCCCATATCCAAGAAGGTCATGTGCCTCGCCACGTCAGTACTGGGAACTGATTATGGAAATTAATATTTAATGAAATTAATAACTTAAGGTGATTTGGGTCGAACGTGTTAAGTTCCGCAGGAGACCCAAGTCAAAACCTAAAAGAACAAATAGATTAAGTTTTGGATCAAACGTGTTAAGTTCCGCAGGCGATCCAAAATTTAATTTAAAAGAACACATGGTAGCTAGAAAAAGGTTCAGACCTTTGTACAAAATTTTTGTACAGTGGAACCTCTAGGCTTTCCGAGTAGCAACCAACAATTGGTATCAGAGCTAGGGTTTTGCCTCTGTGTATTTGGTATTAGTTTAATCATGCACATGTCATACATAATTTAGGCAGGATAATAGTAGGATGTGCTAACTTTGTGGATGCAGGATCCAACTATTATGGCTTATAGTTATTATGTGTGTGATTGGACCCTTGGACATGTCAAGGGCATTTTATTGTATGTGCATGATTGTATTATAAAATACAGGAACTGTATTTAGTTTTATTAGGATTTTATTTTTGATCTAAATACATGTACATTCCTTTTATGGAATATAGGATCAAAATGTAAAATTCTATTTATGTCGCGGATCGAATCTTGCAAAGCGTGGAACCTTCTAAGGACCAGAGGCGCAGCGGAACTAGGAGCAAGATGGATGCGACAGCTAGACCCGATGGCAGTGGCCAAATATGGTAGCAACTTGGGATGACAACACACGGAGGACAACTAGAGATAAAATCCATAATAGTTGAAAATTAGATTTTCTATTTATTGCTTTTATATTGTGCTGTGTGTGCATGTTAGTTTACATATTTAGTAGGCTAGCATAGTTAAAATTCCTCATTTATAAATAACTAAGTGGGAGAGGGATTTTTAAGTAAATCCCATGGTCTCCATTACTGGTTTGTAAGTGATGCAAATAAGCTTGCGCGTTGGCTCTGAGTGCCTTCCTCCATAACGGATGAGCTTGTTTGTGGATCACTAGAACAGACTTCCATTTTTGGATGACTATAGGAAGTTAATTAAGAGCGTGTGATCTTCCCCAACGGAAGGGGCATAATCTTATTAATGGACTTAGTGTCAAGTAATGGTATACACTTAGACACATTTAATAGTATCCTCCCCATCGAAGTCACTGCTATTATTTGTGTGACCAAATGATACCAACTATTAATTTTATTTGTCAAAAAGTTAGGTTGACAAGATAATAAAATTAATGGGTTAAAACCCTCCTTTTACAAATGTTGAATTTGTATACGTCCACACTAACGTGGCATGCAAAAGAACACAACATCGAAAAACATATTCGAAATTCTAGAATCGTAAGCCTCTTGTATTTGGTATTATTTCTATAAATAACTAGTATGATGCGGAAAGAAAAATTACTAGTTATACCTTCTAGAAAAACCTCTTGATCTTCTACCGTATTCCTCTTCTAACCTCGGACGTTGTGTGGGCAACGATCTTCCGAGATGAGAAACCACCAAGCACCTTCTTCTTCTCCTAACTAGGTTCGGCCAACACAAAGAAGCTTCACCAAGGACGAAGAACAAAACACCAACCAAGCTCCAAGGGATACAAGCTTTCTCTCCTTCTTCTTCTTCTTCTCCAAGTAGTATCCGGTCATCACAAGAACTCCAAGCAAGAGATAAGTTTCGGCCACCACAAAAGGAAGAGGATGGTCGGCCACAATAATTTTCTTCAAGGATGAATAATTTCGGCCACCACCAATGATCCAAGGGATGCAAGAGATGAGACTTGCTTTCTCTCCTTCTTCTCCTTCCTTGATCCGGCCACAAACAAAAGCTCCACCAAGAAGATAGGTTTCGGCCAACAAGAGGAGAAGAGAGAAAGGGAAGGGCCGGCCACCGCACCAAGGAAAAGAGGGAGAAAAATAATAGAGGTTGTTCACCATGAAGGCACCCCTACCCCTTCTTTTATATTCCTTAGCTTTGGTAAATAAGGAAATTTATTTATAATAAAATTTCCTTAACTTTCCTTGACAACAATTAATTAAGAAAAAATTAAATAAAATTTCCTAATTAATTGTATATGGCCGGCCACCTCATGTAGAGCAAATAGGATAATTTTAATCAACAATTAAAACTTCCTTTTTTGTCTTTGGAAATTTTAAAAAATAAAATTTCCTTTTAAAATCCCTTCATGGTTGATAAAAAGAAATTTCTATAATTTTAATTTTCAACATGTGAATAATTTTTCAGAGAGAAAAAATAAAATATCTTTCCAATCTACAAATAAGGAAAGTGATCTAATCTCTTTCTTTTAATCTTTTTGTAGATCTTTTAAAGAGAGATATTTTAATTTTAATTCTCTGTAATAAATTATATCTTCCACATAATAAAAATTAAAATTAAAATTCTTTTTAATTTAATGGGGGCCGGCCACCTAAGCTTGGGTTCAAGCTAGGGCCGACCACCCATGAACCAAGGCTTGGCCGGCCCTAGCTTGAACCACAAGCTAACTTGGCCGGCCCCTTTCACATGGGTATGAAGGTGGGTATAGGTGGGTATAGTACTCTATAAATAAGAGGCTACGATAGGGACCGAGAGGAGGAATTGGTTTTGGTCTCCCGATAAAATTAAGCATCCCGTGTTCGCCCCGAACACACAACTTAATTTTATCAATAATAATTCATTCCACTAGAGAACTATTATTGAACTACCGCACCAATCCCAAATTACATTTTTGGGCTCCTTCTTATTATGAGTGTGTTAGTCTCCCTGTGTTTAAGATATCGAATGTCCACTAATTAAGTGAGTTACTGACAACTCATTTAATTAATATCTTAGTCCAAGAGTAGTACCACTCAACCTTATTATCATGTCGGACTAAGTCCACCTGTAGGATTTAACATGACAATCCTTATGAGCTCCTCTTGAGGACATTATCAACCTAGTATCTCTAGGATACAGTTTCCTTTTATAATCAACAACACACACTATAAGTGATATCATTTCCCAACTTATCGGGCTTATTGATTTATCGAACTAAATCTCACCCATTGATAAATTAAAGAAATAAATATCAAATATATGTGCTTGTTATTATATTAGGATTAAGAGCACACACTTCCATAATAACCGAGGTCTTTGTTTCTTTATAAAATCAGTATAAAAGAAACGACCTCAAATGGTCCTACTCAATACACTCTGAGTGTACTAGTGTAATTATACAGTCAAGATAAACTGATACCTAATTACACTACGACCTTCCAATAGTTTGTTCCTTTCCATTATGGTCATGAGCTACTGTTTATAATTTATAAGATACTGATAACATGATCCTCTGTGTGTGACACCACACACCATGTTATCTACAATATAAATTAATTGAACAACTACATTTATCATAAATGTAGACATTTGACCAATGTGATTCTTATTTCTATATAAATGTTTATACTAAAAGCTAGGCTTTTAGTATACACTCTAACAATGTGTTCTTTTAAATTAAACTTGGATCGCCTGCGGAACTTAACACGTTTGATCCTAAGTTTAATTTATTTGTTCTTTTAGGTTTAGACTTGGATCTCCTGCGGAACTTAACACGTTCGATCCAAATCACCTAGGTCACGAAGATAATTAAATATCTATTTTCAAAATCGGCTTCCAGTACTGCATGGCGAGGCACTTGGCCTTCTTGGATATGGGAGCGACCACCACCGACTAGACAAAGCCTTTTAAGAAAATTAAATATTTAACCTTCTATAGTAACCCTAGGTTAACCGCTAAGAACAATCAAATCACAAGGAAAAGAAAAAAAAACAAAAGAACACATCTTTGAAAACTAATTCGAAAAATTAGAATTGCATGCCTCTTGTATTTGGTATTTTTACAAAGAAATAAAACTAGTAATCTAGTATGATGCGGAAAATAATTACTAGTTATACCTTTCTTTGTGAACTTTCAATGACCTCTTGATATTCTACCGTATTCCTCTTCTAACCTCGGACATTGTGTGGGCAATGATCTTCCGAGATGAGAACCACCAAGGCACCTTCTTCTTCCTTCCTTCAAGTTTCGGCCAAGCAAAAACTTCTAAAGGATGAAGAACTTTTTCCACCAACCAAGCTCCAAAGGATGCAAGAAACAAGCCTCCTTTCTCTCCTTTTCTCCAAGCTAGATCCGACCACTTCTATGTCTCCAAGAGGTGATGAAGTCTCGGCCACAAAAAGGAGAAGAGAGAAGTGGAAGGGGAACCTCTAGGGGCCGGCCACACCTAGGAAGAAAAAGAATAGAGTCGTTCACCATTAAGGCACCTCTACCCTCTCTTTTATAATCCTTGATCTTGGCAAATAAGCAAATTTTAATAAAAACTTCCTTAATTCTTTTGCCATGAAAAATAAAAATTAATTAATTAAAAATCAATTTTCTTTTTCCAATTTTTCTTGGCCGGCCACTTTCTCCCCAAAACAAGGAAAGTTTTAACAAGAATTAAAACTTCCTAATTTATTTCCGGAAATTTATAAAAATTTCTCCAATAATTTTTATCCCTTCATGATTGGTTAATAAAAAGGAAATTTTATAAATTAAAATCTTTCTTTTAAACATGTGGATAATTTCCAAAAAGGAAAGTTATCTCTAAAAATTAAAAACTCCTTTCAATCTACAAATAAGGAAAGATATAGATATTAAATCTTTTCTTAATATTTTGTAGAAATTAATAAAAGAGAATTTTTAATTTTTAAACTTTCTTTTAAATCATGAACATGATTAAAAGGAAAGTTTTTACCAAAATTAAAATCAACCTTTTAATCTACAAATAAGGAAAGAGATTTAGCTCTTCTCTTAATCTTTTGTAGAATCTTATAAAAGGAAAGATTTAAAATTTTAAACTCTCTTTTAAATCATGTTATCCACATAAGAAAAAATTTTAAATTAAAATTCCTTTTTATTTTAATAGGGTCGGCCACCTAAGCTTGAATTCAAGCTAGGGCCGGCCACATGAATTCACCCATGAACCAAGCCATGACCAGCCCTAGCTTGGTCTCCAAGCTAGCTTGGCCGGCCCCTATAGGATGGGTAAGAAGGTGAGTATAGTACTCTATAATTAAGAGGCTACGATAGGGACCGAAAGGAGGAATTGGTTTTGGTCTCCCGATAAAATTAAGCATCCCGTGTTCGCCCCGAACACACAACTTAATTTTATCAATAATAATTCATTCCACTAGAGAACTATTATTGAACTACCGCACCAATCCCAAATTATATTTTTGGGCTCCTTCTTATTATGAGTGTATTAGTCTCCCTGTGTTTAAGATAATGAATGTTCACTAATTAAATGTATTTCTGACAACTCACTTAATTAATATCTTAGTTCAAGAGTAGTACCACTCAACCTTATTATCATGTCGGACTAAGTCCACCTGCAGGGTTTAATATGACAATCCTTATGAGCTCCTCTTGGGGATATTCTCAACCTAGATCACTAGGACACAGTTTCCTTCTATAATCAACAACACACACTATAAGTGATATCATTTCCCAACTTATCGGGCTTATTGATTTATCGAACTAAATCTCACTCATAAATAAATTAAAGAAATAAATATCAAATATATGTGCTTGTTATTATATTAGGATTAAGAGCACACACTTCCATAATAACTGAGGTATTTGTTCCTTTATAAAGCCAATATAAAAGAAACGACCTCTAATGATCCTACTCAATACACTCTAAGTGTACTAGTGTAATTATATAGTTAAGATAAACTAATACCTAATTACACTACGACCTTCCAATGGTTTGTTCATTTCCATCTTGGTCGTGAGCTACTGTTTATAATTTATAAGGTACTGATAACATGATCCTCTGTGTGTGACACCACACACCATGTTATCTATAATATAAATTAATTGAACAACTACATTTATCATAAATGTAGACATTTGACCAATGTGATTCTTATTTCTAGATAAATGTTTATACCAAAAGCTAGACTTTTAGTATACATCCTAACACTTAGTACAAAACCTTGGTCTAACTAGTTAGGATCCGTAAGGGGTAGCTTCGGTCAGTTCCACTTAGCCAAATGCACCAGGTCGAAGCCATATCTTCCTAGACATGCATAGACTAAACTTCCCTAACGTACTATCATCCAAAACTTTACCAGTACCATTGGTCAATTTAAACTGTTGTCTTTCTTTCTATTCTAACCCTAATTACCCTGCCGGGTAGGTTGTGTTTTTGGAGGTGCCAGCTATTCTGAAGCCTCCTCCTACATTATTGTTTTCCCTTTTAACTTGTTTTTATTTAATTTAAAATTTTGAATTATATTCCTTTAAATTTATTTATTTATTTATTAAGATAATTTTTATTTATTTATTTATTTATTAGGATATTTTTCCCTTTTTGCTCCCCCCGGATCATAGTCTCGATAAGGTCTATCAAGGTAATGTACTTGATCCTTGGGGACCCAAATTGATCAAGTCCAACTTGATTGACCAAGTTGGACTTGGGTACCCATGCTTGGACCACCTTTCTATTTGTTCTGTGTACAAGTGATAAATACGATCTATACTTCTTTTTAGGCTTGAATCCAATTCCGGATCTGTTGTATACGGCTTTTTGTTTTTCAAGAATCAGGTCAAGATTCTTGGAACCCAAAGTGAACCGTTCCAACGCGGTCTTCAAATCCTTGACTTAAATTTTTATGTTGGAATTCTCTTCCTCAAGCTTTTGGACTTGAGCCGAGATTCCAGTCTGAACGGATTCAGACAAGGATTTGGGGTTGGTCACTTCTTTAAGGGTTGTTACCTCTTTCAGAAGTGACTTGATCCGAATATTGGATTTTGCTAATTTACGTAATAAATAATTAACCAAATTGTTTAAACGCGGAAAACTTACAGTGGGGTCAGACCCTTCGGAAACGGATATGGATCCGTGGCATATTTCCGATTCAGCTTCCGATTCGCTCTCGCTCTCAGACATATTGATCTGGTCCCGGGCCATCAGTGCAAGGAGACTCGTCTGATCGAGTTCGTCGTCGTCGTCTTTTGAGGAAGATTCATCGAATGTTGCCTTCAGGACCTTTTTCTTACTTTATTTCTTTACCTCCTTTTGGTTGGGACAGTTGGCCTTGATGTGTCCCTTCTGGTTGCAGTCATAACACGCCACTTCAAATTTTACCTTCGAGCTTGATTGGGCTTCCTTGGACTGAACTGCCTTCTTGAGGTCCTTCTTGTTGAACCCCTTCTTCTTCTTGTAGAGCTTCTTTACAAGGTTAACGAGTTCAGCCGTTAGCTCGTCGTTTTCATCGTCTGAGTCAGGTTCTTCATCCGATTCTGGTTCGGTTCTACGCCTTGATCTTGGTTCGCGTGTTCTGCTTGTACCTGCAACCAAAGCAATGCCCTTCTCAGTTGGCTATGCATTAGTCTGCTCATGTAATTCAAACTCAAAGAATAACTCATCTAATTTTATAGAAGATAAATCCTTGGAGACTTTGTAGGCATCTACCATTGATGCCCATAATGTACTCCTCAGAAACGCATTGAGAGCGTACCTTATTGTATCTCTGTTCTCGACCTTTTGCCCGATCGTGTGGAGGGAGTTGAGAATATCTTGAATACGTGCGTGGAGTTGACTTGTTGTCTCTCCTTCCTGCATTTTGAGATTATATAATTTATTAAACAATAAATCTCTCTTGCTTACCTTGGTGTCGGAGGTGCCCTCGTACAGTTCGATCAGCTTCTCCCATAGCTCTTTTGTGGTTGAAAACGGACCAACTCTGTTGAGCTCCTCCTTGGTCAGTCCACACTAGAGGGCGCAGGTCGCTCTGGCATTAGCTTCCACCTTCTTGATTAGGGCTGGTTCCCAGTTCTCGCAAGGTGTAGGCTTGCCGTCTTCGTCGGTTGGTAGTTGGAATCCAGTCTTGACAATCATCCACATCACGAACTGGATCTTTAGGAAGTTTTTCATTCGTCCCTTCTAGTACCCAAAATCTTCTCCAGTGAAGAGCAGAGGATGAACGGTGCTATATCCTTCTTGCTGGGCCATTTAGTTAATATGCAATTACAAAATAGAATGAGATGTCCCAAGACTAGGTCTTGGATTAGTAGTGCGGAAATAAAGTTAAAACAACGAGCTCGAGTGGTGTTGCACCAATTTCGAGCATAAAAACTTATTCGTAAAGAGAATTAGAATGTAGCTATTAAGCTAATTCTAATTGACTCCGTAAAACTAAAAATAACCACAAAAAAAAATATACTTGATTGGTGGTTGCACCAAATCAAAGCGACCCCGCTCTGATACCAATTGTTGGATCGAGAAACGCTAGAGAGGGGGGAGGGGAATAGCGCTCGTGGCTATTTTCATTCGATTTAAAACGTATCGAGTAGATAAACGCAGCGGAAAGGAAAAGATCAAACGATAACATAGGTTGGTTACTTGGTTCGGAGCCTGTGGCGACTCCTACTCCAAGACCCGCGATCATTGATCGCTTCCGGTGGGCAACTACTATAAGCTCGAAAAATGTTATTACAAACTAAGTACAATGTAAAAGCAGTAAAGAAACTTTATACCGACAACAGTATACTAAAAACTAAAGCTCCAGGTTGTCGGGATGTTGTTGCAGTATTTCGGGATCCGTCTCGTTAGCAGCTTGTAGCAGAGGAATAGCTTAGAATGTCTTCTCTCTAGTTGTTGGTCGAGACCCTCTTATATAGGGTGTTCAAGGCACCTCCATCAAGCTCCAAGGCACCTCCAACCCGAAATTTGATCCCAAAATCAACTTTGCGATAAGCCTCTGCTCGCTGCCCATTATCCATCTGAAGGTGCCTTAAACGCCATTCCAAGGCGCCTCCAAGCAGTGGTCCAAAGCGCCTCCAATCCACATAAAGGCGGCTCTAGCTCCACTTTGTAGTCAGCTTCAGCCTTGCACCCGAGGCGTCTCCAAGCTCCATGGAGGCACCTCGGACACTGTTCATCCGAAGTGTGACTTGCTCTTTTGTTCCTGCAAAATATGTTAGTACTAAATACATACCCTGCAAAACAAAGTTAGCACATAATAGTTATAAATAAAATATTGGCAGTCTCCGGACTGTCTGGGTCTGACTTCGGATTTCCTAACAGAAACCCTAGGTTGACCCGACGCCTACTGTTCCCTTCGCAGGGAACGCGTCCTCACCTACTCCTCTCAGGAGAGTTACCTATTGCCAGTGCGATCCTCCAGATCGACTGGACTTTTGCTCAGCGCTCGATGCTTCCGGACTTTCTGCTGGACGCCCGCTTCCCGACCCGTCCAGTCTTCCACCTGGTTCGCAACACCAGAACTTTCCACCTAGGGTTACCACCCCCTAGGACTTTTGCCTGAAGCCCTCGACCCACCAAGACTTTCTGCATAGGGTTACCACCTCCTATGACCTAGGGTTACCACCCCCTAGGATTTTCCATCTGCCTAACCGCAACTAGGACTTTTGCCTAAGTACACTTAGGACTTTCCTGCAGGCTCATTCAAACTGTTAGATCACAAAACAACTTAACTTTGAACCCTTTGTCATTATCAAAACACGGGTTCGATCGTCGGATGCTTCCCGCACCAACAGAACGATCACGAACAAATCGGAAAGTTCTTCATGGTTCAAAAACCAAATCTCATGCCTCGGATGTTCTTCTTCTCTGCAAGACACATAGTCTCAACAGAATTCTGACAGCACTTCAGATGTGCTTCGATCTTATCTACGTACACAATGTAGCAACCTTTCTTAATGCATGCACCCCTCTTGCTCTCTGTTCCTCATTGCACCAATTGCCTTGGGCGTTTTTTTATAGAGGGAAGATGTATCTTCATCTTCCTCTACCTCCATTAATGGAGGAATGAGAAAGGGTTGGAAGGTGAAGAAGAAGAAGTACTCTTTCACCTTCTTAACACCAGCAAGAGCTTTAAGTGAGCTTTTGTATGGTCTAATTTATAATATGCAGTTGCATGACTCTATACATACTATATCAATTTTAAAATAAAAGAATAGATTTAAATTTTCACTACTTTTAAATTATAAATATCAAACTTCACGTCTAGGATAATTTAAACTTTTTTATTCAACTCTTGTTTTTTGAATTTTATAAACTCTCACAAACCAGATGCCCTTACTATTGGGGAACATGGTTAGCAAATCTTGGTAATGAAAATTGATAAATTAAATTAAAATATAACAAATATTTTTTCTTCTTTGCTGGTTTCTATCAAAATATATTTTCACATATATAAGGCACTTTTATGAAGCAATTATTGCTTTAAGCTTTCTATCTATTATATAGGCATAAAAAATGTCATCAAAGATGTTTAAGTAAGAAGGATTTCGAGATTCTTGGGATTGAATATGAGAATATATGAAGCTTTTATTCTATTGGATAAAGTGTGAAACTTCTTTCAAACCATGCAATATATTTAATCACTCACTCACCTCCACCACGTTATATGTTAAAATGTGAAATAGACTTTGGATATTATCCGAAGTAATAGATAGATAATTATCAAAGTAGCCGCACGTGAAGTAAAAGAGTCAATTTTTTACTTCATCACATGTTTACCGAAGTCTATCACTGGTCCAAAATCGGTTCAAAATCAGACCGTTTTCGAAGTAAAAAAGCTCTATTACTTCATCGAGACTTGTAAAAAGACCAAAGTAGTTCATGATCTATGACTTCATAGGTTTCATTGTTCGACGAAGTAAAATAGATCTACAACTTCACAATTTTTGAATTTTGGTGCAGTAAATGTTTAATTTTACTTCTGCATAATTTGACTTGATCGAAGTATTTATTATTATATTACTTCATAGTAGTAATGAAGTAATAGAGTATATTTTACTACAACAAAAAATTCAATGTAACAAAGTAATTTATACGAACTATTTCATAAATTTAATCAGTAGTGAAGTAAATAGTTTCTTTAACTACACCACTATTTAAATTTAGCGAAGTCTTTTTTGTTGTATTACTTCATCATTTATTTATAGTAACAAAGAAATTGACCATATTTTACTACAATACAATTTTAATTGACAACAATTTATATTATAATATTTTACTACAACACAATATTTTTTATCACCAAAATTAAACAAATATATCACAAATATGTATCAAATACAATCCAAAAGTGTATTCATAAAGACATGTTTAACCATAACCCAAAAACTTTTGTATCCATAAATCTCTAAATACATGTCTAAATTTTATATCATAGCCTACACTTAGGCACCCATATAGAAGTAGACAAATTCGCTCCATTCACTTCTGACTTCATCATATTGAGATTGATTGTAATACTGTTTATTTTTTGATGCTGCAAACTGAAACATTAACAGAAGTTTAAGGATCAATAAAAAATAACTCAATATTTTATAAAGAAAATATTTCATAAAGAAGAATTCACCTTTCTCTCCAATTGTGAATCTTCATCCAAGACTATTTTTTTCATGTATTGCATCACACAATATCCACATTCAACACCACCATTTTGTTTAAGAATACCCTAATGAAGTTGAAAATGTCATGCCAGAAGTCACAATCCAAATAATAAAAATTATTAATTGTTGTCTAAATACATAGTCATAATACATACTGTCAATTATTTAAAACTTGGTCCTTTTGAAATACCCCTTGATGCATTGTATATCTTGACCTCACTACATTGTAAACAATAGAAAATTATTTTTACAACCTATAATGAATTGAATGCATTCAAAATTAGTATAATCTACTACTTACTTGGTCACAATAGTTTGCCAAGCATAGTCTCGGTTCCTATTACTCAAAGAGTCCAATAAATATATCATATTCTTATCTTCATTAATTATAGTCAAGATCCAATGATACTTATACAAATAAAAATATAACATTGACTAGCATGTAGTTGGAATTGATAAATAATTAAAATCTTACCTAGTGTTATATAGGATGAAGTAGATGTTATCTCTGTTTGACGCTCTCAACTGAGCATCAATATGTTGTGACAATTTACTATCTTATTCACCCACACCGCATGTAGGAATGTGACCAGGATCCACAAATGACACATACTCTGCTCTTTTTTCTTTCTTCAAGTATTTGTAAAGGTAACTGCAAGGTAATGACAAAGTAATGAAAAATATAAATATACCCTATGTAAACCAAAGCAAAAGCATGTGAACTAATATTGCGAACAAAGCAAACCATATGAACAAATATTGTATTTAACACATAACATACCCCATGTAAATTAAAATTTGTCTGACACCTATCTCTTTCATCTTCATAAAGCGTAAGATGTCTTCTCTTAGCAAACATACTGAAACATCCTGAAACTTCCCTCATAATTTTATTTTTTATCAACTCATGATCATCGAAGGATATCCCTCTAGACATTTGCTGTAATTGCATTAAAGTTGTAACCCAACATAATGAACCACTATACCCAATATAACTAGTAGCATCCCAATAAGAGGGTCACAAAGGAACCGGAAAGTACCAACACAACTCCTCATACAATGAAAAAGACACATAGGAAAAATAAGCCTTCGCTGCACTCCTAAGACGTCTGGACAATGTGTCGTGCATGCATCTCGCCTCCTCGTCTACTCCGTTTGCATGCCCCTATCACATCTTGGGAAACTTCTCCCTCACCTGTAGTGTAGACATCATGAGTCTATGAACCCAACAAGTATAATCTCATATGAAAGACATGTCATCCGTAAAGTAGCATAAACAGTAACTAGTAGGCATAGAACATAAATCCAAATACGGTATAAAGCAAGAAAAATATGATATGTAAAAGAGCCTACGTAGCCAATAAGATGAATATGTCACAAAGTGATAACCACCATTTGAGCCAGTCAATCAGTCTCATGACCCTAGAGATACCTTCTAGGAGACATGCAGTTATATAACTGAAGCTAACAGTTTCAGTCAATATCCGTCATGTTTGGAAGGGCCCTCCCCGGAGCTCATCCCGGGGCACCCATTCCGTACTGCTACCACATATGCTCATACTCATCCAATTAGCTTCATAAGTAACCATAATCTACCTACATTTTACTGTAAACAATTTATCATGCATAATCGTTCCATTTTATTTAGTAAACATACCAAATCACAAGGACCTTCCCATATCCAAAACTTACATAACCTAACAATGCACAATATAGATCATGCCTATAAAAAATGGAGAACATATTACACTATACATCATACATATCAAAACAGAGAATATTTTACCAAACATATACATGGGCAGATGTTACTGGAAATTAAGGAAATTGCACAAGTTAATCATAAAGCTTAGAACCCAAACAACTTTCATTTTCAATAGCAAAGAAATCTTCAGCAAGCACGTGCATTTTTCTTATAAATAATAATGAAAATTTGGAAAACTGAGATCAGCAAAGGGACCTTTGTTACTAGCTATTTAATTATTTGAACTATTAATAAACTTCTAATGTTGGATTCTGGAAACTATCATTCCCTTCCCCACCAATGTTTTAGATCAACCATAGTTAAAGGCTGAAGACAGGTAGGATAAAGCATGAAACTTGGTTAATAATTATTTGAAATTAAGATAGAACTTATCTCTTCCAAATTTTAGGCCACACATGGAAATACTAAAGGTGAACATAACATATTTAGTCATAAATATGAACTTAATAAGAGAGACAGAGAACCGATTACAATATAAATCATACATATCATAACAGAGAACATGTCACATTATAAATCATGCATATCAAAATAGAGAACAGAACACAATATTGAAACTAGCATGGAAAACATAAATCCCATTGCACGAATCCATATAGCAAACCACAGCAGAACCACAACAAAATCACAACGAAAACTTCAACAATCAAACGCATATCAACTGTCAACCTGTTCAAAAACTCTTCAGCAAGAACTAAGGGGGCATTGCATCATTAATCAACTCGAAAACACACAAAAACCACAAGAACATAACCTCGAACGGAATTCACCCAACCTCAGCCATCTACCGAAATGGTTCAACTACAAATTGATTTCACATAAACCCGCAGCTATCTGAAGAAGCCGAACAATCCTCAAGTGATATCACACAAATCCAATCCAAACAGAACAATTTCATCCAAAATACGAAAGCATCGTTAAGAAATCAGAACAACCTTGTAACTGATCCAAAATATGTTCACAGAATACCAGCAGAACAGGAATGTGACACATCTTTGGTGAGAACCCCAATATGTCCCAAAACTTAAAGGTATCTTAAAGAACCAACAAAACAATTCGATCAAGACTTAGAACACTTGCATATTGTCCGAAATCCTCGGGAACAATGGAACGAGAAGGCACCATACTATCTGAAACCACCAGGAACTAGATTCCGAACACAAATCCATCAAGAGGAACCCAAAAATACCATCAAAACATCTACCAATACCAGAACCCATCGGAAATCCAGAAAAACATCACCATAGGAAACATATCGGCACGAAGAACTCGGAGCAAAACTCATCCAGTCAATCACACTTCCGAGACAAGCATATTAACTTCCCTAGATACCTATTCCTTTACCCACGGAACTCATACCAACATATGAAGATGAACTTACCTTTCCCTTGTCATTCCCGTCCTCGTTCTATCGATGAAAGTCCTCGCCTCGCCGTTCCGTGCCGCCGATGAGATGGTTGAAGCCCTCCCCGTTCGACTGTGATGCCCTCGGAGGAATCTCCCACGTGATGGCACTCAATCGTCCCTGAGGCTGATGGCGATCCCGTTCGGCGGAGACAGAGGGAAGAGGGAAGAGAGAAGGGGAAGTCGGCGAGGGTTTCGATTGGGCGGCGGAGAAGAGAGGGGAAAAGGGGTTGGCGATGGGGGATTAGGGATTGGGTCGCGCGTCGGGGAGAAAACGCGAAGGAGAAAAATGAGATGGGATCGAAGTGCTTTGATCGGCAGAATTAGGTTTTAGCAGGGGTTGGGAAAAAAAAGTAAACCGGTTCAAGTTTTACCATAAATTTTAATCCATTCACTTATTACTTCAACACTTAGACATTTAAATTTTATTTTATAATTTATTACTTCATCGAATATATATTATGAAGTAAAATATCAGATAAAATTAAAGCGAGACTTATATTTTTAAACCTACGAAGTCTAAAATCAAATTTACTACATTAAATTTATTATCGAAGTTGATTATCATATATTACTTCGTAATTACTAATTGTCGAATTTATTTCATATTTTTCACATAGTATAATTAACTGTGTTATTTGTCCTCGGGATGTTGGTGTAGTGGTAAGGCAGTTAATCAAATATCTAAGCTTTGAATTTTCACTATATATGGTATATTATAAACTATTTTCTTCTACTAAGATGATACATTTAAGGACACTGGCAACTTTGGACGGGACAATCATAAGAATTTTCCAATTTATTTGATGAGTCTATCTGAAATTGTAAAATATGAATATATAATATAAATAATAATTTACGAGGAGGGTGTTTAAGTCGAAAGATAAGAAGAGCATTCAGAGTTTGAAGCCCTAAGAGGGAACTCTAATCCAAGTCGTCTGTGTAGGTCACCATATTTTACTTCTTGAGAGCTTCATTAACGTCTTGCTTGAGGGGTTTTGTTATATCAGTGATGATGGAGAGGAGAAGTTGTGGTGGCGTTGATGAAGTGGAGGAGATGAACGGATCGTCGGACGAGGTGATACTACTGGGGTTTAGGTTTCACCCGACCGACGAGGAGCTTGTGAGCTTCTACTTAAAGAGGAAGGTGCAGTAGAAGCCTCTCTCCATTGAGCTCGTCTGGCAGCTCGACATCTACAAGTATAATCATTGGGATCTTCCAAGTAGTCCCATCGAGATAGATAATTGACTAGCACATAGTAGTGTTATCATCATAAGATCTCAGGATTAAATCTTAGCCAGTAATTGAGCGTCTGCCCTCTACATGTGCTATTCAACCGTTCAAGGCTAATAGCTACCTATGATTTACCTCTTTCATATTGACCTGGGGATGAACTGACAGAGGTACTAGGATGAACGAATCACCTTTTACCATATGAGATGTTCCAAGTAATTAAGCTCTCTACACTCTATTCATTATATACACTCAAGAGACATGTTTTGTATTCATTATATACTGTCAAGAGACATGTTTTAGCTTCATAATTAATTGGTAAATTCGTTCAGAGCTTGCAACAATGGGAGAGAAGGAATGATACTTTTACTGCCCAAGATTACAATGGAAGGGCTGTAAATGAGCTAAGAGTTAATTTCATGGTATTTATACTAGTTTGATAAGATAATTATATCAAATTAAACTGTACATAAACTGAATTAAATCATTAAAATGATTGTTCAAATTTGGTTTGATTTCTTTTTTATGAGCTTGAGCTTAGTTAAGTTTGGCTTGAGTTTGATTCATTTAGATATTATCGAGCTCTCAATTCAAGCCTGTTTGATTATTTAAAATTTTTACATTTTAAACTTTTTTGATTGATTATTGATTTATTATTCATGAATATTGTTTATGAATATTAATGAGTTGAATATATATATGTTTAAACTTGTTCATTTAGTTTTGTTAGGACTGGTGCGAGCTAAAGGGGGTGAATAGCTTCAATTGTTTCATCTCGATTGTGAGCTCGTCGTTTGAATGTGTAATAGAATACTTAAATCAAATTTGACACCACATACACAACACATTTGTTTTACTTGGTATTCGCCTTTTAAGACGATTAATTCAAAACCTAGTCTAGGTGATCTACCACCACTAAATCTTCTCCTTCTCGGATATCTTCCAGAGGTAGAGAAGTCTCTTACAATATGTTCTCGCAACAAATACAACAAATATACAAATAAAAATGAAAGCACAAACAACTTTACAAATGAAATCTTGCTTTGGACGTTGTTTTATTGTTCGGAATTGTTTCTTGTTGGTATAAAAATACAACAATACTTCATCGTCAAACCTTCAAGAACCGACCGTTAAAATTTTCTTGAACCCCCCTCTTTTAAAGCCTTTAAATCGATATTGATTTTCGCTTATCAATTGACTAATCCTACCTATAGAATTGATATGGTCTCCAACATTGTTCCTTTCATTGAATGATTTTTGAACTTTTTGAAATATGTTTGATTTTGTCAATCATTTGAACATTAGTCGACTGATTCATTTGAGGAATCAACTCATAGTAATAAGTTGAATCTCGTAATTGAATCAACATGCTTCTGTTCATCCCCTGATCAACATTAGTCGACTGATATCAACCATCAGTTGATTGATATCATCAGTCGAGTTGAACAAACAATCAAATCGACTTACTTCTATTTAGTTATGACCGACATCAGTCAACTAATATTCATAATCAGTATATCAAGTTTATAAATCCCAAAATTCGAACATAACCCTTTTCTCTGTTTGCTACAGTATCACCATCATCAGCCGACTGTTATGGTAGAATACAATAACAAACCAAAGTAGAAACACTATAGTAGTACTATAGTAGGTGTATTTTTATGATATGGGAGGAAGCTGATTTGGGAGGAAGGAGGGTTGCGTTCATTAGTCAATCAATACAACTTAGTAATTAACTAATACTCAGGTTTAGTCTTATCAAAGCGAAATTCTAGTTTTGCCTGGTATCCATTGGCCTCAACTTATTAGAACTTTATTTGTCCAACATTGATCAATCTTTGACTTGTTGGGGCTTTTCTCGTCTAGCATCCAGTTAATCTTGACTTGCCGAAACTTCACGCCTCATGTCAGCTCCTTGTTAAACTTTTTCCTTGTATCAACTTGACATATTGAGTGATCAAATATCTGACCTAGCATCCAATTAACTTTGACCTGAGACTTCATTGTTATCGAACATTTGATTAAGCTTGATTTACCAAGACTTTACGTCTCATGTGAACTCTATGTTGGATTTTTTTTTTTTAATGCCAACTCGATCGACATATTGATCAACTGTCAAATATTTGATCATTATTAATTCACTTAACATCTCAACTAACTAATATATTGATTAAATATTGAAATTCTAACTCGTTACTCGAACTTGATCAATTTGATTCGAAATCGATTACACCAATATATTTAACGAATTATTTCGAATTATTTATTTAATTAATCTGATATTAAAGGAATATAAATAAAATCATACCAAACTTATTTACAAATGTTGGTTCTATTTATTTACAGCCATCTACAACGGGCTCAAGAAACCACCATGCTTGCCTTGCAGCAGTAAGGATAATAATTGAGTTCATCCAATCAGATTTGTAGTGCTCGTATATTTCACTAAATTATATAGGATTTTTTTTTTAGCCTATAATCGCTACTGCCCATGACACGTGACGGGACGCGTGGGACGCGGTTCCTTCTTGCGTGGACACCGATATCACGGATCGGGCTCAGCCCTCGTTTCCTCCGCCGTCCACGATAGCGATCCTTGACCGGGTACGTAGTCCTTGCCCAGGAGAACTACGTGCGTTTCAGGACACGTGGCTGTCCAAGCTAACGGTTGAACGATGCCATCCACGTGTCGACGGTGGCGTGCCGTAGACGGAGCAGCGATCGCGCGCTACGCCTTCTTCCTGTCCTTTTTAACTCCCCGGCCGTTTATTGGTCCTCGCTCAAAACCCTAGGAAGAGAGCAGGAGCGCGGGTCGATGACGGCAGCGATCTCCATGGCAAGGGTAGGCAGTTTTGAGGTGGAGGAGGACGAGGAGGAACCGAGGAGCCCTTCGACGCCGTTGGTCCACAGCCAGGTGAGGCGGATCCGCGAAGAGGACCTGCGGATAGGCGCCGTCGCTGGGGAGGGGTTGAGTGAGAGGGTTATCCGGTTCCACCTCGCCCTCCATCATGCCTCCGTCTCCGCCGATGCGGCTCTCTGTTCTCGAGTCGCATCGCTTCCGGCCTCTCCGCTTCGCAATAGCAGGACCGCCCTCGGATCGGCTTGATTAGGTTCGATTTCTTCAGTTTCCTTTGTTGTTTTTCGTATTTCTGATTCGATTTTGATTTGTCGTCTCTCTCTTACCTCAAATCTGTCATCTGCTCCTGTTTTCCCCTTGGTAAATGGTTTGTGTGCTATGCTTTTACGAACTATTGTATTATCATTGACAAGGGCTGGAGTTGTTTCGAATCCTTGAAAATCGTAGTTGATCCGCTGCTATTCTACTTTAAATTCGTCATCGACTCCTATTTTCTCCTCTGTGAATTGTTCATGGAAAAATCTTTAGGAACAACAGTTTGGCTATTTTCTTGCAGCCCGATTTTTTAAAAATCGTTTTCCAATCTTGGAAACTTAGAACAAGAATTAACCAGTCTCTCTAAAAGAGCATACATTTCACACTCTGATTCAATCTTTATATTTTTAAAGAGTTTTCAAAATTTCTATGCTCTAAATCAGCATGCTCTTTGAATTTGCAGGTCCCTGTTATCCGGCGTAGGGAAATTGGACGAGTTTTAGAAATACTTCTGTTTTTTTTCTTCCTTTTATCAATCATGATCTGTACAGTGCAGTCATAGGTTTTTGACATCATATTAATCGTAATACCGCGGATTTGGTATCATGTCCTCTAATTTTCAGGTCATTTGATGTGCGAGTTCCAATTCTTTTACTTTTCTATTTGTTTGCTGTATGTTTCCTGCTGCGCACTTGCTCTACGAAGTTACAAGTTAAACCGTCAGTTCAACCGTTTCTGTACCTACCGAAAAAAAGCGTCCTATAGGCTGTACAGCCGGGCCGCTCCATGGGGCCCACGTCCTCATCCTATACGCATGCGACGTTGACGTTTCGTCCTCACGAACAAATCCGTATCGTTGATCGTCTCCCTCATGAATCGTCCTTTTATCTTTGGCAAGGAAGAAGCCTCTTTCATCGAAGCTGCTGCTGATTCGAAGAAACTGGCAACCCGAACACATGCACGGTCATTAATGTTTTCTGCTTCGCTACAATCATAAACACGTTTCATATATGATAACGTTTAAATTTAACAGGAGTTGGCATTCCAAATTCGCTTAACTTACTTGTCAAAGGACGAGACGAGTCAGAATGCATAGCACCAAGAGATGAATTGTGGACTGTGGCATTTAACAACGCTATCAACAGAGTTACAGAAAACACGGTCTTCGTTAGATTCCAGATTAGATGGGCAATACCATAGATTCATGTAGAACCTTGACTGATTACATGCATTACTATTTTTTTAATGCAGATGTCGGTCGGTTGTCTGCAGAGATAACAACTCGAGCCAGGCATTCACAAAGTGAAAGAAAAAGAACAAGAAAAAGGAAATACTGATGCTTGCTACTTCCTAACTCGCACTCTCCGAACAGAGTTTACGTACGTACACTATCTATATACATCTACGTGGTCATGTAGATGTGGACTTCCATATCTATATAGATGTGATTATATTAACTGAGCTATCGTCAATCAGGAACGGAGCAGGCTCCGGATGATCTCGGCCTCGGCGCTGTTGGTGTCCATGGTCGCCATGATCGCAGAGAGCCGGTCACTGAGGTCGTCCACCTCCCTGTTCAGGCTCCTGATATAGTTGCACGTTTCCTTCAGTAACTTCGCCGCGGACACCTGCTTGAGGAAACAACACAAGGTTAGTCAAGTCATCAATGTAGCCTTTTTTTTGTCTTAAGTCTATAAATTATGCTGTTTAGGTATTTGTTGTTTTGCTTGCCTGGCTGGCGCCGCGCCGACGGGTCTCCGGGAGGAGGGATCGAAGCTTGGAGATAAGCTCATCGATCTCCTCTTCCGAGATCCTGTTCCTTCCGCTCGACATTCTTAATCTACTCAGTAGTACAATGAGTGAGTGACACTGAGAGATGCAAGAAGGGAAAGTGGTGGGGTGGGTGGGAAGATGAAGAGAGGCCAAAAGGGTGGAACGAAGGGAGGACTTTATAGGGGAGGGGGATGGAACGGTAAGAGCAGAGCAGAGCAGAGCAAAGGGAAGTGGAGATGTGCAGAGGAAGATGGAAAGTGTGGACCTCGATGTCCCTTCCCTTTCCCTCACGCGGCCCTACCTCCCCACCCAGCTTCCCCGCCAATGAAACACTGCACCAGCACTCCCCTCCCGCCACGTGTCACACAACAATAACCTATCCTGGTCTCTGTCTTCTTCTCTTTAATCCGTGTTTAACCGCCCTGGGACTCGTTTTAAAAATCGCCTAACTCTCGTCCCCAAAGATGCCATGTGTCCTTGTCCCCTTTGTCTTAGGAATCGGGGACCTGTTAATCTTCATCTAACATTGATTATTAAAGGTACTTAACATAGAATAACACGGGCGGGATTTGGCATCGTTTACCAAATGTGCGCAAATCTCGCAATCTCCGTGCTATTGTGATGCCAACCTGGCTGACGGCTCGTGGGCCATTGGCCCATTAAGAAGATCATGTGATCTGGTTCCCTAACAAATATGGTCGTTCACGCTTGTCTTATCTAATCCGTCATAAATTTCAGGCACTTACAACTTTCATTTCTCTTTCCTTTAAAATTCTCAAATGAACGTTTGCCCCATTGAAAATAGTGTCAGCTCAAACTTGATACTCTACTTATGGGTGTAATGATAATAATCAAAAGATGGATGTCAAAAACAAATATTATATAACTTAATATAAGAAACAATGCTGTCACTACCAACTCTCTCTGTATGTCTAACCCAACAAGTCCACATGACTAGCTTTAAGTAGCATATGACATATGAAAATGAGGGAGGGTGAATCTGTGGGCTCATGGAGTTTATGTGAGGAAAGACAATAGGAGGGGATTAATTTTGTGGGTGGTGTGTCATGTAACTGTCATGATCGGTGGACGGTGGTTCGGTTGGGTAAGTGCCTTATTGGGTAAGACTTTTGGTAATATTAGTTGGGTAGTTTTAAAGAGAGAACTGTGATTTCAAATAGTTATTTTATATTTTAAATTATGAACTCTTAATTCTGTTATATAGGATAATAAAAAAATTAGGAGGATAAGGTCGCAATTTAGCATCACAAGAGTGATCTTCAAGTATTAATATTTGCAGAGAACCTAGGTGCTTATCCTTCATTAAGATTTCTATAGAGTGCTTACGTGCATCCATTGTTTTATCATATGTGCATCTATTTTTCCTAATTTTATGTCCATTTATTTTTTATAGTGTACATTTGTTCTTTATAGCAAGTATTCAATTTTTAAATCATGTGCGTTTGTCTTAGCGCAAGATTTTTGATGAGAGGCTCCACAAAACTTGTCCTTGATAGGCTGTTTGATGATAGGGTCCACAAAAATTGTCCTTGATAGGCTGTTTGATGACAGCAATGAACTGTTGACTGGGGACAAACTTCCCAAATTGACGAAATGTAGGACCAATATGGTTTTTATATATCCACATCAAACTGTAGTTAGTCTTCTTAAATTAACAAAATTAAATCAAGAAGACATCATTCAGTTTCTTGATAAAATTTTATTAATTACCTTCGTACTGAATTTTGCAGTGATCTATTTTTTTTAAAAAAAAGTTAAATTTCTTTTTTAAATTCAATGACAATGTTATCAATGCAGTGGATTCAACAAGTGCAATGACAGTGTTTCTGTTTCCTTTTCAGATCACTGAAACACATGTGTTAACCAGTCGATGCTTGCTTCCTCTGCCAATTAAAGTTCATGTCAGGAAACCAAACTGAAGAGGAAATTCAAGCATCATCTTGAAGGCCTCTACCAATGACCATCATCTCGAATATCTGAAAAGCTCTCGAGAAAAAACTAACAAAAAGCTAGAAAACTTTTTAGGAGGGAGAAAAAGACTCAAACCTAGCTAATAATTTAGTAGTGGACTGGTACATAACAAAGAAGGAGAACGTGTCAGATAGCTTTTGACCTCCCCATTAGACTTTGACGATCGAGTTTGTGGCCTGCACAAACAATTTAAAATCACTGTACTGCAAAATCTTTCTAGATGGACCACTACAAGATATGATGGTCCACTTGTTGTCGAGATTTCGTAGGCAATATTGCTTCATCGAATTTGAGATGGATTATTGTTGTCTTGCACAAATTACTGAGACCCTTCAGATCTTCTTGTATCATATTCAACTGAGTTCTTGCGCATGGATCTTTGTTTTTTTTTTTTTTTTAATGTTTTTAATATATACATTTTCCCCCCATCTTCTTTCCAAAGTACTCGAGTTAAGAAAGTTTGAGAAACAAATCAAGAATGCCTTTGAAATGGAAGCATCGTACGGGATTCTGGGTGTCGTTTTCATATGATATTATTGTTTGTTTTTTATAGCAAAGTTTGAAGTCAAAATATCTATAGTTTCTATAGATTCAATCAGCATCTGAATTTCATTGTTTCTTACATCATCAAAATAGTTAGAATTTTAGTTGATACACTGTGATTATGGTTGCATGATAAAATGAAAACATATCAATGCAAAAATTAGACTGGACATTTTGTTATTACGTCATTAACATATTTCTTCAAGCACATTTAGAATTGTCAGGTTCATTCTTTATTTGCTAAGTCAAAATAAAGGAGCCAAAATTGTTTCATATGGTACCATCATTTACTCTTTCTAGAACACTTTTTTAGTGTAATTATGAAAATTACCTTGTGAAGGATCATTTTACAAGGTTGGCTTGATTTTGAGTTACATAGTTGGTGGATATTTTTATTGTGATGGATATTTATACTTCTTTAAAAAACCAATTTCGCATTCAACTGTAAATCTCACACGTGAACTGTATTGACTTTTGGTAATTTCCATATTACCATTGGATTATATTTGATGTGGTGTTTCTATTTGTTTAATAGTTAAATGACAACGTATTTGGTCGGTTGATATTTGGCATGTGTTGGAGCTATATGATTTGTATGGATTGTATATTTTGGTTGATTATTGTCTGTTTGTTGTTGGAATTTATTCTTGGTGTATTGCATTCATATTGAGATGTATTTTAACTTTTTTAAATGTGAGTTTTTCGATAGTCAAAAGCATCCACCAATGGTCTATGGATTAGCATCTCAGCTTAAAATCTACAATGACCATCACAAATGCTACAATTTTATTACCATCTTAGAAGATCTTCTCAAGCGTTAATTTAGCAGGCCTGAGACTTGTATAGTATGGACTTGATATGGATCAGTAAGTAAAAGACCCATAAAATGCCTACTTCGGGCCTCTACTGTACAGGTAGAGTTGTTTTCATCTCGTTGTTTGTGTTTATACTCACTTCTCTACATTGAATAATTAGTTTTTGGATCATAGGATTTCGAACACTCAAGAATTATCCGGAGAGAAGTATTATCATGTATCTGCAACCTACGTTTGCCAATTAATTTTTTTTATCTAGATGTTACAATCCGACTAATTTTAAATAGATGATTTAATTTTATATTCTATCTATCAAATAAACTTAGGAAGTGTGACAGATCCTAACATGACTCATAAAAAATTTATTCGCCACAAATATTGACCTGACAACACGATGCAACATCACTTGATCTAAAATTATGACTAAAAGGGAAAATATATTAGATTAGATGTCACATATCTTATAGAAATATTTTTTTATATGAGTTTTATATTATCATGAATAATATGGGTTATTTCCGAGATAATTAACAAGCTATAAGTTTAGTTGTAAAAAGCAAAGATGGTTCACAAATTTGTCCACCTACTCAGTTTGGGTCAAACTCAAAATAGCATATCTTATTTGCCATGAAAAATCTATGTTAAAATCATCACTCTTTTTAGAGCAAGGATTTCCAACTATCTAAACAGTTGGATTCTTTATATTTGAGTAGAGATGAATTAACAAAGCCTCTGATCACATTGAGAACGATGAATGTTCACGTTTAGTGGTATGATTATCCAAGATAATAAATTAAATTATTCATAAAACTCGTACAATTCTTTGTTAAATAAATGTTTAAGAGGTTTAATTAATTTTAATTTGTAACATATGATAAATCGTATATTGTTATATATATATATATATACACACACATTAATTCATTGTCGTATTTTCAAAATTCGATCGAGCTTAATTATATAACACCCGGTTCAATTTCGAGCTTAAGCGCACAATTTTTAGCGTTGAAGATAGAATTCTGCGGGATCTATATTGATTATCAATCGAAAAAAACCGGTCCTGTTCAATTTTTTTATTTATAATTTTACATTTATGCTCAATCTAATATTTCTAAGAATACGATCGACCAATAAAAAAGTGGACAAATAAGCCTTAATTAATGTCCAACCCAAACCAAGATTTGGTTCCGTCGGGCCGTCGCACCGGCCAGTTGGAACTAGAACGTTCCGGAATCGGGATCAGGATATCCCAATCGAACGGCTCTGATTCCATCGCCTCCACCACGTGCACACCCTACGTTTATACTCTCTCTCTCTCTGCCCAATTTGCTTTATAATATCGCCTTATGCAGCTAGGGGGCCGCTAGGGTGGCGGTTTTATACCTTTTATGCAGCTTTATAATATCGCCTTCAAATTTGGGATTGAGACCGCGTTCGCCGACGCTCTCAGATGTCTCCGTCTCACTTCCAAATCCTCCTCAAACCCTATTCCACACCGCCCCTGCCCCTGATCTCCATCCTCAATCTTTGGTATCGGTCATGGCGAAGCGCAGGGCGGTGGCGGCGGCATTGAAGAAGAGGAAGAAAACTTCTGATGATGCAGCGAAGGAGGAAGAGGAAGGCACCACGAGCAAGTCGCAGGAGGAGGATCTCCAGAAGGAGCCGAAGAAGACACGGGTCAAGGCGCCGAAGCCGAAGGTTGAGACTGAGTACTTCTCCGAAAAGAGAAACATGGTATGGCTCGCCGCCCGTTTGTGTTGGATTGAGGGAAACTGCTGGTTCTGTCAATGCGCAGCTATGCCAACTTATTATTAAACTACCAGTACTTACTCGTTCCGATAATGTTTTTTATTTGTACAGGAGGATCTATGGCAATCGGCTTTTCCAGTTGGAACTGAGGTTCTTTCGTAGTTTTATGTGCATCAGTTTCAATTGATTTAGATAAGCCTGAGGATAATTTCATTGTTCAGCTTAGTGGATAAATATTTACAAAAGATTGCCAAAACCTTCCCTATAGGGAATGTCACTTCTGCTTTATGAGAGTTTCTGAGACGTTGATTTGATTCTGACAGTGGGATAACATGGATAAACTTAGCGAGATAAATTGGTGTTTTTCAAATTTAGAGGTGCGTTGTTCTCTTTTCTCGATGCCAGAATGAAGAAAGTGTATTGTTGGTGATGAGCCTAATAGATATTTTGCTGCATAGAGTGCCTTTGAGGAGGGAGGGGAGCTGCATGGGAAGACAGTCTACATGTTTGCCAGCACAGAAGGTAAATGACTTGGATTTTTTCCTTTCGGCTCATTTGTTCCAATTTCCAATGTGTTTGATTATATTTTAGTTTCTAGTTGAAGATTTAGATTCACCATTTTATATTATATTTTATTGAGGATTCAACTTAACTCTCCTACCACCAATCTTTCGTTTAGTATCTTTGTGTGTGTGTGCGCGTCGAGCTTAAAATGAATCAAGCTTTTGAAATGAGTGTTCAAGTTTGGCTTGGTTTATTTTTTATGAGCTTGAGCTTGTTTGAAGCTTAGCTTGAGCTTGGTTCGTTTAGATGTTATCAAGCTCTCAATTGAAGCTTGACTTGAACTTGGTTTGAGCTTGGCTTGAGCTTGGTTCGAGCTTAGTTCGTTTAGATGTTATCAAGTTTTCAATTCAAGCTTGTTTGATTGTTTGAAACTTTTAATTATTTGATTGGTTATTGAACTTGATAATTTAAATTTATATATTTATTTTATTTTATTATTTATTTAGCATATTGAAAAGAGTTTTATTAATAAATATGGTTCGTGAACATTGTTCATGAATGTTGTTCACGAACGTTAACGAGTTGAACACATATGTGTTCAAGCTTGTCTATTTAGCTTAACGAGCTGTTCAAGCTTGTTTGTTTAATTAATCTTATGTATATTAAATGAACATAAACAAGCTCTTACCAAGCCGAACACCAAACTTGTTCACGAACGCTTGGTTCATTTACAGCCCTAAGCGCAAATGTTAATTGTGAATGGTGAAGAAAAAGTTGTGCTTATTCCCATTGTGGCGGATGTAAGTTGCTTCAGATAGCATTATTTTTAACCTGATGCCATGTTGTTAGGAGACCAAGTACTTCAAATGTTTTATACATGTAGGCTGTGAAATGTAATTACTATATTATATTTGAAAATAGAGTTCAAATTCTTACAGATCTAGTCATTTCAACACATTCTGTTTCAGAAAAAAGACATGTATAATGTGATAGCTAATCAACATCGGTTATTATTTATTCTCCTTGTATTGCTTAGCACAGTTGTGGTAGCAAACAACTTATTTTGTAGAGTTATTTGGTAATGGTTCTCGACCATTAGTGGAAAAGAGATAGATGAACTCATGATCATATGCAAAGAGAGGCAGAGCTTTGTGTATTTTTTTTATAGAGAAATTCTAAATTAGTTTTTTGAACTATTGTTTGTTCTTTTTCTGTATTATGTGCTTTCTCTCGGTGGATTCTCCAATTCCACCATCTGATAAGATTGGTGTAAAATCTGTTCAAAGGGAGAAAGAGGAAGTAATACCCATGAAGACAATGAAAATGGCATGGATTCCATATATTCCACTTGAAGATCGGTATGTGCTAATCTATTAAATTTATATTTGTTAATTTCCAAACTGATCTTGCTTACCATCTGAAGTCAAAATAGTTAAGGCGCTTTAACATTTTCTTTCCAGTCTAAGTCAAGTTGATAGATTGAAGACTCAAATATTTACTATGGCTTGCACTCAAAGAAGGTACTGCAATGAATTCACTTTCTTGTTTGATTTTTTTTGTTAACTGTGGTGTTTGTCCAGCTGGACTACTTATTGGAATGTTTGTGCCACTACTTTTTATTCGTTTTGGATACTGCTGTCTAAGAATGTATTGTCTTAGCTCTTTCTATCCTATTGGTTTTGTCTTTTTTTTCTTCTTATCTTAGCTTCACTCATCTGTCTCCTGCACTCAAAACCCTCCTGCAACTACACTATATATTTTCCAATTGTCTCCCTCTTTTTTATTCTCTCGTATTTTGGTGTGTCTATATACTAGCAAACTGTCACTACGTTATATAAAACCTTGGTTTCAAGCAACGTATAATACCAGTATGGAAGATGTTAAGTGGATACTTCTGGTTATACAAAAATGATTTATATAAACAAATAAGTCAATTGTTCCTAATTTTATGTTGCATGCATTTTCTGTTTATATCAGGATACTAGGGCTATATGTTATATGGAGCTGAATGTTGGGCTATGACTCGAGCACATGAGCATAAGATAAGAGTTGCAGAGATGAGGATGTTAAGGTGGATGTGTGGACATACGAAGATGGACAAAATAAGGAATGAGAGCATTAGAAATAAAGTCGGAGTTGCATCTATTGAGGACAAACTCCGAGAGACACGTTTAAGATGGTACAGACATGTACTTAGACGACCAATAAATGCGATGTGAAACCATGATAAACATGCATATCAAACGAGGAAGAGGATAACCAAAAAAGACTTGGTTAGCAACAATAAAACAAGATAAAATTTATTTAAATATAGATAATAATATAATAGGAGATAGGGCTCAATGGCGTAAAATGATTCATACAGTCGACCCCACCTAGTGGGAAAAGACTTGGTTGTTGTTGTTGTTGTTGTTGTTGTTGTTGTTGTATCAGGATACTAGGGCTACTTTGCTTGTGAATGACTGATTATTAAGCCTTGTGTCTATTTGTTATATGTTTGCCTCCTCGCTCTCATCTTTAAAGTATCATATTAGTTGTACTTTCCTTGTGATTGGTGGTGAATATGAGCAAAATTTTATCACACTTTATAGGCTAAACTTTGAATTATTTTTCTTTGTTATCACTTCATACGCAATGAAGCAAAATGAATAATGCCCTTTGCGAATAGGAAAAACATCTTTCTGTTAATCTATCCATGGCATAGTCATCATATCTGAAGTTCATTTTCTATATCCTTTTTTTCTCTCTTTTTCTTTTTCTTTGCAGATCTGCATTAAAACATCTGAGGATTGAGTGTGTCAAGCAATATGACTATTGTCTCCCTTGTAAGTGTTGGTGCAACATCCCTCAGGTCAAGGTTGACCTGGTTGACCAAGCTTGAGTCTTGGTTTGGGTTTCGATGTTTGACAATGCAAGGTTGATTGAAGAAGAGTCAAGTAGGTCAAGGATGACCGGATACTTGACTGGGAAGTCCTAACTGGGATGTTTAGGCAGAAGGAAATACCTAGTGAGTGAAGCTAGGCAGGAGGAAAATCCTGGTGAGTGAAGCCAGGTGAAAGACCTAGTGAGTGAAGCTAGGCAATTGGGAAGTCCTAGTGAGTGAAGCTAGGCAGGAGGAAAATCCTGGTGAGTGAAGCCAGGTGAAAGACCTAGTGAGTGAAGCTAGGCAATTGGGAAAGTCCTGGTGAGTGAAGCCAGGTGAAAGACCTAGTGAGTGAAGCTAGGCAATTGGGAAAGTCCTGGTGAGTGAAGCCAGACAAGAGAAATCCAGATGGGTCAAGGTTGACCAGACATCTGGTGAGAGTCCAAGTAGGTCAAAGGGATTGATCGGATACTTGGCACGAGGAAGAAAAGTCCAAGTAGGTCAGAGGGATTGACCGGATACTTGGCAAGAAGAGAAAAGTCCAAGTGGGTCAAAGGGATTGACCAGACACTTGGTGAGAGAGTCCTAGCTGGTCAAGGGTGACCGGATGCTAGGTCTTATGTACCAACAAGTCATGGTTGACTAGATGTTGATTTAGGAGGCTTTGGACTTGGTTTTGGGCAAAAACCAAGATCTGGATTGATCAGCCGATTGATCCAGCAGATCTAAATTGATCAGCCGATTGATCCAGCAGATCTGAATTGATCAGCCGATTGATCCAGCAGATTTGGATTGATCAGCCGATTGATCCAGCAGATCTGGATTGATCAGCCGATTGATCCAGCAGATCTGGATCGATCAGCCGATCGATCCAGCAGATCTGGATCGATCAGCCGATCGATCCAGCAGATCTGGATCGATCAGTGGATCGATCCAGAAGATCTGGATTGATCGGCCGATCGATCCGGTGAGTCCCTGCGAACAGAACCCCAATCGATCAGTGGATCGATTGGGACGCTGTTGCTTCGCGCGATAAGCACTGGATCGATCCAGGCGTTTTTCCAGAGCACAAAGGCGCTCTGAATCGATCCGTGGATCGATTCAAAGCCTCCCCGATCGATTGGGAGCATTCCAATCGATCGGGATTCGATCGTTAGCGTCGATTTAAGCCGCAGGCGTTCATTTCCTTCGGCATCGCTTCCACGACAAAGCTCAGATCTTCACAAGCGACTCCACAGAGCTCTCCACGCCAGTTCTTGGAGGTTCTTCCAAGTCAAGAGGCGGATCTATTGCAAGAGGAAGAAAGCTAGGGTTAGGGTTTTCTTGTACTCATTGTAAGCTTTGTGCTTGTATTTTGTATCCTTTCCTCTTCTTCTTGTAGTGTGAACTTGTAGGGCTTCTCCGCCTTCGGTAGTTACCGAAAAGGAGGGTTTTATTAGTGGAGGGTGCGTGAGTAGGTGTGGATCCTTGGACTAGTCACCTCTTGTGAGGTGGATACCAAGTAAACCAACCTTGTTAGCGTTGTATGCTTTTGTTTCTTATATTTCTGCTGCATCTTTGAAGAAACAAGCAACGACGAGCACCTAGCACGCGACGAGCTATTCACCCCCCTCTAGCTACTTTTCGGTCCCAACAAGTGGTATCAGAGCGAGGCCGCTCTTCACCGGAATCATCGCCGGAAGGGTCAAGCATAACAAGAAGAGCTAGAGGGTGAAGAAGTTGAAGCAAAATTGTCAAAGTCAAAAAAATTCAAAAGCTTAACTTCTACAATGGAATTCCGAGATGGGCTCGGATTCGACACGAGGGTGGCTCCACCATACACTTCCACGAGCTTCGATTCTTGGAAATCAAGAATCGAAAATTTTCTTATGATGGAGATAGAGCAATGGTTTGCTCTTATGGAAGGCTTCAAGACTCCAACAAACTCAAAGGGCAAAGTTCTCAAGAGGAGCAAGTGGAGCCAAGAGCAAGTCCAAAGGTGCGAGGCAAATGACAAAGTGACCAAGCTTTTGTTCAATTTATTGCCAAGCACCATCCTTTGCAAAATTGGAGAATTTGAAGATGCAAAGGAATTATGGAGTAAATTGGCCAAACTTCATGAAGAGATCCCCTCTACTGTACAAGAGCAAGAAGAATCCAAAGAGGGCGACTCATTGGAGCAAGACCAAGAGGAGGACTCCGAAGTTGAGAGATGCTCAACTTCCGAAGAAGAGGAAGTCCAAGAAGAAGCTTCATCTTCAAGGGAGTGCAATGAAGAGAACAAGGAGGGAGCATACTCCTTGTTCCATGTACAAGATGATGAAGCCTCCACCTCTAGGATTGAGGGGGAGATGATGAACCAGAGCAAGAAGGAGGCCTCCACATCCGGGTCAAGTGAAGAAGAAGAAGATGGTGCCACCTCCAAAATTCAAGAAATATCAAATGGAGGAGCAAGTGTCATCCCTACACAAGAAGGTATAAATGTTTCAATTAAAAATAAAAATCATATAATATGTTTTGAGTGTAGGGAATGTGGGCACTACAAGAGCAAGTGTCCCAACTTGGCCAAGAAGAAGGGTCAAGTGACACAGAAGGGCAAGGAGAAGCCCGAGGAGACCACCCCCGGGACAAAGAAGAGCAAGGAGCACATTGTGTGTTTCATGTGTCAACAAAAAGGGCATTACCGAAGTCAATGCCCCAAGGGGAAGAAGATGATCAAGGCTCAAGGAGGTACTAGTCAAGGGGGAGCCTCCAAGGTAAAGAAGAAGGTAACATTTATTGAGCCTAGCCCATTGCGTTATGGTAAAAAGCATGATAGTTTTAATTTTTATCATTTTAATGCTATTTACCATGAAAATAGGAGGCATGATAAAGTTAAAGAAAATCATGTAGCTTTTCATGCTAAAACCACTACACCTAGGGCTAGGAATGTAGATAAAAATCTAGGCAAGAACACTAAGGTCAATAACTGTAAGTCTAGAAATAAAAATGTTCAAGGATTAAATAGAAAACCTAAATCTAGGGATTTGTGGGAAGAAAATCAAGTCTTGAGGTCAAGACTTGATAAAATGGAAAAGACCCTAAAAAGGATGGAAAATATCCTAAAAGGGCAAAATGAGCAAAACCTAGGTTTAGGAGTACTACAAGGGTCATCCAATGACCATAGAGGGTTGGGATACAAACCCAAAGTTAAAAAGGATGTGCCTAGTTATCATAGGGTTCCATATAGGTATGGAACAAACCCTAAGTCTAGAGGTCAAGTCAAGGATACAAGGGAAGATATCCCTAGAAGTATCTTTGCAACCAAAGTGACTAAGACTTCTAAGAAGTCTAAGAAAGTCACTAACAAGGTCACAAGGGAGGCTATCCCTAGAGTTGACCTAGAAAATGTGACCAAGACTTCTAAGAAGCCCAACAAGGTCACTAGGAAGGTATCTAGGGAAGTTATCTCTAGTGAGTACCTAGAGCATCCAAGGAGCACCAATAGGTATTGGGTTCCTAGGAGCATCTTCTCTACCCCATAAATGGGTTAGAGAGTGTCAACTCCGATTAAAAGGGTAGTTAACCCAACTTTGAGGAAATTGACACTCAAGGAGCATTTTCAAGGTTTTTGTTAACCTTTGAAAATGAAATGGAATTATCATTTACTCCTTGAAAGAGTAAAATGTGCCTAATGGTGGAAAATTGATTTTATCTTAAAATGGCATAAATTGGGAAAACCTAGAGAAATACCAAGTTGGGATTTTGGTATTCTCTTAGAAATTTAAGGCAATCCGGGCCTTGATTTATGTGATTATTCTTGAGGAAAAATGGAATATGCCAACATTTGAGGATATGCTTAATTTTTAAGTGGCATAAACAAATCAAGAGAAATATAAATGTCAATTTAGGTTTTGGCATTTCTTTGAAACATTTAGGGCAATCTAGGTTTAACGTTTTAAGTTAAAACAAGTTGTATATTTTGAGTTAGCTAAGTGGTTAAGGATACTTAGATAGGTAATCTAGGTATATTTTATTTATGCTAAACCTTGCCATGATTAGTTGCCCATCATATGCCATGACATCATGTTTATTTTTGCATTCATGTTTTATTATGAAAAATCCAAAAATACCATGTCATGACATTCATACATCATGTAGTTATAGGATATTTTCTTTTGAAAATTATTTCCTTTTGATGTATACCATAACATAATTATGCATTAAGTTTAAATTCCTTGTAATTAAGGACAAATGACATTTAACAACACTTATTAACCAGTGACATCCTAGGTGGATGTCTAATATCTCTAAAATGCCTAGATAGATATGCATGATCCCTAGAATAGGGCAAAACCACAATCTCACATCTCATAAGGACCATAAGGTGACTTGTATGTGTTTTAGTGCACATTAGATACAAGTGAGATGTTAGGAAGATGAACAAAACTCAAAATGTTGATTTAGTGCATTCTTTTGAGTTTTAGGTTCATCAAAACACATAGTTATGTGTTTTCCCATCATTGGGAAAGCTAATGTACAAGTCATGTGCATTAAGCCCAAGGAATGTGATGGGATATTGGTTTTGAAAATTATTTTAAAAGGCTTTTGGAAAACCTTGGTGAATGCTATCTTTTGATAGTAATCACCATAGAATAGTTAGACACAAACTTGAAGAAAACGCTAAAGTTTTAACAAGTTTTCAAGCTTGTGTCAATCTTTGAAAATATGATGTATTTTCATAGAAAACTATTTTTCCATGATAAAGTATGCCCTAAATAATGTCTACACGAAATTTCATGATTTTTGGATTTTTGTAGAATTTTCTAGGGATTTCTGAAATTGGCTGAAGTTGAAATTCAGCAACTATCAAAGCTCCGATCGATCCATGGATCGATTGGAGTGCCTCAATCAATCAGCCGATCGATTGAGAAGGCATTTCTCACATGCAGAAGCTCGCTGGATCGATCAGCCGATCGATCCAAGAAGACTGAATCGATCAGTGGATCGATTCAGCAGGGGTCAATCGATTGGAACCCAACTCCAATCGATCGAAGATGCTGATTTTGGCTGGGAAGGTCTGATTTCAGTATCTTTGAACCTATTTTAGTCTAGGTAACCATTCCAAACCCCTGAAAATATATTTGTATACATAAAACGGGTGTTTTCGTGTGGAAAACAAGGATGGATTGGTTAAGGAAGGCTAAGTTGAAGTTTAGGTTGAGGTTTATTTCAAATTTTGAATATTTGAACTTCAAAACTTCTAAAATTGGGTTTCCTAAAGTTTTAGAGATTTCAAGTCATTGTTGGTGCAATGACAGAAGTTACCACCATGTCTTTAGGGGGAGGGACTCTTTAAAGACATGAAAATTATTTTTCATGAACCTTGGAAGGTGGTTAACCTTCCGTTAAGAACATGCTCAAGGTTGAGCGTTTGAACTTTAATGGGGAGTGGATATCCTCATTGTTCAAGTGGTTTCAAGTGGATAATACTCAAGGATGGGCATTTGCCTACATTGGGGGAGAATGTAGGGTTAAGGATAATGAAGGGTATGGGATCTTCATTATCGTGTTGATCACAACGAGTGAAGTTGTGAACAACGATGAGCAACTCTTCAGAAGGAGAGTTTTCAACAAGTGAATTTGTTGATGAGTGCCCAAAAATGGGGCATGGTTTGATGTGTGCCAATAGGGGGAGAATGAAAGGGAGTAAGTTAGGCTTTTATCACCTAGAGGGAGTTTGCCCTCTTAGGGGGAGAATGAAGGGTTTAACTTATGTATTCATTACCTAGTGGCATGAAGAAGGTTTAGGCTATGGGATTAGCCTAACTTACATATGGTATTGTAAGTGATAGTGTTGGTATTGTCAAACATCAAAAAGGGGGAGATTGTTGGTGCAACATCCCTCAGGTCAAGGTTGACCTGGTTGACCAAGCTTGAGTCTTGGTTTGGGTTTCGATGTTTGACAATGCAAGGTTGATTGAAGAAGAGTCAAGTAGGTCAAGGATGACCGGATACTTGACTGGGAAGTCCTAACTGGGATGTTTAGGCAGAAGGAAATACCTAGTGAGTGAAGCTAGGCAGGAGGAAAATCCTGGTGAGTGAAGCCAGGTGAAAGACCTAGTGAGTGAAGCTAGGCAGGAGGAAAATCCTGGTGAGTGAAGCCAGGTGAAAGACCTAGTGAGTGAAACTAGGCAATTGAGAAAGTCCTGGTGAGTGAAGCCAGACAAAAGAAATCCAGATGGGTCAAGGTTAACCAGACATCTGGTGAGAGTCCAAGTAGGTCAAAGGGATTGACCGGATACTTGGCACGAGGAAGAAAAGTCCAAGTAGGTCAAAGGGATTGACCGGATACTTGGCAAGAAGAGAAACAGACACTTGGTGAGAGAGTCCTAGCTGGTCAAGGGTGACCGGATGCTAGGTCTTATGTACCAACAAATCATGGTTGACTAGATGTTGGTTTAGGAGGCTTTGGACTTGGTTTTGGGCAAAAAGCAAGATCTGGATTGATCAGCCGATTGATCCAGCAGATCTGAATTGATCAGCCGATTGATCCAGCAGATTTGGATTGATCCAGCAGATCTGGATCGATCAGTGGATCGATCCAGAAGATCTGGATCGATCGGCCGATCGATCCGGTGAGTCCCAGCGAACAGAACCCCTCTGGATCGATCGGTGGATCGATCCAGAGGTCCCAATCGATCAGTGGATCGATTGGGACGCTGCTGCTTCGCGCGATAAGCACTGGATCGATCCGTGGATCGATCTAGGCGTTTTTCCAGAGCACAGAGGCGCTCTGGATCGATCCGTGGATCGATCCAAAGCCTCCCCGATCGATTGGGAGCATTCCAATCGATCGGGATTCGACCGTTAGCGTCGATTTAAGCCGCAGGCGTTCATTTCCTTCGGCATCGCTTCCACGACAAAGCTCAGATCTTCACAAGCGACTCCACAGAGCTCTCCACGCCAGTTCTTGGAGGTTCTTCCAAGTCAAGAGGCGGATCTATTGCAAGAGGAAGAAAGCTAGGGTTAGGGTTTTCTTGTACTCATTGTAAGCTTTGTGCTTGTATTTTGTATCCTTTCCTCTTCTTCTTGTAGTGTGAACTTGTAGGGCTTCTCCGCCTTCGGTAGTTACCGAAAAGAAGGGTTTTATTAGTGGAGGGTACGTGAGTAAGTGTGGATCCTTGGACTAGTCACCTCTTGTGAGGTGGATACCAAGTAAACCAACCTTGTTAGCGTTGTATGCTTTTGTTTCTTATATTTCCGCTGCATCTTTGAAGAAACAAGCAACGATGAGCACCTAGCACGCGACGAGCTATTCACCCCCCTCTAGCTACTTTTCGGTCCCAACAGTAAGTCTTATGCGCCTTTTGCAGTCTTTTTCTCAAAACTTGTTTGTTTCTATTCAATTAAATAGGTTCTGCTTTGAAAGCCTTGCTTATGCTTCAATGTTGCTTTTGGCATCCTTCCTGTGGTGACCCTCTAGGTTTTTTGGTCTGTTACATCAGTGGCATCAGTCAGTGTTTGTGAGTTGTGTAGACAAACTCCATGAGAGATCTTGATGACCTTTGAAGTTCTTAGGTAAAATAAACTACAAAGTTAATCCTTTAATTTTTTTCTGCTGTCTTATAAGTGCATAATATCCTACCTGCAAGTTTGTTGGTTAGGAGTATTCTTTTGGATCATCATTTTATTGGAGAATAGGACTGCATAATGCTTGTTATGAATTCCAGGCATTACAATCTTGCTTCTTTTTAACTTGATATTTTATCACATTAATTTCTGGTTATTTGATTAATCTTGCGGACATTAGTTAAGCCGGAAATACATTTATGGATTTACAATATGGGGCAGTTAAGGGAATAATACTTGCACAGTCAATTGGTTATGTGATCTGTTAACAAATTCACTTTTGTACGTTGGACAGCAAGAGGCTCTATAAACTAGGGAGTCTAGGACATACAGCTCTTAATTCTTCTCAACAAGTAAAACTTGTCTTTTTTATGACATGTTGCAATTTCATAGCTTACATATTTGATCTCGTTCATTAGCTTTTCACTTTTACTTCATCAATGTTGTAATATAAAATTTAGCTACACCATCCTTTGCCCCCTCCACATTTCTTTGCATTCCTTGTGTTGATTAGCCGAAAGAATTGAACAATTCATATACTTCTTCCCAACATGTAAATTTTTTTAATTTTTATTCAGATCTTCAATCATTGAAAGCAGATGAAGATGAGGATGATACTGTTGTTAATATAATGTTTCCTCTAGAACCTCCAGTACGTAAAATCTTCTCAAAGACTTCTTTCTTGTATCTATTATCTGTCACTAGAAACATTGTCTTTAGTTTGTGTAATTCATTTCTTCCTAAGTAGCTATAACGGCAGTCAGTGGAGGGCATCCTTAATCAAATGTTAAAGCAACCTCGCAATCTTATGGATCCATGTTGCAAAACTTGACTGTCAGGGAAACCAGTGGGCTCACTAGTTATAATTTTCCTTGTTGAATGGGGCGATAGTCAGATTTTTTGAATTGCAAGACATGAATTTTTTTGATAATATTTATATAAACAAATGTTTCTAAAATGAATTCTCTACATTTTATTGGTTACCTTTGTGATTAGTTTTCTCTGTATATATGTCTCAATTTGTTGGTGATGATGGATAATTTCTTTTAACAGATTGTCTGTGATTATGATTGGGAAATGTATGAAATTGAGGTATTAATTCTGGTTGTGTTTTTGGCCTAAGTTATTTAGCTGGTATTATGTCTAACTGGTACTAAGTATACTTTCTACACTGGCACAATCAAATATTCCAGGAATTTACTGATAATCTTATTATGGAGGAGACACTGTCAGAAGATAAGAAAGATGAGTTTAAGGTAATTTAGCAAATGCTGAGTATTTCTTTTTTAAGACTTCGAAAAGCTGACAGTCCTTTTATAAAATGAAGCTTTGTTCATGAAATTGACAAAGATAAAAAGAGTGTATGCATTCTTTAGCCTGGTTCATGGAATGGAATAAATATCTTTATTTTCATTTTTTACATTTTATTTGTAAGTATATTAGAAGTAATGGACAAAGAATTGCCACCACATTATTAAAATATCCTTGGTAGTATTATTTCATTTGGCCTGGTCGATTTACCTAGTTTGCTTGACCAGCCACCATTAGATTACTTTCTTATATGTCAGTTACCAACTAAATTTTTTACCTTTTATATTACAAGGAATATGTGAAGGAACAGGTCAGAGAAAGGAGAAAAGCACAGCGGCAGGTATTACAAAACACTAATTACTAGTTTTCTGATAAAAAGGTTCTCTTCTGTTTTTTATGTCTTTGGTACCTTTCTGCCTCTACACAAAGGAAGCAAGAAAATAGGCCATCGAAGACATGGACCCAAAGACGAGAAGCCATGGAAAACATGAAACTTTACAAATTTTATCCTGTTCCGACACTGGATACACCTGATATCAGCCATGTAAAGGTATACATTTATTTCTCCAATGGACTATCATTTTCCTAATGGATTGCCATGCTTAATTGATGGTCCTTGCTCACCTATATATGCTATGCCAATTCCAATTGGTAACCTAAAACAAATTGACAAATGGTTTTTCAGGGTTTGAGGTTAGATTTTGGGGATCTGAAATTGTGTTCAGGTTCTGATTGTATTTTTGGATTCTTATAAAGAATACATTTCCCACGCACGTACATGCTCACGTTTACATTACCCACACGTGCGCATGCACGTACACATATTTGCGCACACTAATCAATACATGCATATATAATATATCTACGAGATCAGATATGCACTGTATAGTTATTATTGGTAAAGCACAAATAAGTTCGAAATAATAATGATTTGTGTATTTAATTGTATATTTTCCACACATACATAGACCTGAGAAGGGGAGTCTTGGTGCAACGGTAAAGTTGTTGTCATATGACCAAAAGATCATGGGTTCAAATCCTGGAAACAGTCTTTTGCAAAAAGCAGGGTAAGACTGCGTACAATGGATCTTTTCCCGAGACCCCGCACGGTAGAAGTTTCATGCACCGGGCTGTCCTTTTTTTTTTACACTATGGAGACCTGAAAGACGATTAAACTCCCAATCTCACTACTATGACTCATTCTTGGTTTTCGTCTCTATTTATTGATATGTTCATCACTAAGATGACTTATCCTGCTGTGTGATTATCAAATGCCAGAACTTGATAGATTTCACTTGTTAGGCGTCAATGTGAACAAATTAGCTCCTCCGTTGATTTGCAGGTACTATACATAAATAGGTACTATGAGAGAGCTTAGTTCTTGAGATAGCCTTTCTTCAATATCGGTAAACAATAAACTCCGCAAAAAAAAAAAAAAAAACTTCTCATTCTCATGAAGCCGTGTGGCAATAATGCTAACTGAAGACTTTTCTCTTGTTAATTTTTCATCTCTCATCGTAGACTCATACCAGCAAGGCGTTATACTCAACTCCTCCCACTGAGTGATGCCATGTTGTAAGCTTAGGATCGTAGTTGAGTTTTTGTTGTGTTATATTTTGAGCCCCAAGAAATTGTTGCACAGTTGGGTAATTGTATCGTTGTTAGATTTTTTTTTTGAAGGCGGAAAGGCAGATTTCTCGTCGGTAAAAATAACAGGGAATCTTTCTATTCGGTTTCTTTCTTACTTCTGATTGATTAATAGTTTCTGCGTAATATAATTTTTTGTTCTCTTGAAGCAGGTTGAAAGAGAACTCGTGAGGGCAACCGTGCTTGAAGAGATGAAAGGGAAGGATAAGAGCCTGTTTATGCTAATTTTTGTTAGAAGTAGGTCCTTCAGCTTCAGGTCCTGTCGATCCACTGGTAAATGTTTCAAGAGCAATGAGATGCTCAAGGAAAAAAATTTGAGTAAAAGTTCGAGAATAGACACATAAAGTCATAGTCCACCATTTTATTTTGTGTGGGTCCTATCATTTTATATGTTTATCTTTGATTTTTTTTTTAAATTTTTTTTCTTGAATATATCATTTTTCATGTTTCATGTTTCATATTTCATGTTTCAGGTGAGTCTGGCCTAGACGCTGGCTTGGGACTGGGAGTTTGAAGCTTCTTGTGGTTTTGAGTACGATCTTAGAACTTGTTGGGCCGTTGTCTGTTTGGGAACGGCCCAGTAAGTACTGCCTCTGCCCAACGGGTTACGGGTTCCGGACATGACTGGTTTTGGTTGTGCCGTGCTTGGGTATTTGCTTGTGTAGCTTTAAACTTAATGCTAAAATTAATTCACATAAATTTATAAGAAGAGAAATTTATACTGATAGTTTATTAAAGCCGGAAACGTTTCGGCCAATTTGTAGTTGTAATCTGAACGCGTATTGTTGGTGGGCCACTGTTTAGCATGTTGGACGCGTCAGTTGCAGCCTGTTGTACGCAGCCTGTTATATACGTAGTGTGGCCCACTTACACAGTAAGAGTCATATGTAATACTTTTATTTTTGTATCGATCGCATGTTTATGCAGCCCATTTATAATACTGTTGTATATTAGCCCATTTATATACGTATTGGGTTTCATATTCGACTCATTTATATACGTATTCCGCCGGTGTCTGCCCATCTATACTTTTATTGGGCCTAATGCAAACATCTACACTTATTGGGCCTCTTATCCGGCACTTTACACTTAGTTGACTGTATATGCACATATCTAAATCTCTTATTGGACTGTAATTGCCAGCGGACCTGTGGGCCTTGCCGGACGTTCATTCAAGGGTTGTCCAGAGGTTCTTGGAAGTCGACAAGTGTTCAAGTTGCTGGGTGCTAAGTATAGGACGATCTCTGATTGTCTGTTCCGACTCAAACTAACTATAATTTGATGGAAACGATGAATTCATAAAAGGATCATAATCAATTATGATCGGATCACAATTATGATTCAACCGTAATTAGAAATGGACCATCTCTTGATCCATCTTTTTTGTGGACAAGGAGATCTAGTCTTATTTTTTAAGTAATTTATTTGGCACTTTTTTCTTAAGTAATTTATTTGGCAAAATTTGAGAACGTTCTCTTTTTCAAAAGTTTTGAAAGGGGCGAGTATAATTCCATGTTTTTTAATAAATCTGATTTAGAACTGGCAAAAAAAAAAACACACAGTTCAAAAAAAAATACGCTTCAAAATTCTATCTCAAGTTTTACATTGAAGGAGACAGAATTTTCTTTTCAAATTCATTTTATTTGAAAAATATTTATATTATGAAACGAGAAGACGTAATATGTAGGTATACAATTGAATAAAGGAGCCTGTATTAATTTTTATTTAAACAAAAAAAAAAAAACAAGAACCCTTTGAATACTATTAATAACTAAGATGCCCTTTAGTTCTTTGCCTAACTCCATCACTTTATAAAAATAAAAGTCCTTTTCTTCGGAATGGGAGGTATCAAGTGTCGTATTAGAAGACAATATTACCTTGTCCTGTACCATCGTTGTCTTCTTCAATTTGATTCCGCGACTTTGTCATTGCGTTGCTTCTACGCCCAATATTTCTCACCCAAAGACAGTATCTTAAACTTGATGCTTTGAACAACGTAACGACGACTATATAATAACTTTGAATAGACTTATTAAAATCCAAATTTGACAAGTTCAGCCATTTTTTCCAGTCAAAGAGCTTCTTCTCTTGCACTTTGCTTGATCCAAAAGGCCATCCATATTAGTTCCTCTAGAAAAGTGACACGTCTCTCTCCATGACTTAGCATGCATCAATATCTAAAAATAAGGCAAAAAAAAATTGCCACTATCCATGCCTATCTGGCCACAGCTCTGTCAATATGGACGGAATACTCGAATGTATTTTGTGAAAACTCATTTTACTGGCATTAAATCTGAATGGAATAGATCTTTTGTGTTTAGGATTTAAAATTTATTTCCTTTAATTCAAATCCAATCCAACAGCTATTAATGAGATCTAAAGCACCATAAACCTCCTTCCTATTCGCTCATCTAACATCACTGATCAGGGATGGTAAATTGAAGTTAAAATGGAGAATATAAATATGAATTGTCATTATTTGCCCCTTCCTTTTCATCTATCCAAATGAAACATAATATGAACACTCACCGTTGGGTTCAGCCGGCAATCCCCACAAGAAACTTCCCCAAGTCAATAACATATTTAGTCATACTTCTGTATTTTATATATATATATATATATCAAAAAGCAACTGCCCTTTTTTCAATCACAAGAAATATCTACTGAATATTAATGGGGTGGGTCAGAGCTTCTGCCATACTATTAAAGATTTCATCCCAAGTTGCTTGTGACTTCAACTATCTTGATTACTCTTTCCACTTTAACAAGAGATATCCCTCTCAAAACAATGAAATAATGCCTTTTTATAATAATAGATTTAATATATATACACATCAAATTGCCCATATATATATACCCACCATTTTCGATTTAAAAATTTAATTATATTTGTATATTCAAATATAATTGTATAATACACAAATCAAATATACTTCGTATATGATTAAAAGTTAGAGGATTAGGGTTGACCTAAGAACGGGCTGATGGGTTGCCATAATTTTAAATGGTAGTTCCAACTAATGCACCTAATATTTCACTATTTCTTTTACCCTTTTTTTAATTTTTTTTATATATGCTCGAGATGTTAAAATAATTTAAAAGTGAATTATTCTTTATATGATAATTTTAAATATATATTCTTTAGATATATATAACTTCATATGGTAGTTCCCACTAATCCAACTAAATATATATATTCCTTATATATTCAATTTTAAATGATAATGCTTGGTCCAATCAAATTCAAGTAAAATGTTACTCCAACTAATCCAACCTAATGGTTCTCTATCTCTTAAACCTTTTTAAATTCTCTTAGCTTATTATATATTCGTTCCATCAAGTCATCCCTATCAAGTCATCTCTTCAAGGACTTGTCCATAGTCCACACCTTATCTTTATCTTTACTGTAATTTCATTTCACCTCTTGAATTCTAAAGTTTATCTATTTGTCAAAATGCCTTTCAGATTGATTATTGTGTTAGTTATTTTAAAGACAATGAATTCTTCCTTCCATTGTTTTTATTATTTAAAGTGATATAATTAATATTAATAATTTCATTAGGACTTGGTCATCATATTTTTTTTTTGTCCTCATTTTAGTTAATAATAGAATTGATTTAAATAAATAATTCGTTTGATTCATCTCACCAGTGGTCCAGAACGTAGTCCCGATGCAATTCCCTGAAAATAAAAATAAAAAAACAAAGGATAAATCGAGTAGATACACACGCATTATATACATAACATAGATTTAGGATGAGAAATATAAAAAATACAATAATTTACCTGGAACGTAACGGCAATCGACGACGAGGAGTCCACGGCGACGAAATCCGAACGGGATGGACGAAGGGAACGTAACGGAGTGGACGGATCATTGCTCCCATTACTGCATTCAACGAACCACAAAGACCAACATCACATTCAATCCATCATCAGTTAATGAATGAGTTAGTCAAGATAATGGAAATGTTAATTCAAATTAGTTATGAACAAATTGAATGATTTTTAATTTTATTTTTGCTCTGGGAAGTGTTCTTCTCAGTTCATTTCCGGTGTTTGTTCCATCGGCGTTGCATCAACGCCGGCCAAATAACTGTATGTACAAATCGGACAGCCGAGATCAGATCGGCGCCGAACTCCAGCTCTGGTACAAAAATAGCAACAACAAAAAAGCTCCGAACGAAATCCGATTGTCCCGGCGAATCTGGCCGTGTGATGAGGAAAGAGAGGTGAGATTTTGTTTTATTGGCGTGTTTCCACGAACCTGATTTTAGAACGGTGGATCGGACGGCCGAGATTTAGGGATCTGCTGCGTTGGACATCCGGGAGAGGCGGCTAGGGCGGAGTTGGAAGGCGGCCCGCCGCCGCTGCTGGTGAGAGGAGGGACGGATGAGCGCAGCAAGCGCGCGCTTCACCCAGTCGCCCTCCACCGTCCCGATCCGGACCAGCGAGTTCGCCATCGCAGACCGCCGCGCGTTGAGCCTGTTCGACTGCGAGGCTGTGGCGGCGGATCCGCCCCCTCCGTTGAGGCCCTTGTGGAGGTGGCAGCGGAAGGATCCGGGGTGGGTGGAGGGCGAACAGAGGCAAGTGCGGCGTGCCGGGGCCGGGGCGGGAGCAGGAGCGGATCGGTTTTCAGAGGAGGCGAGGGAGCGCCCTGGGGAGGCGGATCGGTTGAGGGCGAAGCGGATGGAAGGGGAAACCGAAGATCCGGCGCCGGCGAGGCGGACGTGCGTGGGGGAGGCAGATCGGTGATGTACGAAGGGAGAAGTAGTCCGAGCGGAGAGGCTAGTCGACGAGGAGGCAAAGCCGCCCACTGGCGAGATCGATCGCCGCAGAGGGAGCACCGGCCCGCTTGATCTCTTGTACGATGACGCCATCTGCTTGGTTTCGAATTCAAAAGAGGGGGAAGAGAGAGAGAGAGATCGCTTTTCTAGAGAGAGAAAAGGAGGCTTCAAGTAGCTAATTTGTCAAACACAACCCAACTCCGGCGTGCAATTTATAGCCAGAGGGAAGGGGGCACGATCGTAAAAAAAGAGAACGTTAAGGCCTTTATTCTCCGCAGGAAGCTTAACCCATCCCGGTGGGCGGACAAAGTTGCTGAAAACAAAACCCATGTGCCTGCGTCAAGAAAGGACTTCTGGTTCCAACAAGCAACACAAATGCCACAGACTTAACGACTCCGTCAAAAGACACGAAGCTTCTACCACGCAAACAACGCGAAACGACGACGGCGATAACTGCAAAACGAGTATTTGGGGAAGTGGGCCCGTGCCAACGTAGCACGAGCTGTCATATAAAATTTAATCAGCTTCATTTTGTCGTAATCATTGCTTAAGCCTTAAGCTTCGCAATTATGTGTTCTTATTTTGAAACATATCGTGTGATTAAACAAAGTCCAAATACGTGAGCTGTTGCAGTTAGATAAGACGTGTTCATATTAGTTGGAGTGGGAATCACGTTATGTCGAGGTTTACAGGAGAGCTCCCACTGTCACGTGACTTTCATTTCCTTCACTATGACGGTACTCCAGCGAAGAAGCTTTCTCTCACATTAGAGGAAGCTCCTTCACTAATAATGAGAAAGTCATCTTATATTAATCTGAAAATAAAAAATTTAAAAGTTACAGATGTGACGATTTCGTTCATCCATTGTATATTTTATTTTGCTTTACAAAATAAGTAATATTAGTGTCGAGTTAAGGAAATGGTTCGTGATATTAATCATCTTATGCTTAAGTCAGTTATCGGAATAATGAAAAAAAACAGGGCAACAGTAAAATTAATATAGATGATGAATAATGCGTATCTTCGCCGATGATGAACATTCTTTATATAGAGTTCTGGTGGACGATGTGCACGTTTTTTGAGATGGAGGCGCGTTCTCTAATATGTCCTATGAAAGGACCTATCAGGAAAGTACTTCTGACATCATACCTTAACAGAACATGCATATCCTTAACAAAATAGTATAAGCTTCTGTCGTACGATCCACCTATCGACCATGCTTCGTGTCAACGACACTATCTCCTAAAAAAATGTCGAGAGATCTTATAGTAGTCTCGTTGCTTGGCCGAGTGGGATAGCCGCTTGGCCGAGTCTCCTTCACTCCGTCCATGGTCAGGTCCCGCTGCTTGGTTGAGCGGGGTAGTCATTCGGCCGAGACTCCTCCGCTCTGTTAACCTCAGTTGCTCTTTCCTATGGTGACTGTAGTAACATACCCTCCCCGTTCAGACAAGTTAGCCGGTCTCTTTTAAGCGTCCTGCTGCTCCATACTAAGCGTCGACTATCTTACGTATTATCTCGAGCTGGACGGTTGGTCCGCTCGAATATATCTCCCGTCGGTCGAGCTCTGATTGTCTCAATCGATCGTTGCAATTGTCCTCCGTTCGATTCTTTGACACCCGAATGTTGATCACCTGACTTAACCTCCACATTTGCAGTTGACTTTATTAAATATTTTTTTAATTTAAAAAATAAAATATTTTTAAAAATGAAATGTTAATTTTTAAATTAAAATAATGAATTTAAGTTTTATTAAAATTTAATTATATACAAGTGATGGTGCACGCGTTACATAAGTTATACTCTATCGTCCGATGTAATAATGTAACGTTAGGGTAATGCTTAAGAATCTCAGCAGCAAGTTACTATAACAGACCCCTTTATAAAAAATTAATTTAATATAATATTTGATCTTAGCAAAAAAAAATTAATAAAAATATGTTTTCTAAAATCATCGACCCAAGATATTTATAGAAGTTTCTCTGCTCACAGTATTGTCAATTCTAATATGTGGAACTAAAGAAAATTCTAAATTTTTAATTGATTAATGAGTAAATTATCAATAATAAACTACAACTGAGTCTTAAACTCTAGATCCCTGATTGATTAATGAGAAAAATTCTTAATAATACGTAACAACTCTCGAACTTTAGATTATGAATTGATATGCTGGTAGAAATTATTAATAAATTGTAGAATGTGAATAGAAAAAAAATATTAATATAAATTCATTTTAAGATCCATCAAAATTAGTTAAAATATATATTTGATAAAAAGTGTAAAATCAATGAAGAGTTGTTGAGAAATTTTATGTAGAAGAAGGATATAAAGTTTTATTTTAACGTGCCATAAATATGACGATAAAAGAAATTTATGGAAAAATTCCACGACTATAAATACCCTAATATTAATGCTTCGTCTTAGCTGTTAATTACAATTAGTTTGCCGACGATTACACGTTTTATTATGATCAGCCTGCCTTGTTTTATTTATTTATTTATTTATTTTATTAATTCTGATATCCAGCTTTTCCAATTAATTAATTTTAAAAATAATAAATTTACCTTCCACCACCAAAATAAATCCGAGAATGACCAACCCCATGGAAGTTTACCTTCAGACTAAATCCGAAAAACCAAGACAACCCATCATAGTTGGAACATTACCTACATATAATATATCCTGAAAACAAATTCAAAACATTATTGTATTGAAATCTGTTCTACCTCTTACCATCGCACCGTGACCCGAGCGACTCAGCCTGCATTGTCTTTGAGAGAACATTAGACACTCCAACACTGGGAGCAGCTTGCTTCAATGCTAATTGATGCTTTATGTACACTATTTACTGACAGACAATAGTTTAAGTGAGGAAACACCGTTTTGTTTCTCTTGTGCTTCCAGCTGATGCTTCAACATCATTAGATTAAACTAAAATTAGGCCAGGAGTTTAAACACACCGATATATACAATTTTGATCGTAGTCGAGTCTCCTTTGCCGGGCTGAATCTCCTACGACAGTGTGCATGTGCAGATGAAAACTTTACAGGAGGGGGTGGTGACTTCGAACTGAGCTTACTCAGGCCGAACACTGAGGAGGTTTGGAAGGGCAGACAACTGTAACTTCTTCATTTCATTGGCAGTCACTTTGCACGACTCCAGGGTGAGCAATCGCAGGTTCTTCAATGGCTTCAGGTGCCGCAGTCCAGTGTTCGTTATGCGAGAGTTTGATACGTTAAGTGAAGTTAGTCCGGTCAATCCTGTAATCAAAGGAAAGTTGTCGAGACAAACAAATGTGAAAGTAGATTGATTTATTTTTTGAGATAGTTAAGAACCTGAAATCAGTTCGAGTGTTTTATCTGTGAGGTGGCTGTTTTGTGACAGGTTCAATTGCGTAAGAGATTTGAGGTCCTTGATGTTCTTCACTCCTGCGTCAGTTATGAAGCCCCCGCATAGCTCAAGGGACTGCAGGTTCTTGAAATCTGACCAAATTGCAAGAGACAACATCATCGCCGCGCAAATTTTTAGGATGTTCTTTCATCTATTAGAAAGATCGAGATAAATGGAATGACCAAGCCAAGATAAATCATAATCCTCTAACAAGATCAGCATATTGTCGATTTTACTCAGTTGAATGTGTCTGAGAGTTTAGAATCCCAACAATTGATCTTTCAACCAGGGTTATAAGACAACAGATTAATCTAAAGTAACAGATCAAAGTCTGACAAATGCAAGGAAGACCCCAACCACTATTAGTCTATCGTCGTTCCCGTTTTCACGTCAAGAAATTATAAGCCATGATGAATTAGACGAGCTAAAAGTAAACATAAAGCAAAATACCAAAATCAGCGAGCAAGAAAAGAGACGACGTTTAAGTAGGTTAATTCACATACGTTTCAAATAGTTTGTGCCGAAGTCTGTGATACGAGCACCAAAAAGATCCAAGTGGGTCAATCCAGTAAGACCTGCATCATGCCACATAACTAATTAAGTAAACGACATATTTATCAATATTTATATTACCGGGAAGGTATTATTAGAATGTACTGTAATGAAAGAGCATCTAAGGAAAACTCCCTAGTAATGTGAGAAAAACATATTTGAAGATAAGGATAATAAAATAAAGGAGAACATAGTGAATAAACACTACAGAAGTTGCTTGTCAAGTTTGGGGCAGGCTTTAATTTATACAAGCTACAAAACATAATCGTGCAAATTACTACTTATATTTTACATTAAAGAAGATAGCAATAGAACATAAATTGAGAACCTCAATTACAAACACTATTATCAGATCTTACTGGTTATCATATAATAAACAAGAAAACAACATATTAGGGAATAATACAAGACTCGAACAGATCTTACTAGTGATTGCCGCTAACCCTGCATCTGTTATCAGTCGAGAATCCAAATTGAGCGATTTAATAGAGGTTAATCCAGACAATTTCCTCAAACCACCATCAGTTACTGATGTGAACGATAGATTTATACTTTCCAAATTGGACAACCCTGAAAAAGAATAGATAAACACTCAGCTATCAATGGTGTGATCATTATAGATGAAACTGTTCTATGTAACTGAACTTAATAGCTTTACTACAATTACATAACATCAGAGAACACCATTCAGCCATTCCAAGCGAGATTGTTTATCTACATTTAATAAAACTCACTAGTTAAACCAGTCAAAGATGATTCCATCTGGTACATGGTGAATGAGAAAAGTGTCCCAACTTCATTAGTAACAAGAATACTTTTATAATCATGATAATACCGAGAATGCTGTCCCAAGTGACCAAGAGTAGATCAGATGAAAAAGATGGCGTGTTGGACTTGAGAATATAGAATTATGTCAATGGCCACAGAGACATGGATCATTTTGAATAGAGAGAACACTCCTGCTCAGATACTGCTAAAGTTCATTTCCTTTTCTCAACTGCTCAATGAATTTGTTAATTTCCAATTGCCAATCAGGCACATCAAGTACAATTACTAACGATTGAATGGCAAAAAGGGCAATTACTAAGTAATGCATAGAATAAAGGGCTGCTCTCAATCTCATCAGAGAACATAGAACGGCAAATCTCATCCAAGAGGCAAACAATTTGGAAAACCTTAGAGAAGCTATCAATAGATGAATGCATTATAAACCGAAAGTACAATGATCTCTTAGTTATAAATGTAAAGATACTAGCTACGTATGTATTTATTTAAAACCAGATTCATTGACATCTTGAGCAGGAAAGCTAATGAGGAACAACCCAAGAATATTGCCGGGAAAGATTTCTATGGTTATCAGCATATTTACATTCATCTCCAACTAGCAATCTCGGCTCCAAACAGATGGTTCTGATTTCCCAAAAGAAAAGGGAACAAAAGCACTATAAATACTAAATCTAGTTGAAACTCAAAATTTTTAGGTTCATAGGGAAAGACCAAGAGAACAGGGTTCATACCCAAAGGACTAATTAGCATGCCTTTCTAATGTTACCTCAAAGATTTAACAAGCAAACATTTACTGAGATCTCACATTTTTGCATGCAAAGAAGTAATGAAACTAATTTATCACAAGACAAAGTCACTATGCAATTGCCACTACGACGTTAGCTCATAACCCAACAAAAAAATAGTGCACCGTGCCTAAGTTTACCAATCATACCTGATAGATGGCTCAGACCGTTGCTACCAACTCCTGTGTCTGATAGCTCCAAACTCTTTAATTTCAGCAGACCTAAAATTTCAGAAAGAAAAAAATGAATTGGTAGAAATTTCAGGTACAAGAAAATTTCCTACCTTCCTTGAGCTTAGATGAGAATTTGTCTGTGAACATAAATGATACCAAAGGATGTCAAAAATGAAATCTAATGCATGCCTTTTTCTTTTCTAACAAAAAAAATGGAATGCCAGCAGATGATGCTTCCACACCTAGAAGTATACTGCTGGTTCACTCTCTTCCTAGTATAAGTTTCACAGTTGAGATATGCATCTACTTATGTTGCTCAACCAAGATTTTACATGCTACACTCATATCGAAGTGACTGATCAAAGTTAAAATAAAATCACACTAAAATATAGAGAAGAAACATAATGAAAACATATTAAGAAAATCATAGAAGTTTGTCCGCTGACCTCATTTTGGAGGAAAAAAACTACACAAAGCTTCATGTTGGTGAAATGCATGTAACTAACAACTTGAATTAATTAGAAAAAGTAACACAAACCTTTCAAATTTAATAATCCTTCATTGCCGATGCTACAAGAATCAAAGTTCAAGCTCTCCAAATTGATCAAATCTACAATTTACCAACAATTAAGCAAACTCAATAGAATGATATATCAGTTAGATCAAAAACTCACAGTAGTGAGGTTCAGAAATTCCAAATGTTGATAAAGTTTTGCTACCATATTAAAGACAGAAAAAGGCAACAACAAATCAAGGAACTCGAGATATATGAAGCCATAAGAATAAGAGATGTAAGAGATGATACTATATTGAGCAAAACACTGATTACTTTGAACTGCAATCCAACTTAGAAAAAGACAACAGAGCAAGGGAGTTGGAAGCTGAAAATTGGAGCATGGAAAATGTAGCATGACAGACAATCCTTAATTCCATAAACCACGAGAATCATGTTGAGAATGATATCTTGCTAAATGGTGTCAGTCAATGCAATACAGCCGGAAGTTAAAAAATAAGTGAAGAGTCAGGTGATAATGCCAAATGAGATTTTACCTTTAAGATGCACCAGACATGCATCACTAATGTTGTTGAATCCCAAGTTCAAAACTTTCAGCTTCTGAAGTACTTTCAACTTCTGAAGTGCTGCATTACAATAATTGTGATAAAGTTAGCATATGGAAAATGAAAATAACTAGACCAAAACAATTATGACACCTCACTTTAGTACCTCATTGTCAGTAGTTGATTCATAAAGGAGTTCTATAGGCTTAGATGAACAAGCTACTACTAATTCGAGCTTACAGATTTGAGGCTACTAGTTGGATCCAACAACTTAATAGGCTAGTTCTCTCATCCAAGTGGAGTGAGACAACAATGATAAATTTTCTCCAAAACTAAAACAGCATGGTTGCTTTACAAAGTAGCAATTAGCATAGTCAAGTGGCACACCAAATGACACCTCACTTTAGTACCTCATTGTCAGTAGTTGATTCATAAAGGAGTTATATAGGCTTAGATGAACAAGCTACTACTAATTCGGGCTTACGGATTTGGGCTACTAGTTGGATCTAACAACTTAATAGGCTAGTTCTCTCATCTAAGTGGAGTGTGACAACAATGATAAATTTTCAGCATGGTTGCTTTACAAAGTAGCAATTAGCATAGTCAAGTGGCACACCAAGTGACAAATTGGCAAGCACGCTCCAATTCTTAATATTTACCAGTTGAATGACCCATGTGTTGCACATGTAACTGATCAAACATGATTAAACTCTGAACCATTACGTCATGGAATAAAAAAATATTAGTACATCAACTCGTGCAACCCAATGTGTACAATATCTTCATCAAGTCATCAAACAAAGTAAATAAAGTCATTCAGAAGAAGAGAATTGCTGCAAATATTGATATTGAATACATTAACATACTCTTTCTAGTGGTTTAATTTTCCAACAAATTTACAATTGCTTGAAAGTAACTATCAACAACTCGAAAATGAAAAAGAAAAAAAAAACATTTAGGATATAGTTATAACACAATTTGATAACGATTCACATTGTTGCTAAATTGGGTAGAATAGATACTAAAGGGATCATGGTACATTAATAATGCTGAAAAGATTCAAAAAGAATGACCTTCATTTTTACATGCTCAAAAGCCATCTACATTTTTGACATTGATAGAAAAACTCACCAGAAAAGTTCTCACTTCCATCATCAGATATACTACAACGGCTCAGATTCAGAAACATCATTGATGGAAAGCCTGTGAAAGAACAAGAAAACTACAATTCTTACAATTAATGAAGACAATATAAAAATCAAAAGAACAATAGAGGACCACATGAAAAGATAGAATATTGCAATGATATAGTTTTAAATATGGGTTGCATGTATCAATATTCTCTTGAATCACTGTTAAAATAACACGATTTGTGTAGTTATAAGTGAAAGTGTGAAACGGATCATATAGTTCACAAGCAAGTGTGTAACCGAAATTATTCAAAACAGCATATAAAACGAAAGTAGATGATGCTTAGTGTGACTTGAACATGAAAATGAGTAGCAAGGTCCCCATAGAAGATACTACTGTCCAAGTAATTATTCATTAACAATTATTCCCATGGTTATCAGGTTAAAAGAAAAGAGAAACCTGATATAACTTTCAAGCAAGCAGCAGTAAGTGGACAACCCTCCAAGTTCAGGTGAGCAAGTTTGGATAAACCTACACAAAATGAAAATGAGACATATACGTGCACCAATCAGCGCAAAACAGGATAATGTTGAAAAGCAGAGTCAAAAGTGGATGATAAAAAATCAATTGAAACATTAAAAAAAAATCAAGGTGTAAGTACTAAGAGACGTTCACCCTGTGGTACCTTTCAATTGAGTGGTGCCTGCATCAGTAATTTTACAACACGACATTTGCAGCTCCTTTAAGCTTGTTAGACCTAGAACAATGAACAGGAAAAAATAAAAGTTTTATTGATGAGACCTACTGGACAAACTAACAATACTAAACCAAGATAAAGAGCAACACGAAAAAGGACGGTGGGGAGATGACAGTGGACCTCCTCTTTATGAAATAACACATAGTGAGCTGATTAGGGTATATTATCCAACAGCAGAAGGAAAAGCATGCTAAAGCATAGAAACTAAGCTCAGCTGTACACATTTTTGTCCTTGGTTGTTTTACGTATGTAGCTGAATAGCAGTTCTAAAGGCCCAGGACTAACTATAGGAGAAGGAACGAGTATGCCAAGCTGAAATGAAAATGTGACAAATAATAAGCTGCATAAAACTTGAACGGGGGATTTTGCACACATGAAATAACAAAGAATCCATCTCTATCAGAAGAAAATACATTTCTATCTAGTTCAGATACAAACGGCAGCATGTACCAATTTGTACACCACTGGAATGCCTGATCAAATATATAGTGCTGAAATTGCAATATTTGAACAGTAAGAAACCCAAATAAAGGCCAACCTGAGATAGATCCAATGTCTGCATCTGTTATACAATTGCAGTATTTGATGTTAAGAGATTCAAGCTTTTTTAAATCTGCAGGAAAGATCATATAGGAACATCATATCACTATAATCCAATCGAATAGGTCCAATTTGTAAAAGAAATAACAGCAATGAGGTCTTTAGTAGCAAATGCAAAATCATAAAGAGAATTTTCAAAATCCTAAATCAATTAATATGGTAACATCTTCATTGGAGAAAAGTAGGAGAGTGAAACATTCGAATGGTGTCAGTGACTTGTGTCTATATATTTTTAACACATAGAGATTCTTTAACCTTCACAGTATACAAGAACTTCATAGACAATTAGTTTAGTAGGAATTGTTAAGTTTATAGTTTGACATGACTAAACATTTAAGAGAAGAGAAACTTAAAATTTCCTCTTTTTTTATCAAAATGCAACAGCTATAAATTTACAAGAAAAGAAACTGCTTGCTAAGAAACCACCACTGAATTGTAGTGTCAATTTGTTAACATCAGTCATTCAGATTCTCTTTTAAATTAATGCCAGGCTTTTATTTGGGAAAAAAAATCTTGTTGATTGTGATAACAACACCATATTTGATCAACATGAGAAACCGAGATCCACTGTATGGATTCAAACCTTTTAAATGTACAAGACCTCCATGAATCTTTAAGCATCTCTCAAGGTCCAAATTTACCAAGTTAACTAAGTTGGTAAAAGCTCTCATTCCATCAGCAGTGATAGCATTGCTCCTCTTGAAACTCAAGGAGGTCAAGTTTGAAAGTCCTGGGAAAAAACATGCATTACAATGGAAACATACAATAAAAACAGAATAAAATATTAAGGCAATTAATTTTTAACGTGGGACAAATATTTTCATTTCAAGGAATAAGATAAGCAAGAGTAATATGCTTTGCATCTTTAGCGATTTGACTGATGGTATACAGTGTACATTCTATGACATACTACAAAATTGACATCAGATAAAAGAGAAACCCTCTGGTTGTAGAGATTTGTAATCGAACACAGAGCGATTTAGAACCTATGTAGCAGAAGATCCAAAAAGTGCCTTCCGCTACTCAAACTCATGACCACATGGTGCAGCAACTTAACCGTTGTGCCAAGGCTCCCCTTCTAAAGAGAGTATTCTATCATAGACATTAAATACAAAGTACAAGATATGACCCTACATTAGGAAGCCTGAGTCAAGGTAGGAAATTGTCACTAATACAAACTACAATGGTTTGAATGCATAACTTCACTAATACAAACTACAATGGTTTGAATGCGTAACTTAATGTGCTAAAAAAATCCTTAATCACGAACACAGAAATATGTCTTCTTTGTGAGCAGTATAAACAAATTTTGTAAGATTCTCAAAATCAGGAAAATATAGGAGGATGTGGAGAAGAAGTCTGAAGATACCAGATAAGTGCCCTAGGCCATAGTCTGAGATTTGGTCACAATAGTTACATTTCAAGCTCTGGACATTGGGACACTTCTTAAGGAGAGACAAGCCAGTATCAGTAACATCAGAGCAAGAAATATCAAGTGACAGAAGTGACTCCCCTTGAGAAGAAACTATTCCGATCCAACCATCTTTGACTCCTGGATATTCTCCAATCAAAATATCCTGATGAAACAGTGAACAATTGAGACTATCAACAAAAAGAAACACAATCTGCAATTTGTAAGAGTGATATCACCCACAAGATTAATGCATTGCACAATTTAGGAGGCTTGCCAAATTGAACAAGGTGGATCTAGAGTAACATAAGTTCTCTAAATCTTCCATTGAACAGCAAAATCACTCAAAATAATCTTTCTAAGTTTGAAGAAAGAAAGCACACAACACGGAACAAATCTCAAAAATGTGATAACAAGTACAAGGAGTTTCCACTCGGTCGAATTCAAGGAAAAACTCAAAAAGGCCTCCTCCAAATAGCAGCACCACACCACGATCTTACAACTGTATAATGATATAAATATTTTTTTTTTTGGATATTGTATTACTCAAGCCTGCAAAACAATGGAAATTAAATTGAATGGACAATTTGGACTAAAGAAAACAGAATATCAACCTGAAGAGCACAGTCCCGAAAGGCTTCAAGAGACACATCATTGAGGCAATGAGATGTCACTAACTCGTTGAAAATCAGCTGGCTTATGTCCCTTGGAAGTACGGAAAAGCTGCCATATTTTTTGATGTCCTGGTTTCATAAAATACTTGTTTTTAAGTTAATTGAAGTTGTCGAACAAAAACAAAACTAAAAACATCAAAATAATATCTCAATAACCATGACGACTACCTCACGAACTTTAGCCAGGCACAAGTCCATGAGGGAAGGACACTTCCCTTGCTCTCGAACTGATACATTAGAATTGCATCGGGGCAGGGTAAGTAGCAACCACTTTGCACTGCTACTCTTGGAGTATCTTCCAGACCTGTGCAAAGCATCTTCGTCGAGAAGGTCTCTCTTCCTGGAACAAGCTCCCCCCATCAGGAAAGTAGCAAGTCCTTAATGATGAATTCTTCCTCTCCCTTTTATACTAGTTCTTCTGATGTATTTTAAGCAGTATAGGATAACCCTTTTTTGGTCGCACTATTCCATTCTAGAATTAGATTCTCCGTCAGCACAGCACGAGTCATAGCTCTTCAAAATAAGCTCTATAAAAGGGATCGGAACTTTAATTGCAGAAATCTTTTTTTTAAAAAAAATACTTGTAAAGAAAAAATATAGCATCAAAAATCGTTTTTTTGGCATAAGCTCAATATTTTACTGCGTAAGATCACACCTTCACGAGAGTCCAAAATGTTCGACATTACAGGAACGCAGAAGGGGAATGATGATAGAATTAAAAATTCATCCAATAAGTGTAATCACCGATCCATAAACTCCAAATTCAGAAGCAAGAACGGAAACAAGCGAACTCTTAAGAACAGTATGGAAGCGACGGCCATGATCAAAAACAACGAGATAAAGCATGAAAAGCCCATCGATCGAATCACCGAAAGCCGTATTCTTACCTTCGTGAGAGGGGAAGGCGGGGCGAGTGGCGATCGAAGCTTAGGGTTTATGGGATAACGGAGGTCGAGAGGGGAGCGAAAACGATGGCTGAAGCGGCACGAAAGGGAGGGAGAAGAAAAAGATAGAGCTCAGTGTACGGGCCCTTCTGGCTAATCCAATGGCTGCACAACGCGTGTTCGTCTATGCATTCCGACCTCGGCGCTTCACAGGAGAACAAGGATAATGCGGGACGGGACGATCCGCCCTGTAAGCACGACACCAAACCGGGATGTGGAGACACGTGCCGGTGATCTTCGTAATGACGACCGGTTCTCGGGTCATATGAAAGTGTTTCAACGATACAATTTTATTATCGTAATTAATAATAAATATTTGTTTTAAATTTTTTAAAATATACAATGTCAAATAAATAGCTAGAAAGTATATCTTTATTATAATATTTATTTAAATGGTGGTTTGTGTCCGGATAAGCACAGCGGAGCCAACTTAAGGGGGTCCACGTGTAGCGGTCGCTTGCTCGACACGCTCCCTCGCCATCGCTTCTTCTTTGAATAACCCAAATAAAAAAATATTGGTAATTACTCATTAATTCTTCATTTAACTCGAATGTTAATTTAAAATTATCGTTATTTAGATTTATAAAGTATTGGCAAACTAACACATCTAATAAAAACAATTATTAAAAATTTCCTAATTAATATATTACAATAAGCGCATATAAACATACGTCTATGGCAAATTAATACAATCGTCATTGATAAAAATAGTGATGGCGTAATCATGAGGTGATCGATTATAGAAACTTTTTAGCCAACCGGTTATTATAAAAACTTTATAAACTAAAAATTTATTAAGAGAAATTAAAACGAAACAATAAAATTTTATCATTAAAAATTAAAATCGAATAAACTAATATAAAATATTTAATGGATTTTAAAATTAAATCACATAAGTTAGAAAATAAAATAAATATTTAAATTAAACTGAATTTTTAAATTAATTAAATTAAATTTTCCTTTGGTTATGTATTATTATTTATTTATATTTATCTATTTATTAGTTCCTTTATCTCTACTAACAAGTAGAACATGAGTATGGAAGGAGAAGATGATATGTATAATACATTTCTCACCTATTAATCTTGAGCATAAATTCTCTGGTCTATATTTAGTGGATCGAGGTTCAGATCCATTATAGAGAGTGTTTGGTTAAATTTTTTAAAAATAATTTATAAGTTTGTACATTTTATAAGTTATTTTAGGAATTTATAAGTTGTTATGTGTTATTTTAAAAATAAACTATTAAATTGTTTGGGTGAATTTATTATAATCAACTTAAAAGTATTGATGTGTTTGATATTATAAGATCTTTTTATTAATAAAATTATCAAAAATGATATAATACTATTAATAGAGGGTTTTGAGATTTTTATTAATAGAGGATTTTGGGTAAATTTCTGCATCGGGGGAGAGAAAATTGGAAAGAGGTATTGGCGAAAAAGATGACACGGCGCTGGAAGAGAAGTCGGCGGAGATAAAAAGATATTAGACTTATAAAAATTTATGGAGGATAAGATAAGGATTTATGAAATTATATAAGGATATTTTTAAAAAAATTATTAAAATAAGATTTTGTTTTAAAAAGTAGTAGGGTCTTCCATACTTTTTTAAAAACAGCTTATAAGCTCCAAAACAACTTATTTTGACAACTTATAAATTATTTGAAAAAAATTTTACCAAATAAATTTGAAGAACTTATAAGCTCTAAAACAACTTATATACTGTTTTAAAGAACTTATAAACTTAGCCAAACACCCTCATAGTGATAGATGGATTCAATGATCTCTATCTACTAAACAAATGAAGATCATTAAATTCCATCTATCATTGTCCTTGATCCTTAGGATAGACGGATCAGAATATCTTGCTTAATTAATCCGTATCCTTAGCGTTACTAGTGATCCCATGGACAAATCCATTTTTCTTATATTTTTCCTCACCTTTTATATTAGTCAAAATTTAAAAGGGTATTCATTTAAAATCATCCAAGCCACCCCATTTCAAACTAAAATCAAATGGGTCTCTCGTTTAATATGAATGGTCCAAAATATCTTTATATTATCACATTATTTGGCGATATAAAAATTAGTTGTGGTAAATTAATGGTTAATTTCTATAACAATGAGTTTTTATATTTTAATTTTATTTCTCTAAATAATAATATAGTTAAAATAACATTTCAATAAATAAAATAAACGATGAATATTTATTATATTTTAAATGAATATTATTTAATCATAATTAATCGTTCAGAATTTAGCATATAATTTTTATATATTATAGAAGCTAATTACTAACTTTTACCGTGATGATTTTATATTATTTTAATTTTAGTTATTGATAAATTAATTAAAATAATATTTTAATAAGTAAAACAACAACATCGCATTTATTATATTTCAAATAGCCTATAAAAATTAACATCTAACTTTTACAAAATTATGACAACTACTAACTTGTACACATTATAAAAATTAACTGACAACTTCTGCAATTATATAGAAGATACCAAAAATCAAACTCGGGTTGAATTTAAATTATTTTAAATAAGTAGTTATTCGAGATATCCTTATATTTTATTTATTTTACATCGATTTATCATTTGGAATGAATATTTAAATGGATATAAATAATAAATATTTTTAAACGGATATAGATTTAGCAAAATATAGATATAAAAAAAACCACTGTGGAATCTATGTACCTTTAACAAAATAATTCTAAAAAGTGTGTAATTATGAACAGATTTAGCCATTAGTTCCGAATCTATACATCTCAAATACAATATAGTTGGCAATTCATTCTAAAAATTGATTAAAAATACTAATTATTTCCAACTTCCACAGGCGAATCATAATTTAAGACAAAAAATAAAGCTATTTAAACTTACATAGAATCCTTCATGGAATCTATATACATTGAAGAAAATAGAGTTCTACAGTACTGGAAATTGAGAACAGCAGTAACAAACCTCTTGATAAACTTGTGTTTAGTTCTTCCCCAATTGTCCAACTTAAATCCAAAATGAGAGCGTTTACAATTGTTTTCAGAAGCAAAACCAAATGCGAGAGGTAATCGTGGGTCACTTCCAATTTCTTGACTTCTCGATATGAATACAAAGAATTCCTCGGTAAAGAATCACCTTATCGCGACCATTTTTCCTTTTTTTTTTTTTTTGTAAAAATGCTAGAAACCTATGAATCTGGATAGTCGTTCGGACAGATTGGCTATCACAAACCCAGCAAAAACCTGTGAATATGAGAAGAAAAAAGTGGACTTCAGTCGAGAGTTGAATTGAATTTAATGTAATTGAATTTGGTAGACCATAAAGACAACCGATATAAGTCGAATCAACTACACTGAAAGATCTGAGGCAAGAGCAAAGCAAAGAAAGATTAGAAGGGATCTCAAATGAGATGAGTCTTCTAACAATATGATATCCTGCTAAAACTCAATCGTCACAGGACAAGATGCATTTTGTTGTCAATATGTTGTACAAATAGAAACATCTTGGATTTCAAGATTGATTTTCCAGTCGAGCAGAATCATAAGTAGAAACAGATGCATGCTTATTGATAAAAAATAGGATTGATTACCTGAGTTGAGCCGAGGATGTAGACTGCCGAATAGTGTCGACCGTGAATCATCATATCGGCTACCATAGCGAGTGGTATTGTAAGTGACATGCCTAATGTAGCTACCAAAGGCGTGGTCCATATGACACACAGTGCCCTGATGAACAACAAACTATGTCAGAAACACAGCCTACATAATGACTCACTATTTCTGGTAAACGTACCAGAAGTAATCTGAAAGAACACTTCCGATAAAGCCATTAGCAAGCACGACTTCGTCCATTTTAGCAGAATGTGGTATTCTGAATTTGGGCTCGATCCCTAGTGCAGTCAATGGCCACACTGAAAAGAAGAAAACAGCAATATATTTTGTGATGAATATGTAACATGTACGCAAGTAGAGGAATTGTTGAAAGCTTTTGGTTAAAACTTAAAAATATAATATTGTAGAAACAAGAAAAGACTAATCACTTAATATACTACAGTGGGCACTTGGCTGACTTTATCTTTATCGAGAAAATCTAGCATGATTGTAACATAAACGGAAACACGAATCTCTAATCTAATAAAAAACAAAATATCCAAAGAACACTGCACAAGAGCAGGAAAAAGAGTATAACATGGATGTGTACGTTAATAGCTTGATATGCCTTCTTGGAAATGTATATATCATTAATCTTTGTAAGAGAGCAAAATTTACCAAGCCACCACAAAGCTACGAGTGTAAATAGTCCAACATATCCAAACAGCTTCTGGACATCGACTCCTTCTCCTTCCTCACCAGCAAACTTTTTTAGAAGCACTGCACACATTGAAATTGGATATTTAAGTTTAGACTAGTACTAAATTGTAAGTTAATCCTATCAAAAGAAGAAGAAAGTTGAAATTCCACAAACCAGTAAATAGACCATAACTCATAGCTGAAAGAAGACCAAAAAGATCCCCTACAAGAGACCGCTTTCCATTGCTGTAGAAAGTAAAACCCTAACTCATATCAGACCTAATGGCTAGCAGTAACCAAACGCTCTGGACAAGATAAAGGAAATGAAGGCAAAATTGATAAACATTCTTGCTAAAAATATGATTTGTAAAGATATTCTTCTTTTAGAAATGGAAAAAAAAATATGTATACACCCACAACCAACCCCCCAAAGGACACACAAATAGATGATACCTAGCGGCACTAAGATCTGATTCATCTGTAGCCCAAGTCTTGCCAAATGTAGTCATCACTACGCCAGCCATGCAAATGAATACAGCAACCACTTTGGACATATTCAAGGAGTCTTGTCGTAGAAATACGCCAACAAAAAGAGTAAAGAGACCTGATGTCGATGATAACACAGTCGTACTTGCCACACTGGTTCTTGCAAGTGCGGCATTTGATAAGTACTGCATCCATAAAATTCAAATATTAAGAATGCTTGTATGATTAAATAGCAATGATGACCATTTAAAGGATAATGCTTCATCTTCTTATTTAGCAGAAGAAGCATACAAGAAAAACCAATCAAACTAATTTAGAAAATCAGAATGATGCACGGAACTATTGATGCTCAGGATAGGTTTGAGCAGTCTTCCTTTTACCTGGCTAAAAGGATATTTATATTGGTTACTCAACAATGTACATTTTTCTTTTACCAGTTAACAACGACCAAGAATATATTTTTCAAATTAAAGCATCCAAGTATAAGCATAGCCGCATATCAACAAGCACAGTACCCCTCAAAATTTCCGAAGACATCCATAACTAACAGGTGACTGCACAACACATTTCAAAGGAAGATACTTACTGGATTATAGTCGTGGCACACTAAAATATATATTTTCCAATTAAGGGCATCACAAATGATGAAAACAAAATTAATGTGATTAAAACAGAATGCAATTTTTAACTGGGGATCATGGACTTGAAAACCCTTTAAAAGGATAAACATGTGAGAGGAACTTTAAACAACTAATACATTTTAAACTATAAGTTAGAACGAATATTAACTTTTCTTTTATTCTGTGATCAGTAATTGCACGAATGGAGCATAGTCAAATACACTAAAAGTCCACCACAAAATAACATATCTCACCTCTGTCACAAACCAAATAGGGGCAAGATAGATTGCGTATGTTATGATCTCCTTAGTGGTGACTGCCTTTCTTTCCTTCAGGACTTCAATATTCACATCATCTTTAATATGAGATATTAGTGATTGTTCCTCTTCTCGTGCTGAAAGGTCAATTTCACTGTCTTTTTTTGCTAAAAGAGATTGTGCTTCCATTTCTACAATCCTTGGACTATTCTTTGGAGAAGAGTTAATTCCAGATGATGACTTATTGCTTCTGGAAGAGTGTTTTCTCAGTAAACTACACACCCAATCTCTGAGAAAAGATAATGGCAGATAAACAACCATAAGGGAAGCTCCCAAGTAAGTGACAGCAAATGGTTGTTGATAATCAGTAAATATACCCTGTTTCACAGTGATTAAAGCTGAATTAATATAAAATAAGTTGCATTATTATATAATTAATAAAACACAATCAATACAAAAGAAAATTGATTTTAGTTCTATCAAAATTTCAATAAAAACAGAATACCCGAACAAAGTATTAATTAAATTGAAAGAAAATATTTGGCTTCCTAAAACAAAAGTTCTCATCAGCCTTGACAAAGTCATGTCCAAAAATTGACAAGATGTTACTGCAGACATATCAACATTGAATATGGCACCATTGTTTAGTCCCAAATGTAGTGTTATGGGCTAATAAAAAGGGTCATATGCTTAGATGAAATTCCAAAATCATTTTGTTAGAAACTAGTCGGGCCGACAGCTCCTACACAGAGATTGTCATTTTTTTACTGCTAGATCACAAATTAAAATATTCCTTCCGGATCATATTGGCTGATCCTATTTCCCTAAGAAAGCATCCTGATGTCAATCTAAAGCATCCAATCTGCAAATTAGCTTTATGTATCACAATGAATGATGTATTTCTATCACCAATTTATGTGGGCTATTTAGAATTGTGATAATTAGAATGAATCAATCAGCGAAGTCAATATTTTATTGATAGTAGTATCCTTTCCATCTTTTCTCTCTTACTATGTGATCACAGATTATCACATGAACTTATGTGACATCACCAGTCTAATATTAACAAGCTCAAAAGTTATGTCTCCAGCATTTCTCCATAGGCACAAATTCTGTCTAGTGTAGGGAGACTTGTGATATACATACTTGGTACCTCTTCCGTTAGATGCTACAACAAAAGATCAAGCTTTTACTGAAAGTTTTGTCCACATCTTCAAATTTCAGTTGATTAGAAGTAGTGACACAATTTTCCTTTCATAAAATTCATTGAAAATTTAATTGCACTTCGTCAGCACCTCAACTTTGTGATCATAGATATTTACTGTGCGCTTATCTATTCCTAGCTCCTAGCAAATAGACATTTCTACTTTGTTAATTAGTGCAGCATCTATCTCAGTCACTTCAGCCAACAAAATAACATAACAACGGCTAAAGTATGAAAACACAAATGCAATCAGACTAAACTGTTCATTACATCGTATTCTCTTGATTTTTGGAATACGGTCACTAGGTAGTTCATGCCCAAGTCAAGTTTTCAATAAACTCGGGATAAAGCCTGCTTGCTAAGGAGAAAGAGCCTTAAGATTTGTGATTCAACAGCCAACGCATTATTAGTCCAACAAAGGATCAGCGATAGAAGTCCTTAGATCTAATTCACAAGTTTCAAAAGACCATCTTATTGGCCATAAATTGAGCACAAACACGCGCTATAATGTAAATCAACACATGCTTCCTCATGAGTAGAAAAAAAAATTCCAAAATTTTCAGGGTTCATGATACCTAAAGTATAGTTACTGGCATCACAAGACATGAACGATTAAAAAGAGAAAGTTTTTTCACATTGAAAACCAAAGAACTTAAGCAAGGGATTCAGCATAAACCTGCGTGACTTCGGCTGAGGCGACCCAGATAACGACCACCGTGAGGATGAGAAACAACCCGGCCTTGTACCTCCAGCTCGCCATCGCCGCCTGCCTCTTCCACCGACTAATCACCCCGTAAAACGCAAAGGGAGAGGAAAGGAAGAAAGTGAGAAGAACAATTGTCCGCGAAAGATAGTTTTCTGGATCGAGATCTAGCCTGCTGCCGCAGCCGCTCCTACTGCCACTCGGAACCCGGACGGCGATGCCGAGATCACGAACAACTCGAACCTATACGCGATGGAAGAAGACGACCTCTTCTGCCCCCTCCTCTTCCTCCTCTTTCCTCTTCTTTTTCTTCTGCTTTCCCTCTCGTTTCTCGTATCGGCGAAACGACGAAGACGCGGAGCGGAAAAGCGATTATAGAACTGTCGCAGTTTCCTGCGACCACATGTATTAATTTGGACAAAACTATATACAGATATTTTAAATATTTATAATCCTAAAATTTTATTTATCACGTCAATTTCCTTATTATTATATCTAAATTCCTTATTACTATATCTAAATTTAAGATAAATGACTCATTTTATTAAATTTAGATAATCATTTTTCACTACACACTATATCAACCTAGTTCGGATCCTCTGTCCCGAAACCTCTCTGTCCCCATATCCCACTGCCGATCGGACGGTCCAGATCACATCTCAAGGCATCATGGCACATCACAAAGATATTGCACACATCTTAAAGATGTCATGATGCCTTGAGATGTGATCTAGACCGTCCGATCGGCAGTGGAACATGGGGACAGAGAGATTTCGGAACAGAGGATCCGAACTGATATCAACCATCCTAAAATTTCTATCATCCTTAATTTTTTATTATTTTCTTCTCTTTCTTCTATTTTTTATTATTATATTTATGAAATAAGTTGAAGGAAAGAGATTAAAAAAATATTATTTTATTTTTAGGATAGTGGTTTCATTCCTTAAATTTAGAGAATCATTATTTATCAAATTTAAATTTAGAGAATCGATAGGGTAACTGATACAAAAATTTTTTAGCTACCCAATCTAAACTTGAAAGTAAAATCTTTGGATATGATAGTTGATGTGGATGTTCTTACTTAAAAAAGTCCTAATTATCGTCGACATATTTATAAATTTATAAAAATTCATATATAATTTTTTATTAATCCATAAAGATATGATGAGAGTGTGAAAAATAAATCCGTTTCAAGATATAAGATCCAAATCTATCCGAAAAAAAAATAAGTTTAGGTTGTGAGTTTTTGGATTTGTGTTAAGAATTTTTGGATTCGGATCAGATTTAGATTAGAAAGTTTTCAAGTTGGATTCGAGTTGACGCGATGAGTTAATCCAAATTTAAAGTTTAGTGATATTTTTTTGTTAAATAAAATTTTATTTTAAAATTTAAAATATCTTTATATTTATTAATATCAATAATAATACGATAATAATTAAACATTGAGATAAAAGTAAAACAATTATAAGAACAAATAGTTTTAAAAAACATTTTGAATTGGAATATTCTAGTTGAATTCGGATTCGAATTTAGGACGTTCAGGTTCAAATTAAATATTTTTTCTAAAAAAATAATTTGATGGGAATCTAATCTGATCTATTAAAATTGACCCTCTTAATCTCAGATCCAATTAATTCCAAACTACACAAGCAACAGCACGACTATCCTAGTTGTTTGAGCATTCCTATTATTAATCGAACTCTCAAAATACATACGTAAATTATGGTGCCTCTTATAGTCGTGCTGTGCCCGAGGCACCCTCGTGACTTAATAACTTGAAGAAGAGTAAACGAAAAGACACTGACTTTCAAAACTAGTGATTCTATAATTAATATTAGTGATCCTGCACACACATTGCGTATGTAATATAATAACATATAAATCATTTGAGTTTTTAAAAATCTGAATTGTTTAAATTTTCTAGTATCATCCTTATGTTCAGAACCAAAAATTAATTATTTGGGTAAAATTCGTCAGACTCATACAATAATAAATAATGCAAGGGTGACGTTAGAAAATTCCAGCAACAAAATATTGTAACGGGCTTTCCTATGTAAAAAAATATTTTAATTTAATATTATACTTATCTTAGTAAAAAAATAAGAAAAATATATTTTTTTAACATCATCAACCTAAAATATTTATAGAAATTTCTTTGATCATAATGTTGTCAATTCTAAGATGCGAAACTAAAGAGAATTTATATAAAACAATCAGAGAAAATTAATGATGAGAAAAATTCATAATATTACGTCGTATCTGAGTCTTGAACTTTAGATCACTGATTGTTTCACTTATAAAATTACTAATAAACTTTGGAATTTTTTTTAGTGTGAATAGAAAAAAGGACATGAACATAAATTCATTTTAGGCTTCATCAAAATTAATTAATAAAGAGGAAGATTTTTAATAAAATAATAAGATATATATTTATATTATTATATATATTATTTAAGCCGTAAAAATAAAGTTACGCCATCTTTACTTCAACTTGAATACACTACTATTATAATAACAATAATAATAATCAACTCATCGTCGATCAGATGAAAAAATATAAATCAAATATTGAACTGCCCTGAATGGGAGAGTATTGATCATGTCATTTACGTCCATAATTTTCCATTATTATTTATTCTTTCGTTAAATATTGAATTAGATTGATAAAGTTGCATACGAGTTGGAGTAGTTTATCATTCATGTTGATTTGACCTGCTTTAACTTGATTGTTTAGTATACACGTTCATCGAGTTCCGATGATTTAAAAAAATGAAAAATAATATAATAATAGAGTTTTTTAAAAAATAGTTGATAAATTTATTTATGTGGTTTCGAGTCAAATAAAATATAATACAATACCATGACAAATGATGCATATGAGAATAGAATAATTTAAAAATTATTCGCAATTTATAATTCCTAAAAAATCTAACAATCGGAAAGAGGCTATTAGTGAGGAAGAGATTCAATTTATTAAATTTTACAGTTAAAAAAAAATTAACTATTTAATTTTAAAATTTATGAACACAATATATTATCAACAGATATATATATATCCATCGCAGGAGCTTGCGATGGGCCACACAATTTGAGCTTTGACCTAACGGATTGTCGCGTGATGACGATGCTCATTTTTAAATATATTTTTGGAATTTTTTTAAGAAAAATATTAATTGCGACAGCAAGTTGGCAACCACTCGACGAATGAAAAATGCTTTTTCACTGGGCAACGATGGCGTAACGTCTTTTTAATTTTTTTTTTATATTTAAGAATAATCTTAATTTCAATAAATTAATAAATATTTTTTTAACGAGTTTTTAATCTAAAAATATTGGATTGATATGCCCTTCGATGTAAACACTTCCTAATTTAGGTTAGTAGCTAATGAACAATTTTCATTTATATAATACATGATGCCAACTTGAAAGAAAAAAAAAATCACAATTATTTAGCGAATAAAAAACTCTTGGACAGCTAGTTAATCCATTTGGTGGTGTTAAGAAGAAAAGACAATTTAAATACTTCTTATTTGTTAACATAATCAATAAACACAATAAATATATATAGTCTGACCTTCTATCCAATTAGTTTGGGAGATAGACGGTTCAACTCTAAAGACTCATCAGTAGGACTATCAATGAATCAAGCATTTGTGAACAAGTTTGGTGTTCGACTTGGTAAGAGCTTATTTATGTTCGTTCTATATACATAAAATTAATTAAACAAACAAGCTTGAACAGCTCGTTAAGCTATACAAACAAGCTTGAACACATATGTGTTCAGTTCGTTAACGTTCGTGAACAATATTCACGAACCATATTTATTAATAAAATTCTTTTCAATATGCTAAATAAATAATAAAATAAATAAATAGATTTAAATTATCAATCTTAATAACCAATTGATCCGGCGGTAAGAATGGGGGACCCACAGATGGGGTCCCGTCCGAGCGGAACCAAAGATTACCCAGCCAAAGGTTTGGGTTTCCGACGCCAAAGCAGAAGAACCGGAACCGAGTGGCCGAGCAGAGGTGTCTGCTCGGCCGAGGACAGAATGGCCGAGCGGAGGTGTCCGCTCGGCCGGAATCGTGGCAAGGGAACAGTGGTTAGCCGAGCGGCCTATTTGCTCGACTCGGGATATGATATGTCAGCAAAGGCATGATGATTAGACTGTAAGCAAGATGACACTATTAAAGGCTCCACCATCACGTCACGGAAAGGTTGATACAGTAGCAGTATGGTCTTATGGATGCCCTTCTGACAGGCCCACACCTAGGCATGGTCGAAAGCAGGTGATCGCTTCGATTGGTGTGCCCAGGCTCCTTCGAGAGGTCTATATAAGGCTTCTATTTCTTCAACCGGAGGTACACAAGTCTCCATTTTCTAAGCCACTTTCTTATTCCTTCGCCTAACTTGAGCGTCGGAGGGCCGTCGCCGGGACCCCCCCCCCCCCCCCCGGCTCGGTTTTGTTGCAGGTTCGCCGGAGCACTCGAGGGTCCAGCAGGGAGCGCCACATCCCCAGCGTCCATTGAGCCTGGTTCGGACAGGATCAAATTGGCGTCGTCTGTGGGAACGCGCCTGTATTCGAGCGGAATAGATGGACGAAGCTGGACGACCTCACCGTGACGCTCTCCCAGGAGAAACTCGACGCTCTAATTGAGGCAAGAGCAGCTAAGCTCGTGGAGCAATAGAAACAGAAGGCTCAAGCTGAGCGGATATCTGAGCGGCCCAGGAGGAACGACCGGAGAAGCATTAGAAATGGGGGCAAAATAAGAGTCCGACCAGCACTCAAGTGGGAGTAACTCCTGCCCCGATATCGGTCCGACGAGGAAGCCATGATGAGTTTCGACAAGTATATATATTCTTCATCACTCCACGGGTATTTGGGAGTCGAGAAATTGGGTCAGAACCCTCGCTGGTCGGCAGGTCAGTTCTTCAGTTATCCTCTTTCCGTTGTAAGATTTATTATAGTTTCTCGAGCTAAAAGACCCCGTGCCGCTCGGCCGGGAGTGCATAAACCGAGCCAAGAGCTCGATGGGAAGCCCGTGCCGCTCGGCCGGGAGTATATTAGCCAAGCCAAGAGCTCGATGGGAAGACCCCGTGCCGCTCGGCCGGGAGTGCATAAACCGAGCCCCGAGCTCGATGGGAAGACCCCGTGCCGCTCGGCCGGGAGTATATTTGCCGAGTCCCGAGCTCGATGGGAAGACCCCGTGCCGCTCGGCCGGGAGTGCATAAACCGAGCCCCGAGCTCGATGGGAAGACCCCGTGCCGCTCGGGCGGGAGTGTATAAACCGAGCCAAGAGCTCGATGGGAAGACCCCGTGCCGCTCGGCCGGGAGTGCATAAACCGAGCCAAGAGCTCGATGGGAAGCCCGTGCCGCTCGGCCGGGAGTATATTAGCCGAGCCAAGAGCTCGATGGGAAGACCTCGTGCCGCTCGGCCGGGAGTGCATAAACCGAGCCAAGAGCTCGATGGGAAGCCCGTGCCGCTCGGCCGGGAGTATATTAGCCGAGCCCCGAGCTCGATGGGAAGACCCCGTGCCGCTCGGCCGGGAGTGCATAAACCGAGCCAAGAGCTCGATGGGAAGACCCCGTGCCGCTCGGCCGGGAGTGCATAAACCGAGCCCCGAGCTCGATGGGAAGACCCCGTGCCGCTCAGCCGGGAGTATATTAGCCGAGCCTCGAGCTCGATGGGAAGACCCCGTGCCGCTCGGCCGGGAGTGCATAAACCGAGCCCCGAGCTCGATGGGAAGACCCCGTGCCGCTCGGCCGGGAGTATATTAGCCGAGCCAAGAGCTCGATGGGAAGACCCCGTGCCGCTCGGCCGGGAGTGCATAAACCGAGCCAAGAGCTCGATGGGAAGCCCGTGCCGCTCGGCCGGGAGTATATTAGCCGAGCCCCGAGCTCGATGGGAAGACCCCGTGCCGCTCGGCCGGGAGTGCATAAACCAAGCCAAGAGCTCGATGGGAAGACCCCGTGCCGCTCGACCGGGAGTATATTAGCCGAGCCCTGAGCTCGATGGGAAGACCCCGTGCCGCTCGGCCGGGAGTGCATAAACCGAGCCAAGAGCTCGATGGGAAGCCTGTGCCGCTCGGCCGGGAGTATATTAGCCGAGCCCCGAGCTCGATGGGAAGACCCCGTGCCGCTCGGCCGGGAGTGCATAAACCGAGCCAAGAGCTCGATGGGAAGCCCGTGCCGCTCGGCCGGGAGTATATTAGCCGAGCCCCGAGCTCGATGGGAAGACCCCGTGCCGCTCGGCCGGAGGTAAATTATCCGAGCCAAAGGCTCGAGGATCGAAGGCCCCGGACCGTTCGGCCGGAGGTAAATTATCCGAGCCAAAGGCTCGAGGATCGAAGGCCCCGGACCGTTCGGCCGGAGGTAAATTATCCGAGCCAAAGGCTCGAGGATCGAAGGCCCCGTACCATTCGGACGGTGGTATACTATCCGAGCCAAAGGCTCGAGTATCAGAGGCCCCGTGCCGTTCGGCCGGAGGTAAATTATCCGAGCCAAAGGCTCGAGTATCGAAGGCCCCGTGCCGTTCGGCCGGAGGTAAATTATCTGAGCCAAACGCTCGAGTATCGAAGGCCCCGGACCATTCGGACGGAGGTATATTAGCCAAGCCAAACGCTCGAGTATCGAGGAGTATGTTAGCCGAGCCCCTAACTCGAAAGCGAAGGCCCCGAGCCGTTCTGCCGGAGGTAAATTATTTGAGCAAAATGCTCAAGGACGAAGGCCTAAGCCGTTCGGCCGGGCGTGCGATATCCTTGCATCGACATAAAATACCGAAGGCCCCGTGCCGCTCGGCCGGAGGTAAATTATCGGAGCCAAGCGCTCGACGACGAAGGCCCCGAGCTGCTCAGCCGGAGGTATATTGTACGAGCCAAAGGCTCAATTCCGAAGACCCTGTGCCGTTCGGCCAGGTAAACGTTGTCCAAATTAGGCTTAAAAGCCCGACGAGCTCCGTCGTTAAAAATCGAGAGCCGCGCCGACGAGCTCCGTCGTTAAAGATCGAGAGCCGCACCGACCGGCTATAAATATCCGCGCCGACGAGCTCCGTCGTTAAAGATCGAGAGCCGCGCCGATCGGCTATAAATATCCGCGCCGACGAGCTCCGTCGTTAAAAATCGAGAGCCGCGCCGACCGGCTATAAATATCCGCGCCGACGAGCTCCGTCGTTAAAGATCGAGAGCCGCGCCGACCGGCTATAAATATCCGCGCCGACGAGCTCCGTCGTTAAAAATCGAGAGACGAGCCAGCGTCTATAAATCCCCGAGCGGAAGACCGACGAGCTCCGTCGTTAAAGATCGAGAGCCGCGCCGACCGGCTATAAATATCCGCGCCGACGAGCTCCGTCGTTAAAGATCGAGAGCCGCGCCGACCGGCTATAAATATCCGCGCCGACGAGCTCCGTCGTTAAAAATCGAGAGCCGCGCCGACCGGCTATAAATATCCGCGCCGACGAGCTCCGTCGTTAAAGATCGAGAGCCGCGCCGACCGGCTATAAATATCCGCGCCGACGAGCTCCGTCGTTAAAGATCGAGAGCCGCGCCGACCGGCTATAAATATCCGCGCCGTCGAGCTCCGACGTTAAAAATCGAGAGACGAGCCGGCGTCTATAAATCCCCGAGCAGAAGACCGACGAGCTCCGTCGTTAAAGATCGAGAGCCGCGCCGACCGGCTATAAATATCCGCGCCGACGAGCTCCGTCGTTAAAGATCGAGAGCCGCGCCGACCGGCTATAAATATCCGCGCCGTCGAGCTCCGACGTTAAAGATCGAGAGACGAGCCGGCGTCTATAAATCCCCGAGCGGAAGACCGACGAGCTCCGTCGTTAAAGATCGAGAGCCGCGCCGACCGGCTATAAATATCCACGCCGACGAGCTCCGTCGTTAAAGATCGAGAGACGAGCCGGCATCTATAAATCCCCGAGCGGAAGACCGACGAGCTCCGTCGTTAAAAATCGAGAGACGAGCCGGCGTCTATAAATCCCCAAGCGGAAGGCCGACGAGCTCCGTCGTTAAAGATTGAGAGCCGCGCCGACCGGCTATAAATATCCGCGCCGACGAGTTCCGTCGTTAAAGATCGAGAGCCAAACCGACCGGCTATAAATATCCGCGCCGTCGAGCTCCGACGTTAAAAATCGAGAGACGAGCCGGCGTCTATAAATATCCGCGCCGACGAGCTCCGTCGTTAAAGATCGAGAGCCGCGCTGACCGGCTATAAATATCCGCGCCGTCGAGCTCCGACGTTAAAAATCGAGAGACGAGCCGGCGTCTATAAATCCCCGAGCGGAAGACCGACGAGCTTCGTCGTTAAAGATCGAGAGCCGCGCCGACCGGCTATAAATATCCGCGCTGTCGAGCTCCGACGTTAAAAATCGAGAGACGAGCCGACGTCTATAAATCCCCGAGCGGAAGACCGACGAGCTCCGTCGTTAAAGATCGAGAGTCGGTCCGGCGACTATAAATACCCCGGGCGGACGAACGAATATCAAAGAATAAGAAACCGCGGAAACCACAAGTATTAAAACATTTAGGCCCGCTCGGGCGTTGGTCCTTCGATACTTGGCGTTTGTTGACTTCACACAGGCTAGATACGTGCAGAGCGAGTAGGTCCTCCCACTCGGACTTTGATTAATGGGTTAAGCTGATCGGCCGCGTGACGGAGAACACTTAGAGCATGACTGACTCTAAGCATAAACGTTAAGCAAACAGAAGAATATTATGGATAATGATCAGGAAGACGCAAGCAAAGACATAATTGCATTAAAGGGAAAGCATGCCGGACGGCAAGTACAAAAAGTTGCGCTGGGCGTAAGAAACGCAAAAACAAGATAGTGACGAGGAACACTCTTCACTCGGGGTCTTCGAAGTTGAAGAAATCGTCCGGAATGTCGTCTGTCATGGCCGCCAGATCGGAGGCGGGAATGTGCATTCCCGCAGGAAGGTGGCCACCCTTCTTCAAGTAGGCCATAGTGACCTTAACGGCCTCGGCAAAGGTTGAAGAGACGCTGCCGCCAAATTTCGTGCCGAACCTCTCCGAGCGGAGGTAATCTTGACGTGCAGCAGCCAGACGACTCGGCTCCTCTTCTTTGTACTTTCTGAGCGCCGCCCGGGAGGCAATTAGTGAATCTTGAAGAACTTTCTGGTCCACCTCCGCTTTAGTGCGTTCAGCTGAGCACCCATCCCGTTCGGTAGTTAGTTGGGCTTCCAGCTCCTTAGATCGCTGATCTAGGGCTCGGACTTCAACTTTCATCTTGTCCAGATCAGCAATCGCCCGCTTCTTCCGGCTACTGGCGCGCTTCACGTCTTCGTCGCGCTTCTTCACCAAGCCTTCAAGTCGAGCCACCTCTGTAGCCAGGTCGGCGGCCTTCTTCTGTTCGGCCTCGCGGGCTTGTTTCTCCCGCTCGGCCGATGGACCCCCCGAGACTTGGAGCTTTTCCATAAGATCCTCCAGCTCGGCCAGCCGATGGCTAGTGGCGATTTGCTGAAATAATAAAATCAGGAACCGAACAGTAGCATGGCACAGGAAGAAAAATGAACCTACCTGAGTGGCCTGCTGCATGTGGTTATCGCCGAGCTGCTTGGGCGTCATGAGGGCCACCCGAATCTGGGCGCCCTCGAAAAGTTTGGCGAGCGGACCCGTCAAGGTTATTTCATGAACGGGGCTTGATGGCCGATCGGCAGACAATAAATATTCCTCTGACGGGAATCGAAGGGTAGCCTTGATGGTCGGGTGGCCGGCCGACACTTCCTCAGTCGCAGTCGCTTGGCCCGAGGACTCCCCTATGGTTGAAGTTTCGCCCAACTATCATAAGCGACGACGAGTCCGTGGAGGAGAGCCAGAGGGCTGTGCGGTGGGCGAGGCCACGGGGGTCCTGATCTGCGACGGGGTGCGATCTGGAGAAGCGATCTCGATCGGCGCCTGCGGTTCGCCCTGTGGGATCGGCGGAAGGCTGGACTCTCTTCGACATTTCCGCCGAACTTCCCGTGGTGAATCCCCGGCCTGGGGGACTCCCAGCTCGGCTGGAGCAGAGGAAACAGGATCCGCCTCAACCTCCGTTGAAGCGGGTTGGGTAACTTCTGTTTCAGGGGTGGACTGCGTCCCCCCCTCTCCTGCATCTGCCGGGCGGCTGGGGATAAGACCCCGCTCGGCAAGTTCTTTTTTGGTAGCCGCCTCAATTTCCACGGCCTTCAATTTCAAATGATCGGTAGCCTTGGAGCGCCACATGACTTCAGCTGCAGTGGAAGAAATTAAAATCAGTTAGACAAAAAAGGCGAAGGGAGTAAAGAGTCCTTACCCATGCGGTAGGGGAAATTGGCCCGAACGGGAGATAATCCAAAAATGTACAACACCCCCTTGAGAAGCAACTGGTCGATTTTGTACCGCTGACCGGACAAGCAATGAAGGTAGGCCAGATTGCTTCTGAATTTGCCAAGCTCCGGCTGGGTCGGCACAGCGGTCTGCCATTTGGTTCGGAATGCGGGCCGCTCGGGAAGACGTATATAGAAGAAGAACTCCTTCCAGTGCTTGTTGGAGGTCGGCATGTTCTCAAAAAATTTGAAGCCTATTCTACTTTGGAAAATAAAAGTACCCAACTCGGATTGTTTGGGGTAGAAGAAGTAGTGGAATATTTTGGGGTCAAGTGGGATACTGTGCAGCCTAAAGAGGACGACAACCCCGCTCAGTAGCCTAAAGGAATTCGACACAAGTTGGCCGAGCGGGATGCGGAAATAATTACAAACTTCCAAAATAAATGGATGAGTAGGAAATCTAAGGCCGCCCTGGAATTGGTCCAGAAAAAAACAAATAGTACCGATCGGCGGGTTATGGGGCCGGTCGGTCGGGGCGGCTACAACTATTTCATGGTCGTGCGGGATCCCGTAGGTCCTAACAACGCGCCGGGTGCGCTCCTCATCTAACCTACTCTCCACACTCATATACCACGGACTGTGAACCTCGGTAGCGGGTGCAGAAGTGCTCGCCATGACTAAAGAAGGGAAGGAAGCCTAGCAATACTCGAAAACAAGGGGACGAGAGAAGAGAAGAAGCTTACTGAGGGAAGATCAAAGGAAAGAAGCCCAGGAACTCGAAAACCACCGGAAAGCAAGCACTGGGAGCCGCCGGAGTAAGCTAGCAGCAAGCAGCTTCGACAGAGGACGCGCGATGAAACAGAGAGTGCGGCGTGAAGGCCAGAACGAGGGCTTTATACAAACGAGACCGCTCAGCCTCGTCCGTCGGATGAAGGGCACAAGAGACGAGGTCATCATCTAGCCGTTCATTTCAAAACAAAGGGCGTCCCATCGTACGGAGCGTCACCGCCACTAGAGACAAGCCACGTGGCGCTCTGTCACCAAGCGCAATTAATGCGCCCATACCGCGCATGCTTCGGCTTAATGAAAAAGACTTGCGCGATTTTCAAGAGGATTTAGACAAGCAAACATCCACGTTGGGCGCCAAGGCATACAAAGCGAAGAGCCGAGCGGATAAATTTGGCATGAGGGCCGAACGGCTCAAGGGATATCAGCAGCAGCGATAAGGCGACGACCGCCCGCTCGGACACACAGTCCAGTCAGTCGGACTCACTGCCTCCTTCGACTAGACTTGAAGGGGAGGCAAGTGATCCGGCGGTAAGAATGGGGGACCCACAGATGGGGTCCCGTCCGAGTGGAACCAGAGATTACCCAGCCAAAGGTTTGAGTTTCCGACGCCAAAGCAGAAGAACCGGAACCGAGTGGCCGAGCAGAGGTGTCCGCTCGGCCGAGGACAGAATGGCCGAGCGGAGGTGTCCGCTCGGCCGGAATCGTGGCGAGGGAATAGTGGTTAGCCGAGCGGCCTATTCGCTCGACTCGGGATATGATATGTCAGCAAAGGCATGATGATTAGACTGTACGCAAGATGACACTATTAAAGGCCCCACCATCACGTCACGGAAAGGTTGATACAGTAGTAGTATGGTCTTATGGATGCCCTTCTGACAGGCCCACACCTAGGCATGGTCGAAAGCAGGTGATCGCTTCGATTGGTGTGCCCAGGCTCCTTCGAGAGGTCTATATAAGGCCTCCATTTCTTCAACCGGAGGTACACAAGTCTTCATTTTCTAAGCCACTTTCTTATTCCTTCGCCTAACTTGAGCGTCGGAGGGCCGTCGCCGGGACACCCCCCCCGCCCCCCCGGCTCGGTTTTGTTGCAGGTTCGCCGAAGCACTCGAGGGTCCAGCAGGGAGCGCCACATCCCCAGCGTCCATTGAGCCTGGTTCGGACAGGATCACCAATCAAACAATTAAAAGTTTCAAACAATCAAACAAGTTTGAATTGAGAGCTTAATAACATCTAAACGAACCAAGCTCAAGCCAAGCTCGAACCAAGCTCAAGCCAAAGCTTTGAATTGAGAGCTTGATATCATCTAAACGAACGAAGCTCAAGCCAAGCTTCAAACAAGCTCAAGCTCATAAAAAATATATCAAGCCAAGTTTGAACACTCATTTCAAAAGCTTGGTTCATTTTAAACTCGGCTCGGCTCGGCTCGGCTCGGCTCGGCTCGATTATCTTATCAAACAAGCTTGAACACCCCAAAATTCGGCTCGATTTACCTTGTTTACATCCCTACTCATCAGTAACTCTCTCAGCAGCCCACAACCAAGATTTTTGCAAATACATATACTTCAAATTCGAATTTTGAATATTTAGCAAACTGTTTGAACATGTGTCATAAATTTTTTATATTCTTTAAATGTTTTAAAAAAATTCTACAATTGAATATTTTGTATACCCCCGACATCATAAACCCATTTAATGATTAATCAAATTAAATAATATCAAGTTTGAGAGGACCGACTCAGTCCTATAAAAATTTTCATGATTACCATTGTACTATAGTCCCGGAACATCATAAACTCATTTAATATTTTAATATATAAGCCAAGTTAGATGATAACTGTTGATATCTATGACAATCTAAATACTTTATTGTTGCACTATAATCTTGGACATCTAAACTGTTTAATGGTGGTTAATTTACTTAATTATTATTGTGGAAAATGGGCCACATGCATGGGCCGACTTCCTCATAATCTTTCGGAGGCCGTCCAATGATTAGCCCCAATTTGACCCAATACTGGCCAATTATTGGAGGACTTATTTGAAAAAAATAACTCCATTTAATATTTATAATTTAATGTTTGCTCCAACACATGCAAATAATTAGTTGGGGAAAATGGTGGACTGTTTGTTGAGACATTTTGATTGGCACAATAATTGAAAGAGATTATTAACTTCAATTGTCCACCTCCAAATTAACAAAATTATAATTCTATGCCGTATCTAATAGTTTATATTATTTATTTACATGTTTAAAGGGTTAAGACTTCTGTGTCTTATTATTGTTTTTGCAACATAGTCCTTGTACTTTCAAATTAGCAAAACAAAGGCCGCATGAACATCAATCTGGTCGAGCAGTCAACGGCCGCAGTTCCCTCTTCCTCTCCTCTTCTTTGAATTTATATAAAGCAAAAAAAGAAGGGTAGAGTAAGCAAATGCGAGTGCGCGCCGCGGAGCAGTTACCGATGGAAGCGGAAGAGCTCGTTAACGGCGACGGAGACGACCTTGAGGCTGCTCTTCTCTCTGTCGATTCGCAGCTGGAGGAACACCACCACCCCCGCAGCATTCGCCGCTTCGCCTCTAACACCACCTCGCAGCTCGCCATTATCGGCTCCAACCTCTGTCCCATCGAAAGCCTCGACTACGAGTACTTTCTTCTTTTTGCATCTCATCATTCCTGTTCATCTCCTTTGCTGCTCGATCTAAGTTCGTAGTGTGGCTAAAGGGAGGATTTTGTTAACTCTACATCTCCCTCTCTCTTTCTGAAAAGAAAGGGGTAGCATTTTGATTTTGCTCTTTCATCCCTGAAAAACAAAAAAAAAAAAAAAAAAAGGAGAAAAACAGACCTGCCCTAGTTTTGAGATTTTTGGATGCTGCAAAATATGATTTTTATTTTATTTTTTTTTTAAATTTGAACTTTGGCCCATGGCAAGACGGGATCGGAGGTCTAAAAGAGGGTTTGCAGGTTGATCGAGAATGACTTCCTGAAGCAGGACTGGCGCAGCAGGGGGGCGGCGCGCATCGTGCAGTACGTCATCCTAAAGTGGACTCTCTGCTTCCTCGTCGGTGCCCTCTCCGGCGCCGTTGGTTTCTTCAACAACCTCGCCATCGAGAACATCGCCGGCGTCAAGTTCGTGGTCACCTCCAATATGATGCTCGACGGCAAGTACGGACGCATGCGATCTAGTTGTGAATTCGTTGTGCTCCGCTGTTTCTTCTTGGCTAACTGATGTTTTACTTTGGTTGGATTAGGTATTGGCGGGCTTTCGGTGTGTTTGCGGGGTCAAATTTTCTGCTCGTCATCTTTGCTTCGGCCATCACCGCCTTCATCTCGCCGGCGGCAGCCGGATCAGGGATTCCGGAAGTGAAGGCCTATCTGAATGGCGTTGATGCTCCTCATATTTTCTCATTGAATACGCTATGTGTCAAGGTGCAATTCTTGGAATTGGTTTAAACTGAAATATCTTATCTATCTCAATCATCAATAGAGTTTAGAAAAAGAAGTTATGCCTCTTTCTTTCAGTGTTAACAACTACTTCACTTCAATTGAACTGCACAGCTTATAGAATTGGTAGATTGCAATTCCATGGATGAGTACCTACTCTTTATACTTAAGAACTAAAAAAACAAGTGTTGTGCATGATTTTCATCTTGTAAGGAAGTAAAACAGAGTGTAATAGTAGTACTTTGGTTTCACCAATCTATGGCTGAATCAAGACAGCTGATCCTGTCTGAAAATGGAGATGGTGGCAAACTGAGGATGTGGCTGGAAAGTTGACGAAGCGAAGACTCCATGCAAGCCTGTAATGCAAAGTCATTAGTGCCAGGCCAGGAAGGGGTTTCCGGCGATAACCCTCCGACGTTCAAGTCAATTTCCGATAAGTAGAAAAATGGAGAATTGTAGCAAAAACATGTAGAAAACGAAGTTGCGCATACCTCCACCTGTAGATGGGAACCCCCATTTATAGTCACTGTGATATTTGTGCACGCATCTCAAAGCGTAGACACATTTTCTTAGATATCCTAGGAAAAAAGACAAGTAATAAAGTGTTTCTGACATCATTCCTTAAGCAGCCATGCAACTTTATGATATAACAGTCTGGAAGCTTCTAGAGTACGATTTGCCTGCTGGACATGCTCTGCTGTCAGCAGCACAAACTCCCAAGAGGATATGATGGGATATTTCATGGGTCCACACGTGGCCGATTGACCGTTGCTCGGTCGGGTAATCCCCGTCCGGACGTAATACATAGAACCATTGTCCTACTTTCCTTTCAGCTGTACTACTGTTGGAGGGCTGCCCTTGGTCTAACCGGGTGATCCTGTCCGAATCAGGGGTCAACGAACGCTGGGGATGTGGCGCTCCCTGCTGGATCCTCGAGTGCTCCGGCGAACCTGCAACAAAACCGAGCCGGGAGGGGTGTCCCGGCGACGGCCCTCCGACGCTCAAGTCAGGCGAGGAATAACAAAGAGGTGGCTTAGAAACAGAAGACCTGCGTGTACCTCCGGTGAAGAAATGGAGACCTTATATAGACCTCTCGAAGGAGCCTGGGCACGCCAATCAAAGCAGTCACCTGCTTTCGACCATGCCCAGGTATGGGTCTGTCAGAAGGGCATCCATAAGGCCATACCGCTACTGTACCAACCTCTCCATGATGTGACGGCTAGATCCTCTGTCGTGAAATCTTGTGTACGGCATAATCATTAGGCAGGCCTTTGCTGACATCCCATATCCCGAGCCGAACGAATAGGCCGTTCGGCTGACCTTTGTATCCCCGCCCTTATCCTGGCCGAACGGACCACCTGCTCGGCCCTTCGGTTCCAGCCGGGCAGACACCCGCCTTGGCGTCGGAAACCCAAGCCGATGGCTGGGTTATATCTGGCTCCGCTCGGACCCGCTCAACCGCTCGACGCGGCCCTTACCCGCTTAGTCAGCCCTCCATCTGTCCTCAGGCTGGGACCCTTCAGGAAGTGGGTCCCCCATTCTTACCGCCGGATCACCGGGCATGTCTCCTGCTCGAGAGTAGCGGTTCAGGGGAGTTGCTGCTTGGCTATCAACCTTAATCGCGAGCTTTCCCAGAGCAGCCATCCGGGCTCAACTGGGATCGACGGGGTGGTTGCGCTCGACCGGACAAACTATGCCGCCGTTCGGCTTAATTGGTTTGCTTCCTGAGTCGGGGCCTTTGATTGTTCTAACTTTAACCTCCACGTCTTCTGCTTTTCTTCCACTTTGACCCACTGGTGGGGCCCCTTTCCTCATCGCATCACAAGCTTTCCCCTCAAGTTTAGTCGAAGGAGGCTGTAACTGGACATTTAGTGTCTTCCCGACTGGTTGTGCTTGGGCTTAGGGCTGCCATTCGGCTGTGATGTCTATTGCTCCCATGGCGATGGCCGCCGTTTGGCTTTCAACATTCTTTGGCTCAAGGGTTTATAGCCGCCGTTCGGCTGCTGATGTCGAGTCCATACGATTTTATAGTCGTTGTTCGGCTATTTATGTCAAACCCATACGGTTTTATAACTGTCGTTCAGCTATTGATGTCGAACCCACACGATTTTATAGTCGCTATTTAGCTCTATCGTGCGCAACACTTAGCCAATTTTCGTACTTGTCGTTGATCTTTGCTTTGACCATAACGCCTTTTAATTGCTGCTGATGTCACCATAATTTCTCGAGAGTCGTTCAAATCTTCATCCATTAATGCCGAGCACGCTTGCTCATATCCTGTAATCATGCTTTCTGCCTTATCATTAATGGCACTTGTAATAGAATGCCACGTGTCACCTCTGCATGCCGCTGCCTGTGTGATATGACAGACGACTGTTTGGGCTTGATGTGACAGCTATCTTTTTTAATTCAACAGTTGCGATGAATGCCCATTTTCCAAAGACCTCGATCGAATAGTTCAGAGCGGTCGTTCTTCAGGTTTTTAAGTCCTCATCTTATTCCTTTGCCCTATCGTTTCCCTCGTGCTTGTTGTCGTCTTCTCTCTTCTCCGTCGGTGATCTTCTTTTGCAGTAAGCCCTCTCTTCTCGTTGAATCATTGCCTTCCTTCCCTTTCTTTGTTCTATGGCTGATCTCCTCGTCCTCCTTCGACTGTCCCCAAGTTCTGGTATACCTCCACCGAATCTAAGTTCAATGGCGACGAGGTTGACTAGATGCAGCTAACATATTGTTTCCCCGAGGGCTATAAGATTGCCATCCCGTCTGCCTACGACCGTTCTCATACACCTCCCGATGACTTTCTGCCCTTTTTTAAGGACCAGTTTCTAGCCGACCTGCGATTTCCCATTCATTCCTTTTTTTTTCCGAAGTTTGTAAATATTTTCATATTTCTTTGTATCAATTAGTGTTCAACTCCTTTGGACTGTTGTGTGGGGTAGTCGTACTGTTCCGCCTATACGACATTCCTTTGACCCCACGTGTGTTTCATTATTTCTACTACCCCAAACTATTTGAGTCAGGCGTCTTTCTATTTCAAGCATGAGTGGGCGTATCTACTTCGATAAAATGTCTTCCTCAAATAAGCACCGGAGAGAGCATTACTTCTACATCCGTCTCCCCATTCGGCCTGAATTCCCGACCGACTAGCAGATTGAACTGGCGAAGTCTCCTCCTGTCGGCCGATATCGAGGTCATTCGAACTACCTACAAGCAGCCGCGAGCTTGGCCGATCAGAAATATTACATACAACGGCTATTATTGGAGGGGTCCTGTATGTGTTTGGGCTAAGCCCTATTTGGACGCGGCTGCCCCTCTCCCTAGGTATGCCATTTTTCTTCCTGCCGTCCTTGAATCTAACTGAAAACTTCTTGCAACCCAAATCATGTTGAGGGCACGGTTGAGCGGCAAGAGCAAGCTTGCCGATGCGGAGATCAATGTCAAAGGCATCACTGAGCTAGAGAGTTGAGGCTTGCTACCGGTCGAGCACTCGGATGAGCCAACCGGCGAAGCAGGTGGGAGTCACGTGGCCGGTAGCGACGTTGCAGCAACCACTGGCGAGCTACCACCCTAGCGGCAATCTATGGCGCCGATCGCGGTGCCCTCAGAGTCAACCACTTCCTGTGAGCTGCTAATCCAATGCCGCAAGAGCCACTTAGCGGAGGCTTCTTCCTGCTCGGCAACTTCGGTCCTACAACCCCCCGCTCCTTCAGCTTCCCGCATTCCATTCGATCGGGTCGAAGCTTCATCCTCAGCAGTTCCTGAGAGAGAGGCTTCCCTTCCTATGCCTCCATCCTCCGATCGGACACCTTCATTGTCCGCGCTGCCGATCGGGACGGTACGTGCATCACCGATTGCCTTCCTACTGCCTTTGTCCACCAGCCCGATCGATCAAATATCCATTATTCGCTCCTCTCCGATATCTAAGTCCAAAGGCCTGGTCACTTCAGAGCCATCAGCCCTGAACGGTCAGCAAAGCATCAAGGACATCCTTTGCCTGACCACTGACGAGTGGCATCACCCGGAGGATGCCGAGCCGCGCTCTCCTCGCCACCAAATAACTATTCAAGGTCCCCTTGCCCAAACGTGGGCAAATGCCCGGGCAAGAGTGGCAACCCTTCCTCCCAGGGAGCTAGCTGACGACTTTACTCAGAAATCTACAGGGGTAAATTTTAACTAAGTCTTTTCTCTGCGTTCCCCGATCGACACTTATTACCCGTTCTTTCTTGCAGTTTTGGGTGGAGAGCTTGATACTCTACTAGCGGCTAGCATTTTTGGATCATGAGAACCAGCAACTGCGAGTCCCGTTCGACCAAGCCTACACGTCATAGGCTCGGGTTGAGCAGCTCACCGGGGAGGTTGCCCAGCTAAAGAATGACTTGGAGCGAAGCTCCGAATAGCTGTTGGGCTCCGAACGGATGCTCAACATGGAGAAGAACAAGAATCATGAGCAGACCTTCCAACTCGATCGACTAACCAAGCAAGCTCATAGCTTTGAATCGAAAATAAATTCTGCCAATGCCAGGAAACTCCGAGCCATCGAAGACCTCGACATCAAAAACAAAGAGGCTCGAGTTTTGGCACAAAATCTTAAGGAGGAGGAAGCTTCATTAAAGGCCGAATAGGCTAGCCGAACGACCGAGCAGGCGGCAAGCAAGCTCCAACTCGAGGAGAAAGATGCCGAGTTGGCTACTCTAAAAGCTGAGTTGGGAGCCTCTCAAGCGACTTTCAATAGGTATCAAGAGGAGGAACTCGGTCGGTTGGAGTCTTTCATAGTAAATTATCTCTGCTCAGACGCCTTCAATAAAATACTTACCAATCAGACTCTCCACCTTTTCAACTAGGGCATTGACAACACTTTCCGTCAGGTGAAGGACGATGACTACCTCTCACCTGATTCCTTGCAAGATTACAAAGAGAGAGCAGATCCGAGTCATTTCCGGATGACGTGCTTGATTACCTTATTTAGTTCCCTTTACCACCCTCTCGTCAGCTTTTTGTATGCTCCCCAAAAACAGTTTGTAAAAATTTTAAGTAACAATCAATACTGCCCGTTCGACACTTTAGAATTCTTTTTTTTCTCTACCATGTATACCGAGCCGAACGAGTCAAGAATGATGAGATATGAAAATTAAGTTCACTTATGACACTGCTGAGCACCTAATGAGTCTTTGACACTTAGGCATGAGAGCTTGTTTGCTTATAACATGGCCGAGCGGTTCGTGAGTCTAGGACATGCCCGGTTTGAACCCCGTGGCTAATAATCTTGAGGTACGAGAGTGTGCTCGCTTATAACTCACCCGCTCAGGTCAAGAGACTTGGAGACTTAGCGCGAGAGCTGCGCTCACTTATAACATGGCTGAATGGCTCGTGAGTCTTTGACACGCTCTATCTGAACCCCGTGGCAAATATTCTTGAGGTGCGAGGGCATGCTCGCTTATAACTCTCCCGATTGGGTCGAGAGTCTTTGACACTTAGCGTGAGGGCTACGCTCGCTTATAACACGGCCGAACAGCTCGTGAGTCTTTGGCATGCCCGGTCTGAACCCCAGGGCAAATATTCTTGAGGCGCGAGAGCATACTCGCTTATAACTCGCCTGATCGAGTCGAGAGTCTTTGACACATTCGGTCTGAACCCCGTGGCAAATATTCTTGAGGCGCAAGAGTATGCTCGCTTATAACTCACCCGATTGGGTCAAGAGTCTTTCACACTTAGCGTGAGAGCTACGCTCGCTTATAACACGGCCGAACAGATCGTGAGTCTTTGACACACTCGGTCTGAATCCTGTGGCAAATATTCTTGAGGCGCGAGAGTATGCTTGCTTATAACTCGCTCAATCAGGTGGAGAGTCTTTGACGCTTAGCGCGAAGGCTACGCTCGCTTATAACACGGTCGAACAAATCGTGAATCTTTAACACGCCCGATCTGAACCCCGTGTCAAATATTCTTGAGGTGCGAGAGCATGCTCGCTTCTAACTCGCCCAATCGGGTTGAGAGCCTTTTACACTTAGTGTGAGGGCTACGCTC